>NC_137172.1:121954374-123374374 GCF_951804945.1 Podarcis cretensis | reverse complement strand
GTTTACATTGCCAAAGACTGTTCATTAATTACCAATTTAATCTCCGCTGGAGGCATGACATTACAAAAATCTGGCTGAAAGTTCTAATAGATTATGAAGACCACCTAAGTAGAGTGACCAAGAAATGTACAAAACAATTAATACTGTTTCACTGCTATCAAAGAAGCTCAGATTATTTTACATCAAGTGAAGCAAAAGAATTAGTAGCTTCACAGTGCCACCACTAGGAACTGTAAATACAATGGCACACAATTAGTAATGCACATGTGACTTTTCGTTCAAGGCATATATCCTTGGGAAAGCCAGAAACATGATAAGGAGAACAAAAGAAACATTTTAAAATGAAATGAATAAAGATTTTAACTCTACCCTCGTGCATGCTGAGAAATAACAGAATAGGCAATGAAACATACGGCTCTAAGTAATGTTGATATCATCCTGGGATGAATTGAAAACAGCCGCACAAAAACATTTATGGTCATTAGCAGCTGCATAAAAAGAGCATCCCTGGTGCTAAGAAAAAGTATTGGCTTTGTACAGAAATGATCTCTCTGAAATAGAGATCACTTCACTGCTGGTCTTTATGGGCAAACAAGAAAATATTTGGGTTCTTGGAAAAGGCTAGTGCTTCTTCACATGGCCTAGAAACATGTTGCTAAATTTTGACAGGACATTTTCAGTATTGTTTGATAGTGAATGACACAGGTCAGACAACATGCAAGTTAAAAGTCCAAAAAAATTATGTCTGTTGCAACCCAAGTGATGCCCCCCAGGCCGCATCCTTCAAAAGTGTTAAAAATAACTTGTGGTGGAATTAACCACTTTATTTAAACACAAAATCGATCTATTCTGCACCACAAATAATATTTACATCATTATGTAATAAATATTACATCAAGATTATTTTTATTTGTTACTTGTTATGAAAGCAAAATAGCTCATTAAATATATCTGATTCTAAGTTCTAACAATATACAGCAAAAGGAAATGTATTATTTATGCGTGTGGTGCATGCCAAATTTTGTGCTCTGAAGCAATGCATTTCTGCCTCCCTCTTCAATTACTACAAAAACATAGTAGGTATGCCATCAAAACATTTTAAACCTTAAAAGAAGATAAAGTTCCTCCATAAAAAATATAATACTAGTGTGAATTAAAACTGGATCAGACTACACAGATCGTCAGAAGATGAACAAGTTTGCTTTTTAAAAATGTTTTGTATTTTCTGTCAGTTAAGACAACATATGCAGTTTAAAATAGCTATAAAAAATTCATATTCATGATATTTAAATATTATTGTGAATACCCTTATCAGCTTAAACCACATTTGACAGCTTTTTAGAGGCATAGATGGAAGACAAATATGGCCAACAGTGAATAAGATACCAACACTCAGGGATTATCAAAATAATGTTCCATCTTTTTAACAATTAGATAGTAACTGTTTCTTTTGTAATCTAATGGCAATCTGATGATCATATCTAAATCTGGTCACAATTATCAGCATGACAGATTAGCCTCCCCCCCAATCAATATTTTCCAATTATCATCAAAGGGCAAGGTTGCCTTCTATAAAGTCCCACCCTTCAATATATTTAAAAGGGAATCTGTTGTACGTTTAATTGACAGCAGCTAGCCTTATTCTCTTGGTTCTCTCATTTCTCATAAGCAATTTACTGATAATGTAAATCCAAACAATTTAGAAACTTGGTAGTGCCTCTTTAGGCAGTTAGACAAAGGTGCCGTTACCTTCTGGATAGAGAGAGATAGCCTTTCTATCGAGGAAAGCTGTAGCGAACTGCAGTGCAACAGTATGTTCTGACCATTTGCTTAAGTAAATAATAATAATAATAATAATAATAATAATAATAATAATAATAATAAGTAAACCTGTCCACAGTCTTGTGTAGAATCTATATCTTGCTTTCTATTGCACAAAATTTAGATACAATTTTACTTATAACAGCTTCAAATGAAGCTTAACAGCTCTCTGTCAAATGCAACTTTCAACTTGTTCATCCTACGACGTATGCCTTTTGGTAATATACCAGCAGCCCTCCAAATATCTGCATATTTTGTTTGTATCACAGTGATGGTCATAGTGGGACTAATATTGGATGGGATCAATAACCAATAAAGTTAATATATGACAATTTTTAATGGACACTGGAACAGCTCTTTTGTAGTTTTAATTAATGCCAAAATTGTATCTGGTTTTTTTTCTTCCAAAATCAGGTGAAGCATTCCCTTTCTAGGAAATTGCTTGCCTGATGATTTATTAAGATTGCCACAAATTATTTTTGCTTCATATGGGTCAGTTTGCATGTTAAAAAGTTTCCACTTCCCTATTAAAATATCTCCTATACATGAAAATGATATGTAATAGGCAAAACAGAAAGATACCTGGATACAAAGTTCGTATTAAGTATGCATTAGATACAGCTAACACAAGTTGTTGGGGCAGGACACTAATATAAATACAGTGGTGCCTCGCAAGACGAAATTAATTCGTTCCGCGAGTTGCTTCGTCTTGCGATTTTTTCGTCTTGCGGAGCGCGGATTCCCCGGGTATTAACGGTTTTACGAAAAAGGAAGCAAACTCGCAAGACATTTTCGTCTTGCGAAGCAAGCCCATAGGGAAATTCGTCTTGCGAAGCACCTCGAAAAACGGAAAACCCTTTCGTCTAGCGAGTTTTTCGTCTTGTGAGGCATTCGTCTTGCGAGGCACCACTGTAAATGTGTCTAACTAATATCTTTTAAGCATAAATCTTGCTCCAACTTATCACACGCAGTATTTCCATGTCTATAAGTAGCTGTTTTTGGTGAAAATCTGTACCCTTTTTTGCTTACTGTGTAGTTGCAACATTTTAACACTTACCCCCCCTTTTTTTTACACACACAGAGAGGCTAGTAATATAAACATGTAAAATATCTTGTTTTAAATAATGAGCTGAAATTGAGGATATGGGGATTAAGTTCAAATTTTAAAACTACTCTGTCCCTCTAATTCACAGGTTTTCAGACTGTGTTCCAGGAAGGCTTAAGATTTTGCAGAGGCTCATTGGGATTCCACAATATGAACACTACTAAAGGCAGCTGAGCTTCCCTGAAAGACAGCTTGCTCATCAATATGGATCTTCCTCTCCAAGATGTGGTTACACAGGCCTTTTAGGTATGTCCTAGGGTACACACTTTGGAAAAAGCACAACGCACAAACGCTTTGTATACATATATAAAAGCAAATTCCTCAGTTCTGTTGTTTCGCTGCACGCTGACCAAAAAACGAAGGTTTGGGTGAGGGCTAAAATTTTCAGTGGTTCTAAATACTGTAGGCTGAAATTGAAAGAGTTGGAATAGAAGCAAGATCTCTTCAGGAGTTAACAGGGGCAAACCCAGTTCTTAACTTTTTTTTGTTCCAGTTCTTAACTTTATTTTTCTCATATAACTGACTGGCTGCCATTCCCTCCTATGGGAAGGAGCCTCTTCTACATATCTGCCTCCCTCCCTTCCTCACAAGGACGGCTAATTCTCTAGTTTATCTTTATCAGCAGAGGTAACATCAAGGGGCAGCAACTTTCCAAAAGAATAAAATTGGCCCTGGTAAGGACTGTTAGTTATGCTGGGATACATTTTCACTACAGGCATCAGACAGTTTAATTCCCAGGGAATTATAGGAACTGTAGTTTGATTATTTAATTTCTATACCGCTTAATACTCTAAAAATATCTCTAAGTGGTGTACAATAAACTGAAGCAACAACAGACAACTTAAACAAAATATTACAAAAACCACGATTTCATATAAAAAATGTTATGTTAGTACAGTGGTACCTCGATTTAAGAACAGTCTGGTTTAAGAATGATTTGGTTTTCAAACTCCGCAAAACCGGAAATAGTGTCTTGGTTTGAGAACTTTACCTCGGTATAAGAACAGAATCCAAACAGTGGAAGGGCACCGGCAGTGGGAGGCCTCATTAGGGGAAGCGTGCCTCGCTTTAAGAATGGTTTTGGTTTAATAACAGACTTCCGGAATGGATTAAGTCCATAAACCGAGGTACCATTGTACAAAGTTACTAATATATATAAATCGATATACAGTGGTACCTCTAGTTACGAACTTAATTTGTTCCGGAGGTCCGTTCTTAACCTGAAAGTGTTCTTATCTAGAGGCGTGCTTTCGCTAATGGGGCCTCTTGTTGCCGTTGCGCCGCAAGCACACAATTTCCGTTCCCATCCTGGGGCAAAGTTCTCAACTTGAGGTAACTCTTCCAGGTTAGTGGAGTTTGTAACCTGAGGCATTTGTAACTCGAGGTACCACTGTAATTTCATTTTCCTTCCAAGACATCCTGCCTCACAGTCCCCCCTGGGTCTCCCCAGGGTCCAAAGAAGGCAAGTAAGTAGCTCAAATATAATTTCCAGCAGCCTCGTGAAACTACGGATTCAGGGTTATTTGGGGAAACATATTGTTCTGAATAATTTCCAAATCCATTTTAAGTTTGTTGCATCTTCCTCCCACATCTCCCTTGATATTGCCTGACTTCTTACAGAGACATTTGAAAACTGTGACAACAACAATATCTGTCCTCCAGTTGGGGAGGGGGAACTGCATCACTATTTGTTTAATTGCAAAACACTGAACTAATATGTTGATGCTTGCATATGTGTGGAATATTTAAAGAGATATAAGATAAGCTTAACTGAAAAGGAAATAATAAGTAGATTGCTGCAAATGACCTGGATGAGTGTCACAATAATAAAAAGACATGTTCATTCATTTCTTTCTGGAGAACAAAGTACCAGTCTCAGGCACATGCATCCCACACCCCTCAGGGAGGTGAACCATGAATGCAGTTTTGCTATGCTCATCAGATGAAAAACCTGCAATCATTAGTTTATCCCCATGATGAGGAAAGTGAGGTTTGGAAAACTATGAAGCCTTGTACCTTGTTGAAAATTCTTTTCATAAAGTATTAAGGGAGCAGTGCCAAAATGTTTGGGGGGAGAGGGGAAGGGGAATTCTTAATGATTAGGTAAATTGGAATAGCTATATCAAAAGAAAAAGAAAAAAGTCTACCACTCTTGATTTAACTTAGGCTATATAAATCATTCTTACCATGGTTTCCTCTGAAAAATAATAAACATTTTATATCAACAGGGATAAAAATTATAAAAATAAATGTGGTGTTTAGAGGCTTATTGCAAAGGTGGAGATGTTCAAAATTAAGCAAAACTACTTCTTTAATGATAAATCTGTGACTGGATAGTATCTGAGATGAGCAAAATGATTGTACAAACCACCAGGAAGGTTAGTAACTAGGTGTTACAAGGCCACAATTCTGCTATCAGTGGCAGAGTTGTATGTAAAGGTAAAGGTAAAGGTACCCCTGCCCGTACGGGCCAGTCTTGACAGACTCTGGGGTTGTGCGCCCATCTCACTTAAGAGGCCAGGGGCCAGCGCTGTCCGGAGACACTTCCGGGTCACGTGGCCAGCGTGACATCGCTGCTCTGGCGAGCCAGAGCCGCACACGGAAACGCCGTTTACCTTCCCGCTGGTAAGCGGTCCCTATTTATCTACTTGCACCCGGAGGTGCTTTCGAACTGTTAGGTTGGCAGGCGCTGGGACCGAGCAGCGGGAGCGCACCCCGCCGCAGGGATTCGAACCGCCGACCTTTCGATCGGCAAGCCCTAGGCACTGAGGCTTTAACCCACAGCGCCACCTGCGTCCCAGAGTTGTATGTAGTACTTAGCATATTGTAGCTAGGTACATTGTCCTATAATGTTAATGAAAAATGTAAGATTGATATGAGGAGTACTTAGTTTTACTCTTTAAAAATTATTCTATGCCATGAAGAATTCAAATTACAGTTAAATACAATTTCCTGTGATGGTTTAAGTTTAAACTACAACAATAAAAAAACAACTTGATGCCAATCTGAAATGTAAATACTACATTCAGTCAGGTCACCTTAATGGAATTCAAAGCTAGATGCATAGAGAAATCATTGACCAATTGCATTGATTTTTTTTTTTCCTGTGGATAAAAGCTATTCACTACGAAGCCTGGACAGGTTAGCATTTAAAACCTTCCCAGCAATTACACATGTGCAAATATGAGTAAAGTAAAAAGTAAAATCAGGTAAGATTGGGGCAAGGCAGTTTACACTTGCAAATACAAGTCAAGGGTTTATTGAAAGGCTTGGAAGATTTTGGCCATACTGCAGTCATTAGCAAAATGAGCACTGCAGTGCTAGCACAGTTTCTCATGTGCAAATGGTTAGAATTGCAAAATTACAGCACATAATGTGACACAACAGGCAACCTCAGCTTCGGAAAGGATTGCATAAAAATTTAATTAGCTTTCATCTCCAGAGATTACAGTTCCCTCCAGGTCACCATTGAGGTTATTGGTGGAGCAATAGGCAACTGCAGCTGCCTCCCCATTGGACCCAGGTTTGCTTAGCTATGCTTTCCAATGCTATGAGAATAATTCATTCTGATGATAAAAGGAGGGTCACTGTGAGAAACAGTACTGGGTGAAACACTGTAACATGACAGATAACTTTGCCTTTCATCTGACTAATATCTTAAACCGGCTAGCACTCAAAGAGCACTGCTTTCAACGGACTTTCGATCTTTCATTGGCCTCAGTCAGTAGGAAAATAATCAGCTCTTGGTTGGAGGAGATGAACGCTCAGCACTTGTAGGATAGGCAAAATCACCCATAAATAAACCCTGCTGCCACTTCCACATATTACTATGCTTTAGTATTATGTCCAGTAACAGTTAATTTAGTTCACTAACCAAATAAAAAAAGACAGAAAAGGAAAACTATATATATAATCTGTTAACAGCCATGATGGCCAATATTCCTTACATCATTTGGTTGCTTAGAGCGGCCTGAGATTGTGGAACTGGAGAGCTGCCTATTTCCTGCCTTCAAAGCTGCATCTCTTCTTGCTTGTTCAAGCAGAACTCTTGCCCGTTCTTTTAATTCTTCTTGTCTTGATAACATTCGTTGCTTAAATATAAAATAAAAATGAATGAGAAATAAGCCCCCAGTTATCCTATATGCACAATGCATTTGCATGTCACAGTAAACCAATTTGCATGTCACAGTAAACCATGGTAAATGTCTCCTGTTTCATTCTGCCCTTTGTGTGAGCAGGAACAGCAAATCACAATCCCTTCCTCAGCTTTACTATCTCAGTGGGGATCATGGTTTGTTTTACTCAGAGCAAAATGTGAAGCCAAAGTTCAGTCTTAGTAGTACCTTGGAGTGAAACAAAGCACAAAGTCCAGGTTTGAAAGTACTGCTAAATCAGCAAGCATTGTTTGTTGCTTCTGAGAGTCATCTCATTGTTCACAGCAAGCTATTTAATTGTGGTTTACCATAATGTGTGAATGGGGCCAAAGCGATGCTATACTGTGCTGCCAATGTCCACACAGGTGTGGGGAAAACTGTATAGCAAGCATGCAACAGGATCATTTAAGACCATGGTAGGAAGTGAAGCAGAATCTTTTCAGTTAAAAGCATATGTTGAGCAGAGAACCAATGTAGAGCCAGTCATCTAGAAATAAACTAACTTGAGACTGCTGATGTGACACACACTGTCAGGGAAGAGTTAGAAGTTTCCAGTTTCTCAGAGGGAGAAAGCATTCCCCCAGGGGGGAAGGAGAGCAGTGAATCTAATAGAAGAGAGCAGGAGGAACAAGAGGGAGGGACCAGCTGTTCCCAGGAAAGGCCAGGGTTCAGTTCTAGCTCAGATTGGGAGGAGGGGAGATACAGGCCAGCTCTAGCCAGGAGGGTAGAAAGAAGAGCGGGAAAGCGAAGGGAAGGGCGCCTTCGCCATTTTGAGAGTGGCTGGTCATGGAGAAGCAGAGCTCAGAAGGTAGCTGAAAGAAGTGACTCTGAGGAATAATAGTTAAGAACCGTTTATAAGATTGTTTTGTTAATACGCAATAAAAAGTTATAAAAGAACAAGAAGCGTTTGTGTGGTGATCTGAAGAGGACAACGACCAGGCCTGACACATACCTTCTACTCTAAGTGCAATGCTAAGTGTAACCATACTATAGGGGAAGAAATGCATGTTCTTTTAGCCACGGCTTCTGAGGCAAGCAAACAACTAAAGCAGTATATTTCAGCTGGTGATACCTATACCATCTGACACACTGTGAAGTACCACTGGTTGAAGAACACTGCACCAATGGCAGGCTGAGCCACGGCCTAGAGAAGGAAGCACCTTTGGGCCAGCCTGTTGGTTCACCCCTGGTCTTCCCTTCTGATCATACTGATGCTGTATGGCTCTCCTCCCTTCATGCTCATCGTAACAATACCCCAGCCCTGTCATTCAAAACTGTGCCCAGAAGAAAGTGCTCCTTTGCCCCAATCAAAATAGATTCTGGCCCAGCTGTGCCTGTCCCATTTTTTAATGGATGAGCACAGCAGTAAAACTGTCCAAATTTAGAATGTTCATATTTAAAAGTATTTTTAATGGGTGAGGCTGAGAGTCAAGGATAGATTGCAAGGATAGATTTGGAAGGAAATATGCCCCCTTTCCCCACTATTATTCATTTATTTTTCCAGACACATATTAAAAGAGCAGGTCTCTAGCTACAAAGTACAGTGGAACAATGTCTGTCCTACAGACACAGAAACAAAACAACAAACAGCATGTACACACAATTGATGCTCCTAAATCCTGAGTTTACAATTAGTTCTCCCAGGCCAAAAAAGGAAGCTTTTATGTAGGGATTTCTACTTATGCTTATCCACAGCAAGAAATGGGCAGGGATTTGCTGGCCTGGAACCCTTCTGAATCATCCTTTTAAAACATGGATTTATTTTAAAAAATAATAATAATCATGCAAACATTACTGAAACAGTATTATTACTGTTGGACTTGATGGCCCTTGTGGTCTCTTCCAACTCTATGATTCTATGATTCTACTCATACTGAAGATTTGAGCAACTGCGCAGTATCTCTCATCATTCCAGTAAATCCGATGGAAAAGTGGCTCCCAACAGTGGCGTAGCGTGGGTTGTCAGCACCCGGGGCAAGGCAAGTAATTTGCGCCCCCTAACCCATGGATTTGCGCCCCCTAACCCGTGGATTTGCGCCCCCTAACCCTAACCCCCAGATGTTGCGCCCGGTGCGGCCGCCCCCCCCGAACCCCCCACGCTACGCCACTGGCTCCCAATATGCATCTCCTGGTTGGATTATTGTAATATGTTATATGTGAGATTGCTCTTGAAGATTACCAGGAAGTTTCAATTAGTGTGTAATTAGGCGGCCAGAATGTTAACTAGTTCAAAGCCAGGTGGGTTCACCTTACATCAATTTGGAAATAAATAAATAAACTGGCTGCTTATTTGCTTCCAGAACCCAATTCTAGCTGTTGGTTTAAAACCCTATGGTGGCCCTCTAACTATGGAACACCCTCCTGAAGGAGGCATGACTGGTGCAGCCAATGCATTATTTTCTTCATCAAGTTAGGTATTTTATTTGCCCGGGCATTTTAAACTGTTATGTTGCTTTAGTCCTGCTCTGTAGATTTTTTATAGCTCTTGCCTCTCTGTTGTTTGTCAAGAAGGTCACTGATTTTATTGTGCTTATCTCCCATATTAATTCATTCATTCGTGCTTATTAAGCACTACCTTGGAATACTTGAATGAAGGACAATTTAGGAATATTTTATTTTTAAATTTATATTTCTATCCTGCCTTTCCTGCAATTAGCTCAAGGTGGGACACATGATTTTCCCTCTCCCCATTTTATCTTCACAACAACCTTGGTAGGTTAGGCTGAGAGGTAGTAAGAGGCCCAAGGTCACCCAGTGAGCTGCATGGCTGAGTGTGGATTGGGACCCAGGTATCCCATGTCTTAGTCCCAACATCTAACAAATATAAAATACACTTTTGTGACACAGGGAATGGACAACCATAGCAGTGGGAAAGAGAAGGCCAGATGAGATCCCAGCCCTTTAACAATAATAACTGATGACCTGTTCATATTTATTACCAGTATATGAGGAAGAAGTCCAAAGACTTTGCATCTTCAAACATGATTATCTATGAACAAGAGACAACAAAGAAACTGATTCCTATGTGTCTTGCCACAAATGGCTGTGTGTGAGTTGCTGCCTGTGTACTGAGAGCAGCCTGGCAGGGCTGGACTGAGCTGAGTTTAACTTGGCTTGTTTGGGAGAGCAAGTGAATTTAAGAGCAGCCAGTTCAAAAGAGGAATTCTGTAGCACTTTTAGAATTAACAGATTTATTGTGGCTGAAACTTCCAGGGACTAGAGACCACCAAACTTATACCTTAATGCTTGGACACGGATGATGGGAGTTGAAGTCCAACAACATCTGAAGGGCCACGGGTGTTAACTTTGGAAGTCTTTAAAATGTAATAATAATAATAATAATAATTTTTTATTTATACCCCGCCCTCCCCAGCCAAGGCCGGGCTCAGAGCGGCTTACAAGCAATAATAAAAACAAGATGAATGATTAGAAATTTAAAAAACAAAAATAAAATACAACATTAAAATAATGGAACATTAAAATATTAAAATGTAGCCTCATCGCAGGAGGAGAAGGAAAAGAAGAGAAAAAAAAAGAGAGGGAGGGAGGGAATCAAATTGGCTCCAAGCCAAAGGCCAGGCGGAACAACTCTGTCTTACAGGCCCTGCGGAAAGAAATCAGATCCTGCAGGGCCCTGGTCTCATGAGGCAGAGCGTTCCACCAGGCCGGAGCCAGAGCTGAAAAGGCCCTGGCTCTGGTCGAAGCCAATCTAACTTCCTTAGGGCCCGGGACCACTAGGGTGTTGTTAATTATGGACCTTGAGGCTCTCCGTGGGGCATACTGGGAGAGGCGGTCCCGTAGGTACGAGGGTCATAGAATCATAGAATCATAGAGTTGGAAGAGACCACAAGGGCCATCGAGTGCAACCCCCTGCCAAGCAGGACCCCGTGAGGTCCTAGGCCGTGAAGGGCTTTAAAGGTCAAAAGCAGCACCTTAAATCTGACCCTGTACTCCACCGGGAGCCAGTGCAGCTTGAAAAGCAATGGGTGAATATGCTCCCATGGCAGAGACCCCGTGAGGAGCCTCGCTGCAGCATTCTGCACCCGCTGGAGTTTCTGGGACAGCTTCAAGGGCAGCCCCGCGTAGAGCGAATTACAGTAGTCAAGCCTGGAGATGACCGTCACATGGATCACTGTGGCCAAGTCAGGGCGGGAAAGGTAAGGGACCAACTGCTTGATGCGGCAAAGGTGGAAAAATGTCGCCTTGGCTGTTGCTGTAACTTGCGCCTCAATGGAAAGGAGAAAACTCTTTTGTTAGCATTCAAGGCAAGATTGAAAACTCAAACGCTCCCAGCTTTTCCCCACTTGTTTAATACAAAACTCAAGTTTGATTGCTTTTTTCATTCCCAGGGAAATTGAGGATTTCCTTTTCTTGGGTCAAGAACATGTGTGATGTGGAAGTGAAGACTGGTGGAATGTGAGTGTCTTACAAAATGCTGAGGAAAAAGAAGATGCATAACTCAGTCATTCTGGGACTACCTGCTGAAGACAACATGTTTACTTAAGAGTTTACTCAGACTGGATCATCAGTGTTCTTTCTTTTTCTTATGAGTGTGTGGTTTGTCCTTCAGTGTTGCATAACTTCACTTCAACCCCACAAAAGTAATGCCATGATTGCCAGTCAAGCTTTCAGTGGGAAAAACTGCATTTGGTGGTGATGCTAAGTTTCTATTTTATCCTCACTTGAGAAAAGTATCAAATTGACACAGATAGTTCATGGGGTAGTTTTCAACCCCAAGAAACTACCAGTGTCATATAAAACTGACATATCTGGGGTATTTTCCTACCCCAAGCCAAGTTCAAATGTGTCTTGAGGTGGTAAAAAGTCTCAGAATAAACCCATGTCATTGTTTGATTGGTTTGGTTTTTTGTGTGAAATTTTATTTGCTTCCTACATTTATTTTTTTCTTGAAAACCACAATACATTTGTTGTACCCCATAGGTTAGCAGTGACTGGGACACACACAAACGGCAAAAAATCAATAGAATGCATGGATATAATTTTTTTTTTTGGGGGGGGGCGCTTTTTTCATTTACAGAATGAAAACTATAAATGGTAACTGGCTGAAATTTTGGGAGATTGTTTACTGCTGTACAGCTGACAATCAGTTATGAGAACTACATGGTAGGTCTATTTCTGTGTAATTTCTGCATATGAACCCTGGGAAGGATTTCAACAAAACTGTGTTTACTCCCAAGCAAATCAGAACCCGAGAAACTAGCCCCATTTTATTCCTTTAGTCATGATAGTGCTATGATAAGTTAAGTTTAAGACATGAAAACTCTGCATATGCTCCAACTCTTTTTTTGTTTGCTAGGGTTGCCACACTCTTAAAGTGTCAGGAATAGAGGAGTTGTAAATATAGAATGGTGGTGGGGGGGAGAAATGCCTACTATCTGAAGTAAACAAAGCAACACACATTACTATCTAATGGCAGGTTGAGCACAGGTTCTACAATATTACTGCTGCTGACAAAATCAACTTCAACATAAATGTCCACCAACCCAGGGCACTCCCCCCCCCCCAGCAGCTCCTGGTATGAAGGCTGTAGAGACAAACTCGTATGGTTTTTGCAAATGACTTGCACAACTTTTTCAAACTTGTATGCATCCCATGTGCAGGAACTCTGAAGCAGCAAAACTCTGCTGCTCCAGAGAAGCGGGCACGGAGCAATGGTTCCAAACTACAAGAAAGAAGACTCCACCTAAACATTAGGAAGAACTTCCTGACAGTAAGAGCTGTTTGACAGTGGAATTTGCTGCCAAGGAGTGTGGTGGAGTCTCCTTCTTTGGAGGTCTTTAAGCAGAGGCTTGACAACCATATGTCAGGAGTGCTCTGATGGCGTTTCCTGCTTGGCAGGGGGTTGGACTCGATGGCCCTTGTGGTCTCTTCCAACTCTATGATTCTATGATTCTATGAAAACTTATTTTGTAATATTGGAAACTATGCCTAAGCAAGACAGGATAAATCTTAATTAGACTCGCAAGTGTTTATAAAGTGCATAAACCTTTGAAGTGCTTTTCTAGTTGTCATGAATTAGATTGTAACAACATTTGAAAGATATTTTAAGTGCAATCATTTTTTACTGGTACAAAAAAGTGAGAACATGGAATCTGGACAGTGCTCTCATGAGAGCTGGAATTAGAAATCACCACTTTCTGATCCACAATCATATGATCAGGTTAGCATTCCATGTCCTTGCTCAATATAATTTTCTAAAACATGCCTGCCATTTCTGCCTGAGTCAATCAATGGTCTTAGCAATTTTAACATTATGCTATTAGGAATGGTAAGTGATTTTATTCAAGTAATGTAGCATTATTTTATAAGGATTAAAGTGCTGGTATTGCGGACTTCCGGAGGCGGCACCACCGGCAATGGTGGATTCCCTCTAACTTAGAGGGAGAAGCCCCGCAGAAATCGGGTCCTGCCGCTACAGCGAAGCGGGGACCCTTCCGAAAACCGCAGGCGGGTGAAGCCTGCGACCGTGGGACTCGGCGGGCACCTTTTGCGCCCCCCCTGATCGGCAAAGGAACCCTGCAAAGGGCTCCGGAGTGGGACGGGGTGTTTGCCGCGGTGCTGAGAGTCAATCGCTACTTCTACGGAGCGAAGCTGCATAGCCGATGCCGGAGAGCGCTGTCTTCTTTCCTGTGAGAATTCGACTTTAAACAAGCACCCGTGAATAAAAACGGAAGATTTGGTTAAGAAAAGTTAAGAATTAGGCAACGAAGCGGGAAGGTCTAAACAGGAAGTCCGCCTTCCGCTTTTTGTAAACAGACTGAAACAAAAGACTCTGTATGCTTTAACCTGGAAATCTGATTCTAAGATTGAAATTTCCTGCATTTATAACCATCAAAACCCCCTTGACGGCAGGGGAAAAGGGGGGAAGAAGTTTAGACTTTTTAATCCTGCAGAGAGAGTAAAGGAATATAAGCTCCATCGTCCTAACTTGGGGACGGGACGTCAGACAGAAATTGTTGGAGATGTCCATTAATTGAAAACGGAATATTTTTGACAGATAGAAACAGAAGAGAAACAAAGTAACTTCAATGCTGCTTTCTGCTTTTTTATATTGTATGGCAAGGAAACAAAGTATTTGAAAATCGAAAGTGAATGTTTTCCTTTGTTGGATACATTTTAAAGATGGACGTTAAATAGAAACTGTGTCCTCTAGAGGGAGTTTGTCAGCTTGTTTGCTGCAACCTACAGAGAAGATATAACAGCTGTGAAAATCAGACCGTGGGACCAGCTACTTGACCTTGAACAGAAATGATCAGGGAGGAAGTTTTACTCTCTGCCCTTGGCAAAATACATGCCAAACTGCAGCAGCTGGATGAGAAAGTGACTTTGATGAATGAAAAGTTGGATTCTATATCTACTGCAGCTAGTAAACACGAACTAATACGAAACGAAGACAAAGAAACTTTACAACAGTCAATCCAGGGAATCGGTTTAATAAAGTAAGTCCAAGGGCAGATGAAGATGGAAGAGGTGGGGATTGCACCTCAAAAGTTTCAGAGATTCAAAGTCCCGCAGGACCAAAAGTTGCAATACTGGAAGATTGAACTTGGAGAGTGTCTGCAAGCTTTTGGAGTTAAGGAAGTTCTTAGCTCTGGTGGGACTGTGAAACAAGCTGATAACTATTTTTGGAACAACTACTTTTTGGATTACAAAACCAACACAGGGGAGTGGGTCAGTGGGGAATGGGACATTATGAGGATAGAAAATGGAGATTATTACTGTACGGAATTCCCTGGAGACTCACTCCCCAAGGAGAAAGGGAAGAAATCACAAAAGAATCCAACAAGGGACAAGGAAGTGTGCAAGTACAAACAGGAACAAGAAAATCTGCAGAGGGGGCATGGAAGGGATCTGAAAGCCTCGGATATCAGAACACCAGATTGATGGACAGGACATAATGGCGAGAAAGGACTGACATAACCCGTAACCAGGAAGAAAGGACGTTGGATAAAACTAGAATGAGAAATTCTTTTTATATATTTTATATTTTTGGAATTAGTGTAACACTAATGAAATATAAGAATGTGCTGGAAAGGAATTAATTGGCTTTAGCAGAAAGGTTTGGTAAAATAAGAATATCAAAGAAAGGATTGATAATAGACGAAAATTTGGAAATATAATATGTGATGATAAACAATTAAGGATAAATTAAGAGAGTATGAATTTGCTGAACAAATTTTTTAAATGAAATACAGAAACGGAAGGTGTGAGGAAGTCATGAAAATAAGTTAACGAGAGTTAAGATATCAGAAAGAGGGATTTTTGTTTTTCTTTTTTTTCTTTTTTCTTCTTTTTATGTTAAATTCTGGTTTTTGTATTTTGTTTTTCGTGTTTTTATTGTGTATTGATTTGTAATTCTTTTTTCTGTTAAAAATCAATAAATATCATTTTTTAAAAAATAAAGTGCTGGTATTGCATGCAGGTGAAAAGTATGGATGGCTGCAAAATGACATTTTAGTTCAGCCCATGCAAGCCACCGGCGTCCCAGCCTTAGCCCCCACCCTACTGCATGGGGATGGGGAAAGGGACTTGCCCTATGCAGCGGTTACTACTGGAATGGTGTAGATTAAGAACTTCAATGAGTCATCATTCAGATGCTAAATATTATGTACATTAAATAACTGCATTCCATAAGAGAAACACGTAAAACCCAGACTGTTTGAGTAAGCTTATTATACAAAATGATTTTCTGAAACAGGAGACAGACAGAACATTCAAACAGAAAGGATCAACAGCATGGAAAAAGGATGCTAGAAGTTCCTTCCAATGCAATGTGTTTTCAAAATTATCTACCTGTAGTTATATATTTGCTGAGCCATACAATAAAAAACAAGCTGTGCTTTAAAGTTAACATGATGCAACATAGCATTGCATGTTCAAATTTTAGAGAAGTTACACTGCACTATTCCGCACATTTTTCCTGTTTCCTTACCTGTGCAGTTTTTGCAGTCAGATCTGTTGGAGTTACAGCTGTTTTGGTCTCAAATTCAGAGTCAGTCTCCATTTGCCTCTGAGAGGCATTACATTTCGTATCAACCTCTGCATCCCTACTGTGGGAATATCCAGGTTTATCTCCCAATTCTGGTTTTTCAACATGTAATTCAGAACCCAATTTCCTTCTTTCGCTGACATCTGGATGTTCATGTTTTTCTAGTTCTGAGAAATTAATGGTAATGTCAGAATTTTGATGTTCTTTTTTGTCAGTCTCATCACATAAAGTTTCTGGGAAAGCATCCCTTTTTGGATCGCTAACTTGTGCCAAATCACTCAGATCCAACGTGTCTGCTTTTAGTAGTTTTCTCCTCCCCAATAAGGGCTGTGCTTGTGCTGTGCTGCTTTTCACAGTTTCCTCAAGTCCAGAAGTCCTTCCTAAGCTTTGTTGTTGTTTTTGTTGATCTGTGTCACTTTTAGTCCTGTGAGAGGAAGGGGAAGCCACATTTAGGCTTAGATGCTGATCTGGTGTCTGACACTCACTTTCTGACTTGCCAGTTCCACTCTCATTTATAAATACAGAGTCACCCTGAAAAACAGTGTCAGCCAAACTCCCTTCAGGCTCCTGCAGTTCTGGCTCCCGTTTCAGGTCATTTAGTTCTGCATAAAACTTTTCCTGATCAACAGAACTGTTTGGGTCTGTTTCATAGTTGCCCACTTTGTATGTGCTTTTGCTACTGTTCTCTTCGATCTGAACCACATTTAGCTCTTGCCCACTGAAATGTGCCCGGATTTGATAAAGATAGGTCATAACAGTCAGTTTGTCAGGAATTGCTAACAAAACCATGTCAGAAGGTTCTAGCAGCCGGGATATTCCTAAACTGGCAAATCCATCATAGGCCTTAAAATAAACAGAAACAAAGTCAATGTTTTCATTGTACAAGACAAGTCAATGTTTTCAAGTCAATGTTTTCATTGTGCAATCTTAAAAGGATTACAAACATTTAATATAAAATAAATAAATATTGGATGGCCATCTTTCATGGATGCTTTCCTGAGATTCCTGCAGGGGACTAGATTACCATTGGGGTTCCTTACCACTCTGCAACTCTATGATTCTTTGATAGTACACACTGAAAAGAAGTATACAATAGTGTTGGGAAACACTTATGATTCTGAATTGAGTTTCTTTTGAGATCATGTTCAGCACAATTGAAATCAACACTGAAATTTCACATTGGCTTCAAATAAGATATGGTCAGAGATCCATTTGCTGAAATTGAAAGAAGTGTTGTGCTGTTGATAAAGTATTATTACTATTATATATTTATAATATAAATTTGTTTCCCGTACCACTATTTTAAAATAGCAACAATGATAATAAGAAATAAGGGGGGGGGGGACAGACATGACCGGGGGGGCGGGGGGCGGTATGTCTTGATGACATTAACTGCTCTGTGTGCAGGGACAGTTCTGTATGAAGGTACATTCAATTATGCGTGCCTTCATCTGCAATCAAAGTGCAGCTGTTTTTGTTTGTTTTTTAATGGTTAACCATCTCATTTGTTTGTGTGAACTGGGCCTAAGGATCCAGATGATCAGCCCATCTCAGGGAGACAATCACAAAACAAAGTTCTTTTCATTCAGCCTACACATTTTTAATCTTAACAATCTCTTTCTCTCTCCGTATACATGCATTCACACGCATACACTATCACACCCTGCAATATGTCTGGAATTTCCCAGACATCTGGGATTTTGCCCGGGCTCAACAACTTTGCCACTCTTTGAAATATGGCAACCCTCCTCTAGTGCAACGAGGATGCAGAATATAGGATGGGGCTATGCAGATGAAGAAATAGATCTGTGCATATAAGAATAGGCTCCCTTCATAATGGCCAAGAGTCACAGGGACAGAGAGGAGGTTTAGCACACTCCACTTACTTTCCCCCAGATATGAGAATAGATAAAAAGCTGCACTTTAAGAGATACTCTTGCAGTAAATTCCAAGTAACTATATCATTTTTGTTGTTGTTGTTGTTGTTGTTATATACCTATCATTTTATAAGTGTTGTGTGAAGTTTAAAAACAAATGAACACAGTACCTGCTTGCAGGCTTTCACTTTAATAGAGACAGTAGAAAAGTGGCAGCTGTGTGTGTGGTGGGAATAGGAAAACAAGCAAATGTAGGCTCCAGTTGTTGATAATTACATAACTAGCTTTCTACCCTTGACCCTGACTGGTTCGTCCCTCACTGGCGGAATCCTCCATGGTGGCACAATTTGTTTCTCTGTGCAGAGTCCAGAGACACTCTTCCAAAGTATGCAAGAAATAGCTTCACATCCCTGCCACCCATCATAACAATAAGCATTTGGGTAGCAATAATAATAGAGGCAGAGTTCTACACAAAACAACTGCCCTTTAAATATTGCCTACAGTCTTGTTAAATGATTCTTGCTTATAGCAGGAAGAAACAAGTACCGTATTTTTCGCTCTGTAAGACGCACCAGACCACAAGACGCACTTAGTTTTTGGAAGAGGAAAACAAGAAAAAAATATTCTGAATCTCAGAAGCCAGAACAGCAAGAGGGATTGCTGCGCAGTGAAAGCAGCAATCCCTCTTGCTGTTCTGGCTTCTGTGATAGCTGTGAAGCCTGCATTCGCTCCATAAGACGCACACACATTTCCCCTTACTTTTTAGGAGGGAAAAAGTGAGTCTTATAGACCAAAAAATACGGTAATCTTTAAAAATGCTTTAAGCTGGAGCAAAGAAAAAGAGAGAGAGCATGCTGATCACTTTTAAAAATAAGGAAGTAAAATAACAAAGAAAAATATGAAGCTATACTACACAAATCCATTTTGGTACATATTTATCATTGGTGATCATTTTTCTACCACCTATGAAAATCTGGATTGGTCTGAAAGTGTAATCAGATAACAACAATCTACCACTCTATGTTGTTTCACTCTATTTAATCTAGCCATCTATCTATTTATCAAAAATCTAACCAGTGTCTGACTTTGCAAGCAGTTACTCATCATTTAACTTCTAGCAAACTGCTAAGTAAAGCATGGGCGGCCACTTCTTCTACTAGCCTTTCAAAGAATGCACATGCATCAGGTTTTTCCAGTTTTGGAGAATCACAGCTGTTTCTCAATTTACAATTAATTATTACTATCCTACATAGGTCTTGAAGAAATAGTATTGTATTTCAAGGAAGGCTTTTTAAAAAGGAACTATGGACATTATTTCAATTTATAGGCACTTTTGAGAAAAACAAATAATTTCCACTCACTGATCTCACTTTTAATAGAAAAGATGAAACAATCGTTTAGAGGGGTAAAATGCAAACTGTGTTAAATTGTTAAGATAACAAGTTAGAATCATAATCAAAAGTGGGAGAGAGAGAAAATTGTCTTTAATCTGAATTCCTTGAAAGCACTTTTGAAAACTCTGGTGTTGCTTGTAGTCATTTCAGGAGGGGAAAAATGTATGAGTTGCAAGGACAATATCTGTTTGTGAAAATATTGTTATAAGTTACTGTCCAGAATGTTTCAAGATTGTGTTGTTAAAATAGGTTATCCTCTTTTAGAAGGTGATTCTTTAGTTGGGATATTTAAATGTCATATGTGCATAATTATATACTATGAACATAGTCAAAAAACCACAACCCTGCACTCCCATCCTTAAAGTTCAGGTTCACAGCCTGAGGGTGCTGCTTGGTTCAACTTTCCTGCTGGATCTGGCTGGACACCCAACTAACTTCAGCAGCCTATGGTGCCTTTTATCAGCTTTGGCTGGTACACCAATTGAATCCCTTCTTCTTTTATTATTATTTATACCCCGCCCATCTGGCTGGGTTTTCCCAGCCACTCTGGCAACATCTAAGCTCGATTTCTGTAACATTTTGGTATTGAAGCTGCCCTTGAAGTTGGTTGTGGAAATTGCCGTTGCTTCAAAATGTGGCGGTCATGGTGTTGTCTGAAATTGGCTGCCAAAAATATTATAAGGACAGGACTGAAATAGTTTTATTGACTACCAGTTTGCTTCTGGGCTCAATTCAAGTTGCTGGTCTTGACCTTTAAATCCCTAAATGGTGTGGGCCTGGCGTATCTGAAGGACAACCTCTTGCACGTGGGCGGCTCACTTGTGAAGAACTTTACGGAAGGCCCTTCTCTAGTTGTCATGCCTTCTAGGGCTAGGCTGCTACCAGAAAGAGGCCTTTCCAGTGGTAGCACCAAAACTGCCAAACTAATTCCTAACATATGTTCACCTGGTACCTTTGTTACTATCTTTAACCTGCCAGGCGAGGTCTACCTTGCGCTCTTGAGCTTTCAGTGGCATCTAACTGTCTGGTTTGTTTTTAAACTATTTGCATCTCTCCTTTTTAGTGGGAACTGGCTGCTTTTCTATATTTGCTGTTTCTCTGTGGAATTTTGCTATTGTTTTTCTATTTATTTATTCAAATACATTGTACTCAGAACAGACCCACTGAAACTGATGAACACAATTAAGCTAGGTGCATTAATTGCAAAGGTTCTACTCTGAGTAACCACAGTTTTAACTGCCGTGAGATTTCACTGTGATAAGATAGGGTATAAATCCTGAAAATGAGACATTGTAAAACTCAGTGAAGGTTTAATTGATATGTTTAATGTAGTGCAAATTTTGCAAGTCTTGATATCATCTCAACAGGTTGTCTAATAGCTGCTAAATAAAGCTTTATAGTTGTTATTGCTTGATGGTAGACATAATCTTATTTCTGATATTTGTAAACCATTTGGAGCCTTTTTTGGGCTGAACAATGGTATAAATATGTTTTATATGGTATAAACAATTACTAATAGAGAAGATCAATATAGCCATAGAAAAACCCAGGAACACAAAAAGACAGCTGCACTTTATCTATTCTATGTTAAGTGAGCTAACATATCCATTTCAGATGCCTGAATGTGAAAGTGCATATGGAACAGGGACTTTTTAGTGGTGGCCCCCTTAAATACCTTTAAAAAAACATGGCCTTTGGGAACTAATCTAGGTTACAGGATGCAGGTAGGTTATTTTGTTGATAAACTCTCAGGTCCAGGATTTCTAGGTCTGTGTCTGAGCGGGGGTTTTTTTTTGTCCCACAGCTTTCCCCAGGAAAACCTGCTGTTTACTGCTGAATTGGGGGGATGGGGGACAGAAAACTGGGTTTTCCATGGATTGCCATTTGTTCTGATTCAGTGGTAAACCATGGATTTTCCCAGGGAAAGCAAAAGGACAAAAGAAACCCCAGCTCGGACACAGACCTAGAAATCCTGGACCTGTGTCTAGAATGTGTGGCACAAAAGGAAGTGTGGATGAAGCCTCAGTTTTGTTCTGTTACAAAACAAGATCTCAGCCCAGAGGACTATGAGCATACATGGTTCCCAATGATAGTTATGGTACAGCAGTTTCTGTGTGCTCAGAGGAAACATTCACTTCCAGGCGATAGATCTGTTTTGCTGGATCAGGATTTGCTAAATCCCCTTACCTAATTTTGGTATATTTTCAAATATGTTGTAATATTTATATATGTATTCATAAGAAGGAAACAAATTTTCATCATAGGAAATATTATATATAATATGAACTATTCAGTAAAGCCAAAATGAACTAAACTGATTAGCAGCAGCTGAATCTATGGTATATTTTTAATGCTTCCCAGATTGCGAAGTAAAAATATGAAGTCTTTAACTGAAGCCCTTTAATTTATATCCAACATATTTCTCTCCCAGCATATAAGCACTGTGAATGGTGTAGTGTACAGAAATAACTATGTCAGTATCATATTACAAAACATGCATTTATGTTAAATAAGGACAAATGGTTAGGTTTTAGCAATTGAACAGAAGACATTTTTTTAAGGCACTCTGACTTTTAAGTTCATTTTGGGGGGCCAACTTCTTCTTCTTCATCTTAATTCATTAAATTTGTATATTTTCTAACATTTTCTAACAGTCTGTACATCAAATCTTTGAAATGGGTTTTGAACTATAAATGTTTCCTAATGAAGGCTTTTTTAAAGACAGAAACAGCATTCTTGCACTAGGTGACTTCAGGTGTCAACTGCAGCTCATCAGCAAGATCACCAGAGGCACTATTCTAAACATATCTCTATTATTTAACACATTGCCATATTGGTCAAGGTCAGATGCCAGAGGTAAGTATGTCCCACATCCTTTCAGTCCTGCTTTTAAACAGGCAACCCTATGCTTGCCTAACTCCCTCAGTGAGGCTTACTTCCTGGAAAGCATGAATGGGACTGCAGCCTTAGTGTAGGAAAAGGTTTTAGAGGACACTCTGATGACATGCTTTTGTGATGCCATGATACGTAATTGTATAAAATGACTCACATCAAAGTTACCAGTTTAGGAAAAAATATAATTGACAGGCAAAGTCTCCTCTAACACAGTTGCATTTCTGAACGTTAATGCTTATAGCTAAAGCCAGAGTCCTCAATGCATTTTCCTTTCCTCTGTCAATTTGCAGGACAGAACAGAGAGGGACAAAAAAGGGTGTTATTTATTCATTAATTGGTCAGGAGGAGTCATTCATTGTCAAATGTGTTACACATCTGCATGGAATTTATACTTGGCAATTGTTCCCAGGGCTGTGCTCATTCCAATCAAGGGCATGCAGGGTTATCAGGCAGAACTGTGAGAGCTTAGGAAATAAATCTGCAGGAAGCAACTGAGATACTCAGTGTTGCTGTCAGGCAAAGAGTTGCAAAGTGATGAAAGAATGAAAAAACACCACAGCATGGCATCAACAATTGCTTCTTTAATAAAGAGACTGAGTTAACATTATAAAAATGGGCTAATACATTTTCGGTTAAAATGACTCTCCACTTCCTAGTCATAATTTTTATGAATGATAAATACCTAATTGATTTGTACATTTAACACCATTTGTTCAGAAATCAAACTACTATTTACTGTGGCTTATAATCATGTTTGATTAGCTCTTATACTCAAAGGACCTCAGTCATGTTTGATTAGCTTGTACAATCATAGGATTTTGATGTTAAAACACACTGCAACAGAAATCAGTGTGATGTCACAGATAATCCTCTTAGGTCATCAGACAGCTTAACACATAATGCCGAAAAAGATGGCAATGCATCTACTTCTAGTTTAAAAGTCTCTCATTAATTTCTTCCAACAAACAGTAGCTACTGAAATGATAGAATGGGGTGATAGTCAATGTTAGTCGTACTCAGAGTAGATACAATGAATTAATGGACTTAAATAATTTCAGTGACTTTAGTCAGAAATCACCCGTGTGTTTTTGATGACTCTTCTGTGTTCGAAGAGCATGAACATGCACTTAAAGTTCACTCCTTTTATAATACTGGAAAATTACATATACTATAGTTTTCATGTAACTTCATTATTCTATCAATCAATCATTCATCACACACGCTTCCCATATGAAACATATGTTTGGATTTCCTGAATGAATTATGTAAATCTACTGCGTACAGAAAAAGGTGGCATTTTAAGGAGGGTATTTAATTTTCCTACGCATTATCTTGAATTTTGTAGCTAATTTAAAAATGATCAGTTAGAAGTATAAAGTCACATCGCCTAGATGAAAAAACAGCTAATAAAACAAATTGAGCTGATTTGCACTTAGTTTTGTTGCAGGCGAATCAAGTGGAAAATGAGCAATTTTTAAATAGATCCCTCTAGGGCCAATGCCCTAGAATCTTATGGAAATTAAAATTTGTAACTACAGTAAAATACTTTTGTAGCAAGCAGCGTTAAGTACCAAAATGTCTCCTTGTGATTCTTAGACTGAGTCTCAAATCACTGAACTCAATTCAGAATGTTCCTTTATAACCTTTACATCAAAAGGGTATTAGATTACCTAATATTACTGAGGATTATAAACCTGGACCCAGAACACTATCAGACAGTACTTCATTAATATTGTTGCATTCTTTTTAAAAATATATCTTGTTACCAACCAAAAACATTGTTTAATACTCTGCATAATATAAAAACTCAATGCACCTTACCGCTAGTTTAATTGACTGCGCTGGATAAAAGCCTATGTGAAGTGTTATCTCCATTTCTCTTTCGTAAAATAAAAGCCATAGTCAAAACAGTGCTTATTATAACCATACCAATGACAGCGTTCATATTAAAGTAGTGACCAAGCAAGCCTTGAAGCAAGATAATTACTGAACAATGATATTTTGTAATTTAAATTAAATTATTACAAAAAACAGAATGATCACAAGAGACCTACCGCTCTTCCTCCTCTCTCTCTCTCTCTCTCTCTCTCTCTCTCTCTTAATGTAGGCCCATATAAACATGAAACCCTAATGCCATCATGACATTTGTCATGAATGTTTAAAACTATGACAAACTAGAGTCAATAATGCATCCCATTTGAATCACAGGAGGCTCAAAACCTTCTGTGAGGTACAGTTATGACCTTACCAAACAACCTCACACCCACAAAATTAATAAAAACCTTCCGTGATCCAAAACTGTAGCTATATCTATTTTCTCCCTTCCCTCTAGCACTTCTTACCTTTTTGTTGTTCTCTTTAATATCTTGAGGATTCAGAGACTTGTAGTCGCTGAGGGGGAAAATGGCACAGTAGGTATGTAAAGTACTTGATAAAAGCAGCAGTTTTTAAAACAAACCACTATCTTAAAAAAAGAATTCAACATAAAACAGCATCAAACAGTAACTAGCAATTTCACTGCAATCCAATCAGCAAAACTAATAGTGTAGAAAATTAAAAGAATAAATACATAAATAAAAATATAGAGATTGCATGTTTCATTGCCTGAAGCTTTCCATCTAAAAAGAGAAGTTAAGGCAAGGACTTGAGGCTAGCTTTGACAACCAAATTTTCTATGAGGTAATCCTTCATTGTCAGTACAATAGAGCTACAGGCTTATTTGTCTCATCTCATTTCAACACCAACACAATTTTCATAATCATCTTCAAGTCAGTTCTTTGTATAAGATTAGAAAGAAAAATATCCACACCAAAATCAAGTGAAAGGGAAATAGGAATGGTTTTGGAGAAAGTGTCAGAAACGCCATAAGGTATGGACATATGTACATTTCTGCTGCACCCTGCAGGATAGCATTAAAAAAAACAACTGAAATAGAAACGAAAGAGACATAATCCAGGAAATTAAAGTTGCCATGTTTATTTCACCACAATAAGAAAAAACTCCAAACACAAAGACAAAATGCTTCTACTTACATTAGGTCAGGCCTAAAGTGGTGTAATATTGCACAAAAGGATAATCCATTTCGCCAGGATGTAGTGAAATTGGTAATTTTCACTCCCCTATAGTTTTTTGTAACTTCTTTGCACCAAGCAAGCAGTGACTGACTAGCATTTGTCTTCCTCCCCAAAACAGGACTTGGTTTTGGGCTTGGCTGAAAAAAACAGGAAAAAAGCTAACATTATATAATGTAATGGAAGATGAGAAATCATTAATTGACCTGCCTAGACAATTTGCATCCTTTGATGTCAATTTAGGTCCTTCAAAGCTGTCAGTTTACAATCACTGTAACTTGGAAAAAAGACACAAATCTCAAGTCATTATTTACAGACTTAGCCTTTGGCATTTGTCTCTGAAGGATGTGCTATACAGGATTTGAACGTTACAAAAAAGAACAGGCCAACTATACTGAGAGAAATACTAACATTAAGTGCTTAAAGACTAGGCACATTATTGCATGGTATGTAGTTATGTCACACATTCTTACAGAAGTTATTCAAAATTCAGTCTTGTAAAAACATCCTCATAAAGACATTTCACGTTTAATGAAGACAGTCAGCATTGTGATTATCCAAAAGCAAAACATATCAGGGTCAAAGTTGACCACAAGTTGAGATTTCCTGCTCTGGAATAAAAAAATCAAATTCAGAATGTGAGTTGCTGTATGATGACAAACAGTTATAGGGACTTAAACTGGAATATGTTAGTAATAATTTTATTTTAAGACATTGGCATCTATTCTTTCAGTTCTCTGTATCTGAAAGGTAATTCCCCCCCCCCCCAGCTTTCACATAAAATATTTGTTAGTTTTTTTAAAAGCTTAAAAATTTTTCCTATCCACATTTAAATGTGCAGGACTGTTCAGCTGGAATATATATGCAAACCTCTCAAGAACTAGTTTGACAAAAGGAAGGCATTCGTTCATGAACCTTAATGTGATCATTTAGCTTGGGGGGAGGTGTGTGTGTGGAATTCTGTAAGATAGATTCATACGATCTGAAGAGAAACCATAGTATTCCATAAGTGTACAGCAAGAATGCCAAGTACATAAGAGTTGTCAAATTCAGAGGTTAAAAAAGTTGTTAGTACTTCTCAACAGCACACATTTACAAAGAAATAATCCTAACCAGCATGCCTAACTTTGAAAGACCAACGATGCCCTCCCTTGACTAAAGCATGCCAGTGCTAAGCAATTAAAACTGTCAACTGTCAACTGATTTATGCTTTTAGTGCTCATGGGCTGCTTACAGTCATTGTAACAGAAATACCACAAAGGTAATTTCTCATTTTTATTGACTGTTAGACTAATAAGCTGTGATTAAATAAACAAATTCACAGATAAGCAAAATGTTATTATCTAATTCATATACCCTTCAGCAGCACAGACATACATTGCCAAATAACTTGAAAAAATTGTATGTTGTCACTGCTTTCGGTTTTAATGCTTGGATCTATGCCTACAGTAGTGATGGATGCTTAAGTGCAAGTAACAGGTAAAACTGAAAGAAGAGTAAAAAGGTTTTTCTGGTGACAGACAAACTGT
Organism: Podarcis cretensis; assembly: GCF_951804945.1. NCBI lineage: Eukaryota > Metazoa > Chordata > Lepidosauria > Squamata > Lacertidae > Podarcis > Podarcis cretensis. The sequence goes on along the minus strand of NC_137172.1, from coordinate 123,347,518 downwards.
AGATTACAAACATTTGCAAACATTCACAAGCAAGTAAAGAGCAATGGAAAGTGTTAATGCCTGAAATACTTTAGGTGAAATCCAACATAGCGCTAAGTGAATGCTCCTTCAATGCAAGGGTTTCTGCATGCACAACAGAACACCACCCCTCTTTCCTCCTCCTGCACACCCCTTAAATCTAGGGGTTCTCTCAACCCTCTGGGTAAAGGTAAAGGACCCATGGACGGTTAAGTCCAGTCAAAAGCGACTGGGGTAGCGGTGCTAATGTTGCTTTCAGGCCAAGGGAGCTGGCGTTTGTCCATGGACAGTTTTCCGGGTCATGTGGCCAGCAGGACTAAACTGCTTCTGTCTCAACGGGACACTGTGACGGAAACCAGAGCGCATGGAAATGCTGTTTACCTTCCTGTCACAGTGGTATCTGTTTATCTACTCACGCTGGTATGCTTTCAAGCTAGGTTGACAGGAGATGGGACAGAGCAACGGGAGCTCACCCTGTCGCAGGGATTTGAACCACCAACCTTCCAATTGGCAAGCCCAAGAGGCTCAGTGGTTTAGACCACAGAGCCACCGGCATTCCTAGAGCAGATTTGGGTAGGGTGTGGAGCATGCACAGGGGAAGGAGAGTGGGGCAAGTCCCATTTTGAAAGTGGAAATCTTTGTGCTAACAGAATGGATTACTTGAATACCACCCAGAATTTATTACATTTTTATCTCCACTTGCCCTTCAAAAATCTTAAGATGGTGTACATGCCCCCCACCCTTCTCTGTCTTCAAAAGATCACCATGAAATAGGTTAGGTTTTGAGCAAACGACTGATCCAATGCCACCCAGAAAATTTTGAAGCTAAGCGGGGATTCTGAACCAGAATGGATTTGCTGGTCAATTTTGAAGCTAAGCGGGGATTCTGAACCAGAATGGATTTGCTGGTCAATTTTATGAAGACTATATCTGGATTGGTGGGACGCAGGTGGCGCTGTGGGTTAAAGCCTCAGCGCCTAGGGCTTGCCGATCGAAAGGTCGGCGGTTCGAATCCCTGCGGCGGGGTGCGCTCCCGCTGCTCGGTCCCAGCGCCTGCCAACCTAGCAGTTCGAAAGCACCTCCGGGTGCAAGTAGATAAATAGGGACCGCTTACCAGCGGGAAGGTAAACGGCGTTTCCGTGTGCGGCTCTGGCTCTGGCCAGAGCAGCGATGTCACGCTGGCCACGTGACCCGGAAGTGTCTCCGGACAGCGCTGGCCCCCGGCCTCTTGAGTGAGATGGGCGCACAACCCCAGAGTCTGTCAAGACTGGCCCGTACGGGCAGGGGTACCTTTACCTTTACCTATATCTGGATCAAAATCTGTAATTATTGATGCAGTGTAAATATCAAAACCACTTTGTGAATTTTCACTTTTCCCTAATTCTGTTCTGTGCTGCGGTTCCCAGGTGTTGCTTCATTATTGTGATTCCCATCCACTCCCATAAACTGCTTTTCTTTTCCAGTTTAGTCAAATGGACGATCCCACACAATTAGGGAATGTAATGATATTTCATCTGGCATGATATCACACAATTAAAAAACCAAGAAAAAACACACACAATCATATTTGGCTATGCGATATCACTGGAGGCAAGTGAGGGCAATTAAAATGAGAATGTAAAGTTTTCCCACTCCTGAACATGTTTGCAAAAATTGCACAAGAAACCCTGCCAACAGTGCACATCCCTCTGGAATGTATAGCAGAAAGGCTATACATACTATAAGGAAGGTTAGCACAGAGGTAGAAAACAAATTTTTCTCTTGAAAGCTGCATTCCCTTGAGGGCAATCTACAAGCCAGCAGTGGAACCACTAATTTTTAGTAAATTTTAGACACAGGATTTAATCATAGTGTGTATTACTTCAACAGTGATACATATATTAAGTAGCCCTCAATTCAGTGCTTTACAACTGCCACATTCCTGATTTGTGAGTTGGGTACTCTGAACATATATTTAAAAAATAAAAATACCACAAAAATGTGCATCTGTAAACAGATTTCCTCATAGAAGGCTTGGCAGTGGTGGCGGCGATGAATGGGGATTTGAAGCTGGGTCTTAACCAAATCCTAAGGAGTGGAGGAGATAGTGAATCAGTGGGAAACTTTGTCCTGAAAGCCTAACTGAGAGAAATGAAACATAATCTTTAAACATGATGAACATCCATATTCTGCTACTCTTTTTCTTCAATGCCATCACCTATTCACCTCCTTCCTTCTTTCCATCTCCCCCTCTTTCTTAAACTGCAAATCTAAGCTATGTAGGCATGTAGGTAAACCTAAGCTTTGTAGACGTACACAAGATCATACACAACATTTTAAAATCATAAACAGAAGTAGTTAAGAAGGCATTTGATCAAAGAGAGGTCCCAGCAGAGTCATCAAGCAAAGATTGTCCAAGTAATAAATACTGCTCCCATCTCATAAGCATTTATCAATGTGATTCTGAATTCACTAGTTAAAACTACAATAACAAGGGTGATTGACTCAATGGGATGGTAAACCTGGTTCAATCACCCATGTCCTACTACCCTACTGAGAAAAACCCCACCCCACCCTCCCACTATATGTAAGGGTGTGCTGACTTCTGTTTCAGTGTATCTGAGGAAGTGTACATGCACACGAAAGCTTATACCCAGAACATACTTAGTTGGTCTCTAAGGTGCTACTGGACAATTTTTTTATTCATTTTGACTGCGTCAGACAAACACGGCTACCTAGCTGAATTCAAAAAAATTAACAGAGTTGACAACAAGACTGGATGTGAATACAGCCAGTGTAAAATCTAACACAGATTCTATAAATAGATTAATCCAGGAGAATTCAGAAACACGAAAGATTGCAGAAAGTGCAAAAACAACGGCTGAAGAGACAAGGGAAAAGTTTGGGCCTATTATTAAAAAAGTGAATGAGCATGATGCAGCCCTCTCCTTATTGGAACTTCAGCGTAAAGAGAAGAACCTAAAACTTAGATTGGTTCCTGAAGGGGAAGGGGACAACCTTGTGCAATTCCTTACAGAGAACATTATAGCTTTTTGGCAAGAGGAATGGGAGGAAGAGGATGAATTTGAGATAACAACAGCCTTTCGACTGGGCAGAAAGCAGGATAAAAAACCAAGGGATTGTCTAATTACATTGAGATCAAAAGAAGAAAGAGATAAAATATTGAACTTGCATTATCAAAAGGCACTGGTGATCCAAAACTGTCAAATACAGATTTTTAAGGACATTCCCAAATATATTTTAGAGGTGAGAACATATTATAAAAGCCTAGCAGACCTGCTGAAGAAAAACACCATACCATTCAGATGGGAGTTTCCACAAGGATTGTCCTTTAACTTTAAAGGAAGGAAGATTAAAATAAAAACAATTCAGGACAAAGAACAATTTCTGGAGAGATACCTGGAGGATCTGCAGAAAGGAACTGTGGAGGAGGGGGAACCACCTGATATAGCAAATCTGTCATTTGGACTTTTACCACCACCATCGGAGGAAGAGCAGAAGCTTGGAGCAGTTGGAGGAACAGCTACTTAAATACAAAATGTCTCTGCAACTCCTTAGTTGGAATTGTAACGGCTTGAACCTTCCTCGGAAAAGACGACAAGTATTTCACATTTTGAAGAGAGAACAATTAGATATAATATGCTTGCAAGAAACCCATATTGCCAGGATACATAGGAAATTACTGATAAATAAGAGACTTGGTCAAGAATTTATCTCATCAGACAAAGTAAAGAAAAGAGGTGTGGTGATCTATGCAAAGGAAAAATTGGCTCCAAAATTGATATTTAAAGACGAACAAGGAAGATACCTGGCAATTGAAATACAAATTCAAGGAGAAAAGATTTTGATTGTTGGAGTATATGCCCCAAATGAGGGGAAGGCCGAATTCTTTAGGAAGTTGCATGAGACATTAGTTGACTTTTTAGACTATAAAATCCTAATGATGGGAGATATGAATGGAGTTGTCTCAACAAATATGGATAAAGCACAGAGACAAGTGATTTCAAAAGAAGGGAGACTACCAAAGACCTTTTTCGAAATGACTGAAACAATGGACTTGATTGATATTTGGAGAACAAGGAATCCTCTAGAGAGAGAGGGAACTTTCTTCTCTGAAGCAAAAATGACATGGACAAGAATAGACCAAATTTGGATTTCTAGCAGTCTGGCGTCAAGAACAAAAAAAGTAGAAATATGTCCAAAAACGTGCTCCGACCATAATGCGGTGAAGATGGAGATGAAACTAACAACAACTGGATCCTTTAGATGGAGAATGAATGACACCCTATTTAAGGATGAAGAGATCCACAAGAAGGCCCTTAAAACATTAAAAGATTACTTTGAGATCAACAGGAAAACAGATGTGGAAAAAAGAATAATTTGGGACGCAAGCAAAGCCGTGATGCGAGGTTTCCTAATTCAACAAAATTCTATAAAGAGGAAGCAACAAAATGAGAAGAAGGAAAAATTTTTAGAAAAAATAAAAGAAGGAGAGAAGAAGCTGAGATCCAAACCAAAGTCCCATGAGATTTTGAGAGAAATAAAGTTTTATCAGATGCAATACATGGAGCTTATGAACCAACAAATAGAATGGAAGATAAAGCAAATGAGACAAAGAACTTTTGAATCAGCGGATAAATGTGGGAAACTTCTGTCATGGCAACTGAAAAAAAGGCAGAAAATGAACACTGTAATAAGTCTAGAAATGGATGGAAAAATTATCTACAAACCCAATGAGATAAACAATTGTTTTCAAAGTTTTTTTAAGAAATTGTATGCACAAGGGCCAATCAACGAACAAGAAATAGAAGAATTTATCAGAAAATACGGTCTACCAAAAATTCCAGAACAAAGTAAAAGGATCTTAAATGAGGAAATAACAGAACAAGAAATAGAGGGTGCCATCCAAAATATGAAATTGGGAAAATCACCAGGACCAGATGGCCTGACGGCCAAATACTACAAAATGTTGAAAGAATGGCTGATACAACCATTGAAGGAAGTTTGCAATGAAATTTTGAAGGGGAAAAAGGCACCTGAATCGTGGAAAGAGGCTTTCATCTCACTTATACCGAAAACAGAGACTGAGAAGAACCAGGTCAAAAACTACTGCCCTATATCTTTACTTAATGTGGATTACAAAATTTTTGCAGACATTTTGGCAAAAAGATTGAAAAGAGTGTTGATAGAAGAGATTCATAAGGACCAAACAGGCTTTCTCCCAGGTAGACATATGTCAGACAATGTGAGGAACATTATAGACATTTTGGAGCTGCTGGATGTTGACATTAACAGGAAAGCAGTTCTGATTTTTGTGGACGCGGAGAAAGCCTTTGACAATATCTGTTGGACTTTTATGAAAAAGAATCTCCAAGGGATGGGGGTAGGCCAAGGTTTTGAAAACGGTATAGGTGCAATATATTCTCAACAAAAGGCCAAGTTAATTGTAAACAATGTGGTAACAGAAGAAATACCTATAGAAAAAGGTACACGGCAGGGATGCCCAATATCCCCTTTGCTTTTTATATCAGTCCTGGAGGTTTTGTTAAACATGATTAGAAAGGACCAGTTGGTTAAAGGAGTTCAGGTCGGAGTTAGACATTACAAATTAAGAGCATTTGCAGATGATCTAGTATTGACCTTGCAACAGCCAGACACTAGTATTAAAAGAGTATTAGAACTAATTGAAATATTTGGTCGAGTAGCAGGTTTTAAATTGAATAAACAAAAAACGAAAGTGTTGGAAAAAAATTTAACAATGGAAGAAAGAGAGAGTTTTCAGAATGAAACAGGCTTGGAAATAACAAAAAGGGTAAAATACCTGGGGGTAAACTTAACATCTAAGAATGTGAACTTATTTAAGGATAATTATGAAAAATGTTGGTCAGAAGTTAAAAAGGATCTGGAAATATGGTCAAGGTTGAAACTTTCCTTGTTAGGCCGAATTGCTACTATTAAGATGAATGTATTGCCTAGAATGCTGTTTTTATTCCAGACGTTGCAGATTGTGGACAAGATGGACTGTTTCAAGAAGTGGCAGAAAGACATATCAAAATTTGTCTGGCAGGGCAAAAAGCCCAGAATTAAATTTAAGATTTTAACTGATGCAAAGGATAGAGGGGGGTTTGCCCTGCCGGACTTAAGACTTTATTATGAATCAGCAGCTTTCTGCTGGTTGAAACACTGGCTACTTCTTGAGAACACTGACATTTTGGATCTGGAAGGGTATGACAATAGCTTTGGTTGGCATGCATACTTATGGTACGACAAGGTAAAGGTGTATAAAAGCTTTAAAAACCATATTGTAAGGAAAGCATTGTATAACGTTTGGATTAGATATAAAGATTTGTTGGAAAGTAAAACCCCTAGGTGGGTGTCACCAATGGAAGCTAGGGAAGTAAAAAAGCTTAATATGGATTCTAAATGGCCAAAATATTATGAGATTTTAGAATATGATGGCGAAAGGGTGAAACTTCAGAGTTATGAGAAATTAAAGCCTAAGGTTCGAGACTGGTTGCACTACCATCAGATAAATGAGACGTTTAAACAGGACAGGAAAATAGGATTTCAGAAAGAGAAGTCAAAATTAGAAACAGAATTGTTGGAACCCAATACTAAGAACTTATCAAAAATGTATAACTTGCTGTTAAAATGGAATACACAGGATGAAATGGTGAAATCAGCTATGATTAAATGGGCACAAGATATCGGTCATGATATTATGTTTGCTGACTGGGAACAGTTATGGACCACCGGTATTAAATTTACTGCATGCAATGCCTTAAAAGAAAATATTATGAAAATGATCTACCGGTGGTACATGACCCCAGTCAAGCTTGCAAAAATATATCATTTGCCTAGTAATAAGTGTTGGAAATGTAATGAGACTGAAGGCACTTTCTACCACCTTTGGTGGACCTGCCCAAAGGTTAAAGCTTTCTGGGAAATGATCTATAATGAAATTAAGAAGGTCCTTAAGTGGACTTTTCCTAAGAAACCAGAGGCTTTCCTTTTGGGCATGGTGGGCCAAGTGGTGTCAAGGAAGGATAGGATTTTCTTTATGTATGCCACTACAGCAGCAAGAATTCTACTGGCAAAGTATTGGAAGACGCAAGAACTACCTACTCTGGAAGAATGGCAAACAAAGGTGATTGACTTTATGGGATTGGCTGAGATGACGGGCAGAATCCGGGACCAGGGGAAAGAGACAATGGAAGAGGACTGGAAGAAATTCAAAATATATCTTAAAAATAATTGTAAAATTGAGGAGTGTTAAGATGTCAGGGGGTAAGAAGTAAAGAATTGCAGCAGTAAACAAAAAAACTTAAGAAATTTTTATGAAAGGGAATTAAGACAATGGACCTAAGGGTTGCTAAAGAATTATTAAACAAGGATGCAGGGATGGGGAGGTATGGGGAAGTCAAAGAAAGAAGGGTATGAACTGATGAGTTTGAAGTTGTATTGTTTTATACTGTTCTTTATTACTTGTGTGAAAATTAATAAAAATTATTATAAAAAAAAAAATGAATTCACTAATAAGGTTATGATGTTCTAGACAGTTTGTTTTTAGCTGACTTTCAAATGACTCATGGCCAAACTACTCTTCAAATGTCTTAATTGCAGGTGTCTAACATAAAGCAAACAATTTGTTTTTCTGATGATAACTAAAATTCAGGCGGGAAGAAATGACAAGAAATTATTTAAATCAATATTACTTTGATCGAATGTAGGGTTTGCACATTTTCTGTAGAAATAAGCATACTCTTATTAGAAATGAAATTATAAAAGTACACTTCCCAACGGCAAATAAATAAACAAACAAACAATCTTAAACTGGTATTCCGTGCTTAAACTTACTTTTCAAACACAGTATGCAAGATAGGCACTGCATTTCTGTCTAATGATGACAATATTCTGCACCAGTGTCCTTTGCTCCCTGGATTTAGCACCTTCCGTGTATTGAGAGGAGGAGAAATACAGATCAATGTACACATTATACCTCTGGTAAATTTACTGTTTACGTGTAGCAAAGGTAGCTAAAAGCAGTCATGGTACACTAATGAAAATATGAATGGCAGCAAAGGGGGAAAATGCTATGAAATCAATTTAAGAAAGGCAGGAGGAAAAGGCTAGTGTTAATTCTTTAAAAAGAACAACAACCTGAGGAACATGTACACTATTTTCTATTCTCAGAAACAGGTGTGCAAACAAAAGCAGCAGCACACCTTCTGGCATGTATTCTTTGCTAGATTAACAGGAACACAGCAAATGGAGAAAAGCAATTCTTGATAAATATTATCACAGACAGTGTCTGAAATTCTCTTTCAAGTACTTGCTTACATGGGACTCTAATGCAGCGCTGCAAGATACAATAATACTGGGCTGCCTTAAGCAACCATTTATGCTCAGAACAAAGGCATGTGCAGACGGTGCACCAGGTGTGCCCATGCATACCCCCTAATGTTTCAAAACAAGGGGATCGTGGAGGAGAGGGGAGAGTATGGAACACAACTCAGTGACCTCAGATGCCAGGGCCAGGGGCGAGTGGCGCTGGTGTACATATAAAGGCAGAAGGGAGGAGGAAAGAAGCAGACAGAGACACACAAGCAGAATAAAAAGGCTGGAATGGATCTGGAACAGATATGTCGCTTCTGCCTGTGTCTCTCTGGAAGTGGTAGGGGAGTGTTTGGCTCCAGCTCCCCCTTACTGCCACGGCTGGAGCCAAACACCCCACCACCACTTCCAGAGATAGATGCTGGCAGAAGCTGCAATCCAACCCAGCCTTTTTATTTTCTGTCTCATGGCTCTGTCTCTGCCCATGCTCCACTCACCACCTTTTCGGAAGAGAAATCTGTGGGACACAAACAAGGAGTAAGGGGTGCATCCCGCCATTGGCTGTGTCAGTTAATTACATTGATGTGATTGAGGAATTGAAGTCCTGATGAGAAACAGCTCATACTCTTGCACAGGAAGACTAAGAAACCTTATTCTGTTTTAGTCAATTTGTGTTAGCTCACAATCTGGTTAAAGATAAAGATAATGAAAACTGACTGTACTTGTGTATAAACCTGGTTATCACCACCACAAAAAAAAATGTATTTTATGTCACATTTTTAAGTTTGTATTTTTAAGTAAAGTTTAGGTATGAAGTTAAGTTTTAGTTTCTTTGGTTTGCTTAATGAATAAAAATAATGTCCTTTATGATTATGAATATATATTAAATGTTCACTCTTATGAAATGTACTGCACATGTTTATGGTTCAGAATATGGCAAAATGATGGAGGAGGAACATTTTGGCCAAAGAAATATAACTTAACATGCTGATATTATTTTCTGCCTTATGTACATCATTACAGTATTTTGCTTTGTATCTGGTGACCAATACCAATTATTGGCTGTTCATATTGTTTCATGTTATTCTTAATATTATTTTGAGGGGGGTGAAACAATAGACTTGCAACACTACAACCACAGAGATGACAGCTGGGCAAATCTCAACACCTGCTTAGTGGCTTGAGAAAATGTTAACCATTCACTTAATGGAGAGAGCGAAATAACTTGCAGGACTCGGCAGTTGCCAAGAGCAGCTGAATTACTCTGAATTTTTCTCTCCCCTGGTGAGGGCCCCTAACCAGCTTAGTCCTCTGAGGCTCAGGGCAAGTATACCTGGCTGCCCCCCCCCCCTTGCACAGACCTGCTTCCAGGGCTGACCCATGGCCAGGTCTTTCTGTGGATTTCTCTCCCTGGAGAGGTGCATTTGTTTGCTTCATATTAACTTTCAGAAGGATCTTTAAAATATTCCTATTTCCCCAGGCATTTGATGGCTAAAAGACTGGGGACTGTATTCTAAGGATATCATTCAATTGGTACAAGCATTTCTGGTTGCCCAATGGCACAATCTCCCCTTTGTAAAATTTCTGGAAAATCTGGAGCCACATAATTTTTTTCCTCTGGGTTTTTTGTTGTTGTTGAAATGAATGGATTTCTTCAGACAAAACTTAACCAATATTTGTTGTTTATGAACATACTGAAAGCAATTTTGTTACTTTATCAACATATAATGTGTTATGTATAACTTGGTTTGACGCAGGATTATAAACAAACTGATTCCCCCCCCCCAAGTTTTTATTTCAGATGGAGCTACAAGCTGCTGAACTGTAAGAAACCTAGTGTCTCTTTGCTTTTGCTAGTTTATGAGGAGCAAGCAAAAAACATTAAAAACAGAACCCATCAATGTTACAGTGAAACAAATTAACAAATCTTCTCTAGTCCTCCACAGTGTCAAGCTGACATAAAATGAGCTGAGAAAAAGAGGGGAGGGGAACAAAACTCAATGAAGACTACTTGAAAATTAAATAGCCCCCTTTCCTTCAAATTTGTCATCTTATTTATCATTAACTTCTAAAAGGACTGAAGGGTTGTCCCGAATGAAACAACCTTGTACGTTTTGTCAGTTTTTGTCAGTTTATTTTTAAATTTGGTGTATTTCCAAACAGACCAGTTTCACATAGCATGCAGAAGATTGAGGAATCTAAAGCAGGTAAAAAGAGAAGTCAGAGGCTCTGTTGTGCAAAGGCCTTGCAACCATGTTTCAGGAGGAATAGGCTATGCCGAATCCAGACACACCAGCTTCTCTGGACAATTGAGGGGGCCAACACAACGTCCTGACGTCACATGTGGAGCCCTCTGAATATTGAAGGGACTGGCCCCCTAAAAAAAAAAAAGATAGGGGTGCAAGGCGCCTTGCCCCACAGGAGCCAGCGCCCTGGGCAGAATCCCAGACTGCATTCTATGACTGAAGGCCTGAAGATGTTCTGTACTCTGCAACATTTGAAAATACCATTGCAACATCACACCCTTAATATGCTGCTTGTTTTGTAATACAATCAAATGTAGAAGTGGTGCTATCATCACCTACATTTCTGCCTTTGAACTTTGGATTCAATGGATTTGTTGAATTGGAGGGCAACAAAATTATGTTGTTCTTTATTTTCTCCCACTTTCATTCCTTTGAAGCCTAGTCAAGGGGATAGAAAGAGGAAGAGGACGTACACAAGGCAACAAGGCCCTGACGACTCCTCCCTATCTTTTGACACTGAGGGAGAAATGCATTTTGCTCTTGCGTTTAGGAGTTGTAGTCTTAGTGTGCAACTCAGTATTTGCTTGTCTTCAGTGTACTGGAATTGTAATGATCTCAGACTTTGTACCATATGAAATAAACATCTACTTGTTACACAGTTTTATAAATCATTTTGGGGGAGTAAGTATATGAACATCTTGACTTAAACATTTTTTTCATTATTCTAAACGAAAATCATTCTTTTTAAAAAAATTCAGGAAGAAAGCATTTAAAAGAAAAACCGCCCAATCCCTTTTGATTTTTTTCCAGGCCTTTATATCTCAAGCACTAATATGTGGCTTTTTCATGAAGTGCACAATGAATTATGCATTCATTTCTACTCATGTAGATTCTGTTCATAAGTTACAACAAGTGGGCAAGGGGAAGGCAGACTACATGATCCTTTATTCATATCAAATGTATTACATCTCTACAGCATGTAATGTCTGGACAGTCCTAAACCAGCCTGCTGAGAGTCTGAGGGTCCTGCTCCTGCCTCACTCCACCAGGCCTGGGGTGGGGCCTGACAGGCTTCATAAGGCCTGCTGCCGCCCAGCGGAGTACTGCTTGCATTCTTTTAAATAGTTTTTCAATTGTGTTTTTCAATTTCAGTTTTTCAAATTGTTTTAAATGGTTCTAAACTTTTTTGGGGGGGTATGTATTTTGTGTTTTTATTTTGTAATTTTAACTTGTGAACCACCCTAAGATCTGTGGGTATGGGGCAGTATATAAATTTAATTATTAAATACTACTATTACTACTAAATTCTTCAGTGATAAGAGTCAGGAAGACTAACATAATAACCATATTCACCAACAAATGGGGTAATTGTTTATTATATGTGCCGCTAGCCCCCAATACCCTGACACAGAAATATGGGAAATATCTGGTATCTTGACACAGACTTGAATGAGATAAAAGAATGAGAATGGGTTAGTGGGAGGAGAAGGTGAATGACAAATGATGAAAATGAGAAGTGCAATGAATGTGAAAAAAAGAGTGTCTGATTTTCTTCCTGTTTCTCAAATCAAGAGCAAGCTGGAAGGTTGTCTTCTTCACTGCTTTTACAACACACCTACTGCTGTCTCAGGGACAACTCATCCAAAATTGAAAGAATAGGGAAATGACTGATATGAAAATCAGAATATTTGCACATTTTGGTTAAATGGTTTGGTGCCAGACTTAGAATGTTTAGGGTCACTGGCATGTTGCTAGATGCATGTCAGAACAAATCAAATGCATGTTTTCCTTTGCAATTTACAATTATTTGTATCTCAACAAATTTAATGAGCAATACCATATTTACTCAAATCTAATGTCCACCTTTTCTGGCCAAATGGCATTGCAAAAAATTAAGGTGCACATTAGATTTGATGGCACATTTAAATTCACCAGCAAATACTTTATTTGGTTTCAAGGTTCTGAAAATTGAGCTGTGCATTAGATTTGATGGTGCATTAAACTCAAGTAAATACAATATTTTCAAAAAATGAATTATGAACGAGAATGCAACTAATCCAAAAGTTCAACTGTATATAAGGTGTTAATGCAGGTTTTCTTTTGAAAAATGCCCCAATAAGTAGCAATTCTTCCCTGTTCTAATTAAAGTTTCTATTTCTAAAGTTTCAGCATAACTATAACAACAGCTGTGAGTGTGTGTTTTATTTAAAAAACATACCTTAGTACTCTATTTTTTGCATTTAAGTGTCATTGTTAATGTAAATGCTTATGTAATTCTACTTTTGCATAAGATGACATTTTGCTAATGTTAATTCACATCCTTAGGCATCACAATCCTAAAATGAATCAATAATTAGGTGCAACACTGGGGCGAAATATCTCTTGCTTCCTGTTATTTGGTGGTTGGAAGATTGGTTAATGCTAGCAGTCTATGGATGGGCAGCTTTCTACAGGCGGCAACAGGATGGAAAATTCTGGCAAAGCAGAAATTGGCAAAGCCAAGAAAGATTTAAAATTTAATGCATGCTATGCACTGAAAGAAAATCACATACATAGATGGTATTTAACCCTGAGCAGATTAGCTAAGATGTATGAATCTGAATCTGATGTGTGTTGGAAATGCAAAAGTAGAAGGAATACTTTTTAACACATGGTGGGCATGCAAAATAGTTAAAGAGTATTGAGAAATGATATACAAAGAGATGGAAGAAATGTATTAAAAAAAAACAACCCCACAAAAACAGAGCATTCCTTTTGGGAATGGTGCAGAAGGAGGTATCCAGGTGTCAGGGGGGGAAATGCATATATGCAGCTACTCCTCTTGCTCTCTTATTCTGCTGCTAACTCATTCTATGATTCTAAGTTGCCATTCCTCCTTCTTAAGGACCTCTCTCGCCCACCATTTTTGGGCTAACAAAATCCAAGCTGCTGTAGCTGCATATATGAGTTTATTGTCATAATAAAAATTTGGGTAGCAGATCCCGTATTAATTTATGAAGCCTGGTCCTCATGATTATACAACCCATGCCCTTTGTATTTGAAGTGACTATCTGTGCTCAGATACCTAGATTACTTTCTCTCTTGTTACTTACTTCCTGTTACTTTTTTAGTATGTTCCAGTGATATATGTGCTGATATAGTGTCTTTCTGTGTTGAGTAATCGTGTATGTTCTTCCTGTCTAAAATGCATTTAATGCCTCCAGAGAAGTGGACTTCCAGGTTGGCGCCTCCGACAATAGCGGAATTCCTCTGATCGGGAGGAATTTGCTCCGTGGAAATCAGGGTCTGGCCGCCACGGCACAGGCGGAGACCCACTAAAAATCACAGGCAGGAGAAGCCTGTGAACGTGGGATTCGGCTGGCACCTTTTGCGCCTCCCCTACTCGCGGGGAGACCCGGTTTCGGGGATCCGGAGCGGCGTGGGGTGAGCGGCGTGGTGCCTCGAATTGTCTGCTTCTTTCACGGAGTGAAGCCGCACTGCTGTTGCCGGAGAGCGCTGACTTTTTCCTGTGGACAATTTGATCCTAAACAACTACCCGTGAGTAGAACGGAAAATTGGATTTTTAAACGTCTTAATTTGGCACCGAAACGGGGAGGTTTCAAACAGGAAGTCCGCCTTCCCCTTTTGTAAATAGATTGAAGCAAAGAGCTTGCAAGCTAAAGTCTTGGAAAGTCCTCTGTAAAGGATTAAGCTTCCATCGGCTAAAATCATTAAACCCCCCTTGGAAGCAGGAGAAGAGGGGGGGAAATTTGGGATCGCGTAAGCCTGCAGGAGAGAGTGAAGAAAGTTAAATTACCACCGCTCTGAACCTGGAAACGGGCTGCTAGTAAGACTGACGTTTTGGGAATGTTCATTGACTGTGAATAAAACGTATCTTGACAGCTAGTTAAATAAGAGAAATACATTGTTTCCATTGTCTCCTTCTGCGTTTAAAAAGGAGTAAAAGTAACTGAAAATTGAAACTAATTTTATTGTTTGAACTGTGCTTAAAAGGATTGATACAAATAGAAATTGCTTCCCTCTAGAGGGAGCCTTTGAAACTGTTACAAGAGTTGAGCTGGTGGAATCTCCAGCTGCAAGATAAAAAACCGTGAGAACCAGGGATTGACCTTGGATAGGTTAAGAATGTTGACAGAAGAAGCCTTAGTGATTGCATTATGTAAGATAAGTGATTCATTGGAACAGCTCCACAAGAAGACGGATCTGATGACTATCAAAATTGATAACTTGGGACAAAAAGTGACTAATTTGGGACAAAAAGTGAACATCTATACAGAAACTATTCAGGAATCGATACAGGAATCTACTTTGACATGGCAAACTGTGGAGAAGGCGAGGGAGAAAGTTGTTGTTGTTGAACCTAAAGTAATGCAAGTGGAGAGGGAGAGAGCCCCAGCCTTACAGAGGCAATTTGATGACTATAAGTTGTTGCCTTCTATGATTGAATTCAGAGAAAGTCAGATTTTGAGGATTGGAGCCCTGCTTGGACTGGAGAAGGAAACTTGGATAGATCACCTCATGCAGGGATTTACTGACCTTTGGGACCTGGACCTGGGTCAGGAGGAGATTGGAGTTGTGGGGACTTTCAGATTTGGAGGGATTTTGAAACACGTCCTGAAATATCTTTTGGATTTTAGTTTTAACTATGGAGATTTGGCTGACCTGTCGAGAAGGAATAAAAACATTGCTAGGTCGGAGCTTCCCCGAGATCTACTCTTCAGCATCAAAGGAAGGAAATTAAGAACAAGATCAGCAGAAGACAAAGTAAAGTGCATGTATAAATATGAAGAAGACCTGCAGAAGGGACTTGGAAAAGAGGTAAGAGCCTCAGACAGAAGATCACCAGGTTGATGGACTATATGGAATTGACGGAAATGACTGGCAGAATCTGAGACCAGGGAGAAGAGACGGTGGAAGAAGATTGGAAAAAGTTTAAAGTTTATTTATAGAAATACTGTAAAATTAATGAGTGTCAGAAAAATGTTGGAATGAAATTATATGGCTTTAGTAGAAATGTTATAAGGAGTTAAGCATAAATAAGTATTATAGTATTAATGGAAAAAAAGGTTAAAATAAGTTAAGATAATTATATGACAGAAAATAGAGAAAGATGGAAAGGAATTTTGGGTCAAAATTAAGGGAGAGATGAATAGCAGGGACCTCATTGTGGGAGTTTACTATAGATCCCCAAGCCAAACGGAGGACATAGATGATGCCTTCCTGGAACAGATGGCCAAGCATGCAAAAGGAAGGGAGATAGTAGTAATGGGGAACTTCAATTACCCGGATATTTGCTGGATGTCAAACTCAGCCAAGAGCACAAGGTCAAACAGATTCCTCACTGGCCTTGCAGACAACTTCGTTGTCCAGAAAGTGGGAGAAGCAACAAGAGGAACAGCCATTTTAGATCTGGTCCTAACCAATGTTGATGACCTGGTTAGTGGGGTAGAAGTGGAAGGATCATTAGGCGCGAGAGATCATGCTCTTCTGAAGTTTACTATACAGCGGAAAGGAGCAGCCAAGCATACTAGGACTCAATTTCTTGACTTTAAGAAAGCCGACTTCATAAAACTTAGGGAAGTGCTGGGTGAGATCCCATGGACAGTAATACTAAAAGGAAAGGGAGTTCATGATGGCTGGGAGTTTGTTAAGAGGGAGATAGTAAAAGCACAACTTCAGGCAATACCAATGAGACGGAAACATGGAAGGTGCCTAAAGAAGCCAGGGTGGCTATCTAAAGAACTTTTAACTGAGTTAAGATTAAAAAAGGATGTGTACAAAAAATGGAAAAGGGGGGAAACCACCAAAGAGCAATTCAAACAAATAGCCAGCACGTGTAGACACAAAGTCAGAAAAGCTAAAGCACAGGATGAACTCAGGCTTGCTAGAGAGGTTAAAAGCAACAAAAAAGGCTTTTATGGGTATGTTCGTAGCAAAAGGAAGAACAAAGAAACAGTGGGGTCACTCAGAGGAGAAGATGGTGAAATGCAAACAGGGGACACAGAAAGGGCTGAACTCCTCAATGCCTTCTTTGCCTCAGTCTTCTCCGATAAGAAAAACAATGCCCGACCTGAAGAACTTGGAGCAAATGATTCAGCAGAGGAAACACAGCCCAGAATAACTAAGGAGATAGTACAAGAATACTTGGCTAGTTTAGATGTATTCAAGTCTCCAGGGCCAGATGAACTGCATCCAAGAGTATTAAAAGAACTGGCAGATGTGATCTCAGAACCACTGGCAGTCATCTTTGAGAATTCCTGGAGAACAGGCGAAGTCCCGGCAGACTGGAGGAGGGCAAATGTTGTCCCTATTTTCAAAAAGGGGGAAAGAGAGGACCCAAATAATTACCGCCCAGTCAGTCTGACATCAATACCAGGGAAGATTCTGGAGCAGATCATTAAGCAAACAGTCTGTGAGCACCTAGAAAGGAATACTGTGATCACCAATAGTCAGCATGGATTTCTGAAAAATAAGTCGTGTCAGACTAACCTGATCTCGTTTTTTGACAGAATTACAAGCCTGGTAGATGAAGGGAACGCAGTGGATGTAGCCTACCTTGATTTCAGCAAGGCATTTGACAAGGTGCCCCATGATATTCTTGTAAAGAAGCTGGTAAAATGCGGTCTTGACTATGCTACCACTCAGTGGATTTGTAACTGGCTGACTGACCGAACCCAAAGGGTGGTCATCAATGGTTCCTCTTCATCCTGGAGAAGAGTGACTAGTGGGGTGCCACAGGGTTCTGTCTTGGGCCTGGTCTTATTCAACATCTTTATCAACGACTTGGATGATGGACTCAAGGGCATCCTGATCAAATTTGCAGATGACACCAAACTGGGAGGGGTGGCTAACACCCCAGAGGACAGGATCACACTTCAAAACGACCTTGACAGATTAGAGAACTGGGCCAAAACAAACAAGATGAATTTTAATAGGGAGAAATGTAAAGTTTTGCACTTGGGCAAAAAAAAAATGAGAGGCACAAATACAAGATGGGTGACACCTGGCTTGAGAGCAGTACATGTGAAAAGGATCTAGGAGTCTTGGTTGACCACAAACTTGACATGAGCCAACAGTGTGATGTGGCAGCTAAAAAAGCCAATGCAATTCTGGGCTGCATCAATAGGAGTATTGCATCTAGATCAAGGGAAGTAATAGTGCCACTGTATTCTGCTCTGGTCAGACCTCACCTGGAGTACTGTGTCCAGTTCTGGGCACCACAGTTCAAGAAGGACACTGACAAACTGGAACGTGTCCAGAGGAGGGCAACCAAAATGGTCAAAGGCCTGGAAACGATGCCTTATGAGGAACGGCTAGGGGAGCTGGGCATGTTTAGCCTGGAGAAGAGGAGGTTAAGGGGTGATATGATAGCCATGTTCAAATATATAAAAGGATGTCACATAGAGAAGGGAGAAAGGTTGTTTTCTGCTGCTCCAGAGAAGCGGACACGGAGCAATGGTTCCAAACTACAAGAAAAAAGATTCCACCTAAACATTAGGAAGAACTTCCTGACCGTAAGAGCTGTTTGACAGTGGAATTTGCTGCCAAGGAGTGTGGTGGAGTCTCCTTCTTTGGAGGTCTTTAAGCAGAGGCTTGACAACCATATGTCAGGAGTGCTCTGATGGTGTTTCCTGCTTGGCAGGGGGTTGGACTCAATGGCCCTTGTGGTCTCTTCCAACTCTATGATTCTATGATTCTATGAATTGCTGAAACAATTAATAGAAGTGGAATACAAAAAAGGAGGTGAGAGGAGGTCGATGAAACAAGGGAATGAAAGATAAGGCATTGAAATGGTATGATGTATGTTTTTAAATTGTTTTTGCTCTGTTTTGTTTAGTCTAATGTGTTAATGTTGCATTGTGTACTGTTTATATATTGCATTGTATTGTTTTTTCTTTCTTTTGCTTCTTTTTTTCCTTTTCTTTTTCTTCTTTTTTGTAAGGTTTAAAAGTAATAAATATTTTTTTTTAAAAAAAATGCCTCCAGACAAGCTTCCCATTATAAACCTGATTTTATTGACTTACTATTCCATTTCTATCCCACCTTTTGTCCAAGGGGTTGTAAATGGGTTTCCTCTTCACAACAACCCTGACAGGTAGCTGAGGCTAAGAGACTGTGAGCGATCCGAGGGCATCCAGTGAGCCTCATGGCCGATCTGGGAATCTGAAGCCTGGTCTCCTAGCTCCTGATCCAATGCTCTAACCACCGCATCACATTCATAAACTGCCTCTACATTTCTACAAGTCTACAATAGTGTCCTCAGTTGCATACTGCTATTCCTTAATGTTCTCAATGTAATATAAATCATTTGTAACTGATGTGTCTGTTTAGCTTGGAAACAAAGAGTTTGTTACCAGGAGGTAGTGTATGGCAATGTAAGATTAACCACAAAGCTTGGTATTTCAACACTCCAAAACAAAACTGGCTGAAGATTCACACCAAAGCACAAGATGCCTTACCTTCCCGGAACTCCAATGAACAATGTTCTGGGATTGCCATGTACTAATTACTTTGTGGTAAAAAAAAGTGTGAAAGGAGGCTGCCACTGAGCAACTAATCCCTTGATAGCTTGCAATGTGTGTATGTCTGGAGGGGGAGGCAGGCAGGGAATCTCGGCAGAACGCAGAATTTTGGGGGTCAAAAACTTTGCATTCACATGCAGCATCTTTCTCTTCACTTTGAACTCTTAGACTGGCCATCTAGCAGTCAGAGCATCTATTCTGTACTGCAGAACACACACAGGGAAAAAATGTCTGCATGTGTCTGCATATATGACAGCTCTTTGATTTTCTGAGCTATGTTCAGTGTTCTACCTATTCCTGCATATAAGAGCTTTGTTAGGGCTTTTTTGAGGTTGGGCTTTGTGCACAGATTGGTAAACAAACCATTCAGTTAAAAGATTAAAGCAAGAGGGTTGCACAGAATCCTTTTGCCCAAGCAGCTATTGTTGCAGTGATGTGAAGGATGCTACAAACATGGCAGCTGACATGGGTGCAGTGATTGCAATTAAAGCTACCTATTTCTGTTTTTTTTATTACATCTTTATTCTGCCCTTCTTCCAAGGACCTCAGAGCCATGCACTTGGTTCCCTCCCCAAATCCTATCCTCACAAGAACTACATGAAGCAGGTTCAGCTGAGAGATGGTAACTGGCGAAGGCCAACCAACCAACTTTGTGGTTCAACCCTAATCCTAATCTAATGAAACACCACACCAGCTCTCCTAAATGAGTTGCCAATAAAAGCTGGAGATTTATATACAGGTACAAAAACTTGAGTATCTGGTGTTTTTAAACATAAAAAGTGTTGCACTACTTCTACTGCTTATTTGCCCCAGAATGAGATGACCCGCCTTTACTGAATTAATGGTCCAACTTTATTAACTTGTGTAAACATCCACAATGAACCTAACTGCTTAACAGCCAACAACTCAGTCAGTTTGGGCACATCTGCTGCTAAGGGAGAGCTTAGAAACAACTTCTTCTGCTGTCAGGCTTGCTCAGGTAACTCTCTCTCCAGCACAAAGCATTTAGAGCAGAAAAAGACCCTGGTCCATGTTTTCCACTATCCACACACCTGGGTTTATTGGGGAATATCTCAGGCAGTCAGTGAGCCTTGAGGATTAGTGAGGCCAACAGGGCCAAAGGGTGGTCCCTGTCCCAGATCCAAGCATTGGGATATTCACCAGTGAGCGTGAGCATGAGCATGCCAGATGTGACCAAATCATGCAAATAAAAAATGATAAATTACCGCTTGCAAGTTACTCCCACAGCAATAGTAGGCAAGCAAGATTCATCTACCCAGGCCAACTCCTATACTCCTATACTCAGGAACAGGAACCCCCCCCCAATCCCCCTTTTTGGCCTCCGAAGGTGATCAGCTAATCCCGCACTGTGCAGAGGGTACACAGGAGAGTGGGCTTCTGCTGAAAAGTGCATGTAAGTATGCAGTGCCGCCCTAAATAAGCAAGAACACACTTGTTGCTCAGGTGCTCTTCCCCATTAGACCATACAGCTAATCCATGTCTTGTGCTCCATTCCCCCCAAGGTGGCAGAAGCAGAGCAGCACTAGTGGGGTGCACAGAGGGAAAGGTGCTGTTTTTCCATTGCAATTCTGAAATTTAATTCAACTAATAGCTATCTGTTGAGCCAACAGTAAATGCCCCCCTGCAAACACACACAGACATACTCCCCAACACAACATATGCATTCTTCTATCTAAACTGGCTACATGCCCAGTTTAAGAGGCCTGACACACTTTCTCTAGGAACTGCAAAATCTCCTACATATATTTGTGATTAAGCTTGTTGCCTGGACTTGCAAAAATACACACATCTCCTTATAAATAAAAGATCATAGGTCTACAGTAATTTTCTAGTTTGTATACTGCTGTATCTGTGTTCTTAGAAAACACACACAGTTATCCAGATTCGAAACATGCTGCATAAAAATTGCCTCACTAATTTCAGATGAATAGTCTTCCAAGAAAGAGCTTTGGGTACCTTTTATTATGATTAAAATTTGGTGCAACTGCAGTTTAGTAAAAACTTGTACACCAAAAGCTCTTTAACAAAATTTTGGGACCATTACTAATCAAGAAATCAACTTCTGAGAAATCAGAGCAATTCTCTACTTAGAATAAAATGGGGGGGGGATGCTTAGTAGCTGTGTGGTTGTAATGTAGTAGTAATCTAATTTTTTTTAATTTTTTTTTAAAAAATCTATCAAAAAACCCATAAATCAAACAGCTAAACTTTACTGCCACATGTTAGCTTATTAGCTATCTCACAATGGTTAAAAACTGTCAAAACATTTTACAGCTCAATTATAATTACTAGTCAAGTCTAAGCATGTAGTGTGTGGGTGTTAGCCACATCACAAGTGATGCAAATGCAAAACTCAGCAGTCACAGGAACTTTGCCCTACACTGTTTCAATCAGCATATATACAGATATTGAATCAAGATGTGTACTTGAACAAGTTTGCGATCCTGAACATAAACCTGGTGTTTCTTAATTCAGATTTGATCTAATGTATTTTGCTTAAATGTGCATACAGAAAACCATACAACTCTTTTTAAACTATAAGTTCCAATATAATAAAAAAAGCTTTACTTCTAGAGGAGTACATACACTTAGATGCTTTATTTGATAAACAAAAATGTTGGGATGGGTTTTTAATAAGTATCAAGGGAGCAACTCTGTACCTATATATTTACTATGTAAGAGGTCACATGCCATTAAATATTTTAAAACAATTGTGGCCTTGACTGCCTTAGAGCCGCCTTCTCCAGTTTGGTGCACTTCAGCATGGCTGGGCTGACTGGCTGGGGCTGAAGGGTGTTCTAGTTTACCATACTGAGAAAGACTGCACTTGCTGTCAGTTAGTTTCTCGGAGCAATTCAAAGTGCCGGTTTTGACCTATAAACCTATAAATGGCTCAGGATTGACCCAGACCCTGCAACCATCACCTGAGACTCTTGGTGCACCTCCTCCACAGGAGGTCCAGCGGGGGGCAACCCCAGAACGGGCCTTTCCTGCAGGGGCTCCCTGTCTGTGGGACACTCTCTCCAGGGAGGCCTGCCCGGCACCTTGGTTGCATATCTTCAAGTGCCAGACAAAAACATTCCTCTTTTCCTAGGCCTTTGGCCAATCAAACCATTTTGGCCTTTTAATCTGTGTGTGGAGGTACTGTTTTTGCTTGTTACTGTGTTATGTATTCTTGTGTTTTTATATTGTAAACCACCCGGTGATGCTTAGATGAAGAGTGGGATAGAAATTTAATAAATAAAAAAATTAAAATAAAAGCATGGCATATGTGTGTGAACCTGTTTCCTTCCTAATGTAAATAAATAAAACAGATAAAAATCAAGGCTGTTGTCTTGTGTACACAACTTTTTGGATATACATGCTCACTGAAGGAAGAAGGGAATCTGGAGACTGTGGGTATGCCATGTGTGCATCAAAACACCTGTTAAGCTCATGAAGCAAAACCGGCACACCTGGTTTTTAGAATTTAGTGCCAGAGGTTCATTTACTTTGTGCAGTAAAAGTTTAAAAGATATTCTAAGGCTGCAGTACCTGTACTCAGTTACCAAGCAGACATGTGCAAGATTGCATGATTAATAATAGCTGAAATATGACAGTAAATTGTGCAAAACTGATGCATGTGGTGCAGTTTTTGAAACAGGGCTTCAAGTCAATCAATAATCTGTGAGTCCATATACACTATATGATGAGTTGTGAAAAGATATGCACACAGAAAATATGTTTTTGTTTCTTTTTCTTTCTCTATAAGGTTGCTGTTGGACTCAAGATCCTGCCTTTCAGTTCCAGTGAAAGGCTCCATAAAGCCCATATTGCACATATGCCCAAATCGAGTAATGAAACTTCAAAGATTTGTCAAAAATAAATCCACAGGACAAACGACTACCCTTGGGCTTCCTCAAGAGTTAGTCAACTGCTTACTTGGAAGTATGTTCACTATGTGAACAAGTAAGCATGCACATGATTGCAGCCTAGGTTCTACCCAAAATGCACGTCCATACAATGAGACCTGTGACATGGGTAATATTTAAGCAACCATGGCATAGTATGTGGCCATTAGCATCTACTCTCACAGCTACATGATTTCCTGGCTCTGAGGCAGGGAGCTGATGCAGGTTGGAGAAATGTTGTATCTACATTAAATCTGAGCTGAGCATGACATCATGGACACACCAAATATAAAAGAACATATTTGTAACATAGGGTTCATCCGGACTGGCTTTTGTGCTGTGTTTCTAGGCAAAGATAAAGATTTCAAAGCTCTGTGTCTGAGTGTTTGTTTGTTTTGTTCCGGCACTTTTTTCTTGGAAAACCTGTGTTTTACCACTAAAGCAGAGCAAACAGCAACTGGGTTTTCTTTGGATTGCTGTTAATTTACTAATGCTTTACTAAAGCAACAGCAAAGCTAGTCAGGGATAGATAAAGCAAGCCACTGTATCCTCCTTTGAATCTCTTCATGATTCTGCATCTGCTACATTCATGTGAAAGTAGAAGGTCCTCGTTTTTTCAGGAGGAAGCTTATTCCCTTTTTTTGACCCAAGTCTTGAAATCCAGATAGTTGTTTTTTACTTTTTTTAAAAATGCAGTTTGATATTGGTTTAATATTGGTTAGAAAAATGTGAAAAAAGCTTGATAGACAGCATAAGAAAGGTTTAGGCTGGTGTCTGGAAGTACACTCCATTGATTTCCTTGCAATTGTTTTGGTTCCCATGAGACTTAATATCAATGAAGTGTGGATAGGATTGGAGTCTTAGAGTCAAAACCTAAGTAAACCTTGTTTACTTCAATGGGTCTTACCTTCAAACACTTTGAAGTTATATTCTATGATGCACCAATTATAATGCAAGATTATACATGTTAAACAGGACAAGTGTAGCCTTAGGCACTCAATATATTAAGGTCACAATCTTATGGACACTTATCTGGGAGTTAGGCCAGGGCAAGGGTGTATAAGAGTGCACTGTATTTCTTAGAAGTAAAAGTGACTACAATACAAAACATCAGAAAACTAATTGAAAAATGGAAACAATTTGCTAAATATTCTAACAAACGTATATGAACTCATTTTTTATGAATGCGATGGGACAACTTTCAGTATCAGAAATAGTCTAAGGTTTCTGCACTGCAAATAGTGTTACATTAATTTATCAAAAATATCATGGAATAAACTCATACTATGATTTAAAAAAACAACAACCCGCCCTAGATATTTCTCAGGTGCAAGGTAAATCCCTCCTCCCACTTTGTCTTATGAGGCATATTCAGGAAAAATCCCTATGATTGGTTCTAGTAATTTTTCCAAAATATTTAATTAACAAAAACACTTTTTCAAATAATAAAAAGAGTGATCTTTGTCTCCTATTGTTTATTATAAAGGTGAACACAAATCTTAAAGTCACATGACATATTAATGCAATTTTAAAAAGGAAACCACTGCTAATTAAAGTCATTCCCAAAACATAGCATTCAGATCTCTCTACCTGGAATATTTCAGGCTTTATTTATTTTCTCATGTACTTCCTCAGAAAAACTTATTCTCTTTAAGAAAAAAAAAATGTCACCCACATATAGACGCTTTAGGCAACTGTGCATCAAGAATCCTCCCACGTTCAACGTCGGCTACATCTGTTGCTCTTTCCCATTGTTGAAAATTCCATCCTTAATCCTATTTGACTTTATTCATGCAAAGGTCATCCTGAATTCAACAAATGGAGGAGCGATAGCAAGCACACTGTTGAACATGGGCTAAATAATTCTGTTGTAGAACATGCAGCTAGCTAACATGCTGGAATTATCTCAGGACCATTTGGTTTTATTATGCTGGCTTGCCAACCCTCAAAACTGAACTGCTGAAGAAAACAGGAATATTTTCTGTCTGGCATTACACACAAATAAATAATACTCCTGAAACCCTGATTAATTTTTTTAGTTTTCATTGCAAGATTTTCCCTTCCCAACCCCACCCCCCCAAGAAGGACTGTGTTGCCAATGACTACTGGTAACCGCACAAAAAAAGGAGGCTATTAAGATTAGAGATGATTAACTATTTTACTTGGATTTCAATTACAGATCAGGCCCAACTCCCTTGCTTGCCACTTCCCACTACGCATATGTAACTAGTTAATTATACTTTTTTAAAAAACGACAATCCTAAACCTACCCCCAAGTCACTGCACCGGCTAGCTTGACTTGGTTAATTCATTATTACAGTGAGTCATTCAGAAAACAGACTGGCACAAAGAACTCAAGATTTTAGAGATGACATCATAAAGGGGTGCCAACTTGAATAAAATATGGGGGGGGGAGGTAAGCCCCATATAAATTGAATATAAGACACGGTGCGCACACACCATGCGAATGGCAATGCCTATTAACTTGGCTCCTATACTGGGTGGTATTTGGTGCTTTTTCTCTTTACCTTCATTGCACATATAGGTTTCTTTTGGTAAATGTGTACTCAGCCAAAACAAAAGAAGAAAAAACCAGAGAATTGCAAAAAAAAACCCACTTCCAAAAAACCCCAAAATAGTAAGAGAGTTTAAATCTACAGGTGTTGGTTTTTTGTTTTTTTTTGAATGAAAGGATCAATCAATGTATTGAGGTTAATTTTATTTTTTTGTTTAATTTTACTAATATGCCCATAACTGATTTTGACTTTTTAAAAAACATGTGTTTTACTCAAGTCAAAAAGCACCTGCCATTTATTAAGGAAAAAGATAATGTAATTCTGGTGCTTATTATTTTATTTTAAAAACAAGCAGAAAATAAACACTGTTCCCTTTCTTCCTGAGTTAAACACTCTGAAACACAGCATATTCAAACACAGTGAACTGTATATATTAGCTATGAAAGAATACTGGAAACAATCAAGGTTTTTTTTCAACCTGTTTTTGTCTAAGACAAAAATACTAGAAGCAACTGGCCATGTAACACTGCTGCTGTGTAACATTCTGCACATGTTGTCTGAACAGCAGAGTTTGGGGATAAGATGGACAACTGTATCCTGGTAAACAGCATATTTAATCTTCCAGTTTCTTTACCATATCAACTCACATACTTCCAAATCTTTCATTTGGATTCCAACACAAAGCTTGACAAACACAAGCTTCACAATTTCAGATCCACCCATGTACGCTGAAGCCACCCACATATTTTCAATAAATTAGAGGCAAAATAATCCCATGTCATTTTAAGATACATCCGAAAGGAGCCACCTACTATCCTGTCGTATACTCTCAAAAGCAACTCATAATATGACCCAGAGATCATAATATGACCCAGAGATTTTTTAAAAATACCCCTACTGGTATTCCCAAGGCCTTTGGTATACTTAAAGTAACCCTTCTGACCCAGGAATGTCCATCAGTCAATATGTTATACTAATCCTGAGTGCTAGTCATTGTATGTCCTATTTTAATTGCTGCTGCACAAAATTTGGCCACCTTGTATGTTATAACTGGATTATTATCTAGGAGCAGCAGAGTGGCAAGAAACTGTTCAGAACTTCCCGTATATTTCTAGAGTATTGGCAGAATAGGGTCAAAGTGTAAATTTCTATAAAACAAGCACTGGAGAAGCACGTAGTCTACAGTTTCAATTTGACCATCCAATAGGATGGAAATAATTTGTATCATCTGATTTTTGTATAATATCTACAAAGCACTACAAAGTACACAGAACTATTTTATAATGTTCATAGATATTAAAAGAGATTAAGGCTGCAATTGTAATCCCACTTACTTTGGAATAAGCCACACTGAAATCAGTTGGACTTATTTCTAAGTAGATGTGGTTAAGATTGCAGTTTAACCTGTTATGACATTCACAGTTTTTCTTAATTATTGTTTTACTAACTAAATTTAGCATTACAAAATAACAGGAGGGGGCGCAGCTTAATGGCAGATCCCATGCTTTGCACACAAAAATTCTGGCATCTCCAGGTAGGACTGGAAGAGACTACTGTCTGAAACCCGAAGATGACTCACTTGGTAGGGCAAAAGATTCCCGCATTGCAAGTGGGTTGGACTAACTCTACAATTCTATGATTCTATGAAATGTGAAAAAACGGCTGCTAGTCAAAGTAGATGGCCCACTAGACTGTGCATAAAGCAGCTTCCTAATATCTGATCTTATTAGAACAAGAGAAGAACCAGCAAATTGTAAGCCTTCGGCTGACCCCTCTGCATGTTCCAAGGGCAGAATAGCTGACGTTCTCAATGAAGGTCTAGATGAGGAATCCTTGGAAAGCAAACTGTAAGATAGCAAGCCTTTGAGAGCAGTGTGAATTTTAAACGAGTTGTCTACATTGATTTTCCTTAAGTCCCATCCACTAATCTAATTGTCTCTAATTTATAATTTAATGTAACAGCAATGCAGCAATCAGTGGAGAAAGCAGCAGTCTGAGACACAATTGCTAAAAACTATATTTCAGTGAAATAAACTGCTCTAATGGTATTTAGGTTTAAATATTCAGAATACTCATCTACATGTGTAAGCATGAAGGATTTGCCATGTTAAATGACCACCTTTAATTTGTGAAATTATAGGAAGCCCAAAGTCTTGTTTCTTGTGGCAACTTTATAAACTACCGTAATATTACTTTTTAAGCCATGGACATTTAAATTTTGAATTGATTATGGATGCTACAAATGTTGATAGCTGAAAGAAATATTGGGAACTCTGATTCACACCTTATTTGATGAGTCTTTGGTCTTCTCTTTGGCCTTTCTAGGTTTCTAGGACCTCACCTACATTATTGCTGTCCTGGTATACAGAAAATATATAAGCACTGAAAGTGTCTAGCCAGAAAACCTTGGCCTATCCACCAATCCTAGGTAAAACTGAATAGACAGAGAAGCAGAAGACTACTGTTTCCAAGTTACTACCCACAACACAGTTAATTATGTTTTTGTACTAATTTGAAGGCAGCTTTGAGAGAAGCAGACCCATACATTAAAAAAACTAACAAACTACTACTGAAACTTGTTGACCAAATGTTGCCACACTAATGTATCAGAGTTATATTTATTAAAGCAATGAATTAAACAGCTCATAAATGGAGGTTAAAATCATCTCTGCTCATACATTCTACTGGTAAATTTATATCGGTAGACTGTATTATACAGTACTGTAAAACTATTTTGAATCGACACAATCCCTTTCCCATTTCCATATGTGCTGGTCACATTTGCCTTTCACACATTCTTCTAAAACTATTACCAGGCAAGGAGTTTTGATTAAACCACAACCAGGTTCTAATGAGGCTGTATATTTTTAAAAGTAAGCAAGCATGCTGGTCTTAGTTTTAATCCAAAGGAACTATTGATCTACAACTAACATTAAGAATCGCTTAAGATATCTCATTCATGATGCTGGATGCACATTTTAGAGCAAAAAGTGAAATTAAAAATCAGTAATAAACCAACTGCTTTAGCATAATGTTTAAAAGAGAAGCTCCAATTTTGTTTTAAACATTTGAAAATAGAAAGGCTCCAGAGGATCTCAGAACAGCAAAATACACCAGACAAAGGTCTGTGGAGATCTACACAAGGAGCTCTATGCATGCAAGAAAAAAATTAAAGCTCAGAACCTGAAGAGGAACAAAGTGTTCTATATGTACTATGAGGAGTAGTGTGAGAATTACTTCTGAGAAGCAGGCAGGGCTTGTACTCGCTTGGTGGGCTGGCAGTGAGTAAGCAAAGAAAGCATTGCCCTGAAACCATTGTTGCCTTCTGCAGCTCAGGAACAGGCAGAAGCCCAAGGAGAAGAATTGCATACATCGGTTGGAACTCAGTGGTTACAGTCTGCTAGTTTGGGTATATGATGTTGGAAAGGGCACAGCACTTTTTCTATTGGCAGACTAGGATAAGCAGGACTGAACAAAGGGGAAGGAAACTTGGTGTCCTGTAGCCATGGTTAGACCTGGTGTTGCACTATCTGGAATGAACCAACGTTTTGGCTTAATGTTACGCCCTTGTCACGCCCACTACACCGCTGCTACCCAGAGATAAGCCATGGTTTGTCTGAGCACTACTTCCAAACACAGGCATATTGTTTGTCTCACTCTGAACAAACCACAAGGTGCAGGCAAATTCTAATCAAGAAGATAGTTGTCACATCTTTCAGTAACTTGAATAAAAATGCATGAGCTGGTAGATTCCTGCATTGTAGGGGGTTGGTTTAGAAGACCCTCAGGGTTCCCTTCCAATTCTACAATTTCATGATTCTAGTAAAAAGCAGTAGGGGTGTCTGATCTGGCCCCAACAGTGCACACCTTAGTTATATCCTCTTTAGATTACTGTAACATGTCCTATGTGGGGCTACCTTTGGAAAGTGCTCAGAAACTTCAGCTGGCTCAAAGAGCTGCTGCAGATTGTTGACTGGAGCTGGTTATAGGGAGCGGACGACTCCCTGGCTGGAACAGTTCCGCTGGCTATTGGTCTGTTTCCATGCACAATTCAAAGTGCTGGCTATGACCTATAAAGCCCTACATGGCTTAGGTCCAAGCTATCTGAAGACCGTTTTTCCTCATAAAACCTGTTCAGGTTCTGAGATCCTTGGGGAAGGTCCTTCTCACAGTGCTGCCACCTTCACAGGAATGCTTACTACGGATGCAGGAGAGGGTCTTCTCAGTGGCTGCTCCATGTGATGTTAACATATGAGAGTGCTGAGAGGAAATAGTTAAACAGGTTACCCAATCAGAACCCAGGGGGGTGGAGTCAGAGGGACTATAAAACCAGCTCTGGGAGGGGCAAAGGGAGGAGTTCGTTGGGAGGTGGGTGGTTGGTTGGAGTGGGAGTGAATGGGGATAGAGTCTGGGGTAGGTTGAGTTAGTGTAGTGAAATAAGCTGAGTCAGGAGCAGTTAGGAGTTAGGAAGACAAGTAAATATCTGAGAGGTGGTTTAATGAGTGAGAGCAGGTAGCGGTTACAGGTCTGGATAGGCAGCCCATGATTGTAATTAATTGAGACCGTTTATGAAACCACACGCTTGTTAAACTGTAATAAATAAACAAAAGTTTATATTCCAACTTAACCCTGACTGGATTCAGTATTTTACCAGGTAGGGCTTGGGTGGTGGCAGTGAGAAATAAAGTGGTGGCACAGGGATCAATAGACGGTGAAATGTCCGGGGACCCTGTGTGATTACCACACTCCCAGACTTTGGAACTTCCCTGCTAGAGAAATTAGACTGACTCCCTCTTTGTTGTCCTTCCACTGGTGACATTATTGTTTCAATACTTTGGGAAGTGTCTGTTTTTAAGGAAAGGACTGGTGCTTTGATACGTTTATTGTAATTATCTGTATGTTTTAACAGGATATCTACAGCCATACCTCGGGTTGAATGTGCTTCAGGTTGAGTGCGTTCGAGTTGCGCTCCGTGGCAACCCAGAAGAAACGGAGCATGTTACTTCCAGGTTTCACCACTCGCGCATGCGGAAACGCTCAAAATGACGTCACACGCATGCGCAGAAGCAGCAAAATGTGACTCGCGCACACGCAGATGTGCCATCGCAGCTTACGTTGCGTTCAGTATGTGAACGGGGCTCCGGAACGGATCCCGTTCGCATCCCAAGCTACCACTGTATATCTATCTATCTACTGATATTTTTCTATGCTTTTATCTGTAAACCACCTTGAGTCTCTGTCATGAAAAAAGTTTGAATATATATATATATATATATATATATATATATATATATATAACAATAATAGTAGTAATAATAATAATAATAGCAGTAGTAGTAGTAATAGTAGACTCTGGGGCCACTAAGCTTTTGATTGAAAAGTTATTTTATACTGCTCTCTAAAAGCAGTATAACTTGGTTCTCTGCATCCACAGTAGGTACCATTTGTTCTCAGCTGGTGTCAACAAAGTCTACCTAACATTTTGCAATAGTATCAGGGTAAGCATTAGTATTTCCAAATATAAGCTGCACAGAGTTATTATGTGCTTATATCTAATCAACGTCATCAGACTCTAGGGCAAAGTCTTGGTTAGTAAATCTTAATTTGTCAAAAGTATAGTGTCCTAAGGATGCAGTGAATATATAAGCTAGACAAAACTGTAGCATGGGTTTGCAAACTATCCCTAAACAAAAGAACACTTCCGTTTGCTAAAACATGATGTCAGTTTCCACCCTGACACATATTCATTGAAGAAGGGGCTCTTTCTGTTCCATTGCTGTTTGCTTCCTGCAGTGTACAACACAATTCATTCTTCTTCTCCTCCCCTCCCCATTACAGGCTGTTCTGTAATTAGTAACATCATCATGTTTTTCTTTCTCCACAATATTATTCTCTTCCTAAACACATAATCACTTCATTCAGAAAAAGCTGTTGCAAGTAAACCAACTGTTGTGTAGTTAGAAAAGCATGAAAAATATGCCTACCTTCTTGAAGCTAACTGTCCCTATTTTACCCAGCAGGAATCCTGACCCCATTTACCTGGGAGTACACCCTAATGAATTGAGTAGCACTTACTTCTGATCAGATATGGCTAAAAATATTAGAAGCGCTGCAGCTGCTCAACAGCAGCAAGGACTGCTCCCAGATAAGTAAAGAATACTTTTCATTTTTGTTTGGATTCTCCCCCACCCCCCACAAGTCCACCATCATCTCAGCATGATAGAGGACTTAAATAATATGTAGATTTTCTTTTTCTTCTCTTGTCAGGGGGGAAATATATCTTATTCCAAAGAAGTGAATCATGGAACAAAAATGCAAAATACCGTATTGTTTGCTCTATAAGACGCACCAGACCACAAGAGGCACCTAGTTTTTGGAGGAGGAAAACAAGAAAAAAAATATTCTGAATCTCAGAAGCCAGAACAGCAAAAGGGATCACTGCGCAGCGAAAGCAGCAATCCCTCTTGCTGTTCTGGCTTCTGGGATAGCTGCACAGCCTGCATTCGCTCCATAAGACACACACACACTTCCCCTTACTTTTTAGGAGGGAAAAAGTGAGTCTTATAGAGCAAAAAATAAGGTAAATACTTAATGTAAACTAGAATAACCACAATAAACTAGCTGTGTGAGAATGCTACTAATTATGTAGACTTCAGCAGCTTAAAAATAATAATTTAAATTCAGTACCACCAAATTAGGCAGCCATCTGTAAGTGGGCAATCTGGTCCTGATATCAAGAGACAGAGCAGAAAAAGCTAAAATCTGTGGCCAGGGTCACCTTCAAGCAGATTTCATCCAGGACATAAAAATGGCAAAACAAAAAATTCCTTCCAGTAGCACCTTAAAGACCAACTAAGTTAGTTCTAGGTATGAGCTTTCGTGTGCATGCACACTTCTTCAGATACACTGAAACAGAAGTCACCAGACTCTTCTATATAGTGAGAAGGTGGGGAGGGGTATTACTCAGAAGGGTGGTGGGAATGGGTGATTGGCAGATAGCTGTGATGAGCCTGTTGATGAGCCTGAGTCGTCAACAGGCTCATCACAGCTATCTGCCAATCACCCATTCCCACCACCCTTCTGAGTAATACCCCTCCCCACCTTCTCACTATATAGAAGAGTCTGGTGACTTCTGTTTCAGTGTATCTGAAGAAGTGTGCATGCACACGAAAGCTCATACCTAGAACTAACTTAGTTGGTCTTTAAGGTGCTACTGGAAGGAATTTTTTGTTTTGACTATGGCAGACCAACATGGCTACCTATCTGTAATAAAAATGGCAAAACAGCCTGGACAGCACCATCCCTTCCTGCTGTGTATGAGAAAATTGACCAGAGCACAGCCTTTAGCAGCTCTACCATACAGTCTGCTATATTTGCCACACAGCCATTTGGCCTGCTACCACCAGCCACCTAAGTCTGAGAATATGAAACTCTCCCTTTCAGTCACCAGTTATGTCAGTTTGATGCCCATGTTCAAGTGCTTTTCTATAGCATCAAACAGGAAATGAAGACGTGCCTTCAGAGTGGAGCAGGATTCTTTGAAATCAGGAAAGCTTTCCTCATCATAGTGATACACTTCACATGCAGCTACATAGGAGAAATTTTTCTGTGGCGCAATTCCACAGCGCAGGTGACTAAATGTGATGCTGTAACAATGTGGGCCCACAGAATTTGTACCCCACCCCTTGGTGGGGCAAGATTCACATGACTTTTCTTTTCTATGTGGTTGAAGCATTCATACACAGATCAAGAGTATGCATAATATGTAGTAAAATATATGAGAACTAAATATGACATAATAGGCATCACTGAAACCTGGTGGGATAAGTCCCACGACTGGAATGCAATAATGGAGGGATACAATCTATTTCAGAGAAACAGACCAGACAAGAAAGGAGGAGGAGTGACGTTATATGTCAGGGATGTGTATACCTGTGAAGAGATCCAAGATTTAGAACCTCAAAGCCAAAGTGAGAGCATTTGGGTCAAAATTAAGGGAGAGATGAATAACAGGGACCTTATTGTGGGAGTTTACTATAGATCCCCAAGCCAAAAGGAGGACATAGATGATGCCTTCCTGGAACAGATGGCCAAGCATGCAAAAGGAAGGGAGATAGTAGTAATGGGGGACTTCAATTACCCGGATATTTGCTGGATGTCAAACTCAGCCAAGAGCATAAGGGCAAACAGATTCCTCACTGGCCTTGTAGACAACTTCGTTGTCCAGAAAGTGGGAGAAGCAACAAGAGGAACAGCCATTTTAGATCTGGTCCTAACCAATGTTGATGACCTGGTTAGTGGGGTAGAAGTGGAAGGATCATTAGGCGCGAGTGATCATGCTCTTCTGAAGTTTACTATACAGCGGAAAGGAGCAGCCAAGCATACTAGGACTCAATTTCTTGACTTTAAGAAAGCCGACTTCATAAAACTTAGGGAAGTGCTGGGTGAGATCCCATGGACAGTAATACTAAAAGGAAAGGGAGTTCATGATGGCTGGGAGTTTGTTAAGAGGGAGATAGTAAAAGCACAACTTCAGGCAATACCAATGAGACGGAAACATGGAAGGTGCCTAAAGAAGCCAGGGTGGCTATCTAAAGAACTTTTAACTGAGTTAAGATTTAAAAAGGATGTGTACAAAAAATGGAAAAGGGGGGAAACCACCAAAGAGGAATTCAAACAAATAGCCAGCACGTGTAGACACAAAGTCAGAAAAGCTAAAGCACAGAATGAACTCAGGCTTGCTAGAGAGGTTAAAAGCAACAAAAAAGGCTTTTATGGGTATGTTCATAGCAAAAGGAAGAACAAAGAAACAGTGGGGTCACTCAGAGGAGAAGCTACTCCTCAATACCTTCTTTGCCTCAGTCTTCTCCGATAAAGAAAACAATGCCCGACCAGAAGAATTTGGAGCAAATGATTCCACAGAGGAAACACAGCCCAGAATAACTAAGGAGATAGTACAAGAATACTTGGCTAGTTTAGATGTATTCAAGTCTCCAGGGCCAGATGAACTGCATCCAAGAGTATTAAAAGAACTGGCAGATGTGATCTCAGAACCACTGGCAGTCATCTTTGAGAATTCCTGGAGAACAGGCAAAGTCCCGGCAGACTGGAGACTTCCGGGTTGGCGCCTCCGGCAATGGCTGAGCTCCTCCGATCGGGAGGAACTTACTCCGTGAAAAACAGGGTCTGACCGCCACGGCAAAGGCAGAGACCCACTGAAATCACATGTGGAAGAAGCCTGTGAACCTGGGATTTGGCTGGCACCTTTTGCGCCTCCCCTACTCGTGGGGAAACCCTGTTTAGGGGATCCGGAGCGACGTGGGGTGAGCGGCGCAGTGCTCTGAATTGACTGCTTCTTTCACGGAGTGAAGCTGCATTGCTGTTGCTGGAGAGCACTGACTTTTTCCTGTGGACAATTGGATTTTAAACAACTACCCGTGAGTAGAACGGAAAATTGGATCTTTAAGTACCTTAATTTGGCGCCGAAGCGGGAAGGTCATAAACAGGAAGTCCGCCTTCCGCTTTTGTAAATAGACTGAAGCAAAGACGTTACAAGCTAGTCTTTGAAAGCTTTTTGATAAAGGATTAAATCTCCATCGGTTAAAAATACAAAACCCCCCTTGGAAGCAGGTGAAGAGGGGGAAAATTTTGAACCTAGTAAGCCTGCAGGAGTGAGGGGAAAATCAAATTTCCACAGCTCTGAACCTGGGAACGGGCTGCCAGATGACGCTTGGGGGAAGTTTATTGACAGAACGGATTTGACAGCTAGCTAAAATAAGAGCAAGATACTGTTTCCATTGTCCTCTTCTGCATTTAAAATGGAGGAAAAAGTAACTGAAAATTGAAACTATGATTATTGCCTGAGTTGTGCTTGAAAGAACTGATATAAGTGGAGACTGTTTCCCTCTAGAGGGAGCCTTTGAAATTGTTATAGGAGTGTAACTGGGAGGTCTCCAGCTGCAAGATAAAGATTCTGAGAACCAGAGATTGACCTTGGACCATTCAAAATGTTGATAGGAGAAGTTAGTTTGACTGCATTATGCAAGACAAACTATTTGCTGGAAGAGATTCATAAAAAGATGGATGACATGACTTTTAAAATGGATAATTTGGAACATAAAGTGACTAATATGAGACAAAAAGCGAGCACCAACACAGAAATAATTCAGGACCTGGCACAGGAACCTACCTTGTCAGAACAAATGGTGGAGGAAAAGGAGAAAGTCGTTGTTTTTGAACCTAAAATAACACAAGCGGGATCCTTAGTTTTACAGAAGCAAATTGAGGACTATAAATTGAGGCCTTTTATGATTGAATCTAGAAAAAGCCAGATTTTGAGGATTGGATCCCGGCTTGGACTGAAGAAGGAAAGTTGGAAAGATCTCTCTATCCAGGGATTAATTGACTTTTGGGACATGGACTTCCGGGTTAGCGCGATCTGGTTAATGGCGGATTCCCTCCGAGCTCCGGAGGGAATCGGCTCCGCTGGAGAAGGGTTCTACCGCGACGGCGACGCGGGGACCCTCAGAAACCGCAGGCGCTGAAGCCTGCGGACTTGGTGACTCGGCGGGCACCTAAAGCGCCCCCCCGACCCACGAAGAGCCTTTTTAAAGGCTGCGGAGAGGGTACGGGGAGCGGCGTGGTGCTGTGAGTGGACCGCTACTGCAGTGGAGCGAAGCCGCGAGCCATGGCCAGAGACCGCTGACTTTCTTCCCTGAAATTCGGACTTTAATTAATCCGTGAGTAAAATGGAATTTGGACTTTAAAATTTCTACCTTTGAATTCGGTACGATCGGGGGATGTGCTAAAGGGAAGTCCGCACCCCCCTGCTTACAGAAGATTTAAAGCAAGGATCGGAGAACTAAGGTGGAGAGTTTTTTCTTTTTGGTGTTTTTTAAAAGATAATATTTTCATGAATTTGACAGAAGAAGATTTGTGCTGGAGAGTAAGAGTGGAATTTTAGAAGCCTTTGTCTAAACCCCCCCTGTGTCCTGTATGTGAGCTGGAGAAAAAGGAACAAGGAGTTTGACAGCTGTCAAAGGAGCTGTCAAACGGGCAGTGAAAGTTAAAAATCTTATTATTTAACACATTTCTGGACTAAATTTGTTATATTTGAATTAAACTGGTTGGGAACAAAGTAGTGAAATAACAAAGTAACGGACTGTTGGGAAAAAACTATTAAGTAACCAGAATCCCCCTAGGGGAAACATTGAAACACTACAATGGCTGCAGATGGAAAATTACAGGCAGAGATAGAAAGAATGTTTTTTCTCGTGGGAAAGTTGCAGGAGCAGACTACGGCTATGAATAAACAACTTATAACCTTGAACTCTAAAATAAGTGACTCTGCTGAATGCACAATGGATTTGACCGGGAAAAAATCTACAGCTGAATTAGAAGAGATAACTTCGGAACAGGAGGAGAGGGAACAAGGGCCAGTACAGATGGAGAGTACCAACCAGAAGCCTACATTATCAGAACATAAAGAAGAAGACCCTTGGATTACAAATCTGCGAAAGATGCGAAAGAGGAGGGAGGAAGCCCCTGGAACACTTGGAATATTTGAATTTAAAAGAAGCAAGAAATATGATTGGGGCTTCCTCTTTGAGTATGGAAGATTAGCTGACCTTTCGCAGCAGCTGGTACCAAGTACTTTGGATGGAAGAAAATCTGACGAGACTGAGCTAGAACTCCTTCGAGACCCGATGACCAACAAAGAGGGCTACCAACAAAATCGGCAGAGAGAGACTGACAGAGATTTAAAGGCCTCAGATGTGAGGAATCCAGGCTAAAAACTGTTTTTGTGGACATGGGGACATTGGGAAGGGACAGAAACCGGGGCGGGGGGGGGAAGAATTTTTTTTAAAAAAATGTTTATGGCCTTTGTGTTTGATTATTATGACCTATTTTTAAGATAAAAGGGAAATTCGTGGAAGGAATTTGAGTCGACCTTAG
The DNA here is from genome assembly GCF_951804945.1 of Podarcis cretensis. NCBI lineage: Eukaryota > Metazoa > Chordata > Lepidosauria > Squamata > Lacertidae > Podarcis > Podarcis cretensis. The sequence continues at coordinate 123,310,016 of NC_137172.1, read as the reverse complement.
GAAAGGATTTAATATTTATAAGAAAATTAGATAAGTAAAATTTGGCCAAGTAATAAGAATTAAGCATTTCTTTAAAAAAATATATATATAATAATAATATGTAAAGGATGAGAGATATGAACTTGCTGAGCTAATTTAATTGAATTAGGATGTATGAAGGGAGGGTGGGGGGAGGTCAAGAACTGGGGTTAGGAAAGTAAGGATATGAAACTTTATATGTGTTGTCTTTGTCTGTGTGTGTGTGTTTGTGTTTATAAAATGTGAAAACTCAATAAAAATTTTATAAAAAAAAATAATAATAATTGACTTTTGGGACATGGACTTGGATTTGAAGGAGACTGAAGTTTTGGGGGCCTTTGGATTTGGTGGAATCTTGAAATACGTCCTGAAACACTGTATAGACCCTAGCTTCAACTATGGAAATTTGGCTGAACTGTCCAGAAGGAATAAAAGTAATGTTAGGATGGAGTTCTCTCGAGACTTGCTCTCTAGCATTAAATAATATGAAGAAGATCTGCAGAAGGGACCTGGAAAAGAGTTAAGAGCCTCGGACATAAGATCTCCAGGTTGATGGACTATATGGAATTGACGGAAAGGACTGGCAGAATCCGAAACCAGGGAGAGGAGTTGATGGAAGAAGATTGGAAAACTTAAAGTTTATATATAGAAATATCGCAAAATTAATGAGTGATAGAAAAATGGTGGATTGATATTTTATGGATTTAGCAGAAATGTTATAAGGAGTTAAACATATACAAGTATTTTAGTTTTAATGTTAAAATAAGGTTTAAAAAAATTGGTGAAAGGAGGGAAAGTAAAGTTACATTATATTGAGATAAATTACAGAACAAAAATTGGAAAAGATGGAAAGGATTTGCTGAAATAGATAATTGAATTAGAATACAAAAAAGGGAGGTGTGAGGAGGTCAAGGAAATAAGCGAATGAAAAATAAGTTGGGAAGATTAGTTGTGTTTTTTGTTTTTTGTTTTCTTTTTTTTCTTGTTGTGATGTGTTGTTTTGTTTTTGTTTGGTATGGTGTTATTGCTTTTACTTTTGCTTTTTGTAACTCTTGAAAATTTTAATAAATATTATTTTGGAAAAAAAAAAGAAGTCCCGGCAGACTGGAGGAGGGCAAATGTTGTCCCTATTTTCAAAAAGGGGAAAAGAGAGGACCCAAATAATTACCGGCCAGTCAGTCTGACATCAATACCAGGGAAGATTCTGGAGCAGATCATTAAGCAAACAGTCTGTGAGCACCTAGAAAGGAATGCTGTGATCACCAATAGTCAGCATGGATTTCTGAAAAATAAGTCATGTCAGACTAACCTGATCTCGTTTTTTGACAGAATTACAAGCCTGGTAGATGAAGGGAACGCAGTGGATGTAGCCTACCTTGATTTCAGCAAGGCATTTGACAAGGTGCCCCATGATATTCTTGTAAAGAAGCTGGTAAAATGCGGTCTTGACTATGCTACCACTCAGTGCATTTGTAACTGGCTGACTGACCGAACCCAAAGGGTGCTCATCAATGGTTCCTCTTCATCCTGGAGAAGAGTGACTAGTGGGGTGCCACAGGGTTCTGTCTTGGGCCCAGTCTTATTCAACATCTTTATCAATGACTTGAATGATGGACTCAAGGGCATCCTGATCAAATTTGCAGATGACACCAAACTGGGAGGGGTGGTTAACACCCCAGAGGACAGGATCACACTTCAAAACGACCTTGACAGATTAGAGAACTGGGCCAAAACAAACAAGATGAATTTTAACAGGGATAAATGTAAAGTATTGCACTTGGGCAAAAAAAATGAGAGGCACAAATACAAGATGGGTGACACCTGGCTTGAGAGCAGTACATGTGAAAAGGATCTAGGAGTCTTGGTTGACCACAAACTTGACATGAGCCAACAGTGTGACGCGGCAGCTAAAAAAGCCAATGCAATTCTGGGCTGCATCAATAGGAGTATAGCATCTAGATCAAGGGAAATAATAGTGCCACTGTATTCTGCTCTGGTCAGACCTCACCTGGAGTACTGTGTCCAGTTCTGGGCACCACAGTTCAAGAAGGACACTGACAAACTGGAACGTGTCCAGAGGAGGGCAACCAAAATGGTCAAAGGCCTGGAAACGATGCCTTATGAGGAACGGCTAAGGGAGCTGGGCATGTTTAGCCTGGAGAAGAGGAGGTTAAGGGGTGATATGATAGCCATGTTCAAATATATAAAAGGATGTCACATAGAGGAGGGAGAAAGGTTGTTTTCTGCTGCTCCAGAGAAGCGGACACGGAGCAATGGTTCCAAACTACAAGAAAGAAGATTCCACCTAAACATTAGGAGGAACTTCCTGACAGTAAGAGCTGTTCGACAGTGGAATTTGCTGCCAAGGAGTGTGGTGGAGTCTCCTTTTTTGGAGGTCTTTAAGCAGAGGCTTGACAACCATATGTCAGGAGTGCTCTGATGGTGTTTCCTGCTTGACAGGGGGTTGGACTCGATGGCCCTTGTGGTCTCTTCCAACTCTATGATTCTAAGCATTCAAGCTGCAAAGGCCTAAGAAAATAAAACAGTTTTGACCAGACATGTCCACTCAGCTCCAACCTTGCCACCCCCCTGCGCAGTCCAGTGATGCTGGTTTCGCTAGGGCAGCTCTGCATTACCACACTAGCCATTGCCACCATTGGTACGCTGTTCTCCAAAGGCATGCAAATAACAAGCGGGCTATATTCAATGTGGAGAGATGCAGGGGGAAAACAGGGATGGTATCGGGAAATACCAAGGCAACAAAGAGAATGGAAGCACAACCTGAGAAAAAGAAAATTAATTAAAAGTGAGGTGTGGAGGGAAGATCAAAAACAATTTGTTAGCCAATGGCAACTCCAGGTTACCACAGTAAAGGGGATTCTTAGCTATGAGGTCTTCAGACATGGGAAAAGCAGCTGAGTGAGATGACTCCAATCACACTCTGAGTGGTGTGGGGCAGAAGAGGAGGGAAGGTTGTTTACCTCTGGGCTACACTGTCTTTTAGCTCAAAAAGTAGGCAGAACTTCTGATAAGGGGTACCGTTTTTGTTACAGTACAGTTGGAATACAGAAACTAAAGGGAACCTGATTTTTCAATAGATCTATTTTGATAGTTCTTCAAGACATTTTTCTAGGCATATTTCAGATATAAAATACACATTTAATGCACACTATATAAAACACGGGTGGCTCTGTGGTCTAAACCACAGAGCCTAGGGCTTGCTGATCAGAAGGTTGGCGGTTCGAATCCCTGCGACGGGGTGAGCTCCCATTGCTCGCTCCCTGCTTCTGCCCACCTAGCAGTTCCAAAGCATGTCAAAGTGCAAGTAGATAAATAGGTACCACTCCAGCGGGAAGGTAAACAGCGTTTCTGTGTGATGCTCTGGTTCGCCAGAAGCTGCTTAGTCATGCTAGCCCGATGACCCTGAAGCTGTATGCCGGCTACAAAAGTAAAGTGAGATGAGCGCTGTAACCCCAGAGTCGTCTGCGACTGGACCTAACAGTCAGGGGTCCCTTTACCTTTACATAAAACACACATTTATAGCCACAAGATCAATCAAATCCATCAAGATACTTAAGCTCATTTCAATATGATAGAAGTCCAGATCTGCTGACACCTTGAAACCCATGTTGTTCTACCTGTTTCCCTCAGCAGATGTCTCTTGGTACAGAGGATGGGTGTGTAAAACTGGACAGATCTTCAGGGTAAGGCACGCCTTCTCTTAATACTTGCAGTGCTGCAGTATCAATTTTAGGTTGGTAAATTTCAGAAGCAAACATAATTGTATCCCTGCTCTAATTAATCTTGCCCTTATGAAAAGATTAATTATAGCTTGAAATTGGACCTTGGGGCTGAGACACACCCTGAATGAATGTAAAAGACTCTTGCAGACAGTGTTCAAATGCCTAAGAACAGACAGTAGTTATGTTGCTTTCATCACCCTGGAGTTATGCTGATGCGCAATACGGCTGCAAGTGTTTGAGGACTGCACTCTCCCTTCTTTAGAAAAGTGCACTAATGATCTAGGACCATTTCCCATCTGATAATCTTAAGTTATTACATTATGGTTATATTTTTCATCAGTTTTAACTGTGCAAGAAACATAGTTTCAATACACTAAAAACTATTTAAACAACAACAAGAACTTTCAAATGAGAAAATACTACTGTATGATTTAGTCCCATTCATAAAATCCATCTTCAGGCTTTGGTGCTATTAAAATGTTATGGTATTCCCAGAGGGTCTCTGTGGATGACCCAAGGTGCCAACTTTGTACCCATGTCTACTCTGACAACACCTAATATAGGATCTAATAATGTAATCCACAACATCAGAGGTTCTTTTGCCTGCTCATTTTACAGTGTGATATATGCTAGCAATGTCATTACGCATTCTGTGCAGGACAAACAGTCTAGTCTCTATATACAAAAGAATCAACAGATACAAATTTGAAAGCAGGAATGGCAATATTCAAAAACCAGTAGGGCAATATTTCAACCTCCAAGAACACTCGGTAAGAATGGCCATTCCCAGAGCAAAGGAATGTCAGGAGACTGACAATGTATTAGAAGGTTCAATGCTATTATTACTATTATTTCTACTATTAAAAAATCACACCAGATGTCAGGATGTCTGTCTTATCAACAACTGTTTCTCTCACTCTCTTAAATGGCCACTGTTAATAATGCAATTAGAACCATTTTTACTTTCTGTATTCAATTTCCTTTTGAGCTCTTGGTTTACAATTCTTTCCTATCCCCCATAAAGCTGTAACTCAGGGTAAGATTTCATGTAACTGATGGACTACACTGCAGTACACACAAGTTTATGGTATAATACTCAAGTTAGTTTTTAAGGTTCCACAAGACTTTTTTTTACTTTGTCTATATACCAAGGATACCAGATTTTTTTCTATGAATCCGGGGACACTTTTCAACTTCAACGGATTTTGTATGGGGACTGATTTGTAAATCTGGGGACTGTCCCCGGGAAACGGGGATGTCTGGTAACCTTAGTCTATACCAGGGGCGCCGACTTATAAAAAATATTGGGGGGGCGGGGGCCCATACCGACTTATAAAAAATATTGGGGGGGCCCAAGATCTCCAAACCGCTGCTGCTGGGGGAACGAAAGGGGCGAGCCCCGGGCTGCCCCAACCTTAAGTGAACCTGTGAGGGCCCGCCCTTTGCCGCCCTTTGCCCCATTAATATTCACCGCCCACGGAGAAGCTAGGGGGAATCCCCGCTTCTCGCGGGGCTGACGCCAGCCCCGCGAGATTGTTGATGGGTCGAGAGCCCGCAACCCCACCCCCTCTCTAGATCGGGAGTGGCTTTGTTTTAACTCATTACTGAATGTATTTTAAAAGGTAACTATCGTCAAACAAGGAAAATAAAAAATACCAAAGCATGATTTTACAAAGCATAATATAACTAATAATTTTCTTAAATTATTGGGGGGGCGGAGCCCCGCCAAACGAATTTTTGAGGGGGCTCGGGCCCCCTCAGGCCCCATGGAGTCGGCGCCTATGGTCTATACGACTGTGTGCTTGGGTGTGTATGCTTTCTTTCAAAAAGAACAACAAACACCTCCTGCTCCAGCACCCAATGCAGCACCATGCAACTGCTTTTGAAAGAAAGAAAGAAAGAAAGAAAGAAAGAAAGAAAGAAAGAAAGAAAGCCCTCCATGTACCCAGCATGTAACTTTTAGTCACATGGTTCTCTGGCTGGTTTAATTTTGGTGTGGGGAAGAGGATCTGTACATGCGTTGATATATTCACCCAAACTTCAAGATCAATGCATACCTTAACCCACTGGCAGAGGAAGGGGGTGCAGTGCATGCAGCTAGCCCTGGGTGTCATCCCTGGGGGGGGGGTGACATTGCCGCCCCCCCCATGGGACACTTGCCATGGCTGCCCCCTCCCAGGATGCTTCCCCTGCCCCTGAGGGCAGCTAGCCCCGCCCCCGGGTACATAGCATGTGCGCCGTTCCAGGTGCCGGAGCAGCTAGCTCTGCCACTGCCTTAAGCTCAGCACAACTCTCTACTTGTCTGCATTGGTAGACAAGGAGGGAAAGGCCAGTTTGAATAACATGCTCCAGAGGAGAATCTGATACACAGCTCCACCATTTTGAAATGAATGGAGCCTGATACCATAAGAAAGTCACGTAGTAACATTTACAGCATGTTTAAACAACTTACCGGTACTTATGATTTAAGACTGACAAGGAAAAAATGTATGTCGGGGGGAAAGACAAATGAAAGCCAAGATAGCACACCAATGGATTGTACCAGTAGTTTTTCAGTAATGAAAGGGTACACTTCAAATGCATTTTTGACTCAATCTCATACTACTTTGAAGTAATAGATCTATTTTTTTTAAACTCTGTGTAGGATTTCAGCCTGCATTTGCTCCTATCAAAGGTTCTGAGAACACTGTGAGAAACATTTATTTGGCACATGCCTATAGGATAATGCTCCCATGTTTATCTCTTGACTAATACTCTTACCTACTCTTTCAGATGCGTAAACTCATTCAGATGAGTATTATAGTTACTGGATCACAAAGTTAATATGCCCCGAGTTATTGTAGTAAAGGTTTTGAAAAAGAGAAAAGAAACCTGAGTTTTACAAATATGAATCCCCTATGCCACAAGGCTAAGCCAAACAATGCCCTAAGAGACAATGAGCAAGTGTGCAGAATAGGGCCTTGGTCCTGCTGCTTCAGCACTAGAAGACTTTTCCGAAAGAAGACTTGCAGTAATGTACTTGTTAAGAATCAGGCTGTAATTTGCCTATTAAGGATAAGAACTGTTACTGTTTACTGAATTAATCTGACCTTAATTGGGTAATAAAGGTGACAGAATACCCTTCAATCAGAAACTATTTACACTTCAACATATTTGTGTACCAATGTGAACAGCAACATTTCTCCAACATTAATACAGCTTGAATTTCAATTTAGATCTGCTCTCTCTCCTAATGGAAGTCGTGTGTACACAAACAAACAAACCCACTGAGAAGGGCTAAAAGAGAGGCTCACATCTTGCTAAGTAATTTGAGACTTCTCACGGTGAGCCGGGTTAAGAACCTTTAATGATTAGTCTACCAAATTGGGGTGGTCAGAATTAATTATGAAGTCATAAGATGTATTAAGGGAAGAAGCCCTTCCTGGGCAGTTTCCCTTAAAACAAAAAAGAGCACCCCCACTTATGCTAAAAAATGAACAGCTGGAGCATAAAGAGCCTAGAAAAGTCCTCATTTCTGGTACTGAAATTACTGCAGGCTTAGTGTTGAAGCAATTTAACCATGAACTGGAGCTTTTGCAAGGCAATTTGCTCTCTGGGAAGATCTTGCTCTTTGACTCTGAATGCTTCTTAAGGGAGCCCATCTTCTTCTGTTGGAAGCAGCCCAGAGTGGCTGGGGCAACTCAGTCAGATGGACGGGGTACAAATATAAGAAAGTCTGAGTTTGGGTAGAAGGGCCATGGTGCACACAAGGAAACCTGCTTTAGTCTCACACCCCTGCATTCTCATGCTGCTGCACCGGCATGGCATCTCAAAATTGCCACAATCAGTGTGACAGCAGAAGCACCACCCAGAAGGCAATGGGATTCTGAGCCTCTGGTGGAGGACTTGACCCCCAAGAGGACAAGCACCAGTAAAGGAAGTAGTTAAAGAAAACAGAATACAAAATGCTGACTAAAGTAGTCCTACCCGCAATATACAGACACTGTTCTTGTCCCAATTCTGAAAAGTAGTAATGACCATGTATGGAATATTAAGATCTGTCTCATTAGGAAAAATGCCTTCTGAACCAGGAGGGAAGGGAGACAGTCTTGGGCCTGTCACCATTTGGCCAAGGAGAAATCCCTACTGTCTCTAATCATAGAATCATAGAATCATAGAGTTGGAAGAGACCACAAGGGCCATCGAGTCCAACCCCCTGCCAAGCAGGAAACACCATCAGAGCACTCCTGACATATGGTTGTCAAGCCTCTGCTTAAAGACCTCCAAAGAAGGAGACTCCACCACACTCCTTGGCAGCAAATTCCACTGTCAAACAGCTCTTACGGTCAGGAAGTTCTTCCTAATGTTTAGGTGGAATCTTCTTTCTTGTAGTTTGGAACCATTGCTCCGTGTCCGCTTCTCTGGAGCAGCAGAAAACAACCTTTCTCCCTCCTCTATGTGACATCCTTTTATATATTTGAACATGGCTATCATATCACCCCTTAACCTCCTCTTCTCCAGGCTAAACATGCCCAGCTCCCTTAGCCGTTCCTCATAAGGCATCGTTTCCAGGCCTTTGACCATTTTGGTTGCCCTCCTCTGGACACGTTCCAGTTTGTCAGTGTCCTTCTTGAACTGTGGTGCCCAGAACTGGACACAGTACTCCAGGTGAGGTCTGACCAGAGCAGAATACAGTGGCACTATTATTTCCCTTGATCTAGATGCTATACTCCTATTGATGCAGCCCAGAATTGCATTGGCTTTTTTAGCTGCCGCGTCACACTGTTGGCTCATGTCAAGTTTGTGGTCAACCAAGACTCCTAGATCCTTTTCACATGTACTGCTCTCAAGCCAGGTGTCACCCATCTTGTATTTGTGCCTCTCATTTTTTTTGCCCAAGTGCAATACTTTACATTTCTCCCTGTTAAAATTCATCTTGTTTGTTTTGGCCCAGTTCTCTAATCTGTCAAGGTCGTTTTGAAGTGTGATCCTGTCCTCTGGGGTGTTAGCCACCCCTCCCAGTTTGGTGTCATCTGCAAATTTGATCAGGATGCCCTTGAGTCCATGATCCAAGTCGTTGATAAAGATGTTGAATAAGACCAGGCCCAAGACAGAACCCTGTGGCACCCCACTAGTCACTCTTCTCCAGGATGAAGAGGAACCATTGATCAGCACCCTTTGGGTTCGGTCAGTCAGCCAGTTACAAATCCACTGAGTGGTAGCATTTTACCAGCTTCTTTACAAGAATATCATGGGGCACCTTGTCAAATGCCTTGCTGAAATCAAGGTAGGCTACATCCACTGCGTTCCCTTCATCTACCAGACTTGTAATTCTGTCAAAAAACAAAAATCAAATGTTCCCCCACCCCAGCCCTTGTCAAACTAGAACTTAAGTGGTCAAACAGCAGGCATTCTCAATCAGGTAAACAGATATATATATCCCTGTCATACATCCTCAGTCTCTGCCAATACCAGATTTAAGTGGCCATTTCTCATCTTATGGTCTCGGCAAAATTGTTACTTTCCCTAATCTCAATCAGAAACTGGGTGAGATGCTTCAGCCTTATCACTGAAACTCCATTGCAAACCAAACTAAATGTAAGTGCTTCAAAAGAACATTTTTTAAAACAACAACAACAACAACAACCCTGTAATTCTGCACTGTGAGTGCCAATCCAGTGGGCTCTTTGCTGCATTTAACATGCTGATCAACTTCTACCTGGGTAGGCTTCTGCCAACGGCCTTTCTTCTTTGCTTAGGAGAATTGAGGAAATGGCAAGATCAGCCCTTGGGGGACAGGGAGTCATCAGCAACTTCTCTGCCTAATTAAGTAGTGGTTTGATAGATGTGACAAGGAGTTCCATTCAGCTTTTAACTGAAATGATAACTAAAATACAGGGCCCTTAAGGGCGGCTATAAGTTTTAAGAGGGGTCTGGAGGCCACGCCGAAAGATTTTCCCCTGCTCTCTTTTACTTTCCGGTCTCAAAACAAAAAGCACAATATATAATTGATATATTTTCCCAAAGAGGCTCCATTTAATGGGGGGAAAGCTAGGTCAAATAAAAACTGTTGAAAAGAAATGGTAAATACAACTGTTTCCTGTATTGAATTCCCTGTAATACTATTGCACATCGTTTTTACTTTTATCTAAAAACCTGTTAAATAATTGCTGCAGTCTTTCATTTGTTCCCCTTTTTCTTAAGATAAACTGTTTTCTTGATTTCCAATATATAACAACAAATACATAAGGGGGGGAATGCAAATACAAAACCCCAACTTACTTCCTTCCCCTCTCCAGAATGGATCAGTCTATTTAAGTTTGCCAAAGTCTAGTTTGTGATTTTGGTGGTTGCCATTCTTCAGGGTTATCAGTAAAGTATTTTATAAAATTCATTTGCTAAAGCACTATGGCAGCCCATTTCTCATGATTTGAAGAACAATAGGATCATGAGCAAAACGGATCATTGTCTAATAAAAATCCTCTCTTTCCAAGATGCTTTCTAAAACAGGAGCCACAATCAAATACAGAATTCTTTTACCACAAAGTAAAGCTGTGTGTGGTATGTAAAGCCTAGATACAGTACTAAACAAAAAACGATTCCACCTTCCATCCGCCCTCACCTATAAGAGAAATCATCCCACTCTTGGGATGGGTAGAAGAAAGGGAAATCTCCCTCTTCAGTTCCTCAAAACAGTGAACTGTTTCCTTTTAGCATATTTACTTGAGGAATGAGTCTTTCTAATTCTTCAAGCACTGACCACCGCACCTCACAACCAATAAATTTACTTGAAGTAAGAACAAATGCATCTCATTTCACAAGAAAAGGGATAACACATGTCACAGATATGCTAAACAATACGTGAAATGAAAATCCTTCTTTAAAAATTAAAAAAATCATTTTATGTGTCATTCCATTTGTAAATCACCTCGAGGTTTTAAAAATGATTAATAAATTAAGTGTAAGAATAATAGAAACAAGAACGTGAAAACAGAGCAGATGATTTAAATAGGCAAATATATGGAGATTTCCTCAATCTGCACAAGTTATTTTGCTCATAGAAGCTTCTTGGTTTACAATATGGTCTTAGATCCAGCCTAAAAAGTAACAAATATAATAATTCAAATTTGTTTGTATTCCATCAATTTTTGAAATATATACAAACCATAAACTTATTAAGTTATAGCATTTAATAGTTTCATATGCTTTAAAAATTATGGATTTGTTGCATTTGGCTCTACAAACAATGCAGAAAATATATTTTGAAATTATGGTAAGATGTCCTGTATTTCCTACCAGGATGTGCTTGGCACCTGACTCAAGTGGTTTTTTCCTTAAACTTGCCTTTTCTTTCTCATAGTGAAAAGCTCATTTATTTAAAAAAGAAAAAAAATGGTCTATCTGTGCAATCCTAAGCATAGTTATTCTGAAGGAAGTCTTGCTATGCTCAGTGGGGCCAATTCCAATATCAGTGCACACAGGACTGCTTTAGGGTGCATCGTTTCATACTACTTTCACAGAAAAGCTTTGCAAAATCTGCTATTCATTAAATATATCTTCACATGATTTGTGGTCCATGTTCAGAGCTTTCTGCAGAAACAAGTCATGCATATTCTGGGGAACACAGAACAACTACTTGGGCCAGCTGTGCACTTATGTAACCATTGAAGTTTTAAAAATCTTGGCTCTGCCCATGGAGAGTGAAGATAATCGGAGTGAAGATAAACGGAAACCACTTATGTACTAACAGAGAAGGATACTGTCAGGGGACTGCCATCGGAACAGGGGAGGGGGGCAGGGGAATAGAGAGAGCCTCTCGATGGGGAAAGCCACACCTCCAGTGAAGCAGAGGGGGAAGGGGGTAGCCGGGCAAGGGGAGGGCTCAAAGATGCTACTGAGAGCCCAAGCGCCTCACCTAGCCTGGCTGGCCAGGAAACAGACATGCTGTTTCCGTTGCCCAGCTTGAGCAGAGGGGAGGCGGAGATTTGGGGTGTCTAAATTCTTACGTTGGGGAAGAAACTGGAAGGGGCCACTCCTGGAATCTGCAAGCGACTAAGACGGACATGAACTTTGGAGTTTTACACTGTAAATAGTTTGCACCAATAAAACCTGTAAAAGACAGGTCGGAGTCCTGCCTGGTTACTCGCGAGCAACCACCCCCACACCTGACAGATACCATGTGTGAAATACAAGAGGAATTTCAGTTTTTAGTAAGCATTTATAAACACTGGTAACATGGCAGTTACATACCTTGGGAGAAGAGGAAAGCTCCTTCAGTGCACAAATAGCTGACTTGTTCTCACTTGTTTCCACTTCTGTCTTTGGTGAGAGAATTGGTGGTTCAGGAGCTTTTCTTCTTCTCTTCCTGTCCATTTCTTGTAGCAGAGTACCTTGACTATTAAAAGCAGAACTTGATTTTGGTTCATAAAATGGATTTGATCTAATTAAAAAAAAGAGAAATGAATTTATTTGCATTTTCAACATAATTTTTAGAAGGCAATTGTTTTCACAAGTGATTCAAAACTCATTTAACTTTGGAAACAACAAAGCCATGGCCTCACTGATTGTGCTGCTAGTTCACCACCACTCTAAAAAACAAACCATAAAGCCCCTAGACCCTGAAGAGCGAAAGCATGCCTACTGCTAACAGAATATCCAGAACTAAGCAATCTGCAGCCACCAAATTCAAATGAGCCTCTTATTAATTTATTTACTGACATTTATATACCACTTGATTGTTTAAAAAAAAACCTCACAGCTGTTTACAAAAAAATAAAACAAGAAAATTAAGGGGGGGAAAACAACAATTGCTTAAAACATAGTTAAGTAAGTAATTTTATTTACGGCCATAGGCCCATACAGGTAAAAACGACACATAAATAACTTGTGCACGTGGGAAAAACAGCCACTAAAGCACCACTATAACAATAAAATACTATAGAATAGAATGGCATACTACGCCTTAGTTAGCTTGTAGTGCTCCTTGGCGTCGCTTTTGGGTAAGGACAGCGACCAGGAACCTTGCCACTTTCAGGGTCGTATGAGTATCCTTATCCTGCAAGAATTGGGCAAGGTGGAATTTTGGTGGGGTGCCCTCTAGTTTCTGTATGATTAATCCCAACAAATTTGCCCGTGGCACATTAAACAGGGGGCAAGTGAACATAATGTGCTGGAGCGACTCCGGTGTCTCCTTATCACATTCGCACATGGCGGGGGCTTGGCCCTTTGAGAATCTATGTCTCAGGACATTGGAGGGAAAAACGTTGAACCTCGCTTTAGTGAAGGCCAGTCTATGGGCAACAGTCGAAAGGGAGGAGAGGTATGATGGAACGCAGTAAGTTAATGTGATACCAATGTTCTGAGGCAAACAAACACCTCCCCCCAGCATGTAATTTCGCTGTAGATCGATGTCATCCAGTCTTTGGTGGATCAGTCTTTGAGCAGTAATTTGGTCTAGTTTTAGGGAATCTGAAGGAGAGATTCCATAACTCAGGAGTTTGGCATGAATTCTACTAGTCCAAGGGCTATAAAACATAGTTAAAATACCAAACAGATTAAAATTAATATTGATTATTAATTAAAGAACCTTAGTTTTGTCTGAAGAGTGAAGTTTCAATATGCATATAATTTAATATGTCAAGGATCTCTTTTAGTTACATAATAATGGAAGACTGAATGGAAATGTAATACGATAACTTATAGTGCAATATTATACATGTCTATTCAGAAACCTGTCCAGTGAAGCTTAATCCTGAGTGTAGCTTAAGGGTAGAATCCTAAATGGTAGAATCCTAAACCTGCTTAATATGGAATGCCTCACTGAACTGGAACTTACTTATGAGTAGACATGTGTAGGATCACACTGCACCTGTTACATACACAATAAACATACACACAAACAAGTACACGCGCACAAAACCTTTTCTGGCTTAATGTTCCATTAGTTTATATTTTTATTGTGTGGGCTAATGTATTGAGCCCAGGAAAGATTAGAATGATTTTTTGAGGTTACCTGTAGGCCCTCCTCTTTGGTAGCTACAGTTTAATGGTTTGGCAAGGCAGATGTGGTTTTACTCTGGCATGGAGTAGGATTGTAGCAGCCTTCCTGCTTTTTTCTTACCAATTACAGGAGAAAGAGAAAAGAGAAAACTGCTAAGTTTTGTGATTACGTTGATCGAAGAGCCTGATGTTTCCCTCAAGTATTATTGATTAGGGTACCTAATCTCATATTTATTTTGTTGTTTGTTTCTGTGGCTTGGACATGTCCACAGAATGGAAGATGGCAGGATCCCCAAGGATGTGCTCTACAAGGAGTTGGCAGACCAACTCTGTGTTATAAAGATGTCCACAAACGAGACATGACGGCTGGAAACATCAACCCCACCGTGTGGGAATCTCTTGAATATAACTGCAGTGCCTGGAGACAGGCAGTCCGCCAGGCCATGTGTCCATAGCAGTGACCAGAGGAGGAATGACCCCTGGGAGGAGTGCAGAACTAAGACACGCCATGGTGCACCTGCAGCAGCGCAACCGCGTGCCTTCATCTGCAACAAAACATGTTTCTTCCTTATTGGTCTCTACAGCCTTTAACTCTCCAATTGTTTGACTTCACATCAAACACTCCTCCATGGCATCCTGAGACAGACAGATGCCAATAACAATGACTACCATCATGTTCCCACAAGTTCACATCTAATTCTGTTTAAACTCAGGTTGTTAGAGGGGGAAATGCATATGCTGTTTAGCATTTTAAAAACCATTAAAAAATCTCCTGCTTCAAATTCCTTGGATACCATCAAGCAAGTCTCATTTTTTGTACATCTGAATGAATTTGCACACGTTCAGTACAGAGTTATGTAATACTGTATTGCTAGTGTAAACTGTATTCATCTGAACAGAAGAGTAACGTGGACTGAAAATAATAAGTTGTTTACTAAAAGCTCAAAATATCACTGTCGAACATATGAAAATAACTCAACTAGCTTGAATTTTTATTAGAAGATATAAACTGCATCTGGTATGCAATAGACCCAAAGTTGTCCTTCAATTTGCAGAAAACTATTTGATCCAGAGAGGGCTTTTACCATTGTAGGGAGGAGGCAATGATCACATAATTATCCTGTCCTCCAGTCCACCCACCCAATCTGCTCCAGAGGTTGGGGATACACTGGAACAGTGTGGAGAATAGCATGGGGAGGGAATGCAAAATCATCCAAAAGCACATCCCCTCCTCTATTTGCAGTAGCCTCTGCTTGACTGAAGAGCCTTGCATTCACGGAAAGACATCTATGGATCTAATCCTATACCTCCAGACCAAATTCTCTCCAGAAGCAACTATAGTTTTAACACAAGCAGAGCACTCTCAATCAAATCTCATTGTTCTCGGTAGAGCCTTCAGTCCAATTAGTATCATTTTGAAGCCCTAGTTTCATTCACTTAAAAATAATAATAGCATTTTGAACAATCCTTACAGTTCTAAAAATGTTTTCCCCAACCCCTGTGTGTTGACATATTGCCTCCTGCAGCATATGTTTTTATTTAGACAGCCTTTGTCCTTCAGACTGGATATTTTCCTGCTGGTCTCTCCATTTGTATAATTTTTTAGGTCTATACTGGGTTTTTTTGGGACGCAGGTGGCGCTGTGGGTTAAAGCCTCAGCGCCTAGGACTTGCCGATCGAAAGGTCGGCGGTTCGAATCCCTGCGGCGGGGTGCGCTCCCGCTGCTCGGTCCCAGCGCCTGCCAACCTAGCAGTTCGAAAGCACCTCCGGGTGCAAGTAGATAAATAGGGACCGCTTACCAGCGGGAAGGTAAACGGCGTTTCTGTGTGCGGCTCTGGCTCTGGCTCTGGCCAGAGCAGCGATGTCACGCTGGCCACGTGACCCGGAAGTGTCTCCGGACAGCGCTGGCCCCTGGCCTCTTAAGTGAGATGGGCGCACAACCCCAGAGTCTGTCAAGACTGGCCCATACGGGCAGGGGTACCTTTACCTTTACCTTTATACTGGTTTTATCCACTATGTGTGCTATTTTAGCAATTTCTTGCTGTAGGTTGTCTTGAGTAGTTTAATTTTTGAGCTAGAAAGGCGGAATATGAATACTCTTAACAAACACATTTTTTAGAATATTAATGCATTTCCAATCTCTTCTTGCCCTTACAGGCTTTTTTAAAAAACTACATAGGAACAAGCCTTTGACAGAAAAAAGTAAGTTAAAGAGTGAAGTTTGGTAATGATATATCTGGACTTTTGGAAACAGGAGAAAGGAGAGAGGCACTGAAACAAGTTCCAGCCCAATCTAATTCATTAACTGCTCTACAAAGGGGGCTGCTGTTGTTTATTGCAAGGAGAAGATGTCGATCTAGATAAATAAATGAAAGGAGAAACTAAAACAACTAGGTTGCAAAGTGAAAGCACCTTTGAGGGGTTCTCACGTCAGCACCCATCAAACACAAAAAACACGGACCAAATCAAAGCTTAAGGTGATGTCAAAACAAACAAAAGAGACGTGTTCTGCTGAAGACAAAGGTGGAAAAAGAATGGTATTCTGCTTGGAATAGAAGATTCAAGACTACCTGTCAATCATTTAATTTTGCTGACAATCTGGTTGAGCTGTCTTCAAACATTAAGGGAGTTCAAAGGAAGGTAAAAGTTAAGATGAAAAAATGATAAGGACAAGGGCAAAACATTATATATGGGAGGTCACAATGTTTTCTTTTGTTCTACAAGCTACTACCCCACTTTCTTTTTTTCTGAAAGAGTTAACCAAGATGCTACGTATATTTTGACAATGAACTACCTGACCCTCTGCAGTCTTGGAATTTGAGAACCAACATGTACTGGGGATTTCTCACAGCTAACACTTAGTTGCCTTGAGTAAGGGGGCCAGAGCTACAGGAATAGCAGCAGCAGCAGCAGCAGCAGCAGCAGCAGCAGCAGCAGCAGGAACAACAATAAAGAAACTGGCATCAGCAAAGAAGCACTTCCAAGAAAAGGGATTACAACTCTCTCAAGAAGTTTTAGCACATTAGATTTATTAAATAAGTCTCATTATACACAAACACACACACCCCTCAGTACCACCAAAGTCAGTATCATACACTTCAAGGAGCTGGGTGTAAGGTTTTGGATTTGAGAAAACAGATGTATAACCAAATTATATTATTTGCTTAGATACAATATTAGAGTTTATGATGACAACCTTAACGATTAACATATTTTGCCTGTGATAAAAAGCAACCTTCACAAGCTCTCTTTTTCATACAACTTTCTTTAATACTTCTCCATTCAACCAACAGCTACACAAGCAAAATGAGTGCATGCACAATGAATGAGATGGAAAGAAATACTGAAAGGGCCAGCGTGCCATCCCATAGACCAAAGGGATTTCCCTCATCTTGAATATTGCAGGCAAGGCTGGTCACCCCATCTTAAAACAGACATATAGTAGGAAAAATAGGATGATCCAGAGACGCATGATGAAAATGATAAGAGATATGGAGAGACTTCTGTGAAAAAAGATTGAGAAGATTAGAATCATTGTTTTGAGAGAACAAAGAAAGAACAAATTATAAATAAATGTTTTGGTACATAATGAACTGCGTCCCATTTCGTGCTTTTCCTCCTTCAGCAGAAACCTAAGGTTGGGGGGGGGGGGCTTTGAAATCTGGCAGAAATACATATATTAATACAATGCACTAATTTCATCTGAAACTCATTTGCTCTTATTTTAATTGAATCCTGGTACACAGTAAGTCTCTGAATCAGGCAACTGTATACACACAGAGAAGAACTGTGGGTTACTAAACAAACAAACTGCCTAACAATAAATTGTCAGTTTCAAGGGGAACTATTTTCCTCATTTATGGTGTTTCTCTGGTCTAATCTTTTACGGCAACCTCTCAGATGAACTTGACCTGCAATGGAACATGTCCTTGGATCCTTTGGAGCTCTGCCTGTTTAGAGAGGGAGCAGGGAGACACTACCTCAACACAGGATTATTAAGCTCCAATTTTAAATTCAAAGCTTTGTCTCCATGCTTCCCACCTTATACTTCTCTCTGGGGTACTTTATCATATTAAATATTGTACAATAAATTCATCTGGAAATCTATCATCTTCCAGTTCTACGGATACAACTTTAAAACAATTTTAACCACCTCTCCATTCATTAATATAACTGAAGGAGTGGCGATGGGAAAAGGTTGCCCTTTAACTACTTCTGCAACCAGTGCAGAAATCACACATTAAGAATTAAATCCCATTCTCGATATATGCCTCCTAGGTGAGTCATAGGATATGGGCGTATCCTACACTTCTACACTGACATAACCCACATACACTTCCACTAGTGGCGGTACAGCAGGGAAACTTCATGGTTATACTAGAACAGCACTACACTGATGTATGGAACTCTGCTGGTGTAGTAATCAAATCGGGGGCAGAATCATGGGAGTGTCATGGTTGTAACAGGCAGGAGCAGATACACAAAAAATCCGAGAGTCCCTCAGATCCCAAACCTGCCTCCAACACCAAAGTAATGTAACACAGACTTCAGAGATATTTCAAAACATGCACTGAATTCAATGGAGGAGAAAACTCATTGCATCCTGCAGAACACCTCCTCATAGGCTTCAGACTAACTGTGACCTCATCACAGCACACCAACACAAACCTCAAACAGAAACTCAATAGAAAGGGCTTTATCTTTCTTGTCTCCTGTCATAAACACTTACAGCACTCAAATGGGAACTTTGGTGACTGGAATTGTGAAAAAAAGAGCACTTTGCACAAATAGCCTAACTTCAGGACTTACTGCTCTTTCTCTAACAGGAATTCCATCTCAGGACTCCAGACACACATACCCAAATACAGTTAGGAGGACATAAAAGCTATACATTTGCTTTTCCAACAAAATTTTCAAATCTACCATTTTGCTCTAATCAATTAGAACAACTATCGTATGACAGTAAGTATAAAATGTATGTACCTCTTGATTGTAAAAAAAACCTCTCAAAGAGATTTACAAATTATTAAAGTAGACCAGTGAAAGTCTGTTGCTGTTTTCTATCAGTTGATAATTTTCTTTTATACTGTCAGCTTCTTGTTTTCATTTGAAGGGTTGGTTTTTGTTTTTTTAATCTGTCATGTCTGCATCTATGGCAATGTATTTTATTGTATTTGCTGTCATTTTAGTGTGCTTATATATGTGAAATGTGCTAGCATTTGGAACACAGGGTTTAAAAAAACCTGCACAGAAAAAAGTGCAGAATAAATCTGATCAATATATTAAAAAGGAAGACTTGGTTTACATTTTAAAGTAAGGTTACCAGACGTCCCCATTTCCCGGGGACAGTCCCTGGATTTACAAAGCAGTCCCCAGACAAAATCCACTGAATTTCACTGAAGTTGAAAAGTGTCCCTGGATTCATTGAAAAAATCTGGTAACCTTATTTTAAAGTACTCAAATATAATCACCTTGAAATGAATAGTAGGTAAAAAAACAATCAAATAAATTATATGAATAGAGCAACGAAGAAAAGGTAAAGCTAAAGGGACCCCTGACCATTAGGTCCAGTTGTGAACGACTCTGGGGTTGCGGCACTCATCTCGCTTTACTGGCCGAGGGAGCCGGCGTACAGCTTCCAGGTCATGTGGCCAGCAGGACTAAGCCGCTTCTGGCGAACCAGAGCAGTGCTCGGAAATGCTGTTTACCTTTCCCCCCTGCTTTCCAACTGCTAGGTTGGCAGGAGCTGGGACCGAGCAACGGGAGGTCACCCCGACCAGACCTTTAAATGCTATGGCATCCACTATCCCAAAGCATGAATATTATTGTGTAATTCCTTCACACCCTCTTATTGTAATAGCCCACACCAGCTTTTTTCATATTACATTATCAGCAACAACTACTCAGGGATTTGTCTCCAAGGCATCTGTAAGGTTGGTTCATTCTTGGTGAATTTCTAAGAAAGGAAGCACTGACTTCATGAGATTCTGTAAGGACCTTCATGCCATGACCAACACATACACACACACTTCCACAGACACAAAGGCCCAATAATCTGACCTGAGGATAACTTACAAACACTGACTAAAGGCTACTGAAAACCGGTCATTACCTACTGAAAAGAAAAGTAGGGGAGTTCTTTCTTTAAAAACCTGCACCTTTAAATATTTGCTCTCCAGCTTTTCTGTTTATTTATCAGTGATACAAGGCTTTATCTGAAACAACAAAGAGTCTTCTGGCACCTTAAGGATCAACAAATTTCATAGACTAAAGTTCACTAGATTGGATTCAGGAAGTGTAGCCCTCAGTTCATTTACACATTGGTGCAAGGGGGGAGGTGTAAATGTTTGAGTTAAATAGCAATGAAATGCAAAAAGGAAAGTGTATGACTATTCAATCAGAGCTTAAATGTATGCAATATAAGAATAGTGACTGCAAATCATAATTTAAATAAATAAATAAATTCATATACCGCCTTTAGCCGAGAATCACAGTTTTACAGTATAAAAACACTAAAATACATAGCATAGTAACAAACAAAACAACAACCCCCTCCTTAGTCAAAAAGGCCATAGATTGTTTAATTAGCCAAAGGCCTGAGGAAAGAGGAATGTTTTCACCTAATGCCTAGAGATATGCAAGGAAGGCCTCCCTGGGGAGAGCAGGCCACAAATGGGGAGCCACTGCAGAAAAGGCCCTTTCTCGTGTTGTCACCCTCTGGACCTCTCATGGAGGAGGCATATGAAGAAGGGCCTCAGATGATAATTGCGGTGTCCAGGTCAGTTCATATGAGAAGAGGTGGTCTATGAGGTATTATGGTCCTGAGCCATTTAAGGCTTTATAGCTCCAAACCAGCACTCTGAATTGAACCCAGAAACTAATGGGCAGCCAGTGCAGTTGCACTGGCGTTATATGTCTTGTTCCGGTGAGCAACCTGGCAGCTGAACCTGCACCAGCTGAAGTTTCTGAACTGTATTAAGAGGCAGCCCCATGTATAACACTTTGCAGTAGTCTAATCAGAACATAGACAACAGAGGTAAGGTTATCCTGGTCCAGACAGGGTGCAGCTGGGTCACCAGCTGAAGCTGAAGTAAGGCACTCTGCATCACTGAAGCCGCCTGAGCCTCAAGTGACATCAGTGGATCCAGAAGTACCCCCAAGCTATGTACCCGCTCCTTCAGATGGAGTATAACCCCATCAAGATCTGACAACCTTCTGTTCATCTGGTCTAGGGAATCGCCTACTAACAGTCTTACCTCGATTGAGCTTCCACTCACAACAGTAATTTGGTGATAACACAAGCATCTTATAAATAGATTGGACCTTATCTGTAGACAGTTCTACCCTCTAAAATTCTGAACAATGCAATACTTTTTTTTTAACTGTTGGGCAGTTTATGGTGCACTATGAGTAAGACAGGCCCAAATGAACTTACAAGGGCTACTGAATGTTCTCCAGAAATATTGTACTGCGTTTCAATACCTGAAAATCAAAAGCTATGCACCTTTTGAAGATGCTGTCAATTCTGTACTTATAGTTAGTTGATCTTTTCTTATATGAATAATTATTCCTTGATGTTTTAGTCTTACATTTTGCATATTCAAATCTCGTTCACATGCTTAAATTGATGAGTACTTCGATAAAAATAATTTTTATACAAGGCTGTTGATTTGGGGACTAGTAAGTGGGGAGAGAAGTCATATATAAAAAAGTGGGCAGCCCCCTCACCAATGCAAACTCACAGCTGCCCTTATTG
Organism: Podarcis cretensis; assembly: GCF_951804945.1. NCBI lineage: Eukaryota > Metazoa > Chordata > Lepidosauria > Squamata > Lacertidae > Podarcis > Podarcis cretensis. The sequence goes on along the minus strand of NC_137172.1, from coordinate 123,288,521 downwards.
GGATGGTGCAGCAGGGCCTCCTCTACAGATGTTCTAATCTTGTGGAATCCATTGCCCATGGAAGCCTCTCTCTGACCACCCGTGGAGTGCTGAGGAAAACAGGCTGGCAGGCTGGACCCTGGCCAAACAGGCTACTGTGATATCAGATGACAAATCAATTTGTTTGTATTACAGAAAATCAGAGTCAAGTGAGGAATGAAGTTACCACCTATCAGCTGATAGGCAGTGACCTCAAGCCCTACTTTCTGCAGGGATTGGCTGCGCTAAGGAGCTCTTCATGGGAAACTCTGTAGAGCAACCAATTCAGTAGGCTTGCTCTGTCAATCAGCTGATCAGCTATGACAGACTTCCTCCCTTGCCAATGAACAACTGGAAACACACTTTTAAGTCTCTACCCACCTGTCCTGGCTCCCAGCTTCTAAAGAACTGAGATTAGGTGCAGAATTCTTTCTAAAGATTATAATTGTTATAATACTACAATATGTAAGTACTTCAGACACTTCAGGCGATACATGTTGCTAATCCCTGATTTGTTACTTTGCAATTCAGGCATTGGTAATCCCTCTGCTAAAGAATGTAGGTTTCCTAGCTAGCTCAGAGCCATGGAAAGTTGATCCAACCCTTGGCTCCCTCCCTTTCTGGCTTAAATACTGAAGGGGCTGGGTAGGGGGCATTTCTGCAGGCGCTCTCTTCTCTTCTCCTGGACTTGGGAGATGGGTGTGTCTCAAACTCCTGCAAAGAGATTGTAGATTGCTGCCAACCTCTGGCTATAACGGAACGTGTTCACTCATGAGTGGTTCCTCCAAGCCAGAGGATCCAGTGGGATTGGCTGGGGCAAGAGAGCTCACTATGGGATTGATTGTGACAAAGAAACAGGATAGCAAGCCTCCACTCTGGATTTCTGCTAGGAGCTTCCCTCTGGCAGAGCCCCCCACCAAACTCACTGAAGCCCTCCAAGGGATCGTCCTCGTCCTGACTCAACTAGCCCTCAAAATGCCCCACACATGACACTGCATATGATGTCAGGTGTGGGACACGTGGGCATGGTTTTGGGAAAACAGCCCAGCAGGCTAAACAGAGCCCTATGTTGGGCCTGATTAGCCCTGTGGGCTGGAAGTTCCCCACCCCCGAAGTAAGAGGAGCATTATTTTATTCATAATAGCTAGGAGTCCTTCCCACTGCTAGGCGTGAGAGTGATTTTAGAATTTCTGATCAATGTATTGAGAATCCCCAGACGCCACAATGCCCACCCAGTGTCAGGGACTGGGCAGAGGAGGAGGAATGGTGGAGACCACCACCCCATCCAGACCCTTCCAGGGAAGAGGAAGAGGAAGACAGTATAGTTGTACAACAGTGGTTTGCGGGAGGTTGCAGCTCAGAGGCAGATGTGGGGGAAAGTTGGGAAATAATGTGAGAGCCAGAGCAGCAGCTGGCTGACACGTTATCATTAGAAAGCATCCCAGACCTACTATCTCCCAGAACCTGGTGAGCCTTCAAAGTAGGAGAGCAAAGGGGACTTCCGGTTGGCGCCAGCGCTAATGGCGGCTCTTTCTCTGATCTCCGGAGAAGGGGCTGCTCCACGAGTTCGGGTCTGACCGCTACGGCGAAGCGGGGACCCCTAAAATCACAGGCGCGGAAGCCTGTGAACAAGGAGACTCGGTGGGCACTTTTTGCGCCCCCCTTTACTGCAAAAGAACCTTTTTAAAGGCTCCGGAGGAGCATCGGGGGTGCGCGGAGCTGAGAGTCGCTACCCAGCCCGTGGAGTGAAGCCGCATCGCCATTGACGGAGAGCGCCGATTCCTTCCTGAGAATTTGGACTGAAAAGAGATTCCCGTGAGTAGGATTGGCAACTTTATCGGGATTTTAAATTAAAATCTTAAAATTTGGCCGAAAGTGGGGACGGTAAATAAAGGAAGTCTGCCTCCCCCGGATTGTATGATTGCTAAAGCAACGGATCCAGGAAGCTGTAATTGATAAATTTATGGAGAACTTTTGAAAGGACTAACCCTAGCATTGAGTTTAATCCCCCCTCTAGTAAGCAGGAACGGGGGGGGGGGAAGAAGAAGAAAAGGAAACCTGCAGGAAAAAAATTTAAGGGACAATTTGCTGCAGCCTCTGACTTTGGGAACGGACTGTCTGGGTGAAGCACTTTGACAGGGAACTGTCAGATGTGTTGCAAAGTGGGGACTTTATTAGATACAATTGCCTGAGATTCTGTAGAAACAATACTGTTGCAACTAAAAAGACTGAAAAGACGTTTCTTAGTAACTTTTTCCCTCTGAGGGTTTTTGGACTCTTTGTTTCTTTGCTTATTGGATATCTTGGCTCCCTCTAGAGGGCTGAAGGTAACAGTTGCAACACTGACTGTTAAAAACAAAGTCACTGGATTTTTCCATTCAAGACCTGTTCCTGTGGGAACGACCTTGGGACATGAGTGGCCCTGCAGATGAGATAGCAACAAGATCTAAGGCTAAAGCAGCACAAAAGAAAAGGGGCTCTTTATCAGGACTATTGCCAACAGGCCCAGTCGGACAGGAAAAAGGAATAAGTGCATTCATGGAGTCAGTGACGCAGGCACTATTGAAGATAAATGAATCTTTAGAAAAGTTGAATAAACAGAGTACAGAAAATACCAAGCAATTGGCAGATTTAACGGCAAAACTAGACTTGAACACTAAGAGCGTGACATCTAACACAGAGATTATAAGCAAATTGGTGCAGGAGAACGCCACAATTAGGAAGATTGCAGAAGAAGCCAAATCTACTGCGGAGTCTACACAGGAAAATTTAGTACCGGTTTGCAGGAGGCTTGACCAACATGAGGCGACCCTGTCTTTATGGGATATGCAACGTAAGGAGAAGAATTTGAGACTTAGGCTTGTTCCAGAAAGTGAAGGGGACAGCCTAGTGGACTTTCTCACAAAAGAAATTTCAGATTTTTGGCAGGTGAATCTAGAGGAAAAAGAATTTGAGATAACAACTGCCTTCAGATTGGGCAGAAGGCAAGGAAGGAAGATTCCAAGGGACTGCCTGATAACATTGAGATCTAAAGAGGAAAGAGACAAGATACTAAGTTTGCATTACCAGAAGACACTCCAGATTCAAAACGCCTCTGTGCAAATCTACAGGGATATCCCAAAATATATTCTGGAGGTGAGAACACAGTTCAAGAGTTTGGTTGACCTGCTGAAGAAGAACAACATACCTTTTAGTTGGGAATTTCCACAGGGTTTGTCCTTTAACTTCAAAGGAAAGAAAGTTAAAATAAGAACAGTACAAGATAAAGAACAATTTTTGGACAGGTACGGGGAGGACCTGGTGAAAGGAGTGTTAAACTCAACATTGGACACAGACTTGGGGAACTTGACATTTGGACTTAAATCACCAACGGACGAAGAACAGCTGCAGGGTGCAGTTGGAGGCAACTAATCAACAATGTCTCTGCGGTTTTTAACTTGGAACTGCAATGGACTGAACCTTCCCAGAAAAAGGCGTGAGGTTTTTCACATTTTGAAAAGAGAACAACTGGATCTGATTTGTTTACAAGAAACCCACGTGACAAGGGCACATAGAAGATTACTTATAAATAAAAGATTGGGACAAGAATATTTCATCAGATAAAGTTAAGAAAAGAGGAGTGGTGATCTATGCAAAAGAGAAACTGGCTCCAAAACAGATTTTTAAAGATGAACATGGAAGAATTTTGGCAATTGAGATACAGATTCAAGGAGAAAAAATTATGATATTTGGAATTTATGCACCGAATGAAGGGAAGGCAGAATTTTATAAGAAACTGCATGAGACATTAATGGACTATTTGGATCATAAGGTGATTCTTTTAGGGGATATGAACGGCGTCGTCTCTACAAATATGGACAAAGCACAAAGACAGGTGATCTCCAAGGATGGGAGATTACCTAAGACTTTCTTCGAAATGACTGACAATTTGGACTTGATTGACATCTGGAGAACAAGAAACCCTCTTGAGAGGGAGGGAACATTCTTTTCGGAATCACAGATGACCTGGACAAGAATAGATCAAATATGGATTACTAGTGGAATGGCTCCAAAGATAAAAAATGTGGAAATCTGCCCTAAGACATGCTCCGACCATAATGCGGTAAAGATGGAAATGAAAATAACAACAGCTGGCTCCTTTAGATGGAGAATGAATGACACCTTATTTAGAGATCCAGAGGTTTACCAAAAGGCCCAAAAGACTTTGAAGGATTACTTTGAGATAAATCTGAGGACAGAAGTGGAGAAACGAGTGATCTGGGACGCAAGTAAGGCCGTGATGAGGGGTTTCCTGATACAACAGAATTCCTTAAAAAGGAGGAAACAGCATGAGAAGAAAGATAAGATTCTGGAAAAGATAAAAGATAGTGAAAAGAAATTGAGATCTAAACCAAAGTCACATGAGATCTTGAGAGAAATTAAACTGTATCAGAAGCAATATATGGAATTGATGAACCAGGAGATTGAATGGAAAATTAAGCAAATGAGACAAAAGACATTTGAATCGGCAGATAAATGTGGAAAACTCCTATCATGGCAATTGAAGAAGAGACAGAAACTGAACACAGTCACAAGTTTGGAGGTGGATGGAAAGAACATTTCTAAACCAAATGAGATCAGCAATTGCTTTCAGAGTTATTTCAGAAGATTATATGCACAAGGGCCGGAAAACGAAAGAGAAATGGAAGAATTTCTCAAGAAATATGGATTACAAAAAATTTCGCAACAAAGTATGCTGGTCTTAAATGAGAAAATAACTGAACAAGAAATAGAGGGTGCCATTCAAAATATGCAATTGGGGAAATCTCCAGGGCCAGATGGATTAACCTCCAGAAACTACAAAGCTTTGAAGGACTGGATAATACAGCCGCTAAAGGAGGTTTGTAACGAGATATTAGAGGGGAAAAGGGCACCCGAAATGTGGAAAGAAGCTTTTATTTCACTTATACCAAAGACTGAGGTTGATAAAAAACAGATCAAGAACTACCGCCCTATATCATTACTTAATGTGGATTACAAAATATTTGCAGACATTCTGGCAAAAAGATTGAAGAAGGTGTTGGTGGAGGAGATTCATAAAGATCAGGCAGGCTTTCTCCCAGGTAGGCATATATCTACTAATGTAAGGAACATAATTGACATTATAGAAATGTTGACAGTGAATATTAATACAAAGGCAGTTTTAATTTTTGTGGACGCGGAGAAAGCTTTTGACAATATATCTTGGAAATTTATGAAGAAGAACCTCCATGGGATGGGGGTAGGCCAAAAGTTTGAAAATGGTATAAGTGCAATTTACTCTGAGCAAAAGGCAAAGTTAATTGTAAATAATGTGGTTACTGATGAACTATTTATTGAAAAAGGGACACGGCAGGGGTGCCCAATATCCCCATTACTTTTTATATCGGTCCTGGAGGTTTTGTTAAATATGATTAGGGGGGACCAGCTGGTGAAAGGGATTCAGGTCGGAGCCAGACATTACAAATTGAAGGCCTTTGCAGATGATTTAGTATTGACCTTGCAAGAGCCAGACACTAGTACCAAAAGAGTTCTAGAATTAATTCAAGTATTTGGTCAGGTCGCAGGATTTAAGTTGAATAAACAAAAAACTAAGGTACTGGAAAAAAACTTAACAAATGTTGAAAGAGAGAGATTCCAAGAGGAAACTGGTTTAACGGTGGCAAAGAGTGTAAAATACCTGGGGATTAACATGACATCTAAGAATGTAAACTTATTTAAGGATAATTATGACAAGTGCTGGACAGAGATAAAGAAAGATTTAGAAATATGGTCGAACCTGAAGCTTTCCTTGTTAGGTCGAATTGCAGTAATCAAAATGAATGTATTGCCTAGAATGTTATTTTTGTTTCAGACATTACAAATTGTTGATAAATTGGACTGTTTCAAGAAGTGGCAGAAAGATATATCTAAGTTTGTCTGGCAGGGCAAAAAGCCCAGAATAAAGTTTAAGATACTTACTGATTCTAAAGAAAGAGGGGGGTTTGCCCTGCCGGACTTAAGATTGTATTATGAATCGGCAGCTTTCTGCTGGTTAAAAGACTGGCTACTTCTTGAAAATGCAGACATTCTAGACCTGGAAGGATTTGATAATAATTTCGGTTGGCATGCATATATTTGGTATGACAAGGTTAAAGTGTATAAGGGTTTTAAAAATCATATTGTTAGGAAAGCACTATACAATGTTTGGAGTCGGTATAAAGACTTATTGGAAAATAAAACTCCCAGGTGGCTTTCACCAATGGAGGCTAAGGAGGTAAAGAAACTTAATATGAGAACTAACTGGCCAAAATATTCTGAAATTTTAGAACAAGAAGGTGGTGAATTTATACTACAAAGTTTTGAGAAAATAAAGTCCAAGGTAAGGGATTGGCTCCATTATTTTCAAATAATGGAGGCCTACAAACAAGACAGAAAAATTGGTTTCCAGGTGGAGAAATCGAAATTAGAAACAGAATTGTTAGAACCCAATACTAAGAACTTATCAAGAATGTATAACTTGCTGTTGAAGTGGAATACAATAGATGAGACAGTGAAGCCAGCTATGATTAGATGGGCACAGGACATAGGTCATGACATTATGTTTGCTGACTGCGAGCAGTTATGGACCACAGGTATTAAATTTACGGCATGCAATGCCTTAAGAGAAAACATTATGAAAATGATTTATAGGTGGTACATGACCCCAGTCAAGCTTGCGAAGATTTATCATTTGCCCAATAACAAATGTTGGAAATGCAAAGAGACTGAAGGTACCTTCTTCCACCTTTGGTGGACCTGCCCAAAGATTAAGGCCTTCTGGGAAATGATTTATAATGAGATTAAGAAAGTACTTAAATGCACCTTTCATAAGAAACCAGAGGCATTTCTCTTGGGTATGGTCGGCCAGCTGGTGCCGAGGAAGGATAAAAATTTCTTTTTGTACGCTACTATGGCAGCAAGGATTCTTCTAGCAAAGTATTGGAAGACACAAGAGCTACCCACGCTGGAGGAATGGCAGGCGAAAGTGATCGACTTTATGGGACTGGCAGAAATGACCGGCAGAATCCGCGACCAAGAGAAAGAGACTGTGGAAGAAGATTGGAAAAAGTTTAAAATATATCTTAAGAGCTACTATAAAATTGAGGAGTGCTAAAATGCTAAGGGAGAGGAAGACGTAGAATTACAGCGGTAAATTTTGTTTGATTCAGGGTGAAACTGAAAAGGAGAATGAATTTATATTTAATTGGCTAAAAGGGTTGTTGAATAATTGTTAAGAATAAAAGGATGCAAAAAGGGGAAGGTATGGGGAAGTCCGAGAAAAGAGGCTTATGGAAATAAGGTCAAGAAATTATGATTTTTTTGTGTTTGTTTTAATGCTGTTTTTGTTGTGTTTGTTAAAAATTGGAAAATTAATAAAAAATTTATTAAAAAAAAAAAAACAAAGTAGGAGAGCAAAGAGCTCGAAGACAGAGGGCACTAAGCGACATCCATAGAGATGATGATGAAGTATGACAAATGAGGAAGTGGGAGAGAAGGGGGCTGGAGATTCACTTGGGACACTGCCATTATCCAAGTTGCTGGGTTCTATAGCCTCTCCCTGTAAGAAGGACTGTAAGAAACTTTCCCTTGTCCTCATACTTAACTGGGCAACCAGCCGAGAGCTGCTGGCAGCATCCTGACACCCGACAGCCTGCAAAGGCAGCTTGCATCTCCTGAGCCTGAAAGTTCAGGCGAGACGTGGGGGGAGGCGCAAGCGCCATGTTTCCATTTACCTGCCAGGGACAAATACAAAAAGTACCTGCTTGAGGAATCTCCAGAGCGGAGGGCAGGAAATGGCACACCAAAAGGTGGAACAGTGGCTCCCAGTAGCTGCCACTTGTGCAGTGAGAGATCATCGGGATGAGCCACGGCTGACGGTTCCGGGGAGGCTGACGGCTCCATGGCGCCTCAGCTGATGCACTCCGCCCAGTCTGCCCAGTCTTGACAGGAACTGTGTATGGTGATGCTAATAATCTTCTTCATGGCCGGCAACTGCTTTTTCCTCCCCGCCTCCTTTCTGACATCGTAATATACCACCATATTGCAAAGTTTAGCTGACGATATATTACAATGTTGGAAAGCAGATCTACCCACTACCCTCCCTGTCTTTGCTTCCACTGCCCTGGAGGCTACCGTTCAACACAGAATAGCTTCAACAATCTTCTCCCCTATCTGAATAGCCGAAAGGTGGCTATCAGTCAACTGCTGGTGCTGCAGACAGAACTGAGAATCGGTTCATCCTGAACATTTGCAGCATTTGCACCTCCCTGAAAAGTTTATTATTCTGCATGAAAACCAGTGATTTAGATCCCAGCAGAAAAAGGAAGCTGACTGTAAATAGCAATAAAATGCATGAAACCAGATGAAATATATTCATGTTCTCTAAGTGGAGGATCTTCCTTATGCATTGTAGAAGAATAATCAGGTTTGAATAACTTATGCCCTAAGGCTTTGTGCTAAAATCCCAACTGATGCCCAAATACTGCTTCAAATAAGTTATGTACTTACTCATCTAACTCCTCTTCATCTGTTTTTGATGTGTCAGCATAGAGGTATTTGCTCATGTCCACAGGCCGTATATTTTTTCTTTTTGCTGGTTGAGGAGGAAAGTCTTTGACGGGGGCTAGCATTTCTATTTCAGGGTCTGCCTCATCAAAAGGATTCACATACTCTGCAACCTCCTCATCCTTGAAAGGGTTGTATTCATCGTCATCATCATAGTAGGATTCTTCTTGTTTTGAAGATGAAGCTACATTGATATCTGTTTCTATAGAAAGCAACATAATTTTTTGTTGTTTCATATGGAAAGATTTCCCAGTCTGTCATGGAGACCAACACATTTCTAGCCCTATAAATAGATTTAAACAGTTTCAAATTATTTAGCATTCATAAAGGTGTTATAAGTAGGATAAGGTAAATATTTTTACATGGTTCTCTAGATAAATAAAGCCTTATGAGAAATGGTTAGATTAGATGAAGAAGTTAACATTTTGGTAACTCGTGGAGTACAGAAAAAGCTACTAAAGAAAACTTACCAGGATTGGCATGACAGTCCCACAGAATCAATGACATAGGAGGATAGCAATTAAGCTCTCTAGACACAACACAGATGACACCAAGGGCCCATAAGATGAAGCACTCACTCCACTGGGCAGATTCCAGCTGGAGCACCATTTTCCTGCTTTAAGATTCCATTTTTGTGGAGATTTTTAAAATAGAATTGGGTGTTCACTTAGAGTTTTAATCCAAGTGCAAAATTGTCCAAGGCCAGCACAGTGACCCAGAACTAGCCACTCTGAAGAATCAATAATATGCAAACAGGTGCACCACAACGATGCAAAAAAGTACTTTAGTTTTCTTGAGAAATGTCTGATGGCAGAAGTCAGGGCTGCACAACATGAGGCCCACCAAGCCAACAGCAGCCCACCAGCTGTATATGGAAGAACCTATAAATGATCCACTCCAGGAACTTGCCTAGGATCAAACAAACTCAACCCTTATATTGTTCATTCTCTCTTAACTAAGTTGCTTCTGAAGGTAGAATTCTAGCTAGTATATATTTTGTGAAAATAACTGTCTGCTTGTTATTTCAATATTGTTATCTGTCAAGAGCCACCTATTGAGATACTGTTGCTTAAACTCAGGGTACCCAAACTCAGGGTACCCAAGGTGAAGGCAGGGGTCTTTGTTGATGTTTAGCTGCTAGACACCATTTTGAATCAGGATGATGGACAAAACTTGACTTTACCCAATTTTTGGCATGACAGATTGAAACTCACAAATTATACTGTCCATTTTAAAAACACAAAATTTTTCAATTTCTAAAAAATTCTGGCCAGCGCCTGGCACCCCGTTAGTTTACAATGGAGGTGGCAGAGGCCAGAAATTCAAAGTAGAGCCAATGATGGAGGCATATTCAAGGGGTGCAGGCTTTGTTTATAATGCAATTCCCCAGATGAAGTTCTTTTTTATCCTACTTTAATATTTATCACAGAAGTATGACAGAGACGGACCGTAATAGTTCTAGAGTGGCAACTATTAATGAATGACGAAGAAAATGATGAATTAACTATTTATGCAGTTGTTTATATTTGCCCCATTTAAAATTTCAGATGGTTTCTTTTTTAAAATAAAAAACCACTCCAGATTAAATGCTAAACACTGGAATCTAAGAGGTGAGGTAAGCACATAAGAATGATGCAGCAATTTAAAAAAAATTGTAAGATGCAAGAAAAGCACGTCCATAAAGAAAGCTGCTAGCAAAACAACAAGTCGCTTGTAATAACACTTAACATTTATATTGTCCTTTAAATCTTCAAAGGTCTTTACAAAATTAGCTACTTAATCTAAATCCTTCTGTCAAATGTAGCTACAGCAGAAATCTGGGATGTATTACTAATCCAGAACAAAGCTAAAAGGGAAATACTATTGCTGTTTAAACTGTTAAAGGCTGCAATCCTAGGCACACTTAGATGGGAGTGAGCTCCACTGAATAAAGTGGGATATATTTCTGAGTAAATATGCCCAGAATTGCTGTGTGAGCCTGCCTTAGGTTTTGCAGAAAAACAAAGTTTTAGTTTGGGAGAAACAGGTTCTTTTTTTTAACCAAAGAGTTACAGTATTTAATTATACACAAAGACATAAAACATTTATTTTGTGTTTTTTATCTTGCATTTTTATGTTGTGAAGTGCCCTGATATCTATGGATGAAGGGCAGTATTCAAATCAAATCAACAAATAAGAGGCTAATAAGAGCCTGCTGGATCAGGCCAGCTAGTCCAGCACCTTGTTCTCAGAGGGCCAGCCAGAAGCCGGTAGGAAGCCAGCAAGCAGAACATGAGCACAAGATCTCTCGCTTCTCCTCCAGTTTCTAGCAACCGGTATTCAGAAGCGTATTGACAACAGATTTTCTCCCTTGCTATGCTGAATCTGTGTTTTCTGTAGCCTAGGGTTGCCATATGTACGGCTTTTCCTGGACACGTCCTCTTTCTCAGGGTTAAAATTTCTGTCCAGATGGATTTTTGACATTTTGCAAAATGTCCAGGGGTTTTTTGTCTGATACTATTAGTACTGTATCGGGATCTGGATTTGCTGGTGCCTCTTGTCCCCCTTTCCCCTCGTTCTCAGCCAAGCGCGGCTCCACCCTCCACCGCTGTCTCCACCGGCTCCTCCACTTGCCCCGTCCGCCTCCCTCAGCCTGCCTCCCTCCACCACCACATGGCCACCCCCACCATGCCTGGAGCCTGAGTGTGGCTGGCTCAGCAGTGGGGCTCCAGCTTACTAGGGAGGAGGCAGAGGAAGAAGAGGAGCTGGGCTTTATTTTTAATTTATTATGATCATCACCATTGCAATTATTCTTTTTCTGCTTCACCACTCCCACCACCAAGTCCCCCTCTTGTGCTCCTTACAGAAGAAGAGGCACCACACGGCCCCCCGGCTGGCCTCCGCCATTGACACAGCAAGGGAGCAGCCCCTGTCGTTGCAGGACCCGGTGAGTGGGCTGCTTCTTTCCCCCCTCCCAAACCCCGCCAGATCCACAAGGGAGCAGAGAGAAAAGCGGCCTTTCTCCCTCACCCCCCCATTGGTGGGGAGTGCTGAGGCAGAAACCAGGTTTGTGAGGAAAGAGGGGGAAGCAGCAGTGAAGGAGGTGCATGAGGCGCCGCCACCAGCCTCTCAGGAGGCAGGGGGAGGCAGAGAAACGGCACACACACTCCCTCACGGTTGGGCTTTGTGAGGGGGCGCTTCATGCGTCTCCTCAGCGCAATCACTGGCCTCCCTCCCTGCCGGCTCTCCTCCTCCACCCACTGCCAGGGCGAGACCCAAGAGGAGGGTGGCGGCAGTGGGAGACTGTCAGGTGTGGGTTGAGGATAAGAGTTGGCAGTGCCTCTGTCAGCTTTGCTTTTACCCCAGCTATGGGGGGGGGGGAGGGAGAGGGAGGTGCTGCGCTTCCTGGGGCCCCTTCAAAAAAGTCAATAAAATAAATAAATACAAATACATTTGCACACAGACTGGCAGTTCTGGTCCCCTTGTTTTCCCCCACAGTTGATTTTTAAAGTGAAAAAGAAAAAATCTGATACAATAGCACAGACGTACAAGTCTGGCTTTTGTACACTCAAATAAAATTAAACAGTGAAAATGATGCCGCTTTTAACAGAGTTGTGAGAGAGGAGGGAGGCTGGGTCGTGATGCACAATAACATACCCTGAGGCCCCTTGTGGGTAGGTGGGTGGGTGGGGGGAGCGGTGTTTTGTGTTGCAGAGGTTGGACTAGAAGACCTTCATGGTCCCTTGCAACTCTACAGTTCTATTATTCTATTATCAGTGTCTATGTTTACACCCAGTAATTAGGGTAGACTGCACAAATACATTTAGCATGGATAAGGGCATTCCAAGATGCTGTGGTTTGCATCACATACCATGTAATGTCACAAGTTGAGGTGTGCCTTTCTCAATGTACAATACCAGAGAACACAATATCTGATGGGATAAAATGTGTATGCTCCGATATACTTTAAGTCTCAGAAAATGAGAAGGAAAAGGCATGAATATGTCGTCTTCCTTCCTTTCTTCCTCACATCACTATTATAGACATCTGCAGCACCTGAGAGCCAACAACTTCACATTGTGTCCTAAAACTTTCAGGAAATTTCCTGGCAGCAGCAGCAGGAAAAGGGGCAACTGAAGGAGATGAACCTTCTTCTTTTTCACAGGCATGGTGATGAAGTAGGCAGCCTAGCAACTCCACCATGCACAGCAGAAAAGATTGATTGATTGATTGGTTTATTACGGCCATTGGCCCATATCTAAAAACAATACATCAAAATTTATCCATAAACAATACAATTTAAACAGTTCCAAGTTAAAACACCCCTATAAAACCAATTTTACTTCAATTAAGTAAACTATACACAATAAGCTCCCTCTATGTCAACCGCAATTCAAATCCCTCAGATTTTGGGGGATATGCGTCTTAGTTCTGGCACTTATTGATGGTTCTTAAGTTTGGCTAAGCTGTCAGAGTCATACAGTGATCCATTTCTCCTCTTATGAAATAAGACATTAATCAGGTATCTAGCGACTGCAAGGGATCTACTTGAGTCTTCGTCGTTTACTAAGTATATTATTTGGGCTTCCTGAGGTCTGTCAGCTATTCTCGATAAATATGGGGCCAGAAACGTGGACCGTGAAGCCGAATGTATAGGACAACGGAAGATTATATGATATAACGATTCTATAGATCCACTTTTACAGTCACAGAGGAGTGAGATCTGTCCGTTGGAGAGTCTGTTACCCAACACATTTGATGGGAAAACATTGAATCTAGCCTTTATAAAGGCATACCTGTGCATCACCACAGATAAGGTAGTTAAATAAGATGGAAGCTTCGTTGGTGGTGTTAAGCCAAGGTTTATTGGCGAACAGGTGCCACCACCTGTCGCAATATTAAATTGTAAATCCATCTCCTCTAATTTGTGAGTTATAATTCTCTTGGCAGAAATTAAATCCAATTTTAGTAGTTCAGATGGAGATAGTCCTAAGGACACAAGTTTCCCATGTATTATTTTTGCCCAAGGGCTAGGGAAGTCGTCTCTCCAGAGACACTGTATCAAGTGGAGATTTGGAAGTTTATGCCATAATGCCAACCAGTAACAGAGGATGCATTTCCATAATGTGGTTTCTAGAGACGTATAGCAGTATTGCTTACACACCTGGGTAATTTTAGCAACCTTCTTAGCAGCTGGTTTTGGATTACCTCCAATTGGGTTAGATTAACAAAGGACCCTCATATTGGGATTGCATATGCTATTGTTGCAATCACCTTTGCCTTGAAAACTTTTAACACTGATGGAATATGGAAAGCCCCATCTGAAAAGAAAAAACGCAGTAGCGCAAAGGAAAGGGCTTTAGCTCTATTTAATACATATGCCAGATGGACCTTCCAGCCCATGTTGTGTTGGAGAAGGACTCCCAAGTATTGAAATTTAAAGACTTGGTCAATGGCTTTTCCGTCTATTCTCCAATTATAGGTTTTTCGACTCTTGGTGAAAATTAGAACTTTGGACTTGGCATGATTAATTGTAAGAAAATTTGATTTGCAGTAAGCATCAAAAATTTTCAGTGCCCTCCTAAGGCCTACTCTTGAGAAAGATAGGATCACTGCGTCGTCTGCGTGGAGTAGAAGGGGGCAACGATATTGGGCAAGGCGGGGGGCATGGATCGTTTCTTGAGAATCTATCAGAGGCGCCCTCATATCACTTATAAATAGATTAAAAAGGGTCGGAGCAAGGATACATCCTTGACGGACACCTCTATTGATGGTTACTGAATTTGAGAGGTCGCCGGCCGGAGTGATTCTCACCCTTGCGGCTGATCCGTCATGCAATTTAGTTATTAGCCACAAAAGTCTTTTGTCTATTCCCCATCGTGCTAGTTTTCCCCAAAGTAATCCCCTGGGAATGCTGTCAAAAGCGGCCTTTAAATCAATAAAGGCCGCACAAAGTTGGCCTCTATTTGGGGCGGAATATTTCCGGGCAAGGTGGTATAAAACTAAGACATGATCAACCGCTGACTGATTCGGTCTAAAACCAGCCTGTTCAGGCCCAATCAGGTTGTTCTCTTCGGCCCACTTAGTAAGCTTAGTTAACAAGAACCGTGCATATATTTTCCCAGTTATTGACAATAAACTGATATTCCTGTAGTTTCCCGGGTCATCTGTCGAGCCCTTTTTATGAATTGGAATAATAATCGCATCCTTCCAAATTCTTGGAACCTTCCCACTGTTGTTTACGGCATCAAAAGTAACGGCCAAGATTTTCGCCCACCAGTGTGCATGAAGTTTTATCGCTTCCGCCGGGACTAGGTCGGGACCGGGGGCTTTACCAACTTTGAGATTGGAAATGAGTCCGTGGATTTCTTCCGGGTCAGTGGGTGGCCAAAGAGGGAGCTGCTCATAGAATCCATCGATTGTATTAATATTAAGGTCTGGTAAGGCAAAATAGTTCCTTAGAAATGATTCCCAAACTGGGGCAGGAATAACGGTTAGTGGGTAACTTTTAGATTTTCTGTTAACCAACAGCCAGAATTTTCGGGAGTTACGGGTATTTGAGGCAGCTATAAGTGCATGCCAGCGGTTCAGTTGCCATTCCTGTTTGGCCTTTTTTTGCACATATTTGTAAGCTGATTTTGCCTGATAGTACTCCTTGGGAAGCATAGTCGCCCCTGAGGATTTGTAATCATTATAAATAGCACAAAGATGTTGTTTGGCTTGTTTGCAATTACGGTTAAACCACAGTGCACCTGTCTTGGAGTGGGCCCGATTTACCTGGTGGGTTGGGACAGTAAAGAATGACGTGAGGTCATTCAACAGATTGGCAAATAGATTAATAGTTTGATCGAGTTCATATGAGGTTATGTCAAGGGCTGAATAGGTTTGTATGATCTCCTGCTGAAAAAATTGAGAATATTTTTGAGCCTGCGTTACAGACCACTTTATACCCTTCACTCGTAATGCCGTATTAATGCCCTCTACCGGGTTTTCTGTGTTAGTGTCTAATTGAGTTGGATGACTGTACTCGTCCCCGTGCCAGTCTAGGTCAAACATAGCAGCAAGTGGAAGGTGGTCACTGAACTGAATATTGTCAATCTTAAAAGAGAGAGCTTTCGGCATCAGATCACTCGAAGCTAAAAGGTAATCTAGTACACTGTTTGATTTTATGCCTAGGTGGGTATACTCCCCCGGTATATCGGGAGGGCAGCAACCATTCAGGGGTACTAGGTTTAAGCGAATAGCCATTTGGTAAAGAAGTACTCCCGCCTCGTTTACTTTAGAGTCTTTTGAGGTTCTCCTCACGGCATGTCTCAAATCATAATTGTCGAGGCATGGAGCAGACCACCATTTAGCTTTAGTTAAATCGACCCAATTTGCTGCTATGCGTGCGTTAAAGTCACCCCCAATTAAGGATTGGCTATTGGAATATTTAACAAGGCATGATACTAAATGATCTTCTGATATTTCCCATCAATCATGCAGTTCAAGGGACGAACCCCCTGGCGGGAGGTAGACATTGGAGATTAGCAGTGATACTTCCCCCCCCGACATCAACCCGGATAAAGCATAGGGGGGAGCAGTCAAAACTAATGAAAATTTGAAATGCAGCTTCAGTGAGATACCAATTACTAGACCACCTTTCGGCCGTCCTCCTTTCTGGGAGGGGCAAGCTGGAAGAGATAGAAGGTCGAATCCGTTTATAACAATTTCACCCTCCTCCCAAGTTTCTTGCAATAGAATGATATGTAACGAATTGATATACGACTGGAATTCTGGGTCACATTTTTTCCTACGCCAGCCAGCGATGTTCCAACAGAGGATCGATATTGGTGGTTTTTTGGGTTGTCCAGCTAACCGTCATTTAAATTCTTGTGGGAAGCTCTTATGCAGCAAGGACGCTCCCTTAAAGAAGTCCGTTATTTTCCTTTGCTGAGGGTTGAGGTCCTGGTGTGGTGAGTCTTTTGCTCTGGTGCACGCTGGTTGTGGTGGGTCTTTTGCCCTGGTGCGAGCCGATTGTGGCACGATCAAGTCGCAAGGGCCAGAATTTTGGGGGGGCAGAAAAGAGTTAGCATCCTGGTGAGTAGAGATAATATTTGACGATTTTAGCTGTTGGGCCCAACTAGGCTCTGAAGAGGCTCCTGCCAAGTCCGCTGGAGCCGTCCTCTTTGGGGATCTAACCGAAACACTTGTGATCATTTGATTTATATGTCCTGCTGGGTCTTAAGTCCACTCTGTGTTGACTCTCGACACTATAGTGTCTTCCTCACGTAATTTTTGGATTTTTGGTGGAGAAGCCTGACTTGGAGTGGCCACTACTGTCTCAGGTCGTGGATGGTCTTCGATGTATGTTGATTCCAAGTCCGGCATGGAGGGGTGCAGGGGCGACGATTTATCCAGGGGAGTGTTATCCTGAGATTCATTCTTTGATCGGTTAATCTCAGATAAAAACAAGGGAGGATAAAAACCGCTTAAAACCACTTAAAAACTCTGATAGGGGTAAGCGAAATTACTCGGAAACTACCTTCGCCGCCATGTTGGATCCTCCATCCCAGCAGAAAAGAGTAAGGTGAGTCTGGCCAAGCAGGAAGCCATGAGTTTTTCTTTGTCTCTTCTTCTGGGTTGTGTGTGTACATGTAGACAGAAAGATGGATTCTGACTCTTCTTGGGTGTATATGGTGTGTAAATGGACTAAAATTCACAAAGAACAGGTGCTGATGGGTGTATTTGCATTCTCTGCCATGGAGTCATAGACAAGAGCTGGTCTTAACCCTGGATGTCTCCATTTGTAAAATGTGTAGATTTTCTTTTTAAATGTATGTTTACGTACTTATAAAAATATTTATAGACCACTATTTCAAAAAATATCACAGCGGTTTACAACAAAAATACATAAAACCATGCAGTGAAAACATATATAGAAGTTAAAAATAGACACTGATTAGCCATTGTGGAAAGATGTATTTCTTCTGTATGCTTAACTCCATTACCATAACTGAATGTGTGAGATTTTACTTGTAGTCTATGTTTTTTTGTGAATGCTTTCACTTTCCAGAGCTATCTGGTCAGCATGTACTCTGCACATTCCTGCATTCTGTGCATTCTGATTGTGGCACAGTTGTCTAGATTGTGCTCGGGTGCTCTTATATGTGATTAGTTTTATTTTTGATTTTTTTAATGACTTAATGCATATCTACACAAATTTGTAATAATCAACGTTTTAATAGTCACCAGTTTTCCAGAATGATTGCCTATTAAGCATTACAATCAGGATAGTATCTGAAAATAATTTAGAAATATAAAATATACCATAAAATAAAAATAGAGGCGGAAGTTAACTTACTGTATTTTTCGCCCTATAGGACGCACTTTTTCCCCTCCAAAAATGAAGGGTAAATCTGTGTGCGTCCTATGGGGCGAATGCAGGCTTTGGCTGAAGCTTGGAGAATGAGAGGGGTCGGTGCGCACCGACCCCTCTCGCTCTCCAGGCTTCAGCAAGCTATCAGCAAGCCTGGGGAGCCCGCGGGATGGTTCCACAGGGCTCCCTCGGCTGCGGATAGCAGCCTGCTGCCCGGTGCGCGGGCGCCCTGAAGCGGAGCGCCTTGCCGCCGGGCAGATATTTGCAGCCGAGGGAGCCCCGCGGGAGGTGGGCAGACATCGGGCAGCCCCACAAGCTCGGGGGACAGCGGGGAGGCGCAGCGCCGCCATCCCGCTGTTCCCCGACCTGGTTTGGATTCCCCGACCTGGTTTTGGGGGGGAAATAAAGGAAAAAATATTTTCCTTTATCCCCCCCCCCCAAAAAAAAACTAGGTGTGTCCTATGGACCGGTGCGTCCTATGGGACAAAAAATACGGTAAATATTCTAAACTAACAAATCTGTTATCCAGCAAAATGGCCCATTCAGTTTTCACTGATGGTATTCAATTAATTTTTACTCAGAATAGATCCATTGAAATTAATGGTCCTAACCTAGTCATGCTAAGATTTTCATATTTTGGGATTTTTATATCAATATATTTTATATTTTTATATATGAAAGTCTATTTTGTCTTGTTTTAAATATATCATTTTGTGTTTTTTACTCCTTTTTGCTGTTTTTATTGTACAATGTATTGAGATAATTGTGTAGAACGCAATTCATAAATTAATAATAATAATACTCACGGTTTTAATGTGAGAATTAAGAGCAATATCCACACAATGGCCAAGTTCAGAATTTAAAACCCGATTTGTTAAATCATAAGACAAGCCCTGTTACACTGTCTCCCTACCTCCCTTCACAGGCTTGCTGCAGTGCAACAAACAGAACTACTTAGCTTCTCTTCTAGAAAAAAGGTGTCACACCACGAAGGTGCAGTGGTACCTTGGTTCTTGAATGTCTCCGTTGACGAACATTTCAGAACCCGAACGCCAAAAACCCGGAAGTAAATGCTTGTTTTCAAACGCACCTCGGAAGTCGAGGTGCGTTTGAAAACTGTGTTTTTCAATTTTCTCAAGTGAATTTGCAAACACCCCACAGAACTCAAAACAGCCTTCCAGAATGGATTACGTTCGGGAACCACTGTACTCAGCAAAAAAAGGTACTCATCATGAAGTTGTTACAAGTGCTACACTTTTAACCAAGTGCTTTTCTTCTAGGAAAAAAAGGTGGCAGTACTGCACACCCTTGAGTACCCCCAGAAAAAAGCACTGGCTGAAACTAGTTCCCTCTTGAAGGTGAACTCTGGTTGAACTTCAGTTTGTCCATCAGCAGGGACAAATGTTGCATGTAACAGGAGAAGGCCATAGAAGGAATGCTTGCTCTTCATTTGCTTAGCCATGGTTTAGCAAGTTGGGCTTGATAAAACTGAAGGTCCCAGCAGCAGATTATCAATATGCATGCAATGATTATCAATACACATACAGTCCCAGACACTTACAGCAAATGAGAAGCAGGAGACCCTGAGCTTGCTGTAACATCCAATGCCACCCTAAGATTACAAGCAATAAAAATATACAAAAATTCTATACCTTCCATATCAAGGTCTCCAAAGGGATTCAGCTCTGTTGTATCAGGGTCTACAAATGGATTTGATCTCGAATTGGCCACGTCTTGATCCTCTTCATCCAAAAAATTAAGCTTGTTTATAAGCTCTGAGAAGCCAAGTACAGTACTTTTCAGTATGGCAAAAATTAGGACTGTGCATGGTTTGAAACAAACATTTTATTCTCCAAGGTATTTCTACCAAAAATCTCTAGGAACAGTGATCCCTACTGCAAAGCTAAACTGTAGCACACCAATGCTTCTAACTCAGTGGCAGTAATAGAATCAGGCACATATTTATTAAATAGTCCGCTGTAGCCTTCACCCACTCAACAGTGGCAAAAGCTTTCTGCAAGAAATTGTCTGGGGGCAGGGGGAAGTAGTTCTAAAAAGGTTGGAATTTTCCCATTATATACAGCTTACATGTCACTGTGAGGCTTCAAAACATACAGAGCACAAGTATGTTTATGGTGCAAATTTTAGCCAGTTTCAGTGCCCATGTCATGCTGTCATCTGTTGGCTGCACTACAAATTATTTAAAATACTGCAATGGATGTCAAGCACAAAGATACAACTGACATTCAACTACAAACAGAAGCCAAGGGGATAACAGGTCAGAGTAAAATACAGACAGACATTCAGAAACAGAAAGGAAGAAGGAAAGCTCATAGACCTTCAGAGGAACTGGCTGATTTAGCTGAAAGCATATTTGCTTGCTTTACGCAGTCATCTTGATCTTCATCTAAGCTGCTCAGAGCATTCAACTGGTTTACAATTTCTGTAAACAGAAGCCAGTCAAGATAATTGTAAGGTAATGTTATTTAAGGGACAAAGGAGTACAAAACATGCTGTTATTAGAAAAGGAAAAAGGAAAAGAAACGACATGTGTTAATTTACAATGAATACATTCTAGAGAAAATCACCATTCTAATACTTAATGTATTCAGCACTTGTATGATGATCTTCCTCAAAATTTTAATGAAAAGGAATGCTACCTTTTCATTAAACTGCTCGTTCCAGTAACAGGAAATTATCAGACTAGAGCTACAAACTGAGTAACTGAATTAGATACTCCTGCAGTTTGCTGTACCAGTTTTAAGATGAAACTTTGCTTTCCTCTGTATATGAACTCTGATCCACTCTGCAGACAGGGGTTTACTTGGGGACTAAGGGGATGTGAGGTTGACCAGTGTGATTTCAATCTTGCAGGGCTTCCTCCAGAAAAGGTTTTGGAAGCAATTGCCACCTCCATTTCGCAAAGCAAAATGCAGCTGTGCTACACTAAAGCTTCAATTTGCCTAATGAATAACAATATAAATATATAAATATTATTACTGAGAAAGATTCTAAAGGTATAAAATTATGCAAAGTGAGCAACTATGCACACCTTCCTTTAATTTCTGTAATTTGTTTCATTTGGCTGTAAACTTTAGTATTTTATGGTTGATGGGTTCTATGGCAGCCCTGTATCGGGAGGTTTTTATGTTTTTAGATATGCTGTAAGCTGCCTAGAGTAGCTCGGAAAACACCAGCCAGATAGGTGGGGTAATAATAATAATAATAATAATAATAATAATAATAATGATGATGTATAACTTAGGAAATAATGTATGAAAACTGTAAGAAACAGCTATATCTAGAACAGGAATTCAGGAAGCTAAGATGACAAACGATAGGAATTGCAGAATCCAATGCTGAGCAAATAGAAACATCAAAACCACCTCTATTAGTAGCGTATTTTGTGATGGTAAGGCTGACTTCTGTTCAGAAGAAACACTTTCAAATAACACAGTATCAAATCATACAATGCATGTATAACAAAGATAAAGAAATATGCTTATGGAATATGATGCATTATATTAGCCATACAATTGCCATTTTGGAAGTAAGGTTGAGTAAAAAGGTTATGAAATTCCAGATGGATAAAACTTCATAGTACCCACTTTTTCTGTTGACTAATCTGTCTGGCCAACTTGTTCAACTGGTGGGCACTTATTCCTAGAAACTGGAGTAACTGAGCTGCTGCTATCAATTTATTTAATTATTTAAATTGTTTTTATTGAAATATTTTCATGGATAACAAAGGTACATATAAAGCCTCTATTTGCAGTTCATAGTGTCCTATCTATGGGTCAGTTACATTTGGTGTGAGACATTGCTGTTGCAGACATTGTGAGGTTGTGGCGAGGAACAAGATGGAGAGAGAGAAGTGGGAGAATGAAGGGGAAGAAATTATCTTTTTCTTTTGCACAGTGTGTGTGGGAGGGGGTTGGTTTCACTGTCAAATGGATAGGTTATTCATTTGATTCATTTGTTAGTTTTTGTTGGTGGTGAGGGAGATTGGGGAACTTCAGTTGATTGCAGTAAGCTCTGTTTGTGTGTGGGAGGGGTCAAATTAGCCATATCAATTTGTATACTGTTGGAGGGTTTATGTTGTTGTCTTGTTGGGCTGTGCATGTAACAAAGGGGAGTCATGCATGGTTGAAGGCATCCTCTTTTGTTTGTCCACGTGCTAATTTCAATTTGTTGGCTAGATTTTCTGGTATGGCTGTTTCCCATACGGTTTGGTACCAGTGGTTCATGTTTACTCCTGACAGGTCCCTCCAGTATCTAGTTATGATGCTCCTAGCTCTTGAGAGTAGGTGGCTTATGAGTTCTTGTATTGTGAGTGTGTGTTGTTGTCTTGGAAAATATTCAATAGGGCCAGTTCTGGAGTTGCTTCTAACACCTGTTTTGTTATTTTACATATTTCTTGTAGGACTGATGTCCAAAAGTGTAAAATTTTGGGGCATTCCCACCACATGTGGAGCTATGTACCTATAGTAGTGCAACCTCTCCAGCATTTAGGTGAGGTTCCTGGGTTTATCAGAGCTGCTATATTAATTATTATATTATTATTGCCACCATCAGTGTGCATGGCATTTCCATGATATAAGAGGACAAATCAAGGAGCTTCCAATCCAAAACTTGATAGAAGAAACAAACAGAGCAAAGGAAAGGATTTTGAGACAGGAGGAAAAGCGAAAAAGAAAATTGGTGGGACCCTACATTGTGGGAGTGGACTTCTGCTTGTGTAACAGGACCATTGCCCTCTCCTACCTCCTGCAGCAACCAACACCCCTTCTGTTCCAGAGGGCCCCCAAATCCCCCAGAGCAGATTTTGAGGGCAAATTGAGAGGTGCAAAGGAGAGAAAAGGAAGGTGAGGTTCAACGACACAAGTGGAAGTCCATTTTAATGATGCATGTGCGGTATCAGATTTAATCCTATGAGATTATTCCAATTACACATGCTTATGCTTGTTTACAAGTTTATCTATATTATGATATGAGAACTAAGGGAATGAGCCAAAATCTTCAAAGAAATGTTTTACACATGCTGTCCAGGGTGCCTCACACACGGCTTCTATTTGCATCAGGAGGGATACACACCTGGCACCATGAATGAATGATGCAGACTGGTGTGGAGAACCAAGGAGTGCATAGGGAATTCCAATAAATAGGTATGTCATGGAGTGTATCTGCTTAATAAAATATAAGTCTTAGTTCCTACCTATCTGCCATTCAAGTCTATATTAACTAACACTCCAGGACTGGAAAATTTCATATAAATGCTGCCAATGGTCTGTGCCTCCTGTGGAGAATAAGATCACAGAGGCCTGAGAAAACCAACATTTTTTATAAAAGCACACAATCTCCTACTAAAAGTGCTGGCAAGTGTGCTTAGCTAGATAGGGTGAGAAAGCGATTACCAGTGGAAAAAGCGACTATCTTCAGCAGGTGGATTCAGGCTGCTTTGCATTGTCTTCAGAATGTACAATAATTCCAGATGATGGCAACCCAAATGTTAAAGTTTTACTGCAACACATGAGAATTATCACTCAAGCAGGTTATTTCTTCCTGCATGTGGCAGCCCCCAGAAGCAAGGTCAAGAGGGTTGCAAAGGCTGGTGGCCTGTCAGTATGCAGTCAGTCCCACCCTTCCCTTTACAGGTAAGTCCTTCAGTCTTCCAGCAGGACTCTAGTAGACATTAAAGTACAGATGCAGGAATCTCCCCTCCCTATGCCTTGAAGTACCGTATTTTTCCTTCTATAACACGCAGATTTTTTCTCCTAAAAAGGAAGGGGAAATGTCTGTGCGTGTTATTGAGCGAATGTGTGGTCCCTGGAGCCAATTGGTGCGAGGGGAGGCAAAAAAAGCAGGCAAAAATCAAACCGCGCGTCTCCTAGAAGGGAAACTTGAAAAGAGGAAGCGGCTGCTTTCCGGCATTCTGCCTCAGGGCCTTACTGCCCACCCACCTCTGTTTCCTTGCTGTGTTTGCTCAAACGGAACAAAGAGCAGGGAAAGCCCCTCCCCTCCAGGCAAGCAGAGGGGAAAGCTGAAAACATGCAGGAGGGAGAGAGAGAGAGAGAGAGCGAGCGCGCGAGCTGGCTGGCTTGGGTGGGTAGGTGAGGGAAAACTTTTGCCTTCCTTTCCTCCCTACCCCTCTCCTGCATTCTTAGCCAGCTGCTTCTCTGCACACCCCTCTCCTGCTCCTTGTCCCTTAAAATGTGGTTAAAAAGCATGGATCCACATGGATCCTCAGGATCTTTGCATTGGGTCAGCCCAAATTCACCATCAGATCACATAGCATGTCCATGGCTACAGCCTGCCCCCCAAAAATCACGCACCCACTGTTGCCTGGGGCTGCAATGGTGCAAAAATGTGGTTAAAAAGCATGGATCCACATGGATCCTAAGGATCTTTGCATTGGGTCAGCCCAAATTCACCATCAGATCACATAGCATGTCCATGGCTACAGCCTGCCCCCCAAAAATCACACACCCACTGTTGCCTGGGGCTGCAATGGTGCAAAAACGTGGTTAAAAAGCATGGATCTACATGGATCCTCAGGATCTTTGCATTGGGTCAGCCCAAATTCACCATCAGATCACATGTCTGTGGCCACAGCATGAAGCACAAAAATGATACATCCACTGTTTCATTCAGAATGTTTTTTCCCTTGTTTTCCTCCTCTAAAAATGATGTGCGTATTATGGTCAGGTGCGTGTTATAGAGCGAAAAATACGGTAGTTTTGCCTCTAGTCCATTAAACCAGAGAGGGCCAGACTCACAGGCTCTCCTGCTGCTTTCCAAAGATGCACAAATGCCAACTGTCCGTACCACCTGTCAAATGGTACCATTAGAGCGGTTTAGAAGAAATTTCGAACAGTAAACAATCCCAATACTTTACATTATTTTATAGAAGGTTAAGAATTGCCTATCTGTTAAGACATGGTTTTAATTATTAATCCTTGGAGGAAAACAAACCTGTAATTTTTGCAGCCTTTTCTTCCTGGTTCACTCTGTTTTCTTCATCATCTTCATTATCTTCTTCAAAATCATCTAAATTTCCAATATCTGCTTGCTTCATACTCATCAGACTTGCCAGGCTTTGCATGTCTTCATCCCTAACAAGAACAAGAAACTCTGTACAGTTGCCCCATATTGTTATCTCATATTATGAACTGGGGGCAGAGAGAATAGTTGCTTACTTAAAGCCCTGCACAAGTTCATGGGGATTGCACCAGGACTTCGAAATCATTCTCTTAACCAACTGTGCCACGGGAGACTATAGTATGGGTAAGAAATTATAAATCAAATCACACAGCATTTTTCACTACATACAATAAGCATGCTCAAAATGAGTTTTTTGGGCAAGTGGGGTTAAACAAAAAACACCATCTATCACCTTACATAAAACTTACGTTGCTTTCCCTTCCCTCAGGAAAATACATGATAAAGAGAACTGAAGTGTGGCAGATATCACTTTCTTAGACAGAGGCTTGAATTTTAACTTGACATCAGTCTGTGTAGGCATTGGACTTGCATATTGCTTCATGTTAATATTGCTGGTAGCAAGAGCTTTCCGGCGTCCAGAAGGAGATTCCTTAAAAAAAATCATTAAATAATATGGTTATAACATTGTATTAATAATAATATGCATTGATTTAATGTATGCACTTCCCCTTTTTTCTCGCAGCAGTGTACATGAGGTTTCCAACCAAATGCAAGCTTGCTTTGCTTCAGCAAGGTTACTGTCCAGACCTTGCCCTACCGAATGTCTATCTGTTTAACTGGCATTCTCTCCCACACACATAAAGCTTTGTTAAAATGTGATACTCCCCCCCATAACTTATCACTGGTAAAACACAATGCAGTGGAAGTGTATACCTGAAGGAGTGTCTCCATCCTTATCGCTCAGCCTGGGCACTGAGGTCCTCCCCTCTGAGGGTCTTCTGGTGGTTCCCTCACTGAGATAAGTGAAGTTACAGGGAACAAGCCAGAAGACCTTCTCGGCAGTGGAACGCCCTCTCATCAGATGTCAAGGAGACAACTTTTAGAAGACATCTGAAGGCAGCCCTGTATCAGGAGGTTTTTCATGTTTGGTGTTTTTATATGTGCTCTAAGCCACCCAGAATGGCTGGGGAAACCCAGGCAGATGGGTGGGGTATAAATAATGAAATAATAATAATAATAATAATAATAATAATAATAATACTTGTTGTGAAAATACTATTACTAGAGGTAACAAGGTCCTTAACAGAGTTACACAGAAAATGAAGTAACAAACATTTCTTTGACTTTAATAAATAATTTTTTTTAAAAAAAACAAAACATTTCTTTCCTAGTTCATTTTCTATGTAAACCTGTTAAGGAGTTTGTTTTTGCTTTCTAATAATTTTTATTAATAAATTTTTATTTATAACAAATATTTTGTAAATACATTAACAGAAAAGCAAACATAAGTCAGGAGTCAATAACAGTTGTTGAAAACATTGCTATATTATTATGCAAAGGATATAAATGATAATTATGTTGACAAGTAAGAGGCTGAAGGTCAAATGAGGATTATGGTTTTGTTTCTTCCAGCCAAGGTGAGTACAGAGCAAGTTAATAGTCCCATATATCCATAACTGCTGGAGAAGAGGTGAATATATTTGATATTTTTTTTTTTATGAAGCCTAAAAACTACCATAAAGGAGGAGTCTGCTGACCACACTCTCTCCAACAAAAAAGGGAGAACTCTGAGGGGATTTGGGAAAAACCGACAGGGGTAAATACCATCATTTTAAATGTCTATTCCCTTGTAATAGGAGAGGTAGATTTAAAAGGACTTTCCCCCTCCATCCTTGACAGGTGCTTTTGCTTATAGTCTCCCTCTGGTTGAATTCTCAGTTAGATTTTAAACTGTTTAAATCCCCATATGCAACATTCAGTAAACTCTTGTACATTCCTGCTACAAATCCCTTTCCATTAGGACCAATATTAAGAAAAACATTTTCTGCTTGTTAGAGTAGGCAAGTGGCATGACAGTGAACTCGCAACAGATCTAAAATTTGATAAATGTGAGGCCATCCTATAGGTGGTCCCTTAATGCCAAGGTTAATTGCTGTCTAGGGACAGGATTTAAATTTTGGCAAAAATATTTCAAACAATAATTACCATTTGGCTAGAAAAAAGTAATAATTTTTAATGAAGAGGTCATTAGCTTTAGAATGGTACTTCACTGGGGAAAATGCCAACAAGATTTTCTGCCTCCCCCCCCCCCCCCATATATAAATAGAACATTGTATGTATGGCTTTATAATATTATTGCAAGAGGCATGTGAATTAAGGAGTTTCAATCAGTACTTTTAGGATATATCCAACATTGTATCTTTATTCAAAAAAGGAGCTGCAGTGTTTATCTATTTTCACAATACAGATAATTATTGTTCATTTTAGTACAATGAACTGAAGCTTGCTGATCACACTTTTCCTTTTACAATTATCAGAACCTTTGACCTTAATCTTGTTCACTGATTGACAGCAGAGGCCACAGAAAAGAGAACTTGCATTGTTTGTGATAGTAGCATCTGTTCAACTTGATTCAGTGGAGAGTATTTGCATATTCTTAAGTATTTCTTCTGAGAGGGACTAAATCCTTCTCAAGTGTTTGGTGCATTTTTGAAATTCACTCATAAGGTATCTACATGCGCTAATAGTTCCATATAATATTACTGTGCATAATCTGACAGATAACACTAGTGTTTTTTTCAAACAATGTATTCTTCAGGGATGACATATTACATTTTGACTTATCCTACTGGGCAGAAATGTCAAGTACCTTTAGGAAATGCCTTTGGAATTTTTTTATTGAATTAGTGCATTTTATTCTAGGTAAATAATAACTGTGGTAGCAATATATTTTTATTTAGATAATAGTTAACAAGTGGTTAATAATACTTTTGTTCTCTTTTGTGGGGGGAGGTAGCTAGAATCATCATATTTTTAATTCCACATGGATGTTTAGGAAAACACACACAAATTATCAGGCCTGCATTCATTTCTTTTTATAGCTGGGATACTGGAGAAACATTGGGCAAGTGTAATTATCATAAACATCCTCCATAAGCTATTTTTCAGCCACAAATTTGGGACAGAAAAATCATATCCTACTAGAACTTTCCATCAAATAAATACCTACATTTGATGGCTACAAGAATACTTTATTTTATTTTTAAAACAAGTTTGAACTACTGTTGTCTATGCTCTGGTAACCTCAAAGTTAGATTACTGCAATGCATTATACGTAGGGCTGCCTCTGAGGACGGTTCGGAAACTTCAGATTTGTATCATGCTGGTATGTTATCACTATACCTGCACTGATATACACCTCAAAATATCAAAGTTGAAGAGCAAAAATTTCTCAAAAGTTGCAACTAATCCTAAAATGTCACCATTATCTCATTCAAGGAAAGATTCAAAGTCAATTTCATCTTCATCAGCTTGGTTGTCAAAATAATATTATGCACAGCATACTGTCATGCGTGTCAAACCATTCTTTATACAGCTGCATGTGAACACTGTGCCAGACTGCTCACATCTGCAGTGCAACAGTTCCAGAAGTGAATTTGTTGCTGGTTTATACTCTGCAAGGTATCTCTGCCATCTTCCATCCATTGCCATCTAGATTTGGAATGTTTTTCTGAATTAGCGTGGCACAGGAATATGTCTGTTGATGCAATTCTACTACACCTTTTTCGGCAAAAAAAGTGATGTAGTGTAACTCCTCGGCACCTGCTGTGTTCTTATAGTCATACATGTGTAAAAATGTCAAGGCATTGTAATGGTTCTGATTTACTGTTTCAGTAAGTTGTGAAAACCTCACCACAAATTTTTGGCAGGGCTGAACAAGTTTTAGTGCAGCAAGTTTATCAGAACCATTATAAAGCACTTACTATGTCATAACAAATGAAGGCACAGAAGCCATGGAGTGCCTTAAATACAATGTGTCCTATACAAGGAGCAATTTGGCTCACACCAGCTATACCTCGATTGTTGCAATCCAGGTTTCTGAAACATAGGTGCAGTTATGTTGTAATACTTAAGAATGTAAGGAACACCTAGGATGATTACATCTGTGTTCTCTCATACAATAATGACATCCTTGCAGCCTTCCTTGGGTGCACGCTGGGCATGCAGGAATAGTTTAGTATCAGCTTCTTTCTGATTTGATAGAGATACTGTGACGTCTTCAACGTTTCCCTGGAGTTTTTCCTTTTATTTGTTCCGCTTATATTCTCCACATAGAAAGGTAATATTATTTTGTTTTATCAATGATCTTGATAAGAATCTTCACCACAGCTTTATCTTGTGGTCTCTTACAATATACTATGGAACATCTGTCCTGTCCTGTTGTGTTCTGATTTGAGAGTGGATTGCCAGTCTTCCAGGAACAGGCTGAGAGCCCTGCACCTGCTCCAGATCCAGAGTTGGAGACTGTGGCCTCCAGCTCAGAGCCTTGGTTTGATTGCTGCTGGACTCTGAGGTCATGACAGCAGAGATTTAAACTTGGGCAAAAAAAGAAATCATCTGTAAGTTCACTGGGTCAGCACTGGGCAAGTATTTACTTACAGGATGGTTGTGAAGACAAAATGGACTAGATAATGTACACTGCCGTGGACTCCATGGAGGAAAGATGGGATACAAATATGATGAATAAAATACATCTATTACACTTCACAGTACAGTAGTACCTCGGGTTACATACGCTTCAGGTTACATATGCTTCAGGTTACAGACTCCGCTAACCCAGAAATAGTACCTCGGGTTAAGAACTTTGCTTCAGGATGAGAACAGAAATCGGGCAGCGGCGGCGCGGCAGCAGCAGGAGGCCCCATTAGCTAAAGTGGTGCTTCAGGTTAAGAACAGTTTCGGGTTAGGAACGGACCTCCAGAACGAATTAAGTACTTAACCCGAGGGACCACTGTACTGCTATCTTTCTGTTTTAATAATAAATAGAACAAGGGTTAATTACAAATGTAAAACTGACAAGACTTCAAATTTGATTAATTTATTCTGTTGCTTTCCACATGGAGTTTCAAAGTAACTATCAAAAATAAATGCCATTCTGAATATACACATGTTTTTCTGTGTATAAGACTTGGTTTTTTAAACCAAAAAATTAGGTTTCAAATTGGGGCTCATCTTATACATGGATAGGGCTGATGGGTGTTTTCTTAATTTGGAGTTCCCCAAAATAGGGGGCATCTTATACATGGGGGTGTCTTATACAGTATGTTAAAATACAGTATGTTAAAAAAACCCACAGTAAAAATACTAAGGTGATCAGAGCAAGAGAGCATTTGCTTTTTCAAAACTTTTTCAATGAGTATGTCAAAAATAGAAAAAAGCACAATAGTAACTATGGTATCTGAAGGAGAGAAAGTAATGAGATCATAAATGTGCTAATTGAAAGTTCTACTTTACATGTAGTCCAATTAAATAATACACAGGATGCACTTGCTTAAGCTTTTCAACCAGGTCATCCCTTCAGCCCTTCGTCACCAAACAAAGAGATTATAATTGACAGAAAATAAGGCAATATTTTCAGTCAAATTGGCTACAATTCAGAAATGCATGGTAGTGATATTGCTATTTCACTTGCTGCAAACACTCCAAAGTGAAACAAGTCCAGAAGTTCCTGGATGACGGTCTTTAAACTACATCACAAGTTCCATATTACTTAGGCTATGCTGAAGAGATCACTGCTTCACTAACAGAGCAAAATGGATCACTACAGAATCTAATTTGTGGAAGCATAGAGCAATTAAATGCTAAAATAGACAAGCTACGGGAAGCTCTCTCAACTGGAGAGAGTAAATTAGAAACTATGTCAGTTAAAATAATTTAGACAGTTGGATGGAAGATTTGGAGGCCCAAATGCCATCTGTGATGAAAAGGTGCTTAAAAGCAAAATCATGGCTCAAGATATCCAGAACGTTTATTAAGTATGATGATGCATACGAATGGAGAAGTTAATGTTTTTAAAATGTGGCACATACCAGAAATATTCAAGATCTGAATTATAAAAGTGTGTCAGAAATGCCATAAATTTATTAAGAGCAGTAACACTAACTCAGAGCTGTAACAAGAAGTACTGCAGCTCAGTGGGGGAGCGCATGGTCTGCATGCAAAAGGTCCCAGCTTCAATCCCCAGCATCTCCAGCTTTTAGGAAGTGAAAATCCTATTTTAGGAAGTGAAAATCCGGACGATCGGTAGCTTCTTTGATGAGATAGCCAACAACGTTTTTGAGCTTTTTGGGGGGGGGGGGAATAGCCAACCGCTGCCGCCTCCTCTAGCGCTACTCACAGACTTCGTGTTCTGGGTGGCCGAAACTGAGCAAGAGGGGGAAGCAGTGGTGGCTTCCCTAGAGGCCACTGCCAGCCCAAGCTGGGAAAGATGCGCATGGGCCTGGTGGCGACGCTGGTAGTACGCGGGCCTCGTGCACGCTCATCTCCGGCCAAAGCAACTGCTTCTGCTTTCATAGCACAGTTAAAAAACACAAATAAATAAATATCCTCAAATCGCCCCCCCCCAAACCAAAACATTTCCTATAAAATGCAAAAATCCCTGTGGATGGGGGTGTAGGCCCCCCAAAAGAGGACATGTCCGGGATTTCCCATACATATGGCAACCCTACCAAGTAGGGGTGAGAACACAACTTGCCTGAAACCCTGGAAACCCTCTGTCAGTCAGTGTGGACAATGCTGGGCAAGATGAGCCAATGATCAGACTCAATATGCCATGTTCCTATGTGTTCAGAGGCAGCACCAGCAGAAGCAGTGGGGCAGTGAGAATGGTTGCTGACTGGGCTTCCCAATGCTGCCAGTTACTGGGAGGCAAAGGCACAAGGCAGCATAGAGCTCAGCAAGTGAAGGTACACCAGAGAAGCCAACCCACCATTTCCAGTGCTGGAACCTTTTAAAAGATAAATCCCAAAAAGAAAACAAAAGAGGCATACAAATTACTACAACTCTTCCAAAAATGGGGCTTATATGATATATCGAGTGAAGAAAATCCAAAAGATTTCAATTTTACATTTCTTTCAAGCTGGACTGGGCAATTAAATCCAAATCTTGCCATCATGGTCGTTTAACCCTATTTTAGTGACCAACCAACTATCCAGAGAAAGGATAGCAGAAACCGTACAATTCTATTTTAAGGAAAACAACAATGACATCACTAATTCTACCAACCTTTGGGAGGTCATGAAAGCCGTGACAAGAGATAGCTGTATCAAAGAAAAATCATATATCAAAAAAGAAACCTCTACAACAATAACAAAACTAGAAATGGAAATTACTGATCTACTAGCTAAATACAAAAGTTCAAGTCTTTAAGTCTATTTCAGCCAGCAATACAGTGGTGCCACGCAAGACAAAATTAATTCGTTCCGCAAGTTTTTTCTTCTTGCGAGTTTTTCGTCTTGCGAAGCACGGTTTCCCATAGGCTGTTCTGAAGGCTGGCGGTGGGAAGAAAAGCCCTTCTCCCCACCTCCCGCCCCGCAAGCTCCGGGGACAGGAGGGCTTTGCTGCCGACCTCCAGCATTTTAAAAGCCCCCGGGACAGCGGAGACTTCTCCGCTGTCCCGGGGCGATCTTAAAATGCTGGCGGGCGGCAGCGAACCCTTCGCTGCCGACCCCCAGCATTTTAAAAGCCCCCGGGACAGCGGAGGTCTTCTGAAGGCAGGCGGTGAGTGAAAGTCTTTGCTTCCCCCCGCCTGCCTTCAAAAGCCGTCCGGGATAGCGGAGAAACGTGCTGCGCTTCTCCGCTATCCCGGGAAGGCAGGCTGGGGGGGGAGCAAAGACTTTTGCCCCCCGCCGGCCTTCAGAAGAGGTCCAGGAAGGCCGGCGTTGGGCGAAAGTCCCGGTCCGGGATAGCGGGAAAGCGCTATAGGTGATACCTAACCTTAGAAAGCAGGCAATGGTCCATTCTGGAACCTCATTGCATTGTTGGAGGGGCGGCCCCACCACATGTGGACAAAAATCCAACCTTCCTGGTATTCAACATTCCAAAAAATTAATAAGACAACAAAACAACAATTGGAAGTCAAACCAGAATTAGCTTTATTAAATATATTTCAGTACAACAACCAGGTTTTACATAATAAAGAATTAATAAGCCATTTATTACAAGCAGTAAGACACAACATAACCAGACACTGGAAAGACCTTTCTGGTGCAACGTTAGACAATTGGTACAAAACTGTTTGGGAAACAGTTCTACTTGAGATATTAACAAAGAGAGAAACAACAATGATTGACACACAGGCAGATAAAATATGGCTTTACCCTGGTGTGGTTTAATTTAATAACATATGCCAATATTCCAGAAAATGAACAGTCCCCCCACCAGCATTTGGCTCAATCTGGTTGATCTAAATTTAAATTTAAACATAAATTACTATTTTTACTTTGAACCCCCCTCCCACATTCATCAATAGACTAACATTTTATATGGTTTCATAAGTAATATAAGAGGAAAAATGATTATTACTCTTATTTAATGTAAGCAAAAGCACAAGGGTTCCTGATTAGGTATTTGGCTTTGCGATGTTGAAAGTTAGCTGTTAATTCTGTTCTACTCTGTTTCTCCTTCACTTTTGTTTAAACCAGTTCATGAACTTATACACTGACCACTAACAATGAACCATGTGTCGTAGATATTGCTACAAATCTTGCATGCTATTTTTGAGATGTACAAATGACACGAGAAGACTTAGAATCATAGCATTGTAGAGTTGGAAGGGGTACTGAAACCACACCAGACCCTGCTTAACTTTGCAAATGTGCTAGCAGTTTTATTGCTGCACCACAAGGCCACTTGTTCTTTTTATTTGTATCATTTAGTATTCCTATGATCCTTGTTTATAAAACCCTATAAAAAGTTATACACACAAACACACAATTCAAAATGGTCATACTTTCCTTGCCTGTGCTAGAACAGAGCTAGTCCATGTAGCGCCCTCCAGATGTTATTGGACTACAGGTATCATCAGTCCTGACCACTGATCATGCTGACTGGGGCTAATAGGTTGAAATCTAAAGCATATGGAAGGCACAGTGTTGGGTGCCCTGTGCTAGAGGCAAGTGGGACTAGCTTTGAAAGTGGGAAACCATCTTGGCCTCAGTGGAAAATGGTCTCTTTCTTGCTGCTATTTTTATGGGAGGTGGGCATCTGAACACTGGACCAACATAAAAAAGAAAACTAAAGTAAAACTTTTCCAGGAGCTCTTGCAGAATTGTCTATACCCTCGAGTCTCAAGTCACAAGATAAAATCACAAAATAAAAACACAAAACACACCATCAACAAGAGGAAACCTCTCCGGGGAGAGCATTCCACTGCAGCAAAAGCCCATTCTCGTGTTGCCACCCTCCGGACCTCTTGTGGAGGAGGTACACGAAGAATGGCCAGGTTTTTCATCTCAGCCAACTATTCACTAGCCAATGAGGGTTATGTTGCTGCCAACAATATAATAGTCGTACCTCAGCTCCCAAATGCCTTGGGTGTCGAACATTTCGGCTCCCAAACGATCAAAAACCGAAAGTGAGTGTTCCGGTTTTCAAACGTTCTTTTGGAAGCCGAACATCCGACGGGGCTTCCACAGCTTCCGATTGGCTGCAGGAGTTGCGCTTTGGAAGTCGAATGTTTCGGAAGCCGAACAGACTTCCAGAACAGATTCTATTTGACTTCCGAGGTATGACTGTATAGATAGTGCAGCAAGCATTTAAGAGATTTTCTACATTTGGGGTTCTATCCACATATTGGAAAAATGATACAGTGACTTAAATACACGACACGCTGTGCACATTCAAAGGATCCAATAATATTTTTGTGTGTGTGATTTATAAGGTGAGAGGTGGGTAATTCTGACATGGAATTTGCAAATAAATGTATTATGTTCTGCAAGAATAAATGTCCCAGCTTACTGAAAATGTTTTACAACTCAACGGTACATTACTTGGCAAGTAGCACAGATGATAAAATTTAGTCACTACATCTGAGCCAACGAAGAGCACCAACTTATAAAATATATGACAGAACAATGATGATATTTACCCATGTGCATGTATTTAATTATTATAGAAGAAGCATTTTCTTTGTTATGTGAGCTACGTTTATATACCTACCTTGTTTAATAATAAAATTAAGAAAATAATACATCTAAATCAACGTAGTTTACTTTGTTCCTTGTGAAAGAAAGTGTTGGAATGTTTTCTTATATATATGATTCTATGATTCTATCTTTCAGAATTTCATTGGAGATTCTCAGGTGAATGTTGCAGACCTTTCGAAACACATAAAAACACAATGCCCAAATCATTTGCCTCTCAGAGTCTTTTCTGAAAGGAAGAAACAGCCTAAGGCTGTGTTTAGATGAGTTAAGCACGACACGAATAAGCCTGAGTGAGCCTTGAGCTTCCAAGCTTCCCCTCCCCTCCTTTGGCACAAATGAGAAGAAGAGTTTAGAAGCTTTTGCTTAATCACAATATCGTTGGATTTTTGAACTACAAAACCACAGTTAAAGTTAGTTTGAAACCAGCCAACTTGAAACCATGATTCAAACATGAATTAGGTGCCTTGCCCTGCCCAGTTCTATTAAACGCCATGTTAAGAATGCTATTTAACTATGTGAAAATAAATCTGTATATGATTGAGAGTGAAAATAAGAGCAACAGGGAGGACTCAGAAATACATAGAGAACACAGGTACTGGAATTGAAACACCTTCAGCAAAACGCTTATGCAAACAGTCACTAAGGAGGAGGTGTTCAAAGTTGTAGTCTTTCCCAATTCACCTTTACAACACCTCCCATGTCTTTTGAAACTTTTTAATGATACACTGTGTCTTAACAGTAATGTCACAAAGTATGCAAATTTGAATTGGATATATAAAGCTGTTATCATCAGAGGAGAAATAAATAACAACAGAACATTGAGTCTCCTGAGGATTAGGATTTATGTAAATATATGCATGTTTCTGCATGCTATTTTTCTTAATAAACACAGCCTATATATTTCAGTGAAGAGAACTGTAGTCAATTGTGTATACATTTATTTACAACCTTAGCAAATAGCCTACTTCTATCCTCTGCAATAATCATCTGAAGAAGTGTGCATGCACACGAAAGCTCATACCAAGAACTAACTTAGTTGGTCTTTAAGGTGCTACTGGAAGGAATTTTTTTATTTTGTTTTGACTATGGCAGACCAACACGGCTACCTATCTGTAACATAGAGATAAAATTATGTATGTATGTATATGCTGCAGTTCTTTACCGTTCTTAAAAAGATGTAGTTATTTTTGAATCTATGTAGAGATACTTATTTTGCCAGTCAACTTTTATCCTATTGTATTTTATCATATTGCATCAAGAAACAATGCCTATGACATACATTTTATTGTCAATATTTGCTCAACTTTGTTTCACTTTAATTTACCAATTCCAAATAAAAAGTTACATCACAAGCAGATTCAATTTTCTTTCCAGAGTATGTACAAATTAGTTATGGATGATTAACAAAGCATTCATGGTTTTGTTTGCTTTGGCTAAGACATGTTCTATATTATATAAATGTGAAGGAAGGACTTCATTTTGTATTCTTGCTAAAAACTAAAAACAAAAACCCGTTCATGCCTACATATTATAAATGACACAAGAGCTGTATTCTTAAATTAACATTTCATCAAACCAGTTTGTCTAGCTGCTAGCAATTACATCAGAAAATCTAATTCTAGCATTAAAGTGAGATGACCTAAATGCACATTATTACTTTCTTTCTACTCAGTATTAGGAAATAAAATCTTTAATGGAAAGGAACGTTTCTGGGAGTTGATGATAGTTGGAGTTCTCCAACCTGGGAGAAGATGGAACAGGCATTGTTGAGCTGGATGGTTGACAGTAAGGCAGCATCATACATTCACTACAGAGGCGCAGGGCATCAGTAGTTAATTCATATACGGTAACAACCGTGGGAAGCCTCTCTGGTCTAATTAGGCCCAGCAAAACCATTTCCCACAATCCATGTCCACCTGCCCCACACCTGATGTCATATGTGATATCAGATGTGGAGTAGTTTCAGACAGGGCTTCAAGGAGCAATTGGGAACTTAAAGTGGAGCTTCCAGTTCCTCCTTTGCAAGCAGGGCTCCCTGTCAGCACTGAGAAGGAGTCACTCCCTAGGGCAGCCAAAAGGGCTCACTTTCTCCACTTGGTATAAGTGGCTTTCTCTGCAGAGGAAAAAATGCTCCATTCAGAGGAAGTGACTTGAAGACAAATTGCTTCTCACCGTTTCTTCTAAACAAACAAGTTTCCTTTTCCATCCTATTGTAACTTTAAAATAAAAATAAGAATAAATGTTTGTTGTTGAAATGCCAAAGTGCATTCATATATACGTGCGTTTTTGGGGTGCTGTACATATAACATATGGGGACACGGGTGGCGCTGTGGGTAAAACCTCAGTGCCTAGGACTTGCCGATCGCATGGTCAGCGGTTCAAATCCCCGCGGCGGGGTGAGCTCCCGTCTTTCGGTCCCAGCTCCTGCCCACCTAGCAGTTCGAAAGCACCCTTAAGTGCAAGTAGATAAATAGGTACCGCTTTCTAGCGGGAAGGTAAACGGCGTTTCCGTGTGCTGCGCTGGTGCTGGCTTGCCAGAGCAGCTTTGTCACGCTGGCCACGTGACCTGGAAGTGTCTTCAGACAGCACTGGCCCCCGGCCTCTTAAGTGAGATGGGCGCACAACCCTAGAGTCGGACAGGACTGGCCCGTACGGGCAGGGGTACCTTTACCTTTACCTTTTACATATAACATAAGGGATGCGGGTGGCGCTGTGGGTTAAACCACAGAGCCTAGGTCGGGGGTCCGAATCCCCGCAACGGGGTGAGCTCCCGTTGCTCGGTCCCTGCTCCTCCCAACCTAGCAGTTTGAAAGCACGTCAAAGTACAAGTAGATAAATAGGTACCACTCCAGCAGGAAGGTAAATGGTGTTTCTGTGCGCTGCTCTGGTTCGCCAGAAGCAGCTTAGTCATGCTGGCCACATGACCCGGAAGCTGTACGCCGGCTCCCTCGGCCAATAAAGCGAGATGAGCACCGCAACCCCAGAGTCGGCCACAAGTGGACCTAATGGTCAGGGGTCCCCCCTTTACATATAACATTGTTCCCATGTGGATCGTGCCCTACATGACTCGTTGATCTAAAGTGTATTCTGCATGAACAGTTTTAATCCAATTTGTGCCAAGAATGCACTTCTTAAACACTTCTTGCCACCAAGTGTACACAGATAGCGTTTCTGTAGGTCACTTCCTACTGTGGTGGACCTAGTGACATTGCAGGGCTGTGCCACTCCCCCTCTCCTACTTGACTTCCAGTGAATAAAAAAGTGTGATATCTTAAAACATGAAGAAGGAAAAATGTGTGTGCAAGTGCGTTGAGGTGTTGCTGTTTCTGCCAGCGCTTGGAAAACACGATGGACAGGAAAGTACAGTGGTACCTCTGGTTACGAACTTAATTCGTTCTGGAGGTCCGTTCTTAACCTGAAACTGTTCTTAACCTGAAGCACCACATTAGCTAATGCGGCCTCCTGCTGCCGCCGCGCCGCCACTGCACGATTTCTGTTCTCATCCTGAAGCAAAGTTCTTAACCCGAGGTACTATTTCTGGGTTAGCAGAGTGTGTAACCTGAAGCGCCTGTAACCTGAGTACCACTGTACCACTGTAGTGAGCATCAATGTGCACTACTTCAGAAGCACACCCACTGTTGTCAATCATTATCATCATCTAATTTATTATTTCTACCCCACCCATCTGGCTGGGTTTCCCCAGCCACTTTGGGCGGCTTTCAACAGAACATTAAAAACAGAATAAAACTTCAAACATTAAAAACTTCCCCAAACAACAGACAGAGAACAAGGATGGTAACTCTGGCTTTAGGTATCGTTAGTGCGCAAAGACATATACAACTGCAAAGCACAATGTGCAAAAGTGCTGTGTGAGGAAAGCCTTGTGCGTTTCAAACCCCAAGTGGGTGCACAGCCCTAATTTTATGCAAACTGTGAGGTCCAATGAGAAACACTAAATAAATACCATTAAAAAAAATTTCAATAGATATTCTGATATTTACATTTGTTGAACCTCTGTACACTACAGAAAGTGACCTTTTATCATTGAAGCCAATAGTCACTTTATACACAACAGGAATGTAGATAATCCTT
The DNA here is from genome assembly GCF_951804945.1 of Podarcis cretensis. Taxonomy (NCBI): domain Eukaryota; kingdom Metazoa; phylum Chordata; class Lepidosauria; order Squamata; family Lacertidae; genus Podarcis; species Podarcis cretensis. The sequence goes on along the minus strand of NC_137172.1, from coordinate 123,249,323 downwards.
ATGGGTCATAGTTTGTAAAAGCTGTGCAAACCATACTCTTCTAAGCCCCCAAATGATACAGTTTTAACCTTCAGTAAATGTGTTGTTGTTTTTTACCCAATTTTCACACTTGATGGTTAAACAGGTTTATAAATAGTTTCCCTATCCTGATATAGGAAAATATATAGGTCAGCTATTATTTATTTACATCAGCATCTTAAAAAGCAGAGACATCACCTTGCCAACAAAGGTCCGCATAGTTAAAGCCATGGTTTTCCCAGTAGTGATGTATGGAAGTGAGAGATGGACCATAAAGAAGGCTGATTGCCGAAGAATTGATTCTTTTGAATTCTGGTGCTGGAGGAGACTCTTGAGAGTCCCATGGACTGCAAGAAGATCAAACCTCTCCATTCTTAAGGAAATCAGCCCTGAGTGCTCACGGGAAGGACAGATCGTGAAGCTGAGGCTCCAATACTTTGGCCACCTCATGAGAAGAGAAGACTCCCTGGAAAAGACCCTGATGTTGGGAAAGATGGAGGGCACAAGGAGAAGGGGACGACAGAGGACCAGATGGAGGGACAGTGTTCTCGAAGCTACAAACATGAGTCTGACCAAACTGCGGGAGTCAGTGGAAGTCAGGAGTGCCTGGCATGCTCTGGTCCAGGGGGTCTCGAAGAGTCGGACACGACTAAACGACTAAACAACAACAACAATTATTTACATAGACCGGCTCTTACAGGAGGCTGAAAAGACCGGCCAAGTATTGGTCATTTGGCCACCTAAGGAAAAAAATTACTTCCACATGACCAGACAGGAATGTATTTGTAAATCTAAGATTCTCCTTGCTTCTTCAGTTCCATTAATTTTTCCAACAACTCTCTTAGGTTTGTGTGTAGGGAGCAGTGCTGTAATTACAGGGAGGACAGAAAGGACCAGGATCCTTAGCTACTGTGTTTTTAGACAATTACAGGGAGAACAGTTTCTCTAAAATTTGGATGAGGCAGAGAAACAGGCCTTTGTTCTAAGAGCAAACTCTGAATTTGAAGAGAGAGAGAAAGAGAGAGAATGAACTAGGAGTATGTCTAATGCTTAGGGCAGGCTTCCTCAACCTCAGCCCTCCTTGTAGTTTTGAGACTACAATTCCCATCATCCCTGACCACTGGTCCTGCTAGCTAGGGATCATGGGAGTTGCAGGCCAAAAACATCTGGAGGGCAGAGGTTGAGGAAGCCTGGCTTAGAGCCATGGTGGTCCAATGCACAGTCTGAGGGGTGCATGTGGCCCCCAAGGCCTTTTTTGGCAGCCCTTAGCAACATTTGACACACCTTGATCCAACTCTAGTCACGCAGTTAAGTATGACTAGTGAAGGCAAATGAAGCATGGTGCCTCGGTATTGACAATGTGTTTCTTCTTCTCCTGAACAGTTCCACAAGTGAATGAAAGAGACTAAGGAAAAGAGGGGAATTGTTTTGTGGGATATGTGTGTGAAAGGGTTTGTAAAAAAACACATGCCATTTCATCTCAGTACTACGTAAGAGTAGCTGGTGGGAGAGGGTGGAGGACACCCATGGTTCAAATATGACACATGTCTCCGCAGGGAGACTATAGAACTTACCTGCTGATACCTCCCATTATTCATACCTCCAAAACAAACAAAACAATTACTTGCCCAGACACTCCCAACCTCCACAACTGCCAAAGATCCCTCAAACATGTCACTTTTGCATTTGTTGCAGAACCATAGAGCCCACACAGTCTGCTGGGGAGTAGGAAGCAAACAAGTCGTGAATGAGAACTAAAGTTTTCCTAGCTCAACCAAGAAAATATGATCTCTCCAGGAGAATAACTCTTCAGAAATTTAGATGTGAAACTGATTAAAACTTACACTTTAAAAATAAAATAAAAGGACAGGGAATAACTGAAGTATTATTTTGTGCTTGTGTTTTCTTGATGCACACATAATCTTATAAAAAACAAAGAAATGGTCAGCATAAGATTTTTGGGAAATTAAAACAAGATCCCATGTAATCTTTGAATGCCAATTTTATTTCCAACTCACTATTGACAGATGACACCGCAGAGAGTTAGGACTGGTGAGAAAAGGGGTGATTTCTCTTTGTATAAAACAAAGACAGAAAAGGGTGGATATAATTACTTCCTGTGAATGAAAGGGGAGGAGAAAGACTGGAGCAATTGGTATGTAACCCTTGCCCAAGGCAACTCTTCTTAAAAATAACAGCAAAATAAATAAAAAAAGGAAGAACCACTGCAGAAGTGATATGAAATGCTTCACAAATTACTAATGCAACCTTTTAACCTTATAGTTCCTATAATTACTCAACTACAGCCCCATATCCTATTCATAAAATTGTATTCTACAAGGCAAGTACTGTATTTTTCGCTCTATAAGACGCACCAGACCACAAGATGCACCTAGTTTTTGGAGGAGGAAAACAAGAAAAAAATATTCTGAAACTCAGAAGCCAGAACAGCAAGAGGGATTGCTGCGCAGTGAAAGCTGCAATCCCTCTTGCTGTTCTGGCTTCTGGGATAGCTGCACAGCCTGCATTCACTCCATAAGATGCACACACATTTCCCTTTACTTTTTAGAAGGGAAAAAGTGAGTCTTATAGAGCAAAAAATACGGTAACAAAGAATTTGATGAACAATTTGTTTGTGCATCTAAAGCATAGTGAGCAGTGCTGTGAATAATGGAAATGTTACATATTTAGGTTTAAATTTATATGAAAGGACCAGTGGGGGTGGAGACACTATTCAAATCTGCATACTAAATCCAAGAAGTGAAGTTAAAGGTTTTCTCAGGTGGACTATGCATTTTTTAACATTAGCGTATATTAATATGTAAAGCTCCAATCCACATTTTCCTATATATTTTATATCAATAACCCAAAATTTGGTGACTGTCAAGATTCACATTTCAGATTGATGTTATGGATATCCCAGAATAGATATTTATTTATCCAGCTTTCAGGCATACTAAAATAAATATTGCCAATCACATTTAAATGCTTCACTGAAGTATCTGAGTTTTCCAACATCCACAAGAGTGTCTGGTAAAGTTAACATTCACGTATGAATGATTGCACTCACCAAATTCTAAATATTACATGGACAAAATTACATTGACAAGGAACACTGGCACCCAAATTAAAGACTTAAAATAGTATAGGATATTTTCTTAATAATAATTTCCTGACTTCAACACAATTTTTAAAAAACAAACATTTTGCAGCTAATTGAAATACTGTGAACTGTTCAAAACTTGAGCAAAGAAGCAATTATGATTCATAGTAGAAAGAAATGTTTGAAAGATCAGAAATCAATGCTGTAGCTACAGATAGCTTGCAGTTGTGAGTACTGAAACTTACATTCTAGCAAGACAACAGTAAGACAAGAAGTGGAGGAAGTAATTACACCGTGTACATGCAACTTGCATATGACCTGAAGCTTGTCAGTAAGGACTCTTTGTGGCAGGGAGGACCAAGAGAAAGAGGTAACTCAGACTACCCAACAGCTGAAATGTGCACTGAGGAAAAGTGAGACACAGATCAACGCCGGCTAACCAGGACATAACTCAAGGGCAACAAGCATGTTAAGGAATTGTCATTATCTAGCTCACGTAACTGGAAATTCATGCTTTTGTTCTTAAATTGGCTTAGGCAGCAGCATCTGCAGCACTTTAATTAGTTACCACAACTACACATACAGATCTGTAATGATAATGTGCTGTAAGTAGTAATCGTAAACCAGTATTAATCCAGGCCTAACCTAAATATAATCAAGCTTACAGAAGGCAGCAAATATGAAGCTAACAAACTGCACAGATTGCCCGGGTTTCTACAGTAATTAGAATAATGCTTAGAAAGTAAAAATCACAAGCTTCTGTAACTTAGAACAGCCTTATGTTGCATCTATCTAAATGGTATGAAATTTAAATTCTCTGTAAATGCCATGTGCAGCCATTTTCCTCAGTGTTATTTGTGTTTTTAAAAGACAACACATACATACATACATACATACATACATACATGGTGCACACATGCTTCACTTTTGGATGTATATCACTCAAACCAGCACATGGAAATAAACCAATATCCAGCCCAAACAGCCAATATGCTCTGTGGTGTAAATGCTGGACTGGTGTCTTTATTTGTTGTTGTTGTTTAGTCGTGTCCAACTCTTCGTGACCCCCATGGACCAGAGCACGCCATTCAGTTTATGTGCATGCTTGCACCGACCCAACAAGTTTGTAAAATCATAATAGTAAAACTTACAACAGCAAAGTCAACATAAGACAAGGCAGGAAACTAATCAAAAAGCTCTAGCAGGTCTAAAAAACAAGGATTATAAATGGGTGCTGACAGGATGTGAAATTCAGCACTAGGAGAGTCTCCCTGGAGGAGTATTCAAAAGCCAGGGTGCTCCTTGTGCATGCAAACTGCCTTCACCTTCCTAGCAATGAAAGGGAAAGCTAATGTTGCTTTGGGAAATCCTTAAGAAAATCAGAGTTATTCTAATAGATTGAAGAAGTAGGGGAAACATTATTTCTCTAGAAAGCATTAATCTAATTTCAAAATGCACTTGAATTAAAATTAATTTGCACTGTAAATATTTCAAAACTAACTCTAAAATACATGTCTAAAATACATAATTATAGAGCCTGGGCTGATTGTGTTTCCAGTGCAATGAGCTGAGGAGATCTTACATTTTCCCCAACACTAAGCACACAATGCCTATTGATCAGTATCTGAAACATCAGTGGAGATAACAAACATATTCACTTCCTCCTCAACAGTTGTATCCTTTTGTGAACTTCAGCATTTTTAAGGATTTTTACTTCATTAGAGGCTGAGCACTTTCTGATGGTTCTTTATATAGCTCTAAAACAGACATATTGCTCACCATTTTGTCACTTCTTTTTTAAAAAAAATCTATTTTCCAAAACTGTGTGACTGTCATTAGGGATTTTATTTTTTTAGACAAGACTGTTCTCTTCTCATGCAACAGAAGAAGAAGAAGAAGAAGAAGAAGAAGAAGAAGAAGAGGAGGAGGAGGAGGAGGAGGAGGAGGAGGAGGAAGCAGCAGCTGGGCAGGATACTGTGCAGTGAAGAACTAAAAATAAAATCTGCTTTGTTGAATTTTGTGTCAATTGTCTAGAAACATGAAAACTATTATAAAGTGATTGAGGAATTAAAACATTATGTTTATAAACATATTCTATGACAACTATCTGTCACGAAACAGATATCTTGCAATTCTGGATACATTATATATTACATTTAGCCAGTGCTTTTTTTCTAAAAAAATATTTAGGGGTACTCTCATTTTGACTCAATAAAAACACCATTATATAGTTCAAATCGGGGGAAATAAATACAGTAAATGGACAAAAGTACAAAGATTCACAAAATGTTTAGGGGTAAGCGTCCCCCAGAAAAAAGCACTGCATTTAGCTAATCAACATGTTCCTACACTTTGCTGTCAGAAAATCATTGCTGAGTAAAACTTACTTCCATGCAATTCCTGATTTTAAGACGTATTTACACAAATATGACTTAATATGTCACATATGTGACATATGTCTCAAATAAGAAAACCTGAAGCTGTTTTTAGCAGCACGCCTCAAAACTCCTACTCAGGTGTAATCCTCCTGCGATCTACAAGATTACTCCAAACGAAGCTGACTCACTAAGCTTATTTACAATGAAAGAGTAAAGAATTCACAGCTGAAAGTTTGAACTGTGCTACTATATTTTTAATGCCAATTTGAGCTGATCCTCAAATACAAACGCAATATGTGGCTCAAGAATGCAAGGCACCTGCAAAATTGCATTTGACATTCATCACTCATGAAAAGTTAGTTTTATCCATGTATTAGGATACAAATATCTCAATCCTGCAATTTAGGCCCATTCAAATCATCGGGAATTTTGTCCACTTCACTGAGAAACCAGAACAAGTTCTTTTAAAAGAAATTTTTTGTTGTCCAAAACACAACCTATACAGCATAGCAACCAAAGTTGCAACCAATTTAGAGTTTTGACCTGGTGAATTTTGTTCTGGCTCATCAATTTCTCAGCTGCAGGTCTCAATCATTACAATATAGATGTTGATTCAGCCATAGACAGAGTGGTAGTGTGAAAAAGAAGCATGTATTTTACTTTTGAAAATCAAATATTTGGGGCAGTATGCTCATGTCCACACTCACAGTTAGAATTTTGGAATGTTGTGATGATAGTGCTATATGTGCAAAAATGAACACTGTCGCAAGTCTAGTCTTAGTGACTGTGTGTGTGTGCATATGCATCTCAAGTTTGTAGTTAAAAAGCTGTATTCATGCAACAATTCTGAATTGCACAAGAAAACAAACATGGGGCACATGAGAAAAATGCAATGTGACACAGCTATATTCACAGTCACAGCAGAAATATAAACTTTCCTTGTAAGGAAAGTTTGCCAAACACCATTCGAGAATACTTCAATGTAATGATTATTTTATTAAGATGGAGAAAACAAACACCAAAGAAAATCAAACTAGAACATGAACATTTATTTCAGGGTTCCTTGCAAAAAGGGTATTATCTATACATAATATTACGTATATTATGCATAAAGCAATGTCCAAGCATTCCTAGCCTATTTCCTTCCCAGAAAAAATAAAAAATAAAAAACCAAACATTTTGGGATACTGGGCTTAACAACTGTAGATCTCATTGCCCACCCCCTTCCTCATCAGCATTCATCAGCTATTTAGCACTGATTAGATAAACAACTGCTAGGTGCTAATTAGCCCTGTCAGAATTTAATAGCTGATAGGAAACCCCCTCCCAAGTTAAACAACAGCTCAGCTATCTGGCAGGCATTGTTCTTCATCAATTCTCTCAAATATCGAGAGTTCTACTCTATGGAAAACAAAGTTTACATCAAGAAAAAAGTTAAATTACTTGCTCCTGTAATCCCATCACATTCTGGGCTGTGGCTCTTGGAACACTTATTCAGAAGGAAGTCCCACTAAAACCAAACACCCGCAATATGTTTAGGATTACAAGGTAAATCAGATACTGAAATTTCAGTAGTCTTCGTTTTATTTCTCTTGGCCATTTAACATTATTTCACTTCTTTCACCCACAGCCAATCAATGGTAGCTTTAGGGGAATCTGCATATTATGGGAGACAGAGCTACCTAGATGCTTCTGTTCTCTCCAAAGTAAGCTACAGTCACTTTAAAGAAAACTGAACACATCAGAGAACTAGCATGCACGATCCTTAGAATGCATGATGTGTACACACATGCTTTTTAAAGGATGCTGACATAATTTTGTGGAGTTTACTTTGAACATACCATAGTTTAAATATGTTTGATTGTGCAGCAAAGTTGAACTACCTGCACTGGCACATACATATGTGCAAACTAAATGTATACATAAGCCAGGGTTGGGGTGAGATGGAGAGGAGACAGCTTGGAAAGCTTGAACATACCAGCAAATCACTGAAATCAAATCTCTTTGTGGCAGCTTCTCTTCTACTAAAGATCTTGAGGCTGGTTAACTTTATTAGAGGTTTTATTAAGCAACTGAATCCATCTAAGTTAAAAAAGCATCAGAAAAAAACTAGATTCCACATGAGATACTGTACTTAGTAAATTCTTGCAAAAAGTTTGTAGAAAATAGTGCTTCATGTTTTAGAGTAAATCTCTGGTCAGAAAGCAGCAGAAAAAAAGAATTCAAAATTTAACGAGCTGCTGCTTAAATGTTAAACATTGCTCTGTGAACCATTTTATATTAAAATTGGATAGTTCTGAACATCACACATACAAGAAGTATTGTTTGACACAGTGCCATTTTGATGATAAATTGCAATCTACAGCTCAAAATAATTCTACCCAGGGATTAACATTTCAGAGGCTGAGCCAGAGATTATGTGTGTGGATCTTGAATTTCATCATCTCCCTTTGGCACAATAGCTTATTCTTTCCTTTTTTCATCTATTCTCTCATGAAGGGTCAGGAAAGCTTAGCCTTGCAGTTTCATTCATTTCATCTCTACATTAACCAGATACCTTGCAGTCTTTAGTTCTTACATGTTATTCCATTACAAATACTACAGCTACACTGCGCTATGTCCCTCCCCCCACTCCCTAATGAGGCATGTACTAAATCAAAGGGTGCCATCAAGTGGTTATAGTGCACTAAGCAGCACTATGTAACCTAACACTTCGATAGAGGGTTCATCAGGACACACGCTGATTACATCCCTCCACATTTTAAGAGTTCCAGGAAATTACAGGAGGTCAAAATAATTGTCCTTACCTTTACCCACAAATCCTTCTCAGGTTTATTTATGTGAAAGCTCCATACGTCCTCAACATTAGCCACTAAAGATAAAGTGTTGGTAGTGATATCAATAGATATGACATCACTACAACACCATGAAGGTCTGTTATCACATTGGTGAACCCCACTTGCCCCCTCCCCCTTCATTTTCCAACTCCTGGCTGTGCAACATTCCCCCACATAGAGAGCTTTAAATAAACAGGGTGTAGGTGCTTGAAAATATTACAATTAATTCATTTTCTGGCTGACCATATATAATTATTGAAAGAGAACGCTGTGTTTTGCCAAGGTTGTTAAAGGAAAATTCCCAGCTCATTTGGATTGCCAAACAAAGACACCAGCCAAGAGTATTGGTGCAAAACAGCAGCCTGTAGGCCCGATCTTTATTCAAGGAACTGTTGCAACAGGACTTCAAATACCACATGGAAGAAGCAGAAAGAAGCCCCGAACAAAGGATGGCTCCCTTTTTTATAGACTTCCCATTTTACCCTTGGACGCAGGTGGCGCTGTGGGTTAAAGCCTCAGCGCCTAGGGCTTGCCGATCGAAAGGTCGGCGGTTCGAATCCCTGCGGCGGGGTGCGCTCCCGCTGCTCGGTCCCAGCGCCTGCCAACCTAGCAGTTCGAAAGCACCTCCGGGTGCAAGTAGATAAATAGGGACCGCTTACCAGCGGGAAGGTAAACGGCGTTTCCGTGTGCGGCTCTGGCTCTGGCTCTGGCCAGAGCAGCGATGTCACGCTGGCCACGTGACCCGGAAGTGTCTCCGGACAGCGCTGGCCCCTGGCCTCTTAAGTGAGATGGGCGCACAACCCCAGAGTCTGTCAAGACTGGCCCGTACGGGCAGGGGTACCTTTACCTTTACCTTTACCATTTTACCCTTAATAAAACGTCATGCATACATCATATCTATGTCATAAACTGGAAGGGGTCACTTGGCAGAAACCTGAGTATCAGGTTTGCCCCCATCCCTCCCTTGACCTCCACCTCACACCTACTAAGTAAAACAAAGATAAGTAAGTTCATATTCCTGTTTCCCAGCCAAGATGAGCATATCCTTTTGTCTTGATGGAGACCCCAATCCATTCAGGTTGGTCTTACTATTGTCCTTGGGATGACTACCTGTCTGGCACTCAGGTGCCAGGAAGCTAGAGATTATCACCTAAGCAGTGAGGCAGTTGTGTTGACCCCATGCTTCAGGGATTATGGCTGTCCCCAGCCCTTTCCCAATCTCCTCTTCTAGTAGCCATAATCCTTCTGGTGAGAACACCATTGGAATGGAACAAATCCAAACACCATTGGAATGGAACAAACCCCAAACAAATGGGGTGATTTTATATGAATTTATACAGGTTTTCTGTTACTGAGGAGCCCAAACTCTACAAATGGATACTATGTAACCTTTGGAGTTGATACAATGTAACAAAGGGTCTTGATAGCTTGTTCTCACTTTCCCTTATCCCCGGAGTGGTTTCCGTTTATGTGAACTGAGTTGAGGCTGGTTTGACAGCTGCAGTATGGCTGCAGTCAGGGGGTGCTGTTCCTTAACCCCTATAGGATGGGAGTTCAGTAGCTGTCAACATAAGAGGACTGGATTGGCTGTTAGTTTGAAAGGTATTTGAATGTTGTCTAATTTTATGAATGGGAAAGTCAGCACAAGCTTTATGAATAGAGGAGTTTTTGCAAGCGGTCTACCCTTATTTTACGGGCACACTTTGGGTATGGGGACAAAAGGACAGTGCATTAATGGGGCAGGGTGACATTGTGTATGGTACCAATTTGAGACACGGTTTGTGGCACCAGACTTCATTCATGAGAGGAGTGTTGTCCCGCCCCGCCCTGCCCCCCCTTGGTGAATTCAGGTAACAGGGAGATTCAAAATTTTATGCTCATTTTATGCTTTTATTTATTCTGGCTTTCACATAATTTTATTCACATTTGTATAACCTTCTATTTCATTTCGGTCATTTTAATATTTATTAAGAGCACTAATACTCATAATAATAATAATAATAATAATAAAGCAGAGACATCACCTTGCCAACAAAGGTCCGTATAGTTAAAACCATGGTTTTCACAGTAGTGAGAGCTGGACCATAAAGAAGGCTGATCGCTGAAGAATTGATGCTTTTGAGTTATGGTGCTGGAGGAGATTCTTGAGAGTCCCATGAACTGCAAGAAGATCAAACCTCTCCATTCTAAGGAAATCAGCCCTGAGTGCTCACTGGAAGGACAGATCATGAAGCTGAGGCTCCAATACTTTGGCCACCTCATGAGAAGAGAAGACTCCCTGGAAAAGACCCTGATGTTGGGAAAGATGGAGGGCACAAGGAGAAGGGGACGACAGAGGACGTGATGGTTGGATGGTGTTCTCGAAGCTACAAACATGAGTCTGACCAAACTGCGGGAGGCAGTGGAAGACAGGAGTGCCTGGCGTGCTCTGGTCCATGGGGTCACAAAGAGTCGGACACGACTAAACAACAACAGCAACAACAACAATACGTATTTCCTTTTTAAAGGTGATTTGCCAGGCAAATTCAGCACTATAAGTTTCTTCATGCTGTAGTTTCTTCATGCCCGAGATGATTTATATTTCTGCAAGCTTGTCCAACAGCCAGTGCTTCTTTCCCAGGTGGTACTCAAGGGCACGCAGTACCAGCACCTCTTTTTTATTGTTAAAAAGTACGACACTCACTGTAACAACTTCATTGTGAGTACTGGAACCTATTTTTCTGGAAAAGACCACTGCCTATTCCTATATTGTTAAACTGCTTTGTAATTGTCTAATGCCCAGGAAAATACAAACGAATCTAATCTGAGACTGTCTATGTATTTTGATGCAATAATTACTGGCACAGTATGCATGATTATCTGTGGGGGAAAATCTAACTGCAAAAACCTCTATATACGAAGCTAGTGAACTACTTAGAACTGCCATGCTCAGAGCACTTTAAAATTCATTTGAGGGAAACACCTGGAGGCTTTTATTGAACACCTCCTAAAATAGCCAGCTTTCGCAAGGTGAGCCCACAGTCTAGCAATTGTATTTCCTATCATCAGTTGCTCTCATAATGCTATGTTTCATGGTTTAGGGGGAGGGTCCCCCCCACAAGGTTTTGATAACAAGTCTTGAAACTGTCTGAAAAAGTACAATCTGCTAAACTGCAGGACACAGTAGAACAACAGTGCATAGCATCTATTTTCCACCCTGGTTCAGCCTGAAAGATGCCAGGCCAGGGCATTACCTCTGACTTTACCAAAATGAGCCTCCCTAATCTGTAGACTTTATTTACAGCTGAATGATATATGTATGTTTATTCACAAGCAAGTCCTTCTGATGTCAGTGAGACCTACTACGAAGCAAGGATTGTAGCTTTATCCTAGTACTAGGAACAAAATAAAAAATTCCCTCTAGTAGCACCTTAGAGACCAACTAAGTTTGTTATTGGTATGAGCTTTCGTTTGCATGCACACGAAAGCTCACACCAATAACAAACTTAGTGGTCTCTAAGGTGCTATTATGGGACATGGATGGCGCTGTGGGTTAAACCACAGAGCCTAGGGCTTGCCGATCAGAAGGTCGGCGGTTCAAATCCCCGCGACGGGGTGAGCTCCCGTTGTTCGGCCCCAGCTCCTGCCAACCTAGTTCGAAATCCAGTTTAAATCCAGTATCACCAAATTAGGCGTTCGAAAGCAAGTCCAAGTCCAAGTAGATAAATAGGTACTGCTCCAGCGGGAACGCAAACGGCGTTTCCATGCACTGCTCTGGTTTGCAAGAAGCGGCTTAGTCATGCTGGCCACATGACCCGGAAGCTGTACGCCGGCTCCCTCGGCCAATAAAGCGAGATGAGTGCCACAACCCCAGAGTTGGTCACAACTGGTCAGGGGTCCCTTTACCTTTACCTGTAAGTGGGGAATCTGGTCCTGATATCAAGAGACAGAGCAGAAAAAGCTAAAATCTGTGGCCAGGGTCACCTTCAAGCAGATTTCATCCGGGACATAAAAATGGCAAAACAGCCTGGACAGCACCATCCCTTCCTGCTGTGTATGAGAAAATTGACCAGAGCACAGTCTTTAGCAGCTCTACCATACAGTCTGCTATATTTGCCACACAGCCATTTGGCCTGCTACCACCAGCCACCTAAGTCTGAGGATATGAAACTCTCCCTTTCAGTCACCAGTCATGTCAGTTTGATGCCCATGTTCAAGTGCTTTTCTATAGCATCAAACAGGAAATGAAGACGTACCTTCAGAGTGGAGCAGGATTCTTTGAAATCAGGAAAGCTTTCCTCATCATAGTGATACACTTCACATGCAGCTACATAGGAGAAATTTTTCTGTGGTGCAATTCCACAGCGCAGGTGACTAAATGTGATGCTGTAACAATGTGGGCCTTACCCACAGAATTTGTACCCCACCCCTTAGTGGGGCAAGATTCACATGGCTTTTCTTGTCTACGTGGTTGAAGCATTCATACACAGCTCAAGGGTATGCATAATATGTAGTAAAATTTATGAGAAGCATTCAAGCTGCAAAGGCCTAAGAAAATAAAACAGTTTTGACCAGACATGTCCACTCAGCTCCAACCTTGCCACCCCCCTGCGCAGTCCAGTGATGCTGGTTTCGCTAGGGCAGCTCTGCATTACCACACTAGCCATTGCCACCATTGGTACCTTGTTCTCCAAAGGCACGCAAAGAACAAGCGGGCTATATTCAATGCGGAGAGATGCAGAGGGAAAACAGGGATGGTATCGGGAAATACCAAGGCAACAAAGAGAATGGAAGCACAACGTGAGAAAAAGAAAATTAATTAAAAGTGAGGTGTGGAGGGAAGATCAAAAACAATTTGTTAGCCAATGGACATCAAAGCAATCCATTGCATAGATATATATAATCGGTACATATAATCGGTACATAAGCCCTGCTAGAGGGCTTAAGGGCTTAGATGATACCTGTTTAAGTTATAATAATATATATAATGACCCATTTAGGCAACTCCAGGTTTCCACAGTAAAGGGGATTCTTAGCTATGAGGTCTTCAGACATGGGAAAAGCAGCTGAGTGAGATGACTCCAATCACACTCTTTAGCCCTCCTAGAATTAGTTATGATGCAAAATACATAGGTACAATTCTAAGGAATTTCTGTAAAATGAGCAAGCCTGGCTGTTCCTGCCTGTTTGTGTTTTTAATCAATGAGTGAAGTCAGAGCCGTGATTTATGAGTTCCTGGGACTCCAGGCTACTGGAATTCCAAGGTCCTAAAGAGCTGCAATTTCCCCCTCCCCTCTAATGCACTTTTCCTGCTTGTGTCTTATTTCTAGGCATGAATTAAATAGATTAGGCCTTTTTCTTGAATGGAAATACAGTTATGGAGAAAGCTGCACCATGATTGTACTCTCTCTAAACACAGTACTGTGTTGTGCCATGCTCCCGACATAGTCTATTTTGTGTTACGCCACTTACCCTTGCCAGCCATTTTGTGACTGGTACTCCCAGCACTCTCTCAAAATTCAAAATGTGCACCCAGATCCAAAAATGTTAAGTGACCAGTAGTGTGAAGTTTTTAATGCAAAAGACAACACCAGACAGCTACTTTTCCGCCCACTCCCTTTCTGTCCCTGCAGTTGGGATTGCAGCTAACTCTACAGCCATGATACACCATCCATCAGAATTATATTAGACTCTGAACTCATATATCAAGGCAGGCAGCATGGGACTACTAGGCCCTCCTTCATGAAAGGAGTCTGAAGAGGGTTGGAACAAATTTGTTGACCCAGCTTTTTCTGTTCACCTTGGGGGTGAAAATCCTTCCAAAGTTGGGGGGAATATTCATAGGGAGGGGGAAGGATCACAAGTGAGGTCTATGAAAGGAAAGGTGGAAGCTTGTGAGATAAAACTGTTTGTGTGTGTGGCGGTGCAAGGTGAAGTGATGCTGATTTATGCTGTTGAAACAAAGGACGAAAGATGTGAGAAGCTGCTTTGTTTGAAGAGTAATACCTATTCCTAATAAGATTGATGAAACTGAAAGAAAACCAACAAGACTGAAATAATATAAAATGATTAAACAATTAAAGGCATTAATTAAAGTTTAGACCATTGGAGAATGTTGAAGAGCATGGGACGGAACTTGGCTACAGAGAAGCCAATCTAGTCATATAGAGGCAAACTAGGAAATTTCCCGGCTTGAGGTTGCTTGTTTTAAGGGGAGGGTGACCATAGACTGAACTGCCAAAGGGCTCATGGAATATGATCTCCACCCTTTTGTATTTGTGAGCTGGTTGCCAAGATGCCTGTGAGGAAATATCTTGGGCCAGATGGTCATCCCTGAAATTCCTTTTCTAAAGTGGAATACAGACTACGAGAGGACTGGACATAAATTTCCAACAGAGTGAACTGTGCTGATATCAGACTATATCAAAACAAATTCAATACCTTGCTACACAAATACAGTTATCACAATACACAAAGTGCAACAGACTGAATAATAACAACTGTAAACATTTTATACATATACAGTTCATAAGACAAAATGTATTAATATTGGAATTACCGTATTTTTCGCTCCATAAGACACACTTTTTCCCTCCTAAAAAGTAAGGGGAAATGTGTGTCTTATGGAGCAAATGCAGGGGGGAGGCAGGCAGGGGGGAGAAGGGACTAATGTGGCCAGTCAGTCCCTTCTCCCTCTCGTAGAAAAGCCCGCAGGAGCCACGCGCTCCTTAAAGGGTGCGCGGCTCCTGTGGGCTTTTGCGGGGGTATCGCCCGGCTGGAAAGGTTGCGCGCAGCTTCTTTGCTCACTTCAGGGACACACAGAGGCACACAGAACACCTCCATTGGAAATTTAAGGACTATTTGAATAATTATTGTAATATTAAATATTAAAAATTAGAAAGTACCTAAAAGTACCAAATAGGCCTAGGATTAATTTAGGGGTTATTTAAATAAATGGGATTTAGAACACTAAAAAAAGTGAATAAATTTTACTATAATTGGAATATTGTTGTTTAATAATATTGGAAAGCTGTTACATTCAGACACAAGGAAACTCAGAAGGGAGGGAGTAGAGGAAGTCAAGTAATATGTTTATAGTATTTGTTTGTTGTTGTTTTTTATAGATGTATTCTTTTGTTTTTGTTTTGGTTTGTTTTTCGGTTCTGCAACATTTGTTGCAGTATTTGTTATAATTGTAGAAAACTTTAAAAAAAAATTATTGGGGGGATTAAAAATACATTAAAATGTCAGACATTAAAAACTTCCCTAAACAGGGCTACCTTCAGATGTCTTCTAAACGTCAGATAGTTGTTTATCTCTTTGACATCTGATGGGAGGCGCCACTACCAAGAAGGCCCTCTGCCTGGTTCCTTGTAACTTGGCTTCTCGCAGTGAGGGAACCGCCAGAAGGCCCTCGGCACTGGACCTCAGTGTCCAGGCAGAATGATGGGGGTGGAAACGCTCCTTCAGGTATACTGAGCCAAGGCCATTTAGGGCTTTAAAGGTCAGCACCAACACTTTGAATTGTGTTCAGAAACGTACTGGGAGCCAATGTAGGTCTTTCAAGACCAGTGTTATGTGGTCTTGGCAGCCACTCCCAGTCACGTACGCACGTACGCACACACACCACCACCACCAAAAGAAGTACTCTGAATATATCCTCTGTTTCCACCATTAGGTTGTTTTATTGTTTTATTGTTGCATGGACACAAACATTGGATGAGTCAACTCTACCCACATGAATCTCAACTAAAGCATCCATGATAGATGGCCATCCAACCTCTGCTTAAAAACCTCCAATGATGGAGAGTCCACCACTTTCTGAGGGAGTCTTTTCTACTGTTGAACAGCTGTTACTATCAGAAAATCTCCTTTCTTGTAACGTGAATCCATTGGTTCAGGTCCTACTATCTGGAGCAGGAGAAAACAAGCTTGCTCTAACTTTCATGTGACAGCCCTTAAAATATTTGAAGATGGCTATCATATCTCTTCTCAGTCTCCTATTTTCCAGCCTAAACATACCCAACTCTCTCAACCATTCCTCATAAGGCTTGGTTTCCAGACCCTTAATCATCTTGCGTTGCCTTCCTCTGCATGCGTTCCAGTTTGCCAATATACTTCCTAAATTGTGGCATAAGAACTGGACACAGTACTCCAGGTGTGGTCTGAACAAGGCAAAATTAATCAGTACTATGATATAGACACAATACTTTTCTTGATGCAGCATAGAATAGCATTAGTCTTTTTTTGCTGCTGCATCACACTTGCCACATGTGAAGCCTGTGGTCTACTAAGACCCCTAGATCCTTTTCACATGTACTACTGGCAAGCCAGGAGACCCCTATTTCATATTTGTGATGCCACCCCCCCCCCCCCCATCTAGTGAATCCAAATTACCACTGTGGCTTACTCATGAAAGAAAATTGACAGGCAGGCCCAGATGTCAGGAATGTACCTCAAGGATGGAAAGGCAAGGTTTCCTGCCTGCTACCTTCTCAGATTAATTCAGTTGCTCCCCCTGTCCTGCCCATCTCAGTTTTGAGACACTCCAGCCTTCTAATTATCATGCTGGTACGCTGTGTACATCTTTAGGCATGCACTTGTGTATGCAAGCAAGTGAAAAGAAGGCTCCAATGTGGCAAAAAGAAGCTCCTTCAGTGTGGAAATAAGCTTTGGAACCAATGAAATGGGGAAAAAAGGAGCAGGCAAAGTGCAGCAGAAGACACATCATACCCAAATCCAGCCATGTGTGCCAGCCATGATGATACTGCAACACTGACTAAAATGATTCTGTGTCCTATATTCTGTCAGAGCACATCAAGTTTTTATCTGAACAACTAAGGTCATATTTCAACCATTTTTGATGCTTGGAACTTAGGTAGCTTTCAGCACAATTGCAGAGCATGTTCACCGGGGGGGGGGGTATTTTATGGGGCTTACTTCCTCTCTAGATCTTCTTAGGACTGCAGCTTTCTGAAGGGACCCCCTAACTATATGCATAAAGAACAGGCTGCTCCACATAACATAATTCCACAAGCTGGACACAAGAATCCTTGAATTTTGTCAGAAGTTTATCTTTTAAAAAGAAATATGGCTAGCCAACCCCAATGTAGCATTTCCATAGGACAGCTAATCATGTAATAAGTTCAGCACCAAACTGTAGTACAACAGAAGAGACTTATACACTGACCCCATGGAGATTCTGCAGATTCTATATCTTATATGCAACCAAAGCCTTAGCATCAAAACTAAATATTTTACTTACATTATGTTTGTTTCCAGAAAAGCACTTTTTGTGCTGCCAGTACTATGTTGATCCAAATAATATGCAAAACGATATTTTAGATGCATTTCCCTCTAGTGAGGTAGGCAAATCAGTCAAATCTCCCTCCTCCCATTTAATGGCTATGTACTGGCATTTTGTCCCCTTTCATGAGGTGTGCTACATTGCACCCTTTTACGTGGCTGCAACAACGTATGTCCAATGTCCCCCCAGGTGCCCAGAATGAAATGAGATTTGTCTAACATAATGCTATCCCAGCAAGTAACATTTTAAATAAAAAACAAATTGCTCACTATCAAGAGCAAACATACACATGCAAAAAAGTGAGGCGAGTTGAACAATCTTAAAAACACATACTTTTTATTAAAAGACGAGTTAGACCAGCTCAGCTTACATCTGAAGTATGATTAGAACCCCACTGTAAAACAATTACCAAGACTCCCTTTTGATATTTGATGTTGGAAAAAGAAAAAGACCTCATGCAGATTGAAGTGTCTTGTATGCCCCAGCAAGTATATTTTACTGCTGATTTTCTATGAATAAACATATGCTAAGAATTGCTGAAACACACTGCTGGTTTTAAACATGCCTAATGTAGTATTAGAGGTTTGTTTTCCAGAACTGCCTGCCTCCATTTATCAGCTTCTTCCCTCCAGCTGGTAAAGAATATCATTGATATCAACTCTGGTCAGCTGTCTCGCCCAATACACTCTCATCTATGGAAAAAGATATTGGAAGGCACTAGCAGGAAGCAAGACTGAAAAAAGTATGAATAAATTGTTTCTGGCAATTTAGAAGGCAGATTGCACTTTACCAGTGTGAATCAATAATAACTGCAAAAATTATGTATCATCAAATTCATTCTAGTGCAAATATTATGGTTTGGGTGTGGGAAAGTACTGATTTTACAGAAAAGGAGGACATTATCTGTTCTGGGCCATTCCAGCATTCCCGCCTTTCCATCTTTCATCTTTGAGAGTAATTGCAGTATAGGTATCACACACTAAGAACATTTGACAGTTTTCTTAATTTTAAACTGAAACACACACTCCTGTACAATTAAAGTCTCAAGGTCATCCAGAACTAAATAAAACCTGGCTGTAATATTAACATCCTTCTCTATTTAGCAGAATTATCTCAGCTATATGAAGGCATAGTTAAAGTAGTGACCTCCAGCCAATCTTTGATTATTTGAACATGTAAATATATTGAATATATTTGAAATTTATTTCAATATATTAAAATATACTAAAATTTATGATCTGCACCCTTTCTGCACATAAGGGTTACCAAGTGACTAAAATAAGTGTCCAGATTTAACAACAACAACAACAACAACAACAACTACAACATTTATACCACCACAACATTAACATTTATACCACAACAACAACATTTATACCCCGCACATCTGGCTGGGATGCATAGCCATGCACAGTGATATTTACATCATTCAATGGTTTTTTTTGGGGGGGGGGGGCTGAGGTTGATTTATTTTAACTGAACAATTTACATTACTACTTTCCATAGACAGATGCTAACATCTGTGCTGGAAAGTTAAATTATAAGTTCCTACAAAATGAACATTTTTCTATTTAAAAAATCTGTATGTTTCTTAGTGAGAATGTCACCATTACCAATCATATAATTATATGTACAAGGCCAACACTGCAGAGATGCTTCTTTAAGTTGCATTGCTTCCAATCAAGTACCAAGGGGACTGTAAGAATCAGATTTATTTCTGTCAAAACAGGAAGCTCCCAGTGCAGCAGCTTAGATTTATTGCACGATTTATCTCTATTTGTCAACTCACTCACTTTAGTTGGGAATTTAAGGGTTTACTCAAAGTCAGAATTAAATGAATCGGTAACATTGTCTAAGAAAGCTTTTGCAGCATCTGCCCACGCAAGTCAGCACATGCCAGCAATGAGCTCCAGTGTTTGTGGGGTGGGGGGAGAGAAACCTCTCTGTAGTTGACATTCCTTGCATTTTCTGAGCACCCACTGAACTTAAAACGTGGGTAAGAAACTACTCAGAGTTGTGAAACACATGTGCACAAGACCTGGTCCAGCCACTGCAACACTCAAAAGAAAGCATTCTGCCACTCTCTTAACTTTTTTTTATTTAAAAAAATCAGCCAATCAACACAAGATGTGCTATGAGTTTTGCTCCAAAAACCTAATCTCCAAGATTTCTGAACTAGAACAAAGTGCTAAATATTTAATGTAAGCAAATGCTGTATTAAAAAACTGTACACACTTTTCTGATTTTCTATTAAATTCAAAGCAGAACAAGAGTGAGATGGCTGACAAAGCAGCATTTACCGGTAATTCTGAGCTATATCTAGACCAGAAGACCCAAGCTAATTTACACAGGCAAACAGTCACAGTTCACATAATCACATACAGCACAATATGACAGGGGAATTAGAGGGCCTGGAAAGCATGTCTGAACTACAAGCTAGCTGCTCTAAATGTATTAAATGCAGACATTTAATTCTAAAAAGGTTTTTTTTATTTTAAGTTTAAAAATCATACAGAGGTTTGAGCAGGGGGCAGAGTGGGGGGGAAAGGTACGAAAACTAAAGCAGCTTGTCTTCTTTAAGCATAGAGAAGCTTCTGTATTTCTTTTTAAAATAACTTGGCATATGCTACAAGGTGACAGTCCTCATTATAAAATCTTTTCTATTACAGCAGAGCTTTCCAAACTTTTCATGTCGGTGACACTTTTTAGACATGTATCATTTCATGACACAGTAATTCAGCTTTACTAGCAAGCAGATGGTTAAACTAACCCCTTTTGCACGACACACTGCAGTTGACACACTAATGTGTCATGGCACACAGTTTGGAAAGCTCTGCATTACAGGATACTAATGGTACAAGGTTGCCATCTTATAAGATATAATCACTCTATTACCATTTGTTTATACAAAATAAAAAAAATTCCTTCCAGTAGCACCTTAAAGACCAACTAAGTTAGTTCTTGGTATGAGCTTTCGTGTGCATGCACACTTCTTCAGATACACTGAAACAGAAGTCACCAGACCCTTCTATATAGTGAGAAGGTGGGGAGGGGTATTACTCAGAAGGGTGGTGGGATTGGGTGATTGGCAGATAGCTGTGATGAGCCTGTTGACGACTCTTAACGACTGCAATAGGTCTTACAGGAAAAAGCAAGGGGTGAAAAGGTGAAAAATGGCTTTGTCATGTATAATGAGATAAGAATCCAATGTCTTTGTTCAGACCAGGTCTCTCCATGGTTTTAAGTTTGGTAATAAGTTGCAATTCAGCAGCTTCTCTTTCCAGTCTATTCTGAGTAATACCCCTCCCCACCTTCTCACTATATAGAAGGGTCTGGTGACTTCTGTTTCAGTGTATCTGAAGAAGTGTGCATGCACACGAAAGCTCATACCAAGAACTAACTTAGTTGGTCTTTAAGGTGCTACTGGAAGGAATTTTTTTTATTTTGTTTTGACTATGGCAGACCAACACGGCTACCTATCTGTAACTGCAACATTTGTTTATAGAGAGCTAGCTACCAGACACCATTCAGAAACCAAAAACTGAAGAGCTGTATTGCCTATTGGTACTAACAAATAAACACATCTTCTTCCCTAATCAATCACAATAATTACAGTTATCAATCCAGTTTGGGAGTTAAATGTACTCCAAGAAAGCCATAAAAATGTGAACATCTGGGGGGGGGGTGTCATATTAAGCAAGGCATCTAAATTATATATTTATTTACTTATTTATTAAATTTTTATGTTGCCCTTCATCTGAAGATCTCAGGGCGTTTCACAACAGAAAAATACAAAACAAGAATACAAAATACTGTACATATTGAGAGCCTTCCTTTTTCAATAAAACAATACAGATTCAAATAGCTCACCTGGGTAAATAATACTCCCCCCTACAGTAACGGTGTGCAGATTCTAACTGACCCTACAGTTTTTAAAATACAATAACAATGTACTTATAACAATGCAATAACGAGTTGCAACCTGTAAATAAATGCACAAACACACTTGGCAACTGCATGAAGAAAGACACTGTAGAATTTTTTTTGTCACTGTTTCAACCACAGATATGAATCCTACCCCTTTTCTTGATATCTGCTCCAGGCAAGCTGACTACATTTCTAGGCTCATCCCAGAGTTCAATGAACTCGAGACTCACGTCTGCTAAGGAGATTCATTGAACAATCGTTCCAACAAAATATAGGCATTTAAATGGCATGAGCTACTATGTAAGAGAATGGAATAAACATTGGACACCACAGGATCATGACTTTGGAAGTATATGTGAAAGCAGAGGTGTTGTGTTTTTTTAATAAATGATGATCTCAGGCTTGGATTTGTGATCCAAGACCGCTGCATCTGTCCTTCCTTCCTTTGCCACATAAAGCTTACAAAACTGTCAAATATTTTAGAAGACCCACACTGCTGCTGCTGCTGCTGCTGCTGCTGTCACTTCCAGAGTGATGGGCAAGAAACTCTGTAGGAATGCTAGTGTGTCTGTTCTCAATGTGCCAACAAGAGCTCAATTTTTCTTAATTAGTTCCCCAGCTACTTTGTGCACTAGTGAAAAGGGGTAACAGTTATATTTTAGCCAGAACCCTGTAAACCCTGTAAACCCTCTCAATCACTATCCAAGCTATGTTCTGAGTTTCAGGGGCAAATCCCTCTTTCTGCTTAGTCATAATTTGGATTCTCTTTTTCTGCTTAGCCAGTATTTTATAAATAAATTTAATAAACAAACAAAATGATGGAAAAAATATTTTGTGTCACAAATTCAAGTTTGTTCCAGGATTTTGTACACCTGTGGGATACTGCTGAGCCCTAAAGCAGTTTACAGTGATGTCAGGGGCTCAGGAGCAGAGGCACAGGGAAGAGAGGAGATGGAGAGCGAAGGGGAGGAATCCGAGGGGAGCGTAGGAGAAGAGGACAGTGGACCAAGGGATTCCATGAGCCTCTCCAGCGAATCGGAAGATTCACAGAAGGGGGCGCCAGTGGCCAGGGGTAGGGGGTTCCCAAGGGGAACGCCCCAGGAGCAAGGGGGCAGCAGGGACTCCCAGAGCAGTAGCTTCTTTTGTGCACTTTTATACAGAGATGCTGTTGATAAATATATATTTTTTTATTCTGTGCATAGCTGCACTTCATCACACTGAAAGGGTCAAACTACACACCATGTTAACTATATATTTGAATTCAGTGATTGGGAGTCACATCTTTTTAAAAACTCACAACAGTCATGAAGGTCCACAGTCCAGATCATGACCAAGGCCCCTGCCTCCATTCTGTTTTCCCACTGAAAATCCCTGCCAGATACTATTTTCTGCCATTAGCTGTTTGAAGGGTGTAATTTTCACCGAGAAAATGGCATGGGTGGTGAGAAAGTGTTAAGTAACTTGAAAATTTTGACATTTAACCATTTGATATCAATGTGAAATGTAAAAAAATAATCTTAAGATACTGCAAAGCGGCAATGCTTTTACTTTCCTAAATTAAAAGTTGCATGTTTCTTCTCTGACCACTGTGTGGTGCTATAAACCTTAAGAAAAACTTTTGAGAAAACTTGGAAAATCTTTTTGAAGGCAGTACTATATTGGCATTCTATTTTATTGCTTTAACTGCTGCTTTTTATACTGAATTACACAGTGCAGTAAATTCAGTGATAATGGACCAAAAATACAATGAAGGCATGAATTTAATACAGATTTTAAAAATCACATTATATTTTTTAACTGTATGCATATGGACAGCAATGTTTATATAAATTGAGTCTACTGATAAAAAATGGCATTAGTGTTAAAATAATTTGAGTAGGGATTCAACTAATGAGTCCCATCAGTGAAAGCCCCGCACAAGGAGTTTGTGCAATGGAGCTTTCCCAAGTCTCTCCCCACCCCCACAATTGGATTGAGGGAGTCAGGAGAACCCCCAGAACAGCATTGGGGGGGCAGTCTATCCGGCAAGCTGAAATGTTTGTACTGATGAAAGATCAGCTTAGCACAATACTGAATTTTTCCCAGTCCATTTATAAGCCAGTGGAATGCATTAATATGATTTAGTTCAGATGGCAACAGGAAACCATGGTCATGAGACAAGCACTACCTTCTCCCATGCACGAGGGGTGAAAACTAGAAGGTGCCTATCCTGATTAGTTGCAGACAGTTCAGTCTGTACACAGCCACAAACCAGGACTGAGAAAAACACAATTCCCCACTTACGTTTTCTATGACAAATGTCCACTCTTTGTCTTCAAATTCCTCAGCATGGGGATCCTAGAAGCCAAAAATGCAATGTTAAGTTCATTTCTGAACGATAGACAAAAAGTCTTGCTAGTAACACTATTCTGTATTTTCTTTTATTTATTCTTCACATAATATAAACCATGGAAAAGGTGGCACAGGAAAGTAAGGATTATGCTTTGATGTTATATATTATTTATATATCAAATTTTGAAATTTAAAGGAGACAGATATTTATTCTATTTAATTTATTTTCATTTATTCAGAAAATTCTAAATGTAAAGGTCTAAGGAAATGATAAGGTCTCACTTGGTGCCAAAAAATATATCAGAGAAGGTGCAAGTCTTGCCGGGCCAGGCATTCCATAGGAAAGGTGGCACAGCCCAAAAGGCCACCCCGCCATGGCTACTTGCCTCACCTCTGAAGGTGGGAGAACTATAGAAAGGTCATTGGTTTCTATCTTAACAAACAGAAAGGCTCATGGGGTACTGACGTTTCCTCAAAACCACAGTTTTTCCAGGATTTATTTTAGTTTATCAGTCCATATTCACTCCATCACTGATCCAGAAATCAATTCAGCACCTTCAACGTATCAACTGATGAAAGAAATGGAGCTAGGGACTCAACACTACAAATCTTCTGATAATCTTACTCAGTTGTTTTGTGTAGGTGCTAAACAGCATTGGGGACAAGCTGGAATCCCATGTCTGTTGTATACAGTGCTTATTTTCTAAAAAAAATGTTTGGGGTACTCTCATTTTCCTACTCATTTTGTGTTCTTGCACCAATCTCTGGAAATGGTTGTCTAGGTATGAACAGAAACACTGAAGTACAGAACCCCCAGGTCACAAGATAGGCAGCCTAGCTAGCAACACACATAAGTTGATGGCATCACAGGGTGGGCGCCACTACCGAGAAGGCCCTCTGCCTGGTTCCCTATACCTTCACTTCTCACAGTGAAGGAACCACCAGAAGGCCCTTGGAGCTGGACCTCAGTGTCTGGGCTGAACGATGGGAGTGGAGAAGCTCCTTCCGGTATACAGGGTTGAGGCCATTTAGGGCTTTAAAGGTTAACACCAACACATTGAATTGTGCTCTGAAACGTACTTACGTAGTTCTTAATATCACAAGTACAACACTCCTTCTCTAAGTTGAAAGTGTTACTGGATTTCTAGATTTAGGCAGCAAACATTTAAGGGCTGCAGCCCTGCACATGCTTGAGAGTAAAATCTGTTTAATTTAATAGAGCTTACTTCTCAGTTTGCCCAATCTGCCTAGCCATGCTAGACTTTACAGGTAATTTTTACCTGTAAGATGTTTGAGGACAACAGAGAGGTCATTTTGGATTTGCAAATATGTCTGAGGGTGGTACATCACCATTTTGATGAGCTGTATTTTCATCTATGTGTATGAACATTTTCTAAAGATACAGTGGCCTGCCTCTATATCATGCAAAATATTCAGCCCATTGACTGATTGCCTAAGCTTTTAAGTAGCAGGTTTTCAAGTATCCACTGGTGAATGCTAAGAGGCTATACTTAACATTCTCATTAGTAACTGAAGCCCAGACTTACCCTCTAATCCTACCAGCAACACCATTTCAACAGCCACTTACAGATTCAGACACACTACAATCTGTATCACTTCTGAAAACACATGGCTCGTCTATCTTAGTTCCTGTTCTTCACCTATGCTACTATTTCAGATTGCTGCTTTACAAATAGAATCGAGCCTTTATCTCAGATTCCTATATAGCTCTGGATTAGTTATAATCTCTCAGCATTTGTTGCCAACAAATAATAAGCCAGCAGCTCAGCTGTGATCTTGAGTTGTAACCAGTGCAAACAGTTGCTGCTGGAATACAGGGCCATTTTCATCACTGTCACTAAAACTACAGGGCAGACATTTGCTTCTCTCTTCCTGTGGGGAATTGTTCAGCAAAGCCAGTCAGTCACTTGGACACAACGGTCCCTAGCTGCCATAGTAGCCTTCATCTTTCTAACACAGAGGGGTAGCCTCAGGAGAATACGATGGCTTTAATTGTTTTTCTGTTTGGTATTAATGGGGGCACATCTCTCACTCTTCCAATTTGACAAGAGCTGAGTTGACTGACAGAGGATGGTAGTTACTTTGATGAATCTGGAACCAGGGGTGCAGCCTTGCATATGTGATGCAAGAAGTATCCCTCTGCTAGTGTTGTAACTCGCCCTGAGACCTCAGGGTGAAAGCAGGTAATAAATTGGTGGTGATGCTGCTGATGGTGATGGTAACAGAGATCATAAACCATGACCTTGCAAAGGCATCTGCCTCACTGCAACACTTTCTTCCTTCAACCCCAGATGCACCAATGGCCTAGTTCTTACTGAGGTTATATACCTGTGCTGTGTCTAAAAAGGTAAAGGTACCCCTGCCCGTACGGGCCAGTCTTGACAGACTCTGGGGTTGTGCGCCCATCTCACTTAAGAGGCCAGGGGCCAGCGCTGTCCGGAGACACTTCCGGGTCACGTGGCCAGTGTGACATCGCTGCTCTGGCGAGCCAGAGCCGCACACGGAAACGCCGTTTACCTTCCCGCTGGTAAGCGGTCCCTATTTATCTACTTGCACCCGGAGGTGCTTTCGAACTGCTAGGTTGGCAGGCGCTGGGACCGAGCAGCGGGAGCGCACCCCGCCGCAGGGATTCGAACCGCCGACCTTTCGATCGGCAAGTCCTAGGCGCTGAGGCTTTAACCCACAGCGCCAGCTGTGTCTAGGTTTCATCAATTCAAACTGCTAAGACGAGGGCGCTCACAATATTCTTCATAAGTATGTGAGAGGATTTTCAACTTAGCTTTCTCCCTGATATATTAGTTTTCTATATGTAGGATTTGTGTTTGTGTGCCAGATCATTTTACCAAATTAACTCCCACCTGCAGCCTGAAGGGGCACTGCCAAGACACAGGGAGGACAAGGCAACCAAGACTCTTTTTAAGCAATTGTCTACACACACACACACACACACACACACACACACACACTTGTACTTTTAAGGTATGGCTGCTTGTAACCAGTTTAGTCTTTCTCACTAAAGCTACAATTCACCTGTATGATAACAATTCCAGTACGGTGTGAAGTAGAAACAAAACAGCTTAATGTTTAGTTTAACTACAATTTACATAATATTACCAAAGTCCAGTCGCAAATTCCAGGTCATGTGGCCAGCATGACTAAGCTGCTTCTGGCAAACCAGTGCAGTGCATGGAAACGCCATTTACCTTCCCGCCGGAGCGGTACCTATTTATCTACTTGCACTTTGACGTGCTTTCGAACTGCTAGGTGGGCAGGAGCAGGGACCCGAGCAACGGGAGTTCACCCCGTTGCGGGGATTCAAACCTCCTACCTTCCGATCAGCAAGCCCAAGTCTCTGTGGTTTACACCACAGCGCCACCCATGTCCCAGACAGCAATTTGGATGTCTCTAAATGCAGATTGTGATGGGAACTGCAGTCTAAGAATATGACATCATCATGCTAGTGTTTTAGACCCAATCAGCAGTAACTCTTCATAAAGATACCTGATAACAGATGGCGCAGCATTTCAGAAGGAACTTGACAATATTTAAAGGAGCAGTCCTTTTGCTGGTGCCTGACATTTTATTACATGGAAAGTGTATACAGCATATAGTTTAGAAATGTACATAGCTAGAACTTTTTGAAAACAGGAAAGGTTAGCTAATGTCTATCAGCTTTACCAATGTGATAACAACTGAAGGCTGCAACCATATGCACATTTCCTGGGGAGTAAATACCAATAGTTCAGTGGCGCTGACTTCTGAGTAAACATATAGGATCATGCTGCAAGGATGTGATCTAGTTTCATACTGGAATAACTAACATGCCGTTCAATCCCATACATATCTACTCAGAAGTAAGCTCCATGGAGCTAAACGGTTACTCCCAAATTAACTTGCATAGGATTTCAGCCTGATCACTTCATCTCTGTTGGTAACAGCAGGTTCAGGGCTAAATCCTAAAACCATTTATTTGGAAATACAGTCATACCTCGGGATAAATACGCTTCAGGGTAAGTATTTTCGGGTTGCGCTCTGCGGCGACCTGGAAGTAACAGAGTGTGTTACTTCCGGGTTTTGCCACTTGCGCATGCGCAGACAGTCAAAATGACGTCACACGCATGCGCGGCAGCAGCGAAACGCGACCTGTGCACGCGCAGTCGCGTCTTATGTTCTGTTCAGGATGCAAACGGGGCTCCGGAACGGATCCCGAGGTACCACTGTATAGGGCTGGCTTCAACTAATGAGCCCCACTAGTGGAAGTCTGTGCAAAGGACGTCTGCTTGTGCAACGGGATTTTCTTAACTCATCTCCCATGTCCCCCTAAGTTGACTCAGGAGGGTTGAGAGAAACCCCAGTATAGCACACAGCAGGGTGAGAGGGAGGACCATTTCACCTTGCAAGCTTAAATGTTTGCACAGGTGGAACAATTGCCATAGTGTTATGCTGAATTTTGACCAAAGGTTTTTTCATTCTTTCAGTGGTGCATACCTGCAAGAAAGCTTGGTTAGGACTGCAGTCTCACTGAAGGCAACAGTAGAAAATGTAGAATCAGATGTTCATAGCATTTCCTGTTTATTATTATATCT
The DNA here is from genome assembly GCF_951804945.1 of Podarcis cretensis. NCBI lineage: Eukaryota > Metazoa > Chordata > Lepidosauria > Squamata > Lacertidae > Podarcis > Podarcis cretensis. The sequence goes on along the minus strand of NC_137172.1, from coordinate 123,220,836 downwards.
ATGAAATTGGAACAATTAAAGACAAGCTAAAACAACATAGTTACCTTGAAAAGTGTCACAGTGATTTCAATGTTTTCAGGAACAGGCCACACAACAACACCACGATATGGATTTTTTATTCCTGGCTGCCAGCTATGAGCCTGAAGAAACATTGGGAAGGAGAAAAGCAATTGGAAAAAATGGATTAAAGTACAGAGCAAATTCAGCCAAATATATGCAGAAACAACATGCACAGTACTAGACTGCAGGTTTCAAAAAGGTGAGAAGGATTCTCTCCCTCAATATTTTAATTTTCTTGAAAGTGTTGGAAAAGACACAATGTTGATTTGGTTGAATACTTTTTGTTCAGAGGCTTCGTTCATGAATTGTCTGATGGCTAGGCTGAGGCTGGGAGCATTTTCCTGTTCTGCTCCCAGACTAATATTGTGACTAACTTAACTACTCCAAATTCCTCTCCTGCACAACCAGGGGTCACCAAAAGTCTTTCTCTGGTCCACTGAGCAGGTGCCCCAGACTCTGAGCTTTCATGTAAAAGAAAGCATCTAGCCTTCTTACAAAGGAAGTTATAGAGCAAAATGTGTACAGTATTTTTTGCTCTATGAGACTCATTTTTTCCCTAAGTAAGGGGGAATGTGTGTGCGTCTTATGGAGCGAATGCAGGCTGCGCAGCTATTCCAGAAGCCAGAATAGCAAGAGGGATTGCTGCTTTCACTGTGCAGCGATCCCTCTTGCTGTTCTGGCTTCTGAGATTCAGAATTTTTTTTTTCTTGTTTTCCTCCTCCAAAAACTAGGTGCGTCTTGTGGTCTGGTATGTCTTATAAAGCGAAAAATACGGTAATTACCTTCAAAGTGATTTCTGTGAAATGAGAGCAAGTGCCGTGTGGCTACCTTGAATATTTTTCCTGGAACTGATAAATGCTCAGGCTGTTGGTGTGCAAAATCAATTTGTATGATCTCCATAAGTAAAACCAGCAGAGCGTGGCTGATTTCACATGAGAAGCACAAAGTTACCTCTAGTTTTGTGTTTTATCATGATCCCCAGAGCAGCTATTTGGCACTGCCACCCCAGCACATTTTCAAATGTACCCAACTGCTGAGCCTTGTTGTAGACGAATTCATGGAATATACCTTTTCAATGGCTATTAGCCAAGACAAGTGGGATTTGCAACACAATTTTGCGGTGTAAACCAAGCACCTAAAGGAATCTCATCTTGGCAGGGGTAGGAAGAAGAGTTCTGGAGAAATTAACTCAAATCATAATCACTCCCAAAGTTACTTGCTCTAAGGTGTCACAATGGGTGAGCAGGTCAATTGCCCCTTTTTCTCTGCCCTCCATATACGACATGCAAAATTTTGTCCCTCTGCTGCTCTCAGCTTGTTTGGTATAATAAGCAGCCTGCCTGAATTTTAGTTTTGTAGACAGGGGTAGCCAATATGGTGCCCTCCAGATGTTTTGGACTATAATTCCAATAATTCCAATAATCCCTGGTCATTGGCCAACTGGGACAGATGGGAGCTTCCGTCCTTAACATCTTGAAGATCCCATGTTGACTACCCCATGCTGAAGAACCCCCTTCTCTCCAGGGTGAACTACCGTCAACATACTATAAGGCAGTGGTGGCCAAACTTGGCCCTCCAGTTGTTTTGGAACTACAAATCCCATCATTCCTGACCACTGGTCCTGTTAGCTAGGGATGATGGGAGTCGTAGTCCAAAAACAACTGGAGGGCCAAGTTTGGTCACCACTGCTATAAGTTAAGCTCAGATGCTCCAGTCAGGCAGCTATTTTTAAAAATATATAATTTGCTTTAAATTGACAGGTGTCTGTACTACTGTGTACTGTGCATTGCCCAAGTATGCAGAAGTCATGTTGATATAAGAATTAGAGACCCCAGGTGTATATTTTTGATTTCAATAATATTTCAATGTTTCACTTTAATTGCATTTATCCTTTTAGAATGTATTAGGCTTGATTTTTGTGTGTTCTGCATTTCTGAGTCTCTCCTTCCTATGCTGCATTACATCCCTCCTTATCTGACCCTGAAAGTGGCACAAATGGCAGGATGTTTTCCTATGCCAGTTATGAATTAGCACCAGAGTGTTAATCAGAAATCCTTGGAAGTTCCCTGAAAGATAGGCTAGGTTGCCAGGCTAAAACGGGCAAAAGGCCTAGGCGCTTCTGGTCAACCCCAAGGTGATAGCGGGGGAAGAGGATAGCAGGAAGACACTATACGTGTTTTCTTCCAATGACCTGTGACCTTTCTTGACACATGTAAAGGAGATGTTTTATGTTTAAGAATGTTTTATGACTCTTTGTGTGTTGTATATAAGCTTTTGCTCTGAAGTGCCTTGGGGCAGACCTTCTTAACTGGCAAGTTGAGTTGAGTAAGCACTAGCTATAATAAACACCGGGTCCCTAATCTGGATGCTGGTCTTTAAAAAATTCCTTGGTTTTGTGGTTTATTTCAAAGGTGGTCCCTCACCTGGGTAAGAACAAGGTGGTGTAGAAGTGAATTCTTACCACAATGTTTAGTTTCCAAACTTATAGGCACTCAGCCACCTGAGTTTGCTGTTAGACAGAAGATATCAAAAAATGGAACACCTGAGCAGTACATTATCACATACTGGGGAAAAACAACAGAGATCACTGTTGAAGACACAGTGCTGAACAAGATTTTCATTTGTTCTGATTCAGCAAGGCAACTCTCAAATACTTTATATAAAAAAATTCGATTAGCAAACTGCAACCAATTTGGCTTCCTTTTTAAAAAAAATATCTATTTTTTTAATTGGGAAAAAAACCCCACATCAACAGTAGAATAACATCTTCACTAGATGAACTTGAAAGTCACAAAATTAAAAAAGGTAGCTAACTGCTTTGAAACTTTCAACTGACCCTTAAAACGTTATTACTCTACTGCTACTTTGCAATTAATAAAACATTATGTATAATCTCATCACTAAATGGATAGTACATTTTGTATCCTTTGGCCCAGGCTGAGATAGACTGAAGGAAAGGATTTAAGGTACAAAGCTTTCTAGAGGGTTCTGTAATTGCACTGCACTGGGGCTAAGATCTGAAATGTCAGAGAGCAGAGCGGCCACACAGAAGCATCTTGGTCTATTTTTCTATGCAACACAAAAGGTACCATTTTCCTATCAAAGTTTTAGCACATTTAGGGATTTGCCTCTGCTGACCGTAACTGTTATGAGCAAGCCTCAACATTTACTAATTGTTTTAACTGTCCTACATATGGACTCTTCTTTAAAACAAAAATTCATACAACAGTCTTACCAAAAAGGTAAGATAAATATGTAGACGTTATTCAAAAGCTCAGGGCCACAGCAAGCTATCTTTATTGCATTCGATTCATTGATAGCCAGTGTGGTACCCTCCAGAAGTTGATGGGCCACAAACACCCCTAACCACTGGCCATGCTGGTTACAGCTGAAGGGAGTTTTTAGTCCATGAGCATATGGATGTCATCACGTTGGCTCCCCGGTTTATAATGGGAAACAGTGATGAGGAGAATCCAGGCTAAACTTTTGGAAAATACACTTGTTTATAAAAGTGAGACAGACACAGCCTGATTCTATGATTTATCTATTATATATACTTTTATTCTGTCAAATTTTCTCTGATTTTCATTTTCAGTCCATCAGATATAATACTGAAATGTTCTCCTCCCCTCCCAGAATCATTCCATTCTCATAGGAGATGAATATACGAAAGCCAAGGGCCCAGGCTGCCAAAGATTTACGTAATCCTTGGGACACAAATATCACCCTAATATAAAATAATTTGGCATTTGATCTGCTTCCAAGAATGCAATTAAAAGAAACTAATAACATGCATAATGATTTGAATGCATAATACAACTGTCTCTACAGTTCTAGAGACAAACATCTTAAATCAAGTAGAATACCAATGTTATATAGGCCCAGAACTTGATGGCAAGGAGTTTGTATCATTTTAGAAATGCTCTCCAAATGCCCCAAGTTAAAATCTCCTTAACTGATATGCCAGTGCAGCAGAACTATTCCGGCTCTGGTAGAAAGTCATACACTTGAAAAACAAAGTCACCATCAATACATGGATCTGCCTATGTAAATTAGGAACACCTAAGGATGAAATCTCATGTCTAGAAACCATGTCCACTGCACAGCAGGTATAATTCTGAGGCGAAGGGACTCCTGCGGCTTCCCGGCGTGGTGCTGGGATCATGGACTGGCCAGAGCATCATCCGTATGTCAGCCCATGGCTGCCTGAAGATCTAGGGTAGCTGGAGGATAGTAGTGCTGAACATACTATGTGGCTAGACTATAAACAGCAGAATGGGAATAGGGTTGCACTTTCAAAGACACATCTTATGAAGGAAATGCAAAGCTGAGAGACAGCTTCCACATTCTGATGCACATCAGATTTGTTTCCTGATCCATCAGTTATGTTTGTGCAGAAACCTGCTTATGTGTACAGATTTCCTCAGCTGGATTGGGGAATTTAAGTGACTGCTTGGATTTAAATTACCGTATTTTTCGCCCTATAAGACACACTTTTCCCCCTCCAAAAATGAAGGGGAAATGTGTGTGCGTCCTATGGGGTGAATGCAGGCTCCTTGGCTTCAGCGATAGCAACGAGAAGCCTCCGAAGCCTGTGCTCCAGAGGCTTCGCGTTGCTTCCGCTGAAGCCAGAAGAGTCTGCTCTTTGAGGCTGGCGGTGGGGGAAAGTAGTGCTTCCCCCATTGCCAGCCCCAGAGGATGGGGGGGCAGCGGGAAGGCGCGTGACGCCTTCCCGCTACTCTCCAACCCAGCTTTGAGGCTGGCGGTGGGGGAAAGCAGCGCTTCCCCCATTGCAAGCCCCAGAGGATGGGGGGGCACAATCTAGGTCGAAAAGCCCGCAGGAGCCGCATGCTTTTTAAAGAGCGGTCCGCTCTTGGGGGCTTTTCCCCAAGGAGGGAGAAGGGATGGACTGGCCGAGTCCATCCCTTCTCCCTCCTATGGGCTTTTGCGGGAGATGGGGGAATTCCCCCACCTCCCGCAGAAGCCCGCAGAAGCCGTGCGCTCTTTAAAGGGGCTGCGCGGCTTCTGCTGGCTTTTCTAGGAGGTGGAGGAATTCCCCCACCTCCTAGAAAAGCCAGCAGGAGCCGCGCACCATTTAAAGAGCGCGCCACTCTTGGGGGCTTTTCCCCAAGGAGGGAGAAGGGACGGACTGGCCGAGTCCATCCCTTCTCCCTCCTATGGGCTTTTGCGGGAGATGGGGGAGGAGGGACTGACTGGCCATTTCAGTCCCTTCTCCCTCCTGGTGGAAAAGCCTGCAGGAGTCGCGCGCGGCTCCTGTGGGCTTTTGCGGGAGGCGGGGGAATTCCGCCATCTCCTGCAAAAGCAGGGAGAAGGTCTTGGAGTAGTGCACAGGCTGCATGCAGCCTGTCCGCTGCTCCCAGAGCTGCGGGGAGGAAATCATATTTTTTTCCTTGATTCTCCCCCCCCCCCCTATGGGCCGGTGCGTCCTATAGGGCGAAAAATACAAAAATACGGTAATTTAATTTTAACCAACCTCTTCAAAGCAACTTAGCTAATTCAAATTATTTCCACATAAATAATGATAATGTGGAAATAGGATCACAAAGGAGCTAGCCTATAGTAGGTGTTCAAATGTAATTTAATTTTGTACATTTTGCTCCTTATAGCACAATAGCTACTCTTTTACACTAGTATGAAATTATTATTATTATGGTTATTATTCATTTACTACGGACATATTAGCTGGGAGCTCTTGGAAGTAAATAAAGTTTTCCATTAATACATCAATGATGACCAACTTGAACAACTTGAATCTATCCTTTAAATGTATAAATAATTTGAGAATAAAGCAAGTTAGTGTATGTGGTTATCATGCTGGATGAGGGGCATTTTCCCACCCAGAAAACCAATTCAAGTAATAAAAATATGCAACCATGACCATTTAATATTTTCTTATACTAACACTTTAGATAAGGAACCTTCCACTCTTACCATCTTGGAGGGAAGGCAGGATAAATATTGAATACATCAATGGACTACTATCAATTACTATTGATCTTCACAATGACAGGTGCTGAGCTTATGCATGCATCGATGCAACCTCAGTAACTAGTAATACTAATCAGGGTATTAACAAGAAAAAACAGAGAACAACTTAGGTGTATTTGTAAAAATCAGTTATCTTTCTCCTGTCTTAAGGCAAAACAATAATCAACTAACTTATTTCAACTTTTGTTTCCCTTATTCAACTAAACTAAACTAACCTTAGAAGATTTCCTTCGACTTCTTCTTGTCCAAACCACTACCAATTTATCAGGTTGCCTGTTGAGGAGGAAAAAAAGACACCCACCATTAATTTTTCTAGATTTATTTATTAATTGATTTATGACGTGATAAAAGAACAGTGCTTTCTCTTGCACCACTCCTTCATATGAAAGAGACTACAATTCACCAATTACCTTCTCATATCAACTCCGTTGAGCTATTTCAAAACTCTCCAATTCAAAAAATCATAGGTTTTTCAAACTAATTATCTACATATAAATGTACACACGCACACACGCGCGCACACACACACACACACACACACACCAAGTATTCAGTAAAATACATAGATGGATAGATTGAAAACCAATTTTCAGAGGCATTTTATTTGGAGGACACAGATGCAAGTGGTACAATTTGAAATGCTATCAGGTGGGCCTGGTTTGCATGCAATGTTAAATGACATTTAACAAGCACTTTGCTATTTCCGGACTTCTTGTTTGCTTGAGAACCTGGGATTGTGGCTTGTTTCCTCTAAACCAGGCATGGCCAAACTTGGCCCTCCAGCTGTTTTGGGACTACAGTGGTATCTCGGGTTACATACGCTTCAGGTTACATACACTTCAGGTTACACACTCCACTACCCCAGAAATAGTACCTCGGGTTAAGAACTTTGCTTCAGGATGAGAACAGTTTCAGGTTAAGAATGGACCTCTGGAACGAATTAAGTACGTAACCAGAGGTACCACTGTACAACTCCCATCATCCCTAGCTAACAGGACCAGTGGTCGGGGATGATGGGAATTGTAGTCCCAAAACAGCTGGAGGGCCAAGTTAGGCCATGCCTGCTCTCAACAAACTACCAGTGGTATGCAAAGAAAAAACTTCATCCATAAAATGCATATATCATAACTCTAGCAAAAGATCCTAAACCTCTCAGCAGTGTGTATATGAACATACATGAGTGCTGGCAGAAGGTGTAACAAATAGGTGGAGAACAGCAGTTTGCAAGGGTGGTTTAAAACCACATGGAGAGTGTGTAGTGAATTTGGAGTGTGAGTATTTCCCTCTTCTTCTTCTTTTTTTGTTTGTGTTAGTAGTTTCGCTCCAGAGAGCTTCTGGCTTATGTGAGTGCCCCAACACCCTTATTTTAATTTTTTACTTGGGTCACTGGACCAATAAGGGCACAAAGCCAGGATTTAGGGCATAGGGCCAGAATTTGCAGTTTCCTTGGAAATGCTAAATGGCTAATTGTATTCCTGGGAAGCTGTTTGGGACAGCAGAGTAGGCATTGACGATATCCAAAACTTTTTCCATTCCTCTTTCTCTTTTCGAATTTTAATTTTATTGTTGGGATATTGAATATTGACTGTACTGCTTGAGCACTGCCTCTAAAAATGACTGGGTCACCCTACCTGGCATTTAAAAGATATTTTAGGATCACCAGTCCAGAATAAAACAAAGAACGTGTCAGGAGATTTATTTAGGCAGGAATAGAGGCAAAATTGAGTTCTGTTAAACAGGAAGATGTGAAATGGGGGAAAAAAGGTTTAGTAAATGTTTTTATGACCATTAGAGTTACAAGGTAGGGACTTTTCACCATTTGTCAGATTGCATAAAGAAGGAAAGTTTGGTCCAGCAGAAAAACATCTACCTCCTAAAAACCCTGTAAATAAAGGGGAGCAACCAAAGCCCATTTATAATTTTGTGCTTAGGGCATAGATAAATGTTTAGAGCAGAAAACCACATGTTGTAAATGTGACCAAACTTATCTGGCTGACATATGGTAAAAAGTAGATCTGACTTCTATTATAGACAAAAAATAAATAAGGCTTATATCAGTCTGCTCCTTAGGGGAGCAATAGATTAAAAGCTTAAGTTATAAGGTGGTGAAAGCACATGCACAAGGAAAAATGGTTTACCAGAAGTATGTCTAAAGCAGCATGCAATATTTTTTTGTGGCTAGAGAGAATAAACTATGTCTAAGCATCCCAATGGTGAAGAAAGTGTAGCTAAAAGTTCATTGGGAAGGATGGATTTGATACCTTTAGAGAGCTTTACTGCAAAAAGGGGTCCATGTGTATGAGATGGGAAATGCTTTGACTCTGACAAACCATTAAAATATTTGGAGAAAGTATTTCACTCTTACTGCATAAGAGTTTAGACCATCAAAAATGCAGAAAGAATATTGTATGTTATTGGGTTTACTTTATGTTTCCCATAGTTTCCAAAAGGCCTTAAATGGAGTAAAAAAAAACAGTTAGAAGAAAAACTGAGGTGATTGAAGATTGGGAAGAGACTTATTTTAGCTTAGAACAACAGACAGTAACATTAGAGCAGGAACTGGGGAGTGAAAAGTTAAAACCTACAGAAGGTAAGATGGTTGTCTTCTTTGAAAAATATGGAAGTTGAAAAAGAGAAGGCAATAAAACTTGCTCAGGAAGCAGAGGAATCATTAAAAATTGCACACACAGACAAGCTGCTGCAGAAATGCTTGTAATCAAAATACAGGATCCGAAAAAGCAGTTAGTTATGATCATGGTGTTTCTCGCATTCAAGAACTAGAAAAGCACTTAATTTAATCAACTCTCTTGCAATATCATAATGGTTTCTGCAGTTATTAGAGAATTCAAGAACTATTTCTAATTTGAAGAACATTTGGGGTTTGTTTACAAATCTCCTTAAAGGGAACATACTGTGATTTGAAAATGGGAATATTCAGTTTAAATCAATAGGCTATGACTCCATAATTGAAAAATATAGTGTAATGGGAACAATGAGTAAAATTAGTAAACAAATTGATCCTCTAATTTGGAAGGCAGTGGCTTTAAGTTATATGGAGTATCCAGTTGTGGGACCCCATGTGCTTAAATTGAAACATTTTACAGTCTAAATTCTATAAAAGGAGTCTTGGCCTCATTGAATTACGGTAATTAAATATTTCTACAGAGTTTCCACAGTGTGTGTCTTACCTAAAAACAAGCCAACAGACTTGGAAACAATGTACTTACTTATGGAACCAAAGAACTGGAGTATCGTTTTTTTGGACACTGGAAATATATTAGCTAATAAACTATATTACATAACAGTCCAAAGAACTTACGGAACCCATCAATAAAGCATTAAACAGGGCTGCAAGTATATCACAAGTTATAACTGCATTGCTTTCTACATAGGAACAATTAATAGAAAAGAATAATCATGTTAGAGTTTTTAAATGTGATAACCAAAGCTTTGAGACACACCTTGATTGCTTTTCATTTATTTATTTTTAATACATTTTATTTTTCAGTTTAATTTTTATAACATGCAAACATCAAATACAAATATCCCATTTTTTAATTACTCCCTCACTATTTCTTAGTTAATAGTTTTAACTACAGTTTTAACATAATCCTACTAATGAATTTCATTGTTTACAATAATTTTTCAGATAGTATACATGATCCCCTCCATTCTTTATTAAAAGTTGTTTCTTCCTAGTGTCTGACTCTTCCAGTGAGTTTTGCCACTTCAGCATAGTCCATTAATCGAATCTGCCACTCTTCCTTGGTTGGAACTATATCTTCCTTCCATTTCTGTGCCAGCATCATCCAGGCAGCTGTGGTTGTATACATAAACAGTTTTTTTTCTGGTCATTGGGTCTCTCCACACCTAGTATTCCTAAAAGAAAAGCTTCTGGTTTATTACACCCTACATTCCAAAAACAATTAGAAGTGGTTAAGAGTTTAGGAGAACAGACAACTTTAGAGGTACATAATGAAAAACGGATTATTACTGAAATAGCTACAATGAGAAAAATTGGAACCAATAACTGGTGGAATTCATTGTCTGAATGAAGACCAAGTGTTTAAGGAGCATTAGCAATAATGATTCACCCCATTGTGGTGATACTAATTGGCCAAGATGAGATCCTTATAACTATAATATGCATGATGTGGTGGACGGTGAGACAAGCATGGACTCTGTATATCCTAGAAGAACACAAAAGATTCCAACAACAAAGGAGTGTTAGATAACATGTAGGAACATGAATCCAACAACATGGGGAATTGTGAGGAAGGGTGTGTGAATCTGAATTTATAATATGGATTAGCTCTGTAGATCATGGCACAGGTATAAGATTGACACAACTATAGTATGACACAAAACCCTCCATGAACCAGGAAACAAGCCTGATCCCAATCACCTGCTGAAAAGCATTCAGGAATATCCTGAGTTCACACACATCTGACCTAAAGATTAACCTGCAGGATTGCTAAGCGCAGGATACTCAGCTCCTCCATGTGAGCCATCCACACAATGGTGAGGTGATTTAAAGGCAGATTGCAGACAGAGATGCCTAGGTTTACATAACTGCTCACTATCCAAATATTTAGCCTTCTCTTAAGCAAACAGGATAGCCACTTTTAACCATTTCTCACTATTCTGAAAGGAGTTACGGAAATTGTAGGAATCACTCATTTTACAGTCACCTCCCCTATACATTGGCATGACTTGGCAAGAATGTATTAAAAAACCCATTAGAGTCAAAGGCTAGTGGGCTCTCATAGCTCCAATAGCACAGAACCTATCCAGCACTCTCTGGGACTCTGAACACTTACGCTTTGCTTAAGGACAATTATACTTTTCCTTCCTTCCCATCCCCCTTCTAGTGTGGGTTTATAGCTAAATGGTCACAAACCATGCCTCTCTAGGCCTTTAGAACAGAATCTTTTATTTTTTAATTACAGTGTGCCTACCTGCTTAGACTGTAACTAGACTGTAACTATGGTAACTGTTTATTCTAAAAGTATGGTAAAAGAAATCCATATACGGCAATATATGTAAAGAGCTAAAGGACAAGTGGCAAACAAGTGTTGCGGTAATGTTTATTGGAAGTTTAAGGGAAAGCGTTTTCTGGCAAATGACCTATGGCCAACATAACATGTGACGGTTCACTGACAGACACAAATAAATGCCTCCAAAGCAAGACCCTGTGGATATGACACTTAAATGTGCATTCACAAGTTGCAGGTTGTAATTCCTACAATAATTTGTCAGGCCAAGAAGAAGCAGCTCAGCCACAGCCAAGTGTAAGCACCCCTTCCCCGCAATGCAACTTTTAACATCATTTGCAGGTAAGACAAACATCAGGAATGGCTCTTTTTTTAAGAATTAAATTTCATCATATTGATGAACATCATATTGCCAACCAATTTCCTTTTTAATTTCTGTCGCAAACTCAACAATAACAAAGTTGCCAACAGACAACAGTTACCCTACCTTCACCATAAGGTCCCAGGGCAATTTACAATTAAATAAAAACACAATACAGTATTAAAATCAGTTAAAACAAATATGAGAATCAGTTCCTTTTGAAAAAAACTTTCTTTTTCAGTTTCTGAAAATACAACAAACAACCCACCTTGAGAATTAGCCACAGGCACATAACTGTTATTCAAACTCTCAACTCAGTCATTTCACTTACAGGGCTAATTCACATATGCATATACTCCACTTGGTTGCCTCATTGCTTCACAGCTCACAGTTGGGTGCTTTTCCATGAAATGTGTGAGCAGTAGCTGAAATATGTGAATGCACCCAGTACAGTATTTGAAACTGTGGCAAATGACACACAGAAACAGACTTTTTCAGGAGTTCAAAAACAGAAGGTTAAGGAACCAGTATTTCACCACAGTACCTGGGAAAGTTCCTCCAATGTTAAAACTGTAAGTCACTTTGCCTGTTAGAAAGGTTTGCTTTCAGAAGAGCAAAGATATAGTCCAACAAGACAATGACTGATCCCGCCCCCCACAACATCCAAATCAATATGGATAATTTAACCCAGCAATGCCCCCCTACACACATGCAAACCACACTGCAACCAAAACTGCAACCAACCATGGCCTTGGCTCTCTGATCTCTAGCTCAGCCAGCAACAATAAGATCCAGAAAACACTGACACTAAAACTCCACTTACCTACAGTCGTACCTTGGAAGTCGAATGGAATCCGTTCCGGAAAACCAAAGTGCGGCTTCTGATTGGCTGCAGGAAGCTCCTGCAGCCAATTGGAAGCCATGGAAGCCCCGTCAGACGTTTGGCTTCCAAAAATAGTTCACAAACCAGAACAGTCACTTTCACGTTTGCAACATTCGGGAGCCAAAACATTTGGGAACTAAGCTTTTCGACTTCCAAGGTACGACTGTACTATGTAAATAATAAAAGTTTACCCCGCAAACCCATAGTGCTTATAACAATACAGTGGTACCTCGGGTTACAAACACCTTGGGTTACAGACGCTTCATGTTACAGACTCTGCTAACCTTGGGTTAAGAAGAAGAAGAGTTTGGATTTGATATCCCGCTTTATCACTACCCGAAGGAGTCTCAAAGCGGCTAACATTCTCCTTTCCCTTCCTCCCCGACAACAAACACTCTGTGGGGTGAGTGGGGCTGAGAGACTTCAAAGAAGTGTGACTGGCCCAGGGTCACCCAGCAGCTGCAGGTGGAGGAGCGGAGATACAAACCCGGTTCACCAGATTACGAGACTACCGTTCTTAACCACTACACCACACTGGCTCTCCAGTTAAGAACTTTGCCTCAGGATGAGAACAGAAATCACGTGCCAGTGGCGCAGCGGCAGCGGGAGGCCCCATTAGCTAAAGTGGTACCTCAGGTTAAAAACAGTTTCAGGTTAAGAACAGAACTCCGGAACAAATTAAGTTTGTAACCAGAGGTACCACAGTAGTGTTTCAAACTGTTTGTAACTGGCCTGTATAAAGGCCTCTACAAGTAGAAAACAGAAACACTGTTTTTTCTTTTTTTAAAGAAATGGTTTTTCCTCTTTTCATCACCTTCCACCTTACCCTGGATGTTTGGAGTACCTCAAGGACAGCCTCCAAAGATGAACTCAATACATGGGCAGCTTATCATGAAGCAGGCATTCCTTCAGCTACCCTGGGGTCCTTCTAAGCATCATAAGGCACCAGGCACTTTGAACTGTGCTCGGAGCCAAAGCCAATGAAGTTATTTCAATATTAGAAATGAAGGTTGCAAATCATCTGGTGCTAGTTAACAGCCAAGTGGCTGTATTTCGAATTAAGTGAAGTTTCCAAACCGTTTTCACAATCACACTTTACAATCCTCTGTGTTATTAAAATATGAAATAGTTTTACTCTTCCACAAAAAGATTAGACCGAATACGGAAATCTGGAACAGGTCACTTATGAAGTGTAAGAATCATTCCTTCCCCAGTGAAGAGGAAGGGAAACTTTTAGTAAACTAAGAGCTTTCACTCTTTTTGCTTCCTGTTTCTTTTGAGCTGCTGACAGACTACATAGGTTAGGCTAGTAGCTTCTTTGCTGATAGGTTAGAAATAATACATGTTCCAGGAAGGCATCTTTTTTTGTATGTGTAAAGTATACCTATTAATTGTACAGTGTGTAGAATAGCCCTTCCATTTCTCCAGACCTGACTCCCATTAAACTCCAGCCAGCACTCCTATGCAGAATTAAAACATTTAAAACCAAAATGAAATAAAATGTCTTTTAACTCAAGCAATTTTTTTACTCCACTACACACAGCCTATCTCAACATTCCCCTTCTGTTTGCTAACATAAATGCTTCAGAGAAGAAGTAGTGTCTGTGTATGTAACTTTGGCACCTAATTGCATTTTTATTTTTTTTACTGTTTGATTTGGGTTGAATTAATTGCTGCACTCTGCTAAATTGCCCTTCTGAAGCAAGCATAAGAGTATAATTAACATGAGATGTAGCAATGTTTCCGCACAATAGCGGGCAGACACACCTATTGAAGGATAAAAATAATTACTTGAGGAATGAAGTCAGGGTATTTTGGAGATAAGATTTCATTTTGTGTGTCACTGGCTCACTGCTGTGCTTTGCTTTTCAGCATCACATGTGGAGTTTTCACTGAGAAACTCCTCTAAAAAGCTTACTGCCTCTAAATTCTGCTTGGAAATTTAGTTTGGAATACCGTTTTAAAATAAAATAATAACATGTCTCATTTTTCAGAGGAAGCCTTGCTCCTTCCATAAAATCCTGGTTCCACAAAAGTTAGCTGTCAAACATGAATGCCACTACATTTAAACACCCTATGTTTAGTCAATATTTTTCATGATGTCCCCCAAGGTACCACAATATGCTACTTATTTTAGGTCATTTTTAATACGATGATGCCGACAATCACCTACATTTATCCAGGTGTACAGGATTTATTTTGCTTCAGAACCTCTACTCACCACAACTTCAAATTGGGCTGTACTAAATGCAATGCTATGCTAGCAGTTGCTGGTTTCCTTAGTAGTTCTGGCAGTTTCCAATTCTGAACTGTCAGTATTATATTTTTTTTAAGGAAGAAAATGAAGTAACTCAATACAGTATATTCATAAGGCCTCTCCATGCCTTCAGCTTGGACCTGTGAGGACATACACCCTCTACACTCCTGATTTTTGCATGTTTTGCATGAAGGTCTGAAAAGAGCTTGCAAGTTCATTTGCCTAAAAGCACTTACAAGTCTCCTCATGATCTGGGAGCCCTCATAAGGCAATTTTCTGATTATGAGGAGGCTTGTAAGCGCCTTCAGGCAAATACACTTAAAGCCTCCTTCAGAACTTCACTCTAAACATGTAAAGGTCAAGAGCGGGCAGCCTGCGTCCGGTGGTACTGCAATATACGCATCAAACCATCCCTCTACGTACTTTTCAGGCCTGAAGAGGGCCTATTGCCAATCCGAGATAAACAAAAGCTGTAATAATACTTTTCAGTATACATTTTTCACTGACGAAAAATATAGACATCCAGTACTGACTGCTTCCAACCATTTTCATAGTATCCTAGAACTGGAAGGGACTCTAATGGTCATCTAATCCACCCCCTGGAATGCAGGAATCTTTGTACCCAATGTGGGGCTCAAACCCACAACCCTGAGATAAAGAGTCTCATGTTCAATGAACTGAGCTACGCACTTTGTTATCATAAAAACAACCTATCATAACGAAAGCTGTAGGGAGCCTAGAAAGGACCAACTCTCTCAAGACCCTGCTTAGCCATATAATTACAGGAATGCTTCATTCAACCATGCTTTAATTCAACATTCTCCTACCACTTCCTACTGGCTGCTAGCATAGTTCAGGGCTGAGCCATCAAATGCTGACTATATGGACAATGACAAGTAAAAAGTATGCAAAAAAGAAGCATAAAGCAAGAATAACTGCTTCAGCTCCTATTGAAAAATGTGCTTAGTTGTGACCAACTTAAGGGGAATGTGAGGAAGAAAGAAGATGGGACCTGTACACACATAAGTCATTTGGGTAGAATTTATTACTTAGAATAGGCCGGGAAAGCTCTCAAAGCCGCTCACAAAATAGCCTCAAAATAAAATTCCACTCAGATCTAGGAAAAATAGAAATTTACAAGGTGTCTATATGGAACCAGGTATATTCAGGCAGCATTTCCTGTCCTTGTCCTTCTTCCCTGGTTCCTCTTCCCATGAAGCTCCCTTCAAGATCCTCATAATAAAAGAAATAATTGAAATTAAAGAATGTAAGACCTCTTCCTCCATCAGTGAGTTGTAGGAGAAGGATAAAAATATATAGCTATTTTAAAGCTAAAAAGAAATGAGAAGCCAGAGCATTGGATTAATCAATCTTAGGTCTTCCCTGTAAACATCTCTTTCTATATGAATTTTTTGCCCTGAAAATAGAAAGTCAGCATTACATGGGCACTGAAAATGCTCAATTCACGTTGCACTGTTTTGGTGTGTATAGGATGTCCACTTAACCCCCCACTCACCCCCCAAAAAACCTTTTTTTTTGGGGGGGGGGATGTACTTCTGAAGACATAGGGTTCCCCCCTAGCATACAGATACCCTCTTGCTTTTCAGTGGCTATGTTTTCACTATGGTCCTGTAGGCACTCACCACTTGCATTTGCTATTTGAAGGAGTAACTATTGGAATTATTTATTCATTCATTCATTCATTCATTCATTAATAAAATCTATACACTCTGTGTGTGTGTGTGTGTGTGTGTGTGTGTGTGTGTGTGTAAGTAAAACCTCAGAGCGGCTTACAAAAGATAAAACAGTAAAATCAAGAAAAAATTACAACCCTACTTAAAGACATACAAAGTTAAAATACTGAAGCAGATTAAAATTACCCCAACTTTCTAAGCATCTAAGATTATTTTTAGCAGGTACCAAAAAGATTACAGTGAAGGTGCCTGATTGGAACTTCCTGCCTACTGAGATCACCGCCACACTAAACGATCAAGTTCTTACAGTCACCGCCACACTAAACGATCAAGTTCTTACAATTGTGGAACAAGTATTATGTGGTACCTGCATTTGTGACAATTCCGCTGACTGAAGCAGTCAAGTGGGCACATGCAGAGTTAGGCGATCTCATAAGAAAACTGGTCTTCATATACTAATAATAAGACCAGCAAGTTTATAAACCAAACCTTCTACAAATTTAATCTGTGCAAACCTGCACACCAAACAAGTTCCTGTCCACTTTATAGTTCCACTGTGAATGGAAGCAAAATATATAGTTGTAGAAGTAGTATGTGAGAGAACTAATACAAACGAACGGCTAAGGGAGCTGGGCATGTTTAGCCTGGAGAAGAGGAGGTTAAGGGGTGATATGATAGCCATGTTCAAATATATAAAAGGATGTCACATAGAGGAGGGAGAAAGGTTGTTTTCTGCTGCTCCAGAGAAGCGGACACGGAGCAATGGCTCCAAACTACAAGAAAGAAGATTCCACCTAAACATTAGGAAGCATTAGGAAACATTCGGAAGAACTTCCTGACAGTAAGAGCTGTTTGACAGTGGAATTTGCTGCCAAGGAGTGTGGTGGAGTCTCCTTCTTTGGAGGTCTTTAAGTAGAGGCTTGACAACCATATGTCAGGAGTGCTCTGATGGTGTTTCCTGCTTGGCAGGGGGTTGGACTCGATGGCCCTTGTGGTCTCTTCCAACTCTATGATTCTATGATTCTAAGCAACTCCCCATTTAAGCAAGTTCGAGGCATGCACACACTGCCGTAAACCCAGAATTGGCATGGAAAGCGGCAAAAACAGCTCTAAAAGAGCACAAAATTGGCAAAAGTGGTGTCTAGCAATCCCAGGAACTTTTGCACTGACCTTTGAGGAGTGTGGAGAGCTGGAATTTGAGCAAGGAGGTTTGGAGGGAGAAATTGTGGTGGAGTTGGGTGGTTTTGGTTTTTTAAAGAATTTTTCAAGGGTTTCCAGAGGTTTAGAAGGTGTTTGCAGGCTTTTTAAATGTTCCCAATACACACAATGTCAATTAAATATGTGGTGCCTCAGAACATAACCCCTGGGTAAATGGGAGTTGCTTGTATGGATTTAAATAACTGCTTTCCTACCCAAAACATATTTTTAATGATCAGAATATGGAGCTGTTTTCTTCTTCCTATGACTTATTTTGTGCTAAACTAGAAAGTGAGAGACTAGTCAAGTGACCTGACCTGTCTATATTACAAAGCAGACAGGTACAAGTGAGACAGGGTTTATATTAGAACTTCATCAAATTTTCTGTATCAAGGGCATGCTTTGCTTTCCGGCTTGACGATTTAAAAAGACAAAGACCTCCCACATGTATATGCCACTACTTTTTCCTACTGAGCTTTGAAGTACGGTGTGGCAGGCCCAAATCCTTGCGTTCTTAAATCTAAGTCCAATAGAAATGAAGTCTGAAGAGGGTGTTGAATTAAACAAGACACTGATCCATTAAACAAGATACTGTGGAATGCCCTCCTATCAGATGTCAAGGAGATAAAGAACTACACATTTAGAAGACATCAGAAGGCAAGGAAGTTTTAAATGTTTGACATTTTACTATCTATATCTGCTGTAAGCCCCCCACAGTGGCTGGGGAAACCCAGCCAGACGGGTGGAGTATAAATAAAATAATAGTAATAGTAACAACAACAACAACAACTTTTTATAGAGAATAGGTTATGGAGTAAAACCATTCTTCTCATAACTATACACAATTGCCTTCTATAAAAACACCGAGAGATCAGAGTTTACTGCATGGACAAAGGTATCTTGTGGAGTTAAGCTTCCTAATAGTTGTACTTGCTGAATTTTTTTGGATTAGTGGGCACACTCTGAATATTCAGGATAGGATAGGTTAAGTTAAATATGAACCACTTCACAGGATGGAACTGAACAAGGATTTTGCTAGTTCATTGCTAATGCTTCTGGATAATTAAGTGGAGGAACTTGCAAATGCTACAGGCAGTCCAATCCAACTCCCTTGTCAAGGAGCCTTTTGACCTCATCACATACTTTTAATAACTGAGTCGAATTGTGACAGAGCACAGCATGCTTTGATGCAGGAGCTGAGCCTTCAAAAATCCACACATTTCAACAGTATAAGGGAAAACAGCTATGTGACTTAGTAATGCTATTCACAGAAAAACTCTGAGGCAACTCCCATTCTTCCAAGGTCTCTTCTCAGTGGTGGATGTATGCATGACAATTCTAACATGACTAATTTGTATTAAAATGTTGTCGGACCACCATTTTCATCCTGCTAAGCAATATTTTCCACACTGAGAAGCACTGCTAGAACCAATGTGACTTCTCTATGAGGATTTACAATCAAATACTGAGCCAAAAGTGTCTTTGTAAAATACCAAGTTCATAGACAACACCCAGTTTTATCAGTGCTGAAGAGAGGAGGGAACATCTTGGCACTGAACATGGCAGACCATTTTTGCTGCAGGACAAGCAGCAAAGAACTGCCACCTGCCAAGAACTTAATTCTGATGTTGACAAGGACAACCTGGCCCTGAATGGTCAAGCTACTCTGTCCCAACTGAGTGAACAACAGCTAGCTGCTAGCTCAGAAGATGCCACTTCACCTCTCCTCTCTGCTAACACCTCGCCATGTGCCACGCCCAGAACACTGTGAAGGGGCAGCAGAAAGACCTAAGAGCTTCTGCCATCACTCCAGCATTCACAGCCCCTGTTGTGGTACCTGCCTGACCACCTCCCATCAGCGCCCTGGCAGCAGCGGAGGAGACCATACTGCAGAAGATCAACTGGGCTGTCTGTGAGCTCCAGTAGAGCACTTGCATACAGGTCCTGCACAGAATCCCTCAAAGGGTTTTTTTTAAAAAAAAAAAGACGAAAAGTAACACGTTTGAATCAGAAGCAAGTACACAGTCATGTTTGAACGGCTCAGAATAATCTAGCCTCTAAGGGGTACATTGCTTGGTGCCATAAGTAGACATGGCTGTGCTCCCATGGTTTGCCAATGGGAGACTACTATTAGTTTTAAATGGGAACTAAATGTTTCACAGTACAGCTATATATATGTATTAATAAAATTAGCTGGATATACACTATATACTAGTGTTGCTAGTGGAAGCCCATTTAACAGCTTCTGCTAGTGCACCGGGTCTTTTTTCTCACTCTCCTTCTCATCTACATGTACCAAAAATTGTCTCTGAGGGGTTATCCCAGACTAGTGGGGCTCTGTGGGGTGGTGAATGCTTCCCTCTGTGGGGAAGCCTTCTCAGGCCCACTGAAAGAGGCGGTCATTAAACCGCTTCTTTAAAAAACATATTTAGACCTGGCCAATATGGCCAACTATCGCCCAGTCTCAAATCTTCCATTCTTGGGCAAGGTGATTGAGCGGGTGGCTGCTGAACAACTCCAAGCACACCTGGAGGATGTGGACCATTTGGATCCCTTCCAATCAGGATTCAGGCCTCACTATGGGACTGAAACTGCCTTGGTTGCGCTGGTCGATGATCTCTGGCAGGCTAGGGAAAAAGGTGAGAGCTGTTTCCTAGTTCTGCTAGATCTCTCAGCAGCTTTTGATGCCATCAACCATAACATCCCTCTGGACCATCTATAGGGGCTGGGGGGCACTGTTATACAGTGGTTCTGCTCCTTTCTCCTGGGCCATGTGCAGAAAATGGTGGTGGGAGATGAGTGTTCAGACCTCTGGGCTCTCACTTGTGGGGTGCCTCAGGGTTCCGTCCCTTCTCCCATGCTAAAAATACATCTACATCAGGTGGTTTGGGCTGGGTGTTCATCAATATGCGGATGATATCTAGGTCTACCTCTCTTTTAAATCAGAACCAGTGAGGGCAGTGAAGGTCCTGTGTGAGTGTCTGGAGGCTGTTGGAGGATGGATGGTGGCTAACAGACTGAGGCTGAATCCTGACAAGACAGAAGTACTGTTCTTGGGGGACAGGGGGCAGGCTGGTGTAGAGGACTCCCTGGTCCTGAATGGGGTAACTGTGCCCCTGAAAGAACAGATGCACAGCCTGGGATTAATTTTGGATTCACAGCTGTTCATGGAGGTGCAGGTTAATTCTGTGTCCAGGGCAGCTGTCTACCAGCTTCATCTGGTACGCAGGCTGAGACCCTACCTGCCTGTGGACTGTCTCACCAGAGTGGTGCATGCTCTAGTTATCTCCTGCTTGGACTACTGCAACACGCTCTATGTGGGGCTACTTTTAAAGGTGACCCGGAAACTTCAATTAATCCAGAATGTGGCAGCTAGATTGGTGACTGGGAGTGGCCGCCGAGACCATATAACTCCAGTCCTAAGAGACCTGCATTGGCTCCTAGTATGTTTCCGAGCACAATTCAAAGTGTTGGTGCTGACCTTTAAAGCCCTAAACGGCCTCTGTCCTGTATACCTGAAGGAGCGTCTCCACCAACATCGTTCAGCCGAGGGCCTTCTGGCGGTTCCCTCACTGCGAGAAGTGCGGTTACAGGGAACCAGGCAGAGGGCCTTCTTGGTAGTGGTGTCTGCCCTGTGGAATGCCCTCCCATCAGATGTCAAGGCAATAAGCAACTATCTTACTTTTAAAAGACATCTGAAGGCAGCCATGTTTAGGGAAGTTTTTAATGTTTAATGCTGTATTGTGTTATTAATATTTAGTTCGGAGCCACCCAGAGTGGCTGGGGAAACCCAGCCAGATGGGTGGGGTATAAATTATTATTATTATTATTATTAATAAGAGAATAACAATTGCCATAGCTCTATGATTTCTCCCATGTGCCTTTTATCCATAAACACACACACACACACACACACACACACACACTTTTTATATATAAAAAAAACAAACCAATAGCTTTAAGCATTCAACAAGGCAACTCTAATTGCATCTGCTGACACCAATCACACTGTGAATAGCTGAGTGTTCTTGTAGTTGCCACTCACTGGAGCAGCCTCATGCTAAACTCACAACAGTGTAGCTGGGGCTGTCAGATTGCCAGTTCCTAAACTGTTTAAGCCATAATATTAATGGGATGCTGTTAAACAGCAATCACTCAATGTAGAACAAATGACTGAGAGTCCCTAAAACTAACCTTTCAGAGTGTAACTTCAACAACATGAGTTTAGCATGAAGTGCTGGTTTGTTGTCGGCAGTTGTACTCAGAAGGAGTAATGGGGAAATAAGGGCTCCATTTTGAGAGGGCACAGAAAGCCTCAATGACAGACTTCTTTATCTTTCCACCAAGGAAATCAGGGATAGCCAATGTGGTGCCCTCCATATGCCGCTGGACTTTAGCTTCTATCATCAATGACCATACTGGCTGGGGCTGATGGGAGCTGGAGTCTCAGCAACATATGAAGGGCACCATGTTGTCCACCCCTGGATTAAATGATGTTCCTCCCCCTCTACCTTCAACCCTGTGAGGTAGGTTGGATTGAGAGACAATGACTGTCCTAAGGCCTTGCAGTGAGTTCAGATTTAAACCAGGTCTCCCTTGCCCAAGTACTATCCAACAATGCCTGCTATACAATATTTCAATGAACAGTGGACAAATAATTATTGAGAACACAAAGTCTGAGATGCCATTATCCCAAACTCCACTTAAGGACACACAATGAAAAAGCTCTATTGGGGGAACAAATTTTTCAGACCACCAGTATCTTAAAACCAGAAATGATTTTTGAAAAATCCCTGAGGTCAGTTCCATGCATGTAAAAGAAAGCACTCTCAAGCCTTTACATAGGTGGCATCAAACACCTCTGAGATGCAGATACATTAATAAAGCAGTCTCTGCTCTCTGTTGAGGGTATAAGGAAATCATGTCTTCACATGTGGTGGGCATGCAATAAATTGCAACCATTTTGGAAGACCATTGTTAAATAAATAAGCTTGATTATAAAGCAAAATATTATTTACATCCCAACCTTGGTTTTGCTAACGATCTTTAAATATGATAATGTTAATTTTAGATATAAATAATTAATCCTCTTTTAGTAGCCACTTGACAACTTATGGCACAAAACTGGAAATCTCTGGAACATTTGCATACTTTCTGAAAACAGAAACTATGGACAGCTGTACTTTCTGAAAAATTGACTAAGGAATTCACAGCATTAGCTAGAAAAGGAGAAAAGGGAAACTTTACCATAACATGGCAGGACATGGGTGGTGCTGTGGGTTAAACCACAGAGTCTAGGGCTTGCCAATCAGAAAGTCAGTGGTTCGAATCCCCACGACGGGGTGAGCTCCTGTTGCTCGGTCCCTGCTCCTGCCAACCTAGCAGTTCGAAAGCATGAAGTGCAAGTAGATAAATAGGTACCGCTCTGGCGGGAAGGTAAACAGTGTTTCCGTGCGCTGCTCTGGTTTGCCAGAAGCGGCTTAGTCATGCTGGCCTCATGACCCAGAAGCTGTACGCCGGCTCCCTCGGCCAATAAAGCGTGATGAGCGCCGCAACACCAGAGTTGTCCGCGGCTGGACCTAACGGTCAGGGGTCCCTTTACCTTTACCATAACATGGCAGGCACCCTTTTATCATGTACTCAAAGGAACATCATTTACATTGGCACCCACTGGAGTCGCACCTAACACTTTGAAACAATGTTTTCCCAGAGGAACCTGTGTTTGTAGGGTGCAGGTGATGGGGGGTTGGTTTTCTATGTTTATTTAGAAAAAATCATTAACAGATTTAGTTAAATAAAACAAATCAGAAATGAAAACAGGAGTGAACCTAGATATAATCCCTTGCTATCCTTTAGTGCTCCCTCATGGTGATTTATGCCCATTAATTACTTAATTCACACCAGAACCATAATGTTTCCCATCTTAGTTATTTTAAATGCCATATTATCTAAGTTCCTCCCACACCACACACCATTTTCCTCTCTAGAATAATTGTGCTATGTAATCCCCTGGACACAGCGCTCATCCATTTAGCCAAATGTTCTGTCCAAATGTTCTGACAGCCTGGAAGCCATTCTGACAAATGAGACTGCAACTTTTGTGAAGACTGTGGGAATTAAAACAAAAACAAACAGCCACCCGAAATGTCAGAATTAATGACAGCATCACAGTGGTGGTGCAATCTACAGAGGACTATATATCATAATCTGTCAGGAACAAGAGTATCTCATGCAGAGGCAGGAGAGGGAGTAGTATGCACCCTATGCACAATTTCTCAATCAGTGTGATAACAATAGAAGAAAAATGTCTGCTGGTTATAGCTTGCAGAGACAAGGGGAGACAGAAATCTCTGTTCTAACTGTGCACTAAATTCCGGACTTGAGGGAGCGATGAACCAACCCGAAATAAAAAGAGGGAAATTTTCAACATCCAGACAAAACATCTATATCCCAAAGCAAAACAATCACTCGCTCACTCACTCAATAATAATGCTCACCAAAAGACACAACAGCTTTTGCATCACATGTAGGTCTCCTAAGAACATTAGCAATTTGTTTTTAAATAATAGTTTCATAATATGCAGTGTGTTTTGTTCTCAGTCTGAAATAGAACTATTAATCTCATACACCACCATCTCATTTTAGTATCAATACCAACTTCTAGCTGGAAAGATCAATAACAAAAATAATAAGATATCTGTAGGCAACTTTTCAGGGCCACAGGGCAGCGGCGGCGGAACCAGCAGCGAGAAAGGGCTCCTTTTGGGCCGCTTGTCCCTCCACCGCCACCGCCCACCTTACTCAAGTATAAGCCGAGGGGGGCTTTTTCAGCATAAAAATGTGCTGAAAAAGTCAGCTTATACTCGAGTATATATGGTAAATATTAAAGGTAAAAGCACAATGTTTAACACATCAACCATAGCTAAGTGGTAGAGAATCTGCTTTGCATGCAGGTTTCTAGTTCAATCTCATATCAGGTAGGACTGGAAGAGATTCTGTGTCTAAAACACTGGAGATCTACTGCCAATCAGTGTAGATAATATTGAGATAGACGGACCGTTAGTCTTACTCTGTATAAGGCAGCTTCCTATGTTCCTATGAAAGACAGCACTAGAAATAAATAAAACAATAATCGTAATAATCATTCAGCTGTGGACAATGTCATGAAAACAAAATGATTCAGCAGTGGTAGTAAAGGTAAAGGTAAGGTAAAGTATCCCTGGATGGTTAAGTCCAGTTGAAATCATTGCTTTCAGACCAGGGGAGCCAGCGTTTGTCCACAGACAGCTTTCTGGGTCATGTGGCCAGCATAACTAAACCAATTCTGGCACAATGGGACACTGACAGAAGCAAGCGAGCATGGAAATGCTGTTTTCCTTCCTCCACAGCAAAAGCTATTTATCTACTCATGCTGGTATGCTTTCAAACTACTAGGTGGCAGAAGCTGGGACAGAGCAACGGGAACTCACCCCGTCATGCAGATTTGAACTGACGACTTTATGATCAGCAGCCCAAGAAGCTCAGCGGTTTAGACCTCATACTTGCAAGAAAAAGTGAAAGAAGAAGGTCTTTAGTACCCATTTGAAGTCTTGTAACAATGGTGTCAAATGGACCTCAATTGGCATAATAGAATTCCACAAAGTGTGGGGCTACTGCAAACAAGGCCCTCTCCCTTCACCTGCCAATTTAAATAATTTCACCAGCATTCACACACACACACACACACACACACTCACACAACCTCTGAAGATGATGATTTCAAAGTGTGGGAAGGTGGATATGCATGCAGGCAGTCTTTTCAGAAACCTGGTTCCAAACCATTTAGGGCAGGCTTCCTCAACCTCCGCCCTCCAGATGTTTTGAGACTACAATTACCATCATCCCTGACCACTGGTCCTGCTACCTAGGGATCATGGGAGTTGTAGGCGAGAAACATATGGAGGGCCGAGGTTGAGGAAGCCTGATTTAGGGTTTTAAAGGTCAAAATCAACACTTTTAGAGGTGCCCAGAAACACACTGATAACCAGCACAACTGATACCATGTTGTTGGAGTCATTTATGCCAATTGCCCTAGTCTAAATAAACTCCTAATTAAATAGCCCAGCCAACATCTGGTCAGCAGAA
The DNA here is from genome assembly GCF_951804945.1 of Podarcis cretensis. Taxonomy (NCBI): domain Eukaryota; kingdom Metazoa; phylum Chordata; class Lepidosauria; order Squamata; family Lacertidae; genus Podarcis; species Podarcis cretensis. The sequence goes on along the minus strand of NC_137172.1, from coordinate 123,195,257 downwards.
TTTGACACCAGCTGAAGTTTCTAAACTTCCTTCAAAAGACAGCCAGGTGCAAAGTGCCTATCCTTTCCAGATCTTGAAGTTTTGTAAACTACTATATTTTTGATGGACAGCTATATAAATAAAGTAAATATAACTGTGTGCATTCAAGGAATGCATGTTTATCACTATAAGGCAGACACTGCATGGCATATCAAGGGTAGGGAACTGGTTCCAGCCAGAAGGTTAGATGTTGCTGTCCCCTGGCCTCTGCAAGCTACTGTGTCAGGTGGGCAGGAGCAGTCAATCACCCATCATGACCACGACACTGGAATTCTTCAAGGACCCCAATCCCACAACCCCCACCAACCCATACAATCCCTGTCTTCAAAGACATTATTTACATCTACCTAGGCTGGAAGCTGATTTCATGTAGGGCAGCAGAGGTTAAGGTGGGCACCTGGCACCAAGTTCACACAATCCTTGTAAGGCAAGGATTGTGTGGACTTGGTCAGCATGTATAATCTGCACTTTCAAAGAGCATTTCACACCCAAAAGAGGGGTGAGATCAGAATCTAGGTGGGCTGTGCTGCCCACTCCGATTTTGATCACCATGGGTGCACACTTTTGTGAGAGCTCTACTTGGTGGTTTCTGGAGTAACATAAAGCATTAGATTCATTCAGCTTCAGCTTACATCCAAGGTTAACAAACTGAGGTAAGTCATGCTTCCATACTAAGTAAACAAATATATTTCAGGACCAGTAAAACTACAAATTCTGCAGTGAAACACAGATGATTTAGTCAGGAGTTTTCTTACTACAATTTGGTTCCTATATTATGTGTTATATTTCTTTATCACCCCATCAAACAAGTCCTTTGGGTAGTTTACAAAAAAAAATTTAAAAGCAATATACATCAACTCCATATAAAATCAGAATAACCCCCACCTAAAAGCCAGCATGAATACTACAGGCTTTCTCCCTAAGTATTACCTGCAATGCGGCATTTCTAGTAATAAAACAAAAATATGTAGTACTGTAGTAATACTGGACGTGTCTTATAAACATCAGAGCGACCAAGGTTGTCATTAGCCTAGTCATCGCCTCCCTGCTATTTGAAAGTAAGCCTCCCTACAGCTAAAGCCAAGACATTCCTGGACACATTCCAAGCTTTCACAAAACAGCCATAACATCCTACATGCTTGATCAAAATCTTGTGTCATTATACAAGGCAAAGGCTAAACCAAGACCTATCTCAGATCCCATAAAATACATGGCTTAAAAGATTAATAAAATTTATTATCAATCCCAATACTGTATTGCTCTAATCTTAAAAGCATGATTGAAGATACAGTGGAAATCTAACCTTAGCTATGCTTTGCCTATAGCAAAAGGAGCCTGCTGATGCACGGCTTGAATAGGAGCAGCTCCATGAACTCCTCTGCTCTCACAGATTTTTGTGGCTACTAGGTCTATGGACTGCCTGCTCCCATGTGAGCAGGATCATTTTCAGAGACCCCTTTCAGAGGCAAATGGTGACCAGGAACGGGCCTTCTTTGGTAATGTCACTCCAGCTATGGAATGTTCTTCCTAGATATATAAACCTGGAGTCAACTTTCATGAGCTTCAGGAGCCAGGTTAAAACTGTATTCTAGCACAATTCTATACATGTCTACTCAAATGCAAGTCCCATTCAGTTGAATGAAGGTAAGTGAAGGTAAATGTTTAGGGGTACTCTCATTTTGACTCCAGAAAATCACCATTTTGTAGTTCAAATTGGGAAAAATAAATACAGTAAATGGACAAAATTACAAAGATTCACAAAATGTTTAGGGGTATGCGTACCCCTGCATACCCCCAGAACAAAAGCACTGCCTTTACCTACAATTGGTCATACTTGGGTCTCTAGTGATGGCAATAGAACCAGGAACTACATACCTATTCCTTCAGAGGGACTGCAAACCTATTCCAAGATATAGGAACCACCCATCCATATGATCTCCATCCTCTCAGCATCCAGCCAGTTTTTTAGCCTTCATGCAGCTCATAACTACATGAATGCATCTGTTTAGGACATGCACAGTCTCCCCCAATTCGTATTACAGAGAAACAGAGCTGGTATCATCAACATACCACTGGCACCTTGCCCCAAATCTCCTAATGACCATGCACACAGGATATTCATATGGATATTAAATGATGCACAGATATTAAAAGATACCAAATAAGGTATTTTTCCGTGTATAACCATGTATAAGACTAGGTTTCCCCCCCAAAAAATTAGGGGGCATCTTATACACAGATGCATCTCCCCCCATTTTCTTAAATCTGAGTCCCCCAAAATAGGGGGCATCTTATACATGGGGGTGTCTTATAGACGGAAAAATACTGCAAGGTGGGTGAGACACAATAAAGCTAACAAAATAAATATATCTGGATAGCTTTAGGAAAACTCTCCAAACAGAGTGAATGGGTGGTGAAGTGGCAAATGCAATTCAAGGTAAACAAGAATAAAGTGATGTATGTTGGAGCAAAAAAAATTTAATTTCACATACACACTCATGGGACCTGAACTGGAGATGACAGACCAGGAGAAAGACCTTGGAGTCATAGTAGATAGCTCAATGACGATATCTACCCAGGTTGTGGTAGCCATGAAAAGGGCAAATTCCATTCTAGGCATCATTAGGGAAGGAATTGAAAATAATGTCATTATACAAATCTATGGTGCAGCAGCATTTGGAGTACTATGTACAGTTCTGGTCACCTCACCTCAAAAAGGATATTGTAAAGTTGGAAAAGGTTCAAAAAAGGGCAATCAAAATGATCAAGGGGATGGAGCGACTCCCCTATGAAGAAAGGTTGTGGTGTTTGGGGCTTTTTAATTTAGAGAAAAGGTAAGTAAGAGCTTTATGACAAAGTTTATAACATTATGCATGGCATGGAGAAAGTGGCTAGAGAAACGCTTTTCTCTCTCATAATACTAGAACTCATGGATATCCAGTGAAGACGAATGGTGGAAGATTTCAGGCAGATAAAAGAAAGTACTTCTTCATGTAGTCATATAGTACATAGTACATAGTCAAACCCTGGAACTCGCTCCCACAGGAGAAAGTGGTGTCCAACAACTTAAAGGTAAAGGTACCCCTGCCCGTACGGGCCAGTCGTGACCGACTCTGGGGTTGTGCGCTCATCTCGCTTAAGAGGCTGGGAGCCAGCGCTGTCCGAAGACACTTCCGGGTCACGTGGCCAGCGTGACAAAGCTGCTCTGGCAAGCCAGCACCAGCACAGCGCACGGAAACACCGTTTACCTTCCCGCTATAAAGCGGTACCTATTTATCTACTTGCACTTAAGGGTGCTTTCGAACTGCTAGGTGGGCAGGAGCTGGGACCGAAAGACGGGAGCTCACCCTGCCACGGGGATTCGAACCGCTGACCATGCGATCGGCAAGCCCTAGGCGCTGAGGTTTTACCCACAGCGCCACCCGCGTCCCTTGTCCAACAACTTAGATGAATTTAAAAGAGGACTGCACAGATTCATGGAGGAGAGGGCTATCGAAGGCTCTGCTCTACCTCCACAGTTGGAGGCAGCAATGCTTCCAAACCATGGGAGAGGAGAGGGCTTCTCTTGTGCTCATGTTCTTCTCCCTGGTTTCCCACAGGCATCTGGTTGGCCACTGTCAGAACAGGATGCTGCACTAGCTGAGCCACTGGCCTGATCCAGCAAGCTATTCTTATGTTCTACCTGCAACCAAGGCATCAATCACCACCATCACCACAAGTCCTTCCGGGGCAGGTGGCTCCCACTACTATCCAATGATGCTCATTCACTGAGCCCCTGCTGCAAAGTCTGCCCTTCCTGCGCCCAGAGTGACCGCATGGGGTTGTCGAAAAGAAGCAGAGCAGTACGGCCAGTGTTGCTGCCAACCCTTCCTCTTGGCAGCAGGGCTGTCACCAGCTCAAGCTTGAAGCGGCCAAGTGATCGTCATCCCACCCAATTATACAGAAAACCCGCCGCAATTGTGCCAAACTATTTGCTGGATTCAAACAATGTCTTAAATTTCTGGCACCAGGTAGCAATAGCCAAAAAAGGGCAGAATGTACAATGGTAAGAAGTGAAGAAAGCGTTTGAGAAGAATGACTAGACAGTGGATAAGAGCAAAGAGCACTAAGGAACAGAGAGCTGGAGAAAGTAGGGGTAATGGAAAAGGAAAGGTGTTTCAGTCAACTTATAGCCCACTTTTTGACTACAGTCCTCAAAGCAGTTAACAGCATTTATAAAGATGCAAGGAATACACTAAGAACCAGATGGATAACACTAACAAAGTAAAACCAATACACTCAGCTGGATTAGGAGCCAGGTATCTGCTATTCTTTCCCAGAGAATAGTTATTTATCTTTGTTCATAAAAATATTTGTAAATTTTAGACTATAAAAATAAATATCATAAAAATGTAAAAGTGGTTTACAATAATATCTCTAAATAATAACAGTATCTAAAAATTAAAACTCAGTGAATCAACTATTATGGAAAAATGTTTTCTTAATTGCCTGCATAAAGTTGGAGGCATGGGAAACCTTTCAGCAGACATTTACAGGTTGAAACAGAAGGCACCTGCAGCATCTCTATCAGCAAAGCATTCCACAGGACTGGGCTGTCAGCTGAGCTGTCAGATGAGCCTTGTCATCTTGGCTTGTTCAACCTTGTTCAACCTGCAGTTAATCTCAGTGATCAAACTGGGATGTAAGGGTTCAGGTGGTCCCCAAGGGACCCTGGACCAGTGAGTGTTTGATGGCCAGGGAGTGGTGGAGGGGAGTAGACAGAAGCAAAATATAAAAAGGTAAGGGATAAGCAGAGAATTTAAGAAGAGAACTGGAGGAAGCAACAGCCAAAAAAGGAACAAGGAACTTTCTGGAGAGGCTGGGGATGAGTAATAAAAACCTTCTGCACAGGGAAAACCTGAGCAGACCACAGCTTGAAGTAAATGGATGGGAAAGAAGTTTACTGAAAGGCCATACAGTGTGAGACAGCTCTTGTCTTGAGCAGATGCCAAATATGGGAATATATGTTACAAATTGAGGGTAACTAGCCAATCGAGCATGTACACATTATGCAAATCCTTCACCAATGTAGATATTTGTTTATAAATATTCCCAGAAGCAAACAGATACAAAATGAATGCGTTAAGCCATTTAAGCTCCGGTTCATCACATTTTTATAGCTTTCCAGGCTTGTTCAGACTTGTAAACACCAAACTACATTTTACAAATATTTTAGTTCGGATATATTTCCTACCAATTTTGTCAAATTCTCATGCTGATTGCTGTGCATCTTTCTCTCCTGCCACCCCCCCCCCCCCGAGAGGAGGACAGAAAGAGGAGACAAGTTCTGCCAACTAGTTCTGTGTTCGCACAACAAGACAAGGCTGACTAGGGCTAGGCAGGATCTGGTTTTCAACATCATGATATATCAGCAGCTAAATACTAGTATATGCTGATATATCACGATATCTGGAATGTAGCTTGGCTGTTTCTTCCTCCCTACCTTAGCATAAAGGCAGGCAAGCAGCAGCCAAGCACACGGAGCCTGAAAAGCACATTCTCAGGCTTCATGTGTATATCTGCCTTTGCCTTCATCTGAGCAGGCGGGCTGAGTCTTTCCTCCTGGAGCGACCAACTGCCCGCAGAGGAAAGATGCAGCCTGCCTGCTCAGGTGAAGGCAACTTGAGCTGCCAATACATGGCAGCTGGGGAGCAGCGATGTATCAGCAGCTCAAAAAGTCTGAAACCAGTATTGCAATGTGAACGCCATATCGGTTTCAGACAATAAATCGGCTTATCACCCAGCTTTAAGACTGACTACATTTATTTTCCCGTAATAGAGACTGGAAGGCCACACTCAGTGTCAAGAGCAATGCAGCAGAGGAAGCTTGGGTAGGGAACAGATTCTCGGCCCCCAGACTCAAGCAGCTGCCATTCATTAGTGGCTTCTAGGAGTTGGTGTTTCAGCCTTGAGAATGTTCACATAAAATGGATAAGAAGAGTGTTGAATCCCTTTCTGTTTCTGTACTGATAAATGTTGGGTGGTTTATTAAAGTAGCCTCTAAAACAAGCTTCTAAATGGTAGAACATGTGTGTTGCATGCAGAATGACCTTGAGTTGAATCTCAGTTTACCCAAGAGCCTATGATGGAGGATGGTAAATCAACATAGCTAGGAAGTGCCTGTGCCTCAATTGTGGAGGACTTATCTGTGTATGAGATAACCCATCATCTTAGAACTGATCCACTTCACATGAATGCTAAGAAACTATGGCACATTCATTCATGCATACAAATCAACTGTATTTTTCTCTCATGGCAGAGAATGAGATCTACCAAATGGAGTGGCATTCAGGACAGTCTAAAAACTAGAATATGGAGTCTACAAATATATTTAGGCAAGGCACAATGAAACAGACAAGTTACTTGGTGCAATGTGGGCAGCTGTGTAACCTTCCATTTAAGTTAATGAGGGTGAACAAGGTAAGCCATGATTTTATAGGATTTACCTTCCCTTGGGTCGCTGTCTAATGAGCCAACAAAAGGCCCCACCATAAGGCCAGCTAGATAAATTGCAAGCAAATGTGGGCATTAAAGTGATCCTTTAATTTAATTTCCCTCAGATTTGGGATAAATGCAAGCACCACAAATTATGCAATCCATTAAAAACTAGGTCTTTCATTATGCTTGCTGGGGGTGAAACAGCTTTCTCTTCCCCTCCCCCCTCAATAAGCTTACAAAGCTTACCAAGTCAATCCCTTGACGGAAACAAATACGACCACTTAGAAGCCATACAGTGCTTACGAGTATCCAAAATGAATAGGCAGTCCCTGCAGTGCCTTGCTTACCTGGCTTAGGGAAGGAGGCACAGGAACTCTGGTAGATTCCTAGAGCCGTCCCACGACCTTCCCACAGCACAGAAAGCAGCCCTCCACCTTGAAAAGAGGGGTGGTACCAGGGATTCTTGGCTTTATGTGATTTAATGTTTATGCTTGGATGCCCAGAATCAAACACTTGCTTAAGCTGCAAGTTAAAAGGTAAAGGGACCCCTGACTGTTAAGTCCAGTCGCGGACAACTCTGGAGTTGCGGCGCTCATCTCGCTTTACTGGCTGAGGGAGCCAGCGTTTGTCTGCAGACAGCTTCCAGGTCATGTGGCCAGCATGACTAAGCCGCTTCTGGTGAACCAGAGCAGCGTACGGAAACGCCGTTTACCTTCCCACCAGAGCAGTACCTATTTATCTACTTGCACTTTGACGTGCTTTCAAACTGCTAGGTTGGGAGGAGCTGGGACCGAGCAACGGGAGCTCACCCCGTCACGGGGATTCGAATCACCGACCTTCTGATCGGCAAACCCTAGGCTCTGTGGTTTAGACCACAGCACTGAGGCTCCTTGCTTCTACACAGTGCTATTTTTCTTGAAAAACAGATACCAGAACTCACTGTGGAAGCCTCCCATGTTGTCTTATAATGGCAATAGAGCACCTGTACCAGAACTGAGCTCCGGTTAGTTCTGGCTGAAAAAAAAGCCATGCTTATAAAAAAGAGAGAGGTACATACCAATTATGTTGGGGAACTGTAACAGTTCAAAATACATTACTATTGTAAAAGCACTTTGTTAATTTAAGAGAAACAGAAAAAATACTTTCCTCTCCCACAGAAAATTTACGTAATATTTAATATTTAATTATAATATTTATAATCATCAAGACAATTTTTATGCTCCAATATAAAAGATGCATACTTCACTTTAACTGAAATACAGTACAATGAACTGTATATTTATTAACCAAGAATACATTCCAGGAACTTGTTTAGACAAGGGTCTAACCTTTGCACATTAACTATTTGTTAATTAAATCTTAGCGGTGTGCTTAAAAAGCATGGAGGTTAATACCATAGATGTCAACGTTTCCCTTTTTTAAAGGGAAATTCCCTTATTCTGAATAGGATTCCTCGCAAGAAAAGGGAAAAGTTAACAGCTATGGTTAATACATATTAAGACTCTCTAGCATTAAATGAGACTCTAGGGTCCTAACACCCTAGTGAGCAGCCAAAACACATGTACTCACCTGTACCACCTAACTATTGGGCATTTTCTGTGGTTGATCCCTATTTGTGGATTGCTCTCCCTAGAGAGGCTTGCCTGGAGCCATCATAATATACTTTTAGGTGCCTCTGGCCTTTAACTAGCGCTGGCATAAGCACAGAATTTCCTGGGATTTGGCCCTCGGAAAATAGTGTCGGGCAAAAGTCACTGAAATATTCAGGAAAATCCGGACATATGGCAACCTATGTTGGAAGCATAAACTTTAGTGAATTTCCTTAAATATAGCTCAAAACTCCATTATTATTTTTTTAGGTTTTGTAAAACAACAACAACAACTCAACAACTTTGGCCAAAAATAAAAAAGCTCAACAACTTTGGCCAAAACACATACACACAAACAACCCTACTTTAACTATTTGTGGCCTTTTCGTTGTGGGTGTGATGTTTTTAATGTATTGCCTCCCAACTTAGTTTTAATGTATCTGTGTTGGGTTTCTTTGGTTGGTTGGTTGTAAGTTGATTTGGGTTGCCTTGGGCAAGATAAATGAACTAACAACTTTAATAAAGAAGGAAAAAATAATAATTGCACAAAATGGCTAAAAGTAAAGGTACCCCTGCCCGTACGGGCCAGTCTTGCCAGACTCTAGGGTTGTGCGCTCATCTCACTCTATAGGCCGGGAGCCAGCGCTGTCCGCAGACACTTCCGGGTCACGTGGCCAGCATGACAAGCTACATCTGGCGAGCCAGCGCAGCACACGGAACGCCGTTTACCTTCCCGCTTGGTAAGCGGTCCCTATTTATCTACTTGCACCCGGGGTGCTTTCGAACTGCTAGGTTGGCAGGCGCTGGGACCGAGCGACGGGAGCGCACCCCGCCGCGGGGATTCGAACCGCCGACCATGCGATCGGCAAGTCCTAGGCGCTGAGGTTTTACCCACAAAATGGCTAGATGCTATTTTATGTGATTGATAGATTTGATTCATCTGTCCACTGCTTTTGCTGAAGCAAAAATGTCAATAATTATAATTAGATATACTGCAATGGCATAGCTAATCAACTGTGGCACTTTTTAAGAAAAGTGCCAAATTTACACTATTGTACCAATATATGCTAATCATTTTCAGGTTTTGAGCATATGGTATGGTACAAGTATACATATGTGCGACCAACCAAAGTATTATTTCAATTTGAATAGAGTATAACACTAATTGACATTGATTATATATAATTATTAAACATACCAGGATAGTTGTCAACATTCATACAATTGCAATTTATAGAATTTCTAAATATAACACATATGTACACATTGACAAGCATTTAAATAATAAGTCTATTTTAGATACATTTAATATTGCATATGTTCATAGAAACCAAGTAGAAATTAACATATATAATGTTAAAAAGTTTCAGTCAGCTTATGCATGCATGTGAAAAAAGCTCAGTGGTAGAGCACCTGCCTTGTATGCAGACAGTCCCAGGTTCTGGGTCAAGTTGCAGCTGCTTCCAAGCCAATATTGAGGTGGACTCAGTATAAGGCAACTTCCTATATGTCACTGCATGCTATACCACGTTCTCTTGGCTGCACATGCAATACCATACAGCCCAATCAGCATGTATTAGACCACAAATTGCACAATTCTTTTGTCACTATGCTAACAAGTATCAACTGTGTTAACCTCTGCTTTAACAATTTGTATTATAGGCTGTCTCAATTTCTTTTTCAAATGATCAGGAAATAAGCAAGCAGAGACTATCCACGTGACTAGTTCTGAAGATTAGATGGTTAAAGAGAAGTAGACAAGCAATGAGAACAAGGCAAGCTTAAAACAAAGAAACTGCTGCAAGTCCTTTGAGAGCATCTTTCACTACTATCAAACTTAGCCCGTATTTGTGCTAGATCTTCATTGTACTTCCATAGGAAATGCATCTAGCATTAAAGAACTAGACTCTATCAGCAGCTGAAAATCACAGTCGCTGAAAACTTTCAACATGTTGCCACTGTATGCTATTATGTGATATTATGGTTGCATTCTACACTGTGACAAATATTTGTAAAAACTACTTTTTTCAGTCTTAGTAGAATTTCAGCTATAATTCAAAGAGAAAAGGCACGACTAAATAAAATGAAAACTAAAAACAATTCAGATATACAGTGGTACCTCGGGTTAAGTACTTAATTCGTTACTGAGGTCTGTTCTTAACCTGAAACTGTTCTTAACCTGAAGCACCACTTTAGCTAATGGAGTGATTTCTGTTCTCATCCTGAAGCAAAGTTCTTAACTCGAGGTAATATTTCTGAGTCTGTAACCTGAAGTGTATGTAACCTGAAGCGTATGTAACCCGTATGTAACTCGAGGTACCACTGTATATCCCATGATACAGGTGAAGGGAAACAGGTTTTAAAAAGCTAAAAGTTTTAAGTCTGTGGAATTAAAGGTGTCTGGAAACAAAGATGGATGATTAAATCTGACTGTAACACAAAAAACTATGCAATATTTTTTATGCTGAAGAGTCTGAATATGCTTGCTTGGGAGCCTTTACTCCATATTTAAGTGGCCACTGGACTATACTTTTAGATTTTATCCTGGAATACCAGGAATAAAGCTCTGTATAAAAAGTCAGGGTTTTAGAAATCCAAGGAAGTACCAGGACACAGGACTCAGACTTTGTTATAAGGCTCTTCTGAATCATGTTTTTAAAATGTAGGTAAAACTACCATAGAACCTACTTATACAACAATAAGATAAAATCACTGTTCATGTGATAATGCAAGCTGAAGAGCAATATAATTTCTGCACTTTTGAATGCCATGTGAAGGGCATCAAGAGACAATGAAGAGGTGCCACTGTTTGAAGGAAATCTCTCTTTGTGTATTACAAAACACATAGGGCACCCCAAATTTTTAAACACCTTATCTCCTTGGAACATTCACCACAGAACCATAGCGTGCCTTCAAACAAATTAGTTTTTGCTTTACAATACAGCTGAAGACTTACACTATCACAAAACACTAATTAAAATATGGACAAACGTATGATTGATAACTGGAGGCTTTCCCAATATATGTGGCAGCTATGCAACTTCTGCTCATATTTAGGTCAACATACGGTAATAAATCTCTGACATTTAAAATAACCTCCACTGAAACAATTGTGGAGTATCCTAGCATAATCTGTCTACCCCAAACCACATTTTATCTTATGGTTATGCTAAGTTCTGATGTTCTGGTGCACTCTTAAAATAATGGTGGGAAATGTATGTGGAAGGAAATTCAGAGGAACATCATTGCCATTTGCTTTACTGAACTGTGGACAATTTTTCCAAAATACCTATGTAAATATATAGCAAAGCACTAAAGTTTTCCTGTTGTTTCATTTCGTGTGTGTGTACACCTACCACACTATGGGAAAGGGAATAACAATTTAGGCGGTGCGGAGGGAGGATAACGGAGAAGTAAATGAGTCATCTTGAGTTGCTGTAAAGAAGGTGTGGTGAGGAAGTGGTAGAGTCATCCCAGAGCCTTCAATGTAGCCTTGCTCCAGAGTTACACTACACTCAAAAATTAAAATGGACTCTGGCACTCTGCACACCTCCCACCACCAGGAAGTGGGGGGGGGTCTTAAAGTGCAGCTGCCTGTACTGCAGAAAGACAACCCCTTTAATAATTCTCCCCGCCACCACCACTGGGTGCTGGGAAGAGCTTTGAGCGGCTGCAGCAGGCAAAGGAGCCATCTATTTAATCGCTCCCCAATCCCCAATGTAGGAGAGTTATTAAACAGATGGCTCCCTTTCTTGAGACAGCTGCTCTGTGTCAAGAGGAAAGGGGGTCAAATATTTAAGCAGCCAACCTACCCAAATGCAGGAATCTGGGTGGGCCCCTTTAAGAACCCTGCTTGTTGCTTGGGCACTGGGGAGAAAAGAACAGAATGACTCCACAGCAATGAATCAGCCTGTATGATCCCTCTCAATGTCTCAGGCATAGCCTTGTTCTATGTTAGGGACTTCAAGGGGATAAAAATAGTTTCTCTCCCTACTGCAGCTACATGGTGCTCCTCTCTGTGTGGCATCTGCACCACAACTACTTGCTCTGCCTTGTCTCCCAGTAAGCCCATCAGCAACAAAGACATTGGAAAAGCCTCCACAAAGGCATGTTGCCCTGAGCCCCCTCAAATCTGGTGTTGGCCGCCCAAATTCAGTAGTCAACTTTCAATAAGCATCTCAGATTGCTGCAAAATAGAGAGACTGGAAAATCCCTGGGTCAGATTTCAAGCAAAAATTGAAAAAATTAAGTCTTCCTTCTCTAGAGACTTTACGTTTCCCGTATCTATTGCTGTAATGAACACCACTACAACTTATAAACCCAGCAAGTACTTGTGTCTCTGGATACCTTTCAGGATAGTGATAGACATAAACAGAACACAGCAGATTATTACTTCTGGTAAGTAATATAGGGAGAAATTTATCATCTCACTCATTAATGTGAATGAAGGCATGGCTCATCAAGTGGCATTTACTGGCAAGACAAATTTTTCATAGATGTGGAACCTAAAAATAATTTTAGGGCAAGCCCACTTCCATTAATCATCTCCAAGCATTCAGCACTTTTCTTGGCACTAATGGACTGTTGACATCTTAAAACTTTGTCTGGATAGTGTATGAAGGCATCTAGTAACTACTTAATTTCATATTCTCAGAAATTGGTGAGGGTTAGGGGAATGAAAGAGAAGAACAAGGCATGCAGATCCTGAAAATTTGAAGCAGTTAAAGTAGATGGTTCCAATAGATTAAAACTGGTAAAATGAAATGGTATTCTGACTGGAGATTCTCAAGGCAGGCAATTTTAATAGGTATTGGCACCCAGATCTCAAGAGAAAGCTCCTATAAGTCCACAAAGAAGATTTTCTAAACTTAGTGTGATTGTTTTTTTAGCTTCTTTATTTTCAATTTCACTTAGATGCATTTCAGTCTACAAAAAAATGAAATAGAATATATCTTCTGCAGGAAGTGCATAGGGCTATAATTATTTTATTGTTTCTACAATTCCAGGAAGGCAGCAAAGTGAGCTGGGTTTGCTTGTGCAAGGCTGCTCTAAGCTAAAGGTGCTGAAACTGTAAGAAGCAGGCTACCATCTCCTCTGAAAATATTACCAGATTTTGTGCAATTAAAATTCAGAAAAGAGGGACAGATATAGGTGCATTCTGCTACTGTTAGAGGAACAGACAGGTGGGGGTGGGGTTCAACTGTGCAAATCAGGGGTCGGCAAACTATGGCCCGGGGGCCGGATGCGGCCTGAAAGGGTCGCAAATCCAGCCCGTACAGCCATTTGAAAAACCCTGCCAAGTGTCCGAGGCCGAAAGGCCACGTCAGTGTTTACCTCAACGTGGCGTGGGGCAGCAAGCATCTGTAAACTCCAATGCAGCCTTTCATTCATTGAGCCACCCCTGACATGCAGCCACCCATGGCTCCCACAGCAGCAGGGGGCTGAGCAGAGAGCAAAGCAGGAGGGAGCAGTGAGGGGGGCGGTAGTGGTGGCTTCAGCGAGCTTGTGGGGCTGGCACTGAGGCTGCAGCTGAAGCTGGGCTTCCCCCTGCATGAGGTGCTGCTGCTCAGCTCCTTCCTGGGGTAGTCGCCATCGCCCTGCGCCAAAGAGCGCAGCCAAGGGGACAGGGTCCGAATGAGTCACTGCTTCCTGGCCAAGGGAATGCAGAGAAGGAGGCAGGGTCTCTGCACCTGGACAGATGGTGGACCCCCCCCCCCGGCCCTTCTCCCTTCGTTGTCTGCCACCTGCCTGCACTGGGCCGAAGCCCTCTTTCTCTCTGCCTGGGCCGGCGGGACGAGAGCCAGTGGCTTCGGGAATCCCGACTACAGCTTTTTCTTCTTCCTCCCCCCCCCCCCATGGCAGTTCATATTTTTCTTCAAAATATAGTCCGGCCCCTCACAAGGTCTGAGGGACAATGAACCGGCCCCCTGCTGAAAAAGTCCAAATCATAGACTTCCAGGAAAATCTTCTTAAGGAGGAGGTGCACCATCAGCTCCTCCAAGGCAGATGGTTACTTCTCCCTCTTCCACTTACATGCATTACTCATTTCCTGGATCCTATAAGGTTACAGCATTCTTTACAAATATACTTTATATCTGGAACACAAGTACAAAATGACAGAAGCTGCTTACTCTGGAAAATCAAATAGCTGCTAAATCCACAAGGCATCCACTACTAGAATATAAAACGTTAGCTCCAGGACACTCAGGCACACACTGATAAACAGCATATTTAAAGCCACACATATGGAGAAACTGACATGTGCAACCCACAATCAGTGAAACTATCAAAGGGTTAGTTTGGACCTCTCAAGCCACTCATGCAAGTACTTAATTAGAACACAATATTAAGCAGTGGCCAGCATTTTTAAATTTCCCAGTATGTGCTGCTACTTTTGTAAGGGGGGAAAAAAAGGTTTCAGCACTGCTTTAGGAGCGATCACTACAAAAGAAACACATAGTGATAGCAGAGCAGCAGCCTTCAACAGACAGCATTTTCATTTCCTAAAGTGGTGCTTCAGGTTAAGAACAGTTTCAGGTTAAGAACGGACCTCCGGAACGAATTAAGTTCTTAACCCGAGGTACCACTGTATTAGGAAACAGCAGATGGGGAATGAGAGACACTAATGAACAAGACATCCCCCCCCCCCCGCCCCAACACCTCCCCAAATCTGTTGTGGGGGGTTCCTCAACCCTCCAATCATCACATATACAGTGAAGGAAAAAGTATTTGACCCCCTGCTAAATTTGCCCATTTGCCCTCTGACGAAGAAATGACCAGTCCATAATTTTAATGGTAGGTTTATTGTAGCTGTGAGAGACAGAATAACAACAGGAAAACCCCCAGAAACCCAGAAGACAAAAGTCAGCGATTGATGTGCGTTATAATGAGTGAAATAAGTATTTGATCCCCTATCAACCACCCAAATGTCAGGTTACCTGGTATCTTTACTGTATGTAACGAGCTGAGATTAGAAGCACCTGCTGTAAGGGAGAGGCCTTACCTGTAATCCCAGCTTGTTACAGTACCTGTACAAAAGACACCTGTCAACAGAAGCAATCCAGATTCCAAACTAGCCACCATGACCAAGACCAAAGAGCTGTCCAAGGATGTCAGGGACAAGATTGTAGACCTGCACAAGGCTGGACTGGGATACAAGACTTTTGCCAGGCAGCTTGGTGAGAAGGTGACAACAGTTGGTGCAATAATTTGCAAATGGAAGAAACACAAAATAAAGGGAGATTTGGGGCAGAAAAATGAAACTGATAAGAAAGGACTAAATCCTCCTTTCCTCCACATGCTATGGTTTTGATCAGGATTGAGCCCTGTTATTATTACGGATTAAATTTGTTAGCTGCTTGTCTTGTACAAGGCAACTCAAAGTGACTTACAACCAAAAACAACCCCCCTCCCATAGATATATTAAAACCAAGAAGAAAATACATTAAAAGTATTCCACCCTACTACAGCTCCTATTTTTAAAAAGAGAGAAAAAGGGCAGGCATGAATTCATACTTGATTTAATCAGGGATTTTTCAGACAGAACTCACTGGAATTGCGTTCTGACAGCTCTCAGCTGGGTCCCTGACCAGCCTCAGCAAAGCTCCGCTGCACCTCCGGCTCACCAGGGCACCAGAGAGGCACAGGTGAGCCAGAGGCGCAGTGGGGCTTTGCTGAGGCTCTTCAACCTCCCAGCTAACAGCTGATGTGCGGGAAACCTGGAAAAGCAGGTAGGAGATTGTTAAACTGCTCCGCTGAGGCACAGGCAGCTACCCACCCTGCAATGGAGCAGTATAAGAAAATCGCCACCTGTGCCTCAGCAGTGGCGAAGCTGCATGCTCCGCTACCGGGGGCAGAGAGCATGTGGGGGCGTGGCTGGCGCCCAGGGGGCGTGGCACACATCCCAGTGACGTGGTACACCGCCTGTGAGGGCGTGGCATGTATTCTGGGGCGTGGCGCACTATCTGTGGGCGCGTGGTGCCCGGTACATGAGAGGGGTGCGCAGCGCGTGTCCGGGGAGGCCGCTGTGATGGCACCCTACTGAAACAGTAGTGCCGGGGGCGGTC
Organism: Podarcis cretensis; assembly: GCF_951804945.1. Lineage (NCBI taxonomy): Eukaryota > Metazoa > Chordata > Lepidosauria > Squamata > Lacertidae > Podarcis > Podarcis cretensis. The sequence goes on along the minus strand of NC_137172.1, from coordinate 123,179,086 downwards.
CGCTCCCTACGCACTCCCGTTCCTCCGCCAGTGTGCCTCAGCCGCCTTCGCATGGGTGGGCAGGCTGCCTCTTTCTCCTGGGAGGAAGAAGCCGTCAACCCACCCCTCGCCAGCCTGTGCAAAGATGGCTGAGGCAGCCCTGCAAACAGAGTGTGACAGCCTCCATTCCCATGACTGCCTCAGCTACTGCTGCTGCCTTCGCACGGCCGCCTGGTGTGTGTCTGTGTACATCACTTCTAGTTTGGACCTCATACTCTCCCCTTAAATCAGACAGTCAAGGAAGCAGGCAACAGTTACCTGGGGGGTGGGGGCAACTGCAATTTTTTGTGGCTGGAGAGCAAAACTTCAGTGGGAGAAGATAAGGACCCCTGACTCTGCCTACTTACAGCTCTCCTTGGAACTTTACATACAATCCTTTCTTGGTGTCTCCTACACACACACACACACACACACACACACTTGGGAGTGTACCCCAAGGTTCTCTGTTTGAGAAGAAACAGTTCTGCACAGGATAAAGCATCAATCTACGCACTATTAATACAGTGGGCTGCTGAACTGATCAAAATTTGGACCAGGCCGAAGAAGATACACACATATGGGGCAGGATTGGACAATACATTTGATACTATTTCTAAAATGAAGCTACTGACTTCTTAAATATGAAGCCCCTACACATAACAAAATTGCTGAGAAGGTTATGGGGATGAGAAGAGAAAAGACATTTAAAACAAGTCCAAAATCTAGTGTGCAGTATTGGAAGCAGTGTTAGAATCCTCAGATATAAACTTATTGCCAAATGGCACCTTAAGCCTAGGTTACGGTCACCACAACGGAATGTCTAGGCACCATTTTCTTCCAAATAAGGTTGGTTATTATTATCATTATTCCTTTCATTTCTATACCACCTTATATTTTAAAGGAAAAAATCTCAAAGAAGCCCCACATCTTTGGAATGACCTTCCCTGCCACTCCCCAGCTTTCGTTCCACTAGAAACTGAAGATACCAGCTTGACTTTAGCCAAGTCTTTGGAAAGGGGCTTTATGTACACTACAACGCCAGAATGTTGATCTGTTGCTGCTGTTTGTGCTTTAATTTGGATTTTGCACAATTTTACTTTTTGTCTTTGTTTTTATGAAGTTTATGTGCCATATTTCCATCCTGACACCATGTTAAAGGCAGTTGATATGTATTTTAAATAAATACCGTATTGACCTGAGTATAAGTCTCACTTTCCCCCCAAATTCCAACCGTGAAAAGTGCGGCTTATATTTGTGACCTTACGGCATGCAGCCAGGAGTGTGGGGTGAACCGAGCCAGGAGCATGGCAAAGCAGCGCCCGCCCCATGCGTAGTCCCCCATCCTCTCCCCAGAGCAAGGAAGGGGAAAGGCCGCCAGCAACGCAGCGTGGCTCCCCCCCCCCCCCAATATGCAGCCAGGAGCAGCGAGGAATGGAGAAGCTTATATTTGAGTATTTTTTCTTTCCCTCCTTCATTTTTAAAGGTGTGGCTTATATTCAGGCCAATATGGAATATGAACGTTGGAATAAAAGCTTCTTGCATCCTTTATGGTTGCCCCCTGCTTACACTGTGCATTTTGCATTGCATTTATGACTTGGCAGCTTCCAGGCCCTGCAGAAGGCATTCTCTTAATATCCGCAACAGTGAGCTGACCTAAGCACCCACCACCACCAAACTCAAGATCACAGAGCTCTTCTCTACAGCAGGTCAAGCTGGTAAACAGAATTCCTTTATTTTATTCTCAACATTCAATTGTGGAAAAACTATGGAAAAGAAAAACCTATGGCAAACATATTTAATAAGAACTGGACTCAAGAACGACTCCTTTTACCAAAGTACATACATTTAGTTTAAAACGCAGGGACTACCTCCAATCAAGTGCAAGTGATACGGAACTATTACACACTGATATGAAACGAGCCTTCTATTTTCAAAGGGCAGCATTCAGCAGAAGTGTTAAATTTTACAATTCACATGCCAAGCTAAAAGAAAATACCTTCCAACCATGATAGATAATGTGTGCTTGCCAACACATGGGCAAAATGAAGTGAATTAAGGAAGTGACACCCACTTGTAAAGGAATCTCCTCATTTCCTGGCATGTCTTAATGGATACATTGTATTTTTGCATGTGGGAGAAATACTGCAGAGCCATCAGATGAGCTTGAGTACATGAAGTGCTCAGCCATGTGTGCAGAAGAGGTCTTGTGAAAATATAGATCTCTATGAAAGCTTATGCATAGGGAACTAAAATCAAGGAAGCATCTAGTGTAGAAGGTTTATAACCTAGACCAGTGGTTTTCAACCTTTCTGAGTCCACGGCTACCTTGGACAACCACATTTATTTCTGCGGCTCCCCTGGGGGAGCCACTTACACTGGGTTTCTATTACAGTAAGTGGAGAGTCCCCCATTTCGCCCCACCTCTTTTCAGCACCATTTTTGGCACGTGTGTAATCGGGAGCGCATGTGTCTAAGGAAACACAAACAACACCGCTGCTGTGCAGGGCCCCAGCCTGCCTTTCCCTAAATTAGTGTACATGTAGTGGGGAGAGGGGTGCAGAGGGCAAAACAGGATTAAGATCGGAAGCAGAAATATTTTGTCATTTCCGGGGGAAGAAAAGCAAGAAACACACAACACAGGACACACATGCAAATATGGTTCTTTCCTGCAACGTCCTCCCTGTCCCCATAAAGCTGGGCGACTGTTAAGGAGGAGGGGGTTACCTGGGAGGAGAGGTAGAGAAGAAAAGAAAAGAAAAGGGGATAGGGATGTTGTGTGTAGAAGGAGAGAGGAACATAGAAGACACTCCTCACTTTCAGGGTTATTTTTAAATCCCTCCTTATAGAGCACATACGCATCCAGGCAAACATACCATGAAGCTATTTGGTTATTTTCTTGCATTCCTCAAGCCCTCTATATAAAACTAAAGAACTGTTAGTTATTGAAGCGAAGGAGGATTTTTGTTACTGTGTGTATGGAGATTTAAGAAGATAAAAGCCATTCAAAAGGGTTTCCCCACTTCTTTTGCCAGTGCAAGTTAAAGCTGCAGACTCCCCTGAATGTTCCTCAGAGAGAAAGAGAGAGATAATGTAGGAAGATATGGACTACAAGTTAATGAAAAACGCTCCCCCGGCTCCCCTGAATGTTCCTCAAGTCACCTCAGGGTGCCACGGCATACCGGTTGAAAACCAATGGCCTAGACCAATGTCCTGCCCTACAATGAAATGAAGCAGTGTGTCACTCTTGCTCAGATGCACATACACTCATGGCGCTATCCCACACTTGAAGCCACTGCAGGCAAAGCAAGCACCAATAAATTAACCAATCGTGATATTCTGCTTGCAAACCTTCTCTCTCTCCAGAAGTTGCTAGAATGTGCCCCTTATAAGACAAAGCTTACAGTTAGGTACAGTTTTAGCAGCATGTAGCATCACTGGGTGTTCATAAAAGGCTCAAGAGCCCCACAATTCCAGACAATTTCTAGAGCAAGTAGGAAGTCATGATATCAGAGAAGAAAGTAGGGTGGGACGAAGAGGACCGCATACCAAGGTAATGATTTCTCCTAATCCACAGATCTGCACATGCAATAATAGGATGCACACAATAATGCGTACACACACTCCAAACAGATGGCTAGCACAGAGTTTATAAACCTCAAGCACATTGGACAATACCATCCACTTCCACAAATTACCAAGACCACATGCAGTTGCCCAGGGTCAAGATTTGTGCCTAAGAGGCTGGAATGTTCACAGCTAGCAAAGTGTACAATGGCTGATTCTTTACTTTGAGAGTTGCAGTGTCCCCTTCTACAGACAGAAGGCTTGCCTATAAAGATATTTAGTGCAAAATACCCATTAACTTTGACAGTAACTTGTAGGTTATATGATGGGGCTGACAGGAGTGGGGGGAAGAGAAAACAGAATTGCAATCAGACCTAACATCCTATTTTCTATAATGGCCTGCTGGCAATTTTAGACATACTATAACTAACAGGATCAGCTCTAGGACTATCCATTTTTAATAGTTAACATTGTTAGGGTCAAGAATTATGGAAATCCCTAAAACTGAAGACAGAAAATCTCTTTACTATATGCAGGGCAGCTGAGGCTCTGCCATGAGCTAATCCATTTTTAGAGAGAGCCAACTATAAAGATGCAGAAAAGTAGAGCAAAAGCAGTTTCCCATTAACTTTGCACAGCCAAGTCCCACTTCATTTCAGAAGTATTTGGATGAACATATAAAAGGACAACTAAAGTTAGATGCAGCTTCATTTGAAATGAATGAAAATGTAAGAGTTCTTCAACAAAGTAATTAAGGATTATATTCACATCCATACATAAGTAGCTCAGATCTTTGAGGAATAGATCTGAACCACTCTCCCCACCCCTTCCACCACTTTCATGAACAATCTTTTCTTACAACCCCACTTTCCTCCCTAGTGTATTTTAATACTTCATTGTTGGTCAGTTTAACATATGAATGGTCTATTATTGCTACAAAAATAGCATTGTTTTGTTGGAATGTTCAAATGCCAGTACATTAAAATAAGATCATGTTAGCTAGAGTCTTAATCAAAAGGACACTTACAATATGACCCCCAGGGCAGACATTATAATCATGATCCTTAACTGCCACATCACGGCAGACTTGTCCTCTTAAAGGCAAAGGACAGGAAAGCATTTTAATCCTATCTTGTTGCTGTTGTTGTTGGGCCAATTTTCCTGCCTTCCTAAAACCAACACACATAGCATTTAACTTAGAATGTCTAAACTGTTCACCAACATACCAAAATAAGCATCAAGACACCAAAAGGAAAGAAGGCACTTTGTTGCCAAAATATAGTCATCCACAGTTTTGCACAGAAAGTGCTTATAATTTTAGCTTTAACACAGATGGACTGTATTTCAAGACTGCTCACTCCCCCTTACAGAGAACAGTTGAAATTCAAGATATCCTTTGAGTTAGGTCCACATCTATGCAGAGTCAAACATACAAAAACCTCTTGAAATGAATGGGCTTAGGCATGCTTAGATTCACATGTGATCAGGCGGCACATTTTCTAAATGTAACAATAATGCCACTATTGCAGGCAAAAATCCTGCAAACATTCATCCTAAAAAGATGAACTCACACAAATTGCTGAACTGCCCAAGAATGAGCTGTTTCATCCCAAGATAGCTTAATTAGCCCTCTCCACAATCACTACAAGCAGGGCTACCTAGGGGCCATATTGCACTGCAGGGAGACCCTTGTGGTCTCTTCCAGCTCTATGATTCTATGATGTTTTTTAATATTTGTTTCATTTTTCTGTAAAGCACTTTGTATGTTTCACCTGTAATATAGCACCTAAATATATTAAATAAATAATATGGTCCTGCCTCTGGTAATGAGTTTGGCCGCACATCAAATGAAGATGTATGACAGAACGAGAGATGACAAAGATTTTCACTCTCATACATAACTTCAGACATTGAGAGTGTCTACAGCCAAAGTGACACTGACTCAGAGTACGCAAGTTGGATCAGGGATTAGCTGATTGTGTAAGCATAAAGGTAAAGAGAACCCTGACCATTAAGTCCAGTCACGGATGACTCTGGGGTTGCAGCGCTCATCTCGCTTTACTGGCCATTTGTCCGCAGACAGTTTCCGGGTCATGTGGCCAGCATGACTAAGCCGCTTCTGGCGAACCAAATCAGCACACCGAAACGCCGTTTACCTTCCTGCAGGAGCGGTACCTATTTATCTACTTGCACTTTGACGTGCTTTCGAACTGCTAGGTTGGCAGGAGCAGGGACCGAGCTCACCTCGTCCCAGGGATTTGAACCGCCGACCTTCTGCAGGATCTAATCATCGTACTAAAAAAGTACAATGTAAAAAGAGGAAGAGTGTTATATCACAACATTCTATTGCAATACTTTTAATTGGATCTTGGTTGTAAACCCTTCAGGGATAAACCCTTCAGACAAGGCAGACTTTAAAGCAATGCTAAAATAATGCCAGGTAAACAAAGAAAAAACAACAACAAAACCAACAATTTCATGATTATTCCTAGAAATATCCGAATAAAGAAAGTTATATACCACCAGCTGAAATTTTGGCTGTCAAAAGCTTCTTCCCCTCCCCCAAGCAGAACGTGGCTACCCAGTACACTTCTGGGAATCATAGAATCAGAGTGACTGAATATATTTTATTAAATCCAGAGGCCACCAGTGAATTGGGTGGAGTGAAATCACAGACACACACTTGGGAAATGGCAGCAGATGGGTCCTCTCTCATTCTTAAAGTTGTGTTATTATGCTTTTTTCTCATGTTTCCAGTACCTCTAGTGGGTATAGGACAAGTAGAAAGTTCACCTGTTGAATTTCTGCTTATGATTCAACCCTCTCCCTAAGAAAGGGATGGTTTTAAGTAAACTTACTGAATTAACCGTGGCAAATGCAGTCCAGGTAAAGTTTTAGAAATTGCACTAAACAGTAACGTTTTCTGTATGAAACTTCCCACCCCAATCGTAGAAGACAATTTTTTTCACAATTATGTTGATTCTGTAAACAATCCATTTCCAAAGAAGCTAAAAACAGAACTACAAATCAAGAAGTCCCCTGTTTCATGAACTTACTAGGGGGCCTCAGGCAAGTCACTCTACCATACAGCCCTAAATACAGCATGGGGATAACCTTGCAGAGTTGCTGTAATTATTACATCAAGGTAATGCATGCAAAGGACCACAAATACCAAGTACAAATGGAGCAGTGCGACTAGGATGATAAAAGGTGTGAAAACCAAGCCTTATGAGGAACAATTGAAGGAGTTAGGTATGCTTAGTCTGGAGAAGAGAAGACTGAGAGGTGATATGATAGCCATCTTTGAAAATTTGAAGAGATGTCTCATGGAAGATGGAGCAAACTTGTTTTATGCTGCTCTAAAGGGTAGGATCCAACCCCATGGATTCCTCTGCAAGTAAGGACTAAACACTAGGAAGAACTTTCAGATGTTAAGCGCTGTTTTACAGCAAAATGGATTCCCATGGAAGCTGATGGACTCTCCTTCATTGGAAGTTTTTAAGCAGAGGTGAGACAGCCATTTGTCAGGGATGCTTTGCTGAGATTCCTGCATTGCCGGGGGTTGGAATAAATGACCCTCGTGAGTTCCTATTAACCTCATGATTCTTTGAGTGCCCTGCACTCAAAGAACGTAACAGCAAGAATTAGAAAACAGGTTTTATTTATTTATTCCAAAACATCCACACACACAGTATATGCAGTGCCTGCTACTGAGAAATGCCAAGTATTCTCTATCTAAACTGATATTGCAGAACGGAATAGTGAACACAGGTATTGCATTCTGTCAAAGAGACTGCATTCTTTTAAGTTAATGTTGGCTAAAGCAAATATTTCTTTATTCTTTTTTACTGCAAAGAGAAGCAGAAGCCTACCAGTTTTTAAAGCATACTTTGCAGTGAATGTGGGGGGGGGGGGGGGACAGGCCCATACAGCTGATAGGCTAGACTGTTCTGACTAATTTAAACTATGTCCCATTGGGTTACTGCAACACAGAATTCTTGTCTGACTAAGCAAATAACTTGAGATAATTCCCAAGGCTGAATCTTGGCTGTTCCCATTCCAGAGTTGAAAGAAAGTATTTTCAGACAAAAGCAAAAGTCAGACATACCCAGAGAGAAATGAATAATATTGTCAGCCCTGTTAAGTCCTTTACATATCCCTCTGGCATCAACAACTTACAGTCAAACCTCGGTTGTTGAACGCAATCCATTGCGGAAGACTGTTCGACTTTCGAAACATTTGGCAACTGAGGTGTGACTTCCAATTGGTTGCAAGAGCTTCTTGCACTCCAGCAGAAGCCGCATTTGGGTTGCGAAAAACGTTTGAAAACCGGAGCATTTACTTCCAGGTTTTTGGCATTTGGGAGCCAAAACATTCGAAAACGGAATCATTTGCGAAAAACGTTTGAAAACCGGAGCATTTACTTCCAGGTTTTTGGCATTTGGGAGCCAAAACATTCGAAAACGGAATCATTTGAGAACCAAGGTTTGACTGTATCAGGTTTGTGGGGCTACCGAGAGCCTGTCTTGGTAACATTAGAAGGACATGTTACAAGACAAAGAAAATTCAAAGAATTGCATAAAAACTGTCCAAACCTGCACATATCTAATAAATGCTTGATGTGACCATATAATCCTGGTGAACAAGCAGTAATTATTTTTACAGGGACAGAATAAGTGCAAAGCAAAGCATTTATAAAGGGAAATTTGCAAACTGCCTTCTGTCCCTTTTGGAGACGAGAGGCAGTAATCATCATCTGAAGAGGCAACAGCATGTTCAAGTAGCAGCAGCTCATTCCAACAGAACATGTTACTTACCATTTCTTAGTACACTCAACCATTAGTTCCTGGTAAGAGGCCACAAACTGGAACTTGGATGCATGTTTTCCAACACGTTGCAGTCTTTTCCATACTGAAGCCATGATAAGCAGCTAAAAAAGCCAAAGCCCCAACAGATGTAGAAAGTCTGAGGTTGAGCAAGGCAGGTATAATAGTTCGTTTGTGCTAAGCAAGCTACATGTAAGTCTAATAAAAACAATGGACACAGAAGATGTTGAAAGGATGCTCAGGATGCATGTTCTGGATATCCCTTTCCCAGAGTAAATCTTCTTTTTAGTGAACAGCACATTGTTGAGTGGGTACAATCATGAACCACGAAAAGGAGAAAATGTATGTGCAAGGAAGTTTCCTCATAGAGTCATCATTCCTCTTCATGGGCTCAAATGAGGTTCAGGCTGTCAGACTGGAAAGCAAAACAGAATTCAAGTGAGGCAGTGGCAGTATGTGCTGTATGTGATACTGTTACAATTGTGGGAAATTTCTTATGTGCTTTTCATATAGCATTCATGGACCCGCAACACTGTACACATGAGAGAGAGAGAGAGAAAGAGACCCACACCCCTTACAAAACCCTCATAGAGAGGGAGAGAAATGCAGAAGCAATTTCAGGAATGCAAGCCACAAGTCTGTCTGGAAACAAACCAATCAGTTATTTTATCAACACACTCATCCTCCCAAACAACTTAAACAAAATACAAAAAATCAGGAGGGCCACCCTCCAGCATCTCTTGGAAGCCAGGCTATATATCGAGGTGCTGCCAACAGTACACACAGAGGGAGCTGCGAGAAGTTCTTTGTCTCCATGCTGATGACAAAAAGGTGTAACAGTTGTTTCTTCCCTCATCTCCTTGCTACAGGGGAATCTGTGCATATTGGGAAAGTCCGAGCATACTGGTGGTGCTGGTGTTGCAGCAGCAGCAGCAGCAGCAGCAGGCAGTTAGACTGAGGGTGCAAGAGGGTAAAAGACCTTTCCTGAGCTTCAGCAGCTTAGGGCAGGGATATCCTTTTCCTGCACCCAATAGCAAACAGATCCCCTTCCATCTGTGGCGCTACTTTCCAGCCACGAAAACAGGGCAGGGGCTGTACGGAAAGTGCAGCTATTTGCTTCATCTGGACAGGGGGGAGAGGAAAGGGAAAGCGCAGCAGCAGCAGCAGCAGCAGCAGGAGCCTCCATGGGCAGGAGGCCGGCGAGGGGCTGGCGAGCAGAGGCCGCTTCTTCTTCCGCCGCTGGGCGACCTCTCCTGCTTCAGACACTTCTCCGCTTTGCGAGCGAGACACCTGGCCTGCTGCATTGTGTCTGCCCGCCTGGCTTGAGGGGCGAAGGCGAGGGCTCGGCTGCTGCCCCTTCTCCATCCCCGGGGCTGCGCGGGGCGGGCGGGCAGCAGGGATGTGGCTCTTACCTTCTTCCCGCCGCTCCAGCCCTCGCTCCCGGCCAGGCGAGGGGGCTGCGCGGGGCTGTCACACACCCCGGCCGGGGCTGGGGCTGCCCATGGCAACCGCGCGGCAGCTGCTGACCCGCCTCGCTCCAGGCAGAAAAGGCAAATAAAAAAGCCCCGGCGAGGGAGGCGGCGGCGGCGGCGGCGGCGGCGGCGCTGCTTCTCCTCCGGGACCCCGAAGCAGCAGCAGCAGCAGCAGCAGCAGCTCCGGCTCCTCGCATTCCACAGCCGCCACCCTCCCGCTGCCAGAGGTGCGCACCTCACACCAACTTTCGCCCAGCAGGCGCAACCGAACCGGCGCCGCTCGGAGCACGCCATTGGCAAAACAGGCGGGAGCCCTCCCCAAGCCGGCGAGCGCATTGGTCGCGGGGCCGCGTCGATCATTGGCCGCAAGGCGCGCGCGCGGGGGGGGGGAGCGGAGGGTAAAGCGAAACCCTCCTCGCAAGTTAAGAGGCGGGCTTGGGAAAGGGAGGAAAGAGAAGGGGCGGGCTCGGCTGCCGCCGCCGCCACACACACACACACTCGCCGCAGCCTCGCCCTTTCCATTGGCTCGCAGCGCCGCCGCCGGGGCGGGGTTGTTTACACCGAACGGCCCGGTCATTGGGTGGCGCTGGCGCCCATCTGCGGAAAGTTGCACGCGCCGGGGTTTTGTGGGAAAGAAGGCAGCTGCCGCTGGATGGGACCGGGGGGGGGAGGGGGAGGCGAGGCGCCCGGCGCGGCCTCCCGGGTGGTGGCGCCGCCTGCGGATCTCTCTCCCTTTGCTCGCCCCACAGCAGGGCGGCTAACGTGAATAAAATATAGGGGGGGGGGGGCACACACTGAATGGCGATGACCATCAACTAGAGGGGCGGCCGGTACCCTCACGGCCCCTCAAGCATTCTGTTGGCCCTTCAAGTATTCCCGGCCCCTCAAGTATAACTCTCGGCCCCTAGGAGTTGCCTCTTATGCCCCCCCCCCCCCACACTTCGCCCTCCACTTTCAATAGGTTGCTCAGAAGTAAAAACCTCCAAGCTGGCGCAGACTCCTGTTTAAATGATGTTGATGATGATTTAATAAATTGCTATAGTGCCCTCCATCCAAAGATCCCAGGCGGCTGACAACAGAAAAATACAGAGTGAGAATAGAAAATACGTACAATAAAACAAAATAGCACTGATACAGTAGTATGTATTTGTGTGTGCTTATACAGTAAGGGCAGTATAGAAATTTAATTAATTAATTAATTATACTTTAGTCATGTTGGACCCCACTCAAGCTTTGTCAAATTAACAGTAAGCTACCCCCCCCCAACGCTCTGGGATCTCTGATCCATCTGTGGTGGAACTGTGTCCCAATAACATTCATTCTGACATAATATTTTCTCTGACACTTCTCTTTTAATCAATCATAATTTGATTTGGGATCCTAAATTAGCACTTTTGTTGCTTGAGGGCAACTCCAATCCTGAAGTTACATTTTGAACTCTTAGAGTCTTTTCTCTTAGCTGTTGCCAGGATGGAGGTAGCTGCTAGGTAGAAAACAGGAGAAAATCTCACTTTTCTCACATGTATGAGAAATACATATTATTGGATTGCCAGTTACACAAAGTAACAGTAAGGTACATACATAATAAATTCATTGATTATAAGACTTCTCCACAGACATGCATGTGTTATAGTGGGTTGCAATAACTGCTGGTTTATTGATGTGATCAATAAACATGTGCCTAAAAATGTGTCTCACTTTGCCTGCCCATTAACTCTGCTGTGCATGGTCAAGCATTTAGAAAGTGCTATTTCTGGTATTGTTTTTGTTTTTATGTTAAGTTTAGGGTGTTATTGTTGAAAACCAATAAAATGCATTAAAAGGAAAGATCCTCAACTCTATCATGAATTTGAAAGCGTTCAAAATTAACTTTAAGGTAAAGGTAAAGGTACCCCTGCCCGTACGGGCCAGTCTTGACAGACTCTGGGGTTGTGCGCCCATCTCACTTAAGAGGCCAGGGGCCAGCGCTGTCCGGAGACACTTCCGGGTCACGTGGCCAGCGTGACATCGCTGCTCTGGCGAGCCAGAGTCGCACACGGAAACGCCGTTTACCTTCCCGCTGGTAAGCGGTCCCTATTTATCTACTTGCACCCGGAGGTGCTTTCGAACTGCTAGGTTGGCAGGCGCTGGGACCGAGCAGCGGGAGCGCACCCCGCCGCAGGGATTCGAACCGCCGACCTTTCGATCGGCAAGCCCTAGGCACTGAGGCTTTAACCCACAGCGCCACCTGCGTCCCATAAAATTAACTTTATGTAGCCCCAAATCTATCATTTGGAAAGTATACATTCCTAGTTAAACTAGAGTACATCCCTTCAATCTTAAATCTTACCCATTGTTTGTGTGAACATACCAGATGGCATTACTGTAATTTAATGATATTTAGGCTGCATTATTACTATCTGTTAAACTACATATACAAAAATCATCACAAGTCTTCTCACTATAAAAAACAGTGCTGCCCATTCATATTTGTTGAGACTTCCACACCACTTTTTAGCCAACACTCTCAAGGTAGTTCACAAATCATATAAAAACAGTATACCAATATTAACACAGCAAAGCAACATTGCTCTTATATTTTATAATGTGTGTGATTTATAAATCTTTTAAAATAAAGCATGGATCAACAGAAACACAACAACTGATAAATTCCAATGTTAAGGGTTAATTCCCAAAAGCACAACAGCTACCAGAATATCATAAGAGAGGGGGAGGGGGAGGGACCAATACAAAAGAACAGCATTTCAGACTGTGTGGTGACATTAGAAAAGTCTCTGCCTTCCTTTGGATAGGTGCTAGATACTGTTACTGAGTTGCTAAGATAGTTTATGTTTTGCATTGGAAACTGACGCCAACCCAGTGCAGTCTTTAGGGAGCTTCTACTATGCAAGCCCATGAAATGAACAAGAGTTGCAGGCATATTCTATTCATATTCCTTTGGTTTGGATTCTGCTGCTACTTGCAGAGTGGTCCTCAGATTTTATCTTGGAATATACTGTTGTTCCCCTGGGATTTTTTGACCCTCAAGGTTTTGTCTGAAAACCTTGAGGGATGAAGCTACATCAGAACCAACACCTGGAGAAGTGTTATTGCTGTTATTGCATAAAAATGCATTTCTCCCACAGGAATCTTGCTCAGAACTTTCTTGATTAGTGTTGAAGTGGAGAGATTTTCTTACACTAATCATGAACTTTTTCTTTGGCAAAAATAATGTTTTTTTCACATATCCAGTGTACTGTGATGCCTCCTCACATATGATACCACTACCATGCCATTTAGCTGAACGTGGCTGAACATCTTGGAAAGTGTTGACTCTGAGGTGATGTTAGGTGAAATAATTTTGTGAGCTCATCCTGTTACTTTGTTCATATGCATTTCACATTATTTAAGATAGGAACAGATATTTGAAAACATTCTGTTCATTAGAATTTAGATTACACATGCTGACCCAAATTATCTTTTTGTCATGGGAACATTTTTAAACACTTCTAAGAATTGCCTTTTCTTTTTCCTCCAGAAGAAACAGTTAAAAGAAGTATTAGCCTAGACTAACTCCTAAGTTGTTGCAAGAAAAATTCTCCACTGAAGTATGTTTAGAATTTGAATGGTAACGACACACACAGTGCAGCAATCCTCCTTGTGCTATGTATATATTTAGCAAAAACATTTTTGTTTCCCACACACAGACATCACTTCTCTCTCCAGCAGAATAAATGCAAAGGATCCGGTGGCTGTTCAGCAACTTGTGTTTCAAAACATCATTATTTATTAACATTTTCCATTTCATTATTTGCTTTTAGGGTCAAATTACATGAGGCCTACAGAAGATAAGAGCATATGAAATTATTTTCTCATCTAGATGTAGAGCAAAGTTTCTTCTGAAACAAAAAAACATTGATTTTGTTGCTTTTGTTTCATTTGAAAAAGATTGATGAGTGATTTGACAAATGTTATAGTTACTGATTTAACAAATGTTAAATGATCCCATTAGCTATAAATGTCTTCTAATAAGCATGCAGCTCCTATCTCTCTCCTCCATCACTTCTGGTATTAGCAAATATAACATGTCATTAGGGTTTGTTTTACCCAGCACACATCTTTCATTCAAAACCATCTGAGAAGTGACTTTGAACACTAAAGAGAGGAGAGAGTACATTGGTGCTTAACCCAGAGAAGCTACCACTACTGTACTTGACTACGGTACTGAAAATTGTACTGATAGAGTGTTCCTAGGTTCAGAACATCAAGTACAAAGCCACAGGGGTGATTGACAGGTACATGACATTTTAAAATATTCAAATTTGTTAATGAATTAAATATATTTGAATATCAAACTACACATGTTTATGATTTGTTGTTTCTCAGTGACTTATGATACTCCAACACCATTACTCCTGAACAACACAGTCACACAGTGGAAGTTGCCATAGCTTTGGTCTTGTGCCTCGTTTGCTTCATTACTCTCTTTTTTTGAAGTTGAGATGAACTCAGATGAGCCTCATTTTTCATCTTCATTTTTGCACAGAGTGTAATTGCAGAAGTCCATAAATTCTGATGTACAATAATTTTGCCCCACTCCGAGGTCACAATGTACATACAGATGAACTCTTGCCCCAAATCTCAAAATATATTATTGTGAAAGAAGCTAATCTGATATGTCACATTACCATTTAAAATAATGATAAATTAATATAGTGTTGCCAGCCTCATGCTGCAGAACACTCTTCCAGCATAGATTCAACAGGCATTTTCACTTTTGACTTCCAGGGGTCTCTGGAAGTGTTTTCGGTGCCAACAGGCCTTTGCAGCTGTTTAACCCAATGATCCGGTCACTTTAATAATTGTTTGTGTTTTATGTTTTATAGTTGTACACCATCCTGATATTTTATGATATGGCAATATAGATATATTATTATAAATAAATAGAAGAAAGTGTGAAACATTAGTAGGAAAGGCAATCAGATGTATATATTATGAATGGCTAGGGTGTTTCGTTACTGTTTTAATGATCAATTATCAGAGTGCCTGTGTGGCAGTGACAGGCTGGTCACTGAGGAGTGGTGGCTGGAGAAGGAGAGTTAGCAGGAGCACTAACTTGCCCTCCACATTGAGGGGGCGCATCATGCGATGCGGCATGTGATGTCATGTGACACATCCCACCCAGCACGCAAGCGCTCACACACTGGGCTGGTGTCCCACCCATGCCACCGCGATGCTGGCGCTTGCGCACCAGCTAGGGAATGGGGAACATGGAGCTGGGCTCTACACTTGGCCTCCTTTTCCCTGTGGCAAGGGCGGTGTCAGGCTTCAGAGAATCAGACCTTTCCCATGGTGGCAGCCAAGAAGCAGAAAAATGATAAAAGTTCTTACCGAGCAATTTATTCAATAATTCACAGAGAGCGACAAAGGAATGCAACCTTCCCTAAATAATGGTGTTGCTCCAAGTAAAGTCCCACCCCACTACGTCTCTCCTATTCCACGTCACCCCTGTGTCAGCTAATCCGAGCTTTCTGGCTCCGAGCTCTTAGTTCTACTACCCTCAATGCCTTCCTAGCCTGGGGGGGGGGGTGTCAGAAATGCTTTCCAAGGACACTGAGTCTATCAGCTGTCTCTCCCCGGTGCTTCTTCCTCCTGCTGTTCCTCTTCCAGTATATCTCAGCTTCTGCCCTCTGCAGCCTCTGAACTATGCCCTTCTGCAAACCACTGTTCTAAATCTATACTGTCCTCCTTGGGAATGTTCAGGAGAAGGGGGGGTCCCCACCATTTCTCCTCAGTCCAACCCCTGACAGGCGGAGAGGCGGCAGCAGAGTGCTGCCACTGGGCTCTGCACTCGGCCTCCTTCCCATGGCATGTGCTGGGCGGGGGCGGGATGCGCAGAGGGTGATCTTCGCCCTTGCTTGTTCCAGCCCCTTCCCGGCTCCTAGGCTCCCAGCAATGGTGGAGGATGTCAGCCCCCTCAATATTGGGGTAGGTGGGTCCCTGCTTCAAAATATTGAGGGGTCTGGAGCCCCTTGCACCCCATATAACACTGGGGGTTGGAGACTGACCATGTTAAGACATTAGCCATTAGATTCATTCAGAGCTTATTTCCTTAGTTTTATAGCAGCAGCACCAAATTTAGCCACTTTTAAGGTATTCTCTGTCCTCTATTAGATATTTTTAAGTAGTGGTTTCTTAAGTAGTGGTTAAGAAAAATTGAATTTGAACTTAACAGCTTTACCAGTAGAGATTTCCCTTTATAGTTGTTTTGTACTGCTGCAAACTTGTGGTTTCCCCCCAAGCCTGCTGATCCACACTTGCGGAATGTTTGCTAATGGCATATATAGCATTCTTTCCCTCGGGAGAAGAAATAACTTTATCACAGAGACCTCCACTATAGTTGTCTCCACCTACCATTAAGACTTACCATTTTCTAAGCTTATTTTGTAATCTGTTTTAAGCCTGCTGCACATTCAAATTGTTCTGTTCTGTTAAGTTGCTCAGTATTCTTCCTTCTTGTTAATCTTTTCATTTTCTACCTGAAGTTTCTGTACTCTTCATACAGATGGTAACCATTTAAATCCTTTATTGTGGTTATTGTTTTTCTGTGCCCTTCCTGTGTGGTCTCATCAGTCTTTTGTTTTCAGTATCATTATGATCTGCTAATACAAGCTGTAGCACCAATGGATTTAAGAAGTATGCTTTTGATTGGGAGGACATTGGCATTTACACAATCTGTGACCTGCTTCCCAGAGGGAAAGCAATTTCCAAAGAGGAACAGCAAGGTAAATTAAAAGTGGGGCTGCCATACTTCCCAGATATTACCAGGATTTCAAAGATGGAATTGACATGGGGGGGGGGGGATTTCCTAAAGGCAGCACTTTGTCCTGCATCTTAGGCAAGTCAATCAAAAAATTGCAGGGTTTTTGGCATTCTTGTAAAAAAATCAACTCACTAACTTTGAGGTTTGTCTTTAAAAAGCTCACTTATTGAAATATGGCAACCTTATCAAAAAGGCACTCATACTACCTGGTTTCAGGTAGCTCAGGCTCATTCTTTTGCACTTAGTTTGGAGCAAAGGGAAGAGGACCTACGCACACTTACCTTGTTTGAATCCTTATGCAGCAGACCAGCTTATGGTTGAAAGGTCTGCTTCCCAAATATACAGCAATGTATTACATCACGAAGCAGGGGGTGCTAGAGGCCTTCAAACTGTATGGGAATCAGATTTAGGCTACTCAATTGAAGATCACAAATGGGAGGGTATCTGGACCACTCCCCTGCTCAAAACCATCTCTACTCGCCCACAAGAGGCCTCACTCAAGGTCATCCTCCGATGGCACTGGATGCTAGTCAGGCTGGCAAAAAGTAATCCCTCCCTTTCCCCTTTATGTTGGAAGGGCTGCAGAAAGCTTGGTTCATTTATTAATGATTGGTGGGAATGCCCTTATGTTAAAAGCTTTTGGAAGAGAGCATTCTCCATTATATCCACAATTACAGCCAACCCTTTTCTCCAAATCCTGCCTTAGCCCTAGTATCTTTGGACATAGACTTAGGCTCCACCCTGTGCCACAGTGAACTAGTAGGCTTCTTACTGACCTCGGTACAATTAGCAAGAGCTCAGGAATGGAAGAACCAGACTGAAATACCCCTGAACATACAGCAATGTCTGAGTGTTTCACCAGACTCAGGAAGGCACTTAAAAGCATAATGAATAGAGACACCTTCCAAGAAACATGGAGCCCTTTCTTTAACTATGTTAATGACCAAAATCAAGATCTTCTTATATCAACCTGCTCAACATTCTCAGTGGAGAGGTTATGCCAAGTACAGTAGTACCTCCGGTGATGTAACCATCTGGTTACGTAAACTTCAGGATGTGAAAGTCGCAAACCCGGAAGTATTTGATTGGGTTTTGCCCTGCGAGCATACACAGAAGCGGTCCTCAGGTTGCAGAAACCTCGGTATCCGACCGGCCCTCTGCAACAGATCCCGTATGCAACCGGAGGTACTGCTGTAATATGTTTGAATGTTGAACGTATAAGTGTATATCTAGAAACAATGGATAAAACAAGCACCATTAGTTATACTGCTGGATAAGTGTTTAATGGTTATTATATTTGTATTTGTATGAAACCCATAACAACTTGTTTTTTTGAACAAAAGATGTATGATTTTGCTTACTGAATTGCTCAGCTAGTGGTAATTCAATTTAGGCTACTCTTCAGGAATATGACCTTTTCCTTGTTTTTCCCTAGAGCAACTAGACTTTCAAAATTCCTGTACTGTTTATGTCATCCAAGACTTTTCTTTTGATGATGTGAATTTGAGATTTTATAGCCTTCCTACAGTTGTGTCCCTCAAAGAGGGATGAGAAATCAGGCACCATTCCAGAAACAACAACTGCTACTCAAAGTCATTGCCACTTTGAATGTGACATAGTTGAATATATACCACTTGAAAACAGCCCATTAGTCTGCAACTTTCTGTATCCAACACGGCCAGTTTTAAAACTGGAAAAGCAAAGGTGCTGAAACTATGCCTTCACCATCTGATTTTCCATGTGATTTTTATAAGAAACTGCATCAACAGCTTGTGTAGTCCACACTTTATTTTGTTTCACCTCCCAATCAATAATCTACTTAGGGATTTCCTGATATGAAATGCAGTTTGCTTTGACAAACAACTTGCATTATCCTTTTATCCTTCAATACATCAGACTGTTCCCCACTCTAATTGTTGGAGGAGCGGTTCTGAGACTGCAAATTGTGTGCCAGACTATTAGGCTGCGGTGCCAACATTGTCTACTCAGAAGTAAGTCCAATTGAATTCAATGATACTTACTCTCAGGCAAGTGGGGGTTGGAATTACCGTCTCATTTTGATTAATGGGGGGGGGGGGTAGTTGGCAGAGGAGAGAATTCATGGTTTTTCTTGTATTAATTGAATACTGTTTAGCATATTGCCTAGATTTTTTTATTATGACTTAAACAAAAACAAAAATGAACTAAGGTAGAAAAACGAAGGAGGACAGCCCATAAACTCCAGAGGAGGAATCACCCATGTACTGGAAGCACACAAATAACAGTACAAGGAACACACACAGAGAGAAAAACAAGAACACAAACTGAACTAAGGTACTCAGAAGATACAGCTGTACCCTTCAGACCAGGCTATGGAGTCTTAACAGATTCAAGATGTACAGATTCCACTTGACATGATTTTCCTGAGGATTACTAATATTTGACTGTTGTCTCTTGCTCTTTGGATGTGCATTTGTCACATTTGTGGACTTCAGACTTCATGCACCCAGCGTTGGAGTCAGTGGCGTAGCGTGGGTTGTCAGCACCCGGGGCAAGGCAAGTAATTTGCGCCCCCTAACCTGCACGCCTGGCACCCCCCCTCCACAGTGGGCGGCGACCCGGCGGCTCGGATCGGATTCACACAGCAGTGAGAGAGAGTGAGTGAGCCAGGTAGGGACAGAGAGCTGCGAGTGCGAGCGCGCCCCCCCAGATGTTGCGCCCGGTGCGGCCGGCCCCCCCTGCACCCCCCACGCTGTGCCACTGGTTGGAGTTATACCCACATGGTAGAAACACAGAAGTGCAGCCCCCACCCCCAGATTTGTAGCACAAGGACATTGTATGTATGACTACAGGTCCATTACGTGAAATAGTTGCCTTTCAAAAAAAAAGGAAGAGATGCGCAAATTTGGTTTATGTGCATATAGTTGTGATGTGTGTGTGTGTGTGTGTGTGTGTGTGTGTGTGTGCGCGCGCAGGATGTATAGGCTGTGTGCTCCCATCCCTCTACTACAGAAAAAGGATTGACAGGCACAGTGAATGTATGAAATGGCTGAGAGCATGTGGGATTCAGTGCTGGTGCCGGGTTTTAGGTGAGCCTTGGGCGAGATGCTCTTAGTAGGCTGCCTTCCCTAACTGGACACACCACCTTCGTTCTGCTCACTGCCCTTTCACGTCCCTCAGCACCACCTCCCAGAAAGAGAGCCTGTGGGTGTTTGTGCTCTGCTTTGTCTTTTCACTACTTCCTGAGAGGACAAGTAAACAGGTAGAAGTGGCCAGGAGCCTCCAGGGGCCAGTGGTTGCCCATTGAGGGGTCTGTGGGCCTTTGCAGCTACTTTGCAGGTACCAAAAGCCCTTGACCCAAGTGTTATTTTTATATTTGTGGTGTTTCCACGATGCAACAGAAACATGAAGTCGACAACCATTCCTGGTCATAACAAAGCTACTGGAAATTGATGAATTGTTCAGTTTAACATTAAAATATCAACAGAATACTGGAAATAGTACATCAAAGAGTCAGCAACCAAAGTTCCAGCCCCATGGAAAAGATGAATATTTCTGTGGGTGGCATTCGCTGTTTTAATTGCAGGCATTACTGTGGATTTCACCCATCAAATCAGACAAAGGCACCCTAACCACAAAATCATTATGTATTGCTCATTGCATGCCAGCTTCAGTAAGACTAAAAGAAAGCTATACAGAAATCCTGCACTGAGAAAGCAATAATGTGCTTTTACCGGCAGAAGGAGGAAGAGTCTTAGTTCAGCTATCTTCAATTTATTAGATAATGCTCTGTGACAATGAAGGACAAAGACAATTCACGATGTGCCTGACAATTGATCGTTTCTATGTAAAGCCAAATTACAAATTGCCAGCCTCCCATATTAAAGGATCAAAAAGATTAGTATAAAACATATTTGGAAAGAAAACTATATATCCATATCAAAATGCAGATTAATAATATATAAATTTGATTTTCACAGATGAAAGTACCATGAGAAATCAAGTTTTTATAATAGACAATCATATTAAGCATTTGTGCCATATAAAGTGCTCACTATTGAATAAAAATATTGATCAGGATTTTTTTGTGGTGGGAGGACTCCAATGCATAGGGCATCTGTCAAAGTTTCAAGGGCCCAGTGATAATGTGAACAGCAGGCACCTTTAATTCTGTATTTACATACAGAACCCTAGAAAAATTGATCCATTTTAAACATTTGGGTGCAAAGAAGGAAAGTTAAAAGTTCCTCTTGGTTCATGTGGGAACCAATGACACTGCAAGCAATAGCCTCCAGAAGATCAAAAGAGACTACGAGGCTCTGGGCAGGAAATTGAAGCAATTAAATGCACAAATTGTCATCTCATCTGTCCTCCCAGTTGAACGACGTGGCCCAGGGAGAGAAAGAAAAATAGTGGAAGTGAACAGCTGGCTTCGCAAATGGTGTAAACAGGAACGGTTTGGATTCTTAGATCACGGACTGCAGTTTCTTGAAGATGGACTTCTGGCAAGCGATGGGCTGCACCTCACAACGGTTGGGAGGAATGTTTTTGCCAAAAATCTCAGGAACCTCATCAGGAGGGCTTTAAACTGACTAATGTGGGGGAGGGAGACAGTGCTCCTGAAGGTAGGAGTCTATCAATTGATGAAGATGATCATCCAAATGTCATAGACCAAATGGAGCAAACAGCACGTAGACCTAGTGGTGGGAGGAAAAAATCCTTAAATAAGAGACACGGAGGAATGATTAATGGACTTCAATGTCTGTACACTAATGCACAAAGCATGGGAAATAAACAAGATGAGCTTGAGCTCTTGGTACAACAAACTAAATATTACATAATAGGCATCACTGAAACCTGGTGGGATAAGTCCCACGACTGGAATGTAATAATGGAGGGATACAATCTATTTCAGAGAAACAGACCAGACAAGAAAGGAGGAGGAGTGGCGTTATATGTCAGGGATGTGTATACCTGTGAAGAGATCCAAGATTTAGAACCTCAAAGCCAAAGTGAGAGCATTTGGGTCAAAATTAAGGGAGAGAAGAATAACAGGGACCTCATTGTGGGAGTTTACTATAGATCCCCAAGCCAAACGGAGGACATAGATGATGCCTTCCTGGAACAGATGGCCAAGCATGCAAAAGGAAGGGAGATAGTAGTAATGGGGGACTTCAATTACCCGGATATTTGTTGGATGTCAAACTCAGCCAAGAGCATAAGGTCAAACAGATTCCTCACTGGCCTTGCAGACAACTTCATTGTCCAGAAAGTGGGAGAAGCAACAAGAGGAACAGCCATTTTAGATCTGGTCCTAACCAATGTTGATGACCTGGTTAGTGGGGTAGAAGTGGAAGGATCATTAGGCGCGAGTGATCATGCTCTTCTGAAGTTTACTATACAGCGGAAAGGAGCAGCCAAGCATACTAGGACTCAATTTCTTGACTTTAAGAAAGCCGACTTCATGAAACTTAGGGAAGTGCTGGGTGAGATCCCATGGACAGTAATACTAAAAGGAAAGGGAGTTCATGATGGCTGGGAGTTTGTTCAGAGGGAGATAGTAAAAGCACAACTTCAGGCAATACCAATGAGACGGAAACATGGAAGGTGCCTAAAGAAGCCAGGGTGGCTATCTAAAGAACTTTTAACTGAGTTAAGATTAAAAAAGGATGTGTACAAAAAATGGAAAAGGGGGGAAACCACCAAAGAGGAATTCAAACAAATAGCCAACACGTGTAGACACAAAGTCAGAAAAGTTAAAGCACAGAATGAACTCAGGCTTGCTAGAGAGGTTAAAAGCAACAAAAAAGGCTTTTATGGGTATGTTCGTAGCAAATGGAAGAACAAAGAAACAGTGGGGTCACTCAGAGGAGAAGCTACTCCTCAATGCCTTCTTTGCCTCAGTCTTCTCTGATAAAGAAAACAATGCCCGACCTGAAGAATTTGGAGCAAATGATTCAGCAGAGGAAACACAGCCCAGAATAACTAAGGAGATAGTACAAGAATACTTGGCTAGTTTAGATGTATTCAAGTCTCCAGGGCCAGATGAACTGCATCCAAGAGTATTAAAAGAACTGGCAGATGTGATCTCAGAACCACTGGCAGTCATCTTTGAGAATTCCTGGAGAACAGGCGAAGTCCCGGCAGACTGGAGGAGGGCAAATGTTGTCCCTATTTTCAAAAAGGGGAAAAGAGAGGACCCAAATAATTACCGCCCAGTCAGTCTGACATCAATACCAGGGAAGATTCTGGAGCAGATCATTAAGCAAACAGTCTGTGAGCACCTAGAAAGGAATGCTGTGATCACCAATAGTCAGCATGGATTTCTGAAAAATAAGTAATGTCAGACTAACCTGATCTCGTTTTTTGACAGAATTACAACCCTGGTAGATGAAGGGAACACAGTGGATGTAGCCTACCTTGATTTCAGCAAGGCATCTGACAAGGTGCCGCGTGATATTCTTGTAAAGAAGCTGGTAAAATGTGGTCTTGACTATGCTACCACTCAGTGGATTTGTAACTGGCTGACTGACCGAACCCAAAGGGTGCTGATCAATGGTTCCTCTTCATCCTGGAGAAGAGTGACTAGTGGGGTGCCACAGGGTTCTGTCTTGGGCCCGGTCTTATTCAACATCTTTATCAACGACTTGGATGATGGACTCAAGGGCATCCTGATCAAATTTGCAGATGACACCAAACTGGGAGGGGTGGCTAACACCCCAGAGGACAGGATCACACTTCAAAACGACCTTGACAGATTAGAGAACTGGGCCAAAACAAACAAGATGAATTTTAACAGGGAGAAATGTAAAGTATTGCACTTGGGCAAAAAAAATGAGAGGCACAAATACAAGATGGGTGACACCTGGCTTGAGAGAAGTACATGTGAAAAGGATCTAGGAGTCTTGTTTGACCACAAACTTGACATGAGCCAACAGTGTGACGCGGCAGCTAACAAAGCCAACGCAATTCTGGGCTGCATCAATAGGAATATAGCATCTAGATCAAGGGAAGTAATAGTGCCACTGTATTCTGCTCTGGTCAGACCTCACCTGAAGTACTGTGTCCAGTTCTGGGCACCACAGTTCAAGAAGGACACTGACAAACTGGAACATGTCCAGAGGAGGGCAACCAAAATGGTCAAAGGCCTGGAAACAATGCCTTATGAGGAACGGCTAAGGGAGCTGGGCGTGTTTAGCCTGGAGAAGAGGAGGTTAAGGGGTGATATGATAGCCATGTTCAAATATATAAAAGGATGTCACATAGAGGAGGGAGAAAGGTTGTTTTCTGCTGCTCCAGAGAAGCGGACACGGAGCAATGGCTCCAAACTACAAGAAAGAAGATTCCACCTAAACATTAGGAAGAACTTCCTGACAGTAAGAGCTGTTCGACAGTGGAATTTGCTGCCAAGGAGTGTGGTGGAGTCTCCTTTTTTGGAGGTCTTTAAGCAGAGGCTTGACAACCATATGTCAGGAGTGCTCTGATGGTGTTTCCTGCTTGGCAGGGGGTTGGACTCGATGGCCCTTGTGGTCTCTTCCAACTCTGTGATTCTATGAAAAGAATACCACTGCACTGATGTCCAGTTATCCTTTCCCTCATCATGTCTTGGCTTTACCTTGGCCAACCACTTGCATGCTTTATAAAAATCTATCTCATTCAGGACCTCATGTAGACAGTTGCCAGACAGAGGCATCTGGGGAGCCTACAAGCAGGTCTGGAAGGCAATGTTGTTGTTTCTTCCCAACAATTGACAGTGAGTGATGCTGAAGGTTTATTTAGCTATTGTTGTTGATAACCAAGGGGAAATGAAACCTATCGTCCACTAAATGTCTCATTAACCTTTGCTAAAGAAACCCATCTGAATTAGCTATTATCTTATGATAGCAGATCCCTTACTATGGCTTGAGTGAAGTATCAGTCAATGTCTCTGAGTGACCCCAATTTTTACTACTGGGGGGAAAGAAATATCTTTCTATCCACTTTCTTAAAAGCACTTATTTATAAGTCTCATGTGTGTATGTGTAACCTAAAACGGACCAAACTTTTTAATCTTTCCTTATAAGGAAGGATCTGCACTTATGTTCATATTAATTTTTGCTACTCTTTTCCGTACCCTTTTTAGTTACACAATATATATGTTTTGCAGAGCAGCGATGTCAAGCTGGCCACGTGACCCGGAAGTGTCTCCGGACAGCGCTGGCCCCTGGCCTCTTAAGTGAGATGGGCGCACAACCCCAGAGTCTGTCAAGACTGGCCCGTACGGGCAGGGGTACCTTTACCTTTTATATATGTTTTGCAGTGGGGCAACTGGAACTCTACACACTGTATATTCTAAACATGATAGATTAACAAAATTGAATTATGGTACTTGATGTTGTGTTTACTTTTTACTTCCTCACTGCTTGAATATTCAGTGATCTGTTAACAGTGCACTCAAAGTAGTTGCTTTTTTGTGTGTTGTTTCTGTCCCAAGATCTCTCTCTTTGTATGGGAATCCCATTTACCACATGGAGTTTGTTGCCCACCCACCGAGGCTTTGGAAGTCTTTATAGTGTGCTTGGAATTTCACCATCTGAAATCATGTGATTTTGGCATTTGGGTTATTCAGGCTGTTTCTCCTCCCCCACCTGAATCAGCCTAGCCACCATTGGTTCGCTTCTGCCCGTTCCCATCTGCTGACTGGCCCTTTTTTGCCTCCCTGTAGAATGGCTGACCATACATCTTTTACCTCCTGCTGTCACAGTTACTGAACAGTAATAGAATGTGCATCCAGACACCCCTCATCATCTGCTATGCCAAAGTGACATGGAAGTCAATATTCCTGCAAGAACAGAAATTAACAAAAATAGGTGAAGCAGACTGACCAATAAAGTCCAGAATTTCAATACATCTTAAAGAAAATATGACTTCTCATCAGTCTTGAATTAGACAAAGTTATAATTTCCTGGGACACTGAACCTTGTGACATGCTGTTGGCATCCATCTGTCTCGAGAGACAATGGTGAAGTCAAACGGTTGTGATAGAGGCGCAAACCTGGGCAGTGTGTCTGGTGGTCCTAGGCTGACCAGACAAGACCTCCCTTTCGGCCTCACTGATGTGGTCCAAAGGAAAGCAGTTGGCACCAGCTTGGCTGCAGGAGTTGCCAGAAGGAGGTATACAAGGCACCCTCAAACCGTCTTAGGGACCCCACTCTGGATTCATGTAGGGTTTACTCCTGAGTATTTTCTTCTCCCAAAGATATCCTGCAAGACAGTGGAAGTTTCAGATCAGAATCTTTCTTCTCCTAGATGGGCTACCTTCTTGGGTTGAGAAGCCTCATCTGCCTTTCACTTCCCTCTACAACACATGCAAAAACACCTTTTTGACCATTGGATCCACTACTGTCTCATCCACTCAATCCACAAGAGGCTGTCTGTATATGCAGGGGAAGTCCCTAGCTCATCAAGGGTTTGAGACCCATCAGCTTCCCTCACCTGATTTAGCTGGCCACTCAAAACCATTTCGCAGGGTGTGGCAACTGTTGCTCTGTGGAAACTTGTAACAAAGTTGTTAAAAATATATACAGTATTTAAATAATTCTTATCATTTTATGATTAGCAAGCGGATTTTGCTTGCAAGTGTAACAAGGACTGGATTCCTGTGTCAATTCCCTTGAGTCAGAGATGGGTATACAACCCTAAATGAATTGCACAAAAAGCAGCTGTTGCAGCTGTGGTTAGGGAAGGAGAACCACCTTATTCTTTTGATTGTAAATGGTTTTAACGGATTTTAATATTGTATTTTTATATTGTTGTAACCTGATTTTGGGGTCCTTTTGGTGAAGGGTGGGTAAGAAATCAAATAAACAACAGTGATTTTAAAAACCTGAATAAATTAGCCAAAGAACATAGCTTTGAAACATATAAGACTTCCAATCTTGATAAATAGGGCTGGTTAGTTAGTTAGTTAGTTAGTTAGTTAGTTAGTTAGTTAGTTATTTAACTTTCTAGCCAAGCCAAAACCTTAGGGCAGGTGATAACAAGTTAAACTGTTAATTTTGCCAAATAAAATCCACTTAAAACAGATAAACCATATCAAAAATAGAAAAGAAGTAGGTTATCAGCCAATCTCATATGAGGTTAGGTAAAGTGCAAAATGAGATTTGGATTTGTCCACAAAGAAAGATTAGGACTAATTGTATGCTGAACCCAGTCTAGTGTCAAAGCTCTTTCTTACTGTCTTTCACAATTGTGGGATAAACACATAAAAATGCCAGCAATCCAGATATGAGTCAAGTGAGTCTTCTTTGAGATCTAACAGAATCACTATACCTTTCATCAACAATACAGAGAAACACCAAAATGCCTCAGCTAGATGTATTCATATTGACATACATTGCATGGTGTGAATTTGGTGAGACATCAGAAGTGTTTTCCCTGGTCTCAAAACATACCTGCCAAAGCCTCATACTTGTTTAGGGACTGGGCAGAGGAGGAATGGTGGAGACAGCCTACCCAGCTTGACCCTTCCATAGAAGAGGAAGAGAGTTTAGATTAATAACAGGGGTTTGAGGGGGGTCACAGCTCAGAGGCAGATGAGGGGGAAAGCTGTGAAATAATGCGAGAGGAGGAGGAAGCACCTATACACCTAACTGTGAAGACATGTCAATATATTAAATGTTAATAAACTCAACGGTGTAACATTGGAAAATGTAGATTACTTTCCTACCTGGGCAGTTATCTTTCCGCAAGGGCCAACATTGATGCCGAAATCCAGCATTGCCTGAGCTCTGCGAGTGTGGCTTTCTCCCGATTGAAGTGCAGAGTGTTTGAGAACCGGGACATTCACATGGAAAGCAAAATGCTTGTTTAAAAGCTACTGTACTACCAACCTTACTATATGCTTGTGAAACATGGACCACTTATCTCCAACTCCTTGAAAGATTCCATCAACAGTGTCTCCGAAAAATTTTGCACATCACTTGGGAAGACAGGCAAACTATCAGCATACTGGAAGAAGCAAAGATCACCAGTGTTGAAGCAATGATTCTTCAACATCAACTTCTTCGGACTGGTCATGTTGTGCGGATGCCTGATGATCATCTTCCAAAGCAACTACTCTATTCCAAACTTAAAAATGGAAAGCGTAATGTTGGTGGTCAACAAAAGAGGTTTAAAGACTGTCTTAAGGCAAATCTTAAAAAATGTAGCATAAACACTGACAACTGGGAAACACTGGCCTGCGAGTGCTCCAGTTGGAGAACAGCCTTTACCAAAGGTGCCATGGGCTTTGAGGACACTCGAACTCAGGACGCAAAGGAGAAATATACTAAGAGGAAGGCACACTTGGCAAATCCACACCGTGATTACCTCCCGCCTAGAAACCAATTTCTCCCCATGGAAGGACATGTGGATCCAGAATTGGCCTCCACAGTCACTTACGGACTCATTGTTAAAACCATGTTTGTGGAAGACAATCTTACTTGGCTAGGAGTGATTGCCAAGGAAGAAGATACTAAACTGGAATGTAGCTGGAGAATATTTTTATTTTTACCTGTATCCTGCAGGACTTAATGAGAATTCAGACAGGCGGCTTGTGTCCTTGGCTACAACGATGCAGATGGCTAGAGGTATTGTACTGTCACTAGTTATTTCAAGCAAAAAACTTGTCCCCACGTAATGGAAAGAGATGAGACTATCCTTGACAATGAAGACAAAGCTCGGAACATAATGGCAAAAGGAAAGGAAAGGAACAAGGACACAGAGAGAAACCCCTCATTTGCAGGTCTGGGCATTCAAAATTGTGCTCCTTCATGTTGGAGGAACAATTAACACACTTGTTAGTGCTTCCTGGAGTGAACTGGCTTCTAAAAATCAGCACTTTAAGTTACTGATTGTGATGCTGAGAAATCAGCAATGGCAGTACTAGCAAAAACAAAATCACTTGACGGTAAGGTTGGAGAATGGCTGCCTGGTTCTTCTAGGAAAGTCTGGTGTCTGGAAAGGTCCTCAGGCTCTGTTTATACACCATGGTACTTTGGACAAATGAAGCCTAAGGCATTTCTCTGGGTGGGTGTGTTAAGTATGTAATTTAAGAATAAACTCAGGAGGCTTGACAAAGTGTTCTGCAATGTATTTACAGTGTTATGATTACACCTCTGGTTTATTAATGAGTTCTCTGTGTATTTTCTGTCTTGGCTGATAGAAAGTAAGTAAGATATATAGCACAGAATATAAACTTCCAGGACCATAAAATGTGAAATGTGTAATTTATGGAGTGTTGTGAGATCTGATTTCTTTATTTTTATTTTCTATTCTGAGGTTTAAGGATAGGTGAGGCTATAAATATAAAATAAATTAATACTTTAAAAAATGTCAGCAAAACTTTGTTCACATTCCAGTGAATGTGGCTCAGGAGCAAACAAATATTAAAACTATTATTTGCTTCATCATTAACTTTGAATTGACCAGTCTACAAAGATACAAGGGTCATTTTGGTTGGCCTCTCCTGCATGCAGCCCATCTGCGAAACAGCTGGGGGGGGGCTGCTGGGAGGGCAGCAGCAGGAATACCAAATATGCAGATAGAAAGGAACAAGTAATAGGACAGCAATAGAGCATGGGACTGGCCCTATAGATTTGTTGGTGTTGGTGTTGTTTGTAGGAATAAAATGTGATCTTGTTGACTTACAACCCCTCAAAAAAGTAGTGAATTTGCATAGGAACTGCATGAACCATAGAAAGGCAAACAGAAACTATTCTGCAAGCTCCAGACATTTGCCTTTTAGATTTTTAGTTTAATTATATATCCTTTTTACATTTTAAATACAACTAAATAACCCTTTAATACTGAATATGCAACAAGAAAGATTAATTTTGTCAAATTCTACATTCCCAGAGTCCTTCTAATTTAAAATATTTTGAAAAAATCAGGTTCACTGCAGAGGCTTGGGTTTTTGTTTTTGTTTAAAAATGGTAATATAATGACCATCCCTAAAAACCCAGAGGAGCAGTAGCAGGGTATTACTTCATTCCATATACAAAGCAAGCAAACAAAGTAAGTAAACAATAAATAATAATAATAATAATAATAATAATAATAATAATAATAAATAAAAAATTGTATGTTGGTTTGTTACCAGCTTCACTGCAGACCTGAAATACATTTCTTGTTTTCTAATAAAATAGCAGCATGCTTCATACTCTGAAGTAGTTCAATGGAAAACCCTCCAGGACAACAGTTTTGAAGCAGGGAAAGCTCAAAGCAGGGGAATTGAACTTCTTCTATTGTTCAATACAAAATTTGCCTTTTAATATGTCTTTTAAGTCTATTTCTGCTCAGGCATGGGTACTTGACTTCTAACCCTGATACAACATGCAATCTTATTTGGAACTAATTTCAGACAAAAGCATGGTCAGGCAGAATGTACTCTATATGATTGTGCTCTTGCTCTGAAGCAACACCCCCCCAAAAAAAACTGTTTTTGTAATGTCTTATTTCTTGCCTTTGTGAAGTTGATCAGAAAATGCTATTATCTAGCATAGAGTGAGTGCATGCTGGGCCTTCTGACATTCTTGAGAGTATGCTGGAAATGGAACTCTAAGTTTAAAGGAAGAAAGATCTTAAACCAAAATGCACTTCTTCAAGGATAATACTGTTTGTTGAGATAACAACTACCATTCATGCAGAGTACTGGGAAGAAAAAGGACAGCTCTGTATTTTTCTTACATTCCTTGGCAATCATGCTACAAGCTCTGAATTGCCCAGTTCACATGCTACTTTAAACACTAGTTAAGCTTAACAAGGGTTTAAAGGTGAACACACAATGCATTGGTGCATGGGGAGAAAATCATGGATGTTTCGTGCCTCCTCCACTCCTAAGGCTGGTACCCTAACAGGAGCTAAGACGTGGTTTGGCTTATCATCTGAACTTGGGCAATAAGCCATGAACAAACCTTGATAACTTTGATTCCGGCTTATGATCTATTTGGAGAGACACAACCCATGCTTTAGATGTGGTGCTTTAGGTGGAATTAATTCACATTCAGGTGGAACAGTTATAGTTGACTGGGAGGTCTTGTGCAAAGAAATAAGGAAAGTGGTAGGAAAATGTGCTGGGAAGTGTGGGCTAACATTTGCTTTGATTCAATGGGCCATCTAACCTCCCTGCAAACAAATCAGAATGAATGCTCAGTAAACAGGTAGTCTTGAAATGCCCCTAGGCTGCAGATACTTACTCATCAATGAATGGAAGGACTGGAATGGCATCTCCATTTGAATTAAGAAGGCAGGTCTGTATGAGTCATTTTGTCCCCACCCCAAAGTGCATCTGACACTGGCTGCAAAAGAGTTGTTTGGTGCCAGCAAAGCCCCAAGCGTACAGAGGGTGACCCATCACTCTGGGAGAGAAAGAACTTTTGTATATTGTACATTTCTGAAGAAAAATAAACTCTCGGCACTATTTTCCCAATTCATTTAAATAAATCTCCAGATCTTTTGGTATTTTTGGTTCACAATATTTTACTTGGCTGATTATGGAAGACATATGGGAGGGACTCAATATGAAGCTATGTTCTACTTTAGAATAAAATAATAAACAAGATATGTTTGTTTGAGATGACATTATTCTCCTTGAGTTTCTGGTCTTTAATCCCTCAGAGATTATCACTATATTGGGTTATTTAGTTGCATAGAAGATGTTACAAAAATGCAATATTGGCAAATGCCAAAATGAAGTGAGCATTTCCAAGCCATAGGTTTCATATTGGGTTCTTGCTGCATGTATTCTATAATCAGCCAAGCAAAATATTGCAGTCTAAAATATCAAATGTTCTGGAGAATTGTTTATTACAAAGAACGGCTCTGGAATATAAGAATCTGTTTTCTTGAAACATACATGTGCTAACTTGGGGAATTTTTATCTCACTTGCATGTAAGTGTTCATATGATTTCAGCCTTAATATGATATGTTCATAAGCATGCAAGTCTGGCACCATGGATGGGTGGAATGAATGGAATGAAAGCAACGGATCTGCCATCACTCCAGGAGCTCAGTATTTGACCCCAAGCACACTATCATCTGGATGAGGAGGATGCAACAGGCACGTGCCCTTCTGGTTCAGGGTGCAGGTCTGTTGTGTCCTCCTAATGCAGTCCTGCAACATCGTAAAGCATCGCAGAGTTGACAGGGCAGCACGAGTGTGCTCTTTGGGCCCATGCCTGTTGTGCCTGCCAAGGGCTGCGGGTGGCTGGGAGCACAGCATGGACCCACTAGGCTCTGGTGGGCTGCAGAGGGTCAATCCAGAAGCATCAGCAGCAAGGGCTGGGCACGGGCTCTGTTCACCCTCTGTGCCCCCCCAGGGCATGCACACCACCCCAAGGCACGCGCTCACCCACCCCAGGCATCAGCAGTGCAAGTTACGCCACTGCTCTTGCCAGTTCTCCTTCCGCAAATTGGACATTTTTCGAAATTCCCTGTCAATAGAAAGTCTGTGTTTATCCCTTACCTGCATATAGAAGGGCCCCTTACACTGAATGCAAGGTCTGTTGCAAGGAAGAATCAGAAGTCTTACCTGTGTGGTTCCAATTCAGCACTGGTCAAATTTAGCTCCAAATGCCAGCACCACAATCTTCAGTAGGGATTGGCTCCACACTGGGTGCTGCATTTAAACAGCACTGAATGCAAGCCTCACTGCCAAGGAATAATTGGGGGTCCATTTGTGCTTTCCAAGTTATTGTGCCCTGCTAGTCCGTGGCCAGCTGTGCCTGTCGCAGAGAGGCCTTTTCTGTCCTGCAGCTGGTGTCACTTGCTCTCAAGTCAGTGGCAGATATGCAGGCATGGCCAAAAACAGCTGAATTGGCAGGCCATGGTTCTCACCTTGAGGAAGATACATTAATATCAATTTTAAACCCAATTTTTAGATTATCCTTTATGGTCAGGTTGTAGACTGATTTTTCAGTGCCACTGATGACCTCAGTTCAGCAAATGCCTTTTGAAATGGGAGTATTTCTTAAAAACAGTAAGCAAGGTACTGTAACTCATTGTGCTCTGGTCCTGCTGGCTCTTTTGCATGCCTTTTGAAATCTGGAGCTAATATAATGTATTTACAAATAATAATCTTTCTTTCCAATACTAAACCTTGCAATCTGGATGTAAGCAGAAGGTGGATGGTCAATACTATGAGCAATGTTGATTATTCTGTGATTCATTACAGCTGAAGATCTCATCCAGCACCAGTGCTCCCACACACCAGGGGGGCCTTGCTCATGATAATGGCAGGTATGTTGCTAGGTGTTTAAGAGGGGCACTGGGTTGTCATTTG
Organism: Podarcis cretensis; assembly: GCF_951804945.1. Lineage (NCBI taxonomy): Eukaryota > Metazoa > Chordata > Lepidosauria > Squamata > Lacertidae > Podarcis > Podarcis cretensis. The sequence continues at coordinate 123,146,124 of NC_137172.1, read as the reverse complement.
GATAAAAGTGAGTAGCAGGGAACAAAGAGAACTAGGGATGTTTACCATAGGGTTTCTGTCCTCTGAAGTGGGTCTCTGTTTTGAAGGGGGCACAGGTCAACACAGTGAGACCCACCTCTCTGTTCGGACACCTGGCACAAAAGCAGCCAACTCCTATTTTAGAACCAGTGTGTTTTTCATTTTGTGGCTACAGCCTGGTAATAAAATGTGTGTTGACTTCCCCTTTTTAAAAAAAACCAACCACCACAAATAAAAAACCTGACATGGCTGTGTTTTTACTGTTACTCCTGCCACTCTTCCATCTAGTCAAAACAAGTGAACAAAGCTCTCTTGAGAACCATAATGTCTTCCTCCCTCCCCACCATCTGTAATTAAATATAATCCAGATGACAGAATTTCAGTATTATTTTATGAACAAAATAAAAACATCCCCAGCAAGCTATAGAATGCTGGTGTTAAGAAATGACATCATTTGGCCACTGAAATATTACACACACACACACACACACACACCTGAATGTCACAATTTCAGCACAGTACTGGCGTGCATAGTACAGTGAAATATTGCACAGCCAAGCCCTTAATCAGCTTGAGTTTGGATCCCTGTGCTCTGCAATATCCTAATTTTTGTTTCCTAGATTCCTAGTTTCTTAGAGCAAGAAAGGCAACTGTTTACCATGATATAGTTAACAGCTGATTTAAGAAGCAGCTGATTTAAGAAGCAGTGCTGAGAAATTTCAAGATTGCTTCATCTAAGCTTCCACAGCTAGTTCAATGCTGGGTTTCAGATGACACCTGGAGTTGGAGGAACTCCAGGTTTCCATAGCAGGGTCCAGCAGGGACTGAGTATTAAGAGAGAGCAGCTGAATGCCAGGCTGATTCTGGATACAAGTTCACATACATATGCAAGGAGTCAGGGGCTACAAAAGCCTACAATTCTCAAACCATTTATACCAGTGGCACCCACCCATCTTTGGCATAATTGTGCTACGTGATTCTGTGGTGTGCACTATAGTAGTCTATGTGCACCCTCACTCACCCTTGGCTTACTTCAGGTTTTTTTGTAGCCTACTAAGCCAGGAACAGGCAGCGGCTACACTGTAGGGAGAAGAGGCAGATGTACACCTTGTGATAGATCCATTCTTTGATCCAAGTTATACAGGGCTGCCTTCAGCTGTCTTCTACAGGTTGTATGGTTACTTATCTCCTTGGCTCAGGGGTCACATAACTCCATACCCCCCAACATTTCTCCAATGAAAATAGGGATGTCCTAAGGAAAAGCAGACATTCCAGGATCAAATCGGAAACTGGGATGGCTTCTGTAAATCTGGGAAACAGTGGCGTAGCGTGGGGGGTGCAGGGGGGGCTGGCCGCACTGGGCGCAACATCTGGGGGTTAGGGAAATCCACGGGTTAGGGGGCGCAAATCCACGGGTTAGGGGGCGCAAATCCATGGGTTAGGGGGCGCAAATTACTTGCCTTGCCCCGGGTGCTGACAACCCACGCTACGCCACTGCTGGGAAAATAGGAACACTTGGAGGGTCTGGCATTCTTCTGTCATTTATCCACTGGAATTGTGAACATGAGACCATCCAAATGAAGTTCCACATCATTTTTTCCCCAGTTCCATACTTACTTTCAGCAGATGTGCTTGCAGTAAGCTGGACTCTCAAAGAAAAAGCATTATATAGTCAGAAATTCAACTAAGTGTTTCCTTCCATGTGTTGAATTGCTCCTTGCTCTGATACAATAACATGGTCAGGGAAAACAAACATAAACCTTGGCAATATATAAGTTAATTTCATCTAACTTGTGGGGAGGAGAGTATAAAAACCCAATGCCTTCCAATTTATGGAGTATCTTTGTTTTCATTTGTTCATTTTTAAACCATAACAAAATGCAAGAAGCATATAAGATCTAGTGTATACAGAGTTGGCTGACACAGAAGAATGTAAATATTTCCATGGGCTCACTTATTAAAAAGCCTTCCCGTGTATGGAAGCTTAAGTAGAACAGAATGTTGCTCTCCTGTAACAAACAAAACATGATGGAAGGCAGAATCCAGAAATGATTCTTCAATCTTGAAACAGAAAGTTTTGCTCTGTTCATCTAAAGAGGCTCAACAACCTGTTAAATAATGAAAGTCACCTGAAATTGAGAACAATAGGCAGGGTGTGCTTTCTTGACACACAGATGTGATTCCAGGCAAGAAGAAGGTGCTCTCTTGAGGAGCAGGAATCATCACCAGTGACCACCAATGGTTGTGGAGTAACTGAAGGCAATAAGGTCACAATTTGGGCCCTGGAAACAAACGGCCTACGAGAGACTAAGGCCTGTGCCCTGCTCCCAGATTCTGAGGCTGGAGATAGGTAGAGGTTCGAGAGAGGCATTCCTTCCATTGTGTAACATCTTCTGCCTCTGTGATGTGGCTTGTCAAACAAGCTTAGCAGGTTTTTGAAACAGTACAAGAAACCACAAGTCTTGCTTACCACAGGTGGAAGTGTGATTAGTTTATTGCCACCTGCAATACAGACTCTCCAAGTGTTCCTCTTTTCCTGATTTAAAGAAGCCGTCCCGGTTTCTGATTTGATCCCAGATTGTCCCGCTTTTCCTTAGGATGTCCCTATTTTCATTGGAGAAATGTTGGAGGGTATGGAGTTATCCTACCCCTGAGGCATCTAAAGGCAATCCTGTATAGGGAAGGGTTTTTTTTTAAAAAAAAAATGTTTGATGTTTTATGATGTTTTTATATACATTGGAAGCTGGCCAGAATGCTGGGGCAACCTAGTAAGATGTGTGGGGTATAAATAGTAAACTTATCATTATGGAATGTTGTTGTTGTTTAGTCGTTTAGTCGTGTCCGACTCTTCGTGACCCCATGGACCAGAGCACGCCAGGCACTTCTGTCTTCCACTGCCTCCCGCAGTTTGGTCAGACTCATGTTTGTAGCTTCAAGAACACTGTCCAACCATCTTGTCCTCTGTCGCCCCCTTCTCCTTGTGCCCTCCATCTTTCCCAACATCAGGGTCTTTTCCAGGGAGTCTTCTCTTCTCATGAGGTGGCCAAAGTATTGGAGCCTCAGCTTCACGATCTGTCCTTCCAGTGAGCACTCAGGGCTGATTTCCTTAAGAATGGATACGTTTGATCTTCTTGCAGTCCATGGGACTCTCAAGAGTCTCCTCCAGCACCATAATTCAAAAGCATCAATTATTTGGCGATCAGCCTTCTTGATGGTCCAGCTCTCACTTCCATACATCACTACTGGGAAAACCATGGCTTTAACTATGCGGACCTTTGTTGGCAAGGTGACGTCTCTGCTTTTTAAGATGCTGTCTAGGTTTACCATCGCCTTTCTCCCAAGGAGCAGGCGTCTTTTAATTTCGTGACTGCTGTCACCATCTGCAGAGATCAGGGAGCCCAAGAAAGTAAAATCTCTCACTGCCTCCATTTCTTCCCCTTCTATTTGCCAGGAGGTGATGGGACCAGTGGCCATGATCTTCGTTTTTTTGATGTTGAGCTTCAGACCATATTTTGCACTCTCCTCTTTCACCCTCATTAAAAGGTTCTTTAATTCTTCCTCACTTTCTGCCATCAAGGTTGTGTCATCTGCATATCTGAGGTTGTTGATATTTCTTCCGGCGATCTTAATTCCGGCTTGGGATTCATCCAGCCCAGCCTTTCGCATGATGAATTCTGCATATAAGTTGAATAAGCAGGGAGACAATATACAGCCTTGCCGTACTCCTTTCCCAATTTTGAACCAATCAGTTGTTCCATATCCAGTTCTAACTGTAGCTTCTTGTCCCGCATAGAGATTTCTCAGGAGACAGATGAGGTGATCAGGCACTCCCATTTCTTTAAGAACTTGCCATAGTTTGCTGTGGTCGACACAGTCAAAGGCTTTTGCATAGTCAATAAAGCAGAAGTAGATGTCTTTCTGGAACTTTCTAGCTTTCTCCATAATCCAGCGCATGTTTGCAATTTGGTCTCTGGTTCCTCTGCCCCTTCGAAATCCAGCTTGCACTTCTGGGAGTTCTCGGTCCACATACTTAAGCCTGCCTTGTAGAATTTTAAGCATAACCTTGCTAGTGTGTGAAATGAGTGCAATTGTGCGGTAGTTGGAGCATTCTTTGACACTGCCCTTCTTTGGAATTGGAATGGAATTCATTATGGAATGGGACATCCCTATTTCCTTCAGAGAAATGTTAGAGGGTTAGTCCAGCCAGATGGGCAGGGTAACATCAACAACAACAACAACAAGTCCCTCTTTCATACAGTGCAGTTTTGTATGTTATTTTCAGTTATTTTTATGCATGTTTCCCCCCTTTTCATATGTGTTATTTGGTTGCAGAACTATACTGCAAAATGTGAAGTATAATTTTGAAGGATAGTTGCATTTCAGTTCATGTATTGTTTCTGATATTGAAAATCAGGTAGATTCAAATTAAAATGTGAACCAAAATAAATTACTCTCCCAACCAGCAGAGCTGTGCTGGCTGGGGCTGATGAGAGTTGGAATGCATCTGGAGGGCACAAGCTTGGCCATAGTCTGATGTAAACCATGTTTCCAAATCCAAATTCTTGGAAACAATCATGAACACATTGACAAGGTATGATAAGTCGAAGGAAGGAGCGCTGAGATTACAAGCACAGTACTAATTCACTGTTGGGGAAGAACCATTAACTGTATTTGACTTTAAATTATTTTTATTTATTTTTTGTATTTTGCTGCTGCTGCTGCTGCTGTTGAGAAGCATTCCCTGCAAGAGTTATTTTAAACCAGTTGCTCTTCTTAATTCCTTGGACAAGTCTGACTGTTTCCTCCAAGGCACTTTCTAGGCATCATGACACGTGGCCAAACAATGGGAGCTTTTAGAGGCAGGGTGATGCCGTGGCCTCTAACTAATTGGCATGAGACTCAGGCTTGCTTGCCCAACTGCACTGCCTTCTCTTTTGTTTCCATTTTGATAGCACACTAACTTATTCCCTGCTCCTTGCTGTTTATTACTTGATTTCTAATTTTCTGTCAGCAACAAACACTTTCCCCATGTTTCCCATTTGGCATATATAGCCTTGTAAAACATATTGTATATTTTAATCAGCCCCATGTTGACACGGTGATGGATTTCACAAGCTAAGTCAGAGCAGACTTAATTAAAGCATGGACAGGAGACCTTTAAAAAGCATGGTAAATCAGTGTTTGACAGGTTTTCGTTCTGAACTGGAGTAAGAAAGCTTGAGCAAATTCTTATAATTTCAGCTTTGCTTTGCTTTGCTTTGCTAGGTTGATGGGCACAGTTCTTTACATTTTAATTTCAGAGAGGTAAGAATAACCACAGTGATTGTGATTCACAAAGCAATCAAAACCAGAATACTGTATTATGTTTTATCTGACTGAATACCAGGGACTAGAGAACAACTTGGGGAACATACTAAAGAGATCACGTAATGTAGTTATCCCTCAATCCCATTAACTAGCTGCCATATTTTTAAGAGTGGAGTTTGTGAAAGTCTATTTCTCCACTGGCAGCTCACTTGGCTTTTGCCAGATGCTGTGAGGCTTATAATAATAATAATTTAATAATAATTGTATTATTAGCACCCACCCATCTGACTGAAACTTCCCCCAAAACGTCTAGCTATATATACATTACTTATACAATGGTCCCCGCGTGATTGGCTAATTCCGGGCTGCTCCTGTAGGCCAATCAGGTTGTGGATTCACTTCCTCCAGAAGCCTGATTGGCTGCTCTTGCAGGTCAGTCAGGTCATTGATTCACTTCCACCTGGAGCTGGATTGGGTGGCTCCTGCGGACCAATCAGACTGCTGCATTCTGGATCCTATTGTTCTAGGATTCAGCTCAGTACATAACACCATGCGTCTCCCGTTTCCCTTCATAACAGCCCTAAGAGGATAGTTTGGCTGAGAAATGATAGCAGGCCAGTTTTCCAGTGAGCTTTATTTACAGGGATTTGAACCTGAAACTCTCAGGTTATTTCAAGGGCAGCTGGAATGGTACAACTAAATGCCAGTCTGTTGCTTGTGGACTGGTAAATCAGGGAGAAAGTTAGAACTTGTCCCTGTGGTTGCTTCTGAAAGGGAACACTGAAATTGCTCCCAGCATTTGAACACAAGTGTGAGGAAAATCTCTTCTGCCTCCTTCAGAAAACCCATCATAGCTAAATTGTACCTAAGGCATTCATGGCTTTCTGTAGCATTCACCACTGATTGATTGCAGTCACCTGATGAAAAACATTTGACTGACATCCCAATCCACAGCAAGCCAGTTAAGCCAAAGAAGCTGAACTAAGCTGGCTTACATCCAATTATTTAGGATTTAACTAACAACCTGATCCTATAAAGAACTGCCTAAGCACACTGAAATTGGGGTGCACGTTGTATAGCCGAGATGCTTTTTAAAAAGAGGAGAGAGGTGGCCCTGGGTGACTGGGGAGCAAGAATAATAATTGGGTTGAACTTACATTTACCCTTAGGTGTTGAGGAGACAGGATAGAACAGTGAGTGTGGTAAAACTTCAAAGAAACCAGCTCTTCATTATTATTGGCATCTCCTTACTTGGGCTGAGATTCTACAGCAACCTTTGTCAACCTGGTGCCCCAGATGGTGGAGACTACAACTTCCAGCAGCAGCAGCAGGAGGAAGAAGAGCTAGCAGGGGGAACAGCTGGCATGAGAGCTGGGGTTCAAAACTTATGGAGGGCATCAGTTTGGCAAAGGCAGTTATGGGAGAGCACCATGGATGAGGTTACCCCAACAATGAAGCAGTGCTTTTCTTCCTACTGCTTCTACCAAGTCATGAAATCTGCCAATTGCAGCACAGTAAAGGTAAAGGTAGGGACGCAGGTGGCGCTGTGGGTTAAAGCCTCAGCGCCTAGGACTTGCCGATCGAAAGGTCGGCGGTTCGAATCCCTGCGGCGGGGTGCGCTCCCGCTGCTCGGTCCCAGCGCCTGCCAACCTAGCAGTTCGAAAGCACCTCCAGGTGCAAGTAGATAAATAGGGACCGCTTACCAGCGGGAAGGTAAACGGCGTTTCCGTGTGCAGCTCTGGCTCGCCAGAGCAGCGATGTCACGCTGGCCACGTGACCCGGAAGTGTCTCCGGACAGCGCTGGCCCCTGGCCTCTTAAGTGAGATGGGCGCACAACCCCAGAGTCTGTCAAGACTGGCCCGTACGGGCAGGGGTACCTTTACCTTTACCTTTAAAGGTAAAGGTACCCCTGCCCGTATGGGCCAGTCGTGTCCGACTCTAGGGTTGTGTGCTCATCTCGCTCAAGAGGCCGTGAGCCGGCGCCGTCCAAAGACATGTCCGGACACGTGGCCAGCGTGACGAAGCTGCTCTGGCGAGCCAGCACCAGCACAGCACACGGAAACACCGTTTACCTTCCCGCTATAAAGCGGTACCTATTTATCTACTTGCACTTAGTGGTGCTTTCGAACTGCTAGGTGGGCAGGAGCTGGGACCAAAAGACAGGAGCTCACCCCGCCGTGGGGATTCAAACCTCCAACCATGCGATCGGCAAGTCCTAGGCGCTGAGGTTTTACCCACAGCGCCACCCGCGTCCCGAATTGCGGCATAGTAATCATTTTAATACTGAAAGGACGGTCATTTGACTCTCACACAAAGCATCATCTGTCTGGCCTGCTTGTGTGCAGTGGGGGAAACTGGCAAGAGTTGCAAAGGATCATCCGTTTCTTCTGATGGTTCATCTTGAACAAGCTGTTCAGTTCTGCATAGCCTTCATGTACATTAAGGTAGCAGGAAAAGAGAAGTCTGACATTTAATTATCTACAGTCAACAGCAACACAGAGACAGGATTCTTCACTTACTGAGATAGGAGTGAGAAAAGAATTAATTGGCTGGAATGTTTTTGCTATTTATTTTAAATACATAAGAACCTGCTTTCAATGCCAGGAAAGACCATACCTCTAACGACCTTTTATACACAAATGCATGTTTTTAAAACCTGATGGTTTATTTTTCTGTGGAAAAGCAACTTCAGGCAGCAGTGATTTAGAATGGAGAATTAGCAGCAGGCAGGTTTTTAACCCTTTTCCTGCCCATCATATTTCCACTGAGTTCTCAAGCAGCTACATCTCCACCATGCCTCGTTCCACACATGTTCATTCTCACAAACATGAGTCCAGGTGGCTTTCAATGAGAACAAAAGCAACTGGTAAACATTTAACTCACATCAGTTTGCAATATGAATAACAAACATACGTTAGCCAGTATGAACATTTTTTTATTTATATCAGGAGAGCTTTAAAAATAGAAGGGGAGGGAGACAACATTACAGATGACAGAAGAGTACCTGGTGCTGGGAATAATGGCTTCACTGATGCATAGGAAACTGAGGTCATGCTCCAGAAACCCACTAAAGGGCAGGAAACTACAAGAAAAAAGCAGCTGGAGGGAATGACTCATGGTTTCAGTTGTTTCTACACAAATGCACAGAGTATGAGGAAAAAAGCAAGACGAATTTGAGCATTAAATACAGGATGGCAAATATGACTTAGTAGGCATTACTGAAACTGGCTGAAATGAGACTCGTGACTGGAATTTGGGAATTGAGGGGTATTACCTGTTCAAAAGGAATAGACCAAACAGGAAGGGAGAAGCAGTAGCATTACAGTGGTACCTCGGGTTAAAAACTTAATTCGTTCTGGAGGTCCATTCTTAACCTGAAACTGTTCTTAATCTGAAGCACCACTTTAGCTAATGGGGCCTCCTGCCACCACCGCGCCACCACCACGTGTGATTTCTGTTCTCATCCTGAAGCAAAGTTCTTAACCCGAGGTACTATTTCTGGGTTAGCGGAGTCTGTAACCTGAAGCGTCTGTAACCCGAGGTACCACTGTATATGTAAAGAATGTGTACACTTGTGAAGAAATCCATGACCTGGAGCATGGAAAACAGATTGAGAGTATATGGGTAAAAATTGTGGGAGAGGGAAACAATAGTGACCTTACTGTGGGTATCTGCTATAGACTGCCAAGCCAGGCTGAATACTTGGGTGATGCCTTCGTAGAGCAGGTTACCAAACCATCAAAAAGGAGAGATATAGTAGTCATGGGAAACTTCAATTTCCCCAATATCTGTAGGAACTCAAACTCTGCCAAAATGTAAGGTCTGACAAATTTCTCCATTGCCTTGCTGACAACCTCATTTCCCAGAAGGTGGAAGAAGCAACATCTATCTTGGACCAACAGGGAGGAATTGATTGAAGAAGTGGAAGTACTTGGAAACTTGGGAGGAAGTGCTAATGTCCTCCTGGGTTTCACAATACACAGAGTCAAGGGAAAGCTGAGTGTAGTTGGACATGCACTCTGGACTTTAAGAAGGCCAATTTCAAAAATTTCAAAAAGCTTAATGAGCTACTGGATGAGATCCCATGGTCAGAAATACTCAAAGAGAAGGGAGTCCAAGATGGATGGGAGTTTCTAAAATGAGAAATATTGAAGGGCCAAATGCAGACAATTCCAACAAGAAAGAAAAGTGGGAGGCATCTAAGGAAACCAGTGTGGCTGCGTAAGGAACTTACAGATGAGCTGAGAGTTAAGAAGAGCATGTATAAGAAATGGAAGACAGGAGAAATCACAAAGGAGGTGTATACATGAGTAGCCAACAGTTGCAGGGTGAAGGGCAGACTGGCTAAAGCTCAGAATGAGCTCAGGCTTGCGAGTAAGATTAAAAATAGTTGACATTTGGAGAACTAAGAACCCCTTGGGAAGAGAGGGAACTTTCTTCTCTGAGGCCAAAATGACATGGATAAGAATTGACCAAATCTGGGTAACTAGGGGGCTGGCCCCGAAGATTAGAAAAGTGGAAATTTGTTCTAAAACTTGCTCCAACCATAATGCTGTGAAGATGGAAATGAAACTAACACCAATTGGTTCCTTTAGATGGAGGATGAATGACACTTTGTTTAGGAATGAAGAAGTGGTCAAGAAGGCCCAAAAAACCTTGAGAGACTATTTTGAGATAAATATGAACACCACTGTTGAAAAAAGAGTAATTTGGGACGCAAGCAAAGCGGTTATGAGAGGATTTTTGATACAACAGAATACGATTCAAAAGAGAATTCAAAATGAGAAAAAAGATACGATCTTGGAGAAAATAAAGGAAGGAGAGAAGAAATTGAGAGCGAAACCAAAGTCGCAGGAGATTTTGAAAGAGATAAAGTTGCATCAAGTACAATATATGAAAATGATGAACCAGGAGATAGAATGGAAAATTAAACAGATGAGACAAAAGACATTTGAATCGGCAAATAAATGTGGAAAACTGCTGGCTTGGCAATTGAAAAAAGACAGAAACTCAACACTATTACAAATTTGGAAGTAGAAGGAAAAATTATACAGAATCCAGTGGAGATTAGAAAGTGCTTTCAGAGGTATTTTAAACAACTATATACACAGGAAACCCAGAAACAAGTGGACATTGATCGCTTTTTGAAAATAAATGGATTACAAAAAATCTCTCAAGAAAATAAGCTAACGTTGAATTATAAAATAACAGACCAGGAGGCTGAAGGAGCCATTCAGAACATGCAACTAGGCAAATCCCCAGGGCCGGATGGTTTGACCTCAAGATACTATAGATCTTTGAAAGAATGGTTAGTACAGCCTTTAAAGGGAATTTGCAATGAAATTTTGGAAGGGAAAAAGGCACCAGAGTCGTGGAAGGATGCTTATATTACACTTATACCGAAAACAGAGACTGAGAAAACACAGCTTAACTACCGCCCCATATCTTTGCTCAATGTGGATTACAAAATTTTTGCTGACATTATGGCTAAAAGACTAAAAAAGGTACTAGTAGAAGAAATCCATAAAGATCAAGCGGGCTTTCTCCCGGGGAGACACTTGTCTGACAATACGGGGAATATAATTAACATTTTAGAAAAATTACAAGTGAAGATTAACACCAAAGCAGTTTTGATATTTGTGGATGCGGAGAAAGCCTTTGATAATATTTCTTGGAGTTTTATGAAGAAAAATTTACAGGGAATGGGGGTAGGCCAAGGTTTTGAAAACGGTATAGGTGCAATTTACTCTGAACAAAAAGCTAAATTAATTGTGAACAATGTAGTTACAGAAGAGTTTAAGATTGAGAAAGGAACACGGCAAGGGTGCCCAATCTCTCCATTGCTTTTTATATCGGTCCTGGAGGTTTTGCTAAATATGATTAGAATGGACCAATTGGTTAAAGGTATACAAGTCGGAGCTAAACAGTACAAATCGAAAGCATTTGGTATTGACATTACAGGAGCCAGAATCTAGTACTAAAAGAGTATTGGAATTGATTCAAGAATTTGGTCAGGTTGCCGGATTTAAGTTGAATAAGCTGAAAACTAAGGTCTTAGAGAAAAATTTAACAGTGATTGAGAGAGAGAGGTTTCAGAAGGAGACAGGATTAATATTGGTTAAGAAGGTGAAATACCTAGGGGTTAACATGACTGCTAAGAATGTGAATTTATTTAACGATAATTACGAAAAATGTTGGACGGAAGTGAAAAAGGATTTAGAAATATGGTCAAATTTGAAGTTATCATTGCTAGGCCAAATTGCTGTGATAAAGATGAATGTATTGCCAAGGATGTTGTTTTTGTTTCAAACATTGCAAATTTTGGACAAAGTGGATTGTTTCAAGAAGTGGCAGAGAGATATTTCTAGATTTGTCTGGCAGGGCAAGAAGCCCCAAATAAAATTTAAGATACTAACTGATGCTAAAGAAAGAGGTGGATTTGCCCTGCCAGACCTCAGGCTTTATTATGAATCAGCTGCATTTTGTTGGCTGAAAGAATGGCTGCTTCTTGAAAACACAGACATTTTGGACTTGGAAGGTTTTAATAATGTCTTTGAATGGCATGCATACTTGTGGTATGACAAGGTTAAAGCACATAAAGCATTTAAAAACCATATTGTCAGGAAAGCACTGTTTAATGTCTGGATAAGATATAAGGATTTGCTTGAAAACAAAACTCCAAGGTGGTTGTCACCAATGGAAGCAAAGGCTCAGAAAAAGCTCAATATGGAGGCCAAATGGCCGAAATATTGGGAAATTTTGGAACAAGAAGGAGACAGATTAAAACTGCAGAGTTTTGAAAAACTAAAAAACAAAGTACGAGACTGGCTTCATTATTATCAAATAATGGAGGCTTACAATTTGGATAAGAAAATTGGTTTTCAGGTGGAAAAATCAAAATTGGAAATAGAACTGTTAGAACCTAAAACTAAGAATTTGTCAAGAATGTATAACTTGCTGTTGAAATGGAATACTCAGGATGAAACGGTTAAATCTGCTATGATTAAATGGGCACAAGATGTTGGACATAACATTATGATGGCTGACTGGGAACAGTTATGGACCACAGGTATGAAGCTTACGGCATGTAATGCCTTAAGAGAGAATATAATGAAAATGATATACAGGTGGTACATGACACCAGTCAAGCTTGCAAAAATTTATCATTTGCCCGATAATAAATGTTGGAAATGTAAAGAGACCGAAGGTACATTCTTTCACCTCTGGTGGACATGCCCAAGGATTAAGACTTTCTGGGAGATGATCTATAACGAAATGAAAAAGGTATTCAAATATACCTTTCTGAAGAAACAAGAGGCCTTTCTCCTGGGCATGGTCGGCCAACTGGTGTTAAAGAAGGATAGAACTTTTTTTATGTATGCCACAACAGCAACAAGAATACTTATTGCAAAGTATTGGAAGACACAAGATTACCCACCCGGGAAGAATGGCAGATGAAGGTGATGGACTATATGGAACTGGTGGAAATGACTGGCAGAATCCGAGACCAAGGAGAAGAGTTGGTGGAAGAAGATTGGAGGAAATTTAAAGTTTATTTACAGAAATATTGTAAAATTAAGGAATGTTAGAAGGATGTTGGAATGAGGTTTTGTGGTCTTAGCAGAAATGATATAAAGGATTAAGTAAAAATGGATTGGTAATTAGTGAAAGAGGAGAATGTAAAAATATAGTATGTCAAGATAAATTTTTTTAGGGTAATAACAAGGATGGAAAGGATTTGCTGAAATATCTAATTGAACTAGAATACAAAAAAGGGAGGTGTGAGGAGGTCAAGGAAATAAGCAAAGGAAAGAAAGTTATGTAAAGGTTGGATTTGTGTGTTTTTTCTTTTTGTTTTTTCTTTTTTTCCCCTTGGATTGTTTGTCTTTTTTGTAATCTTCAAAATTGGAATAAATATTATTTTTTTAAAAAAAGATTAAAAATAATTTTAAAAGGTTTCTTTGGCTATGTCCAAAGCAAAAGGAAGAACAAGCAAGTGGTAGGTCTTCTGCATGGAGAAGATGGAAAAATACTGTTGGGTTACAGAGAGAAGGCGGAACTACTCGACACCTACTTTGCCTCTGTCTTCACCCATAAGGAAAGTGATGCCGCCCAACCTGGTGATGATGACAAGCTGGAAGGTGTGCAGAGGAGGGCAACCAAGATGATCAAGGACCTGGAAACCAAGCCTTATGAGGAGCGGTTGAAGGAGCCTGGAAAAAGAGGAGATATGATAGCCATCTTCAAATATCTCAAGGGCTGTCTCATGGGAATAAGCTTGTTTTCTCCTGCTCTGAAGGGTAGAACCCAAACCAATGGCTTCAAGTTACAAGAAAGGAGATTCTGACTAAACATATGGAAAAACTTTCTGACAGTAAGAATGGTATCCCTGGGGAGGTTGTGGACTCTCCTTTCTTGGAGGTTTCTAAGCAGAGGTTCGATGGCCATCTGTCATGGATGCTTTAGCTGAGTTTCCTGCATTGCAAGGGGTTGGACTAGATGACCCTCAGGGTTCCCTCCATCTCTGTGATTCTATGATTCTGTATTTGAATATATACAAAAAAAATGTATAATAAAAAAGTTTTTTTAAAGAAAAAGCACAATATTAAATGTCCCAAACCAGGATAATAAATAACCAAACCCTTGACAGTTAATGGTTAAACAGTTAATACTGACCAGCATGAGCATTTGAGTTGCAAATGTCTCTCTTCTACTGTCTCACGTTGTTTTCTCTCTCCTTTTTTAAAAAAATAAATACTGTTTTTATTTATTTTCATGGTACAGAAGATAAATTTTGAGAAAATGATTGTTACAACAGTAAACAACAAGTAACTTGTCTTGATAAAATTACATACTTCTATTACGCCATGTGTAAAAGTTTCATTTGATTACTCTAAGAGATCACACCACAGTTCCCCATCTGTTAAAGACATTTCCCCAGAGAAATGAATTTATACCAATGGTATTTGTTGATAGAACTTTATGGGAACTGTATTTTAAGTGTTTTATTGTATGTGATTTTGCTATTGTATACCAGTATGGTATTGTACAATGTTTAGTGGTCTATAGTTGTTTCAACTATTTCCTGAGAAATCTCTATGTGGGACAAGAAGCTACAGTTAGAACTGGATATGGAACAACTGACTGGTTCAAAATTGGGAAAGGAGTACGACAAGGCTGCATTTTGTCTCCCTGCTTATTTAACTTATATGCAGAATTCATTATGCGAAAGGCCGGGCTGGATGAATCCCTAGCCGGAATTAAGATTGCCGGAAGAAATATCAACAACCTCAGATATGCAGATGACACAACCTTGATGGCAGAAAGTGAGGAGGAATTAAAGAACCTTTTATTGAGGATGAAAGAGGAGAGTGCAAAATATGGTCTGAAGCTCAACATCAAAAAAACGAAGATCATGGCTACTGGTCCCATCACCTCCTGGCAAATAGAAGGGGAAGAAATGGAGGCAGTGAGAGATTTTACTTTCTTGGGCTCCATGATCACTGCAGATGGTGATAGCAGCCACGAAATTAAAAGACGCCTGCTTCTTGGGAGAAGGGCAATGACAGGCCTAGACAGCATCTGGAGAAGTAGAGACATCACCTTGCCAACAAAGGTCCGTATAGTTAAAGCTATGGTTTTCCCAGTAGTGATGTATGGAAGTGAGAGCTGGACCATAAAGAAGGCTGATCGCCGAAGAATTGATGCTTTTGAATTATGGTGCTGGAGGAGACTCTTGAGAGTCCCATGGACTGCAAGAAGATCAAACCTCTCCATTCTGAAGGAAATCAGCCCTGAGTGCTCACTGGAAGGACAGATTGTGAAGCTGAGGCTCCAGTACTTTGGCCACCTCATGAGAAGAGAAGACTCCCTGGAGAAGACCCTGATGTTGGGAAAGATGGAGGGCACAAGGAGAAGGGGGCGACAGAGGACGAGATGGTTGGATAGTGTTTTCGAGGTTACCAGCATGAGTCTGACCAAGCTGCGGGGGGCAGTGGAGGACAGGAGTGCCTGGCGTTCTCTGGTCCATGGGGTCACGAAGAGTCGGACACGACTAAATGACTAAACAAGTTGTTTCAAATAGAAAGAAAGAAAGAAAGAAAGAAAGAAAGAAAGAAAGAAAGAAAGAAAGAAATGCTTAAGAGTCATTTAAGCATCATGGAGGAAACACCCTTTGTGCAATTTCTTTCTGTCCTCCAAATTGTCTAATGTAACAATCACTTACTTCTACAACTTGTGGCAAGAAATTCCATAGGTAAATTAGACTGCTATAATTTACCATTAAAATAACAACTACTAGGTCATTTGCCCATGACTCTGTATTTGTTCTGATGCAGCAATAAAGTCCAGGTTTTCACTTTTCAGCGCTGAGATATATGAAAAGGTTCTTGGAGCTGTGGTAATGGTCCTGAACAATTGTTCAAAAGCTCAGAACAACTGGAAGTGTGGACAGGCCCTCAGACACATGTAGGCTGGATCCCCAGCCACAACATCTGCATTTTTGTAGCACTATAAGGTTGTTGCCTTTTATTTGTCTGTATGTTAATCGTTTATGAAAGAATGAGCCACACATCCTTTATTGCTTTGGGGCCTTCTCCATCTGCCAACAAAACAAGATTGATGTGGCAGCTGGTTGCGGAGTGTAACAGATTCCCCCTCTTGCACACACACACACACACACACACACTGTATCAGCATCTTGATATGATGACTTGACAGCAGAGGATTGGAGTGGGCATGCTAGCTGACAAGACAATGCGTTTTTTTCCTGCTTTCACTCAGCCACTGACAGAAAATGCTGGCCTTGTTTAGCTGATTTGAAGTGTGCCACGTTTTGCCCAGATGAAGGCCAGCAGACAATGCTGCCTAAACGTCTTGCTGACATGCGCTGGGTCTTCATCAGGGACAATGAGCGCTTTTGACACATGGATAAACGCCTTATCTTAAGTTGCCTTTCTAAATAAGTGCAGACAGAGCTTTCAATTGAAATTTGGAACATGAAGAAGCCAGTGTTGCAATTACTACATCAGCGCTTCTCTGTTGTAAGAAGCCCATAGTCTTCTACTTCAACAAGGGCACCTCTTTTTATAATTATCAACAAATAATAAAATAATGTTTACATATCATTTTTGTATGTAAATTATTGCCATTATATTTCATGAAGCCTTGTTCAAGACCAACTTTCTGCTAATTACACTGGGTTACAACTGGGACATTTTTAGGGAACTGGCCCTGTTCAGGGAAGTTTTTAATGTGTGACATTCTAATGTATTTTTAATCTTTGTTGGAAGCCGCCCAGAGTGGCTGGGAAAACCCAGCCAGATGGGCGGGGTACAAATAAATATAATAATAATAATAATAATAATAATAATAATAATAATAATAATAATAATAATAATAATAATAATAGAACTGCAAGTGGCCCAGGATCCCATGGTAAGGTGAGTCACCCATCTGCGGCATCCCCCCCCCCTGCCTTTTAAAGGATTTTTAAAATGATAAAATGATTGGAAGGAAGAGGAAGGAAGCAGAGAAAGAACAGCAGCAACAAAAAGCAGACATGCATAGAAAAAAATATACAAGCAGGGGTGCAATGTGGCGTGCTCCTTTCCAGCATTATTCTAGCCAGCCAGCCATGTCCTTTTCCAGGAAACTCCATTCCATTTTCTTTTACCCTGGTTTTCTATCTCCCTCCAGTGTTCTGTGGCCGTTGAGCATGCTCAGTCATGATGGGCCTTTTTTGACCCCCCCTTAGGATGTCCCCTGCCCCCTTAATGTTTTTACACAAAAGCAGACCTTGGGGTTTTTGCAAGCTTGCATCTATGCTTCCCTCTCGTGCAGGAGTACTGTCCTTTTGGTTATGAAAAATGATTAGCAGTCAGTGAATGAGTCTGCTAATCATATAAAAGTGCACTCCGTATTGCAGGTGGGACAAAAGTCAGGTCTGGAAAGATCACTCGCCATAAAAGATACCTGTGTTGGTGAAATGAATAGTGGCAATGGAATTTAGAACAGAATGTGCTAACATTTTATTATTAAAAAATACTGGGTGAATCCTATTCTAGTCTTAGGGAACAGTTATTTAAAGGCTGGATCAGATAGTACCTTTTGAGATAAATTTTAAGACGGTACACGCTGCCTGTGAGAAAATATTTGTATAACAGCATGCAAAAGTTGCCAGGTTTCAGGGGGCTGAACAGGAAGTGTGGGTGCTGATTACTTTATTCTTCATGCTTTTTAATGAAGTATGTTTGTAACATTGCAGTAAACTTCAAACAGGCCCCAATTAAATCCTAAACTAGATTAAATCCTGCTGTGCCTGCAGTGTCCCTCAGAGTAAATGTGTTCAACCTTGACTTTTGCCTGCACGGTTCCAGTTAGGGTCCATAGTCACACATTATTCAAACTGGATGAGGAATAACACATGGCAACAGGTTCTATGTTCTCTTGTCTGGTCCACCAGCCAGAGGTGCATATATACAACCACCACAGTCAGGTAATATTCACACTGATCAGCTGTTTGCAATGAAATCCAGTAGGAAACTGAATTTAGTTGCGTTCACACTTCTGTCTCTGCCAAACAGCTGACTGGTACAATGCATTGGACAGAAACTATTTGCAGGTCCAGCTGAAGCTGGGGGGGGTTATTTGTGCAATGTTTACAACTTAATACAATATAAATATTTATAATAATATTTATAATCCTATTCAAGTGTTGCTAATAACAAACAGGGACGCAGGTGGCGCTGTGGGTTAAAGCCTCAGCGCCTAGGACTTGCCGATCGAAAGGTCGGCGGTTCGAATCCCTGCGGCGGGGTGCGCTCCCGCTGCTCGGTCCCAGCGCCTGCCAACCTAGCAGTTCAAAAGCACCTCCAGGTGCAAGTAGATAAATAGGGACCGCTTACCAGCGGGAAGGTAAACGGCGTTTCCGTGTGCGGCTCTGGCTTGCCAGAGCAGCGATGTCACGCTGGCCACGTGACCCGGAAGTGTCTCCGGACAGCGCTGGCCCCTGGCCTCTTAAGTGAGATGGGCGCACAACCCCAGAGTCTGTCAAGACTGGCCCGTACGGGCAGGGGTACCTTTACCTTTACCTTTAATAACAAACAATTTCTTTGCAAGTAAAGGCAAGATGGAGGGGGGAAAACAACAACCCTGAAGACGCAGTGATGGCATTGTTTAAACCAGGGATCACCCACCTGCCCCCCCCCCCAAAGTGCCATGGTGCCTCCAAATGCCTTGTTTGGTGCCCCAGAGTGAAGAATAATCCACAGATTTCCAGCTTTCATTTAAAATAAAATACATTTCTGCAATCTGTGATAAGAGGCAAAAGATACAGACACAACCCCCCCCCCTTTTTTTTGCTAAGAAATTAGCCTGCTCAATCTTTTCAAGGTTTTGCTTCCATTCTTCAGGAAAAAATGCTCCTGGAAAAATTCCTGTGAGAAGAGGGGAGATGCTACTCTTGGCCAGCAGTGCAGGACACTTCAGAGAATAGCCAAAATACATTATCAGATTTATCTGGCAGGGAAAGAAGCCAAGAATAAAATATAAATTGCTGATAGACTCTAAAGATAGAGGTGGATTCTCCCTGCCGGATTTAAGACTATATTATGAAGCATCCTGTCTATGCTGGCTAAAGGAATGGATATCACTAAAAAAAACCCTCTGATGTTTTAGATCTTGAAGGTCATGATAACAGATATGGTTGCCCTGCATATTTGTGGTACAAAAGGTTAAAGTACATAGAGCTTTCCTAAACCATGTAGTAAGGAAAGTGGTTTATGAAGTATGGGGAAAATATATTAAAAATTGAACAAAAAACATCACAGTAGCTTTCCCCACTGGAAGCAATATCTCTAAAAAAAATAAATATGAGAAATGATTGAGCAATTTATAAAGAATTATTAATGGAAGTAGAACATCAACTAAAATTGAAGAGGATATAAGAAAACTATTAACTGATTGGTTACAATACCATCAGCTTAATGATATATTTAAGACGGATAAAAAGACAGGCTTGTTTAATGTAACCTGATGAATGACATTTGAAAAAGAGCTGTTAGAAAACAAGACTAAATTGCTTTATAAAATGTATAAACTAATATTAGAATGGCATACAAATGATGAACAGGTTAAATCAGTTATGATACACTGGGCGAAGGACTTTGGATATAATATACAACTTACAGCATGGGAGCAGTTATGGAACTGGGACTTGAAGTTTACAGCATGTTATACTTTGAAAGAAAATTATATGAAAATGATGTATCGTTGGTACAGTACTTAACTCCTAGTAAATTAGCTAAAATGTATAAAACAAGGTCAAATACATGCTGGAGATGTAATATTTTATCATATGTGGTGGACTTGCAAAGTAGGAAAAGAATTCTGGGAGATATATAATGAGCTGAAAAAATGTTTAAAATAACTTTTTCTAAAAAAAACAAAACCCAAAGCTTTTCTTCTAGGAATTCTAGGTGCCAAAATATCAATGGATCAGAAAATACTATTTATGTACATGACCACTGCTGCTCGGATGTTACCAGCCCAGAGATGGAAAGAAGATAGAGGATGGCAGATTAAGTTGATGGACTATGCCGAAATGGCAAAAATGACTGGAAAAATCAGAAATCAGGAAGACCAAAACTTTAATAATGAATGGGGGGAAATATTTAATTTACCTTAAAAATCATTGTAAACAATTAACGTTATTAGTAGAATTGGAATAACCCTTGTAGTTGTAATGGAGATTTAATAGATTTGGATTAATAGAGAAGATGCAGGAGGAGAAAGTTAACTAAGGACCCACAAAGGGGAGGAGGGAAGTCCAGGGGAATCTATGGAATTCTCTTTTTATTTTGGTTGTCTGACAGTTGTTTTTAAATTTCAAAATTTGAAAAACTAAATATATTTATTTTTAAAAGAGAGAGAGAAGGGGGAGGTGCAGTTGGGAAGGTGTGAGGGGAGGGGAGAGAGAGAGGTGTGTGGAGCATAAGAGGACAGAAGTTCTGGAGTGTAAGAGGGCAAAAGGAATGCATAAAAACTACATGTGTTTTAGGAATGTGAGTTTCTGTGCATGGTCAGGCTTCTCAGAAGATACCACTTGGGGTTTTAGCATGGACAAAGACAATACTGAGCTAGATGGACCAGCCGTCTGACTCAGTAGAAGGCAGCTAGCTTCCTAAGAGAGATCAATTACTGGTTTAGGTTTATTGTTGGACACTGTTCGAAACACAGTCATAAAAAAGTAATGGAAAAATCCTGGCCATATTTAATTTGAGTGAATCAGCAAGGCTTTATGAAAGCAAGTTTAAAGAGAACAGCTCCACTCTGGATACATAATTCATTACCAAATTGTAAGGAGGTTATTGCTTTTCTAAACTCAAATACAGAGGTGCTTCATCACAACAATAACAATCTGGCAAAAATAAACTAAAAAACAAACTACAGAATACTGTGTTTTGTTTTTTTGTTTTAAATTATGGGTCAGATTTGACTACAACAAATGCAAACATAGCTAATAATGCATATAAACCCAAATATAGATAATGCTGGAACAGAAACATTGCATATGCTGAATGATAACCATCCTGGTTATGACACTGAGATGGCTTTTCTCCATCTCGAAATCAACAGGAAATATTACTCTCAGTTTCTTTTGATGCAATTCTCAGCAGCTTTGAAGCTATACAGTATTCTTTTGGATAGATCTGGCAGCTATCTCAGAGACTGGGCTCCCGTAGTTTTTGCTACTTTCTGTCATGTGGGACTTGGGAGTAATTATTGGGGGTGTTTTGTCAGCTTCCTAAGACCTGTTATGTGGTGTACTGTAAGGCTCAGTGTTATCTCCAATGCCATTTAACATCTCTATGAAGCCAGTGAGATCATCCACAGCTTTGGGGTGTAGCAATATGCTGATGAGACCCACCTCTATTGTATATCAAATTTCAGGGGCACTCTATGCAATGCCAAAATTCAACGCACCCCCTCCCCAGCTCTTGCGCTTCATTCTAAATCATAGTTGCAGCATCCCTGAGGTTCCATGCCCAGTGCAACCAAACTGGTCACACTCCCTTAAATTTGATTCTGCTTTAAAACAACAACAACCTTACTTCTTCTGCTGCTGTGGTCCCTGGAAAAATATCTCTCTTTGTGGAAAATCCTAGTTGGCAACAATTACCAGACTCTCTCCCTCTTTGCTGATATTTACATTTTTGAAAGACTGTACAGTTTCAACCTGTAAAATAACTGAGGGAGGGATTATTGAAGGGAGGGACAAAAAATGAACAAACCCACATACAGGATATTTTCTGATAGCTCTGCATTTTGGTGTGGGTAGCAAGATGTCAAATAGCAATGAATATATTGAGTGAAAAAATGGGAGGACCCTCATGAGATCATTTGCAAGAGGGTGTCCCTGTCTGGACACAGCATTTGTGTCACATCAGTGGTGCATGCAATAAGTTAAAAAAGAAGCAGAGGGCTTCTTAGTCTGCCCATGCCATATACTACAAGGGATAGACAAAAGGGCTAGTTCACATTTCATTCATTACTGGATTGCAGAGTGTGAGTTATGCTTCCTGTTTCCTGTTTCTGATGTAATTAATGCCCAAAGTGAGACTCATGCATTCCACCACAGCAAGATCCTTGACTTTCTGCTTTGGATGATAAATTAGAAGTGGAAAAATCATTCCAATTCACTCAGACAGCCTTGCTGAGGCTCACAGATATATTGGCATTGAACTCAATATTCTTTTCTTGTAGTTTTGCTGTGAGAAAAAGAGTATTTAATAATACATTCCAGTTGGAGCTCTGGAATGATTTCAGACAGTCAGAAAACAAAAGAGTACAAGTATGGTGATTTGCAAGCATACAAACTGCAACAGTAGCCTGGAGGAACTTGACAAGCATATAAATGTAGAAAGCAGAGCCCACTCAGTTGCTTAACTCACCTTGACACTTTGCCAGCCGGGACAGGGACACTCAGGGGTCATCCACACTTCCACTTGGGAAACCTGCTCTTTACTGCTGAATTGGAGCAAACATCAGTGGGGTTTTCCATGGATTGACGTTTGCTCTGAGTCAGCAAAGCGGTGGGACAAGCAGAAAACCTATTAGACCCTTGCTTTCTAGGCATGGAACTGGCAGAAGTGTGGATGAACCCTGAATCAGCGGAGGCTCCCTGCAGCTCATGGAGCAGTCTAGGTCAGGATGTGTGGCTCAAATTCCTGAGAGTAGCAGTGCTTTCCTCCTGGGGGTACTCAAAGGCAAACAGTACTGGCACCTCCCCCCCTCAAATGTTAAAAGTGTGACACTTACTGTAACCATTTCATGGTGAGGACCAACACCTTGTTTACTAAAAAGAAAGAAGGAAAAGAAAGCACTGCAGAGTACCTTGGTTTAAGAGCAGTCCTGTTAATGAACGATTCGGGCAACGCACTCTGCAAAACCAGAAGTAGGTGTTCCGACTAGCAAACCTTGCACTGGAAGATGGATGGAAGCCGACCAGTGGAAGGGCACTGGTGGAGGGAAGCCTCATTGGGGAAAGCGCACCTCGGTTTAAGAATGTTTTCGGTGTAAGAACGGGCTTCCGGAACGAATTAAGTTTATAAACGGAGGTACCACTGTAATTTGAAAAGTGGGATGGGCTTGTATCAGTTAAGTCTCCTGGGCTGTGTATTAATTCTTTGTGGAAAAGGCCAGTTTTCCTCAGAGTCCTGTTAAAAAACTTTTTAAATAATAGGGGGGAAGTTTGCTTTTTAACTGAAGACAGCCTACTATTGAAAGTGCAAGTTACCAGCTTTGATGAGCTAGACTACATTTTAGCAAAATTTAAGATGAACTGAATGCTCAACTTTCAGTTCAGTCTTTTCTCACCTACAAAAATAGCCTAACCTTTTTAACCTAGGAAAACTTAGCTTGTTTTTTTTAAAAGGCTAAACTAGCCTTTTAAAAATCTAAACTCTCCCACTTGCAAGATCTGCATTGTGTGGAATTCTCTCTCTCTCTCTCTCTCTCTCTCTCTCTCTCTCTCTCACACACACACACACACACACACATACACACACTCATGACGTTTTCTTACTGCTCCTCTCATAGGAGCCAACCCCTAGGGGCTGAGGCCCCTTCTGCCACCCCAATAAAATACTTGAGGGGGGAGCCCCCCCAAGTTGATGGCCATTGCCATTCACATGGTATGGGTGCGCCCTGTCATGTGATCAATTCTGCAGAGTGGGGCTTACCTGCCCCCCCAATATTTTATTCAAGTTGGCACCCCTGACTCCTCTAAAACTGGAGTTAAGTCTACTGTCTCTGCTAGGGTCATGCCAGTGGTGAACATACATTTTGGGGGGCCTGAAACGTGAACTGTTATAGAAGGCCCTTCACAACCAGCAACAAGGTCTGGGTAACCACTGTTATCTTCTTCAGTGGGGTTGCTTTCAACAACCTTTACAACACCAGTGCTATTGATTCTCAGACTTTGGGATTGCTGAAATACATACAACCAGAGATCAATCAACGAGTTGTGTGACTCAAATTGCACCTACTAGACCAAATTTTTTAAAGTAAATGTGGACTAAAGTTGCTTCTGGGGCTCCTCCAGGATTAGGGACCCTTCATTAGTTTCATAGTAGATCCACCCCTGTTCCCTGCGCTGTGTTGTACGAGGGCTACAAATGTGCTGAATTGTTCTGGAATTAGGACTAGCATCACATGAATTCCCAAACACAGATTATGGTGATATCACACACACTTTTCTCTGCACGTAATAGGAACTTGCAAGAAAGCCAGCCATGCAGACAGAACTTCATACAGGGGCGTAGGAAGGGGTGGGTGGGGGGTGGTTCGCCTCAGGTGTTATCCCTGAGGGGGGTGACAAAATCCCCCCGGACGGATCACTGCTACACTGATCGCCCCCCAGGCGGATCACCGCCCTGTCGATCACCCCGCCCCCAGGTGCACGGCATGTGTGCCACTCTGGGTGCCCAATCAGTTAGCTCCGCCGCTGACTTAATATACAGTCACACCTTGGTTCTCAAATGCTGTGATACTTGTACGTTTTGGCTCCCAAACACCAAAACCCCAGAAGTAAGTGTTCCAGTTTTTTGAACGTTTTTTGGAAGCCGAAGACCCGACGTGGCTTCCGCTTGAGTGCAGGAAGCTCCTGAAGCCAATCGGAAGCTGCACCTTCGTTTTCAAGCAGTTTTGGGAATCGAATGGACTTCCAGAATGGATTACATCTGAGAACCAAGGTACGACTGCACTTTAAGGATACATAGAGTGCTAAATTGTTACTGTGCTATGCCTGATGTCCTAATGGATTCAGTGCTATGATTGCTTTAAAAATGGTGGAAACATTTTGGATGAATTTGGCCTAGTTACAACTCTTTGAGAAAAAGAAAATTATATGTGTGCAGTAACAATAGTAGTAGTAGCAGCAGATGTTCTCACTGGAAAGTCATTATGCTTTTATCTTTTCTATGGGTTTTCTAATGCACTTTCTCCGTCATTGGGTGGGGTTATTGTACTGGGTGTTCAACTACTCTGTAACTATCCCTGAGACCCAGAAAATACATTTTATTTTCAAAGATTTGATCTGGTGACACCACATTCCACACTACATTCCATACCTTTCCCTTCCTGAGTTTTAAGAATACTCCTCCCCCCGCCTTACAAATTAATGTCAGAGGTGCTGCTAAACCAATGCTGGAGGCAGACACTTGGTTTGATTTATGAGTCTGAGGTTTGAATGGCAACACACAGCCATCAAGCTATAGGTGGTGCAGACAGACTCTTTCTACCATGTCTAGTCATGTACCATTTAGGTGTAAGACAATTATTCCAAAACACACTATTCTTTGCATGAGTTTCGCTTCCACAATACAGGCATCCCAAATCTATTCATTTTTGTTAATGATCAAATTGTTTGATGTTTAATACATCAATCTGAAATGTTACCACATTAGATGAGTGGTTCCCAACCTTTATGGTATGGTGAAAGCATTCAATATAACAGATTATGAATATTTTAAAAGTTTTAATCTTGATAAAGCCCATTTTGGCTACCAAGAAATTTTGATAACATGAAACCATAATTCAGATAAATTCACTTCCAAAAATTTACCTCTGAGGATCCTATCACATGACAGTTCAATTAGTTGTTGTCTGTACAAAAAGAACAACAACTAACTGAACTGTCATGTGATAGGATCCTCAGAGGTAAATTTTTGGAAGGTATGTTTCTTCAGCAGAAAAGTAGTGGACAAATTTCTGATTAAGCAAGCATTAAATCAGCCTTGGCTGAACTGTTAACTAATGCTGCTGGCAAATCCAATCATATAATTCTCTCTTAACAATATACAACCAGTAAATTTTAAATTAAATTTCCATAGTTTTTCCCAGTCTTCCATTTGTGTATTATGTCCTATATCTTGTGTCCATTTGATCATTACAGATTTGACCTCTTCATCTTTAGTCTCCCATTCTAATAAATTATACATTTTCTTTAGAAATTTATCATCATCATCATCATCATCATCATCATCATCATCTACAATTTCTCTTTGAATTCTATATATGGTGTAACCAAATCCTTTCTTGTTGTCTTCTTTGAAAACCTCATTTAATTGACGATGTTGCAGCCAATCATGAACGTGTTCTCTTATCTCCTGATAATCCTTAAATTAAGAAACGAGGCTTTTTATCTTAATTCTCTTGAGAGCTGGCAGCCCCATAACATCAAGAGGCTCCACCCATGGCATCTCTACATGCCACCCCTTGAGTCCTGGCTTTGGGATGCTGGAGATCTGGCAACCCTAGGGTCATCCTATTTATAACTTATTCCTCTAGCAGGAGCTATGCTTTCTTCCAGCAAGCTCAACAGGGCATACATAGCTATGCTGGCTGGGTCTGATGGGTGGTGGTATCCAACATCTGGAGAGCCACAGGTGCATTCCATGATGTTGCGTATAGTAGTATCACTGAGAGCCCCAATTCACCCACAGTCAGTGACTGGAAACTTGACAGTATAAAGTGCTATTCCATTTGGGTTTAAACTTTCTCAGTGGTTGGTAAGTACCCTGCAGTAGTAAACTTGGGTAGGGGATTAGAAGAAAAAATGGAAATGAGGTATTTATTTTATGTTGGGAAGGTATATTTTGTTTTGCTCTTCCTTTGTTAGTGTTTAAACTGCCAATTTCAAAATTCTTGGAATTGTGAACAAAATATCAGAATTCATCTACATACAAACATCCCTTGACCTGATCTCCTCTTCTTCTTCTTCTTCTTCTTCTTCTTCTTCTTCTTCTTCTTCTTCTTGTCATCTGTCTGTTTTTAGAGACAATGCAGTGTGTCTCTGAGGATGAAGACAAACCGCTGGAGAAGCACTGTGGCTGCGGAAACCACTATCTCCTAACTGCTGCCTCCCATAGTTTTTTCTGCTTAAAGAAAAGTAATAAACCACACTAACCTCCCTGTCCCTTTCCCCAATCTGGATGTTATATAGAAAAATAGTAACAGCATTTTTTCTTTTGGTATGGGTCATTCTGTCCAAGAATTTGGTATGTGTTCCTCATTAGATTCCAGTTGTGGCCTGTAACAGTTAGTGAGCCATAGAAATGCTATAAAGAAAGTCCTGGATCTGCGCATTCAATAGCTCATGAAGGCAGCCAAGATCCTGCCATAAGGTCAAAGAGTAGGAGAGAGTCTTTTGAAACTCAATAATCTGTCAACTGTTCTAGTGGAGGGGTGAGGGAATCCAGAAACAGTGCTGCTCTAACTCCACACTGTCAGAAAGTAAAGAGAATTTCCTCATAGAATAGACTCCACCACACTCCTTGGCAGCAAATTCCACTGTCGAACAGCTCTTACTGTCAGGAAGTTCTTCCTAATGTTTAGGTGGAATCTTCTTTCTTGTAGTTTGGAACCATTGCTCCGTGTCCGCTTCTCTGGAGCAGCAGAAAACAACCTTTCTCCCTCCTCTATGTGACATCCTTTTATATATTTGAACATGGCTATCATATCACCCCTTAACCTCCTCTTCTCCAGGCTAAACATGCCCAGCTCCCTTAGCCGTTCCTCATAAGGCATCGTTTCCAGGCCTTTGACCATTTTGGTTGCCCTCCTCTGGACACGTTCCAGTTTGTCAGTGTCCTTCTTGAACTGTGGTGCCCAGAACTGGACACAGTACTCCAGGTGAGGTCTGACCAGAGCAGAATACAGTGGCACTATTACTTCCCTTGATCTAGATGCTATACTCCTATTGATGCAGCCCAGAATTGCATTGGCTTTTTAGCTACCGCGTCACACTCAAATTCACCATGTGCAAAAATTGCAATGGATATGCTTCTTCTGTGTCAATCGTCAAGAAAAATAAATTGCAGCATTGCACTGGTTATATACCAATTGCCTTCTCATTAATGATCTCAGAGCTCATTTTTAGAATAACATGGAACACATGTATAGCTCCTACCCATGCTGTGCCTGTCAACGCGTTTAAGTCTTTGGTCCAAGTTGACCCATTTGCTTGTAATGTTAGCACACCACCGAATGATGGCCTAGATAGGTGCCCAGGTGATAACCTAAAGTTATACACAGGTGGGCTTATGCACATAGTAGGTGAATTGAAACAAGGACTGAATACTTTATTCATGTATAAAGCACAGCCTTCAGAAGGGTAAATATACTTGCCATAGAGGAGGTTTTCCAGTCACTTATGGACTCACTGTTAAGACCGTGTTCATGGAAGAGAATCTTACTCAGCTACAAGTGATCGCCAAAGAGAAAAAAGAAGATACTTGCCATAATCCAACACAGAGTTAGGCAAATTTAAGTTGTCAAAGCCACTATATTTTTGAAAGTTGTTGCTTTCCAGTGCACGTTTGACTGCGTTTGGGTTTTTCTTTCTCATCATGAAACCCAATGTTCCCACTACTCAGTTTACTTGTGGGTGTGGCTTAGCAGGCTCCCAACTGGCTCTCCTCCACCACGCTCAGTCTTTTTCTCTCTGTGCTTCATGGAAAAAGCAAATGACCCATACAACCAATGGCTCCCAGCTTCAAGAAAAACCAAATGAACTGAATCATTCCAAAAGGAAGATTTTACAGCCTGCATCTTTACATGCTCCTTTTCCTAAGGAAAACAAGTACTGTACCTTTCTTTTTAAGTTGTTTGAAACCTTTGCTTGTTTGTTTCACTGCCAACGGATGGAGACTTGTTGAAGGTAAACAGCGTTTCCATGCGCTCTGGTTTCTGTCATGATGTCCCCATTGCACCAGAAGTAGTTTAGTCATGCTAGGCACATGACCTGGAAAGCTGGCTGTGGACAAACGCTGGTTGCCTTGGCCTTAACCATCCAGGGGTCCTTTACCTTTACATTTTTACAAGGGAGTAGGAATTTCTCTCCAACATCCACATCACCTCATCAACCAATTCTTCCCTGTTGGTTAGGATCAGGTTCATGGAAGCCAATTCCCTTCTTTGCTGTTCTAAGGAAAATAAGCCTTTGCACCTGCTATTTAATGTTTAAAACTTTGATGTGCTTGGTAATGACACATTTAGCATTGCATATCTTTTTTGTCCCTAAGAGTCATTCAATGCTGCTTCACCTGCAGTTTCATGGTTTTTAATCATACACAGTTCTGTCATTTCGGAGTCAGGCTTTTAAAGGCCATGTATATTGCTAGGCAATCTCAAGACAATGACAGTTAAATGCAATACTTCAACTCTTAGCTTCCAAAATGCATTCTGCATAATTCATAACATAGGAAAAGCTGGAACACTAGGAGATCTGCTTCTGAATTCCAGTCAAAATGCCTTATGCATCTTTCATCCCTGTGAAGCAGCATGGACCTAGAATTATAATAATAATGCTTTACACTGATATGGCTCTTTGTTTTGAGTATGGAAAGCATTTTTCAACAACCATAAATTGTTAACTCTCAGCAAACCCTTGTGGGGGGTTTTCAGTGTTATTTTAAAAAGCCTTTAAAAAAATAACAGCAAATCAAAAATTCTGCAAGCACATAATCAACTGCTTAAGAGGGATTCTAGATGGACAGTTATAACAGAGCTACATTTGAAGCTTGTATTAACTAGATAGTAACAGTGAAATAAATACACTTATGCACAAGCTCCCACCAGTCAATAATATTGAGTTCACTAAGAACAAGTGGGAACTTCCGCTTGCCAACACCATGATAAGTAGCATGTGTTGTATGACACTTAGCTATTATGTGTAACAAATCAGTGTACACACAGGGGCTCCAAATCAGTAGTACTCATTCTTCTGAGCCAGACAAAACATTCAGTGGGTGTTAAAGTGTTAGTGACATAAATAGAAGATTGTCTAACGAACTGATCTTCAAAACACGCTGCTGGCATTACGCCCATTCTCTTCACAAGTTCTTAGCATGGGCAAAGTGCTTTAAGGATTATGCTATCAAGGGGTCCGGTGAGCCAACATTCCCTTACATTATTCTTCCCTAACAAAACTTCCTTAACATTATTCCGGTAGTATGATGTTAAGCTAATTGCACCATCTTATTTTATTTTTAACTACAAGCATTAGAATAACAATGATAATTGTTGGCTGGCTATGTCTGTCAGACTTTGGTAACTATGGAGCAGTGTGGTAAGAGGTTTGCGAAGATATGGCTTCCCTACCTGAACAGTTTTGTAGAAGAGGGGATTTCAACAGGTGCAGAGATTTCTCCCCCCACATCTTTTTAACACCTATGATTTTTGCTTTCCAGTGTTCCTCCATAGCATCCTGCTTAAGAAAATGAACCATTATTTTATGCCATATTGTAGAAGCCTCTTCTAATACATCCATTTATCCATTTTACAATTAAAGAGCTGCCATTCTTTTAAGACATGAAATTTGAGACATAACACAATTTACTGTCTCTCTGATCAGATTCTCACACTAGACTGGGCTGTATATCTTCATGATACACAAAACCAGAGCCAGCTACACATGGAATTAATAGTACTGCTGTATTCAGCCTTAACCCCACCCCATTTTTTTCATACATGTATTTTGACAGAAAAAAACAATCTTTACATAATCAATCCACATTTTCTTCAACTTCCCTCCCCTCCTTTCTGCAGTTCCTTATTTTGTATCTTTTTCCTACTGCGTAACCAATTTGTATCTAATTATTAACTTCCCATTATATTCCCTTTAAATTATATTTACTGCACGAGTTTATAACAATCCTGCTAATGTTTTAAGTTGCTTACAATGTATATTCAATACAATATCTGATCAGATTCTCACACTAGACTGGGCTGTATATCTTGATGATATACAAATAAAGAACCTCCTACACACAGAAGTCATAGTACCACTGTATGCTGCCTTGGTCAGACAACATCTGGAGTACTGTGGTGAGTTCTGGGTGCCACACTTTAAGAAGAATATTGACAAGCTGGAACATGTGCAGAAGAGATGATCAAGGGTCTGGAAACCAAGCCATATGAGGCTGAGGGAGTTTAGTATGTTTAGCCTACAAAAGAGGAGATGGAGAGGAGATATGAGAGCCATCTTCAAATATCTCAAGAGCTATCACATGGAAGAGGGAGCAAGTTTGTTTTCTCCTGCTCCAGAGGCTAGGACCCGAACCAACCTATCAAGTTACATGAAAGGAGATTCTGACTAAGCATCAGGAAGACCTTTCTGACAGTAAGAAGCTGTTCAACAGTGGAATGGTCTCCTTCAGGAGATTGTGGACTTTCTTTGCTTAGAGGTCTTTAAGCAGCGGTTGGCTGGCCATCTGTCATGGATGCTTTAGTTGAGATTCCTGCATTGGACTAGATGACTCTCAGGGTCCCTTCCAACTGTACAGTTCTATCATTCTATGACAAGCAGGTCTGAACAAGCTTTTCGGCTCCTCTCTCCAACTTCAGCTCTCACCTTCTGCTCTTTTTATTCTAAGGAAGGTTCAGAACGCTCTGAACAAAATCGCAATTTGTCCAGTAATAGGGCTGGCCATCTCCAGAAAGGCAGATCAAGTAGCCTCATAATAGTGATTCTGGTAGAACACTAAACCACAGGCTTGGCTATGCTTAGCTTAAGTGAAAATTTGTTCACTTAAAAACTGGTGAGACTTGATCTTGACTTTCCTAAGCTATAGTGAATATAGTTTATGACTCAGTGTTGTTGCCAAAAAATCCACAGGAGTTTGACCAGGCAGCTGAGCTGAACCATTGTAGATACATAAAGATTACAGTATCTCTGATTTAAAACCATGGTAGCCTTTCAGTAGCTTTTGTTTTACTTACGAAGTGTATGCATGAGGAGAAATAAAAACAGTTGGCTTTATTGAGTAATGAATCGTGCAGTCTCCTACATCTCTAGTAAAGGTAAAGGTACCCCTGCCCGTATGGGCCAGTCGTGTCCAACTCTAGGGTTGTGCGCCCATCTCACTTAAGAGGCTGGGGGCCAGCGCTGTCCGGAGACACTTCCAGATCACGTGGCCAGCGTGACAAACCTGCTCTAGCGAGCCAGCACCAGCACAGCACACGGAAACGCCGTTTACCTTCCTGCTATAAAGCGGTACCTATTTATCTACTTGCACTTGAGTGCTTTCGAACTGCTAGGTGGGCAGGCGCTGGGACTGAATGACGGGAGCTCACCCAGTTGCGGGGATTCAAACCGCCGACCATACAATCGGCAAGTCCTAGGCGCTGAGGTTTTACCCACAGCGCCACCCGTGTCCCCCTACATCTCTACTCAAAGGTAAACACCACAGTGTGCAGTGGGACTTACTCCCAGTAAAGTGTGTACAGGATTACAGCTAAGATTGTCCCCCACACTCTTAAAAGCTCAAGTCAAAATAACAAAGACTGCATGGTGTAGTGGTAAAAGTGTTGAACTAAGACGTGGGAGACAGCAACAATCCCCAGCGTTATCTGTGCCTGATTCCCTCAGAGGGTGGGTGCTGTCAGTTGGCCCAGAATTGGGTGAGATGTAATGTCCAACTGGAGCAGGCCTGGGTATTTTCTGTGGTTGCCTCCACTGGAAGGTTTTTTATAACACAGTCGACCCTTCCCCGCCACTGCCCTTATGGCAAAATTGTCTTGGGTGAGCCCCTGAGTGACATGAACTGTGGACCTCATTACAGCTAGAACAGGCAAGATGTCTGGCTGGAACTGGAAGGACACAGACCCAGTGGCGTAGCGTGGGGGGTGCAGGGGGGGCCGGCCGCACCGGGCGCAACATCTGGGGGTTAGGGTTAGGGGGCGCAAATCCATGGGTTAGGGGGCGCAAATTACTTGCCTTGCCCCGGGTGCTGACAACCCACGCTACACCACGGCACAGACCCCTAAACATTTTGTGAATCTTTGTACTTTTGTCCATTTACTGTACCCCCCCCCCCATTTCAACTATAAAATGGTGATTTTCTTGAGTCAAAATGACAGTACAGTACTCCTAAACATTTTTTTTTAAGAAAAAAAGCACTGGCTAGAACTGTGTCCGGAGAGCACCACCACAGCGCCATCCTGTTTTTCAATGCCACTTGTGGCAGTTTAATTCGGGATTCCCTCTCTTAGTGCTGGGGGCTCCGCACGTTTGCCCCCCCCCCCCGCTTTCCCCCACGAAAACCCGCTCTTTACTGCTGAATGGGACTCAGCGTCCCATTCAGCATCCAGCTTCGGGTTTTCAGCGAAATGACATTTGCTCCAATTCAGCGGTGAAAAGGGGGTTTCCCTGGAGAAAGGGGGGGGGGTAAGCGGAAAGCTGCTCGGCCCCGGGCTTTCTGAAGCGCGGTTTCCCTGCGCCTCCCCTGCCCTAGACTGTGGCGCTGTCAGAGAAAAAGGCAGGCTATAAATAAATATATAACAATATAATATACTGTACTACTACATTGCTGCTGAAGAATAACTCAGAGGTGGTTTACTGTTTCCTTGAGATGCCCGAGTTGGCTTTCCCGGAGCTGCAAGCCAAAATGGTTTGCGAAATCCCAGGCAGAGGGAGGGAGATGCGGGTTCAGATTCTGCCAGCTGCACAGCATTGCTCGGAGTGAAGAGGCTGCAGGAGGAGCCCCGCCTTTGCAAAAGGCACATTCTTGCTGCGGGAGACTAAATGGAAGCAACGCAGCCTTCTCAGGTCCCTTCTTCCCCTCCCCCAAGCAGCCCCACACCTTTCTCCCACCCCGCTGTCAAGGGGGAGGCGCGCGTCGTTACATTTTCCTCCACCCATTCCCCCGGACCCACAACCTGCTGGGGCCGCTGCGTGGACGAACCTGAAGTGCCGAGTTGCGCGGCCTCCGTTTCCCGCGCACCTCTTTGGGCGCATCTGAAGAGGCGGCGCCGCGGCTGCGCACGGAGCGCCGGGCGGCGTCTAGTTGCCGTAGCAACGAGCGGAGGCCGCCGGCGCGCGCTTATGTCTCTGCCGGAGCCCGTGAGGAGGCGGCTCAGCTCCTTCAGCCGGACCGTCTTCACGGACAACAACCGAACCGGACCCGGGAGCAGCGCCGCCGACAACGTGCCGGGTGAGTGACGGGCGAGGGCGCCGCAGGGGCCAGATACAAAGATGGCGGCGGCGGGGCCGTCACGTGGTCGGCTGCCAGGAGTCGAGATGGAAGGGCGCTGGGCGGCGGGGAGGCAGTGCAGAAGCCTGGGGGCAGCTGCAGTTGCAGTGGAGATTGCAGGGGTTTGCAGTGAATGCAAGATCAGGGGCTCCTCCCAGACCAAGGAATGCCTCAGAAATACCTTATTATTCATTTGTTAACTGCTGCCACATTAATAATTGCCAGGTTTTGGAGGACTCTTTGAAGCTTGCCTGTCGTAGATATGGGACTCCATACTTACGGATAAACTAATGGCCTCACTACAAGAAGAGCACCATACTGGAAAGATAAACGCAAGCTTTTATACAACGTGGCCGCCTTTTATTGGATATGCACGGCTTCCATCCACCAGCAACACAGGGAACGTTGTGGAATGACACTTTCATCTAACTATACATCCAATGAACCTCAGCTGGAATTGCTTTTGTTACATTTTCGCTTTTTGTGATGGCTCTGCACACCAACCTGCAGCTGTTATTGTTGCTGTTACTATTTTTTCTCTACTTTATATCTAATTCATTTGTATCTGAAAATCAATAAAACACACCAAAGAAGAAGCAGCTCCTAGTGGAAATGGGTTCTTCATTTCAGGCCACTGTCCACTTCAACTCTGCAAAAATGTGTGGCTTTCTCAGGAGCTTTTGTAAAAGCGGGTACAACTTGTGTAATTTTGAATGTTACTAGCATGAGGCATATATTATGCTTTTAAAAATTCCATCGCATCCAAATGTTTATTTATTTTTTTCTGAATCACAGAATCATAGAGATGTAAAGAACACCGAGGGTCCTCTCCTCCAGCCCCTTGCCATGCAGGAATCTCATGTCAAATTCTTTAATGGACCCAGGGGATGGGACATTATGGTGTAAATGAAAGCTGAAAAGAAACAAGGCAGATGTCAGGAAGTAGTATTTTAGACACTACGAAAACATGAAATAGCTTGCAAGACGTTTGCTGAGGCAAGAACTCCAGAATCAATTGAGAAATAATGGCTGATTTCCTGAAGGAACTGAAAAAGATTTCTATAAGTCATCAAATTGGAAGGAACTCTGAGGATCTTCTATTCCAGACATCGGCAAACTCGGCCCTCCAGATGTTTTGGGACTACAACTCCCATCATCCCTAGCTAACAAGACCAGTGGTCAGGGATGGTGGGTATTGTAGTCTCAAAACATCTGGAGGGCCGAGTTTGCCTGTGCCTGATCTAGTCCAACTCCCTACAATGGAAGAATCTCAACTAAAGCATCCCTGACAGATGGCCATCCAACATCTGCTTGAAAACCTCCATCATCTTCCGTGGGAGTCTGTTCCACTGATGGAACAGCTCTTACTGTCAGAAAGTTCTTCCTGATGTTGAGTTGGAATCTCTTTTCTTGTAACTCGAGCCTATTTGTTCCAGTCTACCCTCCAGAGCCGGGGGGAAAAGCTTGCTCCATCTTTCATGTGACAGCCTTTTGATATTTGAATATGGCTCTCAGTCACCTCTTATCCAGGCTAAACATACAAAATCCCTCAACTGTTCCTCATAAGTCTTGCTTTTCAGACCCTTGATCATCTTGGCCACTCTCCTCTGCACACATTCCAGCTTGTCAATATACTTCTTAAATTGTGGTACCTAGAACTGTACACAGTACTTGATATGTGGTTTGAACAAGATAGAATAGAGTGGTACCATTATTTCCTTTAAAAAAATATTTTATTGAAACTTTTCAGCAATAAAAACAGATTAATCTAAATAAAAAACAAAACAACATAAAACAAAAAAAGAAAGAATGGATTATTTGGGCTTAGAAGTTCAAGCATGTCTCTTAGAACTCTGCTTTTTTCAGAAGCATCTCTTTCATCTGAAACCTATGGATATTTTACTTCAAAGTAACTGTGCATAAAGATGTAGCCTTCAACATATAGAAGGGAAAATGTCTGAAGTGGCTGGTGGGTTCTTTCCTCTGTCTCTCCAGATAATGAAATCGTCTCCAGTTTGCCCTTGCAGATGTCCCTCTATTTCAACCTCTGCTTTTTCCCATTTTGGTGGGTCAGCAGTATAGTGATGCTGCAGCTGAAGGTGAGCTCAGAAGACAAATGGTACTCTTATAATCCTGTTGCATCTGCTATTGTTCTGTGCACACTCTGCAAGAGAGAGACTAGTAATTGTGCATCTACATACCTGGTAATAGCCGTACTTCTATAATAAGATTGAGAATGTTCTGAGTGTGCTTATTTAAATAATTTTGTACCCCACGCTTCAGGCAAAAAAAGCTCCCAAAGCAGTTTGCATATCAGTGCAAACAAGGCAGTTCTAATGTTTACAGTCTAAAGAACAATCACACAAAGGAAAAATAGATAAGGAGGGAGGATGAAATAAGTGGTGGCCAAACTTTTTTCAAAGAGGGCCAGATTTGATGAAGTGAAGGGCTGTGAGGGCCGACCAAAGAGCCAACCAAAGTTGTTGAACTTTGTAAACAAGGAAATAAACTGCTACAGGAGCTGGATTAAGCCGACCAGTGGGACAGATTAGGCCCCCAAACCGGACTTTGGACATGCCTGATAAGCAAACTCTGTTATAGGTTCCTAGTTATAAGTTCTTCTAATGACCAGCCAGAGTGGAAAAGTTCAAGGAGATGAGGAGAAAACAGTTAATGGTCTCAGTTGCGTTGATGGAGTGACACTCCATCTCTTTCATCTCTACCTCTGCTGCAACCTGGTGTAATGACTGCTGCCAGTCAGGTCACAGTTGATGAGAGGGAGGGGCCTGACTTCTCAGCAGAGATGGCTCTCCATTCCTTCTCTCCCTCCCCTGCTGTAACCTAATGAAATGGCTGTGGTCAAGTGACACCTGCAAACAGGTTTATAACATAAGCAGGCAAGTTTTTTTTTTTTGGGGGGGGGGGGAAACACAGTTAGATTCTCAGTATAGTATGGATTCCAAGAATATGACAGTCAATTGGCCAATGGTAGTACAGGCATACCTCAGAGATATTGTGGGTTCAGTTCCAGACTACTGCCCTAAAGCAAATATTGCAATAAAGTGAGTCACACAACGTTTTTGATTTCCCAGTGCATATAAAAATTATGTTCACACTATACTGTAGTCCAGTGTTTCCCAACCTTGGGCCTCCAGTTGTTTTTGGACTACAATTCCCATCATCCCTTGCCACTGGTCTTGCTAGTCAGGGATGATGGGAGTTGTAGTTCAAAAACAGCTGGAGGCCCAAGGTTGGGAAACACTGCTGTAGTCTGTTAAGTGTGCAATAGGAGTATATCTAAAAAAGCAATGTACATACCTTCAGAGTCGTCATTCCCATTGGGCTTACTGGTGCGTTGCACCAGGGTGCCGGCCTCTCAGGGGCGCCCCAGCGAGTGGGGGAGCTGCACAGCTTTGCCGGTTGCCTCCCCTTTCCCTCTGTACACCCGCTAGCTGCACCCCATCATTTTAAATAAAAGGACACATTCTACTCATGCAGCTTCCTTCCCAGGCCCTCACAGGAGGAGAGCGATCCCCGCAGAGGCTTAGGATAGAAGCTGTGCCCTGCCAACTATATGGCTGTCGGGCGTGCAGCTTCCTTCCCAGGCCCCCGCAGAGGCTTGGGAAAAGGTTGACAACTCTGGGAAATGGGGGTGGGGCGCCAGAGGGATCTTTGCACCACGGCGGCAGATATGCTTAAGACGACCCTGCAACCTTAATTAATGTGATGCAGAGACCCAAAGGGAGCACATGCTGTTGGAAAAATGGTGCCAGTAGACTTGTTTGATGCAGGGTTGCCACAAACCTTCAATTTGTAAAAAACACAATTATCTGTGAAGTGCAGTAATGCGAAGCACAACAAAACGAGGTATGTCTGTATTTAATTTTTTGTCATTTCTCAATTCTAGTATCCGGTCTTACCAGACTACTACAAGTTCATCTTGGTGACAGTCATTATATTAACCTCTCTGATTGAAATGATCCGCTTGTACCTAGGATACATGGGGAATTTGCAGGAAAAGGTAAGTTTGCCTCACACCCATGAGGAATTCAGTAGCAGTTATCTCAGACTAATAGATTTTTAATATTGAATAACCTTTCTTAGGTTACAGCCTTCCCCCAACAAATTTAGTAGCTGGACTCAGTCCTGAAGATAAGATACCACACAGACATGCTGGTTAGACTCATACATGGTTTTTTTGTAGACACTTGTATGGAGGAGCTTCTTTAGCCCAGTGGCCAAGACAAAGTGTGAAAGCTGGGAAGCAGCTCAGTAGGTAGTCTGAGGGAACCACTGCTCTCTAGCCTAAGTTCCTACCCTCTTCTGGAATATTTTTAAATGGAATATTTTAAAAGTCTCTTAAGTGGCGCACAATGGTAAAACAAAAATGCAACATACTGTAAAACCAATAAGCAGTAATATAAAAGCATTTTAAAAAATAAAAGAGGAATTGATGCATTCAAACACATAAAACAGGTCTAGTCTTAATGGGTCAGGGAAAGCAACATGGAGTAATGAATGCTATTGGTCACACAGGGCCGTTGTAAGAGTTGAAAAACAGTATGTGAAGCACTTTGAGTATTTGAAATACACTACAGAAATGTTAAGTATTAAAAAAACACAGTGCTAGTATTAGTAAATGCCATTCTGGAATGAAATGTAAAAAAAAAACAACCTGGGATATAATGGCGGATCTGGAAGGAAATGGAACTGATGTATATCTGTCTAACAAAGAATAAGGTTAAGACTTTGGGGCTG
This sequence comes from Podarcis cretensis, assembly GCF_951804945.1. Taxonomy (NCBI): domain Eukaryota; kingdom Metazoa; phylum Chordata; class Lepidosauria; order Squamata; family Lacertidae; genus Podarcis; species Podarcis cretensis. The sequence continues at coordinate 123,107,506 of NC_137172.1, read as the reverse complement.
CACTTTTCCTATGCACGTTTACCTAGGAATGATCCCATCAAATACAGTGAGATTTACTTATGAATAAACAAGCACAGAAACGCATGGTGGATCAGTCTAACATGCTGTCTGCAATTCCAACATTCTAAAATTCTATTCAGTGCTTAATCTGATTAAGGTTTTAGCCTTGCAGTTGCATGGATTAGTAAGAAAGGAAAGAAATGCTCCTGAGTATGTGCAGAGCTGGTTTTCCTAGATACTGAAAAAATGTTACACACAAGATGCTTAAGCATGTTGATTTCAGGTGCTTAAGCAAAGTAGACAGCATGGTGGGTCAGAGGCACTTACTTGACCTCCATGCAGGTGAGGCACTGCTGCTTATTGAGAGGAGCGAGACAGTGGCAAGGTCAGAACACTGCAAATGCAGTGACCAATTCAGTCCAGTGTGTTTTCACCACAACACCCTCCCCGCCCCATCCCTGTATGCAGCAGCATCTCACCTACCAGGAGCTCAGGTTGGCAGCTCTGCCCCACCATGCTATTTGCTTCCGTGTTTAAGTCTGTATTGGATTAAGGGGCGTACCTAGGGGTTGGTTAGGTTGGGCCGCGCCAAGGGCTCAGGCCCAGGGGGGCACAAAAACCACACCTCTCTGCTCTGACTGAGAGTGGCTAGGAGCCTGTCTGTCCCTCTGCACGCTCTCCAAGCTGCTCTTCTGCTGCTCTGGGCAACTGGGCGAGGCACACAGGGATGGCGGGGAGGAGGGCAATACACCTCCTTGCCAAGGGCGCAAGGAAGCCTGTGTACTCCTCTGACTGGATTATGCGCTACATGTTTAGGATTGGGGTGCTAGTGGGTTTCTCCACCCCCCACTTCCTTCTCCTAATCATGGTCTCTTCATTCTGACTTTCGTTGCCTGTGTAAATCCTACCTCTTTATCCTGAAAAATGCTGTAAGGTCAGAACCTGCTGCTGCAACTGTGACCCTATTTCCTACCAATGTAGGGGGAGACAGATGAGAATGTGAGCAATACAATTTGTCCTCTGCTGTTGCCCAGGGCAGCTAAAGGGCAATGCTTCCTGTTGAAGAGACACAAGCTATCAATTTGCATCCACTCCCTCGCTTCCCCGGCTGTCCCCAGTCCTGTTTGTATTCTGTTCCCCCTGTCAGCGAAATGACATCTGGCTGAGATGTCAGAGTGAAAAGTCTGGTGGGGTTGGGTCTGAGTGAAAAGTCACTTCGTTGGCAGGGTTCTCTTGAAAGCTGCAGCAACAACAACAGAAGTAGAAAATCCGCAGAAGTCAAAAAGCTGTTTAATGAAATCTCTGTGGCTCTTAGTTTCTCAGTGTTCACACTATGGACACAGGTGTTAGAAAGTCTGACCAATAAATTTTCTACTACTGAGTCATACTGCCAGGAGGTTAGTATATTGATGCAAACCCCCCCCCTTTATTTTTTTGCCTTTAATAGGTTCCTGAACTAGCCGGCTTCTGGCTCCTGAGTCTCCTTTTACAACTGCCCTTAATTCTCTTCCTGCTTTTAAATGGAGGTCTGAAAATCCAGCCCTTGGAGCGAGCAGTGAATATCGTCTTTGTAGTCTTCCTTGTCTTCCAGGTTGTTACTGCATTCATTGCCCTCAGAAGAATGGTGAACCAACTGGCAACTCGCTTCCGTCTTCATGAGTTTGACCAGCTAGATCGTCATTTCCGCTCTGATAACCTAAGCTGGCATAAAATGAGAGTGGAGGCTCCGTGGGATATGAGGCCACGTGTGGAGGAAATTCGCTCAACAAGTTCTAGTTGGACATCTGCCGTGAGGGCTTGATGTAGAACAGCCACCTGCCCATCTCCCTTGGTTCCTGTTGCCTTAATTATTTGGGTTTCTGAGAATCTGAACTTGTTCCAGATAGCAAAAAAGCTACTCTTCTGCTAGGAACCTGTAAGATGAGCATTACCGCCAGTGTCTTCACTGTGAGCCAATTCTGTTGTGATAAAAAATACTAACACATGGAAAAATGTGACACTGGAATGTAAAACCTGCATGTATTTTGCAGGCATGATTCATGAGGTTAGCTTTCTACACAATCTTGCCAATTTTATCTTGTGTAATCCACATGGATGTGCCTTCCCCTGTAACGCTTTAGCATGTATTCCTCTTTAGACATTTTTCAGTGAAGGAAAAATGTTATATCAGCAGTAGCCCTCAGAGTCACAGTTGTTTTGGACTTCTAAAAGTCTTTATGTTTTTATACTTTGCTTAATTTTTAAATGTGTTTTCTTAATATTTCAATAACTGTTGCAAAGGAATATTTTGTAAAAATAAATTGGTGTTAATATATTCTATTTAAATATTTTACTGCAATTGGCTATGGCAAGTTAGCATTCCCCATTGAATGATACTTTGCAAGTGATAGCCATAGCTCTTCCAATGTGTATTGCTCCTCTATGACCTTCTTTCTATAACCCAAAACAGAATTGCCAGATGGATTTATCTGAAGGAGAGTTTCATTTTGAGATAGTTCCATGATTACTGTACATAGGAAGATAAAGCCATGAAAGTGTGCAAGATCCACAGATACTACATTACAATCTACATCCAAGGCTGAAGGTTTCAACAGTAGTGGCCCAGCCCTTGAAACTGCAGGAGGAAGACTGAAGCTGTTCCCCACTTCCGCTCTCAACTTTATTTGAATTTTAAGGCTTGTATCAATTCTACTGGATCCAGCTTCTGTCCAGGCCCATTGGAAAAGTAGAGTATGTGTGTCCTTCATTCTCTCTTAGAAAGAAGTGACCAGAGGGGATGGTGCTTATGGCACTTGCTCCAGAATACAAATTTACCCATAAATATATTAGTGGGGTAGGGAAGCTTTTAATGTTTAATAGATTATTGTATTTTAATAATCTGTTGGAAGCCTTCCAAAGTGGCTGGGGAAACCCAGCCAGATGGGTGGGGGTATAAATAAAATAATAATAATAATAATAATAATAATAATAATAATAATAATGCCAATATATTTCACTTCTGGCAACCAATGTGCCCCTTTGGTTTCAGATAGCACATGGGTAAAAGGCAAAGGTAAAGGACCCTTGACAGTTAAGTCCAGTCACGAACGACTCTGGGGTTGCGGCGCTCATCTCGCTTTACTGGCCGAGGGAGCCACGTTTGTCCGCAGACAGTTTTTCCGGGTCATGTGGGCTATTTAGACTCGTCTACCCATGTACTAGGGACGCAGGTGACACTGTAGTCTAAACCACTGAGCCTCTTGGGGTTGCCGATCAGAAGGTTAGCAGTTTGAATCCCCACGACGGGGTGAGCTCCTGTTGCTCAGTCCCTGCTCCTGCCAACCTAGCAGTTCGAAGTGCAGAGTGCAAGTAGATAAATAGGTACTGCTCTAGCGGGAAGGTAAACTGCGTTTCCGTGCGCTGCTCTGGTTCGCCAGAAGCGGCTTAGTCATGCTGGCCACATGACCCGGAAGCTGCACACCGGCTCCCTCAGTCTATAGAGCAAGATGAGCGCCACAACCCCAGAGTCTGTCACAACTGGACCTAACGGTCAGGGGTCCCTTTACCTTTACCTTTACCCATATACTACACAATTCCATCCATCTCAAAAGTGTTTTCTCCCACTCTAAGCTTTTCAGAATTGGTTGTAACACAAACATGATGGAATAGTGATCCAACAATGCAACACAGTTTAAGAAATGCTGTTACAAGCCTGTAAAATGTGTATTTTGTGACACCACCACTGGCTCTAACGATACAGCTCTCTCAGGGCCTGCTTTGCAGTGGTAACCATGAAATCATTACAGCTGCTCAGAAATCCACTGCTGGTAAAGTCTTGTGGAAAGGGAGGTTCAGTGCTGCCCTGTCTCTCCTGCTGTCTTGCATACCCACAATTCTGGGTAGGTGTCATGGAGAGAGTCCACGTTCCCAGAGAGATCACCAAATAACTTGCTCAGGTGCTTGTGTTTCTAGAATTGCTTTTAATTATAAAGCTTTAGACTTCATAATTAGGGTTCATTAAATGCTTGACATTTGTCCACCTTGAATTTATTGTTTTAGATTAATTTAGCAGAGCAGAGCTGGCACCTATTTACATTTTCCAGCTTTTTCAAGACAAATTTACATAAGAAATACCTAATTCTATGCAGTTAGCATGCCTGTGATATACCTAGGTTTTGTTTTATGACAGTACTGGTGGTCTTGTACAGTTTCAAATAGTGCTATATTCTGTGCAAGGATGCCAACAGGGCTCTTTCAGGTCTTTTCTTCCTCTTAAATAGATAATGATGTGGTTAGTTCATTTATTTATTTTTACCCCCAGGGAATGTATTTATTTTATTCCACATAGTTGTTATGGGATTCTAGTCAGGAGATTAGCATTATGGGGGAAAGTTTCAGAAGATAGTGTTTTATTGGTATGGCACATTTACAGGCTGATTTTCTATTCTCTCTTATCAATAACAGCAATCTTCAAGGGACATAGCCTTTTATTGGAAAATGCTGGATTTCTCTCCAGCTGATGAGAAAAATGCAATGCTGTGAAGGTTTGATGCTAACCTCTGGCGTGTCTTAGTGTTTTGGACTATCAGCTTGGATGAAAAAGCATAAAGGGATGTAGCAAACCTCTTAGAGGAGGTGAAATGCACACTAGGGGCTTGACTGGGGATGCAAAATGGACAAAATTAAAGGGAGGGGGTAAAGAAAATTACAAGAAAGAGTGAAAAGAAGGCACAAAAAAGGGTTAGTTTGGTAGCAGTCAGAATAAGTCAAATGCAACAGGATTGAACCTGCGCCGTGTATGTAAAAGACTGAAATGAAGAAAAGCCCTGGATTACTTTGTTCTTCAATATTGAATCCTACCTCCCCAAGTGGAATAGAGCATGAAATATGACAGAGATAAGCCAAGATTGAAAACAGCCATAAAATATATTTAAAAAAGAATCCTTGAAAGGGTTATGAAGTTTTCTGGAAAAGTAAATTGAAACTGAAATTACACTGGACAAAACTTAGTAAGTCCCAGGGTGCAGTCCCAGAGGGAAGTCTTTCTAGAAGGGAAGACCCATTAAACTTAGCACCTTACTTCAGAGGGAACTATGTTTAGGACCAAGTTGCTAACCACATGAATATGACCACGTGAATACTTTACATTTCAGGGAGAAATGTAAAGTATTGCACTTGGGCAAAAAAAATGAGAGGCACAAATACAAGATGGGTGACACCTGGCTTGAGAGCAGTACATGTGAAAAGGATCTAGGAGTCTTGGTTGACCACAAACTTGACATGAGCCAACAGTGTGACGCAGCAGCTAAAAAAGCCAATGCAATTCTGGGCTGCATCAATAGGAGTATAGCATCTAGATCAAGGGAAGTAATAGTGCCACTGTATTCTGCTCTGGTCAGACCTCACCTGGAGTACTGTGTCCAGTTCTGGGCACCACAGTTCAAGAAGGACACTGACAAACTGGAACGTGTCCAGAGGAGGGCAACCAAAATGGTCAAAGGCCTGGAAACGATGCCTTATGAGGAACGGCTAAGAGAGCTGGGCATGTTTAGCCTGGAGAAGAGGAGGTTAAGGGGTGATATGATAGCCATGTTCAAATATATAAAAGGATGTCACATAGAGGAGGGAGAAAGGTTGTTTTCTGCTGCTCCAGAGAAGTGGACACGGAGCAATGGATCCAAACAACAAGAAAGAAGATTCCACCTAAACATTAGGAAGAACTTCCTGACAGTAAGAGCTGTTCGACAGTGGAATTTGCTGCCAAGGAGTGTGGTGGAGTCTCCTTCTTTGGAGGTCTTTAAGCAGAGGCTTGACAACCATATGTCAGGAGTGCTCTGATGGTGTTTCCTGCTTGGCAGGGGGTTGGACTTGATGGCCCTTGTGGTCTCTTCCAACTCTATGACTCTATGATTCTATGACCTATGTAAATCATGGGATAAATTGATTTTTGTTTTTGTTTTTAGTATATGTATCCATTGTTTGCTAAGGTCACACATTTGATGTACTATGTGCTCATTTTGCTTGTAAAAAATTAATTTTATAGTTAGTATTTTGACCTGGTTTTGTCGAATGACAAAATACCAACTAAGGAATGTAGGAGATACAAGGCACATTGTAATGAGAGGGCAGACATTATGCTCTGAGTTCCAGAACCTAAACATGTCTCACCTGGTCATCCTGTGCTTCAACACATTTAGAACTGGTGCCTACAGGCCATTTTTTCTAGACAGTTCCCCCCACACCAATGAATGAATGAATGAATGTAGACACAGTTCTGTCCAGGCCAGCATCCTGATGGAGATGCAAAGTGACTCCTGTCCAGCCATCTGATTATTCAATGGGAGTAAAGACTCCCATCTCTGCATGGATCCGCTGAGGAGGGGTGCTCTTTCTCTGTGTACCTGTGTTTGTGAGAGTATGGGATGGCCACAGCTACTTTTGGCCACACCCACTGCAAGCATCTGGCCCTGAAAGGTTGGCCAATGATGAATGTGGTCCTTGGACTAAAAATGGTTCACCACTCCTGCGTTAGAGGGAAAGGAAGTGTATAGGTAGGTAAAGTAAGGTAAGGGATCCCTGGATGGTTAAGTCCAGTTGAATTCAACTACGGGTTGCATCACTCACCTCTGCTTTCAGGCTGAGATAGCCAGCGTTTGTCTGCAGACAGCTTTTCTGGGTTATGTGGCCAGCATGACTAAACTGCTTCTGGTGCATGGAGCACCGTGACTGAAGCCAGAGCGCATGGAAATGCCGTTTACCTTTCTGGCGCAGTAGTACCTATTTATCTACTTGCACAGGTATGCTTTTGAGCTGCTAGGTTGGCAGGAGCTGGGAAAAAGCATCCGTCACACGGATTCGAACTGCTGACCTTCTGATTGGCAAGCTCAAGAGGTACAGTGGTTTAGACCACATCACCACCCATGTGGGAGAGAATACAGTGTTGTTGTCGCCTAAAGCACTCAGCATAGGATTATCCCCCCTTCACTTTATCATGATGAAACTCATAGCAACCACAATGTCAGGTGAGGCCATGGGGTTAGCCGGGGGATGGGGGGCAGCTGACCCACTTAAATCAAGTAAATAAATAAAAATAACTAACTCACCAATTTTGTTGCAGATAACTCAGTTCTGCCCCATCCCTAAAATAAAATCTGCCTATGCCCATGAGTGAGGCCAGTGTGTAGATAAGGTTGTCAAATATCATGAACACAATCCAGACAACACTTTTTCAGACCCTTGATTCCAGGTGGGCACATGTGAGGCAGCAACCATGCTGAAGTCCAGTATTTTCTGGTCGGTGTCTGATGGGAAATCACATGGTAACTCCATGTATGCTGCCTTGAGTGATGGAAGATGGCCAAGGTGACCTTAAATAATAAACAGGAGCAATGGAAGTGCATGTAAAAGTCAGATTTTGCAAACAATGGGACTTTAAGGTGTTTAGGCTAGGATTGTGCCCCATATTTCATAGAATCATATAATTGTAGGCGGTGTTGCTACTGGTGCCCTCAATACTAAGATAGGCTTGACGTATTTCAGAGTGAGAATCCGGACACAAAAGTTGTTTTTGAGTTATCTTTAAGAAAAAACTGCCGACATGGGTTGCCATACATCTGGATTTTCCTGGACATTTTGCCGATTTCTGCCCAGATACTGTTTCCGACTGCAGTATTCCCAGAATGCCCAGGAAATTCCACAAATATGGCAATCCTCACTAAGATTAATGCGGGAAACTGTTGTACTGATCCAACAACCCAAACAATGGGATAAATGGAAGAGGTCGTTGAAAACTGATTGGGAAAACCCAATTAATTTGGATTGTATGGGGAATTGTTCAGCTAAGGAGGTTTATACTAGTACTGCAGTTTTACTGCAGTTGGCAGCGTACAGTAGGCTGACTGAGGAGATTGTGGTTGACTGTTTATGATTATATACTTGCATTTTAAAACAATGAACTCTGTTATCTGGTAGGCTGGGAGATTGCTTTTTAATTTTGCCATATGGCCTGCTGCCATCTTGCTGAGGCTGTTTGTTGTTTCTGATACCAGTTAATAAAAAGCGAGCAGCTTGAATTTTCAATGCTGGCTGACAGCCAGTTCATAGCATAAAATCTTTTTCTTCTAAAGATTATTTGCTACTTCCCTGGCAAAAAGGAGGGACATTTAGACCCTGCCCTTCATGCCCTAGAGAAACCTATTTCACCTCTGTGTATGTAAACATTTTAAAAATTAACGTTAAACCTGAACAAAGAAATATGGACCATGCATTAAAGATGCGGCTAGTGACGCTTATCAGCCTACTTGGGTCAGAAATGGGCTGCAATTCTCTTTAGCTCCTTGGAGAAATTACAAATTTCAGCATAAAATAATCAGTTGCTGCAAAACCCCAAACATTTAAAATTCTAAAATTAGTATTTTCCTCAAAGCAAACTTACAGGTTCACAACTTTGCATCATTTTGGTTTAACTTTATTTAAATTTACTTATTCTCAGCTCACATGATGTTTTATTACCTCTTCTCTCCTTTAAATAATTGTTTCAGTGAACTGCATTCTGATACTATCATCATTATCATCATTATCATTATTAGTCACTTTATGCACAAAAAGCAACCCATTTACTTAAATGGAGAGAAAAATGGGAAATCATAATTTTAAACAAGGTGTTCAATCAGTTACTACAGCCACGTGCTATAGTGATTCCTCTGGTAGCACCCAGAAGCCATTTTCATTAAAGAAAAGGCATTTTGAAGTCACACACACACACACACACACACACACAATCTTCTGATTTAGGGTGACAAAATACTGTAGCCCAACTTGTTAATGCACCTGATACCCTAATCTACCTATATATTTACTTAGAAGTAGAAGTTACAGTTGCAAACCCTTTTCTCCAGTATTGTAAAAAGCAAACAACACACACACACAAATCTATTTCTAATTCAATGAAAGTGCAATTCACAATCCAATGGGCAGAAAGTGGAGTCCATTTTTCTATTGTTCATACTACAAGTCCATCCCAAATAAGGATTTTACCTTGAAATTTATCCCTTTCTGTGATATCAATTGGTCCACCATTTTTTGACAGTTTGCACCACGGCCAAGTTCCAGGATTGGGATAGATCATCTTACACAGGTCTTATAAGGGGCCCTGTTGGTGAACCCAGATGTTTTGGGTGGGTCTGGCAGTGGAGTCTAGATAAAAAGCAAAACAATTTACAGTGGTCCCTTGGTTTAAGAACAGTCCGGTTTAAGAACGATTTGGCTTACAAACACCGCAAAACTGGAAATAGTGTCTTGATTAGAGAACTTTACCTTGGTCTAAGAACGGAATCCGGATGTTGGAAGGGCACCGGTGGCGGGAGGCCTCATTAGGGAAAGCGTGCCTCGCTTTAAGAACGGTTTTGGTTTAAGAACGGACTTCCAGAACGGATTAAGTTTGAAAACCAAGGTACCACTGTATTCACCTAAACTGTACAGCACCTCCCCCCGCCCATCCCCAAATATCCCGTGGCTCAGGGTGAAAAACAAGCTACAACAATTTCCCCTCTCCCTTTTCTGGCATAAGCAAAGGATTTATTTTGCTTTTCTGGTTAGTTAGCAATTGTAATAGAATTGCCTTCCAAACTGCATTGTTAGGCCCTGATAATATCTATTTCCGCATCAGACGTAGTTTTGAAGCATAATGGTACATGTTATAAACTGTACGAAAGAGCCCTGAGCTGTTTAGGCATGTTCCAAATGTTTCTGCTTAAGGCAGTTTGCTTCAGTGATACATAAATGCTACACTGGTTGTTCAGGACCACAAATGAACTGTCACCAGTGCAGAGTTGATGGGTGGGGAAGGTGCCCCCCCCCTACAAACAAGGCAGAGGATACATATAAGTAAATAGGTTGGTAGAAACTTTGGGCTTCCTCTAATGTGTGCTAGAGAAGGCATAGAACATGAAAATAAAGGGAACAGGAGCTCAAGAAAACATATTCTGAAAATATGGAACCATTGTGTTAGAGCCATGGGAAATTCAAAGAACAATCGGAGCATCTTCCATGAAAGTAGCGTAACATGAAACAGTCAAAAGTTTAAAAGTAACAAAGGCCTTTTCCACAGACCATGTTGATAGAAAAAGCAAACACGTTCGATTATTTTGCCACCATCACCACCACTCCCAGCTGTCTATAACAAGTAGAAATGTTGTTAGATAAGGGACAACTCTGTTTCCTGTTAACAGTGCTATCCTATTAGCCCTGATTTCCATCTGCTGGTGGGGATGGGGGCCATTACTAAATTCTATTGCACCATCAGTACAAGAAGAAACACCAATATTGTTAATTTATGCTGGAGTTGCACCACTGTGCAGATAGTATATACAGGAATCCCTGTGTTTACATGGGCTTACGTGAAATCGGGTAAAGCTCTCCAGCTCTCTCCTGCCGTTTCCTGGTTTGCCTTGGATGCTTTAGTTGAGCTTCCTGCATTCCAGGGGGTTGGACTAGATGACCCCTGGGGTCCCTTCCCACTCTACAGTTCTGTGATTCTATTTGTTTATGCGCGTATAACATGCATAAGTGGAGGGATGCCTGTAGTGCTCATGTAACCCCAGAAAGACACCACTGATACCTGCAGAAAATTTAGGCCATCTTGGGTTGGGAGGGGAATCCTTTGCTCCTTAAGGGTTTAGTTCTGCACTCAGTAACAGCGAAAAAGGTAGCATAAATTTTCATTCTCCCTGCCTCCACAGCCTCACCTGGCGATGGGGTTCTCTCAGGAGACGAAAACAGCAAGCCACCAAGACTGTGGAAGCCTCAATATGGGAACACAAACAGCAAAAGCAGGTAAGTGGGAGAGAGGCAACTGGCTGGAGGAGGGTGGGAGGGTCGGACTGGTCCCTTTGTATTTATTTTTAATTATCATCGTTATTATTTTAATCCACCCTTCACCCTAAGGTCCTATTGCATGTTACAATTAAAACACAACACTAAAAACAGTTTTATTATTATTTATTTATTTATTAAATTTGAATACAGCGCTTCATCCAAAGATCACAGGGTGGTTCACAATATAAAAATACAAAATGAGGAACACAAAATACACCACCACCATCAAACCAACCAACTGATATTCCCCCCTCCCACAAACACATTTATAATGCAATAGAATGGTCAGCCAGTCAAAGGCCTGGTTATAGAGAAATGTTTTTGCCTTTTCTGCATTTTAGCTAAGCTTTGGCATGAGCATGTCAAGTTACTATTCTTGGAAGGGGCAGCCTAAGTGTATATGACCCCTTCTACGTATCCGCTCAGCACCTAGACCTTCTATTCACGATATGGATCCTTTGTCATAAGTGGATGCATGCTTTCAAGATCTGAATAAGAGGGCAGTTGTTTAAAACATTAGTGTTCTCATAGTTCCCAAGCCAGATTCCACAATCCACGCCTAGAAAGAAACACAAATCAATCCAGAGTTTTAAAAGCAAGGCCACTCCTATCTGATAGGAAGATCTGCCCTTGAAAATACAAGAAACTGCATGCCAAGAGGAAAATATTTTCAAGAACTTACATAAGGAACTCCACCTCTGCCTGTTCCAAGCTCCAATCAAGATCAGTAGAAAGTGTTTTGAACTAAACTATACTGTCAAAAGAAAAACACTCCTTTCGCCTCCCCCCTTCAATTGCATGAATTCAGAACCCTCAGGATGTTCACTTACCAATACTTCCAGAACAGTTCTAAAGAATGTAACTGGGAGTAGAAAACAGAAAGAGATACAGTGGGTTTGGGAAGGATTTTAATAGGATTTTATAAAGCTTAGTTCTAACAAAAGTATGGACTTTAATAGATTGCTTTTTAAAAATAAAAGAATTTTCTCACAGAGAAAATCCTATTCAAATACAAATTGCTTCATTGATTGGCAAGATGGATATATTCTTCTCTGAGTAGAAAAGGGTGAAATCCTTTCTTCGTGTAAGTCTAATTATGATGCCAAACCTCCACTTGGGAGTTCCTTCCTTCCCATGTGGCCTTGGGCAATCAAAGTCCTTTCTTGATCCAGTGGCAAATTAGGGTTTAGCACTGTATTATTTCTCTCTTTCCTCACAGGAAATTCAGTGATTCAGTCGCAGAATGCAATGGAGTCTCAAAACACCATCTAGCACAGTTCCTTATACCCATCTAATGTTTGATAAATTATCTAGCCTTGTCTTTTAAAATAGTCTAGAAATACTAAAATGAAATGATGTGATCCATTGCCTACCCCCAAGGGTGCAAGAGTGGGGAAGTCGGGGGCTCCAAAGAGGCCCTCAGTCACTCATGCATGGCATGCCAGCCATTCTTTGCAGTGGGAAGCACATATGAGTGTAGAGCAGGGGTAGGCAGCCTAAGGCCCGGGGGCCGGATCTGGCCCAATCGCCTTCTCAATCTGGCCCCCGGACGGTCTGGGAATCAGTGTGTTTTTACATGAGTAGAATGTGTCCTTTTATTTAAAATGCATCTCTGGTTATTTGTGGGGCATAGGAATTCATTCATTTTTTCCCCAAAATATAGTCTGACCCCCCTACAAGGTCTGAGGGACAGTGAACCGGCCCCCTGCTGAAAAAGTTTGCTGACCCCTGGTGTAGAGTTTAACCAACCCACCGTTTTTGTGGGCTGCTGTACCCACTGTCCTTGGATTTCTACATTTGCAGTGCTGAAGTTGTCTGCTAATGTCTTAGGGTTGATTTACGTGTGCATGCCTATCATTTTATAATTTCCTTATTTGCATTTGTGAAAGCAATCGCAGATCAAACACCAAGCTTAAAAAAAAATCCCCTACTGTTGTCAATGCAAACACATTTTACACTGCAGCTGTATCATACATGCAGTGAAGAAAAGGGCTGTGCATACATTTCCATTTACTCTGGCTCCAGGACACTCCCATTGCTGTGTCTGAAGCCACGTTCACATGAGTTTAGCCACAATCTATATCTATTCTATAGTTTCTGGAGAAATACAGAGTTGGGTGCATTTTCCCTCAAGCAAGCTTGCATCTGATTTGAAAATGTATGCTGTGTTCACATCGTAGTTAAGGTGAAGTGTATATATTTGAGATAGCTGTTGCTCATGCAGGTGACGGCTTCCCAAATAGGAGTTTGGAAGGTTGCAGGTACAGCAGATGAAGACATGCCCACCTCTCTCTGGTGTGTACAGCAATGTAAAAATGCAACTTGAAATACAGTAGTGGAAAACAACATCACTGTATTTTAAGCCACTAACTTGTACACAGCCAAAGTCACCAACTGGAGATAAATCAAATGAGCTAGATGTTTGCGTGAATTAACCCTTAGTGTTGTGACTCGCTTAATTATCTGTATTTGGAATGAGGTGTATGAGAGATTCCTCCAGCAATCCTGGCCTTTTTTTATCCCTAACCCCTCAGCAGCAGCCTTCAGATGACTAGGGTATAGATAGATTACTTCCAAGTAAGTAAAAAATAATATTTTGCTTGCTGATTGTTTGGAAGAGGTTAGTATTTCTCTGAAGATGCAAAAGGTTGAGTTCAGGATATAGCTCTGATTTATCTCTTTTATGTTTCAAAGCCCTTATTTATTTGTCCTTATCTTGCATCCTGTGGTTTATGTAAACTTAATAAGCTCTTGCATTTTCTGTTCCATTGTAGTTAGTAATGGTTTAACATTCAGTCTAGGGTGCTAGATGAAGTTGTTGAATCACTGCCAGGTAACATCTGCAGCTAGTGATACAGAGATAAAGCCCACTTCATTTATGAATTACATTGTGATTGATCAAGTAATTCTCCAAAACTGGTGGATAGCATGGCTACTAATAGATAGGAAGGCCCAAAAGTCAATGAATTTTGGTCCTTGGAAAGCCTGCAGTTCCATCTTCCATTCAGTAATCCAGGGAGTAAGTAATAGGTGAATGGAGTATTATTCTAATGCCCAATAAACTTTAAATATTAAGTGGTACCCAGTACCTGGTATGAGTATATCATAGTCAGTGATATCAAAAGCTGAAATGATATTGAGCGGGAACAGCAGAATTATACTCTTCCTATCACTCTGGCAAGAGGTTCTTTCGGAGCCCAGCAGATGGAGGACTATCAGACTGTCAGGTGAAGAAGTGGTTTATTAATCGGAAAATATTAATAATAAGATAAAATAGCACTTAACATAAGGGACCAAGCAAAAAATACAAAAACAAAAGGATATTAGGAAGATAACTGCAAAAGCGAAGTTCATGGTTCCTCAATTGCTGTGGAGACCCTGGGAACAATAGTTTGGGCCAAGTTCCTCTGGTGAGTCTTGTGGAAGAACTGCTGAAACTGAGCTCTTATACACAGGTTTGAGAGCATGGTCTGATAACAGGTGTGCTCAGGAAGTCACTTTGTTCTCATAGCCTTGATGGTCAGCCAACAGGCATATCCTTGGGGCCGAACTAGGTACAGGTCACTTGTCAGGCATCTTGTTCTCTCCAGGGGGGCCAGGTGTTTGGTAGTTGGTCAAGCCATGACATTTCAGCAGATATATAAAGAGTTAAAGCTACAGTTACATCAAAACCAGGAGCACCACCAACTGGCCATTTTTCGGGCAATACAATGACCAAGGCAAATGCAGTCCTGAATCCAGATTGGAATGGGTCTAGATAACCAGTTTCTCCAAGAATGCCTGCAAAGGGGAGTATTTGCAACTGGGTAGTAGTTGTTAAAATTCTATTTGCTCCAGAGTGGTTCCCATCCCCTGCCAGGAATGGACCATTATCACTCCTTCAAGGCAGCAGGCACTAGTCCCTCATGCAAAAAATAATAATACTCGGAACCCATCCAGTCATCCCACCCCCAAATCACTTTGATTAGTCATGAATGTCAAGGTGGGAGGGCACAGCACTGAGCACATACCCACAAGCACCCTGTCATTATTATTGATGTTTCAACCCAACTATTAGAACAATATTCCCAGCAACTTTACATAGGCAATAAATAGCATGGAGGGCAGAACATAGTTCTATAATGCCCCATGACACAATTGTCAGAGCGACTGTCCCCCCACTCCCAGCACCAGTACCTGGAATCAATGAGATAAGTATGAATGGGATCACAGTTCCCCAGATTCTGAACGCCAAAGGACACAATTCTGATAGTACTGAAGTGCTCAGAGGTTCAGGAAAATGACAAGGACCACATTCCCCTGTCATTTTCTCATGAAAGTTCTTCATCAGAATGATAGTGTTCCAATGCCAAAACCATACCTGAAGCCAGATTGAAATGAATCCAGATATCCTGTGTCATCCAAGAGTGTTTGGAGTTGAGAGGCCATTATCTACTCAAACACCACTTCAAAAAGAGGGGCAAGGAAGTGGAATTTGAAGCTGGTCGAAAGTTGAAACAATCTCCATGTTTCAAAAATAATTTAAGAGTCATCCTTGAAGGCACAAGATTCCCCCCCTCTTCCTGGAATTGGCTATTCAACTCCTCTTGATCTGAGGAAATTAACAAGGAAGGAAGGAAATAAGTGGTGAGGTGCATGCAGCTTCATCAACAAATTACCAACAAATTCTGTAGAATCAGAAGAAATGCACAACTTGCACATAGTAGTCTCTCACACCTTAGCTTTGTGCCTCTGCAGCACCTGGAATTTTGCCTATTGTCCTTATAGCTTGAGTGAGCTTTTAATTCCAGTCGAGCTCATGTATTTCCATCCCACTGCAGAATTAGGACAGCAAATATTCTAAAAGAATTCTGTGCCTTCACACAGGTCAGCCAATCAGTCAGAGCCTGAGGCTTCACCATCACAAGTACTGTATAGTACACTAGAGATAACTGTTGAAGGAGCTTTATGCTTGGTGTATAAAACTCTAGAGTCTAGAACCATGAGACTGAATAATAAATGGACCAATCACTTCGTAATGTGCTGCATAAGTTTCCTTTGAGTCCCATAAGCAGCATCCGGGTGGAAACTTTGCCCCCCCCCCCCCAAGCAAAGAAGAGCTCAACAACTTTTGTGTCTGGATTTTCAATTTTTGAAATATAATGGGTGTGGGTATATGCAAAACTCCTATAACAATCAGAGTTATCTGGTTCAGTTTGGTAGTTCTTATCTAAATTCCCAAGCTCTTGTTCTAGCTATTAAGCCCCCACCCCACCCCCCAAAAGCGGTGTTAGATCCTTGGCACAATACCCATTTTGTGCAAGATCTGTAATTATGTGGCTGCCACAGTGACTGTGAAATTCAGAGAGAGCTCTGTAAATGTCATGTGATAACAGTTACCATGAAAAGTACCAACTTGTTAAGTAATTTACACCATAATAATTAAAAGCTAATCACTTGGGATTCAGCACTATCTAAAGTATATGCTGTTTTTCCTCAGGAATGTTCTTTCTGAGCTATATTTTGCAAGGACAAAAAGTTATTCTCTCTGGTATTGGTACCCTCTGATCCTAAGTACATTCATTTACTGAGAAGATGGCTGCCAATAACAATGAAACACACTACCATGTTTTGTTGCACATCACAATCTGTGGGCCGTGTCAGATTCTAGGGCTCCAGGCACTTACTCGGGCTTTGTGTTTTCATTGGAAATGAGGCCCAGCGGAGACTGTGGTGTCTTTATGACATATGGTTTATTTACTCATATATACAACCTGAGTCTATAATGGAGGGGCTCACAGCATCGACACTCCAAGAGAGTCTTGCTTCTCCCATAGCCACAGCATTGGCTTCAGAAAGACACCAGCCATGGCTCGGCCTTTCTTCAGCTTGCTGCGTTTTACAGGCTGAATCTGTTTTCTTCCAGCCTTTATCATCCCCAGCTACAATCCTAAACTCTCCACCCTGCTTTGTCTCTCTCGGAGTCCGGAGAGGCATTCCTCCCATCTGCTGGCCAGCAGAGGCTCTGCGTTGCTCATAGCCCATCTCCCTGTCTTTGTTCTCTGTTAATGGTCTATTGTGATGGACAGCCAAGCCAGACCAGAGTCTGGTGATGCAATACGTCAGAATTCCACCAGAGGGCTGGAGCCTCTCTCTGATTGGCTACCAGAGGGGGTGGAGCCAGCACTTTGGGAAGGACTGCTGGCTCCACCCTACTATTAAGAGCCTGACTTCTAGCTTAACTCTCCAAGCATTGATTAAAATTTAACACTTACTAAATCCAGGAATTATGTGTGTCTGGTGCCCACAAACTCATAACAGTACGCTTAGCAGTGCAACTGTTTAGCCCAAGCCCATGCAGGTTTAAAAAGGTAAAGGTAAAGGTACCCCTGCCCGTACGGGCCAGTCGTGTCCGACTCTAGGGTTGTGCGCTCATCTCACTCTAGAGGCCGGGAGCCAGCGCTGTCCGCAGACACTTCCGGGTCACGTGGCCAGCATGACAAGCTGCATCTGGTGAGCCAGCGCAGCACACGGAAATGCTGTTTACCTGCCCGCTATTTATCTACTTGCACCCGGGGGTGCTTTCGAACTGCTAGGCTGGCAGGCGCTGGGACCGAGCAATGGGAGCGCACCCCGCCACAGGGATTCGAACCGCCGACCTAACGATCGGCAAGTCCTAGGCGCTGAGGTTTTACCCACAGCGCCACCCGCGTCCACAGATGTAAATACCACTAAATTCAATATGCATGCATTAAAAGTCAAAGGCCGCAATTACTTTGGAATAAGTCCCATTAAACTCAGTGAAAAGGATATACCAAGAGCTCTGGCCAAAAGTTTCAATACAAGGAATAATTCCTACTCGAGAGTTGAAAAGAAAAACGTGTATATTCTGCTAAGAATAACAGTTTTAAACTAATAGTAAATTTAAACACAACGTATAAGTGCGACAGTTTTAAAATAATAGTAAATTTAAACACAACGTTTAAGTGCAGAAATAATGTAGTTTCAAATATGCAATAATATAGTATAAATATAAATATAGTATATTCTTTTTATTAATTTTCACATTAGATCACTAAAAAGAAAAACAAATCAACGGTTACAACAGTTGTAAAAAACCCCAACACACACAAAAAAGAAAACTAAATAAATATCAAAACATAACGTATAAACAATGTCGATTTCCATTACGCTTCTTTGTCTTCTCATTTATATCTTTATATCTTTAAATATTTTAATCATTCTTCTACACATCTATTGACTTCCATCCCTCCCGGTTTCAGGCTTCTTAATATGAATAGTTTATTTCTCCTGCAGTTGATAATTATAATGATTTGCACATCGTAAGATCTATATCAGTCCTGCTATAGTTTTTAGGTTCTTGTAATTCCCTTCAATATAAATCATAAATTTATTCCAGTCATTAATAAACTTTGTATTCTTTTGGCTTCTAATTTTTTGTGTCATTTTTGCAAGTTCTACAAATTCGAATAACTTTGTTTGCCAATCACTAATTGGTGGGATACTTTGGCTTTTCCAATTTTGGGCAATTAATAATCTAGCGGCAGCTGTAGCATACTGGAATAATGTCTTATCTTCTTTTTTAATTTCGTCCCCAATTATTCCCAGAAGAAAAGCCTCTGGTCTTTTGGGAAATGTATATTTAAATATTTTTTTTAACTCATTGTAAATATATTCCCAGTATTTCTTCATTTCGTCGCATGTCCACCACATGTGGAAAAAATTACCTTCTTTAGTTTTACACTTCCAGCAAAACTTATTCCCTGTCTTGTACATTTTCCCTAGCTTTGCTGGGGTAATGTACCACCTGTACATCATCTTTTCTAAATTTTCCCTCAGTGTTACACATGCCGTGAATTTCATTCCGCTAGTCCATAAATTCAGCCACTTATCATACTCTATATTATATCCCAGATCCATTGCCCATCTTGTCATGACCTCCTTTATTTCCTCATCTTTGGTGTCCCATTCTAATAGTATATCATACATTTTAGATAATAATTTGGATTTACCCTCTATTATTTCTATCTGAAATTTGGATTTCTTCTCATTCATCCCTACTTTTTTATGTTCCGTCCATATTGCGTTTATTTGGTGGAATTGTAACCAGCTTGTTAATTTCTCTTTCAGCTCCTCATATGTTCTCATCCTCCATCCACTTTCTGATCTTATTAGTAGGTCCTCCTAAGTAAACCTTTTTCCTTCCATATTGGTTTTTTTGATCACTGAAATATCGATTGGTGATAGCCACCAGGGTGTTTTCCATTCAAGGAGTTTTTTATTCTTCTCCCACACTTCATATAGAGGCCCCCTAATAATATGACTAGAAAACCCTTTATGTACTTTTTCTTTGTTTTGCCATAAGTAGGCATGCCAGCCAAACCTATTGTCGAACCCCTCGAGGTCTAATAAGTCAGTATTTTCCAAATTGATCCAATCTTTGATCCAGCAAAGGCAGGCTGCCTCGAAATATAATTTTAGGTTGGGTACCGAGAATCCCCCTCTTTCTTTCCGCTCTGTAAGAAGTTTGAATCTAATTCTTGGCCTTTTTCCTTGCCATATGAATTTCGAAAGAGTTTTTTGCCAATCTGTAAACATTTTAGAGCCTCTGATCACGGGGATGTTTTGAAACAAAAACAGCATTCTTGGAAGTAAGTTCATTTTTATTGCCGCCATCCTTCCCATCCACGAGAGTTTCACTCTGCTCCAGGTGTCCAGGTCTTTCTTAATCTGCTTCCATGTCATAAGGTAGTTGTCTTGAATCAGGTTTATATTTTTAGTAGTTAACCAAATTCCCAGATACTTTATTTTTTTTGCCACTTTAATTCCATACTGTAATTCTAGCTTTTCATTTTCATCCTTTTGCAAATTCTTTGTTAAAATTTTGGTCTTTAATTTATTCAATTTGAAACCAGATACCTTACCAAATTCTTCTAACATCTCCAAGGCCTTACCAACACTTTCTTGTGGGTTTTCCAGGGATAGCATCAAGTCATCGGCATACGCTTTTAACTTATACTCCTTTGTTCCTATTTTGATCCCACGGATCTCTGATGTTACTCTTATTTTATTTGTGATTACCTCTAGTGCCATAATAAATAGAAGCGGGGATAGAGGGCAACCCTGTCTTGTTCCTTTTTCAATTTTAAATGAGTTTGTTAAGTTATTATTTATAATCAGTTTTGCAGATTGTTTCGAGTATATTGCTCTTATTCCGTTCATGAACTCACCCTCTAGCCCCGCTTTTTCCATGCTCTTCAATAGGAACTGCCAAGAAACGTTATCAAATGCCTTTTCAGCATCGATAAAAATCAGCGCCACGGGTATCTCATTCTTACATTCCAAGTACTCAATAATGTTTATAGCGTGCCTTACGTTATCTCTAAGTTGCCTATTTGGAAGAAATCCTGCCTGATCTTTATGTATTAAATTTACTAGACATTTCTTAAGTCTGCTTGCCAACACCTCCGCGAAGATTTTATAATCATTATTTAATAGTGATATCGGTCTATAGTTCTTAATATTCAGTTTGTCCATATCTGGTTTAGCAATCATCGTTATATAAGCCTCTTTCCAGGACTCTGGAATCTTTCCTCCTTTCAGTATCTTATTCATGGTGTCACATAGCACTGGTGTTAATTGGTGTTCTAATACTTTATAGTATTTGGCTGATAATCCGTCCGGTCCTGGGGCTTTTCCTGGTTTCATCTTCCTTATTGCCTCCTGGATCTCTTCTATTTTTATGGGATTATTTAGTTGGTATCTTTCTTCATCTGTTATGGTCTTCCCACTATAGTCTTCTAAATATTTTTCTATTTGGGCTATTCCTTTCTCTTCTTTTTTATACAGCTTCCCATAGAATTTGAGGAAATTCTCTTTTATTTCTTTTGGGTCTTCAATCAAGTGCTCTTCTACTTTTATCTTATTTATTACACTTTGTTCTTGCCTTCTTCTCAATTGCCATGCTAATAATTTGCCCGTTTTGTTTGCTGATTCGAAATATTTTTGTTTCATACTTTGATTTTCCATTCTATTTCTTGACTTGTTAACATTGAATATTGAGATTGTAACATTTTTGTTGTTTGCCTGTTTTGATCATCATTGGGGTTTGTTATTAATTTTTTCTCACACTCTCTTATCTGATTGAGAATTTCCTCCTTCTTTTGTTCTCTTACTTTCCTCCTGTAGCTGTTTTGCTGTATAAAAACCCCTCTTAAAACCGCTTTACTAGCGTCCCAGACTATGTCCAGACTTGTCCCAGTATTGAGATTCAGGCTAAAGTATTCTTTTAAGGTGGTTTTGGCTTTTTCCACAACCTCCTCGTTTTCTAACAGGTATTCATTTATTCTCCATCTGAAACCGCCCTGTGATTTACCTTTTATTTCCAATATAACCGAGTTATGGTCCGAGAGAGTTCTCGGTTGAATTTCGCAATTTGTAGTTCTTAATGCAAGCTCTCTAGAGACCCAGATTTGATCAATTCTACTCCAACTCTTATGCGGTTCTGAGAAAAAGGTGAATTGCTTCTCTATTGCATGTTTGTGTCTCCAAATGTCTATTAAATCTAAGTTTTCTTCCAAGTTCTTAAAGGATTTTGGCAGCTTCCCTTGTTTATTTTTCCCCTTTCCTAATTGTTTGTCTAATTCCGGTTCCGGCACTCCATTAAAGTCTCCCATTAGGATCGTCTTATTAGATTCCAACTCCAATAGCATTTGCTCCAGTTTCTTGAAGAATTCTGGCTTGTTCGAATTTGGGGCGTATATGTTTATCACATTAAGCTTTTCACCTTGGAAGTTAATTTGTACTCCCAAGATCCTTCCTTCATTATCTCTACAGATCACTTTGGGGTCCCATTTTTCTTTCACATATATCGCCACCCCTCTTTTCTTTTCCGTTGTGCAATTTATAAACCCAACTCCCAACTTTTTATGTACCAGGATATGTTTATGTTTTTTACACACGTGTGTCTCCTGTAAACAGATTACGTCTAATTTCTTTCTTTTCAGCACATTTACAATTTTATTCCTTTTGGTTTTTTCATTCAGACCATTCACATTCCACGACAGAAATTTTAAGTTCATTATAATGACAACTTTTCAGTCTACAAATAATTTGTGTTTTAAATTTGAGTGGTTTTGTTTGCTCTGTTCTCCTCCTCCTCTTCTTCTTCTACCTCTTCTGCTACTACCTCTTCCTCTTCTTCTTCGTCTGCTTCCTCTCCTCTATCTCTCTCTTCTTGGTCCTTTCCTCTTTCTTTTTTCCTTCTTCTCTCCTCTGGATCCTCGTTTCTTCCTTCATATCTCTCTTCTATTCTTCCTAGCTCTTTCTCATATCTACGTAGAAATTTCTTCACTTCTTGTGTCTCGGCAATCCTGAATCTTTTGTCTTTGTAAAAAAAGGAGATTCCTTCAGGGAACTCCCATCTATATTGTATATTATTCTTTTTTAGGATGTTTGCCAATTGTTTATAACCTTCCCTTTTGCGCAGGAGTCTGGTTGGTATCTCTTTAAAGATGGTGATTGGTCTGCCATTGATAACAAATTTTTTTGATAGCTTCTTTTTAATATCATATTTTTCATCTCTATCGAGTTGAAGATGACCAAGCAGTCTCCTGCAATTTTCCTTAATTTCGCTTGTTTCGTCTTTATTCTAATTCTGAAAGCGTTTTCCATCGTGTATGCAACCTCTTCTTCTTTCAATTCTAACCATTTCGCTAGTTCTTTAATCATTTTTTCCTTAATATTTTCATTTATCTCTTCTCCTATTCCCCTAAATTTCAAATTTAATTGTTTTTGTTTCATATCAATCATTGCCAAATTATCTAAGATTTGGTCCTGATTTTTATTTAATTCTCCTATCTCATCCCTTATCCTATCTGTCTCCTTTCTTTGTTCTTTCATTTCTTTCTGTATTTTTTTATTTGTTTCCTCCATAGCCTTTGACCGACCTGCCAAGTCTTTAATTTTGCCTGACAGTTCTCCTACTGCACTTTCTATTCTCTTATCTATTAACTCATGCATCTCTCCTAGTTTTTTTTCCATATGTATTTCACTCTGTTTGAACTCCTCTTTTATTTTTAACCATAAAATGTCTAGGTCCTTTATCTCTTCTTGTCGGGATGTTTTCCTTTCCAATGGTGTCCCTCCTGCCTTTTTTCCTTCTTTCCCCGCCATTTTCTCTTTCACTGATTTTGAATTAAGTCTCCTACAGTACTTATTCTCTCCCCTAAGGGGCGCACACTCTAAGCTCTGTCTAATTAATTATCAAGCAATGGGTTCAAAAGCATTCTCTTAAACACTCTCCCCTAGGGGGCGCACACTCTGAGTTCTGTCTAATTAATTATCGAGCAATGGATTCAGAAACACTCCTTTGAACAGGTTGCAAATTCTTGACCATTTACAATTTAAAGGGAATGTATGAAAATTAACACTATATTTATAGTGGATCAGGCTCGTCTTCAGACACTTTAAATTCCAATAAATACATTTATATTGATAAATTAACTTAGATGGTTTCAATTTCAATGTCCTATCAGACTTGCTGTAAGGCTTTTGTAATAATAAAAAAAACAAAAAAAAAAACAAAGTAAACAATATGGAAGCCAAACAGGATCACCAAAACAGCCAACCGATGAAAGAGCAGCAACAAAAAATTAGCTTTTATCTAATTTTGTCTTATGTAAGGGCTCTTTTCCCTTCTTTCTATTTAAACTTCAGTCCCTTATTCAGATTAGTCCAGTTCTAAATTTTTACTAGGAGACAGTATTATTATTTATGAGTTAAACCCCCCCAAAAAATCTCTCCAGCTAAGGAAGGAGTGAATATATCAAAGTAGTTTTCAGGAAGAAAATTTATCACTAAATAGGTAGATAAGAGGTGAACCCAGTCTCTGCTGTACAGTTCAATGGTGTCCACACTTTTGGGGTTCCACAGATGGAAAAGAGGGAAGGTGAGATTTTTACTTAGCTTCTACCTCCTCAAGTCTGTAATCTTCAGCCACTTGCTGGCTTAATCCAATATCGGGTTCTGAGGATAGGGGAAAAAAATAATAAAATAAAAAAAATAAAAAAAGAAAGACTACCCCCCCCAAAAGAGAAGAGAGACCCGAAAAACACGAAGCAAAAAGCAGCCAAGTGTCTTGAAGTCCTGAGGAAATCGCCAAAGGTCCAACGAACCAAGGGTCCAAAAAAGGAAGAGAAGAGAGGAACCAAATATCAAATGTATAACTATATCCTCCAATATTCTGGGTATATTCCTCTCTCAAACTCAAATGTATCTCAGCTCCACAAAAGTCCACCTATCAGAGCCTTTAGGGGTCTCGTGTGTTCAGTCCAGATTACTCAGAGAGGATGAAGCTACTCTTTAAACTGAAGTCCGTAAATAAATCCCAATAAATCCCAATAGTTCTCCATAGCTCATAGGAACGAAGCAAGAGGAGGGGAGTCAAAACTCCAGCTTCTTTAAAGGGATGAAGGGGGAGGTTGCTTCCAGATCTAAAAAGTTAAAGGAGAAGAGGAGGGAAAGAAAGATTTCCCCTCTTGTTTATTCCTGCAAAAACTTCCACATTTGACTTCAAAATCAGAGGGGTCAGGTAAAGGTTTAAGCTGTTTGTTTATTCCGTCCTTTCTCCTGTCTCTTCTTTCCCCTTTGCGTTTCTGTATCTCGTTTGTGGCTTCAGAGTGTTTCTCCTTTATAACCACTCTATTCCGTTTCTTCCCTTGTTTTGGTATCTTCTCCTCCAGAAGGAATACAAAGTCTCTAGAGGTCTGTTCAGTTACTTTTATAATACTTTGTTTCCTTTGCCTCGCTAAATAAGTTGCTGAGGACTTTCACTTTTCTGTTCTCCACAGCGGGCGCTTAGTCACTTCCTTTCTTCACTCTTACGATTATATGCCCTGCGCCATATTTGCTCTGAAACAACAGGTCGGGTTCCTCACTTTAAATCCCTTTTCATCCAGTTCTCACTTAGTGCTTGGTCCAAATATTTTGTTCAAGATTACTCCAAAAGCACTAAGGGTTCTGTTCTTAAAGTTACGGAGATTTGTCGCTTTTTCAGTGGGAGCTAGAGGCATTGCTGCACGGGGTCTGCAGAGCTTACCATTTCACGTTTCTCAGTCCCGTCGCTCTCGGATCCTTAAGAAAAAAAACCCGAAAAAGCTTCGGGACCGCTCCAACGCTGCTGGGTGGCTAGTCCCTCAGGGGCCCCCCCCTTGAGGTTTTGGGGGTCGCAGTGCCTTTGCGTCGCCCCAAGCCCCCGTGAAGCTCGGAAAAGCTCTCAGCGGCTTTTTCCGCGCTCCCTGCTGCTTGCGATCCCAAACCGGAAGTTCAAGAGAATGGAAACTCACATCACTTCTAATAAAACCTCATTTTTGCTTAACAAGCCTCTGTTACACACAGTATCTTACTTTTGTGCTTAAATAACAGTGCTCCCCCCCCCCCCCGCAATGCAAGTATCCCTGCCTTGCCTCCACCCCATGGCTAGCATGGAACATGAATCTGGGGTCAGGGAGCATCTGCCAGGCAAGGACCTTGGCAAGTCTTCCAATGGGGAGGTGTGGGTGGAGTGTTGATTGAAAGCACTCTTTTCAGTCCTTGCTTATGGAACAGTTTGGAAGTTGGCAGGTGCAATGAGCTTTGAAGTCAAGTCTTCCTGGGTTACAGCTCAGCCTCTTCACTAGTAGACTGCATCACACATTCCAGGTTAGAGAGTTCCTGGCTAGTTCTCCCATGGCTACATAAATATTCATGTTCTTGTTGTTTAGTCGTTTATCGTGTCCGACTCTTCGTGACCCCATGGACCAGAGCACGCCAGGGCCTCCTGTCTTCCACTGCCTCCCACAGCTTGGTCAAACTCATGTTGGTAGCTTCGAGAACACTGTCAAACCATCTCGTCCTCTGTCGTCCCCTTCTCCTTGTGCCCTTAATCTTTCCCAACATTAGGGTCTTTTCCAGGGAGTCTTCTCTTCTCTTCTCATGAGGTGGCCAAAGTATTGGAGCCTCAGCTTCAGGATCTGTCCTTCCCTTGAGCACTCAGGGCTGATTTCCTTAAGAATGGATCGGTTTGATCTTCTTGCAGTCCATGGGACTCTCAAGAGTCTCCTCCAGCACCATAATTCAAAAGCATCAATTCTTCGGCGATCAGCCTTCTTGATGATCCAGCTCTCACTTCCATACATCACTACTGGGAAAACCATAGCTTTAACTATACGGACCTTTGTTGGCAAGGTGACGTCTCTGCATTTTAAATGCTGTCTAGGTTTGTCATTGCTTTTCTCCCAAGCAATGATCACTGCCTTGCTGTGGTGAAGGGGCTTGAATAACTCAGAGAAGCTATGAGCTATGCCGTGCAGGGCCACCCAAGATGGACAGGTCATAGTGGAGAGTTTTGACCAAACGTGATCCACCTGGAGCAGGAACTGGCAAGCCACTCCAGTATCCCTGCCAAGAAAACTCTGTGGACAAATATTCATGGTCCCATTTAAAAGTAGGTAAACCACAACATGAGATTGGCTGCGCTAATATGTATTTGTTCCAGTTGGAAGCCAAAATCTCTTACAGATACTTTTTTAAAAAGCAGATGCTCAAGAGGGAAAATAATGTGAATCAGCCCTTTGCTATGCTTAAACTGCACAATACTTGGGCTTGGGCAGTTTTAAGTGATGACTATATATTGATAGCACTTCCTTTGCCTGCTGCAGCACATGAGGTTTGAAGAGCTTCTTCCCCCAGGGCAGCAGCATTTTCTTCTAGTAATATCAGCCTTTGGGTGGAAGCAGAATGCAGTATTTCCACTGGGAAATTCTAACCTGCCTCTCTCTCTTTGGCATTTTATTCTATGACAGTTCTGGAGCAAATCCTAAATAAAATCTATCTAAACTAACCCAGCCCTCAGTCTTAAGCTGGGCCAAATGTGGCTTTCAGCTGAACAATTTATCCAAGAAATATGTGAGTTAGATGTACCTAAGCACTGTGGAAATCATATGAACTAAATTCCTTGCTTGACCCATTGATTTCAATACACAGCTACCTTTCTCTGGACTGAGGTCAATAATTTCCAACATTCAGCTGCAAGAGTTTCTTAAAGTACAAAGTCATAACGTTGTAAAGTGTGACTAAAAACCACACAGAGACACCATTCTCCAAAGAGTTAATCCAATTCTCATTGCTATTTTAAAAAAAAAGAAAAATAGGCATTTGTTGGGCTCTGAGCCACCCTCTCCCTGTTGTGCACATCCCTCTTCCAAGAAGGACACAAGAACTCAGCAATCAGTACTGGGTAAATCAAATTTCTGTTGAAAACCAGAACAGTTTCTTCAAAATTTAATCAACAGAAGAAGGAAGTACCCAAAATGCAATAGGTGCACTTCCATGGTGGCTTTCCACTCATGTTTTGTACAGCCTTATTCATCTTCAAAAGCCTTTGGGGAACTTTAAAATATTTGTAAAGCAATCATATTCATTTCCCTGCCTCACTCTGAAAAGACCTTCTTTGGTTGCTTTTATAACATGCGTGCTACTACCTTGATGATGATGATGATGATGATGATTATTATTATTAATATCCCGCCCTCCCCAGCCGAAGCCGGGCTCAGGGCGGCTAACAACAATAAAACTGTACAAAAGTACAGCACAAACAACACTCTAAAATCATTCATTATAAAATTAATTAAATTCGAGCCACTGGCCACCATTGGGCCAGAGCTCCATGAAGATTGCCGAGGGAGGGAGTCAGGCTGTGCCATGGCTGAAGGCCTGGCAGAACAGCTCTGTCTTGCAGGCCCTGCGGAAAGATGTCAAGTCCTGCAGGGCCCCAGTCTCTTGTGACAGAGTGTTCCACCAGGTCGGAGCCACAGCCCAAAAAGCCCTGGCTCCAGTTGAGGCCAGCCTAACTTCTCTGTGGCCTGGGACCTTCACGATGTTTTTATTTGAAGACTGTAAGTTCCTCTGTGGGGCATACCAGGAGAGGCGGTCCCATAGGTACGAGGGTCCTAGGCCGTATAGGGCTTTAAAAGTTAAAACCAGCACCTTAAACCTGATCCTGTACTCCACCGGGAGCCAGTGCAGCTGGTATAGCACCGGATGAATGTGATCTCGCAGCGAAGACCCCGTAAGGAGTCTCGCTGCAGCATTTTGCACCCGCTGGAATTTCTGGGTCAGTCTCAAGGGCAGCCCCACGTAGAGCGAGTTACAATAATCCAGTCTGGAGGTGACTGTCGCGTGGATCACAGTGGCTAGGTCAGGGTGAGAGAGGTAAGGAGCCAACTGCTTAGCTTGGCGGAGATGGAAAAATGCCGCCTTTGTTATAGCTGCAATCTGCGCCTCCATGGAAAGGGAGGTGTTGAAGACTACACCCAAACTCTTAACGGACGGTGCTGGCACTAATTGCGCCCCTGCAAGAGATGGGAGTTGCCCCCCCAATCCCATATCGTCCCGTCCCAGCCACAGGACCTCTGTCTTCGAAGGATTTAGCTTCAACCGGCTCCCACGTAACCATCCAGCCACAGCTTCCAAACATCTGGTCAGTGTGTCTGGGGCCGAGTCAGGATGGCCATCCATCAACAGATAGAGTTGGGTGTCATCGGCATACTGATGGCAACCCAGCCCAAAGCTCCGGACAAGCTGGGCGAGGGGGCGCATAAAGATGTTGAAAAGCATCGGGGAGAGTATCGCACCCTGAGGTACTCCACACACCAAGGAGTGGCGCGATGACAATTCCCCCCCAAGCGCCCTCTGTCCCCGACCAGAGAGAAACGAGCGCAGCCATTGAAGGACTGTGCCCTGGATCCCCACGTCGGCAAGGCGGTGGTCCAGAAGTTCGTGATTGACCATGTCGAAAGCTGCTGACAGATCTAGAAGAATCAGCAGCCCTGACCCGCCTCGATCCAGCTGTCTACGAAGATCATCTGTTAGGACAACCAGAGCCGTCTCGGTCCCATGACCAGCGCGGAAGCTGGACTGGAATGGATCTAGAGCCGATGTTTCATCCAGAAACCCACCAAACTGTTCAGCAACCGCTCTCTCAATCACCTTACCCAGGAACGGAAGATTCGAAACCGGGCGGTAATTGGATAGATCTAAAGGATCTAATGATGTTTTCTTTAAGAGCGGGCGCACCACTGCCTCCTTCAGTTCCCCTGGGAATGTCCCCGTGCCAAGGGACAAATTGATGATATCCCCCAGGAGGGCCCGCACCTCGTCTGGACACGCTCTAATCAGCCAAGACGGGCACGGGTCGAGAGGACAGGTGGTGGGCTTTCCAGCTCGGAGGAGTCTGTCCACATTGGCTGGGGATATCCAGTCAAAGTGGTCCAATACTGGACCCGAGGACAGTCGAGGGGCCTCCAGTTCCTTTATTGTATCCAAATTGGCAGGGAGGTCATGGCGGAGCAACAAGACCTTCTCCGCAAAAAAGCTCGCAAATGCCTCACAGCTGTGTGTCAAATTGTTATTTAAATTTGGCTGTCCTTCAAGGGACGTTAAAGACTGAATTATACTAAATAATTGCGCTGGGCGAGAGCTAGCGGAGGCAATGGAGGCCGAGAAGTAGGACTTCTTAGCAGCCTTCACCGCCATCTCGTAGGTTTTCATAAAAGCCCTATAAGATGTTCTTGAGGCTCCGTGACGGGCACCCCGCCATACTCGCTCTAGCCCTCTGAGGTCCCGCTTCATTTTCCGAAGCTCCTCGGTAAACCAGGGAGCCCGGTTTCTGCGGGGTCGCAGAGGGCGCTTCGGTGCAATCTCATCGATGGCTGCCAGGAGCTGGGTATTCCAGCCCTCAACAAGCTCAGTCAATGAGTCGCCAGGGGGAGCAAGGCCCCGCAAAGCTTGATGGAATCTATCAGGGTCCATCAGCCTCTGCGGGCGAACCCAAATCGGCTCGCCACCTAAGCAGGGTGGGGGTGGAAAGTCAATCCTGGCTTTCAGAGCATAGTGATCAGACCATGGCACCTTCATCGAAGGAGACATGATCACATCTATACCTACGCCAAAGATCAAATCCAGCGTGTGGCCTGCTTGATGTGTGGGGCCCGAAACAAACTGGGAGAGCCCTAGTGTCGCCATGGAAGACACCAGGTCCAGAGCCTGTGAGGAGGGAGTGGCATCAGCATGGACGTTGAAGTCCCCCAATACCAATAGGTTAGGGAACTGCAAGGCCCAGCCGGCCACCGCCTCCAGCAGGCCTGACAGGGTGCGCTAGGTGATAAGCAGACCCTTTTCTAAGCCTCAGCTTCCCGAGGAGAGAATACAACACCAAGGTTGAAGCCTTGCTTATTCCCATCAGATGATCAAGCAAAACCATCTTTGGGAAAGCTCTCTTCTGATCCTCTGAGATCTTCCCAAATTCCCTCAACCGACAGGTATCCATTCCAGATATCCACACTCTACGTTTAAAACCCACGGAGCCTTGGCAGCCCCCAAAGAATCATGGGAAAGCATAAACCTAAACACAATGTAGTATTTTTTGTTATTATTATGTTATTATTATTTTCAATAAAATGAATAAAAACCAAATAAACATAAAGCAATAATAGCATGCAATATTTCTAGTACAGATCCTTATTGAGAGTTAGCTTACATTATCCAATATGAGAGGTGTAATCCACAGGCTTTCAGTACTGGTCTATTGTTATTTGCTCTGCTTGTAAAAACAATAATCCCCCCCCAGCTATGAACGTGTCATTTATTATTATTATTAATTGAATTTATATACCTCCCTATACCAGGTGGTCTCAGGGCAGTTCACAGAACATTCATTTCTTCCCTTTGACCACACACAATTTTTGACAGAGTTTTTTCCAAAGGGGCAATTTCCCAAGCTTTATTACATGGATATGAGGGTTAATGTGAGTGCCACAGGCATTCAGGTACATCAGTAGAATACTTGTAGACAGTAGCATTACAAGATGAGACCCACCTATTCAGAACTTCTTAATGTGCAATACTGATACAGCAAAGGCCTTGAAAGAACAGTTTTATTTACAACAGGCAAAACAAAAATCCAAGAAAAACAAAATATAAAGATTTTTTGTATATCTGCTGCCAAAGCGAGCACACAAAATACAAAGATAATATCAACGACTTCTGATGCATACATGCAAGTACAAACAGATGTTCTGTTATATAGCTGCTCAACAGTGACTTAGAGAGCCTATAGTATTAAACTTAAATCTGGTCATGTGACAAGGCCAGGGATTAAAACCTTGTTTTTTTGCCAGCTTCCCTCTCTGTTAAAGCTTCATTCTGGTTCTTTAGCAACGACAATCCATCTGTTAAATACTACTGTGATTTCGTAACAGAACTTTGAGCCCAAAGGTAAACTCAGCATATTGCCTTTTTGATGCAGGCAAAAGCGCTATTTGCAGATACATAAGCCCTGTGGTGGAATTTCTATAGCAGGCTTGAGGATCTGTTTAGGTGTGAGAATATATGTTTCCAAATATTTGTAGTTCTTTGCTGTTTTATTGTTTTCTGTCCCGGGATCTTTTGAGGGAAGTGTGGGATAGAAAAGTAATAAATTAAAGGAAACAAACACTTTCCCCCCACTTGGGGGGCATTCATGGTCAGATGCAGAAATCCGTCATTTCCCATGGTAACCTGCTGCCGTGAAGAACTTGCTGTCCTGTGTTATTTGGAAAGGCATCCATACAGCAGCTACTATGGGAGCTGCAGCTTTGACTGGCTTCTCCCTTACGCTCCTCTCTCATTCCGCAGCATGGTAATTAACTGCACATACTGGTTTTAAAATAAATCTGCCCATGACGTGGACTGGTGCGCTTTGTCCCAGACTATCAACAGCAATCCCTTTGGAAAGCAGCTGGAGACACAGCTGAGAGCCGGCTGGAGCACATTTATTCTGTGCCATAGCAAGCGGCTGCCTGAGAAAATTGCAGTGTCACACTATGCTTCCCTTCCGCATTCAGGCACACTCATGAGGAAGGAAATGGCAATTATTTTATTTTAGGCAAGTGCCCTTGGCAGCCCCTTTTTCTGGCAGCAGAAATATTGTCCTTTCACTTCTCATGGTTAACACATAGAGGTGATAGCAAAAGCTGAAAAAGCTACATTTATCCCAGAAGAGAAATAGTAAATGGCTCCATGAAATTGCCTTTGATGCACTGAAACCATGAGAAAGCCTAACTGAACACAGAGAAAAACATCTATTTTGATTGCTCACATTTCAGTCAAATTGTTCAGGCCTAACCTATTTCAAAATACAAAACTGGAAAAGATATCAGGAACTGAAGGCAAATGTGTGTGATGTATTATGGAGCAGAGAAGATTTTTCATACTTTTAAACATTCATAATGAACATGATTATGTAGGTTACCATCTTAAATTCATTTCTTATCACTTTTGGGCATCTTGAGAGAAATTTTGGGCCTAGAGGTAGCTAGGTAATGGAGTAAACACAAAGAGGCCTCAGCCCTCCAAAATTTCTCTGATGAAAATATGGACGTCCTATTCCATAATAAAATTTTTATTATTTATACCCCGTCCATCTGGCTGGGTTGCCCCAGGCCATCTGTGCAGCTTCCAATCTCCTGCAATGCAGGAATCACAGCTAAGGTCAACATGTTCAATAACTTTTCAGAGGTTTAATGGAGTCATATTGGAATTATCCCTGCCTCTGGGTATATTTGTTCAGTTTTTTCTGTGCAATGGTATTCTGGGCTGAATCGAGCAGAAGTTATAGTAAGTCAAAACAAAATGACTAGAAACCATAATAGAAACATAATAATAGAAACATAATAGAAACATAATAATGTGTGTACACATTGCAATGAGAGTTCTATCACACCACATTCAAGACGAGGCTGAAAAATGGTACAGTGCTGAAGTGTCTTACTGCATCTCTGGGTAGTGTTCACCTAAAGCACCTGGTCAGCGGAAGACCTGCATACCTGCACACACCCATTTAAAAGAAAAATGAGTGCAGATTTACTCTTTGGGGTGAAATTGCATACCTGTTTTGAGTAGTAAAGGATCAGGAAATGTAACTGCAATTAGACTGCAGAATGACAATAATTACCATCAAAATAGAAATTTACATGCTAGAGGGATCACTTCCCTTGCTGCATTTTTCGGTCCCATTGTTGCCTCCAGTCAAACTGTTATGTAGGTTTTTGCAACAATATACTAACAGGCACGATGAGCCTGCACTTCACGAGCCCTGACCGCTCTTCCAAACCTTCAAGTCTCTGAAAAATCTATTGTCTATCTCCAGCCTGGAAAAACTTGAGAAGAGACTTCTACTGTACTGAAACTAAAATTACTCCATTACGCGTACACAGTTATCAAACTGCTGCTGCTAGAACAGGACTAAGTTCATGGCAGAAGCCGGGGGAAGCAAATCACATGCTTCCAAAAGAGCCATCTATAGATAGGCTGTGTCTCACTTCCAAATCTGATTGCTATTCAATTATGTGTGGAATTGTATTCATCACAAAACCCATGAATTGATAGCAGACAGGAAAGAATCAAATTTCAAAGAAGCAAGCATTACTTTTTTTAACGTTTCAGTTTATTATCTCAGTGGTGCTCTGCTTTATTGCTGAGCTCATAGTTCGCTGGAATAAATAACAGGGATGTGGGCACAAACCATTAACGGAAGATAATTCTGCATAACGGAGGGCAGCAAGAGATTCCAGCTGTGTCTCTGCATTAAACAAAGCTCTCTCTCTTTTTATGGAGAGTGGGTTGTTTAGCCAAAATAAAGCAGGAAAAGGGGGTGCAAAATGGACCAGAAGTGTAAATTGGGAGGTTTTTGTTTTTATTTTATTTAGTTCAAGAAAATTCTGAACATTGTGTATCTTGCATATACCATCTGACTTTACCTCAAATGCAAAAGATACAGCCAATTTTGTATCACATTACAATAATATGGACAAAACAGATGTACTCTGTGGTACATTATTTATCTTTTGTTGTCATCTAAATTTGAATGCAGGATACACACACACACACACACACACACACGTCAGTTCTCAAATAAGTAGATGCCAAATATTTTTGTGATTATTTCTGAGTGAAATACCAATTTTCGATACTCTGAAAAATGTAACTGTCAAGTCAACTTTGAGTTACTTGTGTAGCTCAAATTGTGTGCAGAGAGGCTAGAGCTTCACAGTGATTGATGGCTAATGGGGTACGCATCCTCCAGGAATGACTGCTGTTGAAATAAAGACTGACTGATAAAGTATGTTATAATTTTTACTTAGATCAGTTACCAAGTTCTTGTACTGGGGTCCCTGCATGCAAAGAAAACAAGACTGAGACCTCGGCCAATGACTCTAATCAAAAGACTACACACTGAAACCCAGAGGCATAGTGTGGTGTGGTGGGGGTGGGGCATCACCCTGGCACAATGGGGGGGGGCATACCCTGGGATGCCTTGGATGATGGTCAGGGGTGCAGCAGGTAACACTGGCCTCTGCCCCTCTTTCCTCCTCTCCCTCCTCTGATACCCTCTAGCATCTCTGTCTCCCGAAGGCTTGCACAGCTGTTTGTTGCCCCAGCCCTAGCTACAAGCTTCACAGGAGAATCGTGCATCTGGGGCTTAGCCAGGGGGTGCTGGTTGCCAGGAGCTGAGGCGGCCTTGGAGTAAGCAAGCAAGTGGGTGAGGGAGCCCAGCCACCCAGTCTGCCAGCCCTTGCTGGTGGGAATGGATGGACATGTCCCAGGCCCCTGTGGGGCAGTGTGAGGAGGCACCTCTCTCTGGGGTGGGGTTGGGGCAAGCTCAGAGACAGCATGGCAGCAGCTGCCCAGAGGACTCCCAAAGAGAGGGGAAAGGAGGCTGAGGGAACACTCCACCAGGGAGGGTCTTCGAAAAGGGGTGAGGAGCAGCCAGCTCTGCAGGCAAGGGGGGACATAACTGGGCTCCTTAGCCCCACAGGAGTGTCACAGAAAGAATGCAGTTGGTCAAGGGAGCCGTGGACTCAAAAAGGTTGAAAATCTCTGCAGTAAAGAATTGAGGTCCACTATCACTCCTCACAAGCTGTGGGGCCCCATGCCTGGAAATGTTGGACAACCATATGAGAAGTCAGTTCAGCCAGTGTGGCTTTTTCTGGAAATGAGAAATAGTAGTCCATGAGCAGAAGATACCAGTTTCCCTGGTAATGAGAGAGGTTGTGCAAGAGCATTAGTGGTACATGGTGGGTGCTACCCTTCTGAATGCAAGCCAGAAATCTCTTCATTTCTTCTGTTTCTGTTAAGAGTCTCAGCCACCAAACTGATTATTTTGTCCAGGCCCAACACTCTGGTGTCCACTATGGATTTAGCAGCGTTCACAGTGCATTCTAAAACACAGTAATTTTGCTTCACATAAAATGGAGTCTCTCCATCAATAGATACCATCCATGTGACCAACATTAACCAATCACATGAAAACTACTAGATAACTCTCTAGAATTTAGTTACCAACCAATCAAATTTAACACAGTATTGCATACAAGCATTTACACTTTCAGAGAATTAAATTACTATATTTAACAAAAACCATCCCAAGAAGTTCACCATTTATCAAATGATGTGATCTTCTCTGGATCTGAGTTCATCCCATTTGCATTAGTAATATGCCCCAGGAAGCAGACTTGTTGGACTCCAAATTTGCATTTTTCAGAGCAAAGTGTGACATTCGTTTCTTTTAGTTGCTGTAGGGTCTGTCATAGCTGTATTTAAGCATGATTTTCTACAAGTGTTGAGGGGGGAAATGTACGAAAAAGTGATCATGTGTGTGTGAATATGAAAGACTGTGGATTAAAATATGTGCCCCGTTTGGTTCGTGGTATTCACAGAAGGGCTCACATAGCTGAAGGAATTCTGGCACAGTTGCTCGCAGGGGCGAGATATGCAAAGTGCTGAGCAATGATTCTCGTAGTTCCCAGAGTCCCCTGGACACAGGCAGGCCTTTCTGAGCTCAACAATGGCCTCTTCATGAGCCGGCTAGCCAGTGGTCAATCTGGCATGCAGTCCTTGTCACATGAAAATATGAGAGGAAGTCTTGGGATACAGAAATTTTGAACCTTTTCAAGTTGCTTAGGAAACCCAGAAATGAAACAAAGACCTTTGTTAAGTCACAGTATGAATAAAAGAAATTGCAAAAAATGATTAGAAACAGAAAATAAAGACTTCACACACACACACTAATGTGATGTTAAATTATCCTTTGCTCCTTCATGCAGGCAGTTACTTGGTGATAAGATTTGCCACACACAAAATCCTTAAGTAGATTGCCTTGCTACATTTGAAGTGTGATGTGTGGGTGAAGCTAAATACTTGGGAGGCAATTATTTGTAGTACTGTACTGTGGTGGCAAGAGTTTGTGGTCTAGTCATAAGTGCGAGGGCTTCAACTTTTTACTACAGCTAGAGCTATGATTAATTCCCATAGTATTTAGAATGGTACACCTACAACAGCTTCAAATATTTAAAAGAGCCGAGACTCAAGAATATCAGGGCTGGAAGGAAACAGGTGTACGGGGGCCGTGGGATTTATCCTCACAAGAAACCTGCCTGAGTGATTTTACTTAACCTTTGATTTACTTTTAGCAAGGGCTTATGGAAGAACAGGGTGCTTTGTTCACTGCTCTGAATTCTGCAGAGACTTGCTGTTGTCTGTTTGCCTTGCTGGTTTGGCACATATTCAGGGGTTACTGTAGGAATTATTGGGGTAAGGGGCTGTATACAAAAGTCTTAAGGGCTGCTTTGGATGCAAATAGTTGCATGAAATAAAATCTATCAGAGAATGTTAGTACCATTTGTAATATGAAAGCAGCTCAACTCTTCTTTCTGTGGGAAACATTGCCACCTTGTGGACACAGCTCTGCTTTCAAAATTAAAAAAAAAAGAAATTATTTAAGGCTACATCATATCAAGGGAGAGTGGGAATTCTCAGGTAAAAGCAAGTGCTATTGCTTGTTTATTATTATTTCTTTCATACACCTAGCATCATTTTGCCTTTGAGCAATTTACAGCCTCTTGAATGAGGCTTCCAGGAAGAGCCTGAGCAGTGCAGTAGCAAAACTTGTCCTTCAGGTGCTTTTCTTATGGGTTCTACCCACGTTGAGAATTCCCCTTTGTGAGGGATGGGCTGAAAGGGAGATGTGTGTCCAGGACCAGGCGATTGTGGGCAGTGGGATAGCATCATCAGGAGTGGTGTGTGTAGCACTGTAGTCTGCAATCGACTGAAAAGCACTCAGTAGCAGCATTGCTGCCCAGCCGCTGCTTTGAGTCATTGTCTGAGGAACTGTGTCTCACACACAGATGGTGGCTACTGCAAGCTAGACAAGGTGCAAAACAAAACGTTTTTCATCTCTGCAACCCTTAAAGAGAAAAAGGGATCTTGTTCTTTTAAAAAGGGGGGGGGACACAAACTGCAGTACCCTGGCTCACTTGACTACACTGAAGGAGAACTATGAAGCGGTGAAGTATGTGCTGGAGAAAATTGGTTATGATCAGCATAAGAGGTTTATTTGTGTTGACCTGAAAATGGTGAACTTTTTGTTGGGACAACAGTCTGGCTTCACCAAGTACCCATGTTTTCTGTGCATGTGGGATAGTAGGGACCGTGCTCAGCATTACACAAAGAAGGACTGGCCTGTGCGGGAGGAATTGGTGCCTTGCAAAGAAAGGAACGTCATCAACAACCCTCTGGTGGACAGAGACAGAAAACTCTTCCCACCGCTGTACATCAAGCTCGGCTTAATCAAGCAGTTCACCAAGGTTCTGGACAAGGATGGTGACTGCTTCACTTACTTGTGCCAGGCTTTTCCAGGATTGACCATGGAGAAGTTGAAAGCTGGCATCTTTGACGGTCCTCAGATCCGTCAGCTCATCAGAGATCCAGAGTTCGGAAACTCAATGAACGAAGAGGAACTGGAAGCGTGGAAGGCATTTGTTCTGGTAGTGAAGAACTTTCTTGGCAACAATAAGGCCAGAAACTACGCAGAACTTGTCAACAACATGCTGACTGCTTTCAGAAACCTGGGCTGCAACATGAGCATCAAGATGCACTACCTGTTTTCACATATGGACCGGTTTCCTGAGAACCTGGGTTCAATGAGTGACGAGCTGGGGGAGAGATTCCATCAGGACATGAAAGAGATGGAGACCAGGTATCAGGGTCACTGGGACGCAGTCATGATGGCTGACTACTGTTGGACTCTGAAGAGAGACCTCCCTGCCGCTGAGCATTCCATGAGTTCCAAGAAACGGAAGTTCAAGCCCTGAAGTTTGAAAAATGGTGAAGCAACATGCAATTTACATGTACTTACCTTTATCAATGCCCACCATTCAGTTTACAGTAATCAATGTTTCTATCAGGTAATCAATATATGCTGTTGGAATAACATTTTTTTCTCTTAAAAACATATTTAGGATGATATGTGTTGACAAAAATCAGCTGATAATGCCACAAAAATGTAATCAATTTTGTCACAAGATCTGATTTTTTTCAAATCAACATAGCACAAAAACTTGACCTGATGGAGAGAAACGGATGCCATTTCCTGATTCAGCAGTGCAAAAATACCCTAAATCAGTTGTAGAAATCTAGACAACATTAAAAAAGTAAAAAATTGTTGCCCAGTGTTATATATGTCGTTGTTTAGTCATTTATTCGTGTCCGGCTCTTCGTGACCCCCTGGACCAGAGCATGCCAGACACTCCTGTCTTCCACTGCCTCCCGCAGTTTGGTCAAACTCATGTTTGTGGCTTCGAGAACACTGTCCAACCATCTCGTCCTCTGTCGTCCCCTTCTCCTTATGCCCTCCATCTTTCCCAACATCAGGGTCTTTTCCAGGGAGTCTTTTCTTCTCATGAGGTGGCCAAAGTCTTGGAGCCTCAGCTTCAGGATCTGTCCTTCCAGTGAGCACTCAGAGCTGATTTCCTGAAGAATGGATAGGTTTGATCTTCTTGCAGTCCATGGGACTCTCAAGAGTCTCCTCCAGCACCATAATTCAAAAGCATCAGTTCTTCGGTGATCAGCCTTCTTGATGGTCCAGTTCTCACTTCCATACATCCATACTGGGAAAACCATAGCTTTAACTATACGGACCTTTGTTGGCAAGGTGATGTCTCTGCTTTTTACGATGCTGTCTAGGTTTGTCATTGCTTTTCTCCCAAGAAGCAGGCGTCTTTTAATTTTGTGGCTGCTGTCACCATCTGTAGTGATCATGGAGCCCAAGAAAGTAAAATCTCTCACTGCCTCCATTTCTTCCCCTTCTATTTGCCAGGAGGTGATTGCCCCAGTGGCCATGATCTTTGTTTTTTTGATGTTGAGCTTCAGACCATATTTTGCGCTCTTCTCTTTGACCTTCATTAAAAGGTTCTTTAATTCCTCCTCACTTTCTGCCATCAAAGTTGTGTCATCTATATATCTGAGGTTGTTGATATTTCTTCCGGCGATCTTAATTCCGGCTTGGGATTCATTCAGTCCAGCCTTTCGCATGATGAATTCTGCATATAAGTTAAATAAGCAGGGTGACAATATACAGCCTTGTCGTACTCCTTTCCCAATTTTGAACCAATCAGTTGTTCCATATCCAGTTCAAACTGTAGCTTCTTGTCCCACATAGAGATTTCTCAGGATTATATATACTAAGGTCTAATTGAGCTTTTTGCTGTGTTTGCAGGATTGTAAAGGGGCAGCTGAATGAATGCAATATTGTTGGCATGTGTAAGTGATGTCATCTAGAGACTAAGTGAGAATTGATGCAGCAGTGCAGATACAGCATTGACATATCCTGTAATGAGAGCAGGAAATCTTTTTTGTTTTTAATTGTATTTAATTGAATTAATTTGGATTGATTTGTAACAATTTGGAAAATTAATAAAAAGAAAATTAATTGGCTAAAAAGAAAAAGACTGGGCAGTGAAAAGCAGTATCAGATAACAGGCTGAGAGCCTTTTCAAGAAAATTTAAATAACTTATTGCCTGGAAAGATTAAAAGGGACTGGAGCTCAGAATTGCTTATACAGTAATTTACTTTTTACATCTTTTGTAAATCCTTGTTTTCTTGTGCTGAGTTGATGAAAACTGAAAGTGGGAATTTTAAATTGTGTCATATGACACAGGGAAGCAAAGATAGCCTAATAAATCATGGCTACATGAAAGACATCGCTGATCCTTGAATTTGTGCAAAGGATGCTTAAAATGCAACAGATTGAGTTAAGAAATGGATTACAGAAGATACAGATTTCAGAACACAGATAAGACAAATGGGATGTGGTGTAGAATCCGCAGGTGGCAAACACGAACCATATTTGTTTAAACATGGAAAAATACCAGATGGAGCTGAGGGGTCAGATTTACAGCTGTCAGAAAGGTGGGAGCCGAGGATGGAATCTGCTGTAAAGTTGGAAATTTACCGACCACAGGAATTGCTCAAGACAGTTCAAAGTATGGTTTTCTATATTGAATGTGCTTTCAGAGCTGTGTCTGATGAGATTGGTGGAATAATGAATATACAAATAGAAAATGGCCCCCATCTCCTAGAGACTAAACTGATCAAAGACCGGGGGGGAAAGGGGGCAAAAGGACAAAAAATGATTTAATAAAGATTTAACAGGCAAACAAATATAAATGACGACATTACTGAGAAAGGTTGCAGCATCTGAGGAGAAACTCACTAAAAAGAACTAGAAAGAGGTTATTTTGGACACACAGATCAAAGATAACAATGCGTAAATGAAGAGCTACATTGAACTTCCTAAGTGAGAAGATATGGATTCTGGATGCGTGGGAAGAAAATTTGGGATTACCATCTAGCAGAATGGGAGGAAAGCTGGATATTTCTGGAGTGTATATGCTAAACATTTTGGCAGACAGAGAAGCGGAAGCCTCTTTTTTCTTTTAATCTTTACCTCCCTCTTTCCCCTCTTATTCACTGTTTTCGTTCTGATTGTTAATTTTTGATAGCACTTTATTGATTTTATTCTTGCACATGTTTTGATTTCTGAAGATTTATATCTGGGATAAATGAAGATACATGCAGAGGTGATGGATAGAAGAGAGGGACCAGTGTGAAAAACAGGCCAGAGGGGTTTTCCTCAGGGTGTGAGGCTGAGAAAGCGGGAAGAGAGAGCTGGAAGACTCACTTCTTTGCATGTGGATTGAAGATTAAGGTATAATTATGATAGAGGGATATCTACATATAATTCTGTGTTTTATTATGATTGTTACTATTTTTTCTTCTCTTTTTCTATTTTCTTGTTCTTCTCTCTCCTCTGTTTCTTGTCTTTTTGATTCTATTTGCTCTAGATACTATTTTAATGTTTTGAGAAAACTAATAATAATCTTGGGGGGGGGGAGAATGGCAGGGGGGGGATTTTCCTTGGTTTACAGACCACAACATATGCTAAATAAATAGCTGGTGTTGTCTAAGCTACCCACAAACTTTGTGAAAATAAATCAGGATGAACACCTGAATAAACAGGTTGTCCGGAAACAACCCTACAGCCTTTCCATTGCCCCATGCATTTATTTTGACTATTAACCAAGACACACAAAAGATACACAAAGAGCAGGATATCAGGTTTATTAACAGTCATGAACAGAAGTCACATTCATTGTTGTTTATATATAAAGCCAGGCAGAAAATACAGTTGCCCATAAACTGAAGAAAAAAATACTATAAGAGTTACATTTTAATTAAGATATCGGGGAAAATGGGCAGAGAACAAGGGGTGATAAAAAGAATTCGGTAAGAACTGCTAAGAAACAAAAAGTTGCATCTACTCACTAACAAGAAATGAAAGGAGATTATGAATTGGGGAAGGGGGGTGCAACTAGTATTGCATTTTCTTTATAAACATTCAGACTGTTCAATAGATACTCTGTACGTTTCACTGGGGCTAGTTCTCTGTTGTAAAGGCCGTTCTGGCGACTTGGCTCTGAGTTTTAACAGGCCAGGGTCTAGACTAAGGAGAGGGTGGATGTTATTCTGATCAAATGATGTAGATGTCCCAGGCAAAGCAGCCTCTTGAAAGTGCAAGTCCTTCTTAGTAAATTTATTTTTTACTATGCTGCACAGCACACTGATCACCACTACAAGAGCACAGATGAAAAAAACAGTGGTACCTACAAGAATCTCGGTATAGCGGAACAAGGAGCTAATGCCTGCAAGACAAATAAAACTGCTTTGTTGAATTCGTTCTTTCCCGAATGCTTTTTGCGCACAAAAGCGACATTCAAAAGAGATCAGCCAACACGTTATAGAACAAGTCAAGGATTCTAGGAGACCAACATTCACATTTCATGCTCCTCCACACTCAGTTAAGGAGTTAACTATCTTAGGGTGAAGACACAACATTTTAAGAACATAGTAAGGCTGAATTTGGAAGTTCTCCTGCCACACGGAGTGCAAACATAACTTACCCTCTTCTGGAAAATACAGCCCTGCTTTCTGCAGCCATTATGCACAGTTTGAATTTCTTTGTTTAAAAGCAAATCTGGGATAAAGCCCCCTGTCCATCAACACCCATAGGTCACTAACCATCACTTCCTTACACTGCTTAGGGCAGTTTTGCAAATATCAAAATGTTTTGCTGTTTCTTTCTTTTTCTTTTTTTATAAGGTCAAGGAAGAACATATAACAGAACATAATGCACATCACACCTGAAACCAAAGGAAGACAGCTCACACCAAGTGTGAAGCAAAACGCAGGACTGAAGGCTGAATCAGCATAAGGCTTGCTGGCACACATGCCTGAATATCTGTCTGTCATGCAAATTGTTAAGGCTAAGCTCACACTATTGAAGAACTCACCGTGACTGCTTTTTAAACACTGTGTCCACCTTCATCCATATATTCTCAGGTGATATGAACAGAAGCATAACTACATCAAAGACTTTCAGGAGCCACAGTACAACTAAAAAGGCATAATCTTACTCTGACAGCTTAAGAGGTTGCTACGGTAAACTGGCAGGCTGAATTTCCAATGCAAATAAGCATACTTCTTCTAAGATGGACAATTATTTCAAACTCACCTTCTGTCTGATTCTACAAGATTTACTGTTCATAAGAAAAAAAAACCCTGCCGTAGGATGAGCCCAGTCTTGTGCCAGCTGGCTGGGGTTCAAGAAGAGGGATATACTTCCACATGCACATCCCACTACAAGCAAGAGAATATCTTCCAGATTGAGATGCGCACCCAACTGATATCCCATAGAACGGGAAGGGACACCTTCTGATGGTCCACTGTGTCTCTGTTTTATTTTGTGATAAGCATTTATATTTTAGTTTTAACATTTTAATGCAAACTGCTGTTATGTCAAGCAGCATAACATTTACTATTCTTACTAATTCTTTTTATTCTTATCCTTAAGTATTCTCATTCTAATTCCCAATACTAAATAAATAAATAAATCCCAAAGCAGATTTATAAATACATACCTGTCTGTGGATTATGAAAGCACAGGGTTCCTGAATTTTTTGGAGAACGATCCTCATAACCTTCTTTACACTGACATATATATGTACCATATCCATTGCGACAGATTGCCTTGTCACCACATAGCCCAATCCCAGAGCTGCATTCATTCACATCTGCAGGTAGAGAGAGAATAAAATTGTTCTGCAGTAACATGGTTATAAACTTTGAATAGCATGTTTTCAGACTACCAGTCATATAAGCCACAGCTAACCAATTAAGTAGAATTTAGTATGCACTGGAAGCTGTCTTACTGCCACTTATGTCTCCCATGGATTGGCAGAATAAACACCAAGACAACAGTCCTAAGTCACATAGGTGCAAGAAGAAACAAGAAGAAAAAGATGTTACACAATCCCGGCTAAACAGATATAAACTAGAAACAACTGATACAAACAATTCTGAAAACAGAGGACAAGCCAAAATAATAAAAATATAAATGAAAATGTTGGGGTATTCAATGCTATGGCATTCCATATCATAGAATCATAGAGTTGGAAGAGACCACAAGGGCCATCGAGTCCAACCCCCTGCCAAGCAGGAAACACCATCAGAGCACTCCTGACATATGGTTGTCAAGCCTCTGCTTAAAGACCTCCAAAGAAGGAGACTCCACCACACTCCTTGGCAGCAAATTCCACTGTCAAACAGCTCTTACTGTCAGGAAGTTCTTCCTAATGTTTAGGTGGAATCTTCTTTCTTGTAGTGTGGAGCCATTGCTCCGTGTCCGCTTCTCTGGAGCAGCAGAAAACAACCTTTCTCCCTCCTTATGTGACATCCTTTTATATATTTGAACATGGCTATCATATCACCCCTTAACCTCCTCTTCTCCAGGCTAAACATGCCCAGCTCCCTTAGCCGTTCTTCATAAGGCATCGTTTCCAGGCCTTTGACCATTTTGGTTGCCCTCCTCTGGACACGTTCCAGTTTGTCAGTGTCCTTCTTGAACTGTGGTGCCCAGAACTGGACACAGTACTCCAGGTGAGGTCTGACCAGAGCAGAATACAGTGGCACTATTACTTCCCTTGATCTAGATGCAATACTCCTATTGATGCAGCCCAGAATTGCATTGGCTTTTTTAGCTGCCACATCACACTGTTGGCTCATGTCAAGTTTGTGGTCAACCAAGACTCCTAGATCCTTTTCACATGTACTGCTCTCAAGCCAGGTGTCACCCATCTTGTATTTGTGCCTCTCATTTTTTTTTGCCCAAGTGCAATACTTTACATTTCTCCCTTTTAAAATTCATCTTGTTTGCTTTGGCCCAGTTCTCTAATCTGTCAAGGTCGTTTTGAAGTGTGATCCTGTCCTCTGGGGTGTTAGCCACCCCTCCCAGTTTGGTGTCATCTGCAAATTTGATCAGGATGCCCTTGAGTCCATCATCCAAGTCGTTGATAAAGATGTTGAATAAGACCGGGCCC
This sequence comes from Podarcis cretensis, assembly GCF_951804945.1. NCBI lineage: Eukaryota > Metazoa > Chordata > Lepidosauria > Squamata > Lacertidae > Podarcis > Podarcis cretensis. The sequence continues at coordinate 123,062,803 of NC_137172.1, read as the reverse complement.
AAGACAGAACCCTGTGGCACCCCACTAGTCACTCTTCTCCAGGATGAAGAGGAACCATTGATGAGCACCCTTTGGGTTCGGTCAGACAGCCAGTTACAAATCCACTGAGTGGTAGCATAGTCAAGACCACATTTTACCAGCTTCTTTACAAGAATATCATGGGGCACCTTGTCAAATGCCTTGCTGAAATCAAGGTAGGCTACATCCACTGCGTTCCCTTCATCTACCAGGCTTGTAATTCTGTCAAAAAACGAGATCAGGTTAGTCTGACATGACTTATTTTTCAGAAATCCATGCTGACTATTGGTGATCACAGTGTTCCTTTCTAGGTGCTCACAGACTGTTTGCTTAATGATCTGCTCCAGAATCTTCCCTGGTATTGATGTCAGACTGACTGGGCGGTAATTATTTGGGTCCTCTCTTTTCCCCTTTTTGAAAATAGGGACAACATTTGCCCTCCTCCAGTCTGCCGGGACTTCGCCTGTTCTCCAGGAATTCTCAAAGATGACTGCCAGTGGTTCTGAGATCACATCTGCCAGTTCTTTTAATACTCTTGGATGCAGTTCATCTGGCCCTGGAGACTTGAATACATCTAAACTTCCATAATATGTATGGAATAAAATAGATTTTCCTTAAACGTTGGCTTTTCCTGATGTTAAGGATTAGTCTTTGCATGCACAAAGCTTTTATTAGCCAGCTACATTTTTACATATGAGCATTGCATGCAGTATTTGAAGTATTATAGCTGATTAATTTCCCATCTTCTCCTTTTCTTCACCTCTTTCAGTAGACATTAAAAAAAATTCCCGCTCACTTTTCCTGTAGCATTCATTCTATGGTACCCCACCCCACGCCCAGCTCTTTCACTCACAATGATCACTTCATGGTTATGCATGTCACAAGCACTTCCTCACAGGTGGAAGCACTGTGCAACCTCCATGATGGCTGCACCAGAAATCCTTCTCAAGCATGTACTTTGCATGTGGCGCACCAGAATGTCAACAAAATTGGCTGAAATGTCAAGGGTGGATGATCTTCACCATCACTAGCTTTTTAACTTGACAACACTAAAGCTCCATCTGCACTGTACACCTAAAAGCATTGTTATACCACATTAAACTGTCATGGCTTCTCCAAAAGAATCCTGGGAACTGTAGTTTGTTGTAAGAAGATCCCTATTCCCCTCACAGAGCTAAAATTCTCAGAATTCCCTGGAAAGGATTGGCTGTTGCTGTTTATAGCGTGAAGGCAGCCATAAACAGATTTGCCCAGCACACTTCCGACCAGACTCTTAGCGGAGCTGAAATACAGTCTGCAGCTAAGCGTGAGGAAATTGGCCCTGAGTCTTGATTGATGAGACAGATTACTTTACTGCCTGTCATTAAACTTAACAGTTGCTATTTACAGAAACTACTGCGGATCCCCGCGGCAGATCTGCTTGCATCTTCTCAGCAGATCAAAACCGAACCTCTCTCTTAGTCACTCTCACATAATGCGCTGCGCGTGCCCATGACTTCACTGTCTTATCTTTGCACCAGTGTAAACAATCCAGCTTTACAACCAGAGTTTCATCTTACATGCAGAAACTCAGGAAGACAGTTTTCTGAAAACGATTGACCAGTACCCCCAACAAAATCATGCTGAGAATTCTAGCTCCGTGAGGAGAAATAGGGGTCTCTTAGCAATTCTTAGCACCCTTAACAAACTGCAGTCCCCAGGGATGCCATAACTTCTTAAAGTGGTATGATCCTGCTTTAAATGCATAGTGCAGCTGGGTCATGGACACTGAGGGGATAACCCATAGTCTTCATGTACATGGTTTCAACAATGACTTGCTTTGGAGCAGGACCTGTCATTGTAAAATAAAGTGCTAGAAGCCAAAGGCGAATGTGCTTCAAACTCCATGAGGGGAAGGCAGATGGAGAAACAAGATGATTTGGAGAGAAGCAACTTTTGGGAAGAAGAGTTTGGATTTGATATCCTGCTTTATCACTACCCGAAGGAGTCTCAAAGCAGCTAACAGTCTCCTTTCCCTTCCTCCCCCACAACAAACACTCTGTGAGGTAAGTGAGGCTGAGAGACTTCAAAGAAGTGTGACTGGCCCAAGGTCACACAGCAGCTGCGGGTGGAGGAGCGGGGAAGCGAACCCGGTTCCCCAGATTACGAGACTACCGCTCTGAACCACTACACCACACTGGCTCTCAGTGGGAAAGAGTTACACATGCCACCTAATGGCTTCCCTACTCCAAATTTTCCTCTCTTGAAAAGCAGGTGTTAGGCTTTTGTTGTATGCTGTAGAGTTATGTGGGTTAAACTGCATGCAATAGCTGACTTGCATACTTCAACTGATACCAACTAGAATGAAGTTTCAGTTCCATTTGATGCCATGTAATCAACTTCTAAATTGATTTAAGAGACAGTGACACAATGTTAAGGTGTATTTCAACATCACACTATTACAATCGTTCTGTCTGCAAAAGCATTTTTGCTTGCATGATGGAACAATAACCCTCTGTTTGCTGTTCTGGGGGATCTCCTGACACCCCAAGCCTATTTGGGAGAAGCCCTCTTGTGCTGGCTCTCATTAAAGTTGAATCCAGCCCTATGCTATCAGCTTAATTGATCTGTGGATTAAAGGGCTATTCTTTCCTCCTGCCTTCACTGATGCAAAAATCGCAAGCCCAGAATTTTATTCACTGAATGATTAAAGTTTCTTTTTTAGCTAGTGATAGGAAGACCTGTGGAATTTTTCCGCCTTACTCCCCCATCCCGGACCTCCCCATCTCTATCTAACTTGTTATTTTATACCACCCATAAATAGTGTAACACTTTTTACACACCTCTCACCACAACTGTCTGAACCTTGCCAACTTCCACAGATGTTCCACCAAGGTCTTCCAGTTGCAAATGCAATAAGTGAGATATATTCTTTTCTTCTGGTGTTAGATGGAGCCAGAACATGAATATCAGGTTCGGACCATTTTGTCTACATATAAAAATTAGTATAAAAAGTATTAATTTCAAATGAGTGAGTACATTAACACTTCCCTTCTCTAGTAGCTGAGCACATATAATAAAGGTATTATCTCAGCTTGGGAATAAGAAGACGGAAGGTAAGTTGCAGGTTTACTACAGAGAAGGAAGGAAGAAGGGTTGGAAATAATATTGTTGGCTTTTCCTCATTAAGTGCAACTGATAAAGAATAGCACGCAAATTCAGGGTGCTTTAAACCAAGTTTGTTACCATTTTAGGGCAAGCTACAGCTTAGCTGACATACCTATCAGTTTCAGTTTCTTGTTTCCTTATAATTTCCTTTAACTTGACTTCCTTGACTTTGATTGAGAGGAGTTTCACTTTCTCTTGCACCTGAAAAAAAAAGCAGCCCAACTGTGGGTTTATATTACAGATAACCAATGGTTAAATCAATGGCAACGGAAACAAAGGTGCTGATAGCATAATTAATATCCTGTTAAAGATAACAACAAAAGCCTCACCCAAGTATGGTGGACCTTAGTTTTTCCTACTATGGGACAACTACGCAAGTATATGTAATATAAAAATAGTATTTTGTTTTTATAACTTTACTTCAAGTGTTTCAATTGCACCTATAATAAATACGTATTATATATCTATTATATCTCTTCAATAGGTTTCCACTCTTCTTTCCCTTCTTCTAACTCACAAAATTCTTACTCCATTTCTTAATATCAACATCTCTTAGTCACTCTGAATCTCTTTCACAAAAACTTCTATTATTCCAAAAATAGTGAATGCTCACCATTTCCCCAAAGATGTCTATTTCCTTGTGTGCCTTCTGGTGATTCTGTGTGCTTCCATTTTATTCGTCACAAAAAGGTGAAAATCCAACCTTTCTGCTGTCTTTAATTTGTCTAAATACCCATGTTTAACTAACTGTGCACTGTGAAAATCTATTAAACTCATTTTGTGGAACTGACATGATACCAGCATCAACATGATGTGCCACAGGCGAGGTGTGCCCCCACCTCAAAAATAAAGAACTAAAATTGAGGACTTGAAGCTCCTCTATGAAAAGGACTGATATATAGCATTACAAAAACAATTGGCTTTACCATCCAGCCAGTGCCATTTGTTTTCTTACCTGACTCTTAATAGAGTCTATGAGAGCTTTTTCCAACTCACTTCCACTGGGAGAGCTCCATCCTTTGTTTTCTATACCAAAACTTATTTCAAACAGAAGATCTGCAGAAGGCCCAAAGATTGCCGAAGTACAGTGAGGATACAGAAAATAGCAGAGCAATTCCTACAGCTTGCCACCGTATTTAAAGCTAACAGCCCCCTAAGCCAGTGTGGTCTAGCGGTTAAGATGTCAGACTAGGACGTGGGCTAAAAGGTAAAAGGTAAAGGTACCCCTGCCCGTACGGGCCAGTCTTGACAGACTCTGGGGTTGTGCGCCCATCTCACTTAAGAGGCCAGGGGCCAGCGCTGTCCGGAGACACTTCCGGGTCACGTGGCCAGCGTGACAAAGCTGCATCTGGCGAGCCAGAGCCCCACACGGAAACGCCGTTTACCTTCCCGCTGGTAAGCGGTCCCTATTTATCTACTTGCACCCGGAGGTGCTTTCGAACTGCTAGGTTGGCAGGCGCTGGGACCGAGCAGCGGGAGCGCACCCCGCCGCAGGGATTCGAACCGCCGACCTTTCGATCGGCAAGCCCTAGGCACTGAGGCTTTAACCCACAGCGCCACCTGCGTCCCATGGACGTGGGCTACCAGGGTTCAAATCCACACCCAGCCATGAAGCTCATTGGATGACCTTAGGCCAGTCACAGTCTCTCAGATGGACCTACCTCACAGGGTTGTGGTGGGGATTAAATGAGAAGGAGAAGCATGTATATCACCTTGAGCTCCTTGGAGGAAAAGGTGAGATATAAATGCAGTAAATAAATAAGCACAAAGGGAAGTGTTCCCTGCACCCAGACGGCCTACTTGCAGCATGAGTATCATTGGTTTAACAGTCAGTGATGTATCAGGTCACCCAACGATTTAAAGGATCTACATTGGCTCCCAGAGCTGACCTTTAAAGCCCCAAACAGCCTTAGCCCAGTATACACAAAGGAGTGTCTCCACCCCCATTGTTCAGTCTGGACATTGAGGTCCACCTCCAAAGGCCTTCTGGCAGAAGTGAAGCTACAGGGAACCAGGCAGAGGGCCTTCTTGGTAGTGGTACCCTCCTTGTGGAATGCCCTCCCATGAGATGTCAAGGAGATAAATAACTACACAACTTTGCAAAGACATCTGAAGGCAGCCCTGTATAGGGAAGTTTTTAATGTTTGATGTTTTGTTATGTTATTATATCTGTTGGAAGCCACCCAGAGTGGCTGGGGCAACCCAGTCAAATGGGGGGGGGTACAAATAATAAAATTATTATTATTAATTATTATTAAACTACACTGGGAAAGCAAGTTTTTTAAAAGTTCTTCCAGCCTTGAGGTAGGGGATATGGAAATGTTACCTCCAGGATTGTGCTCAGATTCCAGTACAAAATTATTCTCATGGGGCTTCAAAACAGAATCCCTCTCTATGGAAGAAAGACAACAGAAAAATATCAATCTAGTATCCGGAACATGAGAGTTCTAGTGCAACGCCCATAAACCCCATCAAGTCAGAACTGTATCTGACTCACATGTACAGTACATACAGTTTATTGTAAAATAATCCCCCCACCCTAGCCCCATATGCAATATGTGGAATGAAAATACACTTTATGCTTGCAAACATGTTGTTTATATGCACAAGTAAAACATTTTTCACTGAACACAAGACACCTGACAACCTTCAGAGAATTGTGGCATAGTCTTTTGTGGACTAGAATATCAGTCGGTAGGCGAATATAGACACAAACACACAGAGAGAGAGAGAGAGAGAAAACATAGTTGTCGTTTTGTCAAACAGTAGGGTTCCATTATCAATCAATCAATCAATCAATAAAATAAAAACAATTAAATGCAAACAGTACAGAGTGACAATTCTGCAAAGGAAGAGCAGTGACCATTCATAATAAAAGTGACTGACCAGTACTGAACGAGTGGGGGAAATTTAATGTGTGAAGCAGCTCAGATTTAGAGTGACAATTTTGTTTCGTTTGCCAACAGTTACTGACTCCCCCTCCTATATCAAATACTAGAAAAAGCTGAAAACCACACACTGCTCAGTTGAGTTAAGCCAGATTTCTGAAACACACAGGCTAGTAAGGATTTCTTCTGTAATTTCCCCAATTAGCTCCATGCATTTACCAGCCTCAGTTGATAGATAAGCAGTTTAGAGGTAACAAGACTTACCATTGGAATTATTCTCTGCTTTCAATGAAGTTTTATGACTTGACACCTGAGCAGAAGGTGAGTAGGGAGGATTTGGGTTTGTACGCCTCTTTTGCAGTCGCTCTGCGTTTCTGGTTACTGGATTGTTGGGAGGCGAAGTAGAAACTGCCTCTACTTGGGTACCTTTTGAGTTCTTTGAGGGAACAGCCTGGAAATTTGTAGCTGTAGTGGTTGTGGGGCCCAAGAGTTTCCTATTAAGCATCCTTAGAGAAGGAGCAGGAAGCACATTAGGGTACCCTACAGTGGTCAGATAGGTTTTTGGCTTGGCTGTAGGAATGCTTGGCATTTCTGTAGTGAGCTGCTCTGCTCCACGAGAGTCATTTTTTCCTACAGCAGTAGTCACTGCTATGTACTTATCACCGTTGCCATTCTCTTCTCCAAAGGCTTGATTGTTCCTCTGCTCTCCTGTATATACTTCCTGCAGTTCCAAGTGTTGAAATTCCATTTCATCCATGATTTTCCTGGAGAACTCAGAATTAGTCAGCAGTGAGTGAGGAACCTGTTCTTGCTTCTTCTCTGGGATACTTTTAGGAGGTGAAAGTGGAGTTCTCTGATCTTCCATGAACATTTGTGGAAAGGTAGTGCCACTCAAGGCAGATGTTCCTAATATTGTTCTCCCAGTATTACTCATGTACGCTGGCTTCCAGCGTGTGGTTCTGTGCCCACTATTTTGAAGATTGACAGATTCAGTGACAGTTCCATGACCTTTCATTGCCACCGATTTTGTCATCATTCTGACCTTTTGAGACACACGTAGTGTGGCTGAAGAGGCAATTGGCTTGTACATAATTGCTTTGTCTTCATTCTCAATACTGCTTGATTCTAAGACTAGAGTTTTCTTGAAGTTGCTGGAAGAGGTTTCATTCCCATTCCCAATGTCATCAATAGTTGGCTTAGCAACATGTATCCTCTTTATATCAAGAGGTTTCAAGGTAACTTTTTTTTTGGTTTTCAAGAGAGAAACCGTAGGCTGCAGGAATGATTCTAAGCTTGTAGCCTTGCTATTTCCCCACCACCTCTCTTTACTAGTCGCAGGAAGCCCATTTTCGCTGCTAGTGTTTACAAAATCCAAAATATGCTGTGAGTGCATTATAAAAGACTTGGGAGAAAGTCCAGCACTGCTGTTAGATTTCACAACTGGCCTTTCACCACCAGTAAAAGTTTCATAATCTTCAAATACATAATACCGTCCTTTAAAATATTTATGACTATGGTTGTGAGAAGACATTGTTGACAAAAACACTATATGGACAGCCACAGCCTGTGCAGCAAACACCAAAGTACCATGGTTTCTGCATGCATAAGCTACTTTGCTTTCAACACTTGATAAGACTCCTTGGAATATGAGCTTATCCTGATTTTCTTCACATTGTGAAATCCCTTCAAATCCTTCTATGTAAATCAAGATGTGCTTGTGAGGACCAGCCCAGATAGTCCAGTTGCACCAGCTGTTGCCTGGCATCCTGCTCAGATCTGGAGGAGAGAAAGTTCCAGCATCACCCTCCAAGACAGCGTGGCAACTTGTTACAGGAAGATACACCAGCAGCCAAGGGAATCCCAATTCTGTAGGTGGAAGATGAAAGAAGGTGTACAATCACCATCACTTTGGGCTCATCCACACTTCCGCTTGTTCGGAGCCTAGAAAGCATGGGTCCAAGGGGTTTTCTGCTTGTCCTATGCTTTCTTGGCACAGGTCTGAGTGGTTTTGCCTTTGTCCCACCATTTTCTTCCTGAAAACCTGCTCTTTCAAGCTAATCAGAATAGATGGCAATTTGCGAAAAAACCATTTGCCATTTGTTCCAATTCAGCACTAAACTGCAGGTTTCTTCAGGGGTTAGTGGCAGAACAAATGGAAGTTTGGAGGATCCATTTATTGAGCACGATTGGTTTATTGCAGGCATAGGCAAACTCTGGCCCTCCAGATGTTTTGAGACTACAATTTCCATCATCCCTGACCACTGGTCCTGTTAGCTAGGGATGGTGGGAATTGTAGTTCCAAAACATTTGGAGGGCCAGAGTTTGCCTATGCCTGGTTTATTGCATTAGAAGAACGACAATAAAATTGCTAGCACATTTGCAAAGCTAAGTAGGGACTAGCCTGGTTTCTTGGCCTTTATTCAATGCTTTGAGCATCTGGAAGCACTTCATACATTGTATTAGTTATGCTTATGGCACTCTGGCCAGGCAGTTTGGTGTTCTACCTGTTTTGCAGTATACCCGTATTGCTCACAGGCCAACTATAGGCCTACAATAGACAAAGAGAGACAGCATAAAAGATCTGCTCAGACAAGCTCCCCTTGCCCCCCAACACACACACCCCAGAAGCAGACTGCTGATGTTGACAGATCACTGGTTGGGGAACAAGTGGAAGCCTGCCTGAGTTTCGGCAACTTCAAAATAATGCTGACTCTGGACACACCTTGCGAGGTAACACAACTGCTGAACAGTTGGCTTGCGATTTGCCAGTTTTCAAGGCAAGAGAAAACATTTCTGAAGATTTATCACAGGGCCACTTCACACATCCTTTCCAGAGATAAAACAACTCCACATCATCCAGGGTTAAGAATGAAGCTGAAAAATCATTTTATTTTACTTCTTGGCAAATACGTGCAGTTGGCATGTATGTCAAAAGCTGACAGCACTTGCTCCTTGGTGCTGACTGGAGGCCACTGTTGTGGTTGTGACAGTATGGAAAACACCACACTAATCTTCTGACACCAACCAGTCAATCATTGTGCCACTTGGACAAAATCTGCTGAAGAAAATGTTGGAAGTTTGTATTTCCTATCCCATTTGCTGTAAGCTATCAAGAGCACAAATACAACTATCCGAGAACTATAGGTAGTCGATCAGGGTTATATGTTTCAGAAATAACAGCCGCCATCTTCTTGCACCTGAGCCATCACATCCAGTAATGGGATTTGCTTTGCTTGACTTCTCCTTCTTATGGCTCTGTTTGCTGCTTCAAGGCACTGAACCCAACACCTCCCTCCCAAGGGCTCCCAACACAGAGAGATGCCAGGGCTGTGGTGCTACAGCCCCTCCAGTTCCTCAGTTAATCTGAATCTTCTCATTGCTCAGCTGCAAAGTTCATAACCTCTGTAGCTGAGCCTGAAATATTGGCTTGAGGAAAACTGGCAAAGAATAAATCAAATCACAGAATTCCACTGGTGGTCATCTGAGGGGCATGAAAATACCAGATCTGCAAAATTCAAAGAACACCCTAAAGCTGGAATAGGAGAGGCAGCTGTTTCTGCCATGGGAGTAATGTGATACTTTAGAAATAAACATAATGTAAATACTGCCCTGTGGGCACTTGTGCATTTAAAGTGTGGGGGATACAAAACAAACTCACCACCAATCCTTCCCAGATTTAAAACAGGGCCTGAAATTTTCTCTAGCCGTTCTCCCTCTTTGTTTTAGCAGAGCCCAACCCAAGGGCTTAGTCAGGAAGAACAGCAGCAGCAGCAGCAGAAATCCATTGCTCACAGGCTCCTTGGCCGGCAGCAGCCCCACTCCCCATCCTGGAAGGAAGACAACTAGCCTCTAGGGATTACATTACCATTTGAATCATCCCTTTGGTACTGAGCCTGCCCTGCAGCCATACTGCACCCCCCCTCCAAAGTATACAAATCCCAACAATACTTGTGCACAGTACAAAATTGCTGTCAAACCCATGAATGAATCACCTTGCTCCTTCACTGTCAGTTTTAAAGCTCACCTGATTTTGATTCCTGGGATCCATTAAGACTTGTGTCGGCCTAAAAAGAAAACCAAGGGATTTACTCTTATTGTTATGCCAGTATAGCACAGATACAAGCGCTTTCCCCTACACACAGTCATTCCAGGGCTCACTGCTTATTAAGTGCCAAAATGCCCTTAACTCCGGGAAGTGCACAGTTTACCTTACAGAGGAAATGGTGCGTTTATTTAACATATGTGGCTATTTCTATCAGAGGTACATGGGATATAAATGGAAGAATGAGGCACTTACATGAAGCCCTCTTGGGGCAAGAGGTGTTTTGACTTGACTCTTAGGACAACACCAATACTCACCCATTCATCATGTTTTCCTACATCAAAGTTTGGCGTCGGGAAACCCCTGGAAGGTTGATTGGTAGTTTCCTTCCCTAACGAGCAAGAGCAAAGCAAAAGAAGAAATAATGCCAGTGGAAAAAGCAACTTCATCATAAAGTTTTACCAAGCCCCTCCATTAAATATCTCCACAGTTGCTCCTTTCCTAAACCATTCAGTGTCTGCTGCAGCTGCTTCCCTTGCTCTCTCTTAGGGAAGCCTGTTGCTGGAATCTCTCTCACTTTTCAAGGCCAGCCAATTCTCCCTCCACCCAAAAGCACTCTATTATCCAATCAGATGACAAGGTGCCAAGTAGCACTAATTAAATAGTTGAGGGCTCACTTGCTTGAGAGGATGTTTGCATGTTTACTTGGAAGTAAGTTTCACTTTGCTTAATAAGTCAAGCCCCCAAGAAATAAGTTTGCAGACAGACATAAACACAAATGTGGCATTTGCTAGCTGTGGACTGTAAGTTGTTGTAAAACATGCCTTTAAATTTGAGAATAAAGATTGTTCCTATTTATACCATTCCCAGAGAGGTTCATGAGGCACCTGTTCTGTGTTCTTTTTAAAGGTAAAGGTAGAGGCACCCCTGACCATTAGGTCCAGTCGCAGATGACTCTGGGATTGCACGCTCATCTCGCTCTGTAGGCTGAGGGAGCCAGCATTTGTCGCAGACAGCTTCCAGGTCGTGTGGCAAACCAGAGCAGCACACGGAAATGCCGTTTACCTTCCCGCTGGAGTGATACCTATTTATTTACTTGCACTTGATGTGCTTTTGAGCTGCTAGGTGGGCAGGAGCTGGGACCGAACGGGAGCTCACCCCATTGTGGGGATTTGAACTGCCGACCTTCTGATCAGCAAGCCCGGGGGGTGGGGGTGGGAAATACCCTGGGCTTTTTAGGGGCTTTTAATAGATTTTGTGGGGCTTCCTAAAGTCCTACCTGTTGATCTTATTGATTCATCTCTCATGTGATGTGTTTTATATCGCTTTATATTATCTATATTAACCATTTTTATGTACATGATGCCTCGAAGTGAACTTCAGGCATGGGGTGGCATAGAAATACTGTTAATAAATAAAATACATGTTTATTCAGGAAATAAATACTTCGCTAAAGAAAATCCAATGGAGTTAAATGACATTCTCAATGACTACATAGTATTAGTATGAATTTGAAGTCAAATAATAGAATAATGTATGACACACATACCATAAAGGACCAAGGACAATAAACCTAAGATTTCCCAAACCCATGTTGGTAAGTTTCGGCACAGCACTTACAACCTTTTAAATGGTGCATTATTGGTACCAAAAAAGCTTTTAAAGGATATACAGTAAAGCTTGTCCTCTAGCTCCCTCTGGTGGCCATGTGTTGTTTTAGCACCAAATAAAGCCGACAGCTGAGTGGGCAAAGCACCATCAGCGGCAGCACAGATGACATTTCCCAAGAAATCAGTACGCTCCCTACTTAAACATTAAATGAGAATATTGTTTTCATGCTCCTGTATTACTTCCCGCCAAATTATATATCTGTCAAGTGTATTAACATTTTTTAAAAAACTGGTTAATTGTGTTTCAATGCGTTTATTATTTCCTAACAAGAAATGCAACTTGCAATATAGCACAACTTAGTAGCTGACTGATCAAAATTGTATTCTTACAACATTTAGTAGGGCAGACTTTTCTTGGAAGGTGAAGGCACAGGGAAAGTTTTGTATGCCTATTGAATTCAATGGGGCCTGCTCCCAGGTAAGTGGGGTTCAGAATGCAGCCTAGGCTAGCTAAACCCACATTCCACTGAAAACAATGGGGAAAGTTAGTCATGACTTAAGTGCCAGTTCAGCTCATAGTATGGAATGTCAGAAAACTCTTGGCAACTTTAATGAAATATCCTTAGGCTCCAATCTAATGTACTTACCTGGGAGCAAGCCCTACTGAACACAATGGGTCTTACTTCCGAGTAAACATGCATAGGCTCAGGCTATGAGTTGACCACAAGCCTAAATACAAAAGCAGCTCTCTAGATTGCCTGGCCTCTTGTTGCTGTTCAGAGATGGCGCATGGAAGAAGACACTCATGCAGCATATATCATGCACAAAGGTTGGAAATGAAAGTCTCAGCTCAGCCACCTATAGGGCTATGGGCTCCTCAATACCTCTCAGCCTGAGGTCAGACAGCTGATGCAAATATAGAGTCTTGGATCCATGGGCAGCAGCTGCTCCTGTTCATGGAGCAGACGCCAGGTGATAAAAGAAAAGGGATGTTTTGTCCATTGAAAAGTGCCACTGAGGTGATAAGAATACTTTTACTGATCCCAATCCTGTGGCTTCAGTAGTTGCCTCCTGGGTCTCACCTACATTCGTAAAGACAAAGTCCTTTATATGTGTTACAACACTGACACCAGATGGCGCTGTGGAGTCCTGTCTTTCGCCAACCGAATTTCCCTGTATGAAGTTTACAACGCATTTAACTGAATTGCTTTTTGGATGTGTCTAGGTCCAGCCCTGCACTGAAATTAAGCAAGCAAAGCTTTTCCCCCCCCTGGCATGGACATGAAATGATGAAGAAAATTTCCAGCTGCTAAATTTTCTATGTGTCAGGCTACTGTTGAAGGCACAGACTGAAGACAGCAGGGAAACTAGCAGCCATATCAAGAGTTGCAGGTTGGAATTCGGCAGCATTGTCTTCATTCTTGATGCTGTGCTCTAGAACATACAAAGTAATAAAAACGAGACTAATACCTATCCCTGTTACCTGGGATTAGGAAGGGTGGCTTTCCAGAGAAAGTGAGCCTAGGCCCCTCCTCTTTTAGAAACCAGGCACCCTGCTCACTTGGCCCCAGAGATTGTGGTGGGACAGGCCTGGATTAGGAAAAGTGAAACTGCTTTGACGTTTTATAAAGCCACACACATTTCCCCCCTGAAGTAGGAGAGCAAAGTATCTGATCCACAACTTTGGCTCTAACCCTGCAAATATTTGTAGAGTACCTACCGAGGTCAAAGAGGTATATAGACACAAACAGCTAAAAAATTGGTTCATCAAGATTTGAACAGTGGTCTTACTCTGTGAGGACAGCTTTGATCCGAGACCAAAGAAGGTAATCTAAGGCCAATGTTTTTCAGACAAGAGAGCATCTGTTTCCTTTCACTGCTAACCTGCTGTAAGGCTGTCCTGAAATGAATACTGACGTCTGTAAGTAGAGACGTTGTTGACATAGCACCTAATGTGATTTTTCTGCATGGGAAGGTGTTCCAGGGTCTGGGAGAGGCATGACATGTTTGTGTGCGATTGCAACATGGACTGGGATGGGCAATGGATACCTCCCAAGCAAAACATTTATGCAAGGAGTGCAGGATTTCTCTAAACAGTATTTGGGAACAGGAATATATTTTGGTTGTTCAACAACTAAGAAAACTAGCCAATGCCCACAATGCATGCATGCACACACACACACACACACACACACACACACACACACACACACGTTGGAAATATTACAAAGAAGAATGGCATGCTAACAGTAGTGATGGCCGGGAATAGCTGGGCAGCCTAACCAGAAGCTCCTGCAGTTTGAATAGTTGTGCAGAAGAAGGAGTTTCATTAGCTTCAGCTTTCTATTCAAGGCTGAAAAAGCTGCCCTTGCAAAAGTTTCCCTGTCTACACAGGTATTTAAATAAAGAAGCCCAGCTGCTTGTAGCCATAAGTGTTGTGGAAGGGATCAGGCTGCAGCCATAGGAATTTATTACAGCCATTTAAGTGACATCCCCCTTTCCCCCTCCCCCCAAAGAGGCTTTGGGCCTTGAATGGTTAAAGAAAGACAGAAATGCAAGAGATGCAGTGGCTCTGACCATGAAGACAGTGACTGCCCGTTCTTTGCTCTGGAGGGTTGATGAAGCAGCAGGCCAGAGGCAACTGCATGGTCTGGATGGAGTTTGCTTCCTCAACAGAAGCTGCTTGGCTCTTTCACTTCTCTTGGTAGGTGGAAACTTCTTGTTTTGGAAAACTATTTTCTTCTGTCTGATGGATGCATGTTGAAATATTATTTGCCTGCTGCTGTACTACTCTAACCAGCTTTGTAATTTTTGAGATTGCATTTAAGGTATCAACATTTTACAAATGTTTGTACAGTCATGTCTCAGGTTGAATGTGCTTCGGGATGAGCGCGTTCGAGTTGTGCTCCGCGGCAATCCGGAAGTAACAGAGCGCGTTACTTCCGGGTTTTGCCATTTGCGCATGCGCAGACGCTCAAGATGATGACACGTGAATGCGCAGAAGTGGCGAAAAGCGACACATGTGTGCGCAGACGTGCCGTCGCTAGTTACGTTTGCTTCTAGATGCGAACGGGGCTCTGGAAAGGATCCTGTTCACATCTAGAGGTGCCGCTGTATTGCTGTTTTTATGTTGCCTTCATTTCTTGTTCTTGTATGTTGCTTTGTGTGGCCTATAAATACATGGAATATAAATAAATAAATCCAAGGGTAAATATTTTATCTATAATATCCCTTCTCGCAATTAGCAGCTAATGGGGATGATTTCCTTGCTCCTTTGATATCTTTATCTTCAGCGCCCGGCACTCAGCTCTCACCTGTGGCTCCTAGAAGCTGTTGACATACAACAGTGGCCACATTCCGGGAACAGCTTCAACTGGCCAGCTAAACCAGGTGAGGGTAGCCGATGGGTCCCAAACCCTTGGTAAGTGGGGCGCCTCCTGTACATGAAGACAGGCTCTGGAGGACTGAGTGGATGAGACCAATGGTGGGTCCAATGGTCGAGGAGGGGTTTCTGCACGAGCTGCAGAGGGAAATGCGGGGCAGATGGGCCTTGTCAACCTGAGAAGGTAGCTCATCTAGAAGGAGGAAATCTTTGACCCTAAACCTCCAGTGCCTTGCAGGATATCTTTGGGAGAAGAAAAGGCCAAGGAGTAAACCCTACACAAATCCAGGGTGGAGTCCCTAAGAGGGTTGGCCTTGTACGCCTCCTTCCGGCCACTCCTGCAGCCCAGCTGGTGCCAAATATATTGTTCTGTTTTCCTTTGGACCACCTCAGCGAGGCCGCAGGGTGGGGGTCTTGTTATCCAGGCAGAAACTTGTGTTTCAGTTATGCTGCTTTTTTCTTTAAAGAAATGCAACAGAAGCATCAAGCCTTTGGTAAATCATGCCACATTGATAAAAATCCCTTCAGTTCAGCAATGGCTTATATTTCCCCTCTGGCACACTTGAGCCTGGGGCTTGAAACTGCTGAATACTTTTACAGCACAGCACACTCCCAGGTAGGAGTGCTAACTTGAATAAAATTGGGAGGGGGCAGGTAAGCCTGCCCCACATGATTGATCACATGACATGGTGCGTGCACATCATGGCAATGACCATCAATTTTAGGGGGCCCGCCCCCTCAAATATTTTATTGGGGGAGCCGAAGGGACCTTGGCCCTTTGGAGTTGGCTCCTAGGCTCCCATGTATGACTGCTCTGAAATCAGTGTTCAGGGAAGGGTTGCAACCTCAAGTCAGTGTTCTTTTCGCACAGCAGGTGTCACCATTGCATACTGCTTTGTGCTAAAAACAAACAAGCCAGCTCTTGGAAATCTCAATGTTTATTAGACTTCTAAACTGCTCAGAGAGATCTGGATTGTGGGAAACAGAGTATTTTGTGTCCTGGTGTTCATTTCAATGCAAATATCCTTGTTACCAATGCAAATCTGCCTATGCAAATCTGCCTGTGCGGAACCATGAAGCTTTAACGGCAGTATCCTTTGTGACCTTGGAAAGGAAATGCCGTTCTCACAATTTGGTGACTGATAAACCTGCTAGGGACCCGTGCCTGTGACCTTTCAGCATGCGGCAATCCTGGTTTAAAGTTAGCTCATAAATGACACACATGAGCTGGCTTCACAAATACCATATGCAATTCCAACTGCTGCTTTTCAAACCCAGTGTTTCTTTTCTGTGACGCTCAGGGCTCAACCCTGTAATTCCCGTGCCCTGCAAAAACTAAGCCTGCTACCAAGCCTAATCATGTGGAACTGAAACAATAGCATATTTATTTCTTCTTGGCCTGCCCTACTCTCCCGTCCTCCACTGTTGTTTCTCCTTTGGCAAATTTTAGATTGTAAGCTCCTCAGGACAGGGATTTGTCCTCTGAGAAGTAGAATCACATGGATGGCCATATAAAAATAATAATTCTGTCTTACTGAATACAGTTTTGTCTTTTAAAAAAAACCCTCCACATGCTTTGCTTTTATTCCCACCCCCAGCTATCACAAGATTCATGCATAGGTATTGTTCGGAGATGAACATGTGATATATTCCTGAAGAAACATGGCCTTAATACAATAATGGTAAAATGTGTAGCTGCTGATATAAGGTGGTGATGATGATACATTACCGGTAATTGCAATTGCTAGTTCATAAGTCACAGGGCTTGATCTAGCCAAGATAAGCAATTTCAGGTGCCCGTATGCTCAGCTCTGTCCCACTGAACTGAAAGGGACCCCAAGGAGCTTAACTTTACTTGGCTCAGATCCTGCCTTTCCACATCCATAGTGCTGACACCCCTAAAGTACTAGGTAGGTTGTTGTTATTACCTTAATTTTGATATCAGTTGATTTTTATGATTTGTTTGTCTTTGTTGCTGATTAATTTCATGACAATGTCTTATGCTGAATTGGAAGGGAGCTCAAGGGAATTCCCTCTAACATTTCTCCGATGAAAATAGGGACGTCCCATTCCATAATTTTACTACTTATACCCCAGACATCTTACGGGGTTGCCCCAGCCATATGGGCAGCTTCCAACCTATATAAAAATGTAATAAAACATTAAACATTAAATAAAAACCCTTTCCTATACAGGATTGCTGTCAGACGGCTCAGGGGTCATATAACTCCAAACTCTCCAATATTTCTCCTTAAGAAAAGCAGGATGTTCCAGGATCAAATCAGAAACTGGGACAGCTTCTCTAAATCAGGGATGTTCCCTGGAAAATAGGGACACTTGGAGGGTCTGCAAGGATCATCTAGTCCAACCCCCCACAACGGAGGAATCTCATCTAAAGCATCCGTGACAGATGGCCACCCAACCTTTGCTTAAAAACCTCCAGAGAAGGAGAGTCCACAACTCCCTAAGGGAAGTTGTCAGCTCTTACTTTCAGAAGGTTCTTCTGATGTTGAGTCGGAATCTCCTTTCTTGTAACTTGAATCCATTGGTTTGGTCCTACCCTCCAGAGCAGGAGAAAACATGCTGGAAAACAGCCTGAGTCAAGCCCTGGCTCCATCTTCTCTGTGCTGACTGCATGGACAGGCGCCCCTGCCCCCAGCTCTCCAGCCTTTCCCAGGATTCATTTTTATCTAGAGATATTGAGGACAAAACCTGATACCTAATACATGCTCAGCATGTGCTCTGCTACCAATAGCCCCACCCAATGTAAAGCTTCCAGGTGAATGTGGTTTGGGCTTGTCATCAGTGCATGGTGCCTTGAACCTCAAGCCCTTTGCCATGGAAGGAACAATGCTCACAAACCTCTTTCATTTTTTTAAATAAAATAATATTTATTAAGATTTCAATAGGAAAAAGGATACAAAAATAATAAAAACAAAAAACAAAAAATACAAATTACAAAAAGAATAAAAACAGTTAAAAATGAGTCCCTCTTTCTATATCTTACAATTAATTTACTTATTTTCATGACTTCCTCACACCTCCCTTTTTTGTATTCCAGTTCAAATAGTTAATTCAGCAAATCCTTACCCTCTTTGTTTTATCTTAGTTCTTTATCTTCACATATTATAACTTTATATTTTCATCTAATATCAATCCATTTTTACATATTCCTATTTAACCTTATTATTAAAACCACTTCATTTCATTCCAACATCATTTTAACATTCATTAATTTTGCAGTGCTTCTGTAAATAATCTTTAAATTTCTTCCAATCTTCTTCCACCAACTCTTCTCCCTGGTCTCGGATTCTGCCAGTCATTTCTGCCAATTCCATATAGTCTGTTACTTTCATCTGCCATTCTTCCAAGGTGGGTAGATCTTGTGTCTTCCAATACTTTGCAATAAGTATTCTTGCTGCTGTTGTGGCGTACATAAAGAAAGTTCTATCCTTCTTTGGCACCAATTGGCCGACCATGCCCAGGAGAAAGGCCTCTGGTTTCTTCAAGAAGGTATACTTAAATACCTTTTTCAATTTGTTGTAGATCATCTCCCAGAAAGCCTTAATCCTTGGGCACATCCACCAAAGGTGAAAGAATGTACCTTCAGTCTCTTTACATTTCCAACATTTATTATCGGGCAAATGATAGATTTTTGCAAGCTTGACTGGTGTCATGTACCACCTGTATATTATTTTCATAATATTCTCTCGTAAGGCATTACATGCCGTAAATTTCATACCTGTGGTCCACAACTGTTCCCAGTCAGCAAACATAATGTTATGTCCAACGTCTTGTGCCCATTTAATCATAGCAGATTTCACCGTTTCATCCTGAGTATTCCATTTCAACAGCAAGTTATACATTCTTGATAATATCTCAGTTTTGGGTTTTAACAGTTCTGTTTACAATTTTGATTTTTCCACCTGGAAGCCAATTTTTTTGTCCGAATTGTAGGCCTCCCTTATTTGATAATAATGAAGCCAATCTCGCACTTTATCCTTTAGTTTCTCAAAACTCTGCAATTTCAGTTTGTCACCCTCCTGTTCTAAAATCTCCCAATATTTTGGCCACTTGGCCTCCATATTGAGTTTTTTCAGAGCCTTCGCTTCCATAGGTGATAGCCACCTTGGGGTTTTATTTTCAAGTAAGTCTTTATATCTTGTCCAGACATTAAACAATGCTCTTCTGACAATATGATTTTTAAATGCTTTATGTGCTTTAACCTTGTCATACCACAAATATGCATGCCACCCAAAAACATTATTAAAGCCTTCTAGGTCCAAAATTTCTGTGTTCTCAAGAAGCAGCCATTCTTTCAGCCAGCAAAATGCTGCTGATTCATAATAGAGTTTAAGGTCTGGCAGGGCAAATCCACCTCTATCCTTTGCATCAGTTAGTATCTTGAATTTTATTCTGGGCTTCTTGCCCTGCCAGACAAATCTAGAAATGTCTCTCTGCCACTTCTTGAAACAGTCCATCTTGTCCAAAATTTGCAATGATTGAAACAAAAACAACATTCTTGGCAATACATTCATCTTTATAACAGCAATTCGACCTAACAAGGAAAGCTTCAAGCTTGACCATATTTCAAGATCCTTTTTCACTTCTGACCAACATTTCTCATAGTTATCTTTAAACAAATTCAAATTCTTAGCAGTCATATTGACCCCCCAGATATTTCACTTTCTTTACCAGTGTTAAACCTGTCTCCTTCTGAAACCTCTCTTTCTCCATCGGTGTTAAATTTTTCTCGAGAACCTTAGTTTTTAACTTGTTCAACTTAAATCCTGCCACTTGACCAAATTCCTGAATCAATTCAATCAAACCTCTTTCAGCCACATGGTAAGAGCAAAGCCCATGAGCAGCAGAAGAAGATGCCTTGTACTCAGTCAGACCATTGATCCACCAAGCTCAGCATCAGGGTTGGTCCTGCTTCAGGGGGCAGGATCCACAGTGGCAGCAGGTCCCAAAGTCCCGTATTTTTCGCTCCATAAGACACACTTTTTTCCTCTTAAAGGGGAAATGTCTGTGCGTCTTATGGAGCGAATGTGTGGTCCCTGGGGCTGGGGGGGCCGGGCTTCCCTCGCCAGCCCCACGAGCTCGGGGAGCAGCAGAAAGGCTGTGCGCAGCCTTCCCGCTGCTCCCCGGGGCTGGCGGTGAGGGAAGCTCAGCTTTCCCCACCGCCAGCCCCACAAGCTCGAGTGAGAGCAAAGCTCTCTCACTTCCCCCACCTCCTGCAAAAGCCCCCAAGAGCCGCATTTTTTTTCTTAACCCCCCCCCCAAAAAAAAGTAGGTGCGCCTTGTGGTCAGGTGTGCCTTATGGAGCGAAAAATACGGTAGATCTTTATTCCTTCTCTTGTTCCTGATATGCATCTGCACTCACCCCTTCTTCCCTGGCTGGGATGGGGAGGTGCCATTTTGTGGTTTGCCTCAGGTGCCCAAATGCCCCGCTCAGCATTGTTGTCACTGACTGGAAGAAGCTCTCCAGGATTTCAGACAGGAGTCTTTTCCCAGCCCTCCCTGGAGATGCCGGGGGTTGAACCTGGGACCTTCTGCATGCAAGGCAGGTGCTCTGCAACTGAGCATCATATGGCTGGACATTGTTTAGTAGGCCTGCAGAGGATCAGGGATTTCAAGGGATGCAGGAAAGCGGGGGAGATCTGCTGCTACCTGTGCTGCTTATGGAATGGAATTGGAGGACGGGGGAGACGGGGCAGCCGCAGGGTATCTCAGCCTGGTTACACTCTGGTGCTTAGCCAGGTTGTTTTCAGGGAAGAAATGGAGTGGGCTTGGGAGGATACACAGAAAGAGACTGGCAGAAAATCTGCTTGTGTGGCTGTGAGATACAACAAGGCAGGCTGGCAAGCGGCAGTGGCAGCCGCTCCTCCCGCCCTGTGTTCTGTGTGTGTATCTGTACTCTCTCTTCCGCCCACTTTGCTTTGATCAATTAAAAGCATTTTGTACCTTACACAGACCTCTCGCTTCCTTGGTGCTTTGTCTCCTTGCCTGCCTTCCTCCACCCCCATTCCAGCTTCTTTTCTGCTTCTCCCTCCTCCTCAGCTGATGCTGCACCAGCCCCCCCCACTACACCACTTGCTCCCCCACCCTCCAGCTCCCATGCGTGCACTACTTGGGTGGGTTTAAAAAAACAAACAAGCTTTAAAATAAAATATTTATTTTATTTGGGTGCATCTCATGGTTCACCCTTCCCCTTCATGGATCACTGCCCCCTTCATGGATCACTGCCTTGCCGTGGCGAAGGGGCTTGAAGAACTCAGAGAAGCTATGAACTATGCCGAGCAGGGCACCCAAGATGAACAGGTCATAGTGGAGAGTTTTGACCAAACGTGATCCACCTGGAGGAGGAACCGGCAAGCCACTCCAGTATCCCTGCCAAGAAAACTCCATGGACAAAGACAATAGGCATATAAAAGTTATGACGCTGGAAGATGAGCCCCTCAGGTCGGAAGGCGTCCAACATGCTACTGGGGAAGAGCGGAGGGCAAGTACAAGTAGATCCAGAGCTGATGAAGCGGCTGGGCCAAAGCCGAAAGGACGCTCAGTTGCGGATATGCCTGGAAGCGAAAGGAAAGTCCAATGCTGTAAAGAAAAATATTGCATAGGAACCTGGAATGTAAGAACCATGAACATGGGTAAGTTGGAGGTGGTCAAAAATGAGATGGCAAGAATAAATATTGACATCCTGGGCATCAGTGAACTAAAATGGACGGGAATGGGTGAATTCAGTTCGGATGACCATCATATCTACTACTGTGGGCGAGAAACCCGTAAAAGAAATGGAGTGGCCCTCATAGTCAACAAAAGAGTGGCAAAAGCTGTACTGGGATGCAATCTCAAAAATGATAGAATGATCTCGATACGAATCCAAGGCAGACCTTTTAACATCACAGTAATCCAAGTTTATGCACCAACTACTGGTGCTGAAGAAACTGAAATTGACCAATTCTATGAAGACTTACAACACCTTATAGAAGTGACACCAAAGAAGGATGTTCTTCTCATTATAGGGGATTGGAATGCTAAAGTAGGAAGTCAAGAGATAAAAGGAACAACTGGTAAGTTTGGCCTTGGAGATCAAAACGAAGCAGGGCAAAGGCTAATAGAGTTCTATCAAGAGAACAAGCTGGTCATCACAAACACGCTTTTCCAACAACACAAGAGATGACTCTACACATGGACATCACCAGATGGGCAGCATCGAAATCAGATTGATTATATTCTCTGCAGCCAAAGATGGAGAAGCTCTATACAGTCAGCAAAAACAAGACCTGGAGCTGACTGTGGCTCAGATCATCAGCTTCTTATAGCAAAATTCAAGCTTAAACTGAAGAAAGTAGGAAAAACCACTGGGCCGGTAAGATACAATCTAAGTCAAATCCCTTATGAATACACAGTGGAAGTGAGGAACAGGTTTAAGGATTTAGATTTGGTGGACAGAGTGCCTGAAGAACTATGGATGGAGGCTCGTAACATTATACAGGAGGCAGCAACGAAAACCATCCCAATGAAAAGGAAATGCAAGAAAGCAAAGTGGCTGTCCAATGAGGCCTTACAAATAGCGGGGGAGAGAAGGCAAGCAAAATGCAAGGGAGATTGTGAAACATACAGGAAATTGAATGCAGATTTCCAAAGAATAGCAAGGAGAGACAAGAAGACCTTCTTAAACAAGCAATGCAAAGAAATAGAGGAAAGCAATAGAACGGGAAGAACCAGAGATCTGTTCAAGAAAATTGGAGATATGAAAGGAACATTTCGTACAAAGATTTCCATAATAAAGGACAAAAGTGGAAAGGACCTAACAGAAGCAGAAGACATCAAGAAGAGGTGGCAAGAATACACAGAGGAATTATACCAGAAAGAAACGGATGTCTCATATACCCCAGGTAGTGTGGTTGCTGACCTTGAGCCAGACATCCTGGAGAGTGAATGGGCCTTAGAAAGCACTGCAAATAACAAGGCCAGTGGAAGTGATGGTATTCCAGCTGAACTATTTAAAATTTTAAAAGATGATGCTGTTAAGGTGCTACACTCAATATGCCAGCAAGTTTGGAAAACTCAGCAGTGGCCAGAAGATTGGAGAAGATCAGTCTACATCCCAATCCCAAAGAAGGGCAGTGCCAAAGAATGCTCCAACTATCGCACAATTGCACTAATTTCTCACGCTAGCAAGGTTATGCTTAAAATTCTACAAGGAAGGCTCAAGCAGTATGTGGACCGAGAACTCCCAGAAGTGCAAGCTGGATTTAGAAGAGGCAGAGGAACCAGAGACCAAATTGCAAACATGCGCTGGATTATGGAGAAAGCTAGAGAGTTCCAGAAAGACATTTACTTCTGCTTCATTGACTATGCAAAAGCCTTTGACTGTGTCGACCATGGCAAACTATGGCAAGTTCTTAAAGAAATGGGAGTGCCTGATCACCTCATCTGTCTCCTGAGAAATCTCTATGTGGGACAAGAAGCTACAGTTAGAACTGGATATGGAACAACTGACTGGTTCAAAATTGGGAAAGGAGTACGACAAGGCTGCATTTTGTCTCCCTGCTTATTTAACTTATATGCAGAATTCATCATGCGAAAGGCTGGGCTGGATGAATCCCTAGCCGGAATTAAGATTGCCGGAAGAAATATCAACAACCTCAGATATGCAGATGACACAACCTTGATGGCAGAAAGTGAGGAGGAATTAAAGAACCTTTTATTGAGGGTGAAAGAGGAGAGTGCAAAATATGGTCTGAAGCTCAACATCAAAAAAACGAAGATCATGGCTACTGGTCCCATCACCTCCTGGCAAATAGAAGGGGAAGAAATGGAGGCAGTGAGAGATTTTACTTTCTTGGGCTCCATGATCACTGCAGATGGTGACAGCAGCCACGAAATTAAAAGACGCCTGCTTCTTGGGAGAAGGGCAATGACAGGCCTAGACAGCATCTTGAGAAGTAGAGACATCACCTTGCCAACAAAGGTCCGTATAGTTAAAGCTATGGTTTTCCCAGTAGTGATGTATGGAAGTGAGAGCTGGACCATAAAGAAGGCTGATCGCCGAAGAATTGATGCTTTTGAATTATGGTGCTGGAGGAGACTCTTGAGAGTCCCATGGACTGCAAGAAGATCAAACCTCTCCTTTCTGAAGGAAATCAGCCCTGAGTGCTCACTGGAAGGACAGATTGTGAAGCTGAGGCTCCAGTACTTTGGCCACCTCATGAGAAGAGAAGACTCCCTGGAGAAGACCCTGATGTTGGGAAAGATGGAGGGCACAAGGAGAAGGGGGTGACAGAGGACGAGATGGTTGGATAGTGTTTTCGAGGTTACCAGCATGAGTCTGACCAAGCTGCGGGGGGCAGTGGAGGACAGGAGTGCCTGGCGTTCTCTGGTCCATGGGGTCACGAAGAGTCGGACACGACTAAACGACTAAACAACAACAACAACAACAGGGTTCACCTTTCTCTTGTGCACAGGTTGTTGCTGTGTTGGCTTCAGAAAGATCAGTGCTAAAAGGCTGAAGATGAGAAATAAACATTAATGTTATTCACACAGGATTTCCTGGTCATTTATGTTTTAAAAAGATATTAGCACTAATAGGAGAACACATTTCAGGCTATTAGAAACAACAGTAAGCATCTTTTTGAAAATTGTCCTTGAACATTGTCCAGTGGGAGAATTTGCAAATTGGCTAGGAAAACCTTCCAGCTCTACAGTACTATGATTCTAAGTCTGCAAATGGCCAGTTTATATATCTTGCTAGATGCTGCTACTTTCATTAGTTTTGGCATGATCTGAGCATATGAAGATAACATAACATAGACTCTTTCTGGTACAATAAAAAAACTCACGAGCTGTATTGCTGAGGTTGGGTAATAAACTTTGGCCTTGATGGCTGGTTAAAACAGGCATGACTCCAAGGCCAGTGAAATAAACAAAAAAGTGTGTGTGTGTGGGGGGGGACTGATACTGAATCTTATTTAAACAGACATTTTAACAACTTGGAAAACTGATTTTTAAAAATTATTTTACTGAAAGCTTGTTGCTTCTTTTATTGCCCCTCTAATTTTGCTCTTCTCCTTCCATTAAAAGTACTTTGAGATCTTTGGGGCAAGTAGTTTCTTTATGACTAAGCCACTTAAAATGTACTTTGCATGCAATAATGATGTTGTAAACATCCACTTTGATTGTGCAAAGTAGCTCTCTCCTCAGGTCTTGGTATGGCTGATCCTCTTAAAAAAATTAAGAAGCCAGCTTTAGGAAGTGGCACTTGCCAGTCCTCATGGGAGCAAAAGGCAGGTTTGGTTTTTAAACTAATGGAAAAGAAAGAGGCACTTTGGTTTAGGCCTGATGAAATGAAACAGCTTGCATTTATATTGCTGGTTTCCAAGAAGCAGCATTAAGGTGTATGGGCACCAGGATTTGCGGGGTGGGATGATGCCACTAGCACTATCTGTTTGTGCACCTACACACTTCCTCCTCCTGCTCAAGCTGTGCATTTGTAAATAAACAAATAGCACAAAACCACTCAGTCTCGAATATTCTCTCTGCCCAAGGAAGCTGAGCCTCTAGGTACAAAAGGAACTCTTTGAGAAAGGTCACGCAAAATAATGGTAGCAACAGCAGTAACAACCACGACGTCAATGTCAGGCTGTATGCAGAAATCCGCATTCTCTTCAGAATATTTGTACTGAATTTGTTTAGCATGTTCCCTACCTCCCCACCCATTTCATTTGTCAAATTGCACTTGGCATCTGTTCTCCTTCTGCAAGTCCCACCTGGGTTCATGGGCTGCCTGCCAAACTTGAAGTTGGCAGAACCTGGAGTCATAACATACAGTGTACCAGTTAGTCATGAAAGGATTTTGCTGTAATATAAAGTTGAGCTTCTGAGTTCAGTCTGATCGAGCCACAGTGATAAACTCAAGGAGGTCTTACGATGCTGTAATTTAGAGTTTATAAAGCATCACTTAGGCAGATGCCAATTAATGCTGGTGGTTTGCCTTGTTTATGATGTGGCAAACTAATTAACCCAACACACAGAGGTGTGATCTGCATTCAAAGGAAAATGGGAACAGGCTGTGCCCAAATGTAACAAGAGAGTGTACAAAAGAGACCTTCCATTATTCCTTCTCACATCAAGCTTCTTCCAGAGCTAGAAAGAATATGCACATCATAAATGGATATGTTGACTGCCAGTCAAGCATACACTTGGATTCCCATCCATTGAAGTTTAGACACCAGGCTACAGAATTCTGCAGTTTCCAGGACAAGGGAAGGCCCATCTAGAGCGCACTGCAGCAATCCAGTCTTGACGTCCCCAATGCCTGCACTCCTGTGGATCAAGCTCTTCTGGTCCAGGAACGGTCATAGCTGCCATACCAGGCGCAGCTCATAAAAGGTACTTCTAGCCAATGAGGCTACTTGGACTTCCAGTGACAAAGCTGGACACAGAAACACTCCAGACAGCATGTCTGCTCTTTCAGGGGGAATGCTACCCTGGGCTGGGCAGCCAATTTATCACATATGGGAACCCACCCTCCCCAAGTGCCTTGATCTTGCCATGAATCAAGCATAGCTTCTCCCCACACCCACCCCAGCACTGCCTGTAGGCTACAAGAGGTGCTGAGAGTGCAACATATTTCTAAGAAGTAGTCAAAGAGATAAAGATCAGCATCAGCACGCCTGAATAACATGAGCAAAGCCCGTTCAGTGGTTCCTGTGTTGACAGGAAGAAACATATTTGTGGAACTAGCAGGGTACACACACACACAAAGGATTGAGTTAACTTCTAGTAGGGAGAAACACATTGTAATAACTGAATGTTTCTACTGAGGTGAGTGAATAATTAAAGCAGTTAATTCAAGGCTGCCTTTCCTATGAAATGGATAGCAGCCCATATAAACAGGAAAGTGGGAAGAGGCCAAAGACTAGAGATTTGTCATGGAATATTAGCAGGACATTATAAGTGTACATAAGGTGTGTTCAGAAAGGAGAACTGCTGGAAGGGCAAGAAGGTGTGCAGTGCCAGGTGGGCCTTGCATGCCAGATAAGTTTTTGCACATGGGAGACAGACAGCTTTCATTCAAAAGTCCTGTACTTCGCAGCTTCCCACTGAATGCATCTGTTTCCTATGCGGAGGACGGTGCCAGCTGAGGCCCTGCACAGTGGCAGAATCAGCTCCCAGCTGGTGGGTCCTTCTGAATTCCTGACTCCCCTGCCAGGACCTCACTTGGTTAATTGCTGCCACCAACCATGTTCCCATCTCCACCATATGCAGTTCAGGAAACTCAAGGTGTGGTTTTGCTACCGTGGGCAAGGTATTCTGTGAAACATCCTACCACTGTGTTCTTAGAATTAACTTGGGGTTAAAACTATTGTGATGAATTTTGGTGTTCAGGGTTTGGCTAAACAGAGTGGGGGTCCTATTTACTGAACACAGCATGTTTCCTACTCATGCAACAGTGAAGTAGCTTGAAAGAGGAAAATCCAATGCTGCTGCAACTGACCTCCCTACTCCACCCCCCACAATAGATGAGATGACTGAACAGTCCACTGAATGTCACACAAATCATGCTGGAAGCCATCAATTGCTGTACTGCTTGTCAGGTGACGTTAGTATCCTGGTCACCTTTCCACATGAAAAAGCAAAATGGGGATATGTGTGTTTCAATTTATCAAGCTCAAACTAAAACCATCTTAGATGTACGGTACATGGCTGCCAGGGTCTTCACTACCCCAGAATCAACAGCTTAGCCATTGCCAGCAGCCCTGGACCCAGCAATGACAGTGAACATAGTAAAAACCAAAGAAACTGCTTCTCTTTCCTTCCCCCATTCTAAAGACAGGTAACCATTGCATGTCATCCCTCTCACTTCTCTTTTTCATGTTTCATTGATCTTACTTACCTAAAGCTCTTGTGAGACCTGGACTTCCTTTAACTTGCAGGCCAACTTTTCCTCCTCCTAGTTTGTTTCTCCCTTCTGCAGTCTCCCTGGGTCTCTAAATGCCTGCCCGAGAAATACCCAACTCTCACTCTGTAGTAGGAACTGTGTAAGCTCAGGGTCCAGGCAATGAGAATTGGGTCGCCTGCACAATTTGTAACCATTTAACTCTCTTGCATTTCTGTATTGGTGCTTCAAGCCACAAAGCCATTCCTGTTTGTTCTTTGTCATTTTGTAGAAATAAAATAAATAAAGCATAACATATGGTGTTGGTTCTTGCTAATTCCCCTGAAGAAACAAGATAATATTGGCATTTATTGATACCTGCCAATTACCGCCAAATGAGCAAAGCAATATGGGTTATTTCTAATGTAATTGTGCCAGTAGCAATAATTTCTGTGCCATATAAAGATCCACAAAGTGATAGCTCTGTGAAAATGTCTGTAAGTAAGATTTAGGTTCATGTCTATGTGTCTGTGAGTAGATTTGGTAACAGCCTCTGACTGATGACATAGTGGAGATTTCTGCTAATTCTCAGATTTCAGTATCAACCTCAAAATTACATAATTATACACTGAACAGCTGGAGGAATTGAAATCATTGCTAGAGTTGTTGGAGCTTTTAAAAAAATGTATTTTAAAGTTTGCCTAGCAACAGAGGTGACTGAAAACACCCCGTATTGGCCAATATGATTATGACATCTCTGGCCTGATCTTCCAGTTTCTCTTTATCAGTCTTCAGTTCAGTGTCCACTCTCTCTCTTGTCTTTGTTGATAGCTCTGTTGTCTCCTGACAAGCCCCCAAATCTTGTCCAGCCTTTAAAAGTGAGGAATTTGAAACTTTCAGGAGGCTGGAAGAGGGTGGCTCTGTTGATTCAACTTCTATTGCTAAGTTACAGGGACACAGGTGGTGCTGTGGTCTAAACCACCAAGCCTCTTGGGTTTGCAGATTAGAAGGTCAATAGTGTGAATACGCACAATGGGGTGAGCTCCTGTTGTTTTGGTCCACTACTGCCAACCCAGCAGTGTGAAAGCATACTGTTGTGAGTAGATAAATAGGTACCGCTGCAGTAGGAAGCAAAATAGAATTTCTGTGCACTCTGGTACTTGTCTCGGTGTCCCATTAAACCAGAAGCAGTTTAGACATGCTGGCCACATGACCCGGCTCCCGGGGCCTGAAAGTGGAGATGAGTGTTGCACCCCATAGTCGAATTCAACTGGGGTCCTTTGCCTTTACCTTTTTTACTAAGCTGTCCTCTTACTGATCTTTCTTGAGCAATCTGTCACTTTTGAAATCTTCTGGTCACAAAAATCTTGCAAAGGACCTAGTAAACCCTTTGAGAAGGTTGCATTTCTTACCTGTTGTTGTTGTTGTTGTTTAGTTGTTTAGTCGTGTCCGACTCTTCGTGACCCCATGGACCAGAGAACGCCAGGCACTCCTGTCCTCCACTGCCCCCCGCAGCTTGGTCAGACTCATGCTGGTAACCTCGAAAACACTATCCAACCATCTCGTCCTCTGTCGCCCCCTTCTCCTTGTGCCCTCCATCTTTCCCAACATCAGGGTCTTCTCCAGGGAGTCTTCTCTTCTCATGAGGTGGCCAAAGTACTGGAGCCTCAGCTTCACAATCTGTCCTTCCAGTGAGCACTCAGGGCTGATTTCCTTCAGAATGGAGAGGTTTGATCTTCTTGCAGTCCATGGGACTCTCAAGAGTCTCCTCCAGCACCACAATTCAAAAGCATCAATTCTTCGGCGATCAGCCTTCTTTATGGTCCAGCTCTCACTTCCATACATCACTACTGGGAAAACCATAGCTTTAACTATACGGACCTTTGTTGGCAAGGTGATGTCTCTACTTCTCAAGATGCTGTCTAGGCCCGTCATTGCCCTTCTCCCAAGAAGCAGGCGTCTTTTAATTTCGTGGCTGCTGTCACCATCTGCAGTGATCATGGAGCCCAAGAAAGTAAAATCTCTCACTGCCTCCATTTCTTCCCCTTCTATTTGCCAGGAGGTGATGGGACCAGTAGCCATGATCTTCGGTTTTTTTGATGTTGAGCTTCAGACCATATTTTGCACTCTCCTCTTTCACCCTCAATAAAAGGTTCTTTAATTCCTCCTCACTTTCTGCCATCAAGGTTGTGTCATCTGCATATCTGAGGTTGTTGATATTTCTTCCGGCAATCTTAATTCCGGCTAGGGATTCATCCAGCCCAGCCTTTCGCATGATGAATTCTGCATATAAGTTAAATAAGCAGGGAGACAGAATGCAGCCTTGTCGTACTCCTTTCCCAATTTTGAACCAGTCAGTTGTTCCATATCCAGTTCTAACTGTAGCTTCTTGTCCCACATAGAGATTTCTCAGGAGACAGATGAGGTGATCAGGCACTCCCATATCTTTAAGAACTTGCCATAGTTTGCCATGGTCGACACAGTCAAAGGCTTTTGCATAGTCAATGAAGCAGAAGTAAATGTCTTTCTGGAACTCTCTAGCTTTCTCCATAATCCAGCGCATGTTTGCAATTTGGTCTCTGGTTCCTCTGCCTCTTCTAAATCCAGCTTGCACTTCTGGGAGTTCTCGGTCCACATACTGCTTGAGCCTTCCTTGTAGAATTTTAAGCATAACCTGAAATCCCAGGAATGCAAAGGAAGCAGGTAGGAGACTGCTGAAGAGTAGAAGGTGAGGAATCCAGGGGTCTTGATAGCCTCATTTGATAGAGGAATTCCCCTGCTTAGGGGCAGGTGATGGGATAGGAACAGGAGGCTTGCCTTTGAATTGTGTGGAAAAGGAGATGGTGGGTTAACTGATGCTCATTTTGTCTCCCTCCTGGAAACATCCCCAAAGAGAGAGAGGGGACAAAGCTTTGTGTATGTTAGTTTAGAGATGCAATTTTAGAAATAATCACTCCAGTTTAAATATAAATACTACTAATATTGCCACAGTTGGGTAGACTGTTTCAATTTGATGTAACATTTGTTTGCTGCTTTTGGATCAAACAAGCTGAGCTCAGTCAGCTCACAACAACAAAAAACCTAATAAAAACAACTGCTAATACAGAAAAAATGCAATAAAGGTATAACAAATACAATCTATGAACCAAAACAGTATAAATCGCAATATATGAATGTATTAATCAATAATATGCCAGTAATGTTGATCAGCTCTGAAGCAACACTCCCAATCAAACCCAAACAAGTCTCCCCATCTCTCCCCTCTCACCTGAAGACTGTGACCAAGTTACCTGTTTGTCTGCTCAGTCTGCGGCCGAGCTACTAAGTGTTGATGGGCAACTTCAAGCCCCCAGTTCTCCCTTCTTATGGTTAGGCCAGGTATGGTCTGAAGGCACATGAGGCCACAACCTTGCTGAAGCTAAGCAGGTCTGGGTGTGGTCAGTTTCTGGATGGGTGACAGCTTGGGAATCACTAGGCCACTCTAGGTTCCATGGCTAGGAAAAGGTGGGATAGAGAAGTAACAACATAAGAGCGAGAATTCTTTATAATTAAATTGGACATGGACTGAGAGCCCTTCAAACAGAAGCCTCTCCTTTGTAAAGTAGAACACATGGCCACCCAAGGCAATCTTTTATTTGCGGCATTTCAGTCAGAGCCTCAAAGAGGTACCAGGCAGGCATGGGGAGGTGCTTAAATTTAGATAGTGCCTCCCTTTTTGGGGGAGGAAATTACTATGTGTTTTGGAACCTCTGCTCTTTAATTCCAAGCACACGGGCACAGGCTGTAGTGACTCAAGCTGACTGATGATTTATCCCAGCAATCTGCATTAGGGAAAATCCCACACCTGAAGATGTTCCTTGAACTGAGTACTGGCCGATTGCCAGGACTCTGCTGAGTAAGCTCAAGACAATGCCCTTATACCTCGCAAAGGAAGGTACCAAAAGGAGGGCATTGTAGAATGAAAGGGTGGTGAAACAGATGCCTAGAGAATGCAAACAATGCATGTATGCTCAGAATACATATTTCACTTCATCTGAAAATTGATGTAAGAAAACCTTTCAAACAGTACATGACTGCATTTGCAAAATTAGTAACACACAAGGGTGACATTAAATGAAACCAGCGCTCCACAGAAGTAAGCGGTCTGCTAAAAAAAAGGAGCCAGTGAGTCAGTGCCCTATTGCTCATCTCTGCTCATTTCATGTTAAAGTATCTCTCCTTTTGAGGGCAACAACAACGCCCATACAATAACTTGTTCCCTTTTTACAAATTAGGTGGTAAAAAAATATAGTCTAGCCTATGCAGTAAGTGCAGGATGAGGCCAGCATTTGGATGCAGGCCTCCTCCGTCATTTCTTACAGTGGCTGAGCATGAACGGGGGGGGGGGGGGGGGAGAGGACTGTTTGGCATCTTCCCTCTCCTCCGCTACCAGAACTGTTTAGCCTTGGTTGCTGTTCTGAGGGCCCGGCTAGGTGTCTCAGCTGCAAGGCTGTCTGAAGACCACCTCTTAGGTGACACAAACATTGCAAGATGGTGTTGGAAGCACATGCCAGCAGGGTATCCCCAGAGAGAGACAGCAGAAGGCACCAGCCCATTGGGGGAAACCTCTGATGGGTGAAGATGAGCAGAAGTGGCAGGGCTCTCTGCTGTGAGCTGTGTGTGTTTGGGGTGGGGAGCTTTGCATTTAATTTTCCTTGTGGAAATTAGATGTTTTCATTTTGGGAGGAATTCAATGTAGCACTTAAGCAGATTGCTCTGTCTGTGCATGCATTTCTGCTTGCCAGATGGAATGATCTGCTCTCTCTTCCTCCCATGCGCTGTTCTGGGGGATTCTCCCAATTCCCCCCGAGTCAATTTGGTGGGACAGGAAGGGGAAAGCCTCATTGTGCTAGAGGAAGTCCTTGCATGGGCTTCTGCTGGTGGGGCTTGTTAGCTGAATCCCAACCTAAGAGTTTAGCTGTCCCAAATGGGGCTCGAACTTACAACCTTGGCATTATCAACATACTCCATCCAACTGAGCTATCCAGGAACTATCTTTTGATGGGACTGTATTGATCACACCAGGCTTTCCTGGTGGAATACTTTTCAGTGACAAAAGCACAAAATAGAACCACTAAGGAAAGAATTCTGTAGAAGTTTCTTGTTGAAAGAGTTCTGTAGAAATAGTGCAATGGTTGCCAGACAGGAAGGAGCTGAGGATGAAGCTTTCTTTGCCTGTGAGGAATGCTCTACAGAACTGTAGAGGTTTTGGCTGGGAAAAGCTGAGTTGCAAGAGTGTGGGAGGTGAGTTACAAGGTGGCAAACCTGGTGCATAGTGCATAAGATGACCCAGTTTATTGGTGTAATGGGCATTGGTCCAATGGAACAACACTTGCAAATATCCACATGCTTTTAGTATGAGCGAGTGCAACGTATGTGATTCATTTGGTGGTATCCATAACTCCCTGCCCTCATCATGACTAAACACTGAAAAGAGATTCTGATAACAGCAACAATTTCTGTTTGTATAGCATCTCATTATTTGCTAGGCCCTTTTGTGCTCTGCTACCTGGCAAACTCACCTGGCAGGAAATTTCTTTTGGAAAGCCAATTCATTTGAGTTCTAAAGCATGAAATATGTTTGTGTTAAACATCCCTTTTCTAACATAATTGATTTTCACTGATTTACAAAGAAAGTATGCTTAAGAACATAAATAGAACCCTGCTTGATCAGACCAAAGGACGATCTAGTTCACTATTCTGTTCCCACAGTGGCTAGCCAGATGCCACTGCTTGTGGGACTTGAGGGTAACCTTGTGATCCTGAACAACTGGTATTCAGAAGCACAGAGGCTCCAATACTACAGGTAGCATGCTAGTAGCTGGGAGTCCCACATGCTCCACAAACACAACTCTGGTCATGACAACTCAGGGCTTGCAACATTTTTCACCAGCTAGTTTCTGAACAAAAGGCAGCACCATCTAGTGACTGGCCTTGAACATGCTGGAATCTATCCCTGTTAATGTAACTACAGTGGTACCTCGGGTTACAGACGCTTCAGGTTACAGACTCCGCTAACCCAGAAATAGTTAGTACCTCGGGTTAAGAACTTTGCTTCAGGATGAGAACAGAAATTGTGTGGCGGTGGCGCGGCGGCAGCAGAAGCCCCGTTAGCTAAAGTGGTACCTCAGGTTAAGAACAGTTTCAGGTTAAGAACGGACCTGCAAAACGAATTAAGTTCTTAACCCGAGGTACCACTGTATGAACAATTGGTTGTGAATCAGACCTCAGTCATGGTGCAAAGATATAGCACTATAGTTTGTAACAATTCAGATGCAATCTAAAAGTATTCTGTGTGAATTGGTATGGAGGATTTAAAATGCGATGTAATTATGAAATACAAGGGACTGCCACCCCTGGCCAACTCCTCCTCCCTTGACACAGCCTCCACCCCTTGCCCCTCTTCCCTTGCCAAAAGCACCTTCACTCACAGATCACCCCCAACCTCCACTTGCCTTTAAATGAGGGAGGCACTTCACAGAGTGGCTTGCTAAACCTTTCTATGAAATGCTTCCCCCCACTCCTTGGTTCAAGGCCTCACACCAACGCTGCTTCCTCTCTTGCCTGCTGTTGTTCACACAGGAGGTGATGTAGTCAGCTGTTTAAAGGTAAAGGTACCCCTGACGTTAGGTCCAGTCGCGGACAACTTGGGGGTTGCACGCTCATCTCACTCTATAGGCCGAGGGAGCCGGCGTTTGTCCGCAGACAGCTTCCGAGTCATGTAGCCAGCATGACTAAGCCGCTTCTGGAGAACCAGAGCAGCGCACAGAAATGCCATTTACCTTCCTGCCAGAGTGGTACCTACCGTATTTTTCGCTTTATAAGACGTACCAGACCACAAGACGCACCTAGTTTTTGGAGGAGGAAAACAAGAAAAAAAATATTCAGAATCTCAGAAGCCAGAACAGCAAGAGAAATCGATGTGCAGTGAAAGCAGCAATCCCTCTTGCTGTTCTGGCTTCTGTGATAGCTGTGCAGCCTGCATTCGCTCCATAAGACGCACACACATTTCCCATTACTTTTTAGGAGGGAAAAAGTGAGTCCTATAGAGCAAATAATACAGTATTTATCTACTTGCACTTTGACGTGCTTTCAAACTGCTAGGTGGGCAGGAGCAGGGACCAAGCAACGAGAGCTCACCCCATCATGGGGATTCGAACCGCTGACCTTCTGATCAGCAAGCCCTAGGCTCTGTGGTTTAGACCACACAGCGCCACCCGCGTCCCTCAGTCAGCTGTTTACAGACATGCAAACTGGATTAAGAAGTGTTGGATACCTAAGTCCAAGGGTTGTGATTTGCTTCCTGCAGCAGTATTGTTCAGTGAGCAACACAGAATGGCATGATGCAACACAACCCTGCTAAAATATCTCAAAGATGCATTCAGTGCTATCCATACAGAACTGTGAGCAGTCATTGAGTCACTCCCCACTTGGTTAATTAGACTAGAGACAGATAAACCTGTACATGGCCTTGCTGAATCAGCAGCGCAGCATTTGGGGAGAGATAAGGAAGCCGGGGAAGAAGTCCGATGTGAAGAAACTTTTTGGAGAGGCAGATACTAGTATAAATGAAGTGTGCTGGATTTCAGCCTTAGGGATACTATAAAAAGGCAGTTTTGCCTCTGTGCTGATGTTAGATTTCTGCTGATGTTAAAAACTTTTTCACTTTTATTCTAAATCAGTGGAAGACTGCAAATTAGGAACAAAAGGATTAGGAGCAGGCCAAGAGTTGTATTCTACCTATCCAGTCTCCAGTCCAGCAACAGGAAAACTCTTCTGTCAAATCTAACAGCTGCTTCACACAATACCCTCAATCATGCACACAGACCTGTGCATTAAAGGCATATTAAAGTCATGCCATAGTATTCTGCTGCATATGAGCAGAAGTACAAAACAGTTGTGCAATTTTGAGGCAGAAGGTGTACACATTTCACCTCCAAACCCGTGTAAGGCAAAATGTTATGTGTTAAAACAACTGAAGGTTAGTTGGAGGAAAAGGAGAATTGGCTGGGCCAAGAAGAGCATGGAGTAAAGGGTGGGGGGGGGAGCACAATGTGATAGGAGCCGATAGCAGACCCGTGTTAATAATAAGTTAAAAAGCAGGTTAATCAAAAGCTAGACTGAGATGCTGTTTTACCAATTTTGGTTTTCTTTCACTCACAGCCAGCACTTCATTTTCCTGCAAAGTTGCCAAGTAGAAGGCATTTCCATAGAATATGGAATTCTTTCAATTTTATCTCAGGCAGAATCATACAGGAAGTCTGAATGTTTAGGCAAATAACTGATTTTTTTTTTCCTCTTTCAAAGCCGCTTGGTTGGAGAATTTCTGATTTATTATACTTTTAAACCAAATTTATGTCTTCTCTTAAGCACCCTAACTCCCACTAAAGGTTATGAAATGTGGCTTAGTTGCTCTGCAGATACCTTTTTGCATACCAAATTCTTCCCCTCCTCCATTATTACAGGGTGGTGTTTTGTTTCATGTTGTAAACATCCTTCATGTCTCAAGCCACAGCAGGGCATTTATTGCCATCATGATTGTAGCACAAAAAGTGGTTGTGTGACGTGATACAGATACTCAAAGCATATTATATATTATGAGATTAATTCAGAATGATGCAACTCTCTTAAATGACCACACCACATAGGGAAGGAATATCCTTTTATTACTTTTGAATGCTGGAGATACACTTTTGCCACAATACTGCAGTATAAAAGCACTTGTAAAGAAAATGTATGTATTTAATTTCCTATTACTTTCTTACTCAGGAAGCAAAACTAAGATTGTTTTCCACCTGCATTTATTTTGTGAAAATGATGGACTACAAGTTATGTTTATGCAAGTACAACTGAAAGGTACCCAATTCATACTTTTTAAGGAGATGTGACATTTGAACATATTATTATTAAAATTTGTATACTGCCCTTTATCTGAAAATCTCAGGGTGGTTCACATAAAATTATAATTCATGAGAATCTCTTGTCCACCACTCTTTCAAAGAACTCTTGTGTTTCCATTTCAATGAACCTGTTTTTCCATGGAAACAGGGCTCAGGATTCCCAAGGATACCACCAGCCTCGCTCCTCTCCTATGAGTGAAGAAAATAAAAGTAACTGTGTTGAAAAATAACATAGCTCCCTTGGTCTCATGTAAGCAAGCTGTAATTTAATCACATGGGACCAATCAGAGCTTGATAAAGAACAGTGTTATCCTTGACGTTATTTTTTCCCCTTCTGCCTCTTAAATCCTGAGATATTCAATAAACCTCTAGTTCCAGTGAATTCTGCACACAAAGAGACAGGGTAACTTTTAATTGTGCTTCAAGCTTAGCTTCTTACTGAACTTTCCATGCCAGTGGCAACCCACATGATGATGTTCAGATGTTCTTAGCTTCTCCTCACCAGGAATGGCCAATAGGCAGGCAGGAGAGGAGCCGTAGTCCAGCAACATCTGGAGGCATGGTTCTTGGGAAAATTCTATTATTCCAGTTGTCTAAGGACCAAAGACTATGTGATAATTATTGTTGCAGTTGTTATGCAAGTGGCCACTGCAGGGAAACCGGAAGGTCCTGGGAGTGGAAAGGGGAAAGCGTTTAGCTTCCACCCACTGCGATCTTAAAAACAAATTATCTTTCTGAAGCAGCTATTTGCATTTCATGGGAAGCCTTCACAGCCACCATCTTTGGTTCCTTCAAAATGCAAATGGCAAAAAACAACACATTTTAAAATGCAACCATGTCTCAGAGGGGAAACCATCAATTCAATCCCTGCATTGAAGGGGGTTGGACTAGATGACCCTTGGGTCCCTTCCACCTCTACAGTTGTATGATTCTATGAATCCCCTCCCCTCCAAGTTGCTCAGGCTTGTAGTAAAGGGCACACACAATCCATATTCCTTGTATAACATATGGCAAATGTTTATTGAATACATATATCGTTCAGGCTGTGGCAGGAATCCACCCAGCACTCATGGGAAAATGTGGCGTGATCTCTTAGAGCAATCAAATGAAACTTTAACACCTGGCATGATAAATGTCTGTAATTTTATCAGGACAAGTTACTAGCTGTTTTCTCAAAAATTTTCTGTACCATGAAAATAAATAAAAACAGTATTTTGAAAAGTTGCTCAGGCTTCCCTGTAAATACTATTTGCATTAAAATAATATGCAGTTAACCTCACACCTAGTATGACCCTAAAAGAATATGATCAGGACCAGGTTAGAACAGGCGCTATTCTTCACACCCTGTGCCTGTCTCATGTGTTCCTAGTTCACAGGCTCACTTTTGCTTATGCTAAGAAAGAATAGAGTTAAAGAATGATAAATCAGACATACAGCCTGATGCACAGCAGAGGAGACTGATCTTCCTGCATTTCTTAAACTGCACACTTGCTCCACAGAAACAAGAGAGTGTGTAATTGTAGGAGCATTCAACATCCATTGTAGGAGCATTTCAAACAGGCACAGATCTTTTTGGTATTTGTTTAAATTTCTAAAGTATTTTAAACCTTGCATTGTAATGTGAGTTTCACTTTAGAATCTGAAGTACATTGCCTGCCTATATATACCCTAAAAAACAAAACACTCCACAGTTAAGTATGTGGAAAAGCTGGATGTGCATTCACATTTTGAAAAGGGCCTTTGTGAACATGAAATTATTTTTTTTCGTAAGAGAAGGAACTACTTTAAAATATGGATTTGTTTATCATTTATGTACGTACCTAAGTAGTGCTTTGCTAGCTATTACCATTGTCTAATTGATCCCTGTGGAACCTTTTCAGACAAGAAGCATGTTTTTGAATATTGTCCAAGCAACCCAGGCAGGCCTTGCTCAAAACAAGACGAAGAAAGAAGCGTTTTATCCAGTCCTGCTGTGCCAGGTCAAGTTGAAGGCACTCAGATCTGAAAAGCTCACACCCTGTCTCCCACTCTCCACTCCAGTATTTATTTACACAGCCTCATCTAACATTATCTCCATATTAAACTGCTGTTCTAAAGTGGAGAATGCTTAACATATTCTGCTCATGAAACATGTTGGAGAGAAAAGACTACAGTGAAAGATTAACTTATTTTAGAAACCTAATTACAGATATTAACAACAAACAGAACTGAAGTCATAACTATTGTTGTCAGAGAATTACAATGCTATTTGATCGCGTTATAGCACAATCATACAATAATATATAAAGACACAGCTGAAGAAGATGCTGTGGTTTGTTAATCCATGGCTTTCCATGATGTCCAAACTGCTTACAAACCAGGATTGGGTTTAACAAACCACAGTACAGCAGTTATCAAAAGAAAATTCTCTGGGCCATACTTTCAGAATAATCTTGCACCACACCCAGTTTTTTATTGGTAAGGAATACACTGAAAAACAAAAAAAGAAACAACTCCTACCTGTGCTTGATTCATAATACAGAACACAATTACTTTATAATAGGATCATGGAACATCCAGAAAGTATAAAATAATGCAACTACATAAGAACATGAATCATTCCCAAAATATAATTATAAACAAGCCTCTTATATTTGAACCTTAATATGTGTCCAAACTCATTGAGAGGTGTGAACTTGCTTTTGCTGGATAATCTCATTTATATTAGGTCTAATTTGAGACAAAGAAATCATCTCCTAATCAACAAAAAGAAACCTTTCTCTTTTCTGAGCTATCATATTCATCAGTTGAAAATCCGTGTTCACAACAATATGTCCTAAGTATCACTTGGTGCTCTTGTTCTCATTTTGAAAAGATATCTATCCATATTCTGCCTATATATATATATATATATTATATTATCTGAAACGTTTAAATGTTTCTTTGATTGTCCTTGAATCTTGCCAGATCTTGCTAGTGTGGCACGTCAGTCACACCCTTTGAGAACCAGTCCCATAGTATCTTCTCAAAGCCAAGAAAGGGGATAAATGAGTGCCCAAGGCTCAGTCTGCTCAATAAACTGTTTTGATTCATAGTTTATGGAGGTTTCATATGTCTTTATTAAGACTACTGTTATTTGATCCATATATTATAGGATTTATATTTTTATTATCTTAACAGCAAAGGCTTACTCTCAATGGTGCAACTGTTTCTTTTAAAATTATTGAAGAATATTAACAAAGTGT
The DNA here is from genome assembly GCF_951804945.1 of Podarcis cretensis. Lineage (NCBI taxonomy): Eukaryota > Metazoa > Chordata > Lepidosauria > Squamata > Lacertidae > Podarcis > Podarcis cretensis. The sequence continues at coordinate 123,022,661 of NC_137172.1, read as the reverse complement.
AAAAAGGTAAAGGTATCCCTGACCATTAGGTCCAGTCGTGACCGACTCTGGGGTTGCAGTGCTCATCACGCTTTACTGGCTGAGGGATCCGGTGTACAGCTTCCAGGTCATGTGGTCAGCATGACTAAGCCGCTTCTGGCGAACCAGAGCAGTGCACGGAAACGCCGTTTACCTTCCCGACAGAGCGGTACCTATTTATCTACTTGCACTTTGACTTGCTTTCGAACTGCTAGGTGGGCAGGAGCAGGGACCGAGCAACGGGAGCTCACCCCGTCGCGGGGATTCGAACTGCCAACCTTCTGATCGGTAAGTCGTAGGCTCTGTGGTTTAACCCAGAGCTCCACCCACGTCCCTTATTAACAAGGTGTATACTCAGTCAAAACAAATTAAGGTGACGCTGTTTCAGATACTCGTCATTTTTCTGCTGTCCTTTTCTTAACTTCTCAGTGTCATTTTCAGTTCAGCTTATCTATTCAAAGCAGTTTAAAATAGTTGGTTAAAATTTAAGAACTTTAGAGCTGTGGGTTAAATTGATTTTTGTAACATTTGTGCTGCCTTATCCAAGTATTGTACAGGGATTATAGTAGGTCTGGAAGTGGTGCACTCTTCCAGTTGGGGTTCCTTTTTCCAGGGAAAGATTATGCCAAACATTCTAAGATACCAAAAGACTCTTGCTTTTGCTGCAATAGACTACTATAGCTAGAGCTCTACTTTACCACTTTAACAGGTACAAGTTGGCAGCATATGCTTTCAGATTCTTAAGAGTGTTTGTGCTGCATTCATCATCGATTTCTACTGTAATGCTTCTAAGCTACTTGTGCTGCCCTCATGAACAGGTCTGGAACCCCATGATGAAGGGAAAGGGAGTGTGTGCCACTGAACTAGGAAGACTTCTGAATAAACATGAATTTGGGCTGCACATGTAATTTTGAAATGGGACTGTTGTGTATTTCTCATTAACTTGCTTTTTAAGATGTACAGCACAACTTGGACTGTTCCTAAGTTTATAGCACCTGTTCCCTATTAGGAGTTACTGCCTTAGGCAACAGTCTAAATTGTCTGAATTTCCTTATATTCATTAAGTTATTGGCAACTTACTGTTGTGTTAAGGGCTTTACCATTTATTTATTTATTTTATTATCACATTTATATTGTATCTTTCCTCTCTAAGAAGCTCAGAGCAGCATACATGGAGTTTACTCAATGGCCAGGTGTTGTTTTCAGTTTTATTTTTGGATAGTGTCTAGTGATTTCAGCACTGAAATCAATGAGACTGAAGTCAAAAGTAACTTGACCCACCTATTTCAGTGGAGCCAAAGTGCTGCTACCAACATAAAGTGGAATATGTTCCTGCTTTTGCATACACAGAACGTACCAGATAGAACCAATCAGCTGTGAAGTCAAAGTATTAAAATACTGCAAACAAGTTTCTAATCAAATCTTACAGCAACACTTTTCAAATTCAAAGACATTTTATTTTATTTAAAAAAATAGAATTTAAAAAACTCATTTTTATCTCTTGATAAAACGTAGAGATTGCAGACAATATGAACTTTGTGGTGCAGTAAGCGTGGAGTAAAGCAACAAAACGGAATACAGAAAAATGGGGGGAAATGAGGTGAGCGAAAAGGATTAAGGTGAACAAGCTTACTGTGTTTTCTCAGAAGTGTGTTGCAATGTATTCTTTGGGGCTTATCCATAGGCAAATGTTCACAGGATATGGGCCTTAAAGTCCAGTCCTCTACATGTCTACTCAGGAATAAGCCCCTTTGAGTTCAATGGTGCTTGTTCCATGTAAGGGGGAACAGAACAGTGGCCTTAGAGTAGGGGAATATACTGAGTGCTGCTACTGCAATGGGGCTTCCCCCTTCCTCTCCTCCACGCCCACCCCAAATTGGCTGTGGGGTATAAGAACAACCTCCAGAAATGCATGCGGGGGAAGGAGGTGGTTTCCTCTTGCAAGCTGAAAAGCTTGTGCTAATGACTGCCATGATGAATTCCTCCCTCAGCAATTTTCTTTCTTAACATAAGCATACAACTATATCAGGATAGAATATTTTTAAGAATAAACAGATGTCCCTTCAAATCTAAACATCAAAAAGATAGGCTCCAGTCTCCTCAGAGGGGTTTCTATCTCAAAACAATGTAGAAGAAGAATGCCACTGCTCTAAGTTTTGGATTATCGTCAAGACGAGCATTATATATGCCCCTGTAAGCCCCTTTAGTACCAAGGCTGCTGCCTGAAGATCAATTTCTCAGTCTCTCTGCCACTGAAATGTTACCTCATAATACCACTAAGCCTCCCCTACACCATGGAAATGGAAATGGACAACATTGCTGCACCCACAGAAACAGAGGGGCTTTTCCAGTGCAAATTGTCACTCCTTGTTGACTGGTTATAATTCGCTCCTAGCAAGCAGTGCAATGGTAGAAATTGCACTAGTGTGATGGACAAGAACATGGCCCCATTTTATGGGGCAACAAGCCACAGACTCAGGCCATAAGAGCTCTCAAGTAAATTAAAGTTGACATACTCATGGTGATCATTATAGTGTGAATTATTTAGACTTGTCTATACAAATTGGGATGTACACACATATACATTTTGAAATTCAAAAACAATTAACTTTATTTAACTTTTTATATTTCAACACATTTAAAATAGTTTACTCTATTTAAATATGACTGACAACACTATACAAATATTTCTTAAATATATTTAAGAAAATGTTTTGGTCTTCCATCTGAACAATAAATACAGGCACTTCTACGTATATAAAGAAAGCAGTCATTGTTTTGAATAATTGTCTGATATAACACAGATGAAGATATGGCAGATAGAGTGTTTTAGGACCTGTGCCTTTGAGATACCCTTAATAATTATAGGGGTCATTTGAGTGATTTGAAATCTCAGAAATTGCACATTTTCATAAGGTTCTAACCCTAGACCATAAGGAAGGCCCAGTTTTTGTAAGCCAATTAACAATTCACATATTAGTTTATTTATCAATGAAGTTGCCTGATTTTTTTTAACAACATAAAAGACAACAGAGCAAATGTTAAGCCTACTGTGGACATAAAGAGACTGTGTAGGTCTGATACCAGTTTAATAAAAAGTGTAAAATGCTTGACCATTAGCTAAGTCTGATGCAAAGCAACACTTAACCTCCCAAAATACACTTTAAACTATACAGCTTCTCAGCCATAGATATGTATCATCTGATAATTTAAACACAGTTACATACAGATTACACAGATCTCCATCACATTTAACTGAATACTGTTCAGTGGGAGGATATAACAAGACAGTGGAAAAGGAAAGCCATAAAAACCAACTGTTTGGTGGCATGAGTTGCATTTTACTAGGAGTAGGTCCATTTAAATCCATAAACTTAAATTACTTGTAACTTAATTCCAATAGGAATACTCAAGAGTATGAGAGCTGAACACTCCACCCAAGTTGACTTATTTTGAAGTTACTTTCCTGAATTTGAGTTCCAAAACAGTCTCTGAGATATCTTATCTCAGGAAAACAAAACAGTGTATAGCTTCTATCACCACAACTAAATAATTATTATAATTAGAAAACAGGAAAGGTCTTCTAATATTTGAGCTAAATGGTCATTAAATTAATAGTTTAATCACAACTTCTGAAGGGTATGCTTTTTCAGGTTTTTATTCGGTGAAAGTATTGAACGCGTGACAGTGGAAAGATAAAGGATTGCATCTACATGCCATATCCTCATGATGTGCATTGTTACTGATGCAATTGTTCTTTTAGAAGTTCTGGACAAACCATTTATAGCGAGTTTTGCTTTGCAAAACGAACTATTCAAAGTACTAACCATTTAGCCAAGAAATTAAACCCAAATTTGGAGAGAACTTTTGGACATATATGTACTCAACAACTTAAATCTGGATCTTGCAAGTTCGTCCAAATCTTAATAATTTCTTGGGGTTGCCTGCTGTGGACCAGCATTAGATTTGTGTAGGAACAAATATTATCCCTGTGTTTCTCTTCAATGCCAAAAGTCTTGAAGCCTTTATGTTTTTCGGGAGCAAGCCCAAGTTTCTGAAGGCACATTCCAGTATAGACATCATCAATGGGGTAGAGTAGGACTTGGTCAGATGCATTGGCTAATCTTAATGCAAGATCACCAGAATAGAGAAACCCACCACCTCCTGCATATGGAGGGTAGGAGCCTTCATAAATACTTTCTGGGATATAGTACTTCAGTGTCTTGTCACGATGAGGTCCAGCATCTTTGATCACATCACCTATGAACAAGTCTTTGGCTTTATCCTTGGTTAAACTCTTCAAGTAATCCAGGATCTGATGCGTGTTCACAAAAACATCATCATCTCCCTTAAAAATAAACTGGGCATCTGGGCAGGTATTGCTCACCCATTTCAGAAACAGTACCTCTTTCAGGGTCAAGTTGAAGAAAGTATCTTTGTAGTCCCATAAAAGAATATCTTGGTGGGTTTCACTCTCAAATTTCAACATATCTGAGAGATCAGGAAAGTTATCCTCCGGAGAGTTCTGGCCTAAGAGGAAGACCCTCACAACAGTTGCATCTCCCGATTTAATTTCTTTCCCCCAAGACTGTCGGATTGCTTGTCTTCTGTCAAAATGGGGAATAAGTGATTTGATAGCCAGAAGCAGAAAAGGTTTATGTTTGCACTTGTGTGGTTGGTCCACTAATAACGAATAGTTTCTACATCTCAAGTAATGCAAGAAGTCTTTAAATCTATCTGGCAAGTCTTTAAAGCCATTAATTTGTAGAGCTACAAATGGGTCAGGATCACACGCATTTGAAAAGCTGCCATTAGAAGATAAGCTTTCTTCCACTGTCATATTTGTAAGCAATGCAAAAATCGGATTGGATAAGCGTTCCAGCTTTTGCTGCTGTTTATTCCAATATGCCTTGTGAGGAACAAATTTTCTCCAGAATTTGGCCTGTGGTATTATAACGTGCCTTTTTGAATTCTTTGCTTGGCCACTGCTCTTTGACACCTCCACAATCACATATATAAAGAAGTTGACCATCATTAGAATTCCCAGCAACTTTAATCTTCTGCGTCCAACACTCATGTCTCATATCTAGAAAAAAGAAAGAGCCATTAATATCTGAAAAACATGTAATGGTATATATAGCAAGATATATTCCAGATGAATGCAATTATTGTGTGACTAGGTATTTGGATGAACGCGAAGCTCAGTAAATCAAAATCTCATCCTGAGCTGGGAATACAGTAATGCACAAGCTGCTTACAGCAACCAGTATGAATGAAAGGTATAAAACTGAACAAACAACAAGATTTTATTTCATAGAACCATAGAGTTGGAAGGGACCCAAGGGTCATCTAATCCAACCCCTTGCAATTTATTTAAATAGTTATAAACCACATTTTCATATAAAATATCACAGGGCAATATACAGACTAAAAACACAGTATTAAAATAAAAATGTGAAACGTATCACTGCAAACTGATTGGCAAAGAATCTCATATCTGAAAGGCCTGTCTGAATAAAAGTTTTTAGAAGATGTCTAAAAATGTGCAAGGAATGCTCCTGCCAAACTACTATAATAAAATAAATACTGGGGGAGAAATTGTTTTTGTTTGCCATTATGTTATGCATGTTTGTGTTTTTATATTGTAAACTGCCCTGTGATTCACGGATGTATGGTGGTATAGAAATTTAATAAATAGATAATAAAATATAAGCTAGGAGTTCCACAGGGCAGGGGCACACACACTAAAGGTTTGGCCCTGATAAAGGCAGCTAAACCTCAAGGGTACCTCTCTCTCTCGGACAGATGCTCTTATATCCAACTAGGAGAACAAGCTACCTAACAAAATAGTTCTTAGTGTACTGGATTAGTCATTTGTATTACTGATAAGGCATACCATATTATCCACCAAAGTGGGACTGAATATGGAGTATAAAATAAACTCAGAGAAAGTTATTTCCATAGTACTACTTGTAGTTTTCATTATAAGTTTTGACTTACAAAGCACTGCCCATATGCTGCACTGCAGTGTGTGGAATAAATATATTATTACAAGTACAGTATTATGTATGCCTCTAGGCAATGTACAGTTTAAAACAGATTAACAGTATAGAACATCATGATCAAACTACAGCTAGCAACACAATCCCACCACAAGCGCGCGCTCTCTCTCTCTCTCTCTCTCTCTCTCTCTCACACACACACACACACACACAAATCGCTCTTAGATTATATAATTCCAATAAGCAATATTAAAACACTGGCTGAAAAAGATGCTAAGTTTTTTTTATGTTGAAAACAATTAAAAGACTTCTGAGAAAAGAAAGGGGTGGGGTAGGAGAAGCAGCTCCCTTGGGGAGAATGATCCACAGGCAGTGAATGGGCATGGCCGAAAAGGCCGTCATTCATTGACACTGTCCAAATCTCCACAGAAGAGCACTCGATCTCTGAGGATGATACAACGCTTCTTCAATATGATCAGATAAAAGATCTTGCTATGACCATTCTAATTCTAAGTCACTGTTGCAACATGAACATGTAATTTAAGAACAAATTAAGTAAAATGTTGCTTAATAACTAGGATGTTAATGAAGGTCCCCTGAACCCCAGCTTACCAATGTTTGATCTTACTCTAAAGGAGGCAATTGTGAAAACAGCTCACACCAAGAGTGTAAGTGGTTAGAAAACTAGCCTGAGTTTACCTTCATATAGCTCTAGCTTATGGGTTGTTTTTTCCTCCCATTTCCAATTGGAGTGTTTGAACAAGGAGAGGCTTTTGTCAACTCTCATTTTCATTTTTGGAGGATCCAAAAATATTGCTTTTGATCATCCTAGGAAAAAAAGTAGCACAATTTCCCCAACCTATAGCCGCCTCAGATGTTTTGAGCTACAACGCCCATCAGCACCAACAAACATATTGCGCTAACTGGAAGTTATGGGTCAGGAAAGGCTGAAGGAATCTGTAAAGTAAAACTTGATGTATACAGTTGATTTAAGCATGCGAATTATGTGACAGAGACCTTTCATATATTGGCACCTTAAAATTTATATGAAGGATTGTGTGTTTAACATTCCCCTCCCCCTCCCCGCCCTGAAAAATATTTCAAAATTCCCTTTCATATAAAAGCTTGCATTAAATTCTAATGCAGCAGACTGGGAATTAATGCTTTTTAATTTGCTCCTAAATTTTATCATTCAACTGCAGAGACCCAAGGGTTGGTCGTCTTCTGTAGCTGCAGCAGTGCCCTTGTAAGATTCTACAACTAGAGCCAGTGTGGCATTATGGGCAGTGCCAGGCTTGAACCAGAAAGACTCGGGTTCAAATCCCCCCTCAGCCATGAAGCTCACCTTGGCCTGCCACTCATTCTCAGCATAACCAACTATCAAGGCTGGTGCAAGGATAAAAATGAATGCTGGGGGTGAGGGAGACAGGACGGGACACATCCATCTGTACCAGACTACCTTGGCGGAGGAAGGTTTGCTGTTTGCTAAATAATACCCAAACCCTTCCCACATGCGTGTAGCAGGTCAGACTGAAAACAAGGGGTGCCTTTAGACATCTGTGGCACTTTACAGCGTAGAACACATAAATAACAGCAGCAAAGTTACTTGTTTGGAAGTTGTAAAACCAGTTCCACCGTACAGTACTGGTTAAGCAGCAATCTTTACCCTACAGGCCTAAGGGAATGTGCAAGAGTAGCAATTAGAATTTCTTTTTTAAAAATACTCATGGCAAAGGGTGATATTCAATGGCAGTCAGGGCATTACTCAGTTGGATATCACACAAATAATTCCTGAATGCCCCTTGGAATTATGCCACACATTATTTTCATTTATAAATATTTACAACATGCTTTTCTGCTAAACAGAACATTTAAAGAAGTGGCCACAATCTCAATGATATATGTCTAAAAAGCTCATGTAGATAGGATAGATAAACCCAAATAGCTGAGAGCAAAACAAGTACAGAAACAAATGCAGCAAACAGAAAGTAAACTATTCCCAAAGCCCTCAAAACAGTCTTTGGCTGCAATATTATGCTCACTTATCTGGGACTAAGTTCCATTGAACTCAGTGGAGCTTACTTCTGAGTAGAAATGTATAGGATTGTGCTATTAGTGTGGAGACAGAAGCCAGGAGTGAAGAGGCCAGATGTATCACTGAGATGAGGGAGATGCAGAGATTGTGCAATGGCTGATAAGGCCCTGCCCTAGTAAAGCACCCACACATCCACCAAAATGCAGGAGAACACAGCCTTTCCTCATAATTAAAGAGTCAAAATAGTCTGTGGAATTAACTACCAGCTAATTATTTTATGCCTGATTTTTAATTAAAGCATTCCGAAGATAAAGGCAAGCTCCTTAGTTATTTAAAAGAGAGAAGAATTATTTTTAGGATGATAAAAAGCAACTACGCTTTTATCTTGGGGCAATAACTTTGCCCAGTATTTAATACTAAACTGTGAATGAGGAACAGTAGCAGGAACGTAAGCTTACCTTAAACGTAGCTTGATATCAAGATGGATCCTAAGAAACTAGAGGCTTTCCCACCTCCTCCTTTCCACTGAAGTTCCCTGTTCCCCCTTGAAAAGCCAATCCAGAGGGCTTGTAAACCCTAAGGAACAGCATGGGGAGCTACTACTGGAAGGAGCTGGCAAAAGCTGAGAAACCCGCCCCCTGCCAGCAGCTGTCTGGATCCAACCTGCACCCTGGTACACAACTGTACTGTGTGTGTTCTTCTGTAGCCACCTTCATCTGGTATGCCTAGAGGTGTCTTGACAGGCAGACGGTGATCTATATTGCTCTCATTCCTTCTCCTGCATGCTTCCTATACACACAAAAAATCAGAGAAGGAGCAGGCAAGTAAAAGAAGTTAGGGTCCCCACCATTTAAGTCCTCACTACTGCTAACCATGGGAGAAATTTAAGAAGCAAAACAAGATCAATCAAGAGCAGTTAGATAGGAAATTATAAATGCTTCTTGTGCAAAATACCAATTTTTTCCTCCTCCAATTCCAACCATTTCCTGGGGATTCCTCAACACCTGGGATAAGCTTTGGGGGTTGTATAGGGAGTGGTAAATTCATGCTGCACTGTAAAAAACCTAAAGTCTTAATGTAGCAATTCTGGTGGCAATTCTTATTCACCACAGATTATCAGGCAAGTGGCTGTTTACAAGCGCAGTGTTAAAAAAAACATTTGAATTTTCCCATAAAGGAGTAACCTTAAATTTTCATTTTATGTTCACATTGTATTTTTATAATCTATATGGGGGGGGAGGTACATAGTGTGAGGAGAGTAATTATTGTTGATAGTATAATAATGCTGTAATAAATAGTAAAAATAAATAAGTGAACTCCAGGACAGAACCACTTCTAAAAATAAAATAATTATGACCAGAGTAATTGCCACGACTGAGCTATTTAAATGTAAATTAATCCATTCACGTCTCCATAGGAGACATGTGCAAAAAAAATAAGGTAGGCATCAATCTTATGGCTGCTTTTGTTGCATACTAAGGAGAAGGAATCTTGGCTATCTAAGCGAATTTTACTCACTTGTTGAGATAAAGCAGACTGCAGGCTTCAGCTACACTTAAGGGTTGTGTTTGCATGCAAAGTTAAACCATGATTTTAGCCCAATTGTGGTTCTCCTGACCCCCCCCCAGCCAATTCTGGGGAAGAGGAGAGGAGAAGCCCCATTGAACAACTGGAAGCCCTTGCGCAGGGCTTCCATTGATGGGACTCGTTAGCTGAATCCTGTCCTATGTGACTTAGTTGCATCTGGAGTATTTTGCCCAGTTGGGGGCACCACATTAAAAGAATGACACTTATTAACTACAGTGCTTCCAAAGAAGGAAGATCCGCATGGTGAGGGGTCTGGTAACTAAGTGATATGAGTTATGTACATTTAGTCTCAAGAAGATTAAAGGAGTACATGACTGTGGTCTTCAAATATCTGAAGGGTTCTCATGTACAAGTGTTCCCTGTTGCTCCAGAGGGTGGGATTAGAACAGATGGTTGGAAAATGCAGAGAAGCAGATTTCTGCTAACATTAGCAGAAACCAGAGTGGGGGCGAGACATTGCACACCTAAGACTGGGCCCAGCCTTCTAATACTGCTGTGCTGCCTTACATATTCCTTTCTTTGCTCACCAAACCTGAGAATGCTCCTGGCTTCTCTGAGAGCAAGGCATTGCGGAAGAGTCGTCCAGAGAGTGCCAGTGTGGCCCTCACTTTGCAGCACTTGAATCACAGCTTAAATATACAATTATAAACTTCTTCAAAACACTAAAGTTTTAAGAAAATGTTGACGTGTATTCTGAAGCAAAAATTGTGCAAGCACCCTCTGGGTGACTGCTTCCACAAGGCCTCACTCTAGGGAACTCTTTGTCAAAGTGAAGCCAGGCGTTCTAGTGCCACTGCAGCTGGGGGGAGCAGGTGAGTGAGTAGGGGAAGTGGCAGCAGTAGATGGGCAGACGAGCCACCATATTTTTCGCTCCATAAGACGCACCCGACCATAAGACGCACCTAGTTTTAGAGGAGGAGAACAAGGGAAAAAAATATTCTCTCCCTCTCTGCTCAGCGCCTCTCCAGCAAAGCGGGAGGAGAAAAGGAAGGGGCCCCTTTTCTCCTCCCGCTTCGCTGAAGGGGCCCGAGCGCAGTGGGAGTGAAAGCAATGCGAAGCCTCCTGAGCACAGTGAGAGGCTCCCGCTGCGCCCAGGAGGCTTCAGGAAAAGCTGCGCAGCCTGCATTCGCTCCATAAGATGCACACACATTTCCCCTTACTTTTTAGGAGGGGAAAAGTGCATCTCATAGAGCGAAAAATATCGTAATTATGTTAGCAGACAGCCAGCTGGTTTGTTAATAGCAATGGTGGTGGCTGGCTGGCCCTGTGGCTAGAAGATGGTGGGTCATATGATCTGTTACTCTTCCCCATCCACTTCATTCAGTGTGGGCCTGGAAGAAATTTTCTCACAGCATTAATACTGATTGAATTAGTTTTTTTTATGTGCTGCATTTTAATCCATGGCTTAAGTATTACGTGCGAACACAACCTCACTGCTTCAGATGGCACACAGTTGGCCTTTTGACTATGAATCAACAGCCGATCAGATAAGCAGCTAATAATATTGTATATAGCAAAAGGAAACTTACCAAGTACTTCCAGATGGTTGAAGGCAATATGGAAGATACTCAAATTAAGCAAATAAAAAACTTCATTCTAGCTCAATGACTATCAAACTACTATATAAAATACAGACAGGATGGCATTAATGAGCTATGATATCAGGCTAGCAAACCTGAATTTATTACAATTTCAGATTGAAAGGAGAGGATTTGGTATTGACTCTTCCTAACAGAAAAACTGTACAGGGGAGAAGCTGCTACATAAAACTGCACTGGCACTTTCTCCTGTATGCCATGACATCAGAGTGCATTGTTAGCACATATTAGGAGCTGGATACACTGAAGTGATATTTAAAAGTCCTCTCCAGACTTCAGAAAGAAGGGACATCATCTGCAACACAGCATGAGTTTCATGTACCAGCACCAACACAATTGGGTAGGAAGTGTAAGATTTTAGATATCCAACACACTCGTGAAAACTGATTTCAAGTAACAGCAAGCTATATAGGTAGGCCAATATTATGTATTCAGGTAGGTCAATATTAGTAGCTGCTGCCCATATTTGGAGCTACAGAGATTGTGTAATTCAGAGGCTTTTGCAAATGTCATCTGATAAACTGCCATGAAAAAGAACAAATCTTCTAAACAATTTTACACAATAATTTACATATGTGTAGTTTATTTTGTTTTTTGAGCTAAATTTTGTAAATACAAAGTGTGTCATGAAGCCCACAGCATTAAATGGCACTTCTGCATAATGATGTGAGACTGTGCACTTATGTGGAAGCAAGTCATACTGAACTTGGTGGAGCTTACATCTTGAGTAAACATGCAAAGGATCAGGCTGCCCATCTCTAGAAACTAAACAGTACAATCCTAAACATGACTACTAAAAATACATTGTATTGAACTCGATAGGGCAGGTAAATGGGGTTGAGGTTGCAGTCTTAGTTAATCTACGAAATCGTTTTAAATTACAATGCACAGTGCATTGTTTCTGGGATTCAAGCACAAAAATGTATGGGATTCCTAAGATCCTCAACTTTCAACACATGATCTGCTTTCTCTACCTAACTTTCAGCTGCCTCCACTTCCTAAGACAGTCTAGGTGGGAAGGAGAAACTAGGTAAGATGATGATGATGATGATGATGATGATGAATTATTAAATTTCTATACTGCCCTTCATCCAAGGATCACAGAGAGGTTTACAATCTAAAAAAGGCAAAAATACATAACATAGCAACAAACAAAAACAGTACCCCCTCTAACAGTTTAAAAGACCATAGATTGGCTAATTAGCTAAAGGCCTGAAAGAAGAAGTATGTTTTTGCCTGGCACCTAAAGGTATGTAAGATATGTAATGAAGGTGCTTGGGGAGAGCATTCCACAAGCAGGAAGCCACCGCAGAAAAGGTGTTCAATGTATGGGTGCCTTTTGTTGAATATGTACCGTTCAGGTTATTACAACTGTACAGGCAGTGCCCATTTTGCGCACGTCTGATTGACACACAACCACCAACACTTGGGTCCTTTTAGACCCAGAAGAGGGCAGAACAAGGGATGGAACAGAGAAGCTTATGCACGCTCCACTAATGTGGGGGGGGGCAGGAATGGAACCCCCGTGCAAAATGGTTGCTACCTATATTATGTGTTTTACTTATTTTAAAATTATAATTGCTTTACTTGTTTTTGTAATTGTATATTGTTGCAACCTGTCCTGGGACTTTATGGCAAAGGGCAAGGAATCTTACAAATAAATAAGTAAATACAGCAGCTTTCATATTATTGAAAAAAAGTTTCGCTTCTATTATAAAAGTGTAATTATGGCTAGCCTCTGTTAACCTGGCACTTGAACAGTAAAGTTATCATCAATTTAATTATATGCAAAGTTCTGTATAAGTAAAAGGATTGGGGAGGGGGGCGACAAGCAAATAAAGATTTGGGGTTGATGTTCGTGAATTTTAAACAATTAGCTTCAAATCACAGATAGCATATTTTAGATTAATGTACACTTTATAAAGTCAAGAGGTTGGCAGCCTTCTTCAGCAACTTCCATAATCTCTGACCATTGGTAATGAGGACCGGGGCTGATGAGAGCTGTGTCTCATTTGAAAGGCCACAAATTGGGGAAGGCCAACTTAATGCTTCAGTATTATTATTGTTGTGTCAGACAGCAATAAATTCAAGTTAGCAGCTCAATCCTGAAACTGCTTCACTTGTTTTATGCAGTTTTAATCCTGGGAAGGATTACGGTGTAAGAAAGAGATACAGTACTTCTAACTTTTCTTCTTTCATTGGCCACTGGCTGGATTGTTGTTGTTTTTTAAATAACTCTTTACTGGGTTTTATATGAAGGACCACAATTATAAATAAATAAACCAAATAAATAGACCAAAGCCATCTTGTATCATCATTCATGGATAACAAAAATAGCGTATCTCAGACATTTGGTTTGTGGTTAGTGGTCAATATATAGGTTCCTGGTTTATAAACTAATTTAAACAAGATAAAAGTAACAGTTAATATTCAATATCACGTAGCCAACTGTACCATCAAATATCCTTGTGGTTGTGTTAAAACTGAATATGGATAATAATCATTTTCTTTTTAGGTTACAAATAAAGCAAAATTAGGTACTGATATATAATTGAACGTGAGAATGGAAGTGAAAATCTTGTTTAAATAAACCAAATTGAGCCAAAGGCTGGGGGTGGGGGGTGGGATTGTTCATACATACTAGCTGTAATAATAAAATTTCAGGTCTTATATATATGTTCATAAATGTACCAACCAAGCACATACATAGATCAGCACAGGAAGACCGACCTGAAACCATTTTGACTCCCAAGCTGACCAAATGTTTCTCTGCAAGGAGGAAGGAAGTGAAAAACCTTCCTTGTTACAGGAATTGGGTAATCACCATTTCAAAGGAATGGGAAGGCTACCAGGAAAGGCAATCAGATAAGGCATTATCAGATAACCTGACTGACAGGAAAAGCAACAACATTCAAATTTCTGTTGTAGGCCACCTTTTCTGTGATGTAGGTATGATGTTTGTGGGGTGGTGGTGGTCTTGGGTTACACCTTCTGTGATGTATGTATGATGTATGGAGAGGTGGTCTTGAGCTCCAGGGCAGGGAGTTAAAAATGTCTATTTTCTGTTATTTTCTCCTACCAAGAAGGAACCCACGTAAGGACTCTATACGGGCTCTTGGATACCCCATAAGGGGAAAAGGGCAGATTTTCTTTACAACACAGCATATGTAATAAAATCAAACCACTGGGGTGAAGCCACCCTTCTTGATCTGTCCACATGTCAACCACAGCATATTTGTTAGTCTCTCAAGAAGCGCTACTTTCTAGACTGTCTTATATCGGTTATCTACTGTTACACCAAAAAGATCTTTCTAGTGTCGACTATGTTACATTGTGCAGACTGCAATAAATGGCTTATTAATTCTTTGTTCTGTAAACTCAGATCATTGCCTTAGCCCCTCCACATGAAAAGAAGAAACAGGGTTAAACTACACAAAGTCAATCATGCAAGTATTAATTTTTTCAGCCAGAATCCTTCCCACCCCAGCCACAATTTCTAAGGGATAATATTAAATGCTTGTTCTGTAATGCTGATGAAAAAAGCTGTTGAAGCAATGGTATTTGAATAGCTAGATCAAACTGGTTAGAGCATGGGAATTTCCAGATGCCCAAGTAGGTTAATTTTGTTCCTGTGATACGACTATAGAAACTCTGATTACTTAATCACATTTTCTCCCTTCCAGGAACACAGGTTCTGCTCACAAGGCACCAAATTCAGTATGTACTTATGTACGCTAATGTCTAGTTTTCAAGTATCCAATTCTACAAGCCTATGCATACTTTCTAAGGAGTAAGTCCTATTTACTCAAAAAGACTTATTTCTGAGAAAGAATTCTTAGGATTGCTCTGCCTGTCATTCACCTTGATTTTGAACAGGTTTACTTAGGATCTGGATCCCATGAGGTACTTTTTGATAAGAATATTTAAGATTGCAATCAGTAAAGGTAAAAACGGTAAAGCATTTCAGCTTCTGATTAATTTAGTTCTCATAAGCCCATGCCTGTGTCAAGTTCTTAGTCAATTTCTTTTCCAACAGGGACTGCGGTAAACCTGCATTACAGTTCCTTGAAATGTGTTCTATATACGGTACTTTGAACTATGAACTCCTGATATGCTGTAAGTAGCACCACAAAATTCATGTAATGGGAATCAAGGGACTGAAATAGAACTCAGAAATATTGTTTTAAAAGAAATAACAAGGATGATATGACAGAATTTACAACTAGCTTTTGATAGTTGAGATAATGAATTATATGGTAAAAGGAGAACTTTTATTTCAGTAACAACAGTCAAAATTAAAGAGAGCAGAATTTGAATTAATCTCCGACTGCTTTTCAACAGCTTGCAGAGCTCCTAGCAGCTAAACTACTATGAAAAAGAATGATAAAAAGCTGGAGTTCAGCTACTAATTAACAGAAGCTGGAAGAAAAGACAAGAGGGGTTAAATGGATCACTAGTTGCTTGGCTGCCTCTTCTGAAACTTTGGGGTTTTTTCCACCAGCAAAGAACAGACCTTTAACCCAAATATTACTGTTTGCAATGCATCAGCATCTAACAAGATAAGCAGTGATGTTGTGAATAGGTAAACACAGTTACAATTGCTTTGACTGTGTTTGTGGAAGAATATCAGCAATTCAATGACAGGGCAGCTCAGAAGGGCCAACCCTGTGTTGCACTATGTTATGCATCCATCATGTGTTCAGATTCTTAGTAACATCTGAATAGTCAACGATGTGTCAAAGAGAAAGGATTGAGTAATGAATCATGCAACACTTTCCAAGTGCCATGGTGACTAAGATTACAAGCTTTCCACAGTGACGAACCCAAACTCTTCAACTATGAAAGGAAAAGAAAAAGGAAAAGACTAGCCAGGAGCCCTCATGCTTGTCCTCCGTTCATATCTCTATACCGGGGGTGTCCAACTTCCAAGAGATTGCGATCTACTCCCACTATAAACAAACTGGCAGTGATCAACCCATTGGATTGACTGGAGTTTTTGAGCTTTTTGGGGGGAGGATCAGCCAAAGTTGTTGCGTTGGTTTGTCGGGGGGGGGGGGGCATCAGTGTCCCTCGATTGACCAGGATCGACCAGGTACATCCGTGATTGACAGGTGGATCGTGATCGACCTGTTGGACACCCCTGCTCTATAACATGTACTCTTATGATTTCTGAACTGGGCTACTTGGCTTACGTCCTCCCCTTCCATAGATGGCCAACAAAAAATGGAAAGAAAGAGCAGTTATTGCTCAGCACTCCTGGAATGGGATCATGGACAATGCAGGTGAGCTTAGTCCCAGTTTATCCAACAACTGTTGAAGAGGTGCTCCATTCTGCCAGTGGATCACCCACATTATACTGCAGGGGCCTGAAATGAAGCCTTGATGTTTTCCATGAGTAAGTTTAGACCTCAGAAATATTTAACCATGCCAAGTAACATTCTAAAGGTAAAGGTAAAGGGACCCCTGACCATTAGTTCCAGTCGGGGGCGACTCTGGGGCTGCAGCGCTCATCTCGCTTTATTAGCCGAGGGAGCCAGCGTACAGCTTCCAGGTCATGTGGCCAGCATGACTAAGCTGCACGGAAACGCCGTTTACCTTCCCGCAGGAGCGGTACCTATTTATCTACTTGCACTCTGATGTGCTTTCGAACTGCTAGGTTGGCAGGAGCAGGGACCGAGCAACGGGAGCTCACCCCATCACGGGGATTTGAACCGCCGACCTTCTGATCGGCAAGCCCTAGGCTCTGTGGTTTAACCCACAGGGCCACCTGCATCCCATAACATTCTATTCATTCTACTCATGTCTCTAATTAGGCTCTATACTAAGCTACTGATGATGAAATTATTTCATCAAGTTTCCCTCTGCTTTAAAAAAAATAAATCCAACCAGCATTAAAACACTGGTTAGGACTTCTATTTGATTAAATACCTATTGCCTCTCAAGGGGTTTCTGCTCTATTTTTTCTTAGCTGAATATACAGTAATGCAACATTTCATTATTCATCTTCTGTGCTGCATCTAAATGTTCTAAAGATGTGTGACTTATCTAGCTGTTGCTACCAATGCTAGCGCTAATTTCCAGAGTGAAAGTTGTTACTCTACAATAGGGGTAAGCAACCTTTTTCAGCCGTGGGCCGGTCCACCGTCCCTCAGACCATGTGGTGGGCCGGACTATACTTTGGAAAAAAAAAGAAGAACAAATTACTATGCCCCACAAATACCCCAGAGATGCATTTTAAATAAAAGGACACATTCTACTCATGTAAAAACACACTGATTCCCAGACCGTCTCCAGGCCGGATTGAGAAGGCGATTGGGCCGCATCGCCTACCCCTGCTCTACAAGGTTAGCATCTGTTTACTATCCATGTTGTTCTGTCCACTGTGCACAATGGCCAGATTCAATGGCCTTCAGGTGACCAAAGGAACTACGGCTTGTTTTAACACACTTTGTCCTCCTTCTGTCCTCTTATTCCCACTCTCAGCTGTCTCTCCACTTGACATCCAAAAAGGAAACACCAGGGAGAGTGGGGAAAGCCTCTGTTAGCACATGTTTGCCACACTAGCAACCCTTGGCTTACTGTGAGGTGTCAGGTGAGTCACTGGTTAAAGATGCACATGAAAAAAAACTCTTGAGGATAATTTAGTAGCTATGATTCTACAAATGTGTAAAGAGCCAGTATGTTAAGTTTTTCTTATCTGAAAGGGAAACCAAGTAACCACATTTCAGAGCTAAGATGAAACTATTAGGACTGCAATCATTACACACTTGCTACATGGGAGCAAAAGCTTTGATTTAAATCAGATTCTTTGAAGAATATAAACATAAAACAACACATTTCATTTTAAAGTATCATAGTTTGAAATTATGTGACTGCGTAATTAAAGGTCTAAACACAAAATCTATTTGAACTTAACTCATTAAATTTCATCCAACACTTTTTACTAGAGTTTAAGAGTTCTTTCAACTAGGCTTTACTCAGAGTAGACCCAGTGAAATCAATGCATCTGACAGTCATGTTTATTCATTTCAATGGCTCTACTCAAAGTAAAATTTAGCTGAATACTACCCAAACTCTTTATATTTAAAAACAAACCCAGGGACAAAAAATACAGTGGTACCTTGGGTTACAGACGCTTCAGGTTACAGACTCCGCTAACCCAGAAATAGTGCTTCAGGTTAAGAACTTTGCTTCAGGATGAGAACAGAAATCGTGCTCTGGAAGCGTGGCAGGCCCCATTAGCTAAAGCGGTGCTTCAGGTTAAGAACAGTTTCAGGTTAAGAACGGACCTCCAGAACGAATTACAGTGGTGCCTCGCAAGACGAAATTAATCCGTTCCGTGAGGCTCTTCATATAGTGGTTTTTTCGTCTTGCGAAGCAAGCCCATTGACAGCTTAGCGGATTAGCGCTATTAGCGGTTTAGCGGCTTTTAGCGGATCAGCTGATAAGCGGCTTAGGGCTTAGGAAAAGGGGGAAAAAAGGGAAAAACCCCCGCTGGAACTTGCAAGACATTTTCGTCTTGCGAAGCAAGCCCATAGGGAAATTCGTTTTGCGAAGCGCCTCCAAAACGGAAATCTCTTTCGTCTAGCGGGTTTTCCGTCTTGCGAGGCGTTCGTCTTGCGGGGCACCACCGTAAATTCTTAACCCGAGGTACCACTGTATTTGACTTCTGGAGGTGAAGCCACTGTAAATAGGTCAAGAGCTCTGAGGTGGGGACATGTTGACTACTGCTCCTGGTCATGGTAGAAACTGTCACTTGTGTTCCCTTTTTAAATGTGATGCTCAGATTGTGCTAGCCCTTCTTCTATAACAGCAGACATCATGGATGCATACATGGAAGGTGGGGAGAAAGCATGGAAAATTGCTTGTGGGCACATGTATAATTTGAAATGGTAAAGGGACCCCTGACCATTAAGTCCAGTCGCGGACGACTCGGGTTGTGGCGCTCATCTCGCTTTACTGGCCAAGGGAGCCAGTGTTTGGAGGGTAATTCAGTCAGCTGCTTCACTCCTTTTCTGGTCAAGTGGTAGAAGAATGCAGAGTAGTCTGCATTCCTGAAAGACACTCCAGTAGTAGTGCTTGGAACGGAAGGGTTGCTTTGCCAGCAGCCTTGGACCAGCAGCTATAGTGTCATAAGTGTGATAATGGCTGGTTGAACAATGGCTAAGAACAGTAGCATGTATCAGTCTCAGTCACCAGCTGAAGTGCCTTCAAGTTTTTGCTCAGGGCACATTCATCAAGGCAGGCATGCTGCTACTCTCTAGTATGACAAATTGCCAGCTATCCTCCAAGCTCTGAAGGTGCTGAGGTACATGGGAAATTTCCAAGCAACTGTGTGGTAACCCCGCCCCGCTCCCTCTCCAGTTCCAAGGTTTGGAGAAAGGCTACATATTGTGGATGGGAGAACCAAAGGCCTGAGGGTCAAATGTGACCCTCAAGATCTCTGACTAGCTCTTGGAACTCTCCCCAGGCCACATCCCTCAATGACCTTGTGTCCTTCAACTCTAACAATGACTTGGAGGTCTTTAAGCAGAGGCCTGACAACCATATGTCAGGAGTGCTCTGATGGTGTTTCCTGCTTGGCAGGGGGTTGGACTCGATGGCCCTTGTGGTCTCTTCCAACTCTATGATTCTTGCTTACCTTAGGGTTGTCATACACCCAGAATTTCCTGGACATAGCCAGGATTCAGCAGTCTGGGCAGAAATCGCTGAAATGTCCGGGAAAATCTGGACGTATGGCAATCCATGTCAGCAGTGTTGTTTTTGCCAATTTCCCTTAAAAATAGCTCAACAGCTTCTTGGGGGGGGGATTTTGTCTGGATTTTCACCTTTTGAAATATGGCAGCCCTACCCTGCCTGGATAGAAGAGGGAATGGTGTGAATGGGTGGGTAGAAGGTAGCCTACTGTATAAACTCACAAGATTACATTTATTACGTTTCCCACCCTGGCCTCTAGCCCTGCCCACAATTTACATGAGGTCCCTGGAAAGTTGCCCAGAAGACAATGTGGTCCTCAGGCGAAAGAGGCATGCAGGCAAAATGTTTGATACCAGGGCCTAAAGCCCACTGTGTGGCTTCAGGAAATACTGCCCAACAGTGCATGATCCTCTCTACTTCTTTCTGGATCAGAGAAGGGGTTATAACTGGTGGGGGGAGGGCTAGCAACTGCAATGTTTGGCTAAACCAGCAAGGTTAGAATTACACAGCCCTATTCTCAACTCCGTTTTCTCTGCTCAGTGATCTCATATTATTATGTAAGTACTCATTGAAAGTATGCTCTCTCTCACAGTAGTTGAATTAGTAGCAAGCACTGGTACTTTCCCCCTCTCTCTGATCCAGAGTTTACATTGTGTTGGTGCCCAGCAGAATAAGTGGTACTTATTTATTTAGGAATATTTTTACCTCCTCCCTCAGTATTGCTGAAGTGACATTGTTCCCTTCTTCATGTGCCTCCTCCTTGAGAGGTCAGGAGGGTGGCAACACGAGAATGGGCCTTCTCTGCAGTGGCTCCCTGGCTTTTACCGGACTTGATTTAACCAGGCTTTTGCCGGACTTGATTTAACATCCTATACCCTTTTTAAAATGCTGGCTCTTTTTTTTGGGGGGGGGGAGTTATTGGGTTATTATTTTTGTTTTGATTTTATGTATTTGATGTTTTATGTGAACTGCCCTGAGACCTTCAGGTATAGTGCAGTATAGAAATTAAATAAATAAATAAAACCATTAGAAACAATAAAATCAAAGGGCAATAAAATAGCAAAAGCATAAAGTTGCAACAGCATAATAAAACAAAATTCAGCCAAGGTGGTCTTGGGAAATAAGCAGGCATTTGCATAACAACACTAATGTGTAAGAGCCTTTGCCAGAAGCTTCCCTAAGGAAGACATTCCAGAGGCAGGAAGCCAACACCAAAAAAAGCAGAGATACAGAGAAAAGGTTCTCCAAAGGTCTACTTAGCATATGGGCCAGGTCATTCGCTGAAGGAAGTACTTTAGTACCCGGGTCCCAATTTATATAGGGCTTTAAAAAGGTAAGCACTTACACAATGAATCAAGTCTAGAAACTTGACAGGGCTACTTCTGGGTAAACATGCAGCCTACGCTGTTGAATATTCCAGGTACAATCTTTGGCCCACCAAGGACTATAAGGCCTACTGCATTCAGCTAAAATCTGACCTGCTATTTTATGAATTGCCGCAGCTAACCCTTATGTTTATGTTGCTGTTTTTGAACAACTCCAGCTAGTGGATCTGGGGCTCTGGAATGAAAAAACAAAATAGACCCCCATCAGCCTAAAGTAATGTGTGGTGTATTGTTAGGTATTTATTATTGTGCACGGCAAGCTAGGACTATCTTTACTGTCAATCAGGTGGCAAGAACGTTTTACTTTTGTAACAAGGAGAAATATCAACTATCTAGTTGTCCTTGCTTCTGGACAGTGCCCAAACTTAAGTCTTCAGGTGTTATGCTGCTTGGTATACTTGCAGAAATCCTCAATTTCACAATTGCTGCCCCAAGCAATTACAAATCATTGCAGCTCACTTGTGTGGGCTACACTCCCAGAAGTATGACCAGAGGTTCTTTGATAATGTTAGAAGAGAATGAGATTTTTAATCGCAAAGTTATGGGTTTGAGCCCCACATTAGGCAAAAAGATTCCTGCATTGCAGGGGCTGGACTACACTACCTTCATGGTCCCTTCAAGTTTGATGATTCTGTAAGTTTTAATTGCTACAGCAACCAAGACAGGGTTAAACATTCAGGACATTTTATAATCAGCCCTTTCCCCTGGCAATTCAAAGCATGATTTCAAATCCCCTTGATCCACCCACACAGAACATCCTGACTTTTTAAGAACATGGTCTTCTAAGAGATTCTCACCTTTTATTATAACTTGTTCCTTAAAGTGTGTGTGTCAGACTAACAGACTCATGATTTTTACAATCCTGATTAACTACAAAATAGCATATAGATTTCAAAGTTTGAAAAGTGGAGTAGCATCTAAGAGCTATGCATTGACAAACGCACTTCTCTATGTTTGTTTTGTCCTTTGTCCATAACATTTGACGTACACTTAAACCTTTATTCAGTAATAACTTTCACTGAGTTATTACAAAGGATTTACTAAACAGGATTTACTTCCAAGCATAAACTCTTTTTTCAGTTTCTGTAATCTACCTTTAATCTGCATCATGCACAAAGAAGCCCTAAGGCTTCTTTCATGAATACACATATGCAATCACTACCAAGGAGCATATTTGGAAGACACTTGAAACTGAGCAGTTGCCTTCATTTACCAGTGTCTGTAAACAGAATGGTCGCAATTATCGAGCTTCAGTACTTCCTATAGCCAGCAATCAGATTTACCATGGTTCTCTTCAGTCTGCCTCAGCTCCAATCAGCGTGCTGGTGTTCTGCTACTGCCTTCCATACTCTCCAGTACCACTCCCTTGCCAACAGTCCCTTCTCCTCCACCATTCCAGGTTTCCCCAATCTGGTGCCCAACATTGGTTTTAGATTACAACTTCCATCAATTCTAAGAATTAAGCATCCTGGTTGGGGGGGGGTGTGATGGGTGTTTAAAGTACACAAAACATCTGGCTGGTATCAGGTTGAGGGAGGTTACGTCAGACTCTTAAGCAGTAAGCTTTCCCCCAATCTTTAAAATATATATATATTTGATTATAATGTACAAAACAAAACAGGTGAGGATGTGTGTTTGTCTCTCATAGTAAGTATATTAAGTTCTGTCCCAGAACCTGAGGAATGCAGATGACATGTTTATAGCAAGCTGAAGTTCTTTCATGTATATCACAAACGTCTCCCAAGTTGCCAGAAAATTCCAGTACTTTTGCCTTCCCATTTGCTTATGTTATAATAATAATAATAATTTATTATTTGTACCCCGCCCATCTGGCTGGGTTTCCCCAGCCACTCTGGGCGGCTTCCATAAAAACCAAAAATACACTAAAATATCACAGATTAAAAACTTCCCTGAACAGGGCTGCCTTAAGATGTCTTCTGAATGTCAGGTAGTTATTTATCGCTTTGACATCTGATGGGAGGGCGTTCCACAGGGCGGGCGCCACTATCAAGAAGGCCCTCTGCCTGGTTCCCTGTAGCTTTGCTTCTCGCAATGAGGGAACCGCCAGAAGGCCCTCGGCGCTGGACCTCAGCGTCCGGGCAGAACGATGGGGGTGGAGATGCTCCTTCAGGTATACTGGGCCGAGGCCGTTTAGGGCTTTAAAGGTCAGCACCAGCACTTTGAATTGTGCTCAGAAACGTACTGGGAGCCAATGTAGGTCTTTCAAGACCGGTGTTATGTGGTCTCGGCGGCTGCCCCCAGTCACCAGTCTAGCTGCCGCATTCTGGATTAGTTGTAGTTTCCGAGTCACCTTCAAAGGTAGCCCCATGTAGAGCGCATTGCAGTAGTCCAAGCAGGAGATAACTAGAGCATGCACCACTCTGGCGAGACAGTCCGCGGGCAGGTAGGGTCTCAGCCTGCGTACCAGGTGGAGTTGGTAGACAGCTACCCTGGATACAGAATTGACCTGCGCCTCCATGGACAGCTGTGAGTCCAAAAGTTTGTTTCTCTACCATGGGTACATGCTACTCTTTGCAACCAGACTCTTAAGCAGCCAGTTGATCCCTCCCTACCTGTAGCATGGCAACTTTTCTCCAGGTTGTTGTACAACTGACCCAGCATGTGACATAAAGGGGAAGGCCTATTAACACCCTGATAACACGGGGACACACCAGGGAATTATGCAAATAGTCCATTCACTTCCTTGGATTATGAGAAGTCTCAAAAGACACCCTTTTGCTACCTTTCACCTAAGCCATACCAGATATATTCTACTCAAGTCTAAAAAGGAAAATCAAAATTTTCTATGAAAATTAAATGGCACTTAATGGGAAAAACCTACAGCATGGGGCATTTTATGAAAGGTAACGTTACTGTTGTCATGCAGGTGACTAGTTAGAGGTAAAGGTAAGGAAATATAAATAACCATGACTATATCCCTATCTATGAAACAGTGGTATTTACCACTTTTAATAAAGTGCTTTGTAACATAACAAAAACTTATTGCAACACGTAATTTTTGTGATCTTTGGCAAGAATGGAAAGATTCAAGAGCACAAAAGAATCAAGGATTCCCCTTATCTGATGAAAGGTAACCAATTCTTGTCAAAACAGATTCCATATTACCTAGCTGAATCCTAAAGTTAATCATTAAACTACACCATCTGAAGGTCATGCTAAAGGCTTTTAAAACAATTTCTGCTGTGTTAAACACCAAATTTAAAGTAGGTTATTTTAAGGCTTATTCATGTTTGGTGTCTGCACCTATATCAGTGTGGTAAATTCTTTATGTGTGAAATCACCCTCATGGAGTGAGATCATTGTGTCAAACCCTACAATAAAATTAACTCCACTAAATGTGAAAGAAGAAAACCTGCACAATTGCTAAAAAAAGAACTCCTATTGAATTCCAGAGGAAGCTTCTACGTTTGGAGCAAATTGGCATGGATTATGCTTGCCACTTCCAATTCAGAATGAATTATTTTTCCACTTTATAGCAGAGGGCTGCAGCTTCTAAGGGACAACTGTCAGTGGAACTGCCCCACTTCACAACAAGGCCTCTGTGTTGCAATTTTCTTCAATATACTGTAATTCATGACCAATGCCAGAAGATCACAAGGTAAGAGCAGCCAGGTCAAGCGCCTGCTATATTCCTCCTTTCAAATTTGTAACTAGGGGGAGCCCTGTTTAGTGTTAGAGTAGAAAACAAATCTCAAGGCCAACTTACTTTTTCACTCAAGCAGAAACAGAAACTGCTCTGTGTCATGTTGATACCTGAATAACAGCAACAGAAATCTGGCCCAACTTCTTTTTACAGTGTATTATCCAGATTTCACCATCACCCTTAGTCAACCACCCGCCCCCTCCCAACGGGGCAACCATATACATATGCACGCGCCCGCCCCCAGGCAAATGTAAAAGTAAATGTGTCTGGGATTGCAACCTAAATGTCTTTGTAGACAAAACCCCTCTACATTTTCACATGAACTCTACCATTCCTGAATACAATATGGACAAGGCTGATGAATGGACTGTGCAGGTCGGACAGGCAGCGAACTGCTAGAAGCGGGTGGGGGGAGAGAACGAGAAAGAGAAGAGCAGAGCCACGCCAGAAGGAGACAGGCTCCCATCTCGACGCCCCAAATCGGAGTCTCTCTCGCACGCGGCCACCGAGGACGCCCCAAGAGGAAATTCCCCCGTTTGTCTCGTAGACCTCAACGCCCATTCGTGAAGCCACAGGCTGAGCAAGAATTTCCCACGTCCAAGCCCGGGGAGCGGGGCGCAGAGCGAGGGCGCCCGCGGAGCCTGCCTGGGGCGGGGAGGGAGAAGGCGCCAAGTCCGCCAAGTCCTTGCGCGCGACCCCTTCCGACGCCCGGCCCAAAGCGCAGCCTCCCCTTCTTGCTCCCCACCACGCCGGCCAGGAGGGCTGCGGCCGCGGGTCCACTCCTGCCTTTCCCGCCTCGCCCGCCCCTCGCCCCACACAAACACACACCTTGGCGACGGAGGCTCGCCTTGCCTTGGCAGACAATGGCCCGGGCCGCCGCCGCTGCTGCTGCCGCTCCTACTCGTGCCGCCGTCGTCGGTGGATCCGCCACCATCGCTTTTCAGGTGGCGATGGCCTCGTCGGCGGCGCCAGAACCCGCCGCGGCTGCTCCCATTGCGCGCCGCTTCCGCCGCGCCTCCCCGCCCCCAGGTGCGGCTCCTGCGCTCTTCTCGCCGGGAACGAGGCCGGTGCTGGAGGCCTGGCGGCGGGGCGCGCGGCTTCCCTCGGCTCTCCCCGACGGCAGCAGGGAAGGGAGAGTTGAAGTCCGGGAAAGGGCGGGTGGCCACGCCGCCGCCGCCGCCAACGCCGCTTCCGCCGGCCTCCCTCCTCCCTCTTTTGCGCGCCAGTGACTCACTCCCTGGCTCGCTCGCTCGCTCGGCGACTCCGACAGAGAGCGCGATGCTCCCGAGGGCACAGCGCGGACGATGCCTAACCCAGCAGCAGCAGCAGCAGCTTCGGCGCCGCGGGCCGGCCAGCTCGCCGGGGGCCGGGGGCCATGCTGGCCAGGAGGCTACTACCTGCTCCGAGGGCAGGGCAGGGCAGGGCGGCGGCGGCGGCGCGGCCACTTGTTGCTCGGGTGCCCTCCGAGGCTGCTCCGCCTCCCGCCAGCCTCTCGCCCCGCTCGCGCAGGAACCCAAGGCAGCCCCTCAGGCGGCCACGCTGCCGCTGCCACCGGAGGAAACAGACGGGGAACGGGGAGAGGAGCGAGCCAGCCAGCGAGAGAGAGAGCCGAGCTCCACCTCCTGGGCGGCCCCTCCGGAGACAGGCCTCGCGGGGGGGGGGGGAGGCGGAGAGGGAGAGGGAGCCCGAACGAGTCCCGCTCCTTCCCCGCGCCGGCTGGAAGTTCAGCAAAGGAGGGAGCGGGGGCGAAGGGGGAAGAGGAGCGCGGCGAAGCGCGGCCGTCGGAAAACGCAAGGCGGGCAGTGCCCGCGAAAGAGCAGCTGCGGATCTAAGGAGGAAACGAGCCCATCGCGGCCACGTCTGAACAAACAAGCTTGCTCAAACTTCCCTTGGCCGCTGGGGAGAAGCACGGCCCTCAAAGGGCTCGACGTAGCCGGAGGGGGCCGGGATGGGGGTTTGAAGGCACCTTGGCAGGTGCGGGACGCCGCCGGAGCGCCTGGCAGGGTTTCTGCTGTAAACCCCGCGGGTGAGATGCCAACGAGGGCGTTTGCCGTTGCAGACAAGGGTCTTCCGTGTAAACGGGTCGTAAAGATCCTTCCCCCCCCCCGGGTTTGGCACCCTAGCCCCCACCACATTCCTGCTTCTTCAGCCCTCTTCACCGGTGGGCGGGTTTTGGTTGTTTGGGTTGTATATTTCTGCCAGCTCCTCAATCACAGGTCTGCCAACCTTCCTTCCATTCTGGGCATGTATAGAGGCATTTTTGCACCTGGGTGCACCTTTAAAAATAATCCCAGGAAGCACACAAGAATAAATGTTACTAGCTGTTTTGTATTTTTCTGTTGTAAACAGCCCTGAGATCTTTGGATGAGGGTGGTATACAAATTTAATAAATAATAATAACAATAGCCTTAGTTATTCTGCTGCACAATAGGGAAAAATGGAAGCTTGTGGTTTTTTGCATGAGGCAATATCCATTCCTGTTTGTTTGTTGTTGCTTTTTAAATACTGAGATCTTGTGGAAGAGTGGTATTTACCTGACTTGCATAAGGTTTGTTTAAGAGTTGTACTGAGGTGGCAGAATTATAGATTAGATGTACTTTCAGCGTACAGCAGTTGGAGGAAATTGGTGTGATGAGTGACCATCTACTGTGCTCAGGTGAGGGGCAAATAGACATTAGGGGTGCGGTGCTAAGAGGCTGCTTATTGAAACATCATGCATGACAAAAGGCCAACTCAAAAAAATACACTAACAATCTTCTACCGGGGGTGATTGGATGGGTGGCTGGGTTATTTTCACTTATCAGATTTTTTACATTAAGGGGAAATCTGGATTAAGTGTGTGTAAATCAATAAATACAGGCCAACGTTTTGATGCCCACAATGTTGTGTGGACTCTGTGAAAAGCATATGCTCACGAACTCATTCCAAAATTCCGGTAGCTCTTTTGCCTGGAAGCCCCCCAGTTGCTTTGTTGCTTTCCTGTTCTTCCTTCACTATCATCAGGACAAATTAGGGCTTCAGTTTTTCATCTACATTTGGTATAATTACACACACAAGCAATTAGTGCACCAAAACAGAATCTCCTCTAGGGGTTTGCTGGACTAAATTCTCATTAGAATTCAGCACAAATACAAGGAAACGGATCCTTGCATGTCGTCTCCAGCTGTTAGCCAGTCTAAATTCTACAAGACATCTGCTAGTTCTGATAGTCACTTCATTACCAAAGTCAATGTAATAATTGCTATTAACAGGACAAGAATTCAGACCTTGGTATGGAAGGGGAAAGCTATTTTTGGGGAAAGGAGTAAGAGTCATCAGGTTCCAAAGGTCAATCCAACTCTCATGTAAATTTGAGGCTAAACTGTTACAAAGCAGTGTAGTTTGAGAGCATTGTTGTGGTATGTTTGTACATTCAAACAATTTATGTATAAACTTAAAATAGACTTGCTTGAGTTGGTTGTATGTCCATAGCAGCCGACTCATTTTGCTTTTATAAGCAGCAGTGAGCCATATAATAGCAAAGTGTATGGGAGAGCTAGGATTCTATTGCCAGTCCATTTTTCATCTAAAAAGTATGGAGCCCCTTGCCCCCTCCAGCACTTTCAACTCATCTACTCCTCTCTCATCCGAGTGCAACAAAATTAAGGGTTCAGTTCTGTGCACTCCAACTTTAAAGTAACCCCACTTAGGATAGAACGGCAGTGACAACATCCTTCCCAACACAAGTCATACAGGAAAATGTAAACAAGTTCTTAGTTCACACTGTAGCACTATGTCTTATAGACTATATTTTTCTGTGTAAGAGAGTTCATGTGTCATCAAATTTCTAAATTAATGCCATGCAGTTTAATGTCAGTATATATTAATCATCCTGCTAAAACATGTAGATGCAAAGTTCTCAAGAGTATAGTTGTAAAAAGTGTGTATTTTAAGCTTAGAAAAAAATCTAGATTTAATGCAGAGCTTTCCAAACTTTTCATGTTGGTGACACACTTTTTAGACATGAATCATTTCGTGACACAGTAATTGAGTTTTACTAGCAAACCAGAGGTTAAACTAATCCCTTTCCAGCCCCAGGAGGAGTGTGTGGAGCGTTTGTGTGACACACTGCAGCCGACACACTAATGTGTCATGACACGCAGTTTGGAAAGCTCCACTTTAATGTAAATCGGGGTCCCCAAACTTTTTGGGCCTGGGAGCAGATTTGGAAATCTAAGAAACTGCTGTGGGCACCACAAAGTGCTCAATCCACACCAGATAAACTAGTGATACTCAGACCACTCCTGCGTGCAACAGCCCCTCGAGCATAACAGCTATTTACACTCCAAAAATAAATAAAATAGAAAAAAGGAGGCAATAGTCCACCCTAAACTACAGGCAATGTCACCCCACAAAACAACAACAAAGCCAAACTCCAGGCAGAGGTGCTGGCAGGTACCAAGGGATGTACCCGAGGATGCTGTGGTGCCCATGGGCACCATGTTGGGAAATGTATATGTAGATCAATTTAATGCATTCCCCCCCCCCCCTCAGATAAGTAGAAGCCATGTGTAGTTTATAAGAAAAGCTTTGGTCTCCCTCTTCTGGGCGGGGGGCTAGCGTCTAAGGGCTAGGATCCAGAGATACTTTAGACTGGACCTAATGGTTAGGGGTCCCTTTACCTTTAAATGCCAGAAAACTGGAATAGACATGGAGTTTCTGTAACTGAAGCTGTCATGCAATTGAAGGTACCATTCCATGTTACAAGTACCACTACATCCCCCTTACTGTCTCTGCTGGTTCATTTGTCCTCTTTGTGAGCAATTGATCTCATGCTGAATCAAGTTCCATAATAGGGGGAATCACTGCAGAGAAGGCTCTGTTCAACATTCCTAGTGATTTCTGCAAGTGGGTATCTCAGCAGGTCCTCTAGAGTAGAACTTAAGGTACAGGCAGGTTGATACATGTGTAAGTAACCTGCCCCAAACTATTTGGGGCTTTAAAATTCATGACCACTTTGAATTGGGTGTGGTAACTGGGCACTGGCAGCCTACGACACTGGATCAATATTGGTGTACAGGCATCTCACGTGTCTTCAAGTCATGTGCGACCACGCATATGCATGGTACCAGAAAACTTGAAGTGGGGGGAGAGACCTGAAGAGCCTTATCAAAGCCCTGCTGTGCCTCCGGCTCACAAGGAGACTGTCCCTGGAGCCTGAAGGGGATGTCCCCTTTGGGCTCTGGCGAAGGTCTCTTCATGAGCTGGAGATGCAGTGGGGTGCTCTTCACTTATGCATGCAGATATCTTTCTGTGGTTTCATGTAGAGGTTAAAACGTATGGGGGACAGAATAAAACCGAGGCACCCCATAAGTCAAAGGCCTATAAAACAAATTCCTCAGCAGCACCTTCTGTAACTGATTCTCCAAGAAGAACCAGAGCTACCACAACACTACATCCCAGCCCAGGCAACAGGTCCATCCATTTCCAGCATAAGGCATCCACTTGGGCAATTATGGCTGCTTCTGCTCCAAAACTAGGCCTGAAACCAGACTGGTATCACCTGACACTGACTGCTCACATCAGCTTACCGAAAATGGAACATTAAAAACTGGGAGGTAGATCTCTCAAACCAAACGTCTAAATTAAGCTTTCTTACCATGGGGCTCACTACTGCCTCTTTAAAAATTGCAGGGATCATTCTCCCCTCAAAAAAGGTTTTCACGACATCAAAGATTCACACACCCAGCCCTGCCCTGGCAGTTTCATCAGCTAAGATAGGCATGACTCCGGAAGACAAATAGTAGACCTTATCCCTCCAAGTAGGTGGTACACATCTACATGTTTCACAAGCTGTGACATGACCATATGGCACACACTGTCACAACTATGGCATCAAAGTAAGCATGGATGCAATGACTTTATCTGCTAATTACTTAACTAATTCTTTGAGGATTATTGTTTTGTTTTTTAATATGTATTTATGTGTTTATACTGTAAACCTCCCTGTGATCCTCGGATGAAGGACGGTATAGAAATTTCGTAATAAATCTCTCGCCAGGTCTGCACCCAGGAGGCCCTTCACTACATGAAAGATCTCTGCAGGACTATGTTGAACAGACAGTGGTGGCAAAGTATGATTTGTTTGTTGCAACTTAATTAAGACTGCAAGTGGGTTTTCATCTCTGTTCTGATGTAATCATAATGAGTCTTCTTCCATTTATGTTATAGACCCTATGGTTTCAAGGAGCTAATACTGGCTCAATGACTAGACCGAGGTTATTTGGGAGTGATCAAAACAACATTCTCTCTGACCCATCTTTCAAGATGCAGGGACAAGAGAGGTTGGAGAAGGGCTGGAATCAGCCCAGGACACTTTGAGGCCCGAGATAAAAGGATAAGATGCTACTCCTCTCCCATTCTATATAAAGAAGCCAATTGGACTGGTAGCTAAATTATGAAATTTTGCATGTTAGCTTGGGAGGTCAGGGCAGGCAATGTGGCACATGCAGTTTTATTTTCCTCCACTTTGCTGCCCCTCCATATCTCACCCCGTTCAACTCCCCATCCAAGCATCTGCCTCACTCTGCCTAATGGTGGGGCCAGTCCAGGGAAGAGGAACTCAAAAATTGCACAGCAATTATACTAATCCCTTCTGTCTCTAAATGTGATCCCTATTTAATATTTATATAGCACTTTCCCCAATGTCAACCTTCATTAGAGCAAAGATCATTACTTTTGACAAGTATGCAAGAGTACAGTCTACTACACCTGAGTGGTCCTTGTGTAGAACTGGTACTTTTTAAAAATAGTTCCTGTGAAACAGTGGTATTAGTATCTAAAAGGATAAAGCTGCACTCCAATTTCAGCTCTTTAG
Source organism: Podarcis cretensis (assembly GCF_951804945.1). Lineage (NCBI taxonomy): Eukaryota > Metazoa > Chordata > Lepidosauria > Squamata > Lacertidae > Podarcis > Podarcis cretensis. The sequence goes on along the minus strand of NC_137172.1, from coordinate 122,990,819 downwards.
TTCATGTATGCTGCTAACTGTTTCTCCTAGAATGTTTTTAATCTATTCTTTGACTTCCTGTGTGTCAAATAGAGTGGTTACAAGGCTGTATAGTCTAGATATGGTGTCGCCTGGGGATGAATGTTTAGTTGATTAGTCATTTATATTTTAACTGATTAAGCAATCAATGGATGAACTGTAAATCAATTTGTATATTAATGTAAATTCAGTATGTGTCTTTTTAAGCATGGAGGGCAAAGACATACGCAGGGCACAAAAGCCCTGCACACTTTCCCTACTCCCCCATTCACTGGAGATGTTATTTAGCATTTCAATGGACTTCTGACATCTGACCAAGCAGATGCACTTTCAAGCATATCATCATCAAGGTAAGGGCAAGAAACATGCTTTATTTCAAATGAAAGCTGAGATTCTCAGGAAGCTGAATTCTGCAGAATCGTGGTGAAATTAAACCAGACAGTACAAGATGCAGACTTTTTGCAACATCTGATTGTCTCTGCACCGGAAAAAGTAACATGAGAAGTAGACTTGAAAGATAAGACTGATTATGTACGAAAAGATAAAAGTGGAGGTGAAAGCCCTTGAATGCTTCTCTCTTGGGAAATAACTGAGTAGGAACTATTGCTTGCCAGATCAAGCCTCACCTTATTGTATTCAGTAAGCAAATCACTGCAAATTTCACCTTCACTCTGTTGCTTATGTACTTAAAAAAAAGGGGGGGTATTTTTCCTTTGATTTGATGTGTTTACATTGTATAGCTTGTAATATTGATCCTTGCAGTGTGGTGCTATTATTTGCTGAAATAGAAGAAGAAGAAGAGTTTGGATTTGGTATCCCGCTTTCACTACCCTAAGGAGTCTCAAAGCGGCTAACAATCTCCTAACCCTTCCTCCCCCACAACAAACACTCTGTGAGGTGAGTGAGGCTGAGAGACTTCAGAGAAGTGTGACTGGCCCAAGGTCACCCAGCAGCTGCATGTGGAGGAGCGGAGACGCGAACCCGGTTCACCAGATTACGAGTCCACCGCTCTTAACCACTACACCACACTAGGAAGAGAAGCACTAGTGTGTGATGAGGCAGCTAATTTTTATTTCCTGATGTGCCCAAGTAATTATTTATCCCTCACATTTGTATCATGTCCTTCTATTACCTTGGAAATGGCAGTCTCTTTTCTCATGTAATGCACAGATACAAATATTTTACGGGGAGTATTTTCATTTGCTAAAAGGAAATAATCATGCTTCAGAGTAGGAGGGTCCCTCTTTTTAAAGTATAAAAAAGAATTACCCAGTCTTCATCATAACTAGATACATGCTTGTTTATCTGTCTAAATCAGAGGTTTTCAACCTGTGTGCCTCGGCACCCTTGGGTGACTTAACAATTGGTCAGGGGTGCCGTGGGGTGCCCTTCTCTCTCCCTCTCCCTCTTCATGTCACCCATGCTTTCTGCATATCTGCAAATCCTCTTTTTTCTGCACCAAATCTCTCCATTTTTTTCTGCACCAAAAAGGGTGGAATGGGGTGTGGTGGTGGGTAGAATGGGGGAATCCCCACTTACACAAGTCCTGTAATGGAACCTCAGTGAAAGTGGCTCCCAGTTTTTTTTTTTGGGGGGGGGGAGACCATTTGACAACATGGGACTGATCTCTATGTAAACATGTTTTAAAATGCAGTGTCAGCTTCTCTGAGACACCCAGTGACAATAGGGCATTTTTATATCTAAAAGGCAAACTTGGGTACATTTATATACGCTTGCAGCATGCAACTTTTTTTTTAGAATGCATGTTTCATTTTCTATCTGTATATAAAACAGCATCAGCATTAGACACTGCAACTAGCAGTCTTGCATGTGCAAGCAAAACTGACCACTTGCTGGAACAGGCCAGGGTCCAAATGCTGGAACGAGTTTGCTATAGTAGCTGCTTGCTTCCTAGTGATTACTTTCACATATATATGTGCATATAACTAAGAATTATATGACAGAATTTGAAGCAATGGGAATTAGACCTGTTTCAGGTCTGCCCTACAGCTTTCTCTTTATCCCAGATCCCTGCTGGCTGCTTGTTGCTTACTCAGTTCTAAAGCAAAGTTCTTAGGTGCATATGCAAGGCCTTCTCAATTATTCCCCTGCATGGCAGGTGGAGCCTAGCATTCCTCAACATCAGATTCTTGACACCTACTTGAATTCTTGCCTTCATGTCCTGCTTGTGGGCTTCCCAAAGGCATCTGGAAGGCCACAGCTTGAAACATAATGCTGGACTTGGTGGTCCTTAGATCTGATTCAGCAGAGCTACTCATGTTCTTATTCTGAAGTAGTTCTAGGGTTATGTTCTATTATGAGTCACTCAGGGTTACAACTTGTGGGCGAGATATTTAGAAATGAAAAGATACAAAACCCTGCAAAACCTATTTACTAGTAGAGAAGGTGGGATGACTATATTCACCATAAGATGTGATCACTCTTTCAAACTGCTCCCAGGACTCTCAGAACCTAGTCTTTCTCCAGCTGAAGCTGAGAACACATCTTATATATTGCTTACAATACCCACATCTGCAAACAAACAAATTTGCCTTATTTACCCATGTCAAAATAAGATCTTACTAGATTCCAATGGATTCCCCCACCCCAGTACCTCCTTTGTTACTGTGGTAAGTTTGCCTTGCCTTCTGTTCTTTTAACGCTTCTGGGTTTTGTAGCGTTCCAAATTTCATAGTACATAACTGAGAAAATTATACTAGCTTTCAATGACTTCCTCCAATAAATGCTCATAAGAAAAGATGAATTTCTTCTTGACTACACAACATAATTTGGCTTACAAAGCTATTTATTTAGCATGAAAGCCACCACTACCAGATTCAGCCTGGGATATGTTCATATTAGCACAACGTGAAGCCAAGGCTGCTGAAAGGCCAGACAGGACAGAAATATGGAAGGGAATGGTTATGTAATGTCTCAGCCAAAAGGATTAACATGACTGAAGGACACAGAGCTCAATTCAGCAATACTGCCTGCCCCAGGCATCTCCCTGTGACCTCGGGTTGTAAGAAAGCTTATGCATTCTCTGTGTCCTTTTTGCTTCCTTTCGTTCCCCTCAGAAATGATTATTTTCTCAGCAACCCAAAAAGCCTTCAGCATTCAGTTTTAACCTAAATCGGTGATGGACGCTTACAAGACCACAATCTGAGTCCTTTCTTTGACAAGACTCTTGAGTACTTCGTTGGCACATATACGGAGTCAATTCTGCAGCAACACAAATCTGGAACAGCCATAGAAACTGAGAGTGAGAGTGCTTGCCTGGATTCTGCCGATGCCACCTTGCAGAGTAAGCCTTCCACCAGGGAAAGCTAATCAAATATTACAGTCATCTTGTAAGAAAGACAACCATGTGTTTCAAACTTTAGGAAGAAACTGATCAAAGCCCATGCATAACCCTCTGTTTTCTCCCCAAATGGGATTTAATTGACTTTGATTGGTCTATAAATGTTACACGCAATGGCATGAATCATAGAATCAAAGAGTTGATGGTTATGTCACACTTCAACTTGCTATACAAGGCACCAGAAAACCTCTTAAATCTTCTTCCCTGTGTGCATTGATGTTTTACTCTCCACAAGCATGACCAATCTGGGTCCACTTTGCAATGCACTGTTATCATATGTTTATTGCCCATGCACTCTCTCTGTCACACATGTGACATTGCAGTCCAGGTATGTTTGGGAATAGAGCCTGGAACAGCTAGAAGCAAAAATCTGTAATAGAGACCTTTGTACACTATACAGTATACTGAAGACAAAGGATCTGGATCACTTAAGAAAACAATACTGTAACATTTCCCCACACCCTAAAGGGATTTAGTAATCTCTTTAAACCACCTGCATCATGTTCCTTCCTCACCCACTGTCATCTGGCAGCAGTCATTTCATACCATCAAGCTACAAGAAAGCAAGTGTCGCTACACTCCTCCTTTTCTTGAACTGCTCCTTTCCAGCTGGTCATTATAAGAATTTTGTTCACTGGGGTCTAGTGGCTGAGTGTTTCTTTTTCCCTCCCTCTCAATGCCTTCTTTTGCGTTGTATCTTAGATTATCAGCACAATGTCAGCTATGTTCTTGTATTTTATCTTTGTAAGCTGCTCTGGAACTCTTTTTGAGATGAGGTGGGTTGAAGATATTTTAAATAAATCACAATAAATATAACACTACATGCATGTGATAGGTCTGTCTCTGAGAGTACAGTTCTTCCAATAAGAGACCAAAGGAAACATTGCTCACAGGGAGAGCAGTGCAAAACTCTGGAATCCAAATGAACATATTTGGGAAGAGGGAAGCTAACCACATCTTGGGATGGTCACATGACTATCATTCTCCATGTCCCTCCCAGGGTAAGAGCTTTTTGTTGAAAGAAACAATTTATAACAATCCATGGGGACATATAACAAGTTGTTGTGTCTACTGTTAAACAATTAAGTCCAGTATTCCTGCTTTCTAGACTTCTGTCAGGTACTAAAGTTGAATAAGGTTTCATCTTAATGTAAAGCAATGTATACTTTCACTCTCAAGTAGTAGTCAACTCATTATTATAATTCCTCTGCAATTTCAGTTGCACATAGAAGTTTCTAGGCAACCACAAGAATAATAAACATGGGTGGGTGGAGAAATGTTCATAATGGGGGGAAACTCCATTTTTACATGGTTTTCTAAAAGTATAAAAGTTTTATACAGTAAAATATAAAAAAGATATGTGCAGTTTTCAAAAATCTTTTGCCAGTCAGTTTTGAACAAATTCATATTGAGGCATCTAATCATAAGCCTGCATTTTTATCAAAGCTTATATTTTTGATTAAGGCCTGTATATTAAGATGAGCTTAAAGATTTTCAAATGTTTCATGCCAGGCAGAAGACCAGCTGCCTAAGAACCTTGGCAATGTTTATTCTCCTGGACAAGGGGGCCCCCTGATTTATAGCAGAAAACAATTCTCAAAGTCGTAAAAAGGGAATTACAGGCTGAGAGCGAGGACACTGACCTTGCATGTTGCAAAGTACAATTAAGCTGTAAGAGTGGTTAAATTAAGAGTTGGTAAATAGTAAAATAAAACCATGTGCCTCCCATTAAACTTGAGCCATATTTTCCTAAGGTTAAAAGGCCAAGAGCATCTGGCTGGCAGAAAGGAAGAGAGTATTTTGGGAAGTCTTTTTCTAAAGTTGTTTCTTTCTTAAACTGAGATCCTTTTAAGATTTCTTTTCCTTTTAAAAGGTTATTTATGTTATGTATTAAATATATTGGCTTAAATGTAATTATGCAAAGGATTTAGAAACTAAGAAATGTTAAATCCTTATGCTAGATTCTTATTTCATATAGTTGAAAGAGATCACAGGGGCCATCAGCCCAGCCCCCCTGCCAAGCAGGAAACATCATTAGAGCACACATATGGTTGTCAGGCCTTTGTTTAAAGACCTCCAAAAGAAGGAGATCTTTCAATGATGATGTGAACTCAAGATCCTTGAAGTCTGTTTAATATAAAAATTTAAGATTAACCATTTGTTTTGGAGGGCAATAGGGCAAGGAGGGCAAGAGGTGAGCTGGTAATTAAGATTCCTTGTTGAGACACATGTAAGATATATTACTACTTATTTGTCATTTATAGATAGAAGAATATATAGCTTTTTGTTTCCCATAAAAGGGCAAAAGGAAATGGGTGTATCTTTTGTGATTGGTTCTAGCAAACAGCCAATAGGAATTTCAACCAGGCTGATTGGACAGAGGCAGCCACAGGAGGAGCAAGGGGGCTGGGTTAAGGAAATATAAGTGCTGGCCAGAATGGCAGGAGGGCAGGCCAGAGCTTGGTAACCATATACCACTGTGCCTCTCATTTATTTGTCTGACAAATAAATTATTATTTTAATTTCTCTATTGCTGCGTTGAATATTTCATCCCAGCTAAGCGTTAACCACAAGCAGGGTGCTACAATATTTTTATGAGTATTATTTTGGCTAATGGCCCATATTTTCACCACCATTAAAAACCATTAATGTATATATAAGACAAAATGTAACTTACAAGGAATAAGAGAGGAGTGAAGCAGAGAATTCAAATGTGTCGACAACAGCGGACGGTAGTTTTCACTTCAATTTGTTCAGTCTCCTTGGACCTAAAATTAAAATATTAATTTAAAAATATGTATATATATATTGAGGGTATTGGATGTCCTGGAGGTTTTTTCAAAAAGGCATGATGCAGTCTGCTAGATGCTGGGGCTGTAATGCAGAATTTGCATCAATAGTTCATATGATATAATGATACAGGGTAGTGAACCTGTTGTGTGGAAAAATCTTTCTTTGGTTTTAGGAACATATTTGTTTGTGGGTGTTAATCTGTGATCCTGGAGTGAATGGGTCACTCCTCAGTGGCAGAGGATGTGGAGAACTGAGAAGCAATTAATTGTGGTGTGATGAGCATGGCAGGTGTGTTGGATTAAGCATGGGGGGCTAGGTGTGAGGGGAGTATGAATATCCTGCTGTTATTTCTGGGAGGAGAAGGTATGGCATAGTTAGTGGCAGTGATCAGAAAAATAGAACGGAACACCAGCTTCATGTCATCCCCTCTACTGACCCAAACTTGCAGGGAACTGGTGACTTGGCTACTGGGACTCCCAGGCCTCAATTATACAAACCAGGTCAGACTTTCTTTACTTTAAGAAATTCTATCTCAATCCAGAAACTTTCTACTCCGTTATAATGAACAAGACACATCTTGAGCATCCCCCCCACCCCACCCAATAAACACAAGGTTGTGTTTATTCTTAGTTAATCTCATTGGACAGGGACCAAGAGGAGACTGTTACCATTCATACCTACTCTATCAGCTTACTTGGTTGTTGGCAAGTGTTAATGGTCAATTCCCCTCTGTGTACATGATGAACCTCAGGTGTCCCAAGAAGAATTGGCTTTTCCCTGATTCATCAATTCATTTCTTCCTGGCTAGCCCTTTTCTTTATTCTCCGGAGAGAAAAAAAATGGGCAGGATTCATTTAAGCTGATGTGTACACAGAATGAGGTCCACTTGTGCAATGGGACTCCACCCTTGCATTCCCTAAATCTGTCTGTAGGGTTTTGGGGAACCCCCAGCACAGGTTAAGGGGGTGCATGCAGAGAGAAGAGAGGGTGGCAACCTTGTTTTAGGCATGCATGCATACCCACTTTGGGCTACATTGAATTCCACACAATGAGATCTCCCCTGGTGCTTTTGTCACCCCCTTGAATGCCTTCTAGGGTGCCCTGCAATGACTTGTTTGCATGGCGCCTGAAGGGACTCTACTTCCAACTTATCAAACCTAGCTTAGAATCTATATCAGGGTGTGGTTAGCTAGAAATCACTTGTTTATTTTTTAAATTTCATGCTGCTTCTTATTCGTCTACTTGCTTATTTTGAAGCTTTTAATAAAAAGTTTAATGATAAACCTGGAGCTGACTGAATAAGGTTTTGTTTGCCCACAGTCTCCCTCACCCACAGTTGGCTACTTGTGCCTAAAGCTACCTGGTTAACAGAAGGAAACTGGCCCAGATCTGCTGTTCTCCACAGAAGAGGTCTGAATTCTTACACATTCAGACTAGGGTTATATAATGTGGGTGGTGGCTGCCTCTCGCTCTCAGCTTCACCTACCTCACAAGGAATATGTGTACCTTTGTCACACATGGTCGTCCAGCTAAATACATTTTAATGCAACAAGTACTGAGGCTAATGGATTTTGGAACTAAGCTAGTAAACAGCTGCTCATACTGTTTAAACAGAGGCACCACTGATTGTTTCATGACTCAACCACAAAATGTTCAATGTTAATCTCACATCAGGAATAAAGTTAAATAGATGGCAAGAAGCTGATAGTTACCCATATTTATACTAATTAATGATGGGTACTCCCCCTCCCCCTGTCCTCCAAGATATTTCCCCTTTTCCCTGCACTCACAAAGCAGCTGGCAGCTGTAATTTCTGTGCAGGTATTTCTGGAATAAGTCATTTCAGAATGGAAAACTTAATATCCCGTTATCAAATGTTCACAAATGTCACCAATATCAGAAAGTATAGATGTTTCAGGCTGTAGAAGTAGAGTCTCTAATTGAAATCATTGGAACAACTGTAAATTATGGAAACTGGTAAAATTTTGTGATGAAATAAATGTCATTCTAACAAATGGGTGGGAAAAGGGAGGCAGTTTTCACTGATTCTCCCCTCTGCTTGCAGCTCCCCTTACTGAGCACATTTTCAGGGGCTGTAGGGACAAAGAAACTGTGTATGTTGCCTCGCTCCTTCTCACCAGCAGAAGCATCCTGTGAATGGAACTCCACTCACAAGATGCTTCCAGGGGGCCACTAGGTGGCGCATCGGAAGATGGCTGACAATAACATCTCTCCGACCCACACGAGGTAATTTGGAGGCTATGATGGGGGTAATTAGCCTCCTTAACCCCCCCAGGATTATGGGGGAGACGGCCCTTGCCTGCTGTGCCCTATACCACCCCCGAATTTGTGGGGGTGGGGGCACTAGGCACAAAGCCCTCCTGTGGGATTTTCGGCACTCCTCGACGCCGTCCCCGATTCGCGCCGCTGGTTGCAGTGATCTTTAAAAGAAATAATTTGGACATGATTAATTGCATACATCAAGGAAAAGGGGGAGTAAATACTGCTGACAGAAGAGATCTCTGATAACAAGACAACAATAAAATACGAGAAGAACGTCAAGATACGGTAATGACTGAGGGGGGAGGGGGGGAAAAAACCTGCCTCTACCTTTTTATGTGATTTAACAAGAATCCCCCTCCCCTAATGAGTCAGAAATTAAGGACTTAAGCTGTGGATTTAAGGCTGTGTGGAGATAAACTTTCGATCCAAAGCAATGTTTCAAGATGAAGCTGGAAAGCTAAGAGTTTTGGAGTGACGCAGTCAGGAAAAAATGCCGTTCGCCATTTTGTGAGGCATTGTGGGAGCTCTTGGGTCTGGGAGGAGAAAGAGAGAAATAGAGTTGTTTACATATCGTGAATCAACTCCTCGGTGGGACTTAAGAGCGACAAATGCCAAAATTTACGATGGATAAAGTGATGTTATCTACGAAGGAGATATATGGAAACCATCTGGACTTAGTGGAGGAACGGGAAATCCACACAGGATTATTACACTTGCTATGGGCTTAAGGAGACTAACAGAAGAGATTGTAAAGGAAAAAGAGAAATTATACGAACAAGATATGATGTGGCAACACCAAGATAAGACTGGATAGAATTATGAACTTTGTTTGGACTGATTGGTACTGATTTGGACATTAACGCAGTAATAAGAAGATGATCTGAATTCCCCTTTGGATCTTGAAGTATGGGTTCCCCCAACAAAATTTAAAAATTTGGCTTTGTAATTCGGAATTTATATGATGTGATTTAATTTGATGTGATTGGCCAGTTAATAAAAATTATTTAAAAAACAAAAAAAAACAAAAACACAAGATGCTTCCAATGGTAGAAAGATACAATTCAAGATTAGCAAAGTCTGATGTAGATCCTTTTTTACAAAAGTAAGTCCCCCTTTTCCTAAGATGGTCATAATGAAAGAACTATCTGTAATAGCATTAAGGAGTGTCTGAGGAAGCCACAAGGCTCTGGTTAAAAATATCATTTAATCCAGAAACACTGAGGGGTGGTTAGTATCTGAAACACTTTATTGTAGTCAGAAGATCTTGAAAAGAAGAATCATGTGCTGGATTCTCATTTGTATTTCACTAACCTTCAATCAGATGATAAGATACAGTATAGGGGAGAAACACAAATTTTCTATCCAGCTGACACAAAAATTTCAGACATTTTCCTCCCCCTCCTCCAATGAAGCACATCTGCCAAATTTCAGATACAGTGGTACCTAAGGTTACATACGCTTCAGGTTACAGACTCCGCTAACCCAGAAATAGTGCTTCAGGTTAAGAACTTTGCTTCAGGATGAGAACAGAAATTGTGCTCCGGCGGCACGGCAGCAGCAGGAGGCCCCATTAGCTAAAGTGGTGCTTCAGGTTAAGAACAGTTTCAGGTTAAGAACGGACCTCCGGAACGAATTAAGTACTTAACCTGAGGTACCACTGTAAATGGTCAAAGGGCTCTTCATTTAATGAGTCCATTAAGAAAGGCATTGACTAATTCCTATTTGACATAATATCAAAAAAACCCAAGACAAAACAAAACACCCTGGTGTAATGCAAGAACAGAAAGAAGAACAGACCTGAGTGCCAAGGTAAAGAGTATTCCTCCCAGGCACCCTCCAGCTGGAGGGTGCCTAGGAGGGATGCAGCAGTTCGGGTGCCCTGCAGGCCCAGTGTCGCCCGGGGCGATCAGCCCCTCCCGCACCCCCTAACTATGCCACTGGTGTATGGAAGTCCTGGGTTGCCAAGCCAACAAAACCCACCCCCCTCTCAGTCTCACTGATGTCCAAAGGAAAGCAGAGCAATACATCTGGCACCAGTTGAGCTGCAAGAGTTACTGGAAGAAGGCATACAAGGCACCATCCAGGCATCTTAGGGACTCCACTCTGGATATTAGGATTTACTCCTTAGTCTTCTCCCAAAGATATCTGACAAGGCAGTGGAGATTAAGGATCAGAGTTTTCCTTCATTTAGATTGGCTACCTTCCCTGGCTGATGAGCCCCATCTGCCCCTCATTTCCCTCTACACCACATGCAAAAACTGCCTTCTTGGCCTTTAGACCCACTTTTGGTCTCATCTACTCAATCTGCCGGAGCCTGTCTTTGTATGCAGAGAAAGTCCCTAATTCACTGAGGGTTTAAAACCCATCAGCTACCCTCACCTAGTTTAGCTGGCCAGTTCCTGGGCTGTGGTTGCTGTTGCATGCTGACGGCTTCTAGGAACCACAGGTGAGAGCTGAGTACAGGTTGGGGACTAAAGGTGGACAAACTACCCCAGAAGGAGCAGGACATTGTCTCCCACCAGAGGTTCTACCCCTTCCCTGCCACCCCATACACCTCTGCAGACCTATGGTCTGTATTTAAAATGCTAAACAGGTACCCCCAAACAAAATAAGAACAAATATAAGATCAAAGTTCCTGTTTTCCAAAAATTGGTCAATTGCTAGCCCTGGCCAGGGGTTGCACTCCTCCTGAAGAAACAGGACCGCAGTTTGGGAGTGCTTCTAGATCCAGTATTGTCACTAGAGGCCCTGATAGCCTTAGTGGCTAGAAGTGCCTTTTAGAAGATGTGACTGGTGTAACCATTACAGACATTCCTGGACAGGGAAACCTTGGCCACAGTAGTTCATGCCCTGGTGTCTTCAAGACTCAGTGAGTGCAATGTTCTATTTTTGGAACCTTCTTAAAACATTTTTGTTCAGACAAGCCTATCCAGACATGTAGAAATAATGTGTGTTTTATCTCTTTTTAGCTACTGTTGATATTAATAATGTTTTGAATGTTTTTAAATACCTGTTTTTAACTGTTGTCACTGATAATTTTAATGCTTTATTTAACATTTTCATAAACCACTTAGTTTTTTGTTACTATCAAGTGGTATATAAATTAGTTTTTAAAATTGACTCTAATAATAAAAATTTTAAATGCAAATGGTGCAACAAGGAACTGTGCTTTTGTTTTACACATACAATCAAGGATCCAATCATGGCACTTTTTATTATTATTACTACACATCCCTTTATTAGTTTCCAATGATCAGATTATTTTGCTAGAATGTGCTCTCACTGTTCTCTCTCTCTGAACCTTGTGTGCCCCACTGTCACACATCATATAATCTGGCTCTGGCTAAGGAAACAAATGAAAAAGGAAAAGAAGAGATAAAAAAGGTAAAGGTAAAGGTACCCCTGCCCGTACGGGCCAGTCTTGACAGACTCTGGGGTTGTGCGCCCATCTCACTTAAGAGGCCAGGGGCCAGCGCTGTCCGGAGACACTTCCGGGTCACGTGGCCAGCGTGACATCGCTGCTCTGGCGAGCCAGAGCCGCACACGGAAACGCCGTTTACCTTCCCGCTGGTAAGCGGTCCCTATTTATCTACTTGCACCCGGAGGTGCTTTCGAACTGCTAGGTTGGCAGGCGCTGGGACCGAGCAGCGGGAGCGCACCCCGCCGCAGGGATTCGAACCGCCGACCTTTCGATCGGCAAGCCCTAGGCGCTGAGGCTTTAACCCACAGCGCCACCTGCGTCCCCTTGCCAAAAAGAAGAGATAGGAGGCACCAAATGAACCCTTACTCATTCCTGAGTAGTTTCTGTTTTCATAAGCAGAGAAGTGTTGTGTTCACCTCAAGATAACAGCCACAAAGGACCCCATTTATCCTGAAAGGATCCCCCTAATTTGAAGTAAGTAGGGTCTTTTTGGCTGAGGGCTTGTGTCTTGTAAACCTGTTAAAGCTATTAACTGGCTCCCCAGTGGTAGTACTGTGCTTACCCATCTCTCTTTCACAGGTAAGGAAATAAAACAGAAAGAAGTTAAGTGAATTCCCCAAGGCTATACAGAGAAGTGACTGGTGGATGGGGAATTTGAACACATTCATTTTAAAGCTACAATCCTGTCATGCTATCTCTCCAGGCAATGCGTGTCTCACTCTGGGGAGAAAAACATTACGCAGAAGTCATGGAAACTTGTCAAGCGAGGTTCAGCAGTTGCTATCTGGCTACACTTTGGAACATGGATCATCATCTTGAAGCCAGAGAAGCTGAATTCAGAAGGGAAGAACAGAGAATGTCTGGCCTACGTCTTATCTTTTGTGAGATACCCTTCTAAGTTCCATTTCAAAGTCAAGAGTGAAATCCAGTTCATATGTAAAAATATTGAGATAGGCAAATCATTATTGCCATATTTTTCCGTGCATAAGACACCCCCATGTATAATTTTGGGGACTCCAAATTAAGAAAACACCCCTCAGCACTACCCGTGTATAAGACGAGCCCCATGTGATTGATTGTGTGACTGCGGAAATGAATAAAAGCCCCCCATCTAAACAATGACTATCATCAGTGCAGGTAAGATTTCTTTTTAAATTTTTTATCATCTACAATACTGTCTTATTTATTTTATAGCACAGTACATTGGTTATTGCTTTGATTTGATGGATCAATGGTCTTGTTGGATAGTAAAATTCATGTTAAATTGCTGTTTTAGGGGTTGTTTTTAAAAGTCTGGAATGAATTAATCCATTTTGCATTACTTTCTATGGGAAAATGTGCCTTGGTTTTGGAACACTTTGGTTTTGGAACAGACTTGCAGAATGATTTAAGTTTAAGAACCAAGGTACCACTGCAATGCTGACTTGGCAGCCCCCACCCCAAACCAACTGCTGTGCAAATCTTCCTTTACCAAAGGCTAAAGAATCATAACATTAACAAGATTCTTGCACTTTGTTACAGCAGTAAGAAGAAAGAGACATCATCAACATACAGTACTGCATTAGTATCCATGCATTAAGTGGCCTGGGAGCAGGTATGCGTTCTTTTCCTCTTATGTAAGAAGAAAGTATTGCCAAAGGTCATTTGGGACATTTATCAGGGCAGGGATGGAAGCAGACCCAGCTCTCCTGATTTGCAAAGTGAATACTGAAAACTATGCAACTGCAACACTTGAGAAAGCATGCCTGCCATTCTTTGTACATTGTCAAGGGCTGGGTATACACAACACCTCTAAAGCATATTCCAAGCACATTCTTTCCCTCAAAGGATTCCGGGCCTTCTGGTTTGTTAAGGATTGCTAAGGATTGTAACTCTGTGACAGGCAAACGTTAGTGGCCAGAATTCCTTGAGGGAAAGAATGTGCTTGGAATGTGTTTTAAAGCTTTAGTGTGTACACAGTCCTTGACAATATAGGAAGAATGGCAGGCAACCTTTCCCAGGGGTTGCAGTCACCTATTTTCAGTATTCATTTCTGAAAGAACTCAGCACTCTGATGTGAAACTTTAAATAAATCAGTGTAGACACATCTATGTAGTTCAAAGCATTTGAGCAATAGCCTCTGCTTCTATGCAAAAAGGTCAGTGGAGAGGGAGTGAGCTAGCTCAGATACATAAGGGTAATACTTATTTGTTCAGTGCTAAAAAAGAGGGCCACGTTCATTTTTATGGAGTTGCTATCAGCATGTTTTCACCATCCTGCCCAATCTGTCACAGTGCTCCTGGAATCTTTCCCTAGAGCTCCTGTATGCTCCCAAGGAATGTTAAAGTAGCGCCGGCCCACCCATCAGGCAAGGTGAAGTGACCACCTCAGGCAGCAGGATCCACCAGGGCATAAGATCCCAATATTGATTTTGCTTCCCCATTTGTTCCTGATCTTCCCTTACCCGTTCTTCCCTGGCAAGGAGGAGAGACACCATTTTGGGGTCTGCCTCAGTTGCCAAAATGTCTTGAGCCAGCCCTGATTAAAAATATTGCTGGATGGCATGGTAGTGGAAAAACTAGCATTCTGCAGAGTTCAGCCACTATCTGCAATTCTTCATATCCACCAAAAGGGCCCACATCCTATAAGTGACCTGTCTTTCAATATAGGACAAATGCAAACGTCTCCCGATGTAGTGTGTATGAGTCATTTGCCATGACACTCAAATTGTGCCCCCCCCCTGCCGATTTACAAGCCAAGACTCTGTGCCTTAAACGGGCAGGCAAGAATCTACCACTGCATCTCCAGTGCTAGAAACAGCTGGGCTCACTGCATTTCTGCAAGAGGCATGTCTCCTCTGTCCACAACATAAAAATGGCTACCCTAACCATTAGGTCCAGTCACGGACGATTCTGGGGTTGTGGCGCTCATCTCACTTTATTGGCCGAGGGAGCTGGCGTACAGCTTCCAGGTCATGTGGCCAGCATGACTAAGCTGCTTCTGGCAAACCAGAGCAGCGCATGGAAACGCCGCTTACCTTCCCGCTGGAGATATTTATCTACTTGCACTTCGTGCTTTCGAACTGCTAGGTTGGCAGGAGCAGGAACCGAGCAACGGGAGCTCACCCCGTCACGGGGATTTGAACCGCAAACCTTCTGATAGGCAAGCCCTAGGCTCTGTGGTTTAACCCACAGCGCCACCCACATCCCTGTATTACCCAGGTACTATATGGTTGCTATTCTAGAGACAAAAGGTATACGTTTACAGGGCAACATCTGGGGCCAGCTATCTTCTGTTGGGAGGGCAGAGTGAGGTGCAATGTTGACCCACTACTGATTAATCCCTTCCCAAAGTAAAACTAGCTATGGCCATAGTTTTAAACCACCTTCTTCACATTGTGCTTTGAACTATGGGCATTTCCTATGCCATGCAAACGCCTCTTAGCAGACTGAGGTCTAGTGTTTCTATCCGAACATGGTGTAAACATTGGGGAGAAGAGGAGCTGTGACATCAGTGATGCTGTGGGCTCTATGCAAATGGTGATTTGCATTAAATCACATTTCAGGCACTTATTCAAACCACCATGGTCTCACAGGCCTTGGGAAAAACTATTCTCCCCTCCCAGTTATTAATCACAACAAAAAGGTGTGCTTTCTTCAAGCATCTGATAAAATTATGTCTTTTGTTCAATAGTAAAATCTTTGTTTCAGTTTGTATTTACAGTAGGGGTAGACCAAACCAGTTTGGATTAACCTGGTACAGTTTCATTGGCTAGGAATGATGTCCCCATTCATCTCTACAGAGCAAAAAGAGAGAGAACTCTGGGGGTGGTGTAGGAGTGGCTGGGTACAATGGAATGGCATTATATCTTGAAGTACCCCTTGAAATGTTTTAGGGTAGTTTCACTTGTTGCTGCAAAAAATGGCCCAATTCGCCACCCCATTTCTCTGCCTTGAGTATGGAAGCTAAAGCAAGGGGTCTTTCCAGCTTAGCTCTAATGCCATTTGACCTCATGGTTCTACTGAATTTTTCTCTTGACCAAAAATGCTGTAGATTCAATTGACCTTTTTGACTGTTGCAAAAAAAAAAGATGTAGCAAAATACAGTGGAGCAAGCTGCATTCTTGGCTGAAAAGTTGGAATTTTGCACACACATAAAGACAGATCATGCAGAAATACAACTGAAACCCTGTTCCTTCATGACAAAGCTGTCATGACAGAAAAAGCTTTCAAAAGTGAAATCTTCTACAAAGAACCAGATCCACTGTACTGAATGAACAAGAACATCCTGTTTGTGCTATTTTAATTACATTAATGTTATTCAATTAGGATTATAAGATGCCCAGGGTCTGTCATAAGACAGAACACCCTGGTTTCACTATAATGTAAAACAGAGCGGCACCAGAAAATGTCAGAGAAGAGCTCTATCAGTGGATGATCAGTTCAGGAAAGGGCACTCTGAGGATCACGGAAGATGTTCGCAGCCAACCGTCTCACATATCTGCCACCATTCATAATAAGTTCTCGCCCAACAATATTTGCTCAAAAGGCAAATACTTTCCTCTACTAGCTCCAGTCCCCAGCCAACCAGGAGGCAAGAACAGGCAACTATTCTGCCAAAAATGTCTTTGCTGCCTTTCCTTGCCTTTCTTTCTCAGCTTCTGCTTCTGAAGTGAACATTAGCACATTTGGCCAAGTGCAACTTTTCCATCACTCTAGCACTACTTGAGATACTGCATTTTCTCCCTACCCCATACATATGAAAAAGAAGAAGGCTTTCTTTAGCTCAGCTGTTAGCAATACTTAGGAAGCTTAAATCTAGTGCGTGCATCATATGCGATGTCAGATGTGGCGCAGGCAGAGATAGATTTGTGGCTCACACAGCTGATCCCTGCAGAAAGCAGGACTGAGCTCTCTGTGCATCAGCTGATGTATGGGGAGTTCAGTCTTGTTTGGTCGCTTCCAGCCCCATGGGGCAACTCTGACAGGTCTCAATCCAACTGTCAAAGTTGGCCTGCAGGGTGGAGGGGAGATAAATATCTGGTTAAAGAATCCCCACTGCTGACCTAACCGGTATAGCCACAGAATGATTCTCTGATGCAATGCAGTACCACAAGAGTGCCTACAGATGACCACAGTGGCAGGACAGAAATGTAGGGAAGGCGGTCATCCCTCAGATCCAGTTGTTTATGGTTTTATAAACTAGTGGCAAAATATTAAATGTGGCCCAGTAGCATAATGTGCAGTACTGTCGGAAAGCAGAACTAGCTAGAAGTCATGCTACCGCCTTCTTCGCTTGCCTGCTGCTTTCTTGGACCAACCATAAGGGGAGCTCCACATAAAATGCATTAATCCAGTCTTGAGGTCACCAGTGCATCATCCACTGTAGCTAAAATATCCCTATCCAAGAATGGTTGGACTTGGCACATGGCTGGAAGCTGGTAAAAAGCATTCCTAGTCATTTGGACCTCCATGACAATGATGGATCAAAGAATCCTCCCAGACTACAAACATGCTCCTGCAGACGGAAGGTAGCTTCATCCAGAACAGGAAACTGACATATTTCTCATACAGCATAACCAATCATCCACAGGCCTCTGTCTTGCCAGAATTGTATTACATCTGTCCACCATGGTGAACAGAATGCTTCTTTCTGCAGGCTGAACAAGCCTCCACTTTCTGAACTCCCAGATCCAGTACAGGTACTAATTTGTTTAGCCATTTGTCCAATAAACATCATGCCAATCTTCCATTCATCTTTTGACTTTCTTCCAGTCTTAAAATATTTCCTATAAGCGGTGTTTATTATAGTAGCAATGGCAGGAACAGCAGCTTTAAAAAACAAAACAAAAAACTATTGTGCATTTAAACATTAAAGGTGTGGTATGCATTTGTAGTGCTGCAGTAAATGCAGAGATGGTGAACTGGAGACAGAATGGGGAGGAGGAGGAAGTGTGTCAGGAACAAAATTTCCTGCATTTTGAGGCTGGACTGCACTGAGGTTGGAATCTGTCTGTCTTGGGAGACAATGGAGGAATGTACTTTTTTGGGGTGGGGTCAAGCTGTTGGATGATTTTAGAGCCTGCTGTAGAGACCAATGTGGGAGAGACCTGTTTTGTTGCAGCTGGGGCAGATGAAGGCGTCCCACTGGGACTATGGTGTTTCTTCTCTCTGTGCTCCTACCAGGGGTCATTTCTCCTGTGGTCACTGCTATGGATGCACAATTTGATTGCCTATCTCCAGGGATTGCGGTCAGTGTGGATTTATGTATAAGCTAAACAAGCTATAGCTTAGGGCCCCAATCTTTTGGGGTCCCCCCAAAAAATTAAAGGCAAAAAAACTGGATGTACATTACCAAAATATAAGATAAAAAACAAATAAAATAAAACCTACATGCTGCAACATTGTTTTGTGTTGTGTAGGCTCCTATGATGTACATATTTTGTTATGTGCAAATGGCTTTAGATATCCATTAAGTCCATAATTACCATATAGCATATATTCAACACACAACAAAAGGGATAATTTGTTGTTGACAAAGGACAGCTGGACATATAAAGAGCCCCATTACCTTCAGTAGCTTAGGGTCTCATTAAACCCAAATCTGGCCCTGATTGTGGTTGTCTGCAAGTGCCTGGAGACATAGCATGGTTGATGTTACCAGCCTTCTTGTCACATTTGCAGACATCTCTGTAATGCAGTGTTGGTCTGCCAATTGGCCTGGTGCTGGAAACACATCCTTGGGAATCCTGACATCTTCCACTCTGTGGACATGACCATGCCAGCATATACAATCGCTGAGACAGGAATGTGAACATGCTGGGAATGTGAGCACATATTTGTTTGGATTCTGTCTTGTCATTTGATACCCAAAATCCTCCTGGCATGGCTCATGTGGAAGGCATTGAGACATCACTCCAAATAGGTTGTAAGTTGCACACAAGTCACTTCCATAACGCAGTGTGCTCAACACGCAAGCCTGGTAAACTTTTATCATGGTATTGGACATTAGCATCACGTTCTCCCATACCCTTTTGGAGAGGCAAGCCACTGCCATAGCTGCCTTGCCAGCTCAACATTGATGGAGAGATTGCTGGTTATGGTGGAACGTAGGCAGACAAAATTGTCTACCACCTCAAGTGTGTGATCACCAATGCTGATGTGTGGAGTGCTGGCAATGTCCTGACCTAAGATGTTGGTCTTCATCAGGGTATTGTTAAGGCTGAACTCCCTGCAGGCTTGGGCAAAATGACTGATGAGTCTCTGAAGAGTTTCATTGGAGTGTGCTGTCAAGTCTGCGTCATCTGTGAATATCTCTCAGATAAGGATTCACCACATTTAACTTTCTCCCTTTCCCTGTAACATCTGATAGTCCAGACCTGATTTCCCCCCCAACATTATTCATCCTATGCTAGTGGCAGCCAATCACGCAATCACAGAATTAGAATGTGCTTCAAAAGTTGTCTAGTCAGACCCTTCCCAATGCAGGAAATCTACCATTCCAGCATCCCTGACAGGTAGTCATCCGACAGCTGCTAAAAATATTGCAAATGAAGAAGAGCCCACCACTTCCTGATCCTGTCTGTTTCACAAGCATACTGCCAGAAAGATGCAGAAGAAGACTGAGACATAATGTGGGGTAAGAAATTAGATTCTACATGGAGAAGGCACATAATAGCACTAGTAAAGATTAGAGGGAGACCCTCACATTGCATACTGCCTAATATGGTCAGTAAAGGATATGAAAATTGCGTCTTTCTTAAAATAAGCAGAGAACTACAATACAGTACCATTTTTCCTAGGGGTGGGTTATCCTGTTATTTAAACTCATCCCAGCTGGTGAGTTCATCGGTATTGTGAAGAAATGTGCAGGAGAAAACAATTTAAAGTCAATAAGAAGAGAGACTAAGGATGGCAAGACAGACGTAAGTAATCAAATTAAGAATATTATAGAATTTCAGTTTTGGGGGGGAAAGAAAAGAAAGGCACAACAGACATTTCTGCCCTTGTGAGAAATAAGCTATGGCTTGCTGAGAAAGAAGAGGACCTTTTTAAAGCAAAGAAGTGGAAGTAGCAAGAGGAAATATCTTCAACTATGCCTGAATGAGAATGGAGAACAGAAACTAAAAATGCAATCAGGCTAAATTCTAGAAGAAAACCAAACAGGTGCACAATACTAAAGTGTTTTAGGAGCTTCCAAGCACTTTTCACTCAGGCCCAGCTCATTATCAAACAACCTAGAATGTAGGTTTTCCACTTACTGTTAGGGCCACTTTGTGAATTCTCCATCAAATAAGATTTGAACTAGCAGCCGGCCCCATACAATAATGCAACACTCAGCATATTTACTCAGAACAAAGTCCCATTGACACAATGACACCTGCTTGGAAACCAGGGGAGGGGGCTGCAGGGGGGTACATTGTACTCCTGCCCAGGGTCAAAAAGGGGATCTGGGAGGGAAATTGTGATGTTTAGCATATTTTTTTAGTTGCTGCTTCGTTAAGTGTTTTATGGATTGTAATTGTTTCATTGATGATTTGTTAATTGTTTTATGATTTATGTGGTATTTCTGATGCTCTACTATGTTCTATTATGTTCTTGTTATTTATTGTTTGTAAGCCGCTTTGAGATTCATTTGAATAAAAAGCATCATAGAAATATAATAAATCAAATCAAATCAATCAAGTTAAAGCCATTAGATCTAGTAAACTTGTGACCTGTTTCCAAATATTTGTGTTAATAGTATTAAGTATACTATTGACAATTCCAGCAACAGTAGCTTCTGGAGAGAGGCCGTTTAGCAAACTTTAGCTAATTAATAATTATCTACAATGTCTCGGAAATGTCTTGTGGATTTGGCCAGGCTAAGTGTTGAATCAAACATTGCCAAAGAGATTGATTTCCATGCGGCAGTTTGAATTTTTTTGCAAAAAAGGCCAGAAAAGGTCTTTTAAAAAAAGTAAATAGTGAGTTAATCTTTTTTCTTTCTTTTTTTAACTAATACTTATGTCTTCTGATGATCTGATCTGCACTGCAATATAAAAGGATATTTCAATCTGAATTATTTTTCCTCATCTGTACATAAACAAAGGTGTGCGAATTGAATGTGCTTTCTTATTTCTGACCCTCTTTTATTTATATTTATGTATATTTTTGTGGAGGAAGTTTGGGAGCACAAGGCCTCAAAGGCAGAAAACTGAGAGAGGGACCGGCCCCCTCTCGCCCCCCAGGCCCTTTTCAACCCCACAGGCCACAGGAATGATGGAAAGTCAGCGCCACCAACGTTTCCCGGCTCCTGCATTTATATACCAGGGGCAGAACGACGTTAACAGGCTTTAGCTGTGGGAAGGGAATAAAACACGAGGAAGCCATAAATCTGAAGGCCCACAGGGCGAAGTCGGAAAGGTGGAGTTTCAAGCCCTGCCACAAAATGGCTGCCCTGCAGGCGGAGATTTCCAGTCCCCTTTCCCGCCTTCAGTATTCTCCCTTCACCTCCCCACCCCGGCCACCGTCCCCGCTCACAGCGGCTCCATTCCCTGACCCTCTTCCAGCCCCATGGCTGCTTGGTTTCTGCCCCCCTTACCTCTCTCGCCCTCTTCCCCACCGCGCAAGCGCAGCCGCCCCGTCCGGCTCGGCCTCTTCCCTTCCCCCACCTCCAGGGAGAACAAGGCTGGGAGCTGCTGGGAAGGCAAGGAGGCCATGGGGCCAAAGTCTGGGGCCCCCACAGCCCGGGGGCCCTCCAAACGGCCACCCACAGAGCAGCCGACAGCGGGGGCCGTGGCAAACAGGCCCTGCATCGGCACCACGGGCTTTAGGGTGTGCTGGATTTTCCAGCTTTCAAATTCCAAAATTGTACCATGACGTGTAAATGCAAAATACATTTGGGTCAAATTAATATAATTTAGTTTTGCTTGGTGAGTAAAATTTGTGTGAAATGGCAGAGAAATCATTAAAAAAAATTGACAAGTACTTGCAGTTGTACTCTTATCCTTATGCATTACCTGACATTTTCAGAAGGTAAAATTCAAATTCTTTTCCGAAAGCAGTTTATGTGCTTCTGCATCAAACGTAGACTGACCAAGCTAAATGTTGTCCAATCACAAAAGTAACTGCAGATTTGAAATTCTCACACTCAAAAACTTGGGGATATATAACCTCTCAACTACGTAACAAGGTGGATGGGAGATGATATATATATGACAGGTGACATAAA
This sequence comes from Podarcis cretensis, assembly GCF_951804945.1. Lineage (NCBI taxonomy): Eukaryota > Metazoa > Chordata > Lepidosauria > Squamata > Lacertidae > Podarcis > Podarcis cretensis. Next base: position 122,968,752 of record NC_137172.1, on the reverse strand, counting down.
AAGGTTATGTCACACTGTGTCAAAATGATATTTCTTTTAAAAACACCAAACTGCTCTTGCACGCTGGCTTAGATGTTTAGAGTGCAGCAGATCAGACACAGGCCATCAACCTGTTAAAGGAGAAACCTTATATGTACAGTGGTACCTTGGGTTACATACGCTTCAGGTTACATATGCTTCAGGTTACAGACTCCGCTAACCCAGAAAGAGTACCTCAGGTTAAGAACTTTGCTTCAGGATGAGAACAGAAATCATGCTCTAGCGGCGCGGCGGCAGCGAGAGGCCCCATTAGCTAAAGTGGTGCTTCAGGTTAAGAGCAGTTTCAGGTTAAGTACGGACCTCCGGAACGAATTAAGTACTTAACCCGAGGGACCACTGTACATCCAGTGCTGTGCAATCTCATTACATGCCACTCCTAATAGCATCACCCCCATTTCCCTATAAGGCACAGATAGATTCAAGCCCCAGATCAGGGAGCAGTAATATCCGTATTATCTGTAGCAAAGATCTGCTTCCAGAACTGTTTTAACAAAAATACAGCCCTGCAAACAGGGAACCTCTGTCCCCACACCATCATTTGGGGCTGATACAGTTGATTGGGCAGCCATTCCCAAAGCTTAGCTGGATTTCCCTTTAAATGTGTTAGGAATTTTTTTTTTTTGGGGGGGGGGGGAGTGCGTTCCTGTCACTCAGCCATTAGATTCCCTTGTGCCACCTCCAATAGCCGTTATTTTCTCCCACAGCCTTGGGGCCCATTCCTGCTCCCTGCTATTGTTCCAACACACTAATACTACTCCCTTTTGCACTCCTCTTAATGTAAAATGTTTTTCTCCTCTGCCTTTGACTATTCCCCAACTATTCTGCTATATTCCACTTGTTGTTCTCTTGCACATTTGAATGTTCCATCAATAGGTGTCCCTTCCTGGCAGGCAAATAAATTTCCAAAGGGAAATTGATGGGATAAAACAATGTCATTTTAATATCCAGAGATCTTCCTTTGAGCGTACTTCTTGCTACACCTTGCTTGCAATAGCACATTTTAAAAGCTGGAGATCTGTGTATATTTGATTTAATCAACAGGGCTTCAAAATCTAATACACAGAAGAGAATTTTATGTGTAAATTACAATTGTATTCAGAGTCTTGAGGACCACTTCAGAGAAGAGATGGCAACCTGATCAGCCTTGGCTGATGGAGCAGGGGGTGGGCAAGGCACTGCAAAGAGAAGGGTCTTCTACTGGAATGAGATTATAACCATTTCCTTTTATAGTGTGTTTCACCTCCATTGTGAAATTTTACCCTTTTCAGCAAACAAAAGCTTTTTCAGCAGTGCAGTATTATGTAACTTGTAAAGGAGCAGCACAATTAGTGATGAGAGATGTTAGACATATGAGAAAGCAGATCTTGAAAAAAGCAGAGCCTCCAGCCAGCACAAGCTAGAAGTGTCATTCTTTATGAATCCCCTTAGAGTCAATCTAGTGTGAAAGCTGCTTAGCAGATTTCTCCATTGCCAGCCAAGCCCTGTCCCCAAAGATGGGAGGATGTGGTATTATATATATAATGTGTGTGTGTGTGTGTGTGTGTGTGTGTGTGTGTGTGTGTGTTTATATATACAGAGAGATAGAGAGAGAATGCTAATGCATTCAGAATTATGACCAACGCTTTTTATTGTTTATTAATCATATTTATATCAGTCCGCTATTGGTCTTGTCTGCTCAATCCACTGCACCATGTCCTTGCATGCAGGAGAAGTCCCTAACCACCAAGCGTTTGAGACCCATCGGCTACTCTGACCAGGTTTAGACAGCTACTTGAAGCCGTTCCTTGGGGCTTTGCTGCTGTCGCATTCTGCCAGTTTCTAGGAGCCATAGGTAAGCACTAAGGGCAGGGTGGGGACCAAGGTGGACAAACTACCACAGAAGGAGCATAATGTGTCCCTCACCAGAGGTTCTACCCTTCCCCTAGCACCCCATGCATATTGCTCTGCTTTCCTTTGGACCACATCAGTGAGGTCGAGAGGGAGGCCTTGTCGTCTGGGCAGCCCAGGACCTCCAGACACACTGGCCAGGCTTCACCCTGGGGAGGTCACTTTGGCTCTGCTAATGCAGCAGTTTGGCTTCACTTCCAGAGGCACACGCCATTGTCTCTTGAGACAGATGGATGCCAATTATATCAGTCCTCCAAAGAGCTCGAGGCAGAGCCAGTGGGTTCCCCCCACCTTTTAATCCAAATAACCCTGTGAAATAAGGTAGAGATAGTAACTGGCTGTGATGGAGCCAGTTTGTCAGCCTCTATGGTGGGTGGCTAAGCTGTACCCTCCAGATAGTGGACCAACTCTCTTCAGCCCCAGCCAATATAGTCAGAGGTTAGCCAGGCTATTTTTCTAGAAAAAGAGGTGCTGGAACTCACCATGAATGCCTTCCTTGTTCTCTTATAATGGCAATGGCACCCACTTTACAGGTGCTGGAACTGTGTTCCAGCTAAAAAAGCCCTGGTGGTCAGGGATTAGTGAAGTTGTAGTCTAATAAAATAAAATAAGCAACACCTGTTTTATGAAGTGTTATAAGAATTCAAATAATGATGTAGAACAGAATATGATGTTGTTAGCAAGCTTATAAGTGAGCTCCACTCCCCCAGTTTCTTATCAACCCCAACAGTGGGGAGAATGGATAAAGAACCATTTAGGCATACTGATTTTGAATATGGCAGAGGGATAAAAAGATAGCTCATCTCTGTCACTTGAAGTGATTCTGTGCAGCCTGAGCAGGGAGCGGTAATGGCAATGAAGAATGTTTTCCATAAAACTAGCCAGCTTTCCCCTTCTCAATATTGTTTCAGCTTGAACTACTCCCTGTTCGTTGTTTTTACATCCATCTTTGAGAAACAGAGCTTGTTGAAACATCCAAGTCCACGGTTTCAAAAGGTGAAAATCGCAGGAGAAACTTTGTGAAGAATGCTTTAGGGAAGCCTCAGTCGGGAGCCACCACACATAATGAGTAGCCTGTCAGATCCTCTAGTCCAGCAACACTTCCAGCTGTGGCCAGCCAAATGCCTTCAAGAGCTCACACACAGAGCACGAAGATGATAGATATTCCCTGTTTGCCCTGACATCTTTTATTTAGAAACTTATGGCCTCTGATTTATGGCTTCTGCAGGAAAACGTCAGTGATATACACACCCTAAATACTGCATTTCTCCTTAATGGCTGTTGAAGTCAGTTGTTTAGAGTTCCTGTCATGTTTTCTCTCTTCTAGCATTGCAGAACCATCCACACGACTTCTTCATTATAAAGCTTGTGAAAGTGAATTAGTTCCATCAGCTGCTGGGAATGATCACTGAGCCACCGCAGAATCTTCCTGTTTCTCCCATGAAACTATATCCTTAAAAGGCTCTCATTAGAAATGACTGCAACTCCCCTCAGCTAAATTAAGCTACTCTTTCTAAATATTTAAAACACACTAACACAAAAATGCCTGGAAGTGGTTGGGGCAGGCAGGAGGGGAAGCAGAGGAAAGTTCAAGAAATAAACAAGTGTGAACTAGGGGAAATGCATTAGATCCATCAGTCAAAATGCTTTAATGTTTCCTGTTAGCAATCCAAGAGGCATTTAGGATTTATTTTTTATTCAAGTAATAAAAAACCCCCTCACAGTCTAAACTGCTTATTAAATGGAAGCAGTGATCATTGTCTACCAGTACTTTTAATAAATGCTTTCAAAAATCCAGAGTTTTAAAGCAACTACATTCCACTAACAGATAAAACTTTATGCTTCAAAAAAATAGGAAATAAAATGCATTAGGCAAATGGACAGAAAACAGAAAGTCATCTTGCAGGCAGAGCAGAACATTCTAGAAGACTAAAAGAGTAGGCAGTGAGTTGTATCCAACTCAATTCTACTCAGAGTAGACACAGTGAAATGAATGGACTTATGTTAGTTGCCTTCTCTGAGTATGACTAACATTCTTTACATTATTATTAGCCCCCAAACCCAAACTCACAGCTGGAAAATTATTCTTGTCATTGTGTTATGCCTGTGAAATCCACTGATAACAAAATATGGTGCATATGTTCCCAGAGCCAAAATTAGCCACAGAACAGCTGAAGATGAAGATGTTCCAGAGCCATTTCCATGCCTAATATTGAGGACAATCATAGAATCATAGAGTTGGAAGAGACCACAAGGGCCATCGAGTCCAACCCCCTGCCAAGCAGGAAACACCATCAGAGCACTCCTGACATATGGTTGTCAAGTCTCTGCTTAAAGACCTCCAAAGAAGGAGACTCCACCACACTCCTTGGCAGCAAATTCCACTGTCGAACAGCTCTTACTGTCAGGAAGTTCTTCCTAATGTTTAGGTGGAATCTTCTTTCTTGTATTTTTTTTTTAATATATATTTATTAAGATTTTTAAATACAAATACAGAAATAATAAACAGTATAACATATATCATAACATAGTTTCATAACTTCTTTGGACTCCCTCGCGTCTCCCGCTCCCACTTACATCATTGTAAATTTTGCCAGCAATTTATCATCTTGTTTAGATTCTTGTATCCCATTCAATTGAATATAATCTAATAATTCTCCAAAAGGTTTATATTTTCCTCAATCTCACTTATCGTCCTAATTCCGCCTAGTTTGGTGGTGCTCAATTATTTATGATCTAGCATCCTCCTTAACATTCAACCAAATTACAGTATTTTTGTAAATAAATCTTAAATTTCTTCCAATCTTCTTCAGCTCTCTCCTCTCCCAGGTCTCGGATTCTGCCGGTCATCTCAGCCAATTCCATATAGTCTATCAGTTGCATCTGCCATTCTTCCAGTGTGGGTAGATCTTGGGTTTTCCAATGCTTAGCGATGAGTATCCTTGCTGCCGTTGTTGCATACAGGAAAAAAGTTCTGTCCTTCTTTATCACCCTCTGGCCGACAATACCCAGGAGGAAGGCCACTGGTTTCTTGGGGAAAGTATACTTAAATACCTTTTTCAACTCATTATATATCATTTCCCAGAAGGCCTTCACTCTAGGGCACGTCCACCAGAGGTGAAAGAATGTTCCTTCATTTCCTTTGCATTTCCAGCATTTGTTATCAGACAAATGGTATATTTTGGCAAGTTTAACTGGGGTCATGTACCATCTATATATCATTTTCATTACATTTTCCTTCAAAGCATTACATGCAGTGAAGTTCAACCCAGTGGTCCACAACCTTTCCCACTCCTCAAACATAATGTTATACCCAATATCCTGTGCCCACTTTATCATAGCCGATTTAACCATTTCATCTTGTGTGTTCCATTTTAACAGCAAGTTATACATTCTTGAAAGTACCTTGGTCTTAGGTTCTAACAATTCTGTTTCCAATTTCGATTTCTCCCCCTGGAACCCTAACTTTTTGTCATTTTTAAAGACTTCTTTAATCTGAGCGTAGTGTAACCAGTCTCGCACTTTATCCTTCATTTTCTCCAAACTCTGCAATTTCCAATTGTCTCCATCTTTTTCTAGTATTTCCCCATATTTTGGCCATTTGGCCTCCATATTGGGTCTTTTTCGGGCCTTAGCTTCCAGAGGTGATAGCCACCTTGGAGTTTTATTTTCCAATAAGTCTTTATATTTTGTCCAGACATTAAACACTGCTTTTCTGACAATATGGTTCTTAAAGGCCTTATTGATCTTAACCTTATCATACCATAAGTATGCATGCCAACCAAAAGCATTGTTAAAACCTTCCAGATCCAGTACGTCAGTGTCTTCGAGAAGTAGCCAGTCTTTTAGCCAGCAGAAAGCTGCGGCCTCATAGTACAACTTTAGGTCTGGCAGGGCAAAGCCCCCTCTTTCTTTCACATCAGTTAGTATCTTAAACTTAATTCTGGGCTTTTTGCCCTGCCAGACAAACTTAGATATATCTCTCTGCCACTTCCGGAAGCACTCCGTCTTGTCCACAATCTGTAGTGTTTGGAACAAAAACAACATTTTTGGCAATACATTCATCTTGATAGCAGCAATTCGGCCTAACAAAGAAAATTTCAATTTTGTCCAACTGTCTAAGTCTCTCTTAATTTCTGACCAACATTTTTCATAATTGTCCTTAAATAGATTCAGATTTTTTGCTGTTATGTTTACCCCTAGGTACTTTACTTTTTTAACCACATTTAATTCTGTCTCTCTCTGAAACCGTTCTGACTCTGTATCTGTCAAATTTTTTCCCAATACCTTGGTTTTCTGTTTGTTTAATTTAAATCCCGCCACCCAACCAAAGTCTTGAATCAATTGTAATACTCTTTTCGTACTAGATTCTGGCTCCTGCAAGGTCAAAACTAGGTCATCTGCAAAAGCTTTAAGTTTATATTGTTTCGCTCCGACCTGAATTCCTTCCACCAACCAGTCCCCTCTAATCATATTCAAGAGCACCTCCAGAACCGAAATAAATAGCAGAGGGGAAATAGGGCAGCCTTGTCGTGTTCCTTTTTCAATTTTAAACTCTTGGAATCTTCTTTCTTGTAGTTTGGATCCATTGCTCCGTGTCCGCTTCTCTGGAGCAGCAGAAAACAACCTTTCTCCCTCCTCTATGTGACATCCTTTTAGGACAAGAAGAGGCAAGGTAGCAGTCAACAAAGTGCCACGTTGGGTGAATAAACTATGGGATGATTTTAGTTGCGGAAACGTTGATATATTCAAGGAAGAACAAAGTTGAAGATTACAAAGGTTTTGGCTGAAATTTCTAAGCTTCAGACAAACAAATGTGGGGGGGGGGGAGAGAAGAAGAATAGAGCCCATAATATTTTAACACACAAACTTTGTAGTAAAATCAGAGGGTTTCTCCCCCAACCCCTTGCATTCAACTTTATCTGTATAAATCAGAAGTAAATGATACTGTTCAATACAGCTATCAATGGAAGCAGATTAAAAACAAAGCAGATTATTTTGAACTGCCACAAAAAGCTGGTAGGAGAGAGAAACAAAGGTTTCAATCCTGGACACAGTTAAGCTGTTTACAGGATGAAAGCAGCCTAACTGCATGAACTGCTCAGAAAAACAGTTTAAACTGTGAAGGTATTCTGTGTTAGTGCTTGGCAAAAACTAGATGGTTATACATATTACATGACATTTAACAGTGTCCAGAAACCCATCTAATTAATATGTGCACGTCAACTCACTGTAGTGCATAGTTTCTTTAACAGGAACTGTAATTTTCTGTAAAGCTAAATTACAGTGTTTATAGCTTTGATTAGAGCCTTCATTGAACCTTAGAGCACCACCAGAAGGTAACATATTAACTGCAGTAAACAAGCAATTTTGGAGGTGGCGTACCTGGCATATTGTATTTTCTTGTGTTATCACAATTATTAACTTTCTGGAAAGAGGTGCTGCCTCCACTATTCAGCTATGAACAATGACAACCAGTGAGTATTCTCCAGAAGGAAACTGGTTTGAATGCTTAACGGACAGCGTGATGGTGCAGAATCTAGTTACGGTGCCTGTCTGGTACGAAGGTTGCAGACATCATGTGCCCTGTACAAATAATGTAGCAGTGAGGTATTGGAAGAAAAATGTAGATTGCTCAAGATGCTGAAGTCCAGCACCTACTTCCAAGGCAGCATTTCAGAAATCTAGACTGGCAGAGCTGAGGGAATTTTTACAAGAAGCCATACCTATGCAGAAGAGAGGTCTTCACTTGAACTGTAAGGAACCAGACTGTTGGCACTTAATGTAAAATCTATTTTGCATTTCCCTTTCTGCTTTGCAGATGGGGATTTTGGTGATAAGCTGGTATTCAGGCTTGAAACTTAAAATTGTGTGCTGAACAGACATAACAAATGTCATTCATATATCTCAGTATTTAATTGAGTTTTTACATTAAAAACAAAGCAAACTTACAAACAGAATGCCAAAATGGTTACTTTAAACCAAAGGCCTCAGGTTGCTAAGCCAGTTATGCCCCACGCCCCCTGCACGGATATGATGCCTTGGTGAGACCAAACCTGCAGTCCTGTGTCCAGTTCTGGGCACAATTTAAGAAGGATGTTGACAAGCTGGAAACATGTGCAGAAGAGGGCAACCAAGATGATCAAGGGTCTGGAAACAAAGCCTTATGAGGAACAGTTGAGGGAGTCAAGTATGTTTAGCCTGGAAAAGTCGAGACTGAGAGGATATGGTGGTGATGATGATTTATTTTATTATTTATTAAATTTGTATACCGACCTATACCTGCAGGTCTCAGGGCAGTCCATAGGATAAAATCAAAAAAGAAAACCACAAACTAATTAATCAAAATGAAAACAACCTAATCATTCCCCCCTCCAACACGTTTTAAAAGGGCATAGGATGTCAATCAACCAAATGTCTGGTTGACTGATAGTACTCACCCCACCCATCTGACTGGGTTCCCCCAGCCACCATCTTCAAATATAGCCATTTTCAAATATCTCAAGGGCTGTCACATGGAAGCTGGAGCAAGATAGCCTTCTCCTGCTCTGGAGGCTGGGACCCAAACCAAGGGCTTCAAGCTACAAGAAAGGAGATTCCAACTAAACTTCAGGGAGATCTTTCTGACAGTAAGAGCTGTTCAACCAGTGGAATGGTCTCCCTTGGAAGGTGGTGGACTCTCCTTCCTAGTACGTTTTTTAAAAAATGTATATTTATTAAAGATTTTCTTGGTTTACAAAAGTATGTGCAATCTCTCTCTCTTTTTTCCCCAAATAACATTTTTTACAGGTCAGTTTCATTTGTTGAGACATTAGGAAGAAAAGGGGGAAAGAGGTGGAGGGGGGAAAGGTGAGTGGGGGTGGGGGTCGGGTGGGGATGTTTCTATTATACTTAATATATGTAGGGTTTTGTGTCAGTGTCACTTGTGCAGGTTCTTCTATTCACTTGTGTTCCTTGGGTGGTGAGAGAGGTTGGGGTTGGCCTAGAGTGTGGTTGTTCCTTGCAGGTTTTTAAGCAGAGGCTGGATGACCAAATGCCAGGGATGCTCTAGTTGAGATTCCTGTCTTGCAGGGGGTTGGACTAGATGACCCTCAGGGTCCCCTCCAACTCTGTGATTCTATGACTTACAGAAATATTTTTCAGTTACTTCAGGATATCATCCATTTCCCCCCTAAAATGATTCTGACTTTCCTGCCTCAGCAAACCTCTGGTAAACTATTTCATATAGTTTTGTAGTGTGTAAAATACTACTTCCTGACATCTGCCTTGAGTTTCTTTGCAACTTTCATTTACACCACACTGCTCCATCCACTGAAGAATTTGACATGATGTAGCTTATTTAAATTGTGTCCTTCAGTTCAAAAAACAATTCTTGTCCAAAGTATATTTGAGCATTCAATATAATTCTGTGATCAAAGGCCACAAGTGCCTCAGCAGTTAGATCATGGTTTTAGTGTTCTTGACTCGTTAGGCAAGATCACATATCATTAACCATTAATATTACAAAAATGTGGCAACAGAAACAAAACATCATTGCATGATAGGAGGCCAGACATCGTTGTGGTGCTGAAGGGAGAAGTAAAATGAGATGGGGAAGGGTCCTTCAGATACTCGGCCCAGGTGAGGGCTTGGCTTGCAAGGACATCTGCTGCCATGGCACCCATGTGGGCACTCTTGGCATAGCCCACTGCACTTGTCCTATGACGAAGCAGCATGTGCTTTCTAGGGATGTGATTAAGAGGTGGAATGTGGCTTCTTGGTTCCTTATATTCTGTCCGATGTGTATGCTGTGCTATAAGAGGGATTTTATAATTTGTGCAAATTAAGGAAACCCACACCATTTATTATGTTGCATTGTTTATTTTGCTTGTTATGGGGAAGACCAAGGAGCTATGCCTGAAAACTCAGTTGCTATAAATTCTACTCATCAAGTCATTTAGTTCCTGGGATTCCACAAGGTATTGCCCCATTTCCTGGCCCAATTCAGTCCATCACCTAAATCAAAGGTGTAGGATCTCCTGCCTGGGGTGTTAATATAAACTTCTCTATCTTGTCTATAATGCCTCTTGCTTACCTGGAGGTGTGAGTGTGTGGGGTTAGAAACTGCTGACTTTTGCATGGCTGGACTGAAGTCATAAAAGATAAGAGTCACATCTTTGACCCACCTTACTTTTTGCTTCTGGACCCACCTACAATTGCCATGCGGCTCCAGTAAGGTTGCTCCTGGTGGATTCCAACCCTCAGGTTTAATAAAGATTCCTCACCCATGATATAAACCAGGGTTTAAACCAGGGGTAGGCAATCTAAGGCCCGGAGGCTGGATCTGGCCCAATCGCCTTCTCAATCCGGCCCGCAGATGGTCCGGGAATCAGTGTGTTTTTACATGAGTAGAATGTGTCCTTTTATTTAAAATGCATCTCTGGGGTATTTGTGGGGCATAGGAATTTGTTCATTATTTTTTCCAAAATATAATCCGGCTCACCACATGGTCTGAGGGACGGTGGACCAGCCCACGGCTGAAAAAGGTTGCTAACCCCTGGTTTAAACTAAGTTGGGTTAGCATGAACTACAGTTCCTGAGCTTGTACATAATGTAGATCTGCAGATTGCTCCAATGTGAAAGCAAAGTTTTCACTCTCTTCCTCTCTTGCAGGCAGAGGACAGTAGAGTAGGAGCAGATGTTCCCAATAGCCATCACATCGTGTTCATGACAACGAAACCAGAATCAAACTGTGGTTTGGTATCCAGTAGTAGTCCTTCAGAAAACCAGGTCTTCTGGGAAGAGATGTATTTTCTGCTGCCCCATAAGCAATGTTTTGTTTTTTGTTTAAAATATTATTAAAAATATGGAGGGAAGGGGAGAGAACTAGGACCTGGCATCAAATTATTTCTCACAATACCGTCAGAAAAAGTAGGAATGGGACCACACATGGGGGTCCTGGGCAAGAACCAGTTCTCCTCTTGAGGCAGATAGCCCCACTGAGAAATGGGAGTAATTTGAACCTTGTAAGGAAGGCAATGCCAAGGTAAAACTGAACCCTTGACATGCTGAATAAATTAGTTAAAATATTGAAGGATGTTCTCAAAGAAAAATCCCAATAGCAACCCTGCCAAAGAACCCCCCCAACCCCTCCCCACAATCAAATCCATCTGCAGAAAGCAAGCAACAGTACTGTCACCCCTGAGAGAGTCTGGAGTTCATACATGCATGTCACTTTAATATTTTGCCCTACACTTTACATTTTCAATATGCACTGTAATATACCACAAGGCATTGCTCTAGAGATGTAACAGTTCATGCTGAAAAGTCTTTCTGATGTTAATTTGCTCTCCATCTGAAATTACACCTATTTAGGCTTTTCAAATGACTGGATAATAATTTCCAGCAGGGGGTTTTGAACTTTCATGCATTGTGCTTGAAGTAGCCAAAATACACTTATGCTTAATTTTCCTGATAGGGTCTGACAGCCTGACAATGATTTCCAATTATGAACTCTTTGTGTATACAAACAAACAGCTGCTGAATATGAAGGGAAATAAAGGTACGTATAGGAATTTACTACAGGGATTTTTCTCCTGGGCCTATTGCCACATAGCAGCCACTGCCACAACTCACTGGAGGAAGGACTAGGCCTAGGCCTCACCGGCGCATAATGTAACTAGCCCCCCCCCCCAATGGAGGATCATCTGTGCAATGGTCTGAGCCACACAGCTCTTCCCCCTAAATAAGGGGGAGCTTGAATGTTTATAGGAATTGAGCCACAATGCACACACGAAGGCCTGTTTAGAGTACCTGTGCCACACATTATGTGCAGCGACAGGGCATGCACCTTCCCTTTCCTCATGCAAGCTGCGATGCCAGCTTAAGATAAATGCCAGAACTGGCCTTCACGTCTGAACCAGGACTCTTGTCTTCATTCCCCAGTACAATCTGTATGTGTAACTTTCCATTCTTTTCACTTTCACATTCGTTCTCATTTGAGGCAAAGGAGCTCTCTTCTGGTCTCAACTGCTGGAGAGAAAAAGTGAATAATAGCAATACCTCCTGTTGTTCTGCAGAGCTCTGCTATTAACTCTATTTTAATCCAATTACATCCTTTTGTTTTAGTGGGCGGAATGATCTTTGCAAGTGTCTATGCATGTTTTTCCTGAGTTACTTTTTTGTCATCTTTATTTCAATTCTTACATAACAGAAGAATAAACTAAAATATTTCACAACAAGCATGATGACCAAAGGAATGAACAGGATTTAAAACATATTTTGTGCCATACACAGTTTTAACTCAAAAGCTAGTTTGATTGAGTCAGAGAAGTAATGCTGTCTTCAATCTCCGAAAGCTTCCTCAGCATTTGATTCAATTTGATCTCATCAAATTCCAAAGTCAAAAATTCAGATTCCTGGAACAAAGAAGGAAGGAAGATATTAGGGAAAAGTGCTGGAAACTTAACAAAGAAAAAAATCAGGAGCAAGAAAGGCTATTTGGATGAGAACATCTGTGGACTGGTTCCAAACAGACTTTTTCCTTCACAGAAATGCTTTGGAATAATGGCTGTGGAACAGTGAAAACAGAAAACAGTATGATGAAAGGAAATATCCATATTGATTTTTCTTCCAAAAGGAAAGTCATATGAGTATGTAACAGCAACACAACCCCCGCCTACGAAAGGTACAGCAGTAGGGTGGGGCGGGGGGAGAAGTCCTGTGGGGCCTTAAGACAAACCAATTTGTTGCAGCATAAGATTTCATGGTCCCACTGTCTACCACATGCAGGAAGTGATTACTGCTGCGCACAGAGAGTCGCCAAGGATAGAGCTTGTCACATGGTCTACATGATCAATCATACAGTGTGAGAAAGTGACTGTCCTATTTTATAAGGCAATGTTTTTACATAAAGCTAATATGCATAAAGGTTAGCTTTCAAACTTCCTACATTCAGAAACGGTTTCTGCATCAAACTGTCTGCTGAAGAATGCCTACACGTTTGACATAAATCCCTTGGGTGCAGCAGCGGTTTCTGAGAAGTGGTTTCTAGCATACACACACAGCCAGCCTCTTGGGCTTCATTTTTGCTCCAGAATCTGCTGCTAAACCCCAGTATGTGGTTGCACTTTGTGGATTTTGTCCACCATTCCCCATCTTTTCATTTAAGAGCCCCTGATAAGCTTTGGAGGAACTCTTCAGAGTTCTGTTGTTTGAAAATCGCAATACCAGGACACTTGAAACCCAAACCAGACGCCTTGCAAACTAGTTATAGGATATATATGTTATCCATCCCTGAATGCCAGCTTCAGTCAAGCAACAATGCTGCTCATCAGATAATTCTTATTTTGGCAGAGGAGCATGTTGGGCATTCCTCAGCACTGAGAGCAAGAAGGGCAAAGAAACTATTTTACATGTCTGAACTACTGATACTTACAAATATGCTGTAGTGTAAAATAAAAGGATAAATATGGACTGACACATACATTAACATTACAGAACCTGCTTAAATGTAAACTGAAAAACGCAGACTGAATGTTATACATATTAATGAGAATAATATGTTTTAAACTGAGCTATCTGTTTGTGTCTTTCAAGGAAAAGTCTCTAAGTCAAAGTTATAGTGAAGAATTTGCGGCCGTTTCAACAAGTCAAACCAAAACTATACATACAGGGATTTAAAATGCACACACACACAACTTTGCTGACTATGGCTATGAAGCCAATTCTGGCTATGAAGAATGTATAGGCAACAGCACCCCCCCAACCCCCCGAGAGTCAGGTTTTGTTTAACATACTTTATCTAAATAGTCTCTGAACTGATTCATGCTAGCAGTCTTTTTTTCTAACAGAAACAAGTGAAACCAAAACTGTAAACAACTTTTCTGGCATAAAATTTCACATTAAAAACAGAGAAGAAAAACGAAGATGAGCACACTGAGAAAGGAGGACCAGATTCATAACCTAAGGTGAGTTTTGTTCCATATCTCTAATGCATATAAGGCTGGTTCAGGCGCAGCCATGCTTATTTAGCTGAGAAACTGTCCCAAGGCCATGCTCCACATGAGAGCAAAAAGCACAGAGTCATAATAGTCATAGGGGAGGTTTGTTTCAGGATCAGGCTTCAGCAAAACTGATTGGCTGGCGATTGTGGCGACAGGTCCTCCCTGCTCTGGCAAGGGGGTGAGGAAAGAGACTAAAAGTTTTTCTATTGTTTGTGATATAGTAGAACAAATTGAAAAGGTTGGAGATAGAGGAAGATGAACCAATCTTCTAGGGCAGGCTTCTTCAAACTCGGCCCTCCAGATGTTTTTGGCCTACAACTCCCATGATCCCTAGCTAGCAGGACCAGTGGTCAGGGATGATGGGCACTGTAGTCCCCAAACATCTGGAGGGCCGAGTTTGAAGACGTCTGTTCTAGGGAAATGCTTACTTGGGTGAAACTTAACTTTAAAAGGGGGGGGGGGAGTTGGGGAGTGGATTTGATTCCCTCCTTTGGCCTGAAACCCTCACACTAAGAGAGAAATGTTAGAACTGAAAGCATTTTCCCTCAACCTTTCCTCTTGTGGAAGCAAATTCCATAGTTAAATATTTGGCCGGTCCTGACTCTTCCAACATTCAGATACACAGGATGTCCATGAGTTCTAGAATTATGAGAGAGGGAGAAAAACTTTTCTCTATGCCAGGCATAATTGTATGTACTTCTGTCATGGCACCTCTTATTTGTCTTTTCTCTAAAGTAAAAAGCCCCAAATGCTGTAACTTTTCTTCACAGGGGAATTTCATCATCCTCTTGATCATTTTATTTGCCCTTCTCTGAACCATTTCCAACTACAATGTCTTTTTTGAGATGAGGCAACCAGAACTGTACACAGTACAGTAAGCCCACAACGTATGCAGAAGTTATGTTCCAGGGATCACACCTAAAGCCAAAATTGTGTATAGCCAAAACACTTTGGGTTCAATGGTGGGCGGGATTGCCAAAATAATTTTCTACTTTTTTTTGCCATGCACGTAAAGCTGAACGCACACAAGTTAAATGTGCATAAGTTACAGGCTTACTGTATTCCAAATGCAGTCACACCATAGATTTGTATAATGATAGCAGCAGTTTCATTTACAGTTCCTTTCCTAATGGTAGTTAGCATGGAATCTGCCTTTTTCACAGCTCCTGCATGCTGAGTCGACATTTTCATTGACCCCAAGGTCTCACTCTGGTCAGTTTAGACTCTATAAGCATGTATGTGAAATTAGGATTTTTTTGCACCACTTTTTGCATCACTTTACACTTGTTAACACTGAGTAGCATTTCTATATCCCTCCACTGCCCATTTATTCCTACGCACAGAATCATACAGTTGTAGAGCTGGAAGGGACCACGAGGGTCATCTAGCCCAACTCCTGCAGTGCAGGAATCTTTTACTCAATGTGCTCGAACCCACAACCCTGAGTCTCATGCTCTCCCCACGGAGCTATCCCATATTCCACACTCTCTGCTTCCTGTTACTTAACTAGGTCCTGATCCCCAAGAGAACTTTGCCTCTTATGCCATGACTGATAAGATTCCACAGAAGCCTTTGGTGAGGCACTTTGCCCAAAGGTTTTTTGAAAGGACAGATACAACTATAAGCAGGGGAATTTTTTTTTGGAAATGTATGCAGCCAATGAAATCCATGATTCACAGTCTAGCCTATTTCCTAGACAAGGAAATGTGAAAGGCTATTTTTGTCAAGCCTGTCAGTTCTGCTTACCCAGACTGATAAGTGCTGTCTGCTTTGCTGCAGTCAAATATGTTTCTTATCAAAGCCTTCAGAACGCATCTTCATTACCCCTGCCATGTTGCCTGGCTTCCCACATTCTTCCCAGTGACATTTAACAGTACTCTGAAGGGACACTAACATCCTTTGCTAAATCGTATTTTAGGGACCCCTGAGTCTGTCCCCATAACTCAAAAGTTCAGTAGGTAATCCATTTTGGACAGGCACTATAATATATTTAGCATATGGGTTAACAAATATAACATGAACAATTTTCAGCTTTACTTTTCTCGTAGAGTCTTTTCTTTCCACATGATTGTCTTTCTAAGCCGGCTGGAGGCTGTAGGACGCATGGGAAAGTGGCGGCTGCTTCTGCGCTACTTGTGCATGTCAGCTGCTAGGCAGGGCGGCTGAGCAGCCTAAAAAAAGCCCCGCTGTGCCTGCAGTCTCTTTGGGGCTTCCTCTGCCCCCACACTTGCTCTGTGAAGGGTTGTCCTCACAAGCCACAAGGACTCGCCAGCTCTCTCCCACAATTGCCCGGTTTGAATCTATTTACTTCCCAGCATCATGCAGATACATGGTCAAACTTGAGTTGATCATGCGTAAGTGGGGGGATGCCTGTATAAACTCATTGGGCTGTACCCAATGCTAGCCCTACTCAGAGTAGACATATTGAGGTTAATGGTCATGACTTCATAGTTGAGATTCCTGCACTGCAGGGGGTGGACTAGATGACTGTTGGGTCCCTTCCAACTCTACAATTCTAATTTCAATAAGCCTGCTCTAAGTAGGACTAGCATTGGATACAGCCCATCATTGCAGCAGAGTGGTTTATGGAAGACAGGCATAGGCAAACTCGGCCCTCCAGATGTTTTGGGACTACAATTCCCATCATCCCCGACAACTGGTCCTGTTAGCTAGGGATCATGGGAGTTGTAGTCCCAAAAAACATCTGGAGGCCGAGTTTGCCCATGCCTGATCTAAGAGGATTTCTACACATGGTATTGCAGGAAGATGGCTGTTCATATAAATGCTTGCAAGTGAGGGGAAGCTAGAGGCACACAGCAGGTAAGAGTATTTCTGTAAAGGCCAAAATGTTCAGGAACTAGCGATACAGGCTATCTATGCCCTCTCTGTATACCATGTGCAGTGGTCTTGCTTTCTTTGGAGAATATAGGCTGCAGTAAGCATCACCTGAAAAAGGTGATTTTAATCAATTTGACTATGCCTTTGGAAAATGTGTTCTCTTACCTTCAGAGTGAAAAATTGCTCACCTGAATATATATGTCTCAAGAGACCTTGTTAGTTGCTGTTCAGTTAAGATTCCTCCCTCAATGGGACTTGCCTAGATGTAGCTACAAAGCCATTGCTGCTAATATAAATGAAAATAAAAAACCAATATGGAATGTGTGTAGACCCCAGAAAAGACTGTGTGTCTTGCTTTTTGTAGCTGAGTATGACAGCTAAGCACACACAGATCATATACAATGAGTAGCATCAAACGAAGGCAAACAGACATTGCCAAAGTTGCTCTTTTCATATAAAATCAGCAATCTCAGAAGAGACAAACTACTCCATTGTGCAGTTAGGTAAGGATGTTGAATAAAATTATTTAACATCCTATTGCATCAAAAAGTTATTTGAAGGACTATTCCTATCCTGTGAGGTTCAAACAATGTATGATCACCAAATAAAAGCTGGATAATTTCAAAGTTAATGAGATGCAGTACAATCTTATTGGCCTAGTTGTTTTCATATGCACTACAATCTTGGCAGCAAAAGAAAAGAACAAATCACTATTCATTATAATTTCTCAATACAGTGCTACCTCGGACTACGAACAGTCCTGTTAATGAACTATTTGGTGAACGAACTCCGCAAAACCGGAGGTAGGTGTTCCGGTTAGCGAACGTTGCCCAAGAGGATGAACGGAAGCCAAATGGAGAAAAGGCACTGGTGGCGGGATGCCTCAGTAGGGAAAACGCACTTTGGTTTAAGAACGCTTTGGTTTAA
This sequence comes from Podarcis cretensis, assembly GCF_951804945.1. Lineage (NCBI taxonomy): Eukaryota > Metazoa > Chordata > Lepidosauria > Squamata > Lacertidae > Podarcis > Podarcis cretensis. The sequence goes on along the minus strand of NC_137172.1, from coordinate 122,951,077 downwards.
GAACGGACCTCTGGAACGAATTAAGTTTGTAAACCGAGGTACCACTGTAAATATAATTCTGACATGTACAGTGCAAACAAATGCATGTCTACCTTGAGGTCAATTAGATTACTCCCAAGTAAGTGGATACAGAATGGCAGCATCAAAATCTTGAAAGTGAGGCTTGTATCTGTGACTCCTTTCCATGGGAGAAGCATTTGATATGCAGAATTTTGTTTGCTCTCCCATAATTAGTTGGGTATTACATGATTTAAGAGGCTATGTTATAGGAGGAGGGGGGAAAGTTATCCATCTTTCAAGAGGAATTGTTCTTTAATTCTTCTAATGTAGAATCAATCATATCCTATTGGAGATTAAATTGAAAGGATTGAAGGGACTGGAGCAAGTCCAAGAACAAAAGGAAAGCCTTCCATTTGCTACAGTGCAGTAAATTTAATTTCACTGCTTTTATGATATTACGTTTTTTCAATCCATCATTTATAACCCTTAAATCAAAGGAGGATTATTTACCAGCACTCAAGTTAACCTTTCCAGGCTCAGCTCCAGTTGGTATGTGTGAAGTATTGCACACAAAGAATTTGAAAGATACGTTCAAACCCACCATAAGCAGAATCCACTGGCAATTCTTCCTATACAAGTCCTGCTGGAATGAATGGTGAAGTTAACAAAAGCACATACAATGCCCCTTTGTTTTCATGTATTCCATAGTAATATGTTGGGTTCTAAGATTGAGAAATACAAATAATAGTATTTGCGTCGCTAGTCATTAAAAACAATTGTACACAAGCTTATGATCTGTCCCCTTCTTCAGGTTTCACTATTCAGAACAAACAAAGTCTTAAGTAGGGTGGTTCCTTACCTGTTGCCCCAAAAGAAAATATGTATCACTGAAGAAGAGAACAAAGGAGGACACAAAAACCCCACTAGTGCAGCATTAGCCTAAGATGTAGGCTCTGCTGTTGAATTTCTGCTAGTTGTGCAGCTGTTAAGGGGGACCTTCAAACACTCAGCGAGAGGAAACCATGTGTTCCAAGAGCAAGGGAAGAACGAGATAAGGACAGTGGAGGGGGAAGAAAGGTCTCCACACTCCTGGGGGGGGGGGGGGAAGAATGGTGGGTGGACAGTGCTAAAAGGTCAGAAGTGCTGTCACCCTGTCACCTGGCTTGCCTAATTTCAGTGGGACTGGCCGCAATTCCTTTGCAGACAAGGAAAGCCAATCCTCTCAACTGACGTACAGGGGTCCCCACGTCACTCTTTCTCATTACTCCCCCTGCCTTGGGGGGGGGGACTGTGCAGAAATGATGCTTCAGCCCTTTGGATCAAAGCAGTAAAAGGGTGAAAGAACCAATTGAAACAATAGAGTCTTGGACAGTGAGAATTGCGGAAGTGGATGTTCCTAGGCAAAAGTTGGAGAGGAAGCCTGAAAACTGGGAAAAGATGACTGATATGAAGAAAGTCCAAAAGAACAGGGTAGATTTGGAAGTTTTGAGGTTTAGGTAGAAAACACTTGAGGAGGCCTTGGTGGAGAAAGCGAAGCAGAAAGTACCACCTCTGAGACAGAGAAAAGTTTGAAAGGAAGGCGAGTTGGATCTGGAACTTGCCTCAACTGACAGGTGTCTCCTCATGAAATTTAAGTATGCCAAAATTAGGAAAATGAATGGGAAATAGTCTGGGAAATGATGATTGTTTATGTGCAAAATTTTGTAAATATTAGTACATTAGCAGGCTGTGATTAAATGCTTTCAATTAGTAGAGATGGGGATAAAATTAGAAGAAAAAATAATAGTTAAGCACAGATGTGGAATGCAGAAAGTTGTTTTAAAGGGTACTCTAAACACTTAAATGACATCTGTGTTAAATAATGGTAAATGATTTGAAGTGTTAGTAAGTTTTGATTAAGTATGGGTAATTATTAGAAAATTGGGTAAATGGATATGGAAATGTAAGAGAATTTTGTTTATATAAAGAACCAGAAGAGGGGATGGAGGGAAGTCCAGAGATTCCTGGAATCTCGAAGAAAAGGTTTTGAAAAGATATTGCTATACATGGGGATTGGGGATAAAAAATGTTCTTTTTTTACTGATGTTAACGTGGAATTAAATTGTGAAAAAAACAACAACACAAAATTTAATGTAGAAGTGCTGTCACCCTGTCACCTGGCTTGCTTCTCTAATTTCAGTGGGACTGGCCACAATTCCTTTGCAGACAAGCAAAACCAATCCTCTCAATTTATGGTACAGGGATAGCCACACCACTCTTTCTCATTACTCCTCCTGCCTTGGGGGGTGTGTGTGTGCTGAAATTATGCTTCAGCCCTTTGCAGAAGAGATTACATCTAGGGAGCAGATGCAATCAAGAGAGGAGGGGGGAGACTTTGGGTGTGTACACACTCCAGTTACTTTGCATGCAGTGCAGTGCTACTACTAGTTTATGAAGTCATGTAAGCATGTGGTTACCACATTCCACACTTTGCTTGTAGTTTCTTGAGAAATGCTGCATTTTGATGCATTTATCCCCAACCACTTTTTTATGGAAAGTTACCTTTGCCCTAGGGAAGCGGGTGGCGCTGTGGGTAAAAGCCTCAGCGCCTAGGGCTTGCCGATCGAAAGGTCGGCGCTTCGAATCCCCGCGGCGGGGTGCGCTCCCGCTGCTCGGTCCCAGCGCCTGCCAACCTAGCAGTTCAAAAGCACCCCCGGGTGCAAGTAGATAAATAGGGACCACTTACTGGTGGGAAGGTAAACGGCGTTTCCGTGTACAGCTCTGGCTCGCCAGAGCAGCAATGTCACGCTGGCCACGTGACCCGGAAGTGTCTCCGGATAGCGCTGGCCCCCGGCCTCTTGAGTGAGATGGGTGCACAACCCTAGAGTCTGTCAAGACTGGCCCGTACGGGCAGGGGTACCTTTACCTTTACCTTTACCTTTGCCCTGTGTGTTTCAAATTTAAAATATGTATTAATTTTTAAGAAGTACACTACAATTGTCATACAGGAAGGTAACATGAAATGCTGTTCATTAACATGGCTTTTAAGGTTTATAGGGAGTAATTCCCTGAGTAGAGATGTGTAGGACTGTGCTATAAGGCAGCTACAAAAAGTCCAGCACCAGTGAACGCCCTCACATTTGTGATTCTCCATCTCATGTTTCTCTACATTATTGAAAAAGGGAGTTTTGTCATAATCACTTGGAACAGCTCCCCTCTCTGTGTTGCTAGGACACGGGTCATCCATAATTGATTTGGATTAGCTAGTTTTTAGAGCTGGATGTTTCAATATAAATAAAAACTGTTAAAATATCCTCTTCAAAAGTTTGCAGCATTAGCAGTGATGACATGGAAAGACCATGAAACAGAAGGTAATAATCTAAACACGAGAAAAACGACCACACTCCAGAGCACCATGCCACTTGGTATGTGCACAGAGACTTGAGACCTTTATTTCTTAAACACTGGCCACCAAACAATGCTACACTAAAATTTATTTTAAACATAAAGGAGTCAGGGGCATAGGGTGACTATATTTCATGAATATTGTTTACTTCTAAGCAAGAAGTAGTCCAGGATGTACATATGGAGACCACTTAAGGGTTTGGATTGCATCCAAGTCAGAAATGTATGGTGGCAAGCCAATCAGAAATTTCTCAATGTGGCATGGAGATACTGCAGTAAAGTTTTTCATCTGTCAGGTTGATCTTGTTTAGCCCAAAGCTGTTCAGTACCTAGTGTGTGCCTTGCATATATTTCAAGTGAGCAAGCAAAAGAACATTTGCAGGGCTCTCACCTCGCATTCCCCATCTCACGGGGCCCACCAAGATTACCTAGGGCAGGAAAAGAGGGACGTGATGGCAAAGGGTCTCCACTTCCTCGGTGGATCACCCTTTTCTACCAAGGAAAGGACTGGAATGAGTAGTCCCAAGGGGAGTGTGACAATGTTTGCATCAGTTCTTCCACCTCTGTATGAGGTGGCATGAATTGAAACAGGAAGCAGGAAGCACTTTCTGACACCTTGGCAATCTGGCATCAAATAATGTTGAAGCATTTGCTGAAAGCAAAAGTAATGTCTCAGAGCTTGCCATAGTCAGGTGACGGGGGAAGGGGAGGGCAGACACCAATGTGAGCAGTGGGAGGACTTCATTGGGATTGATAGGTTAAACTTGTAATCAAAGAGAATTAATATACCAAGAAAGTAAATCTTTTTTCCCCTACCCCCAAAATCAACTTTAGAAAGTGTCTAGCACTAAAGTCTGTCCCTATTTATCTGTATTTTGGCAGATTTCTTACTCAGTGTCACCCCTCTCAGGTCTGCACTTTTCAGACCAATTTTCCACAGTGCTTCCTTTTTCATTGACTATAAAACTGTAACATTTGCTCTTGTGGCTTTATTTTCTTGCCTTCAGAATGGGTCCCGTGCCTACTTTGTTTGTTTAGTTGTTTAGTCGTGTCCGACTCTTCTTGAACTCATGTTGGTAGCTTCGAGAACACTGTCCCACCATCTCGTCCTCTGTCGTCCCCTTCTCCTTGTGCCCTCCATCTTTCCCAACATCAGGGTCTTTTCCAGGGAGTCTTCTCTTCTCATGAGGTGGCCAAAGTATTGGAGCCTCAGCTTCAGGATCTGTCCTTCCAGTGAGCACTCAGGGCTGATTTCCTTCAGAATGGAGAGGTTTGATCTTCTTGCAGTCCATGGGACTCTCAAGAGTCTCCTCCAGCACCATAATTCAAAAGCATAAATTCTTTGGCGATCAGCCTTCTTTGTGCTAATTTTATTCAATTCTGTGACAAGATTAAAAAGTATAGGCATTTCCTTAAAACACACACATCCAAAACTTTAAAAGTGGTCAGCCCCAAACCCCCTGTAATTAGGTAAGCTAGTAGGCCTGCAACAGTCATCCACTTCTGTTAAAAAGAAAAAAAATTATAGCTCCATAGACTCTGAGCTACATCAAACTGAGGCAGGCTGTTTTCCAAAGCACCAAATTGGGGTTCAAACAAAATCTGGTGGTTGGTGCACACCCCTGCTAATTATTTGCATAAAGAAGTCAAAGTAATTAAGATACAATTGCACCCTTAATGTTTGAAAGATTCATAATATAAAGAATGCTGCAGAAGTCCAGAGAAGGAACTTAGCTATGCAATAGCTGAGTGGATATTTGCACAGTGTTCTTTGAAGTAAATGAGGACTAATAAGGCCAGTTCAGCTTTGATGACATCCTCTGGCATAGAATCCTAAAACTCAATTATGGTTTATATATAATTACACACTGCTTCCTTTTACCATTCTAAATTAATTACATATCAGTGTCATTGATTTTCATTCTTCTCATTCTTCTCTCTTATATTTGAACGCCTGTTATTTCTTGCTTACATGTGCCATTGAGCGGTTTCTACACAATGGTGAACGTAACCTTCTAGGATAGTTTCACTGTTTGTACCAAGGCGAGAAAACTCCCTTTGCTGCTTTTAGGGCAAAGCTTGCTCTTCTTTTTACTCTGAAAGGTTCTGCAAGCTCATTGTGTTCTTTAAACAATTAAAAATGCCATTTGTATAGGAAAGGAAAGGAGAGGAATGAGTAAAATGTGGAATCCTTATCAGATTCTAGAAGTGGAAGAAATACCACCAAGCCCATTTATTTAGCTAGATAAAGGCTGTAAAGTGCTTTGCAGTCTGAAAGTATGTGCACCCAAGAACACTTAGATTGAATTACTTGGGCTTTAACCCCCCCACCCCGTTGTGGATTTTAATGGATGGGACATGGTTTTGAAACTATAAGTAACTGTGAGCACAAAACACAAAGGCTATTAGCTAAGTATTCCAAATGGGCAGCAACAAAATATGAACTTGTGTGAATATTAGGACTGCAATTATGGAAGATGACGGGAGTAGTTTTTATTTTTGATGTATCTGCCTGAAGAAAGAACTGTAAATTATGGAAACAATACTTGATCTTTTAGCTACATGCCTCAGATTTTTTTTTTATAAAAAATGAGTTTTGCTGCTAATAAGTGCTGCATAACTTGCAACGCATTTAATATACTATTATAGTATCACACTAAACTCGAGAAAAGGGGTTGGCCCCTGATTTTCTAACAGCCCTTTTCCGACCACATGGCAGCAGTCGCTCCCCCCCCCCAACTTCATCAAAAATAAAGTTCTCACCTCTCCTAGAAAGAAAAACTTACTGTTTGTGATTTTATCATATGAACATTTAAGTTCTTTTTGCGTTGCAGACGTAAGAGGAAAAACAAATATTACTGATATAAAACCAGCAGAATACCCTTCCATATTCTTCACAAGGGAGACGATTCAGAGATTTCTGTCAGGTTGCCCACTGAAAGGTGTACAGCTTAACACAAATAATTTTCCTTGACTGGAGTGGTTGTCAGTAACCGTCCTTATCTTTAAAGCCAAACAGCATGATGGAACATTTTGTGTAGGAATGGAAAGGCATTAAAACTAAAACAAATACTAAAGAGCCAACAGTTAAATTAGGCAGTGTAAGCCAGTAACCCTGCTGGCAATCTACAGAGACAATGCTTTCAAAGCTGGAATAAGCATTTGTAGTGCTGCTCCCATTAAAGTAAACAAACACACATTAGAATTGAATCAAATTATTCTGGCAGAAGAGGCACAGCTTCATTTTGTTACTGCATGATGCCTTGGCTTCACTTCCATTTTGTCAAGTGTTTTCCTGGAAGCACACACAAAGAGCCCTGCTGTGTTCGCCACTGGGGAGTCAAGACGGGATTGCGCTTGAAGTCTCTTCACTATAGAATACAAAAGCTGTGTAGATATTGTTGTTTTTGGGGAAGCCATGGGAGCCTAACTTCCAGTTTCCTGGCTTTGTGGAGCTTGAGCCAGCACAAGAAAACCTTAACTCTGATTCGTAACCTGTCATTAAAAAATGCATTTCCCTGAAACAAAATATTGGGGTTGGTTAAACATAAGCATTTTGTAAATATTAATTGTTTAATACAACTGATAGTTCTCAAGGCTACAAGCATGTTCATTCGCACTCCAAACTCTAAACTGAACTGCAGCCCATTGTGAAGGGCACACATAAAGAGCAGTGTTCCTGCTAGATAAAGTTTGGAGCAGATCCTAACAATTTATGTGGAAATTCTTCAGTTTTTGGTTGTGTATGTTTACATGTTTTCTCCCCCCCCCCCCCCCCGTGTTGTAAGCTGCCTTGTGCATGGTTTGAACTGTGGACAGGTGGATACAAATAAAACCATGTATGTATGTATGTATGTATGTAACAATAATGCTTATTTTAAACTGCTAACCACATAGCAATTCTTTTTTGAAACAAAAAGGAAAGGAGCAATTTAAATCCCATTACAGTGGTACCTTGGGTTACATACGCTTCAGGTTACAAACTCCGCTAACCCAGAAATAGTACCTTGGGTTTAGAACTTTGCTTCAGGATGAGAACAGAAATCGTGCTCCGGCGGCACGGCGGCAGCGGGAGGCCCCATTAGCTAAAGTGGTGTTTCAGGTTAAGAACGGACCTCTGGAACGAATTAAGTACTTAACCTGAGGTACCACTGTATATTCAGTAGGCTAGCATAGGCAAATCTGGTTTAGATCTGGAAGACACCTCCAAAACCTAGGAGCGAGGGGGCCTATTATTATTATTATTATTATTATTATTATTATTATTATTATCCCACCCCTTCCTCTCAGAGGAGCCCAGGGTGGCAGTTATTAATTTCATAGTAGCCATAGTTTAGCCATCAAATGCTTGAGCAAAGAGGAATGTTTTTAATAGTGAGGGAGACTGACAAAGCTCAGCTGGGCGGGCATTCCACAAACAGAACCACCACAGAGGAGGCCCTGTCAGGGGTCAACCAGGCAGCAGCCAGAGGCGGTGCCACCAACAGGGCTCTTGTGCGGATCGTAATTAATGAACTTGAAAAGCAACTGTATAGTGAACTCCTCTCTCACACCCAATAGCACAGGTTCACTGGTATAAGCCCCTGCATGTGACTCTAGAGAAACAGGAAAAAAGACTCAGCAGGTTATGGGATAATAGAAATATTGACGACCAACACACGGAAGCCGTAACTGGACTGGGGTTTGATATAGATCTCATATAACCCCTATTTTAAAACAGCTGCAGTGATTGCCGGTTGGTTTCCAGGCCCCATTCAAGGTGCTCACATTAGTCTTTAAAGCAACCTAGACCCCAGATATCTGAAAGACTTCTCCTTCCCTGCAGACCCTCTCCTCTCTGACGGCAAGGTGCAAAGGAGATCTCTTGGTAGTTCTGCCACCCTCAGAAGAGGGCAATCTGTGGCAGCCACTTACTTGGGAACTCCTTCCCCACAGACAGGCACCTGGCACCTTCACTGTGCAGCTTTTGGCAGATGTGAGCTTTGAGGACTCCTCCGGATGTTGTATTTTAAATTGTTGTCACCCCCTGGGACCTTATGGTGAATGGTGGGACATACATTAAAATGATAATAATAATCATCATCCTTTAGTAGCTCAGTCAGTATAGCATGAGACTCTTAATCTCAGGGTTGTGTGTTTGAGCCTCACACTGAGCAAAATATTCCGGCATTGCAGGGGGTCGGACTAGATCAGTGTTTCCCAACCGGTGTTCCGCGGCACACTAGTGTGCCGCGAGACGTTGCCTGGTGTGCCGTGGGAGGGAGGCGGGCGAGTCGGGCGGCGAGAGGCCTTAGGCGCCCTGCAGAAAGGCGTCCTCTTTGTGGGTGGGTTCTCCCCCCTCCCTTAGCGCATCGTATTTAGTTGGGGATTCTGGAGAGGGGGGCGGGGGCGCGCTGGCCCCGAGCGGAACAGACGCGCCGTCGTCCCCACCTCCCTCTCCTCAGTAGCTCCGAGCCAACTGACTGAGGGTGGGACGCGGCCAGCGGCGTCCTCTCTCTCTCTCTCTCCGCCTCCCAGCACCGCTTTTCCCGAGGCAGGCGCGCGCCTAAGGCTGAATGGGAGCAGCCTGGAGGCTTGGCGGCCTCTCAGCGGCTCCTGACGGGCGTCCCCGAGGCGGGAGGTGCTGAGCAGGGGCTCTGCGAGAGGGCGCGAGGGATGCGTGGTGGTGCCTGCGCGCGCGTGACTTAAGAGGGCGACCTGCTGCCTCTCCTCTCTCTCCCCTCCCTCCCCTCATGGGCACGGAGTCCCCAGCACAGCTTGGCGCTACTACAGCTACAGCTGCTGCTGCTCCTGCTTGGATGAAGGCGGCTGCTTCTTCCTAACGCCCAGCCTCTGAGGGACCGCAGTCTCCCGCCCTCTTTTTTTTTTTTTTTTTTGGCGGGATGCTGAGGTAAAGGATCCCCTCGCGCGCGGGCGGGCATCTCTTTGGGCAGGGCGCGTGTGGAGGCTTAAGGTGGGGAGTGTGGAGGGGTTGCCGCTTGCGAGGGGAGGGTTCATATTGTATTGGGCTGCGGTGTGGGCGACACGGCTCTCCAATGGCCAGCCCGCGGAGGAACATTGAGTTGGAGCATTTCGAGGAGAGGGACAAAAGGCGCAATTTTTCATATTTCTGTTTACTTACTATTTCATAATAAAGTAATTATAAAATGCTTTCTTTGTGTTTATTTGATTCCTATTAAAGAGAGTTACTTTATATATAGTCAATATAGGCACAGAGTTAATTTTTTAAACATTTTCTAATGGTGGTGTGCCTCGAGATTTTTTTCATGAAACAAGTGTGCCTTTGCCCAAAAAAGGTTGGGAAACACTGGACTAGATGACCCTCATGGTCCCTTTCAGCTCTATAAGCAAAGCAAAGCAAAGCAAAGCAAAGCAAAGCAAAGCAAAGCAAAGCAAAGCAAAGCAAAGCAAAGCAAAGCAAAGCAAAGCAAAGCAAAGCATATACTTCATATACTTCATATACATGCCCCAGGGAGGAGACAAAGGCTGTAAAATAGTAGCTTATATAAGGACATCCGGTAACTAGTAAATTAAGAGCTGGGTGTACAGTACAGCTATGTTTGTGCAGGTGTGAGATTAAAAAATAAAACTAAAATATGATAAAAATCCTCAGCACATTTTGCTGTATGGTAATTAGGCAAAGCACAAGTGAAAATGTTTCAGAGTATCTTTCATCAGAGTGTATTAAAACCACTGGGGTGTGGGGTTATGAATAAGCTCTGAAACAGGCTAATGAAAAAGCATACCGTATTTTTCGCTCTATAAGATGCACCAGACCATAAGATGCACCTAGTTTTTGGAGGAGGAAAACAAGAAGAAAAATATTCTGAATCCCAGAAGCCAGAACAGCAAGAGGGATATCCGCTGCACAGCGAAAGCAGCGATCCCTGTTGCTGTTCTGGCTTCTGGGATAGCTGCGCAGCCTGCATTCGCTCCATAAGACGCACACACATTTCACCTTACTTTTTAGGAGGGAAAAAGTGAGTCTTATAGAGCAAAAAATATGGTAATTAGTCTCAGCCTCTTTCACCTCTGCTTAGAGACGAGAACTGGCTATTATCATTATCATTATTATTATTAACTTCTACCCTGCCTTTTACCCCGACGAGACTCAAGGCGGCTTACACATAAAAGCATCAAAAGCGAAAAACATACTGGGGAGTAATCGTTTAAAAAAATTAAGCATTAATAGAATTAAAACTATATACTTATTAAAATATGTTTAAAAACATAAAATAATTACAGTAAAAACAGTAAAAACAGCATGGCACCAGCCCATTCATTAAAAGCGGTCACTTCTAAAAAGCCTGTTGGAACCCACACTTTGGGGCTCCTTCCCTACTGGCACCAGGCAAACACCTTTGCTGAACCCTTCCTGGCACCTACGCCTGCACCTTTTAAAAACATTTTTGTTCCCTGGAAGAATGGCAGATGAAGATGATCGACTATATGGGATTGGCAGAAATGACCGGCAGAATCCGAGACCAGGGAAAAGAGTCGGCGGAAGAAGATTGGAAGAAGTTTAAAGACTATTTGCGGAAATATTGTTAAATTAATGAATGTTAGAATGATGTTGGATATAAATTAAGTGGTTTCCAGCTGTAATGCTTAAGAGATATGGAAAATAAGGTTTGGAAATAAGTAAAGGTCAATGGTGAGGATTTGCTGAATTAATAATTTGAACTGGAATATAAGAAAGGGAGGTACGAGGAGGTCTGGAAAATAAGTTAAAAGAAAATAAGTAATTGGAAATTATACGTGTTTTTAGTTGTTTTTGTATTTTTGTTGTTTCCTTTTTTTGTTTGTTTTACATTGTATTTCTTTTTGAAAATTTCAATAAATATCTTATTAAAAAAAAATTGTTTTGGCAGGCCTATCTAGGTATGTAGAGGTTGGCAGGTATTTTTTATCTGTTTACAGCTTAACTGTTGGTTAGAGTTTCTATCTACAGTCAAGCAATATATTTTGTTAAATAAACACATAAAGTAAATAGTGAAAAATGTAATGTATTAAAAATACAGCAACGATACACTGAGCACGTTTTAGTGAAGATTGTTCTCTCACTGATATTCTCTATCAACAATGGTATTTCCAAGCTCTCTTTAGATATAAATATTCTGGAAAAAGAAAAAGAAAAAAAATGAAAGAAAGTGAACTTGAAGGTACAGAAAGAACGGTGGAAGCTTCAGTTCTGCAGAGACATCTGTGTGGGCGGACTTTTCTCTTAAACCTGTGCTGAATATCACAGCACACAAAAGGCCTAGGGGCCCACCCACACAGATCCTGTTGTCCTTGCTCATGGTTTGTATTTTTATTAAACATATAATTCATGATTTGTTGCACAAAGTAAGATCAGCTTAAGTATGGGATCTACACTATAATACTGTTCTTTCAGGATCTTAAAGAAATTGAGCCAATAAAACAGGGCACATCAAAAATCTTTTAGCACCATGTTTGAAAAGCAGCTTTCCCAGAACAAGCTTTTCTACAAACTGCAATATTTCAATTTGGGAAATTAAGACATTGAAGTTTCCCTTCTTCTTTGACACCAATTTTTTGTATCCATAAGACAATGGAAGAGAACAACAATTTAATTATCCTCTATGCCAGGAAGGAGGTCCAGGTCTGTTTTCATAAAACATCTGCTTTTCAAGAGGGACAGCTATGTTTGCAAGTGGATCTATATTGACAAACCAAGGTTTGTGATCAGCTAGAAAACCAGACACAGAAACTGTGATTTGCAAACTGTTGCTTGGCTGAATGTCTGAACTGACAAGTGATAGTTATAACCACAGTTCTGCTTCTAGAGATTTCTGAATAATGGATAAGAAAGTGAACTGAACTTATGAAACTGTCCTGAGGATGGAAAACATAAACAAAAAAGAAGCTTAAAATCCATGCCTATTATATACTTGGAAGCTCAGACTCTGGCCAGTGCCCAGGTCACATATCACAGTAAAGCATAACTAATAGCTTACAATGAATGTGTCTCTCTGGGTGGTTTTCTCTTCTCAATTTGCAAACTGCTATTGCATGGATGAAACAAATGACAATCTGCGGCTTAGTGTTACATCTGAAACAAGAATTGTAGCTTATTTTGCTTTGAGCTTGAGGCTCTCAGTTGTTTTAAGGCTGATGAAACAGCATCAGGTATAGGGAGAGACTCTTTTGTTCTAGTCACACATGTTGATTGCAGAGTGTTATTTGATAGTAAAGGCACAGAAAACTGATAGTCTACCAACAATTGACCAATGGAAGAGGAAGATCTGGGATGTAATGATCATTAATAAAGTAATGAGATTTAAGCAACTATGGGATGGAAGGATGCAGGCAAAATAAAATTTTCAACAAAATTGAACGGGGCTTCTTTTGTATTGGAATCAATATAAAATAGATAAATCTGTTATTTTAGATATATAAAGTATGACATAAGTAAGTGTATGTATAATATTGTACCTAAATATAAAATAAAAAACTAAATGTTAAGCTATTTTTAAAAGGGATACTGGTTTCTTTGAATTTTAGAATCTGGTTAAAAGAGTTCCACTGAGTGCTGCTCTGAATCCAACCCTATGATGGGGGGTTAGGACACAGCTTATCTGCAATAACATTCATCCTGGGACACACCAGTTAGGATCCCATTGTGACAAAACACTTCATAAATGCAAGATATGAAATGGAGACCCTTCTTAATTCCACCTGTGCACTAAGTGCTCTGAAGTGTGATGGTTATTATTTTCAAGTCTGTGGGTGTTCTATTCTTCTAAATCTCTTGCTTAAGTAACAATGGTTATCTCTTGAAAAGAGCTTCCTTTAAAAATCTTTCTATAGTCTTTCTCATCAGTCAACTGAAATTATTATTTCAATAGAGTAAAAATCATTTTGAACCCTTTGTCCTTCGAGTTACCACGTCTGTTTTCCTCTCTTGCCTTTGTGTTTACTAAGCTATTTTTTGCACAGCTTTTATAATATCATCTACTAGTGAAGCTGAGGCTCCAATAGTTTGGCCACCTCATGAGAAGAGAAGACTCCCTGGAAAAGACCCTGATGTTGGGAAAGATGGAGGGCACAAGGAGAAGGGGATGACAGAGGACGAGATGGTTGGGCAGTGTTCTCAAATCTACCAGCTTGAGTTTGACCAAACTGCGGGAGGCAGTGGAAGACAGGAGTGCCTGGCGTGCTCTGGTCCATGGGGTCATGAAGAGTCGGACACGACTAAACGACTAAACAACAACTAGTGATTGCTTAAGTTCTCTAACAAACCCTCTTCTCAAACCTTTCACTGAACTTTTGAAAATTACACTTCTTGCATGCAAGAAGTATGCTGTAGCCTGCTGAAGATAGAAACATTGGAAAGTGAAAAATGAAGTGATTTAACATGCCCACATTTCATTGCATGCCTGGACTGGACAACCACCTTCCTTTCTGTTCAGAACAGAGAGGTGCAAAGTGTTGTTCTCCCTACATAAGTGTTGTGGTGGTTAATATACTGTCAGCCTCTTTCCCTGCGACTTATAGGGGCCAAGGGACCATGCTCATCCCATTTTGTGGCCACTTTTTCAAAATTCCAAATGTGTCTACTGGCTCAGAAACATAGGCAACTTCACATTTAATCACTGTGAAAACATAGTTGGCTTTTATATCTTTAGGTTATAAAACTTCAGGTTCAAAGAATGTAACCATTCCCACCCCCAACATAGTCAAAAGTGGAGAAGAATGCCAGTACCAAATGCCCCTGATAAAGAGAGATGGATTTACTGTCTTTGTACACAGAGTTTCAATTCACTATCTTGTCTAACAGCTATGAATTTGTTGAATTCTTTTCTGAAGCTGGTGGTCATCAAAGTAACAGCATTCATTAAGCTATTTGTTAGGACTCGGCAGTCTGCTTCCTAAAATCATAGAGCACATGTAAAACTCAGATATATACATGTTTGTTTGTTTTTTGTATTTGTTTTCTTCTTCTTTTATTTTGACAAAGTAATAATCATAAATAAATAAGAATAAAAATGTGCACCCCACCACCGAGACCATTCCATTGTAACTATCCAACCTCCCAAAATTTCAACACCTCTTGCGATGGTTTGACCCCTTTCCATTTTAACAGTACAAATTCTACAAACACCTTCTATATCTCCTCAGAATCATTTCTCCTGCATATTCCCCGTCTCACCTTAATGGCACATGTTAATTTCTCATTAATAGCTACATCCCACACCTCTTTATACCATTCTTCCATTTTATTTCCTGCTTGCCCCTTCCATCTTCCTAGCTATTATAATTTGTGCAGCTGTCAATAAATTTGTGAGCAAGTCCTTCATAGCCTGTGAACTTTCCACCCCATCGTAAATTGATAATAATGCTACCTCTGGACTTTCGATCAGCTTTAACCCAGTGATTTCTGTTAGCTCCTTAAACAGATATATACACATGTTGAAAGTATTTTATTTTGAAAAGAGGCAGATCTCTAGTACATATTCCTTACTCATTACAGATATGAGCAACTGTCAAGCCGAAAAAATAACCTCTCTTGATGTAGCCCATGATAAATTATCAACATACATAATCTACCCAACAAAAATGTACATCTCCCCAAAGTTTTACAAACATCGTATCTGCAGAGCTTTAAATGGAGTTACTAGCTGCTTACCAAGCTGCCTAATAGCAGCTTCTGGGGGCCAAAGTGTATCAAAATGACCAGCTGTGGTCAATTCCCTGTTTTGGTGCCCTGCAGCCGTGTGAGTGCAGATTTTCTTGTGGGTAGTGATGTGAGGTGAGAATATTTTCCGGAGAATAGTCTCTGCTAGAAAATTCTCCGGAAAATATTCTCCACAAACTGTAAATCCTGTGTCGTCGACACAGCTGCTTTAAATGTACACACCTCATTAATCGAGAACATTCTCAAGAGTATTCTCCAAAAGATTATTCTGGAGAATTTAACATCACAACTTGAGGATTCATCCCACAGCACTTCTGTAACATTTAAAGGTCTGACTGTAGGTCCTAACCAGGGGTCAGCATACTTACCGCGTCTCAGGCCGGTGTCTCCAGCGCCGATTGCGCAGCGGGCCGGAGGGCAGGGGAGCGCGTGCCCATATGAATGCGCACATGCTATTTCCGGTGCACTTCTGGGTCGGAGGAGCACTGGAAATAGCTTGTGTGCATGTGCAATGGCCTCCTCTGACCCGGATGTGCACAGGAAATAATGCTTGTGCATGCGCACAAGCTATTTCCGGTGCTCCTCTGATCCAGAAGTGGGCAGCCGCGCAGCGCCGGTAAGAGCGGGCAGCAGCAGCGGGGGTTGCTGCGGGCTGGATAAACGAGTCCTTTGGGCCTTATCCAGCCCACGCGCCTTAGTTTGGGGACCCCTGGTCCTAACCATACCATGGTTGCTCATTAGAGGCAGATGCTGAGTGCTAAGGACCTGTGTGACTGCCCCCCTCCCCGCATAATGGCAAACCTTTAATCATTACAGCAATGCTGCAGAAACCATCAGTTCCAATGCTTCTGCTGTAATGCATATGAAGTGCCTGAAATTGTTCAGATTGTATGATGAACAGCAGGGGAGCCCCTGAGGCAAAAGCCTCCCCCCCCCCCCCGCTGCATCCTTGCCTCTGGATGGTATCCTCAAGGGAAAGTCCTTGCAGAATCTTGGCCACCAGGAGAGGGTGTGTTGTAGCTCCACATCCTGAGTTTCACCTTGCTGACAACCCTGGCTTTAAACTGCGTTGTCATTCAGAAAGAGAGAAGTGAACTACTATGGAACTCAACTTTCAGCCAAACTAAGGATGTGGTTGTCCTCTTTTTCCTGTCAGCATGTACAAATGTAACTGGTGAAGATTTTGCTATCATTTCATCTCAACGCGAGGGACAGCTGCTAAATTGTCACCTATCGGGTAGATGCTAGACAAAACTAGAGTCCTACCAGAAAATAGGATTTTGTTACTTGGTTGCATAATTAATTGGAAAGAATAATTTTAGAAAACAATTTCCCCTAAAATATAGATTAAATCTTTTATAATGATTAGCAGCCATGTGTTCATACCAGCTGGCAAAAATCCTCTTAATATTTGGCTTGGACCATACAGTACTCTGATCTCTCTCACTTCATGTGACTATAGAGCATCCCTGATAAGAGCATACTCACTTTAAACCCTTTAATTACAATCAATCTGTTGAAAGGTAAAGTCCATTTTGATGACACTGTGGAAAGCTTTCACTTCATTAAACTGACATCAGACAAATTTCCAGTAAATATCTGATCAATTTTTCTGTAACACATGGCAAGCTTAAAGCACGTAATTTCAGAAAAGCCTTAAGCTTTCCACTACTTTGTATAACATATAGAAGTCAGCCATGTTTTAATGCTCTTTTTAATTTTGTTTTTATTTATTGTTATATTTCTGTGAGAGTTGCCTTGAGTGCTGCCTTTTTCGATATAGAAAGGTCTATAGAGCAGATCTAATCAACATTCATGCTTCATTTTAAAATTTGAACAAAACTGCAAAATGCTATATGCAATGTAAAAGAAACAAGAGATTACAGCTTTCTTACTACAGGATAACTGCTACCGCAGGATTAAATAAAAATGAAATCAGTAGACCAGAAAGATTCATGGGTATGTTGCTAGGTCGATTGCACAAAAACATATGTGCTTCCTTCCCTATGCCATGAAAAAAGAGGGGGGAAAGTTTCCCACTTTAAAGTTAACATATCTTTGGTTCAAATATGGAAAAAAATGGCTTTCTTTGGCTGATATGACTGGTGCTCCTGTCAAAGCCATGGCTGACCCCGGGAGCACCCAAATGGCTCAGGCTGTTGACACAATTGCCCCTAAGCTGCCTCCCACTTTGTGGAGCCTGTTGGGCTCCCTAGTCTATTCCAGAGCTTAGGGTGAGGAAACAAGCTGGGAAATGGCTCAAACATGAGTGGAGGAAAACTCCAGTTGAAAGCAGTTGAACACTATACCTAGTGGCAGTGAAGGCAGCAAAGAAGACATACTTGGATGGCTCTGTTGCATCCTCCTTGTGCTGTGGTCTAAACCACTGAGCCCCTTGGGCTTCCAATCAGAAGGTTGGTGATTCAGATCTGCACAACGGGGTGAGCTCCTGTTTCTCTGTCCCAGCTCCTGCCAACCTAGCAGTTTGAAAGCACGGCATTGCAAGTAGATAAATAGGTACCACTGTGGCGGGAAGGTAAACGGTGTTTCCGTGCACTCTGGTTTCCGTCACAGTGTTCCATTTAGCCAGAAACGGTTTAGTCCTGCTGGCCACATGACTTGGAAAGCTGTCTGTGGGCAAACACTGGCTCCCTTGGCCTGAAAGCGAGATGAGCACTGCAACCCCACTGTCGCCTTTGACTGGACTTAAAGGTAAAGGTAAAGGACCCCTGGTCGGTTAACTCTGTGCCATCCAGTAAAGCTTTCCCAGGTAGTGCAGGCAGGAGCGTATGAAGTGGGAGGCGGAGGGTGCCCCAGGAGCCACTCTGAGGTGTGTGCGACAAGATGGCCCCTGCCTCCCTCCCCCCAGCTGTAGAGTGGTTGAGGGCATGCGCAGTCCGTATGGGCACCGCTTGCGCAGCGTCCATACGGGCTGCTGCTCTCACACGTCATCCATATGGGCGTCTGTATGGGTTGCCTCTCGCACGGCGACCGTACGGTCTGCAGCACGTGCACACTCCATACGGGATGCCACACATGCACAGTCCGTACAGGATGCCACTTACGCGGCAGCCTGCATGGCCGCTGCACGCAAGTGGCATCCCGTACGGAGTGCGCATGTGCGGCATCCCGTATGGTCGCCACACATCCATACGGGCTGCTGCTTGCAGGGCATCCATATGGGCTGCCGCACCTGTGCACTCTGTACGGGCTGCTCCGCCCTGGGTGCTGGAGAGGGTTCCTCTGCCACTTAGTGCAGGGTCTTTTATGGTGTGGCCTGAACCAGTGGTATCTCACTGTGACTTGACTGCAAAGCGCTGGCTGCCAATTGGATCCAATTCAAAGTGCTGGTTTTGACCTATAAAGCCTTAAACAGCTCTCCAGGCTTCAGGAAGCTATCCGCAAGCCTTGGGAGCCCAGCGGGAGTGCCCGCCGGGCTCCCAAGGCTTGCAGGCAGCAGCCTGCAGCTCGAAGCACGGGGTGCGCTGCAGAGCACGCCCCGTGCTTTGGGCAGATGTCCGCAAGCCTTGTGCGCCCGGCGGGAGGTCCCCCCGGGCTCGCAAGGCTTGCGGGCGGCAGCCCCCAGAACGGGTCCCAGAGCGATGCCGAAGCTGCTTCCCCCGCCCCCAGCCCCGCAAACTCCCAGAGCGATGCCGAAGCTGCGGGCAGCTTCCGCATCGCTCTGGGACCCATTCTGGGGGCTGCCGCCCGCAAGCCTTGCGAGCCCGGGGGGGGGGGGAAATATTTTTTTCCCCTTTATTCCCCCCCCCCCCGAAATCTAGGTGCGTCCTATGGGCCGGTGCGTCCTATAGGGCAAAAAATACGGTACATTCTTCTTCTCCCAAACTATGGCCTCTTAAACTGTGTTTAAACTGGGGGGTTGATTTTGTTTGTTATTGTGATATGTATTTCTGTGTTTTTATACTGTAACTGCCCTGTCATCTTTGGATGAAGTGTGGTATAGAAATTTAATTAACAACGATAATAGCAACAAGAACCACAGACAATTGAAGTGGACAGTGCTCACTTGAAATTAATGTCCTTTAGATCGATCTATCAGATTGATAGTAGCCTGTCCACATGCATAATAAAGCTCTTGAGCTGAACTGCCTCCTAGTCATTCATGTTCTGGAAGTTCTTATTCCCTAAACATGAAGAATTAGCTTCCGGTGTGCATAGGTCTATATCCCAAGAATGCATGGCAACAGCAAGCTGGAAGTCCACAACCAGGCCAGTATGACAAATAACCTTCCCACATGCTTTGTTCCTGGCCTCTAAAATTTTGAACACAGCAACTCCAGCTAGGCATCATTTGTTTTAGTTTTATTTATTATTTTAAAGGTTCCTGCATTGCCTTTCTGTGCAAGCTGTCAGGTAGCAAACGCCTATACCTGCTTGGTCAACGTTTTTAAGACAGACCAGTCTCCAGTATTGACATGTACTTGAACTGTGCTTCAGTACTGATAGCTGCATTTCAGTTCAGCCCATGGACGTAGCCAGGATTTATGCTGGGCAGGGGGCAGAACCAAGCTATCTGTGAGGCGATTGGTCAGTTAGCTAAGCATTTATATTTATTTACTTGATTGGGGGGGGCAACTGCCCCCCTGCCTACGCCCATGGCTCAGTCTTAGTATTCCCATTGCTGGTGTGCAGAACTTCCAAAGCCAAGCCCTGCTGCCCAGCCCCTTGTTTCCCCACACAGACATTGGGCTCCACATTTACCTTGAGAAGGAGACTGGGGTCGGGGGAGCAAAGAGTGGGATATGTTTGCTATTCTAGGGAAGAAGCTGGGGAATGTCACTAGAATCGTTGATGCCACCCAAACCAGGACAAAGGAAGATACACCCAAAGCAGTGTGTGCTTTGTATGCTTGGGGCATTTCAGCACTCGCTTGAAGGTGGAATATGAGGTGTGAGGGGGGGCTATCAGAAGGAAAATGGGCCGCCATCAGCCCCATACACACATAGCATTGCTGTGTTTGCACATTTCGGCTTCAGTTCTTTATGAATAAAAACAAGCTTTCATTATGCCAAGCACTGCAAATACACACCCACAGAACTTGGGATGATAATCATGTGAAAGGTCTCACATCTAAAGACCTCAAAATAAATGTTTTGTCATGTTCCACATTTTTTCTGTGACCCAGCAGACATACAGAAAAGCTAAATGAGCTCTTTGATAATTGTCTGCCATGGGGCAAAATGAAATTAGTAAAGGAAGAAGCCAACATTTGAAGCAAACCAGCTAGAATTCTCCACAGAGAATTTGAACTTTGTTCAAAAGTATCATTTTCCAACTGCAGAATCTGTTCCAAGAACACAGGAGGCTGCTTTATACAAAGACCACTACATGCAGCTCAGGATTGTCTTATTTATTTTGCATTATTTAAGTTTTACTTTAGTTATATCTCTCTCACACAACCTGATGAAATAAACCCAACAAAAAGTGGGTTCCATAATAAAATATTAGTCCTTTAAGAGCTGCAAGGGAGACTGGGTTGGCTGATCTGCTTGCTTCCCTTACCTCTCACAGCACAGGCTATAGCTGATGTTGTCACCCTTACAAAATGTTTAATATAAGTTGTGTCAAACACACACACACACACACACACACACACACACACTATTGTGATGAACAGATCTATGGAAATAGGTGTTTTTAAACTGGGGTGATACCTCAGATCAGGAATAGTGGTTTTTACTAATAATTCTCTTCTCCTCTGCAAAAACCCACCTTGAATTGTAGTTACACTAAGAATTATACCATAGATCAGGTTCCCTACCCTGTTGCCTTCCAGATGTTGCTGTACTGTAACTCCCAACATTCCTGGACACTGGCAATGCTGACAGGGCAGATGGGAGTCCAACATCTGGAGGGGAAGGCTACCACAGATGGTCAGCTTAAGGACAAGGACTCCTTCTTAATGATTTGTTAGCTGCGCTGGGAGCTGTATTTGGCTGAAGGGTAGTGTATATTTCCTTTAAGTAAATAAATGAAACTTTCAACACCAAGGAGGTGCTTAGAGAGATGAGAGTTCCAATAACATCATTAATTGTGGCAGAACCTGGTGACTCACTTCCTCAAGCACCATTACAAACTCCAGCCACAGCAACCGCTTCATCCTCTGTCACACGTTCCATCTGCAGCTCTACTGTCTCTAGCGTGGAGCTGGCTAGACATCCAAGATGCCTGAAACCAGGAAGCAGTGAATCACTATTAGTGCAGTTTTTCAATATTTTCTGTTTATTTGTGAAACACCCAAAAGGCAATACACACAGGAAAAACTAGCAAGCACATTATTTGAAGAGGTGGTCTCTACTGAAAGTCTTTCTGCTTGTAAAATTTCACGTGCGTCCACACAACCTTCATGCAGAAATGTTGAAAGCAGACATACATCTCTAAGTCTGAGCCAGAAAGAGTGGAAGTGAAAGGATAGTGGAACTATAACATGTATCTCAAGAAAAGGAGTTCCAGAAAAGTCTGTGCTTGCGGTGCCTTTCGTATGGCACAGCTGAGAGTTAAGCATAAGGACTAGGTACCAGTATGATCCCCTGGAACTGCCACTACTATTGCCTGGGTACTGCTGAGAGGAGCTCTGAGCTAGGGAAGGAGTACGTTGATGGCACTTCCAAACATAAATATAAAAGAAAATGTAGGAAAAGATATACAGATAATGGGTTTAGGAAGGTTTAAACTTTTGTCTCTGGGTCAGAGCTGTTCTGCCCAGACTGCCTTGGTTGTGCATACAGTGGTACCTCTGGATGAGAACGGGATCCGTTCCGGAGCCCTGTTCGCATCCTGAAGCAAACGCAACCCGCGTCCACGCGTCTGCATGTCACGATTCGCCGCTTCCGCGCATGCGCGTGATGGCATTTTGACCATCTGCGCATGCACGAGCGGTGAAACCCGAAGTAACACGCTTCGTTACTTCCGGGTCACTGCGGACGGAGCACAACCTGAAAATATTCACCCCAAAGCTACTTCAACCCTAGGTATGACTATATTTCATACCTTCAGACTATGGGGAGACAGATTCACTCCTTACAGAGCCCTGAAAAGCAACATAATCTTGAAATAGCTAAGGCATGGGCTATTTCAAAAAGGTTTTTTAAAACAACTAAAACAGGGGCTACTCTTAACAGGGGTCCTATAATGAATGTGTAACCCATCCAAATATTCAGGCGCATAGAATGCAGCCACTCCCACGAGCCTAGGCTGCAGCTGTAGTACTGAAAAACTTGCAATAATCTGAGAAATATCTGTGGATAAACAGATTATTTTGAATTACAGTTTATGCAATGAATCCTCACAGCAATCCTAACATAGAAAGCAAGGCATAAAAAACTGCATGTGGGAATTTTACATGTTTAAGCATCGCACGAAAGATCTAGCTTTCAATAACGCTTTTATTAACTGACATCCTCCAAAAGCACTTCAACATTATCATTCTGTAATTTGCAGGAAAACATTCTTACATCTATGAAGTGCTGCCTACTATTGTTCTAGCTCCACAGAATGAACATACTAATAAGTTATAGAACACTAGCAGCCCTGTACCTGGCTTTGCTTGGGAATTCTAAGAACCAAATAAAAAAAAATCAAATCAAATCAGAACAGCTTTGAAAGGCTCAGTCTACCATCTTGATTCAATATGGCACCCAAGTCTACTAAATATAGACAATCTTCTCCTTGTTCTCAGGAACTATTATGCAAACATTGGTTAGAATTTCTGGTGATGCTAGGAATGTTAACAAGTACAACAATTAGAGTTGTTCTTAAAGTAGTGGTTAAAATTGGGACAGTTTTGAAAAGTTCAGTTCACTACCTTGATTAAAAATGGTGTCCAGTTGCATCTAAACACAGATGAAAAACTTACTCCTTGATCTCACAGAATTTGTTTACGGTATCTTAAAAGCAAAGCTAACCAATAAACAACTTTCCAAAATAAACAGTGGATGCTTTGCCATGTGAAATTGTAAAATGACGACAACAGGCTCTAGAGGCTCTGTTTTACTGCTTATATATTCTTTGTTTGACAAAGGAAATTCAAATCTATACTTAACAAAATTACAGGACTTTGTACAAGTACAAATGCTTAGGGATTAAAAGGCTGACTATATTAAAAGCAATAGTTTTCTGAGAAACAGAAAACTGACAGGAAGTCATGCAACAAGGAATGGTGTCACATTCTTAATCTACAATTATAACTTCTTCTTTGGGAACTTCCACATCCTACCATAAACCACATGCAGTAGTGATACCTCCATAAAATGGAAATTCCTCAGTACCCCTCCCCCCAAGGAATTACAACAGAAAACAGAGGCGATCAGTTACAGAACAACCAATAACGGCTTGAACCCAGAGTTCCCGTGAGTCGAATTCTGCTCATTGAAAATTCATGCAGAAATGAGAGGAGAGATTTGAAGGGACCCCTGCAACTCACTTTCCCCAGTATTATTTTCCACCAATAAGAAAAGTTATTACGATAAATATTTTTTTAATTAAATAATGTTTTAATGACATCTATATAGCTTCTGGCAGGGTGAATCAACATGCGGCCCTCAGCAACATTTGATGCTCCCCCTGCCTTTGCGCTGCGTTTCCAAAGCTGGGTAAGCAAGGCACTGGGCTTTGAGGAGGCATGAGAGCTCCGACAGGGTCCTAGAGTCCCGCCTCCTCCTTCCCAAAGCCGAGTTAGCTCTTACTCAGCTTTGGGGAGGAGGCGGGAGGGCTATAATACCCTGCCAGAGCGCCCCCCGACATGCAACAAGGCGGTTTGCAGCTCACGGGTTCTGTATCAAAGTGCTCTCGCTGTGAAAAATTTCCCTTGATATGAAAAGTCGGGCCACCTTGGCTTAGGGAGTGCACAGGGATATCTCTGAGTTTGAATCTGGCCCTTGAACTGAAAGTGGTTACCCACTGCTGGTGCCTATGAAGGGCGAGCAAGGTTCAGACAGGAAGCAAACGGCAAGAGAGCTAGAAAAGGTAGAGAGAGAAGAGAAGGAAGACTGGTCTTTAAGAACCACAGATTCTATTAAAAAATACACACAGGAAACATAATTTTACTCTGTACCACCTGTTTGTGTACCTGATTAGTGTGGGTTGCTTGTTGGCCTGAATTTCTTTTTCACATGAATGTTTGAGTACTTGGCATTTGAAGGCAGAGGCACATATACTGTAACTGACGTTTCTTGAAGGATTCATCATTGTGGTGAAATCGACATCTCCATCAGACACATTTCCCCATCTACTGATGGATAAAAGTACCACTATGAATCTCAGTTTGCTAGGGTAAAAACATACTTTAGTTCGGCTATTGAGAGAGGAGCCACCGTAAAAGTGCCAATACATATTTTGGCTAAGATGATTTGAGCACATCTGTAGTATGGAAGGTAGTAACCCTAGCCTCCCCCACATGCTTAGAAAGGATGCATATAGGCTCAGTTTTCATGTTATGGCAAACGAAAGTTAATGTGGTTTACTGTGAAGACACGGAGGTCAACTGTTTTTTCCTTCCTGCTCAGGCTAGAAAGAAACAAGCCACACTCCCTGGATTAGTTTTATGTTTAAATGAGGGAGCATGGTTTGTTTCGCACCAACCAACCATAACTAGTCCATTCCCAAATCAAATTCATCCAGTTAATGTATTTGTAGATACTTTTGACATTCTCTTTACATCATATCTCAAATTTACAATGCAATTAAGTTCAGACATACATATCGGTATGTTGTAACAACTTCCAAAGCAATATAATAATATTGATAAGACTATCAAGGGTTCAGCCTCATTCTTCCTGAACTTTAATCTACATGTCCTGCCAGAAATCCAAGACAGCAGCTCTATGACAGAGGTTAATGGTGCCATTCAGAACGTGAATCATTCAACCCCTGCTTCTGTTTCACAGCACCCAGGTTAAGGTGATTATTCATGTGAAATGTCAGGTATATACTTTGCGGAATGAGACATCTCCCTGTATCAAAGACCTATTCCTTGGATGAGGGTGTAAGTTCTCCCTCAGGAGTTGTCAATGAAATGTATGCAAGCTGAGAGAGGGTTATACCAAGCTACGTTTTACTCACAGTAAACCCACTGAAATTAATGGAGATAAGTTATTCACACCGATTAATTTAATTTAAATGGGTGTACTCTGAATATTTTTAACAATGGATATAACCTAGTGACTGTAAGAGACACTAGTCTAGAATGTCTGAATCAACTTAGTCCTTTTACATTTAAGCATCACATCTGGCTACAGTTGAAATAGTGCTATATTTTTTCTGTAATAATAATAATAATAATAATAATAATAATAATAATAATAGCTATGTGTCATGGGCTGGCTGGATGCAGAGGAGTGTGAGGGGGCACTAGCTGGGAACCCCCAAGGAAAGAAGGCTCAGAGCCAGAGGACTAGTGGTAGGATCACGATGAGTAGTCCAAGGGAGAAAAGGGAGCTGACTGGGAGGAAGAGGTGCCAGAAGCTGAAGAGGCAACAGGGTTCAGTGAGCAGGAAGATGCCGTGGCAGAGGAGGGGGTCCAGGAGACAGAGATGAGGCAGGCTGCTGAAGAAGCCAGGGAGTCCGTCCCCCCACCTTGTGCTGCAACCAGCTCCCCTCCCACCCCATCTCCTAAAACACAGAGAGAACTGAAAAGAGCAGAGCAGAGATTGGTTGTGTGCAGACGCAATTTGTGACTGCTTGAGAAAGACCCTGGAGAGAAGGAGCCTTAGAGAGGGTTGAGAAGTTGGTGACCTTCAGTCCTTGCAACTGCCTCACTGGAACAAGACCTACTGGGAGGAGTTACTGGGATCACTTTGAATAAAGAGCCAACTTCACTGACGCCATGTTTTTTATTGCTGACCTATGCCTGCCACTATGGGCCAAAAATGGCAACTCCTTTTCGTGACCAGATCGAAAGGCATCTAGAAAAATGATCCCATTCAATAGAGTCATAGTTACATCACTAAATCCCTCTTGATCACCTTCCCTCCAAAACACGGTTTTGGCAGCTGGGCAGCAGTTATCAAGCAGAATTGGATCCAGGAAGAGCCTCTTTAAGAGTACTTATTAGACCTTAATAAGACAGAGTATGAGGAAGACATGGGGACTGCAGTTGGTGCATAAAGCCAGAAATTGGGATGAAAATTTCTGTGGACAGGAAAGATTTACATTTTCTTCCTCCTGTCCCTCATGCAGCAATACCTTGAATTTTCTTTGGATGCATCATATTTGATTTTTCCCCAGCTGCTAAAGAATGTCTAGTGTATTCCCTGCTTATTTACACCTGATGCTTAAGTAAATTTACCAACCCACAAGTAAAGCATTCCACTCACATTTGCAGGTTTGAGGCACACACCTTTCCACTATGCTAATAATAAGAATGGTTCCTTTTTCAATTTGACATTCGTGTGGGAGAACCAGACTTGAGAACACTATTTTTAAGCAAAGCAAACCCAGATCCCTGTGTCCACAAGCTGGAACTAGTTATAAAATGGCAGCGCAAGAGTTCAGAAAACACTGGGTGAAATTCAGACAGGCAGCAACAACTAACCTAAGTGACACCGATTGCGTGAGTAAAATGGGTTGTGTCCACCAGTGCTGTTCCTTGGTAAGAATGGGAGGGAAGCAATTTTTGGTGATTCTCCCTCCCTCCTGTAACCCCACACCCAAAAAATGGCTCTGGGGTGTTGGGGGATTCTCCAAAACAGATTTAGGATGCCAGGCGATGTGGCAGGTTGGTGGTGGAATTGCTTTCATCTACATTCTGCTGACAAAGTTGTACCACAGGATACAACCCAAAGTTATTATTTTGTTGTTATTCATTTCATTTCTATACCGCTTTATATTGCTAAGAAAAAAATATATCCAATCAGTTTACAAACTACATTAAAACATCAAATAAAACAACCCAGAATAAAATATTACAGAAGAAAGCCAACTATAAAGTGTACATTCAAAGCAAGATAATTAACAGAAAACTAAAAAATTATCTCAAAGGTTTTGGAATAAAATATTACAAAGGACCTCAAGCACAGAATGCACATTTAACAAAACAAAGCAAACAACAACAACAACAACAAAAAACAACCTCTCTTAAATGTCTTGTTTCCAACGCTTCGTGTCGAAGCGTTGGAAACAAGACATTTAAGATAGTGGGGAAAGGCCATAGTTCAGTAGCATGCAGAAAGTCTCTTGTTCAATCCCCTCCAGAGAGGCTGGGAGAGACCCCTGACTAGAGCTCTAAAGCGCTGCTTCCTGTGGGCATTGGCGGCTGCACTGAGCTAGAGGGACCAAAGGTTTGCCTGGGAAGACTTTATAGTCAAAAGAACTATACTTTCATAATATATAACTGAGAAGAATATATGTACAATCTCATGCTTATTCACTTTGTTCCTTATAGACAGCTCCTGCACATGTTTCTCCCTGTGAACATTTAGAGATCTTCCTCGGACTTTTTCACTTCAGAAAGATCACAGTGACACACACTGTCCTCAGCAGTATATAGCAGGGGGAGGCAACCTCAGGCCCGGGGGCCAGATGTGGCCCAATCACCTTCTCAATCCAGCCTGCGGACGGTCCGAGAATCAGCGTGTTTTTACATGAGTAGAATCTGTCCTTTTATTTAAAATGCATCTCTGGGTTATTTGTGGGGCCTGCCTGGTGTTTTTACATGAGTAGAATGTGTGCTTTTATTTAAAATGTATCTCTGGGTTATTTGTGGGGCATAGGAATTCATTCATATCCCCCCCCCAATATAGTCTGGCCCATTTTCATCCCCCCCCCCAAACATAGTCCAGCCCATCATATGGTCTGAGGGATGGTGGGCCACCCACAGCTGAAAAAGGTTGCTGACCCCTGGTATACAGAGAAACCTCTCTCAGCAGCCATTCTCCCTCACACACAGAGAGAGAAACGGAGAACAGACAAAAACGACAGCTACTTGAATAACAGTCACAACAGAATGGAATGTCTCCCTTGTGTGTCTCACAATCAGCCAATCACATGAGAGCTACTGCCAAAGGAAAAAACCCAAGTTAAATATACACAGTAAGTAAACAGTCCCATTTCAAGAAATTAAACCATTATGCTTAACATAATCTGCATAAGAAATGGACAGTCAAGATTCTCTGAGCTGCATATTAAAGAGGGTTTAGTGGATTTGAGCATGATCATCTTGCTTCATTTCCTCACCTAAGGTCAGATATGCCAGGCAACTAAAAATCACATGATAAACTCTACTTTGATTGAGTCTTTTGAGACATTTGTAGCTGCAGAACAGTTCCAGCCTAGTTCATTCTGCTTCTTCAATTAACCCATCACCACATTCTATTTGCATGCTAATGAAAAACTAAAGTGATGTCTTTCAAGATTGGCAGCAAAATGAAATCTCAAGAATTACTATTGAGTTCTTGTCTCTTGCTGGTTTCCTTCATATGCACAAAGCCAAAGTCTGTTTAGCCTCACTATGATTTGTTCAAGACTCCAAACCCTGCTCTGCAGTTAACCACGGCTTGTTTTGGCCAACAAACCACAATCTAAAACTATGATTTGTTGTTAGCTTATGAATCATGTTTTCTTTTAAATATGGCTTGGTGTTATGTTTGAACCTGGCACCTTCCCTTAACCATGGTTTGATTGCCCATCCTGTCCAAGATGTTTGCCATGCTACAGAGTCTCAAGGCATGAATGGCTCGAGCGGCTAAGTTCACTAGGCTAAGTTCACTAGTTCACTAAGCTAAGCGGCTGTTGCTCACACTTTCGTCAAAGGTTATCTCACTCCTAACTCTTCCCTGCTCCTCCCTGACAAGCCCTTTCTTGCAAAGCAGGCAGCCTTGCTTCTCAACAATGAGAGGAGATGACTGCAGTCCAGTTAACATCTATAAGGGTATGAATGGCAAAGCAGCAATGTAAAATTGTATAAAGTAGATGAATAAATGAGTAAATTAAATGAATATGGAATAGGCAGAAAATATAAAAAATAAATTTAAGGAACCTCAGAAAGAGGGGGAAGGAAGGCAGATTTCAAAATGTTAAAATGATTGTAAAATTATTTAAAATTGAAAATCATAAAAAGCAATGTAAAATTGAACAGTACACTAGCATCGTCAAAATTACTTGTATTTTAATTACTTAGATTGAAAAACACAACAGCAATTCAACTGGGAGTGGTGATGGTGGGGAAAAAACAGAAATCATTAACACTTGTAAAACGGCTAAGGCTTAAGTAGTTCACACAGCAACTCCACAAAATCCTAGGAGGATAAAACCAAACAGTGAGTTTTCAAACAAACCTCAATCCTCCCCATAAAAAGCTTGCAGCCTGCAGTTTGCAATTGGTTCCTCTTCTGCAACCACCTGGAGAACAATCTACACGGTGCCTGGACATCTCAATAACGTTGTCTTGACCTACTCACTGACCTAAGCTGCTTTGGGCGTGTGCTTTCACAACACATTTTAGAGGTGGTCTTTTATGATCAGTGCTAAGGGGCTCAGAGATGCTGCTTCTAGAGATCACCATTCTAGGGAGCTCTCACCAAGCTAAATGACACACTGGGCAGTGTAGGTGACCCACAGGTATGGTCTGCAAATTCCTCCTGTCACAGACACCCTCCCTCACTGGCAAGCCTAGGAGCCAACTCCTAGGGGGTGAGGTCTCTTTGGTCCCTCCTAATAAAATATTTGAGAGGGCTGGTCCTCCCCAAAGTTGATGGGCATTGCCATTCAAATGGTCCTTCGAATCCCTTGACTCATGGCAGAAGGCACCCCTGAGGAAAAAGACACAATAATAGACAGAGGAGGAGGTTGGGGTCTTTAGTGATCTTTGGTCCAACATCCAGGAGAAACTCACTCATTAGTTTAAGGAAGATGCCATTTTACCTGGCTCTCCAAGGAAATGTGCCAGCAGAGCAAGGAAAAAAGGAATGCCTTGAAAACGAAGAACAAGGAAATCATCACTCACAGCAAATGCTCAGGAGTGGAACCCAGGATGATGCCCGTCCACAAGGTGGCAACCACCCTTCTAGGTAGGAGAGACGCGACTCCTGGCTACGCTGCGAGGAGTGGCATTGTGTTCCTAACCAGCATCCGTAGAACGGTTCAGACCAACTTGCACAAGGAAACCAGCCTGTCAAGGCAGACTCCTCACCCCATCCTAGGAATCTCAAGGCAGCGACAGGTGCCAACTCTGCAAAGGCCACCATGATCAAGCACTTCTGTTCCTTGGGCAGTACTCACAGCAGCCTTTTCCAAGGCTTGGAATGACTGCACGTGGTACCAACCCAGTGAGCAGCCCAAAGTCAGCCAAAGCACTATCACCTGGGAGACAGAAAGACCTACAGAAGAACTGTCTTCAAACACCTCCAACATCACTGTATACCAAAAGTTACTATTGCCTAAAGAAGCCATA
The DNA here is from genome assembly GCF_951804945.1 of Podarcis cretensis. Lineage (NCBI taxonomy): Eukaryota > Metazoa > Chordata > Lepidosauria > Squamata > Lacertidae > Podarcis > Podarcis cretensis. The sequence goes on along the minus strand of NC_137172.1, from coordinate 122,920,628 downwards.
GCAATGCTCTAGAATGAAGCTTTTGGTGCTCCTCTTTTCCCACAATAGGTTAGAGGCAAGAACAAGAAGGGAGGCAGGCACTGGAGGAATTGCAACATCTTCTGTTAGCACTCAGTCAGCGCAAGGAGACTGGTTAGAAGTTGAAGATCTATCCTGCAATGAGTTGGCACTTGCACGCTGGCGGAAGTGAACAGTGGGACAAAGATCCAGCGGACCTCTGAAGATGCCAGCTACAACTTTCACAGCTTTGAGCTCAGAATCATTCTAGAGCTGGAGCATATTCTGGGTGGGAGCTTATTTACAAAGTAGAACTTCCCACCTTTTCAGAAGCAACCTATTCTTCCTCTTTTTTCTGCTTGTTTTAGGTGGCACAGACAAACAAGCTGAGGAACCTGAAAACTGCACTTGCCTTCAGCAACAGGAGAAAGAAATGCGCAGGTTAAGGAACTGGATAAAGAACAGCATACATACACCGAAAGGAAAAATTTAAGAGCAAAAGGGAGTAACGAAAGATGCACTAAAGCCTTCCCAGCCACCTTTCTCACAAATGAGGCTCAGGTGCCAGAAGTGGACTCAGAGATGGGCGGGGGTTGGGAGTAAGTGGCAGCAGAAAATATTCAAGGTGATCTTGTTCCCAACTGTATCCTGCTAACACACATTTTCTTTTTGTTCAGTGTTTGATGATGTAGTAGAGAAATAATGTAGAGGAAAAATAACCATTGACATCGTGCACAGCTTTTAAAAAACGTTCAGCATAATAAATCTGTTTTATTCTACTTCTCCCTCAGCAGTGTGAACCTTGCCCTTTTATTATTGTTTTGTTTTTGTTTTTCATGTTTCACTTTATCCAGTTACATAACTGTTCCAGCTAATACGTATATTTTCAAGGTGAACAAAGCTCAAGAGATTACATTTATCCTGGTCACTAGGGTGACCAATTTCTAATAGTTTTCACTTGGGAGATAGTATATTTTTAATAAATTGCCACTATTACACCTGTCATACAAAAGTAAAGTAAGACATATAACAGTCTGGATTAAAGTTGCAGGAAATGGGAAAACACTACTGCTCCTCCACATCTGTGCAAAGTCTTTCCACAACTACTATAAAAGACATTTTGCATGCTTTCTCCTGCCTCTTAACACCTCTAACTTTGCTGCTTCCTTTGCTGAGCCTGCTTCTAAAAAGGTAAAGGTAAAGGAGCCCTGACAGTTAAGTCCAGTTGCAAACGACTCTGGGGTTGCGGCACTCATCTCACTTTACTGGCCGAGGGAGCCGGTGTTTGTCTGCAGGCAGTTTTTCCTGGTCATGTGGCCAGCATGACTAAGCCACTTCTGGTGAAACCAGAGCAGCGCACGGAAACACCATTTACCTTCCTGCTGGAGTGGTACCTATTTATCTACTTGCACTTGGATGTGCTTTTGAACTGCTAGGTTGGCAGGAGCAGGGACCGAGCAACGGAGCTCACCCCGTCGCGGGGATTCGAACTGCTGACCTTCTGATCGATAAGCCCCAGGCTCTGTGGTTTATTTATTTTTTAAATAATATTTATTGAAATTTCCAGGCTCTGTGGTTTAGACCACAGCGCTACCCATGCCCCTTAAAATATATGTAGAAACCACTATTTCATGTGATCAGTGTGTAATGGCAATCAACTCGAACAACACAAATTTGATACAACCAGTTTTCCAACTTCCTATTTCTTCCCCTTTGAGATAACTGTAAAAATTTCTACACATTGCAAAGGATTCTGAAACAGATTTTGAGGGCATTCTCAGGTCATGAAGGGTGCCATCCAGGCCTAACTGCTTCTCCATTAAGTGTGCATTTCAAAATGCACTCAACATTCCCCTGAGATAGTGCCTTTCACAAAAAGTTCCAGTTTCTCACAATCTGTGTACTTGGGAGCTTGTCCACCAAGGCTAAGCATCTCTTCAAGGAATCTCTGGTCAGTTTCTGTGGAATGCCAAGTTTCCTAAGAACACAATCTTAAAATGGCTGGCATATGGTAATGATAACAAATGCCAGCACATTCTGAAACAGGGAGGGGAGAGAGAATTATTCAGGTCACTTAAACTATTTGTACAATAAACTATCTGAGATAAAGGTCTTGAGAAAAATTCACAGGATGACGTTATCGTTAGCTTTGACCAGATCAAGGAATATCAGTTGAAGGATCTGATTTTAGTTATTTGGGATGAGTGTAAAACTAAAATGAGAAAGTGACTTTAAGAAGGTAATGCATTTAAGAGATGTAATGCTTTCAGAAACATATTAAAGCAGTACTTTTATCTTTTAACCTGAGCAAAGAGTTAGCCATAGTGCTGCTGCATGACATGCTTCTGTTTAACATTAGTAGGTGCCAAGAAGAACCAAAAAGCTGAGAACAGATCCCCCACCCCAAAATCTGGCTAAATCCTTATATATACCTAACTGTTCCTCCAGTGAACTGAGAATAGCATTTGAACTTCACAACAGCTCAGTCAGCTAACTAAGTTGTGAAAGAGTGACTTGCCCAGTGAGCTTCAGAGCCAAGTAGATATCTCAAAATAGGTTTTTGCATGCGCAATTGTAAAGCTCTCATCACAACAACACCAAGGCTCTCAACCAAAGGCTCTCTTCTTCACACATGGTGTTTTTCTTACACAGAAGGTAACTAGGAGTCAGCTCCTGTTCTGCAATAATTCTACATGTGTAGAAGCAGGCTCACACATGTGTAATTATTGCAGAACAGGATTTGTGTAGAAGCAGGCTTGGGGATGTGGGTGGCGCAGTGGGTTAAACCACAGAGCCTAGGACTTGCCGATCAGAAGGTCGGCAGTTCGAATCCCCACGACAGGGTGAGCTCCCGTTGCTCAGTCCCAGCTCCTGCCAACCTAGCAGTTCGAAAGCAAGTCAAAAGTGCAAGTAGATAAATAGGTACCGCTCCGACGGGAAGGCAAACGGCGTTTCCGTGCGCTGCTCTGGTTCTCCAGAAGCGGCTTAGTCATGCTGGCCACATGACCCGGAAGCTGTCTGCGGACAAACACCGGCTCCCTCAGCCTATAGAGTGAGATGAGCGTGCAACCCAAGAGTCGGTCACGACTGGACCTAATGGTCAGGGGTACCGTTACCTTTACATATATTTACCTGAAAATAAGTAAAACACTTTTCAACCATATTCACATCTAATGTACATTTGTTTAGGACTGCAGACACCAGTGATCAGCTGATTGGTAGTGCATGGAAAGCCTATCAACAATCAGCTGATTGTCGGGACTTTGAAAGCCCATGCACAGCACTTTGCAAGTTCTGATAACCAGCTGCTTCTTGGGGCTTGCAAAGCATTGTGCCTTTGACTAGATTTCAAACTGTGCATGCTAAAATGCTTCAGCTGATATCATTGCGATGTCACGTGACTGACAAACCTGCCAGTCTTGTTCCACAAAGGGGGAAGATAAAGATCAGTCCTGTTGGTGAGAACCAGTTCTCTACCCCTGAGTAAACAATAAACTCTGTAAAATTGCATCAATAGACACCCACAACTTGGCAGAGTGATCTGTGTCTGTACGGTTTCTCAGTTGTCTGACATTGTTGGAAGCTGAACCCCATGTTTAAGAAACATTTTCGCACTGATAAAACAAGATAAAAATTGCTCACCTGTCCGTGCTTCCCCAGTTCCATTTCAACTATTGCCACAGGGTTGTTTAATTGGTCAGCGTGTCTTGACTGAGACTTTAAGTCCACTCTCCAGCTGATTTTTTTCAAGCTATTTTCCCACTTGCTTTGATTTATAAGGCTGTCTCGAATTTTCACTCGGTGGCTTTTCCAAAATTTGGCAATAACTGCAGCTTGCTCAGTTGTGATGCCTCCTGGTTTCTTCGTCTGTGCAGTCAAAAAAGCCTCTAGCTGATTTAAATCCATGTCAGCCGAAGCGATTGACTGAAACAAAAACAAAAAAAAATAGATTCAGGTAGGTAGTTGTGTTGGTCTGACGCAGATGAAATAAATTGTCCAGTAGACATTTTTTTTTAGAAAAAATTAAATTAAAAATATAGTCTGTGTTAGTGTCCTCTTGGAAAACTGAGGTATGGAATACAAATCCCTAATAATACTACATTAGTTACCAGTCCTCATTCTTGCAGAAGGAAACACAGAATGGATTCAGTTAACCAGTTCCCAAAACATAATGCAGTAGTATATAATCAAGGAAGTGCGGACAGTGAACAGAAAAGGCATAAACTCTTCCATAACATACATTATTTGGTCCTTAATACACAATAAGCAGCAGTGTGAACTGCATGACACTATACTTTTGTGCCTACTATTGTAGCTGCAAGCAAGGGGCCCACTTCCTGTCAGGTTCTGAGTTCAGAATTGATTTCCTCCCCACCCCAATCCAAGTAAGCTACCTTCATTTTCCTTTGATTTCACGGCCCCTTACAATGGAGAACAGTGAATTCTGTCACCTGGGTGACATACCTCAGCCCCGGATGTACCCCATGAAGGAATTCTTCTCCCATAAGGCAGAACTTTTTCAAGAAGCACAGAGAACTCATGAGAAGGGTGAGCGGTGAAAGCTGCTTGGTATTAGCCAGCAGGTATGTGAAATTGTGGAACTCTGAATATTTTATATTTAAGCAGGAAAAAGAATCATTAAAGGCTCTTAAAAATGAAAAAAAAAAGTTTGCTAACCTGCCTAGAATAAATCTGTTATGGTTCTATTTGTTCCAAACAGCTGCCTTCCCACATCTCACCCTATAAAATAGTAATACTTTCAAATGTTACTTCCATAATGGAAGAATAATTGATCAACAAGATGGTTTTTATATTAGATCCAAAAGGAAAGCAACCCTACTACACACACAGCAGGAAATACAAATATAAATTCATTATGTTTTCTGAGAAATAGAGTCTGACAAGCAAATCACTATTAGTTTCCTGAAACAGAACTTTTCTTTACGACAGCTGTGGCTGAGATCCAGGAATTTGCCAGGCCAGGCCATGGAGGCATTTTGTTTAGCAAACCCTCTAAATTGCAGATTGATGCCATTCTGTAAGGCAATGAAATGAAAGGCTTGGGGAAACAAAAAACAATTCAGCTTCATGTACTATTTCATTTTTGGCTCTCTTCATAGGCAGGGAGAAGTTCAAAGGAAGTAGTCCCTTTATCACAACCTGAATGATAATTCTACTAGTATAAAAATATTCTGACATCCTTTACTGGGGCTTATGGGAGTTTCGATACAACATTATCTGGAGGAATCTATGTTCAATAGGCATGCTTTACTGGAACAAGGTATATTGCTGTGGGTAAGTGAAAGTGGGAAAACACAAACATAAGCTTCACTTAAAAAGGGACCTGCCATTTGTTAAAGGTACTGTGAATTGTAGCTCTGTGAGGTGGAACTATAGTTCCCAAGATCCTTTGCCTTAAATGGGTATTGGTGTGGATCTGGCCTTCGTCAAGTCTAAGCTTGGCTGAATAGTTTTCATTTTATGACTATCAACTGTGCACAAGAAGCAAATGGTTCTTGTTCCCATTTAAAAGAACATGTGTTTGTGAAGAGATGATGAAGCAATGTTTGCAGCAGCTCTCATGTGCAAAATGCACCAGGCCAATTTATAGCCATAGCCACTGGCAATGACAAGCCATTCAATGTAACTCAGCCTAAATTGCGCCACCGCATTACTGTGAGGATGAACAGGGTTCTCCTCAGGTATAATTGGTTATGTTTGGAACCTATGTAGAAAACTTATACAGTGGTACCTCGGGTTAAGAACTTAATCCGTTCTGGAGGTCCGTTCTTAACCTGAAACTGTTCTTAACCTGGGGTACCACTTTAGCTAATGGGGCCTCCTGCTGCCGAGGCGATGGCGCCGTGCAATTTTTGTTCTCATCCTGAAGCAAAGTTCTTAACCCAAGGTACTATTTCTGGGTTAGCAGAGTCTGTAACCTGAAGCATCTGTAACCCGAGGTACCACTGTAGTCAAAGCTGAAGGTTCTTGACTGAAGTTTTGCATCAGGTGGGGGTTAAGGGAAGGTGAAGTTTTGTGTCGGGCTGTATTCTCACTTTAGGGAAAATGTGAAGCGAGTTACAAATATTGGGGGAAGTAGGCTGTGTGTGTGTGTGTTGCTGTGCCTGAGTAAGTGGACCTAAACAGTAATGCCTTAACTCCTCTTGATAACCACCTAGCAGAAATGTGGTTGGACGTGGCATCTGGGCCTGCTCCTGCTGCTGCCTGTCCACCAGGTTTCTTTTAAGTACAGCAGGCCATCGGGGAATCAGCAGAATTCTGTAGGTGAAGGTGGGATTGCAGTGATTTTTAAGAAGTCCTTCGTTTTCACCAGGCATCCTATTAGAGACCCATTTTTCTAAGTGCATGTTTCGGAAGCTGGATAATTTTAACATTTTAATGTTTCAATATTTTAATGTTGTATTTTAATCTTGTTTTTAAGTTATGTTCACTCAACTTGTTTTTATTATTGCTTGTTAGCCACCCTGAGCCCGGCCTTGGCTGGGGAGGGCGGGGTATAAATAAATATTATTATTATTAAAATTATAGGGGCAGTACAGGATTCCTATTGGTGCACTGACCTGCCAGCTGCACCAAGGATTCCTTGCCTGAGCTGCTTCAGGTTGTGGCGGATGTTCTCCTAGAGCTGCCTAGTTTGGTTGTCATAGGGGATTTTAACATCCATGCCGACACAACCTTACAAGGGGGTCACTCGGAACTTCATGGAAAGCATGGCCTCCATGGGGCTGTCCCTGAATAAATCTGGCTATACTCACAGCAGTTGACATGCCTTAGATCTGGTGTGGGTGATCTGACATTAAGTTCCAGTGGAACAAAAGAAGTGTCATGGTCTGCTAGACTTCTCTACGACCCTTCCCCTCTGCAGGAAGGTGGGACCAAAATGAATGGTCTGCCCCTGCCACTTAATGGATCCAAATGGCTTCCAAAGAGTGGTAGGGAATGTATTAACCCATGCAGAAAGCCTTTCAGCTGATTTCCTGGTGGCCCACTGGAATGCAGAGTTAACCAGGGCTATCAACTGTCTGGTTCTGAAGTGCCCTCTCCAACAGCATGGCGCTCTCACGGCCCCATGCTTTTCCCAGGGGCTGAGGGTGATGAAGGTCAAGGTCAAGGACCCATGGACGGTTAAGTGCAGTCAACAGTGACTATGGGGTGCAGCGCTCATGATGAAACAATTGCTGAGACGGCTAGAGCACCGGGGGTGGAAAACTCACTCCAAAATGGACTTAACACGGGACAGAGCTCAACTTTGAGCACACCAAGAGGCGATAGCAACAGTGAAGTGGACCCTGTTTGCTGCCTCTATTGCATCTGCGGAAAAACAGTTCAAGGAGACTCTTTCAGGTGGTTTGTAGTCTAACAGAACCACTTTTACCATCAGGATCTGGTAACGACTCCAAGATCTCCTGCAACGATTTTGCAAAGCATTCTGCAGATAAAATTGCTCAAATTCGGAGAGAGGTAGACTCCACCATTGTAGCAGGGCTGGGCTGGGGAGTGCCCGTACTCTGTTGTATGGGATCAATTTCAACCTGTTGGATGTGGATAGGCTCTGTGGATGTGGATAGGCTGCTTGAACAAGTGAAACTGACCACCTGTCTCCTTGCCCCTTGCCCACCTTGGCTCATAAAAGCCAGGCAGGGCTGGGCAATGGGCTCCATGGGGTGGTGAGTCTTCCCAGAACAAAAAAAACATCTTTGGACACAGTCATTATGGTCAATTATTATCCAGTCTCAAATATTCCATTCTTGGGTAAGATGATTGAGCAGGCGGTCACTGAACAACTCCAGGCATGCCTGGAGGATGCGGACCATTCAGATATCTTCCAATCAGGTTTCAGGCCCCACCATGGGACTGAAATCACCCTGGTCGTGCTGCTCGATGATCTCCGGCGGGCTAGGGACAGAAGTAAAAGCTGTTTCCTTGTTCTACCGGATCTCTCAGTGGCTTTTGATACCATCAACCATGGTATCTTTCTGGACCGTCTAGAAGGGTTGGGAGTTGGGGGCCATGCCCAGAAAGTGGTGCAAGGGGATGAGTGAGTCTCTGGGCACATATTTCATCTGTGATATAGGATTTGATCCTGGATTAGAAGGTTGACCAAGCTAGCATTACAGAGACAAGTTGAATGAAGAAGGGGAGTTAATTTCTCTGAGTTGTGCCCGGCTGTATCCTCATTACAGCATCAGCCTAGACCTGGTGGGTACACGAGGTGTAGCAGTATATAAAAATATTTTAAATAAACAACTAAATAAATGTATCCATATTGGGCTCCTTTTAGAAAGGACAAAATATAAATATAATAATAGCAATCTATTTTGGGGAAAATATCCTTGATTCTATAAGATTAAAAATATAATAATAATCACAGAGCACAGAGCACATCAGGCAAGTGTGTTTAACGCAAGCTTTTATAGTTCATATATTTTAGAAGTTCTTAAAAGTGTAGGCCTCTCTATTTCATCTTCTAAAAGTATTTGTGGTTTTAGTCACTCCTTCAACTCTTTCCCAAATGGGTACTAAAGGTAGCGTAACACTTTGTTCTATAGAAAACTTGGGCTTTCCAAACAAAGACATTCTCTTGAAAGCCCTTTGCAAGGTTGCAGCACTTGTGTGAGCTGAAAAGGAGTTAGCTTTCACCCACGGATCTTCATAACCAGAAAATGCAGATCACAGGCAGGAAGTGTGCTGACCCCAATACTTCCTCATGAACATAGAAACTGCAATGCTGTATTGTTCTGCCCATTAGGAAAAAAAATCATTACCAGTTGGAATAAGCGTCCTAGTTATGCTTCTGATTTATTTCATTATAAAAGTTGTACTTTGTCAGACATGGCTCCAGGAGGGTAGCCATGTATTCTGTTTCACAGAGCTCAGTCCTTTATTTCAAGGTTTCCTCTAATTGAAGGGCTGCCAGGTCCAAGGCCAGTTTAAAGACAAAGAACCATAAGAAGGCAGAGATGGGCTTTCAGCAATTAGCACCTGGAGAACAGACTGAACAGGCATCCAGATCACCTACCGTAGTTGCAGTCTTTCACACTGTGGTGAGACTATTGTATTTCTGAAGTTGCATCTACACATATAAATTAGCATTTGCAAATTGTATGCAAATATACCCCATTTTACCCACTTTTCGTTGATGTCCTTGTGACAATACATTAACTTGCCACATCTGGGAGGCCTCACAGGGGCAGACTGGTCTTTCAAATGTCAACAGTGCCAGAGCAAAACTTGGCGCCTCCTTCCACTTCTTGCTTCCTGTTCTGCTCAATTCACTACATCACAGTTGCAGCCGCCTGCAGCGCCCCCAGGCTTAGCGCTCAGTGCAGTGGGACTGGTCGCGCTGCCCTAAATCTGCCTCTGGTCCTCAGGTCAGCTAACACCATACAGTATTGCTTCATATAAAACCAGCGCCATTTATCCTTATCATAAAAACAATACGACAGAGCAAAACAGAATAACCTGCCCAGCAGATTCAACCAAATACCAGTGTCAAGTTATGCAGCTGAATTAGATCCCTGTGGTCGAAACCACAGAGCCTAGGGCTTCCTGATTAGAAGGTTGACAGTTCAAATCCCCGCAACGGGGTGAGCTCCCATTGTTCAGTCCCAGCTCCTGCCCACCTAGCAGTTTGAAAGCACGTCAAGTGCAAGTAGAGAAATAGGTGCCGCTCCAGCGGGAAGGTAAACAGCGTTTCCGTGCGCTGCTCTGGTTTGCCAGAAGCGGATTAGTCATGCTGGGCTGGCCACATGACCCGGAAGCTGTATGCCGGCTCCCTCAGCCAATAAAGCAAGATGAGCGCCACAACCCCAGAGTCGGCCACGACTGGACCTCTAATGGTCGGGGGTCCCTTTACCTTTACCTATGTAAGAATTCACAGTCCCAGATAGGACATATTCCTTAAAGTGGATTCATTTTTAACAGATAAAGAACTGCATTAAATGCAGCCTATTTGGTCTGTTGTCTGAAAGGCAACTATTTCAAGGGAACCAAATGGGGCGGGTGGGGGGTTGAAACCTATAGGAAATGGACGACAAGCAATAGAACTTTTAAATGACCTTCGTTGCCCTGGAGAGGTCATGTGAATTACTCTCCCTCCTTAATCTTTCCATTAAAAAAATCACGAGTTCCTATTTATTACATTTCTTCAAGCATTCTGGGAAACCAGCTTGCTGCTTTGGACTGCTCCTCAATGTCTCATCTTGTTTCACTTAGAAAGCTAAAAATAGAAGACGGGTCAGCTCATGTTTTGAAGACACGAGGGACAAAAAGTTGCAGTTCTCTCTGGCTAAATTTAGCATAGCAGCACTCACTCGAGGTTACTGTAGGCAATTACTGCACATTTTGTTTTTTCTGCACACTACAGTGATAACAAAGATGTGCACTGATCCACAGAACAGTGGAAATACTGTATTATTTCACAGACAGTTAAGAAAGGAATACATCTTTACGCTTGAGAGCTTCCACTTATTTGATTTCCAATTCTGATATACCTAATTGTAAACAGAATTCATCTGAAAGTTTGTGTAAATAATACTCTAAAGCAAGCTGGATTTGATTTAAATCATGATTTAAATCACTAGTCAGTAAGACTTCATTTAAATCATTTCCCACCCCCCAGAAAGCTTCAGCCTTGTTGGCATCCTCTTAAATATTGACAGGTTTCATTTTTGGAATAATAAATTTTCAGAGCAGTTTTTACAGTTATATCAAAAATTACTGATTTGGTTATACTATTAGAAATACATAGGCAGGTAATTATTAAATTATTGTGAGGTTTAATAAGTTAACTGTTTAAGTTTGGACAACTTTTCTGCTGTACTTTAATGGAAGGAGAAAAATAATCATTTCCTTAATAACAATTTAAACAATTTATTTAACTAAAGCAATAACATTATAGCATATGTATCCATGTTTGTTAACTGATGTGGTTAAATGGTTTTTAAAAAACCCCAAACCAAAACAAAAACTTTGACTGAGTTTTAGTACACATGAAAAACTTAAAACAAATACTTATTTCCTGATGAATAGCCTTTGGACTATAATGTAACTTAACATTATTTGATTTTCCCTCCAAAAACATTTTATTTTAAAAATCTGATTTAAATTTTAAAAATCTGATTTAAATAAAAAAAATTGGATTTTTTTAAAAAAAAATCTTTGATTTTTATCCACCCTGCTCTAAAGTTTTAGATATAATAATGTGTGGACATAGTGCTTCAACATCACACTTGAGACATGGCCAAACCAAGGCCATGAGGTGCATAGTAAGATGTCACAATCCTGATATTTATTCCCCTTAAGCCCATAAGAACTAGACATACATAAGTAGTAACAGGCTCTGCAGCCATGCATATCTACCAATTAATAGTTTGCAATGTCACAAGAAGACTACAGCCTGGGAGCTTTGGTTGTTGCGCCTGGCCCCGCAGTCCTGCAGTAGCCAGGGGCCACCTGCTTGGTGGGAGAAGCTTGGCTCTCTTCTTTAATTTCAATTGTTTCCACGATGAAAACAAGGCAGTTAATGTCAAAGGCCATTGCTTAGTGGGCAGAGTGTTGGACTAAGGGAAATGCAGGGAAGATGCAGCGATGAAGCGCCGCAGACAGTGTTGCATCTGTCCGGCTTTCTGAGCTGCAATGCGTCACCCTTCCCCCTCCAAGTTAGTGATGACATTCAGTGCTGGGAAGGCAGGGGGGCAACACACCCCCAACCCCACCAACTGCGGCTGCATTTGTCACTGACTCTTAGCATAAACTACCTCCCAGGGCTGTAGCAGTGATAATATTAGAAGGGAATTATGCATGCCAGCCTGAAATCCTTGGGGGAAGGGGAGAATAAAAAATTAATAAAATTGCTTTATTTAAGTTAATGCAATTGCTTTATAATTCACAACAATCAATCAACATTTGCTGATTACAGAAAGTACAAAAACTTGTTGATTATCTTCTTGGGTTTGTTTGTTTTACAAAAATTATCGCTTGTTATTTGGCTGGTCAACTGAACAACATTTACTGTCCACACTACAGGTTTACCATGTTAAATATTGAAACGGATTTCGTAGTTTAAATACAGCTACTTCAAGTAAAATGGAGTGGTTGGGGAAATCAGGAGCTACCACGAGTTGTTTTGCACTGCTCCAAGACAGAACAAATTGCTCCCACTGAAACGTTAACAAAAAGGAAAAAGGCAGAAATGATACACATAAGCCACCATGGTTGCTATGTTCTAGACTTGATTGGCCCTAGCATCTCCTTTTCCTGACGACCATCTTGCTTTTGTTTAACTTACCCGGTATATGAGACAGTTGCCCGTTCTTTCTCTACAAGTATTTAGGCCACATTCTCTTAGTATCATGGAGAGTTGTACCAATTTTCACTGCACAAACGTACAACTGCAGTTTCAGCCAGACGGAAATGCAATATGGCCCAATTTAATAAGCAAAACCTGCAGACAAGCTGGCCTGTCTATATAAAACTGAAAAGTAATTGGGAGTGCAGAGTAGATTTAAGACACCCACAAAATTTAAGGCCCCTGCCATGCAGTGTTATGTGTGTCTACTGACACCCGGGTTTAATAATGTACAGGATTGTCACCTCAAGAGCTGGAATGTGTTTCAAGCAAACCCCATGGCGGCAGCAGGCAATGCTCCTCCCACAGCTCCTGCACCACGTTGACCTCCCCATGGGTGGCTCCTCCCCCTCTTGGTAAGTAGTGGCAACCCTCAGCAGAACCAGGCGCGCAACTCCATCCTCCTGGCTCCTGTTGGCCGATGGCACTATCAGGACTCCTTTGACTTGAACCATTGGCTGCTCAGAAGATGCTCAGCTTGTCTTCTGTTAGGAAAACACTGGAGAAGATGGACTACATGGAACTGGCGGAAATGACTGGCAGAATCCGAGACCAGGGAGAAGAGTCAATGGAAGAAGATTGGAAGAAATTTAAAGTTTATTTACAGAAATATTGTATAATTAAGGAATGTTAGAAGGAGGCTGGAATGAAGTTACCGGTATGTGGTTTTAGCAGAAATGTTATAAAGGACTAAGTAAAAATGGATTGTTAATTGGTGAAAGAAGAGAATGTAAAATTACAGTATATTAAGATAAACTATTAGGATAAAAACAAGGATGGAAAGGATTTGCTGAAATATTTAACTGAACTAGAATACAAAAAAGGGAGGTGTGAGGAGGTCAAGGAAACAAGCAAATGAAAGATAAGTTATGGGAAGGTTTGATTTGTTTGTTTGTTTTTCTGCTTAATCTGGTGTTTTTTCTTTTTTCCTTTTGTAACCTTTAAAACTTGAATATATATATTTTTTTAAAAAAAGGAAAACACTGGAGAAGCCAGTAGGAGAACCTCCCCCTGCAAATTATTTGTAACCACTGAGCCTAGAGCTTGCTGATGGGAAGGCTGGCGGTTCGAATCCCCGCGACGGGGTGAGCTCCCGTTGCTCGGTCCCAGCTCCTGCCCACCTAGCAGTTCAAAAACACATCAAAATGCAAGTAGATAAATAGGTACCGCTCTGGAGGGAAGGTAAACGGTGTTTCCGTGCACTGCTCTGGTTCGCCAGAAGTGGCTTAGTCATGCTGGCCACATGACCCAGAAGCTGTACGCTGGCTCCCTCGGCCAATAAAGCAAGATGAGTGCCGCAACCCCAGTCGTCTGCGACTGGATCTAATGGTCAGGGGTCCCTTTACCTTTATGATACAGCAATTGTGCAAATGGGCTGCGTGTCATCCAGAGAACTGCTAAGGTGATCTCAGGCACCAGTACATTTTTCTCTTTCCCTACCTTTTAAAATCCCACAAACTGCTTTTAACTCGCACTGCAGTTTTCCATACAGCACAAGGTAGATTTCACTACTGAAAAACGAAGTTTAAAGCCCTCCTAGACCACAAGGAACTACCGGTAGTTTTAGGGTCTCTTTAATCCTTGTAATCATATTTAAGTATAAAATAATTCAGCTAAAGAGATTATGGGGGGGGGGGAGTCACACACAATAAAAGGGGAATAGTTATAATGTTTTAAACATTCTGTCCAACTCTGGAGGTGGTTCTGTATTTTGTAGGGTTGTGAACTACATTAAGAAAGGTTTTATGGAATTTCAGGGACACTGACCTTTAAATAGAGTACAGTTGGATGAGCCTGTTCATGCTAAAGCTTAGAAAACTGAAAGAGAAATAACAAAATCCTCTTGCCTCTAAAAGGAAAGGAAAAGGAAAGTGCACTCAGAAAAGTATTTAATGAGCTCTTCCAAATGGCAAACAGCTAAGCCCTTGCCTTTGTGAGAAAGAGAGCTCTAATGCTTTGTACTTCAGAGGTCAAGAAAGAAGATCTTAAGCAGAAGAGGCTGGGATGGGGAAAATGCAGCCTACCTCCAATCAATAATCCCTGTAGTGCACAAGAGGGCACAGGCTCAGTCTTTATTGATTTATGTAATGCCTGGATGTAGAGGTGGTGCTTTAGAATCTAATAAGACATTCGAGGTTTGCTACATTCTGTAACCTGATTCAGAAATATGAGGAAACTGCAGGATGTATTCTGCAGGACTGCTTCGTGTGCAAGGAAGGGTTGGAATACTGTACCACCAAAGGGTTGTGAACATGTAAGCATAGTAGATGCTAAACACCCTGGAACTTTAGGTCGACCCTCAAGACCTGGCAATCTGACAATTCAGAGAAAATGTGTGATACTGTTAACTGAATTCAACCTCATCTTCAAAAAATTGGTAGCTAGACAACAAATCTTTAAATTTCTGACTCACAAATGTATGTCTTATTTTCAGAGTGTTCTCAAAGTGCGCACACTTTATCATTTTAGTTGTGCCAAGTTAAAGGGTAGTTATAGTTCATGTTTTAAAACAGAATTTCTGTCTTTAGTAGCACTGAATCTAAACTTGTGGAGGAAAACATGGGAGAATGGTACTTTAATGCTGGCAACACATAATTGCCCCGTAAAAAGTGTGTGAAAGAAATCTGGCCAGTCCAGAGTAAACTCCGAGTGCTTAAGCCCCTAGTACTAAAAGCAATACAACAGCATGCTTAACTTTGGCTATATTGTTCTTTTTAATTCATTCCAAAAAGCCAGACACATTTGTTTATCACAAAGTTAAACCAAAGTTACACATTTTAAAATAATTTACACATTGTAAACATCGTGACCTACCTGTTTCAGGTTTAGTCTGTGTCAGTTATAGCTGACCAAGATTAACAGTGATGCGAAATAAGCAAAATAATAATTTGAACCCCTTATTTCATTTGACAGAATCAGCTATTCAGAAATTTCCTGTTTTCTTTTTTGCTATTTATTTTATACAGTGTTGTTCAACAGAGATTTTAAATAGGAAAAGAAAATGAGGCATCTAATCATAGCCTGCATTTTTATTAAGGCTTGATCAGGGCCTGTATTTTAAAATGAGCTTAAAGATTTTCAAATGTTCATGCCAGGCAGAAGACCAGCTGCCTAAGAACCTTGGCAAGATGTTTATTCTCCTGGACAAGGGGGCCCCCTGATTTATAGCAGAAAACAATTCTCAAAGTCAAAGGGAATTACAGGCTGACAGCCAAGGTTACACTGACCCTACATATTACAGAAGATAAAAAAAGAGATAAACATGATTAAGAGTGGGTAAATAGTAAAATAAAACCATGTGCCTCCCATTAAACTTGAGCCATATTTTCCTAAGGTTGAAAGGTCAAGAGCAGTGAAAAAGGCAACTGGCTTGGCTGGAGAAGAGAGGTTTTCTTTCTATTTTATTTTGAGGCTGTAAAATGTTCCTTCCTTTTTTACTTTGAAAAGGTTTATTCTTCTAAAAAGCTATCTATGTTATGTATTAAATATATTGGCTTAAATGTAATTATGCAAAGGAATTAGAAGCTAAGAAATGTTAAATCCTTATGCTAGATTCTTATTTCATATAGTTGGAAGAGATCACAGGGGCCATCAGCCACCAGCCCAGCCCCCCCTGCCAAGCAGGAAACATCATTAGAGCACACATATGGTTGTCAGGCCTTTGTTTAAAAGACCTTCAAGAGAAGGAGATCTTTCAATGATGATGTGAACTCAAGATCCTTGACATCTGTTTAAGATAAAAATTTAAGATTAAACCATCTGTTTTGGAGGGCAATAGGGCGAGGTGAGCTGGTAATTAAGGTTCCTTGTTGAGACACATGTAAGATATATTACTACTTCTTTGTCATTTATAGATAGAAGAATATATATCTTTTTGTTTCCCATAAAAGGACAAGAGGAAATGGGTGTATCTTTTGTGATTGGTTCTAGCAAACAGCCAATAGGAATTTCAACCAGGTTGATTGGACAGAGGCAGCCACAGGAGGAGCAAGGGGGCTGGATTAAGGAAATATAAGTGCTGGCCAGAATGGCAGGAGGCCAGGCCAGAGCTTGGTAACCATATACCACTGTGCCTCATATTTATTTGTCTGACAAATAAATTATTATTTTAATTTCTCTATTGCTGCATTGAATATTTCATTCCAGCTAAGCGTTAACCACAAGCAGGGTGCTACAAAAAGAAGGCAACCAGAATCTGAATTGTGAAAGCTGGAGAAAAACTGAAGGGTTTTCAAAATCTTTATTCTCTAACTATACGATTAAGTAGAAATAAGCAATGTGTGTAACAGTTCTGTTACTTCATTAAGCAGGAGAAAGGGCAGAGAAAAGCAATAATAATGGAGTTGGAATATCTTCCCTACATATAAAGAATTATGACAAGGACTATGTTAACAAAAAAGAAAAGACTAGGGGAACATTGAAGACGATGGCTCATTCAATAAGACTGGAATAGGTTTAGGACAAACAAGAATATGCCGTCCGTGAGCTTTCGGAGAAGGTGAACCTTTGGTATGATTGAGCAAAACAACTGCTATATTCTTCTAGGCTCTTTCTTACATCAACAAGATACAATGAAGTGCACTTTGTGCTGTTCTCATTTCTTCGCTTGGCCAGTAGGCATCAATAAATTAGACAGTTAACTGGCACAGTACATACTGTACAAGCCCACAAATTAAATGAGGCACTACAACAGTAGAAATAAAACATTTTCAATTAAAGTAAGGAACACAGCACCTTGGCATAGTCACAGACCCCATGGGTGATATCACATGTTCATCATACTCAGAGTAGACCCACTGAAATCAATGGCCTTAAGTGATTTATTTCCTGTCTTCGGGGGCGGGGGGAGCAGTTTGCAAAGGATTGTTGAAAATGGAAATCTATTCTGTGCAGACTTTATTAAAAGGTAACGAATGCAGAAGACAACAAATGTTCTTTCAAATAACGAAGTCTTCAGGGTATAAAAATATTTATTTATTTGTGTATTTATAACCTGCACCGTTCTAAAAATATTTCAAGGTGCAGTACAACATTAGAAGGAGTGTCACAAAGTAACGGCAAAACCAAAGAACTGCTTCTGAGCCAGAGATTTCTTATCAACTCTGCCTGTCAGTTCCTTCGGTTTTCAGCTGCTCTTTGCCCCATACTGGGCAAGCTAGTTTGGGCAGCCCATTCAAAGGCCAGGGTGAATGGCAGCATTGTTTTCTCATTAACTAGCATTAATTGTAACCAAGGCATGCCAAAGCTAAAGGAAGTCTTTGAAGAACAGGACTGCATAGTTCACCATATTAAGTATTTTGGCTGATCCCCAAATCGTCTCTTCTTGTGAAACAAGCAATGTCGGCTCAAATGCTAGTTCTACCATCACTACTTTTCCTGTATAATGTTTTACTTACAGACTACAGTGGTACCTCAGGTTACATACGCTTCAGGTTACAGACTCTGCTAACCCAGATATAATGCTTCAGGCTAAGAACAGAAATCGTGCTCCGGCAGCGCGGCAGCAGCAGCAGGAGGCCCCATTAGCTAAAGTGGTGCTTCAGGTTAAGAACAGTTTCAGGTTAAGAATGGACCTCCGGAACGAATTAAGTACTTAACCCGAGGTACCACTGTAGTCTGAAAACAAAGCCAGTTAAGAAAAGCAACACATTATTTATTCCTTGCAGCAATAGCCATGTGTAATGCTTCTCTTCTCTTCTCTTCTCTTCTCTTCTCTTCTCTTCTCTTCTCTTCTCTTTTCATTTTATTTTATTTACTACATTTTTTCCCCCTTTCTTCTACCATGGAAACTCAACTCAGTGTACATACATGGAGGAATTCAATGCTGTGCTATTATGATCAGTGCAAGAGTTTCTACTTGTTTCTGGCAACAGAACAATCTACCCCCCCCGACTGTTCTGGGGTTCTCCCCACCCCCCCGAGATGATCAGGTGATTGCGCAGGCGGAGGCTGGAAGTGGGGGGGGGGGGAAGCCTTCAGACTATGATCCGGCGCTGCTGTGGTCTAAATTTTCATACTTAGTAAATTGGGAAACCCATGTGGCTTTCAACAGGAAAGATGCTAATGATTCAATCACACTGCTTTGCCTTTGGCAATTCTTTATTATACCCTGCACCGATTTTTCCATCTATGTATTAATCCCATCCAGACCTGAATAGGTACAGATTAATATGCAGCCCCCAAGATACCCACAAAAGGTTTTTGGAGTGCTAACTCATATAGAGAGCTTTACAGAGAGACTGAAGCAGTAGTCAACTTTGTGAGAGGTCTCTGATATAAAAGATAACACAGCTTCAGAATGAGAAATGCGGCCATTGCTTAGAAACACGTTCCGAACTGAAGGAACTTGAAAAACAAATCATCACATGAGCTGACTATAACCTTCTTGCAGAACAACAAGTCTTGTCGTGGCTTAGTGAGCCATCTGTACTACAAGGATGAAGGTATGTGTTACACTTTATTGTTATGAAAGTAGTGTTCTTCCTAAAGTGCAGTAGCAAACTCATGCTTCCAGCTGCAATGCAATCCTAATTCCCGTGGTTTCTCTGTCAGATAGCTGAAGCACTCTGGTAACTGCTGTTCAATAATTAAAGGTAAAGGTAAAGGTACCCCTGCCCGTACGGGCCAGTCTTGACAGACTCTGGGGTTGTGCGCCCATCTCACTTAAGAGGCCAGGGGCCAGCGCTGTCCGGAGACACTTCCGGGTCACGTGGCCAGCGTGACATTGCTGCTCTGGCGAGCCAGAGTCGCACACGGAAACGCCGTTTACCTTCCTGCTGGTAAGCGGTCCCTATTTATCTACTTGCACCCGGAGGTGCTTTCGAACTGCTAGGTTGGCAGGCGCTGGGACCGAGCAGCGGGAGCGCACCCCGCCGCAGGGATTCGAACCGCCGACCTTTCGATCGGCAAGTCCTAGGCGCTGAGGCTTTAACCCACAGCGCCACCTGCGTCCCTGTTCAATAATTAGCAGAGGTCAATCACAAGCATTTTAATTCTTAAGGATAAAAAGCACTGTTCAAAAATAAGCCTCAAGAGGGAGTTGCTGCAGGAGAAGCTCTGTTGTGCTGGCTCCCTCTAGCACAACTACTCAGTTGAATCTGGTCCGTAGGGACCATAAAAGACAGATCACAAGACTGTCCCACTTCCTCACACAAAACCCTTACCAGTTCAACATACCATTAGACCCATTCAGACCTGCAACAGTGCCACTGACACGTGAAGATCCTTAGGCCTTTGTGCTCATGAAGGAAGAAACATATAAGCTTGAAAAATGATTTTGTGCAGGACAAGGCTTTGAGTGGCTACTAGTCATTATGTCTTTGTTCTATTTCTACTGTACGAGGCAGTGATGTCTTTGAATGCCAGGTGTTGGGAAATGCACATGGGCAGGTACTGTTCTGCTCACATCCTACTTGAAAGCTTCCCCCAGGTCTATGGTTGGCCACTGTGAGGACAGTGATTCAGCAGGCTCTTCTAACATTCTTATTTGTGTATTCCCTTTTCCAATGCACCACTATTGCATAATTCAGTTACATTATGCTGTAGGTACTTACAGCTTCTCAACTACTGAATATAGAGGGAGAGCCAACAAAAGCAGTCATTTACAACGTGATATCTAGCATCTCTGAAATAAGCTAAGCAAAAAGAAGCAACAGATTTAGGAAGCAATCCAAACTCCACCCTTCCACTGGTGGGGCTTTGTGGAATGGGGAAGCCAATGCCTCATACACAGCTCTCGGCATTCACGTCAGAAAATGGGGGGGGGGGGGCGCAGGAAGATGAGTGGGCTTGTTTCCAGATCAATGCTGTTCAGTGCCGGATTTACGTGTAAGCTAAACAAGCTCTAGCTTAGCCCCCACTCTCTTGGGGGCCCCCAAAAAAATTAAAGGGGAAAAAAGTAGATGTACATTTCCAAAATATCAGATAAAAAACAAATAAAATAAAGCCTACATACAGCAACAGTGTTTTGTGTTGTGTAGGCTCCTATTTGTGATGTGGAAATGGTTTTAGATACCTATTAAAGGTAAAGGTACCCCTGACGTTAGGTCCAGTCGCGGATGACTCTGGGGTTGTGCACTCATCACACTCTATAGGCCGAGGGAGGCAGCGTTTGTCCACAGACAGTTTCTGGGTCAGGAGTCCAGTATGACTAAGCCGCTTCTGGCGAACCAGAGCAGTGCACGGAAACACCGTTTACCTTCCCACTGCAGCAGTACCTCTACTTGCACTTTGATGTGCTTTTGAACTGCTAGGTGGGCAGGAGCAGGGACCAAGCAACAGGAGCTCACCCCATCATATGGATTCGAGCCACCAACCTTCTGATTGGCAAGCCCTAGGCTATGTGGTTTAGACCACAGCGCCACCCGCGTCCAAGATACCTATTAGGTCCATAAATTACCATACAGCATATATTCAACACAAAAAACAGCGACAATTTGTTGTTGACAAAGGACAGCTGGACATGTGAAGGGCCCCATTACCTTCAGTAGCTTAGGGCCTCATCAAGCCTAAATCTGTCCCTGATGCTGTTACACACTGGCTCAGTCTCGCCTCCTCCTGCTCGCCCATGTAATTTTTGGAGGGCATCTGAGCTTGGAAGAGCAACACCTCAGCAGCCCAGCTTAGTGGGGCTTGGGTTGCTCTGTTGGGCTACCCTCTTAAATACAGTGGTGCCCCGCAAGACGAACGCCTCGCAAGACGGAAAACCCGCTAGACGAAAGGGTTTTCTGTTTTGGAGGTGCTTCGCAAAACGAATTTCCCTATGGGCTTGCTTCGCAAGACGAAATGTCTTGCGAGTTCCTGCGGGTTCCCCCCCTTTCCCTGAGCCGCTAAACCGCTTATCAGCTGATCCGCTGATAAGCCGCTTATCAGCGGATCCGCTAAAAGCCGCTAGAATCATAGAGTTGGAAGAGACCACAAGGGCCATCGAGTCCAACCCCCTGCCAAGCAGGAAACACCACCAGAGCACTCCTGACATATGGTTGTCAAGCCTCTGCTTAAAGACCTCCAAAGAAGGAGACTCCACCACACTCCTTGGCAGCAAATTCCACTGTCAAACAGCTCTTACTGTCAGGAAGTTCTTCCTAATGTTTAGGTGGAATCTTCTTTCTTGTAGTTTGGAACCATTGCTCTGTGTCCACTTCTCTGGAGCAGCAGAAAACAACTAAACCGCTAATAGCGCTAATCCGCTAAGCTGTCAATGGGCTTGCTTCGCAAGACGAAAAAACCGCTATACGAAGAGCCTCACGGAACGGATTAATTTCGTCTTGCGAGGCACCACTGTACACTTAACATGAAAGTGCATTCTCTTGACATCAGCGTGTTTTGCTTCCTAATGGGCTTGGGACATTAAAATATATGCATGGTTTTGAGAGAATTGTATTGCCTGCTTTGGATGCAATTGTGCTTACCCTACAATTAGGCTTGCAGGTCAAAAGTTCTCCTGGATCTGGCATTTCTGCGTGTACCGGGGTTATCAGTAGCCAGAAGTGTCTGTAAACAGTTTCAGCTGGTGTTCTAAATTATAATCCTCTCAGGGGTAATGATTAGGAATGGACCTAACCAAAGTCATTAATCTCCAGCTCTCATCCCAACCAGACTACTGTTACACTGCACATAGGCTGTCATTCAAATGCACCTGGAATTTCTGAGTTGCTCAAAGTGCAGAAGCTGTATTGTTAACTAGAGTATGCTGTGTGGGACATGCAACACCAATTGGTTTCATCTTTTTGGCTATCTATTTGCATCCAGGATTAATTCAAAATGCTGATTAAAACTGTAAAGGTTGTAAACAACGAAATTAATTCAACAGGGTCAAATGAAAAGTTCTACACTTTTGTAGAAAGAACCAGCTGCAGTATACGTGAAAAGGATCTTGGGGTCTTAGTAGACCACAAGCTTATTAACATGTCAACAGCAAAAAAGCAAATGCTATTCCAGGCTGCATCAACAGATCAAGGGGAGTAATAATACCATTCTATTCTGCCTTGGTCAGCCCACACCTGGAATACAGTGTCCAATTCTGGGCACCACAATTTAAGAAGGATGTTGACAAGCTGGAAGGTGTGCAGAGGAGGGCAACCAAGATGATCAAGGGTCTGGAAACCAAGCCTTATGAGGAACGGTTGAAGGAGTTGGGTATGTTTAGCCTGGAAAAGAGGAGAGTGAGATGAGATATGATAGCGATCTTCAAACAACTTAAGGGCTGTCACATGGAAGATGGAGCAAGCTTGTTTCCTCCTACTCCAGAGGGTAGGACTCAAACCAATGAAACCAAACCCAATGGTTTCAAGTTACAAGAAAGGAGGTTCTGACTAAATACCAGGAAGAACTTTCTGACGGCAAACACTGTTCGACTGTGGAACGTACTCCCTCAGAAGGTTGTGAACTCTCCTTCCTTGGAGGATGGATGGATTATTAAGCAGAGGGTGGGTGGTCATATGTCCTGGATGCTTTAGCTGAGATTCCTGCATTGCAGGGGGCTGGACTAGATGACCCTCAGGGTTCCTCCCAACTCTGCAATTCTATGATTTAGCTATCTGAAGGACTGCCTCCACCCAGAGGAGCCTGCCTGCCTTGAGACTCTATTCTACGTCCCACCATCCAAGTCAGAAGAGGGCACAAGGGATACAGCCCTCTCAGTTTCAGCATCTAGATTGTGGAATGCCCTCCTGAACGATGGCCACTGGGTGCTTTGCCTATCATATTCACAGACTGAACCACTCTTATTATTTCTGTGGGCTTTCGGCAATGCACAAACTCTATGGTTTTAATCTGTTAAAAACTGTTGTTTTCAACAATTAACTTTGTTTCATTGCAGCCCGCCTTGCAGTTCTCATCATCAAAAGGCAGGCTAAAAAAAGCATTTCATAAAATATATAATGATATTGCATAACGGTTATAGCTTAAGTACGATTCCATATTAATTATGCAACTTGTTTAATATTCAACCAGAGTTGAATAACAAAATGCTGCAGAAGTCAGCATAATATATTTTGTATGTTCTAAGAAATGATACATAGTCATGAATTTTAAATACTGAATTTTAAAACAAGAATTATGACCCATCTACCAGTATTTGAATTGAAGCTGATAGTGTATTGCCACCTAGAGGCAGAAAGTGAAGTAGCCTCTGCTTAAATTATTTCAGTAAGAAGGATGGTGTACAGTACTTTGGATAACGAGTGGAATAATTTCAACTTTCAAGGCTAGACTATACATCTATAGTTTTTGCAGATGAATGTGAAGTTTCAGTCTGAAATATAGGAGATGTTTTACTGCTTGACAACCAACTATTCCAGTTACAATTTCTATGGTAAACAGACCGGTCAATGAGATGGCCAGCATCTAAAGTGGAAAGAGAATGCAATAGCCCAATACTGGTGGGGTGTGCATGTCACTCTACACCATAATTAAAATGAGCTATTGTTTAATGTAAGGTTTAATGTAATTAGGCAGCATGCTGCTCCAGAGTCCACACTTCACTTTGCCTTGTTGGAGAAGAAACAAGCCAGAGTCTGGCTTGTCAGTACATTCAAGCCTAGGCTCGTGGTTTGTTTGTCTCCAAACACAATGCAAGCAGAAGCCAAAGTTTTTTTTCTTGGCTTACCACTCCTCATTTGTTTGGGGGAAACAAACCATGAGCCCAGCTTCACAGGCAATAACAAGGCAGATTCTAGCGAGTTTCTTCACTGGCGTGGTAGAGGAGAAGCGTGGCCCTCGGAGCGGCAAGCGCCAGCATGCTGCCCATTCACATTAAACCACATTTAATTTAATTAGGGTTTAATGTGACCTGCAAATCAGATCACTATGTGAGCAAATGCAGTACCCTCATGGAAAGGAATGCCTCTGAAATACCAGTTGCTACAGATCACAGTGGGAAGGGGCTTATTTTGCTGATGCTCTGCTTGGGCGCTTCCCTGAGGCCTCTGACCAGCCACCCTGAGAGCAGAGTGCTGAACTTGGTGGGTCTTTTGATATGTTCTTTTGAAAATGATTCCAAAAAGGTGTTCTGCAGGCCTAAAATGCAGTATTACTAATTCTTCTTGCAAGAGTACTAAATCTTTTTGCTCCGATACATTCCTCCACCACAGAACTTTTTCCAGCATCATTATATTTTATTTGTTTTCTGTCAGGCACGTCACTGCAGAAACTCTATTTGCCCACACACTGCTAAGTCATGGGAGGTGGTGTTAACGAAGGCAAGAATCAAAGAAGGCACACAAAATGAAAAGGATTAAGTGAGCAACATGTATTTGTGGGGAGGCGGAGAAGACCCAGACCCAAGGAAAAATTATTGCCACATATTAAACTGGAAACATCCAGAGGGACAGATAGGTAACAATAAACAGAGAACGCTACAGAAAATATAATGTATGCAGACATGTAAACTGAAATAAATTACATAAATGGGAAGAAATCAGAAGGCCCCTACCATTGGGCAATGTCAGTAGAGAATGTAAAATCTCACACACAACATATTTAACAATGAATTAGTCACCCATCAGAGGTAGAATGTCCTAGTTGCATCCTTCACATAGCCTGAAGCACACTTATGAAAATAAATTATCTTAAACAATTGTCCTGCCTCCCCAACAGTGATGTGGGTTTTTTTGGGGGGGAGGGGGAAGAGATGAATTAAAAGTAATTTGCATTGGAAAAGGTTAGTTAGAGAGCAAGCAAATTTTGTATACATTATTTACACAATGGGCCCCACGTGATTGGCTAATTCCGGGATTCACTTGTAGGCCAATCAGGTTGCGGATTCCCTTCCACCTGGGGCTGGATTGAGTAGCTCCTGTGGACCAATCAGACTGCTTCATTCTGGATCCTATTTTTCTAGGACCAATCAGACTGCTGCATTCTGGATCCTATTTTTCTAGGACCAATCAGACTGCTGCATTCTGGATCCTATTGTTCTAGGACCAATCAGACCGCTTCATTCTGAATCCTATTGTTCTAGGACCAATCAGACCGCTGCATTCTGGATCCTATTGTTCTAGGACCAATCAGACCGCTGCATTCTGGATCCTATTGTTCTAGGACCAATCAGACCGCTGCATTCTGGATCCTATTGTTCTAGAATCAATCAGACCGCTGCATTCTGGATCCTATTGTTCTAGGACCAATCAGACTGCTGCATTCTGGATTCTATTCAACTCAGTACATAACAAACCCTGTGAGGAAGGTTAGGTTGAGAGTGAGCTACTGGACCAAGGTCATCCCCCCCCCCCCCAGTGAGGGGGGATTTGAACCCGGATCGCCCAGGTCCTGGTCTGACGCTCTAACCACTAGCCCACACGGCCTGACTCGTCTAATCCTCTTTCGAAGCTCCTGGCTGCTCAGCCGCGCCGCCCCGCCTTCGGCCCGCCCCGACGCCCCCAACGCGCCGCTTCATTGGCTGCCCGGCCGCTCTACCTGGCCCGCCGGCCCCGCCCCCGTTACCTTGACGACGCCCCTCGTCTTGGCCAGCAAGGCTCGGAATTCCTGCGGCGCCGTTTCCGGGTAGAGCTGGTCCCGCAGCAGCTCCTCCGTGATCTCCGCGTTGCCGTAGTAGGTGGCCTGGGCGATGCCGTTCAGCAGCCCCAGCAAGGGCTTGGCGGCCTCGGCGGGAGGACGGTCCGCTGCCGCCGCCATCTTTCCCGAGGGGACTAGGCCGCGGCCGGGAAGATTGGTTCCGACGGCGGCCGGGCGGGGACAAACCAAGCCGTAAGCGGGGCGATCCTACCCAGCTCGGTGGCGACCCCTGCTGGTCGCGGTAGTAAGAACAATGGCAACAGAACAACAATAATAAACCACGTGGTTAGTTAACATCGGAAACATTTTTTTTAAAGGGTTTTTTCTTTTTCTTTTTAAAATCAAGCGCTGCATTATGAAATAAATAAAAAGCACTGAAGTAAAGGCGTTCTCTTCAACGCAGGCTTCCCATTGACATGGCAGTGGGGCGTCGTCGGTGAAACCTCCATCTACACACAATGGCCTTTTAATGCATGTCTGGAAGTTGCTTAAACACAGGGCGTTATTTAAGCCAACCAACCGCACAGTGCATGGGACCTGGCAGGGCTGCGGTGTAATGTGCAAAAGGCCACAAGCAGCAGGAGAAAGGCTTTGTGACGCTTTCTAGGGTCACATGGGAAACGCAATTTCCATCTTAAGCAAAGAAGCCCTGCCCTCAGGTCTTTGCTCTCTTCCTCATTTTTGCATATTGTAACTGTGATCCTATTTAATAGTTACAATCAGTGCTTTTTTCGTAAAAAAATATTCAGGGGTACAGTGGACCCTCTGGATATGGATTTAATTGGTTCCAGGGGCCCATGCACACCCTGAAAAATCTGTAATCAGAGGCGCTGCTTCTGCGCATGTGCAAGCGGCAAAACGTGGAAAAATACGTATTACCTATCCAGAGAGTTACGTAACCTGAGTGACCACTGTACTCTCATTTTCCTCCTACTCATTGAAATACTGCCCCTCAATGAGGCCAAACTTAGATTCACAAAATATTTAGGGGTATGCATACCCCTGCGTCCCCCCAGAAAAAAGCACTGGTTACAATAACTTTCTCGCTAGGTGCTGAGCTGGCCTCCCTCTAAGACCAGATGAGGCAACCCTCTTAAACTGGCCTTCGCTGGAGAGGGCATATTTTATTGATCCCCCTATCTGAAAAATACAGTAGAGAACACATTTCCTTTTGAGCTACTCTTATTGACTCATGGATGAAGAGACACAGGCAACATTCTTTATAAATGTGAAAAGAGAAAATGTTTTATTGGTAACATATGCTGCTTTCGAAATGTTTTGTCTGCACTTGGAATTTTAACAGCCCAGTCCTGTGAATGTTTACCTAGAAATCCCACCAATTTCAGTGGGGCATATGTTCAGGTAAATCTGCATTTGACAAAGTCTTATCTCGTATTTGTGTCAACCTGCTCCAATCTGCAGAGTTTGACCTTAACTACTTTATCTAAGGGCAGTTTCATATGCTATGTTGTAAAAGTAGTAAGTCTACAGATTGTAAATTCATTGGGGTCAGGAACCTGTAGTCTCATGCATTGTGAAGCTTTATATATATTTGTTTATTTTATTAAATTTATGTACTGTCCTTCAGCTGAGGATCACAGGGTGGCAAAATCAGTATTTGTTTTATTTAAAACACTTATATCTACCTTTTTCACAAAGTGAGTTCAAAGTGATACAGAACAACAGATCCATTATAAAAATGTGGAGAGGTGGTTGGATCTGGGAGATAAGGATTGAAATCCCTGTTCAACCAGGAACATCACTGGATGACCATGGGCCAGCTGCTGTCTCTCAGCCTAACCTACCTCAATGGGGTGTTGGGAAAATAAAACTGCTTATGCCACCTTGAGCTCCTGGGAGTTACAGGTGACATATAAATTTAATAATAAAAATTTAAAAATTACAACAAATAAACACCAAATAAACATCAATAACAGAGGTAGCGTCACTATAATAAAACCAAGAGAGCGATAATTAAAAGCCTTCTGGAACAGCAAAGTCTTTGTCAGACTGTTAGAAGGAAAAAAAGTTGATGAATAAATAAACGATATTACATTTTGCACTCTAAGATCAGAATTCAGAACAGCTCTGCCTGTAGGTGCCTATCGCACTCGCCAGTTGCTATTCGTCCCCGTTTGTAAATGTTTTTGGCTTCTGTCAGGTTCTTACGTACTCCTGCTTCTCTTCTCCAGAGTTATACCACAGCACACCATTTAAAAAATAATAGTAATTTATTTTTGGTGCGGAGGAAAGGCATTTGCGAAAGACAGCCTTTGTGAATGACGTCATTCTCGGCGACTGCGGGAAAGGCCCTTTTCTTCCCCGGCGCCTTCTGGAACTTTCGTGCCGGCGAGGGAGCATCGGTTGGGGCTGGCGCCGGAGCTTGGCGGGCGGGGGGAGGCAGCGCAATCCGTCTCCATCGGGGGCTCCAGAGGGGCATCCGGGGTCAGTCATGCCGGAGAATGCGGGCACGAAGGGCGGCCTGGTGGGCGCGGGGAGCCGCAGCTCCGGCGGGAACCGCGGCTCCTACCAGGACAGGGACAAGCCCACCCAGATCCGCTTCAGCAACATCTCGGCGGGGAAAGGTAATGTCGGGGCCCAGGCCGGGGAAGCGCCCCTTGGCCCCAGGCCGCGCGCGGGGGGGGGGCGGGGGCGGGGGCGGGAGAAGAGTGCGCGGAAGGCGCCATTGTCTCCTGATAGGCGGCCGGGGGGGGGGTTTCATAGGCCGCGCCACGCCCCTCGCCGCCCCTCCACCCCTCGGGGAAAGGGGCCTCTCGGCACGTTCGCGGTCGGACCGGGCAGCGGCTCCCCTTCCCTCCTTCGCAGGTGGCGCCGTGGGTGGTATCGGCGCGGTGCAGAATCCATTGAACATAGGGGGCTATTGCTTTGTTTCGTTTTTCTTCTTGCTTTTATTATGTGCTTTGTATTCTGCATTTTTGTGCTGGGAGATTTTAGGAGGCAAGGCGGTATACAAGTTTAATTAATAATAATGGTAGCAGTAGTAGGATAATAACCAAGCATGCTAGACAGTGATTATTCAGAAGTACGTTGTGATGCAAGTTATTATTTTTTCAGCTACAAATGTACCACTTGTACATACTGATTAAATATTGTGCTGTGAAACTTTGGATGAAAAGTGGTATATACATTTAATTTATTATTATTATTATTATTATTATTATTATTATTATTATTATTATTATTATTATTATCAATATGAGCCTCGCTGGATCAGTAGCCCATCTAATCTAGCATCCTATTCTCACAGTTGCCAACCAGATCAGTATTTTGGGAATGATTCATGTTCTGCATTGTTTCATACCTTCTGGATGTCTCATGCTCCTATTATAAAGGGGTTGTGTCCTATGTTATAAATCAAGCACCAATAGCAGTTGTGTCTTTTTGTTTTCCAATGCATTTCTTATCAACAAAAAACTTGATGTGGCAAGTTTATTCTAAAAGTGTGACCCAGAGGAAAGTTTGAGAACTGCTAAGTTATGGTGTTAGGCTCAGCACAAAGGTAACCATGCTGAATATTGATGAATATTGCTGAAGTCAATCTTTTGCTGTGTGAGGGGAAGGGAAAGGGGGCATCTCTTCTGCAAAGCCAGAAGAGCTCCAAAGATGAAACAGTACTAATAGTGCAAACACAGCTTGCTGAATAAAAGCTATTGGGGGACGGGACACTTTCTGTGTTGCTCATTCATGTGCATACCTACTCAGAAATCAGGCCGTTGCTCCCTTACTGTTTGAGACTGCATGTGCCATGTACATAGATAATGCTGTAACAATCATGAATAAATTGGAGGTATGTATCTTGGTTATCAGAGCAAAGTAAATCTAATTGAGCATATTGGTGGACTGTGGGCCCCCCAAATACTAATATAGAATTACAGTGATCTGAAATAAGCTTCACCTTTTATGAAAGGCATTCCTGTAAGATAGTAACAGCTAGAGGACAGAGGAAGGCTTTCATGGACACCATGGTGCCTTCACGTATTGGGCTGGAGATGACAGGGTTAACTTGTATTGAAAACATCTAAGCGGGTGTACAACAAACATAAAATCAGGATAAATGTAAGAAGACTAAAAGCAGAAAAAGTTGTAATGAATTCATCAATCACAAAGTCATAAAGAACTGGCCAATCTCATAAAATGCGCATGGAGACCTGGAAAGGCCTGTTGACACCTGGAAGACTTCAAAAGGCACCTAAACATAAGTGAAGAAAATAAATTTAGGGATCATCATAAGGTTTTTTGGGAATCTGACGTGCCTCAGGATGTCAGCAAATACATTTTTAGTGCTGCAGGGAACAGCTCCTCTTGTCCCCAGAAAGAAGGGAAATTCCCATAGGTGGTGGTGCTTTCAGTCCCATCCTACATCACCTTCTATGTCTAGGCTGAGTTTGGCTCCAGACAGGGATAGATTTGTAATGGGATCAGAGCCCAAGGAATGCATGGGGTAGCATTTCTACTAGCTCCATCCCATCAGTTAGTGGTGTCCATGGCTAGGCTTTCCTGTGCAGCCAGCCGAACCAACTTAGAATAATTAGATGAGCATCAGAGCTTCAGGGATCTGCCATGTGTGGTTGCTGCCTGGTTCATTCCAATGTCTGCTGGAAAATAAAAATTACATTTTCACTTTTATTTTAGCGGTCGCAGATGCGGTTAGGACAAGCCTTGGACCAAAGGGAATGGATAAAATGGTATGTCTTGAGTGTATGCCTATCATACTGTGCATGTAGCAATTTTTTTAATGATGCTTATGAATTCTATGTAATCCATTTTCTAAGGTACTGTAAAGTTATTTATTGTTCATAAACTTTCAGTTGTGTGGGGAAAAGGCATTATGATTAAATTGTCATGGAGCAGGTTCCATGTTGAGTGGAATGGATTATTTTGGTTAGCACTAACTATACAGGCAGACAAACATAAAGAGATTGTGCTGAGAATGCAAATGAAGTGGGGTTGTTGAGTGGCAAGATGCTTCAGGCTTTTGAATAGTGCAAAGGGAGGGCGCATGTTTGGGGAGTGATAGCCTAATCAGGGCTCCAAGATAGATGTGCTTAGATGTTGAAGAGCATGTATCTGTCACACTTGATGAACCAGCTTTGCTTTTATAAACAGACCAGATCACTGTGATTATATGGAGAAGCCCTCCTCACTGTCCCAGTTTTCGCACATTCATTTAGCTTCAGCAGAAGCCAGAGGTGCCGGCTCTAGAGGCTGAGAATTTTTGGACCCCCTCAATATTTTCAGGGAGGGGGCCCAGCCACCCCAATGTACAGGGTGCTCTGGTGCGGTGCCTGGTCTCCTGACCACAGGGTGCCCAGCAGTGCCTGGCTTTCTCAAGACGTCATAAGCGAACGTCGCATGTTGCACATGTAACATCACAAGCATGCCTTGTGTGCATGTAGCATAAGGCGGCACCCCGCAGTCTTTGCTGACAGATGGCACTGCTGGTACAAGCCAAGGCTTTTAGCGTAGTAATCTGGAACATCGTGCCTTTCAAAAACAGGCAGCCTACCATGCACTCTAGGTTTCATTTTTCTCTTTCTTGAGTTGATGCACTTGTGTTTTTTCAGATCCAAGATGGCAAAGGAGATGTAACAATCACAAATGATGGTGCAACAATTCTGAAGCAGATGCAGGTCCTTCACCCTGCAGCCAAGATGGCAAGTAATATTTAAATTAAATTTCCTGTCAGTCCCCAAGGTGACATCAAATCATGCACATACAATCCTCCAAATTTTTAGCTGTTGTTTAGTTGTTTGTTGTTTAGTTGTTTGTAGAAAACAACATCGGGCCTAGAATTTTGTGCAGCTATATGTGGAGCTCTTCCTTCTGACGGCATCTGTCCAAAAAAGAAATATACAGGACTGTTACGATGATTCAGTACACATAATGTTGATCCTTTTGCAGAATCTGGGACATTACACAGCCCCTCCCAAAGAAACAACTGGCAAAAGTGCCACAGAAAACCACTACTGTAATTGTAAAATGCTTATGGTCCACATAAGCCTGATAAACATTTTGTTGTTGTTTTTTTAACCTGAATTAGGGTTATTGGTGTACCATTCCAAGTAACAATGGACAAATGGCTGTTGCCAGAACATTCTAGTTAAAATTTAATGTTCATTGTGACAGATTGTTACAATGGATTTTCAGGCTGAGTGGCATGAATTAAATTACTACAGTATTTGACCAGAGTGCCCCTTGGCAAGAAGAGCATATAATTGATTAGTGACAGCTAAATCAAACCCAGTTGTGTCTACTTTGAGTATGACATTGGATATCACCCATAACCAATATTTAGAAATATTCCTTCAAGTGGTGTAGTTAGGTAATCTTACGTTCTGGGCTTAATAGTCTAACATAGGGTTGAGAGTGGTGTTGAAAACTCCCATTGTTCTAAGTGCATTCTGAGACAGGGAATTTCATTAGTGCAAGCAGTTTCTGAGCTCTGGGGCAGTACTGCGCCTAAGATTTCAGATTAAAACTGCAGAGTGGAAGGAAAGGAGGACCTTTTTCTGCCTCCCCACTTCCAGCTACTTTCTGAAGACCGTAGAAGAGACCCTCTTAAGAATATTAGGGTGTACGCAGGGGAAGGACTAGACCATGTGGAAAATGAGCACAATATTTTAGCTGCAGTTCAGCTTCGTATTCTTATTATAAAAACAGCGCCTAGACATTCCGTTGTTGCACCCATAACTTAGTTTTATGGTGCCGTTTAGCTCCTAGCTTTCATATCTCAGTTTGTAGCACTGGTTGAGAGATTTCATTAGATGCTAATATGTATTAACTTCAATTTCCTCAAAATGTGGTAAGCTAGATCTGCTGTGTTTGGGAGCAGCACTGATCTCAACTGGATTAATACTTCCCCAGAGTTACTGCAGTGAGGTTTTGCAGCATATTCAGTATACTGTTAATCACAGAATATTATTTTTTGTTCTTGCATTTTTTCTTGCAATTCAGGGCAAATAATAATAATTTTTTAACATTTGGCAACACACAGCTGGTGGAGTTATCCAAAGCGCAAGATATTGAAGCTGGGGATGGCACTACTTCTGTTGTTGTCATTGCTGGAGCTCTGTTAGATGCTTGTTCCAGACTCCTTCAGAAAGGTAGGTTTCACCTTTAAAAAAATACATAGGTAATTTTGGCATATGAAATAAATGGAGACTCAAAAGGATGAAATTGAAAGAGAAAACTGAATATATAAATACCTGTGTAGTCCTTAGTATAGCATACATGTTTTCTTTTCCCAAAGTATGTGTACTAGTGAGTCTGTGGGAGGGAAGGGGGAAGGTAGTTGTCTATTTTGGACTTACTATTTTTTGGATACGTTGATATATCATCCAAAGCCAGTTTGAAGTCCATATCATGATATCAGTTTCACAGTTTTTGACCTGGCAATATATTGTGAATCACCGTGTGTGTGCGCGCCATGTAAAAATCACAGTGTGTGTGTGTGGGGGGGGTGAAGCCAGCCAGTGCCTCTACATGGCTCCATCCTTATTTCTGACATTGTGATATATCAGTGTATCACAATGTTTAGCTGGTGATATATCAGCATGTTGAAAATCAGATATTGCCCAGCCCTCCTACTGACATGATATGACTATTGGATGTATCTAAATTTTTATATTGGCACTATTATGTACCTGTGGTAATTGTAACATATCTCCCCCGAATGTATTTTTGTGTATATGTTCAGTGATACAAAGTTTTTGGAGGTTAGTAAAAATAATGATGATGAAGATAGATCACGATATGACAAAGGAAAATATTCCAGAAAACTTTATTATAATTTTATTAGGTTTTGGGGGTTTTGTTTATTTTTTTGGAAGGAATTTGATCTTAATCAGAAAAAGAAACAATCATTTTTATGATGGGCCTAAAGTGTTGTTTCATTCATTGTGTTTTCTCTAAAATAATGGGGGTGGGATTCAGCTAAAATGGATGATTAGTGTTTTCTTTTAGTCAAGGCAATAGAAGGTTTGGAATTCTATTGCTAGAGTTCATTTGTCAACCAGTTTACTATTCAGGATTAAGTGTATGTGAGCTATATTAATGTTCAATATTGCAAAGCATATTTTATATGTTGATTTAACTGGAAACTTCACCCCCAATGACTTGTTTTTAAGTGTTGTTGAATAAACTTAAATCAAACTGTTTTCTAGGAATTCATCCCACAATCATTTCTGAGTCATTCCAGAAGGCGTTGGATAAAGGTACTGAGATCTTGACCAGCATGGGGCAGCCTGTTGAGCTGAGTGACAGAGAAACCCTACTTAACAATGCAGCTACTGCACTGAACTCAAAGGTGGGTAACTTGTGACATATGTGGTTACACCATGTCTAGCTCGTGCTTTAAATAAAAATTGCATGCAACTGTATTAACTAATAAGTGAGACCAAGGTTTGGACCCTCCTTACAGTAATATTGGACGCAGGTGCGCTGTGGGTAAAACCTCAGCGCCTAGGACTTGCCGATCACATGGTCGGCGGTTCGAATCCCCGCGGCGGGGTGCGCTCCCGTCGCTCGGTCCCAGCGCCTGCCAACCTAGCAGTTCGAAAGCACCCCCGGGTGCAAGTAGATAAATAGGGACCGCTTACCAGCGGGAAGGTAAATGGCGTTCCGTGTGCGGCACTGGCTCACCAGATGCAGCTTGTCACGCTGGCCACGTGACCCGGAAGTGTCTGCGGACAGCGCTGGCTCCCGTCCTATAGAGTGAGATGAGCGCACAACCCTAGAGTCTGTCTAGACTGGCCCGTACGGGCAGGGGTACCTTTACCTTTACCTTTTACAGTAATATAAGGAATGCTTCAATTACTTAGAATTGCCAGGCATTTCTTGAGAGGAATGTTTTATGGTGGTGTTCTGATCCTGCTTGCTAGCATTTAAAGAGAGGTGCGCCCTATGCAGGATCCTTTGAATGTGTGTGGCATCATTATTTACTTGCAATGTTTCCTTTTAATAGTGAAAATTCCAGCTGCGCTGGCCAGAAAAGAGCCTTTGCAACTGCGTATTCTTTCCCCTTAGATCTTGCCCTGCTGCTCTTTAACTTCACCACTAAAATTGTATTGCTGAGTCAGAAATTTACTTAGAGATTCAGAATGGGAATTGCAACCTCCATACTGCTCTCTGGTTCTGTCTTAAATAAGAAAAGAAAAATTAAGAAAGCAACATGCCAACTACTTACTGTTATGAGTCCTACCTACAAAGAAACAATATAAACTTTGATCTCAGTTTGTTTAATTTAATGTAACTGTTAGGTAGATTGTAATTCAGATCTGTTGGTGGAAGTTCTTATGGAAATGTGCAAAACCAATGAAAACCCCCCAAGTAAAATGTGGGTCTTCACTAAATCCCTGCAGGTTGTATCACAGTATTCTAGTTTGCTTTCTCCAATGAGTGTGGAAGCTGTGATGAAGGTGATAGATCCAAATACAGCTAGCAGTGTGGATCTTAGAGACATCAAAATTGTTAAAAAGCTTGGGTAAGTAGTAATCTCAAAATACAAATTCTGTAACCTATTTATTTTAAATTATTATTGTGCTAGTTTACTCTTTCAATACTTCTTTCTAGAGGAACAATTGATGACTGTGAATTGGTTGAAGGACTGGTCCTCACCCAGAAAGTGGCCAATGGTGGTATAACCAGAGTTGAAAAAGCTAAGATAGGTCTCATTCAATTCTGCTTGTCAGCTCCGAAGACAGATGTAAGTTGCTTTGTTTAATTTGTTATGTCTGCATCATTATGAGCTATCTTTACACATTGATTGCAGCTTCTTAAAAATTCTAAGTATGCTAACAGTACATTCTTTTATTTTACTTTCTGAATAGAATTACATGTTAAAAGCTTAAAATAGGGGTGGGCTGACTTGTATGATTGGTTGTTTACATAGATTTTATGTGGTCCAACAGCATATCAGATATTAAGCACTCTTGTTTTTAACAGTCAAAATCTTTGTTAAGGTTTCCTGTTAAGAATCAGCAGGAACTATTGGCCCACTACTGAACTGCCTATATCTCTTCAGTTTAAGCCTGAAAAAAAGGTATTAGCATAAAAGAAATAGTCATTAGTGGCATATTCTTCTGTAAACTATGCTTAAGCTTGCAACTGCTTAGCTTGCAACTGAATGCTTTGATTGTAGACAGTGAGTTATACTATACTACATATGGAAATTTTGATTAAGGGTAGCCAGCATGCTGGTTCCAACTGCCATCAGTCCCAGGCAGCATGGCCAATAGTAAGGAATTTTGGGAGTTGTATCACAATGTCTATCTCTGATTTAGATGCTTAGTTAAGCTTTATTATGCTTCTTCTCCTGTTAGATGGATAACCAAATTGTTGTTTCTGACTACACTCAAATGGACAGAGTCTTGCGTGAAGAGAGAGCTTACATTCTCAATTTAGTTAAGCAAATTAAGAAGACAGGATGCAATGTGCTGCTTATTCAGAAATCTATTCTGCGGTATGTTTATTCCAGTAATGTGCTTGCTGTCGAAGAATGAATGATATTCGGGATTAAAATTGTTCACAGTGTGATAAAGTTTAAGAGACTTGCTCTGAAACGTATTCCTTAAACCAGGGGCAGGCAACTGAATCTGGCCAGTGGACCAGACGTTCAGCCACATTTGAGGCTCTGACCAACTGTCAGATTTCACCCACACACACGTGGTTGAATGTTTAGTCCAACCACCTATTATGTCAGGTGACTCAATTTGAGTAAAGTGGGAAGTAGAGAGGGAGAGGGCTTGTTGGCCTTTTGGAGAGATTTAGGAAAAGCTCCAAACCAATGATGCACTTCGTGACATCCAGTTGGGCCCAGGATAAATAATGACATCTAGTTGGGCCCAGG
This sequence comes from Podarcis cretensis, assembly GCF_951804945.1. Lineage (NCBI taxonomy): Eukaryota > Metazoa > Chordata > Lepidosauria > Squamata > Lacertidae > Podarcis > Podarcis cretensis. Next base: position 122,883,879 of record NC_137172.1, on the reverse strand, counting down.
AAACATAAAGTAATGTTCTGAGTCTTGGGAAATTCTGAGTCTGATCAGAGTAGCTTGCCCATCACTAATAATGCTGCTGTGAGTCTGGTTGATTTTCTAGCTCCTTCATTGTGTTGATTTCAGGGATGCTCTAAGTGATCTCGCACTACATTTCCTGAACAAAATGAAGATAATGGTGATTAAAGATATTGAAAGAGAAGACATTGAGTTTATATGTAAGGTAAGGAGGAGCTGTTAACTACGGTAGTTATGCTGTAGGTGAATATTTGACTCAAAAAGTAATTGAAATTGGTCATAGTACTGATTGGCGCTGCTTTGGAATTTGTTACACACTTTGTATGTAGGCTGTGGGAGGAAACAATACGTGAAAGAATTAGTAGGCTCTATTAGTCTCACTTCTTCTCAAGGAAATAGTAATGTGTCATCTTGCTTATAAAGATGCAGCTGTAAACTGTCTTACTTCAAGCTTATACATGAGTGGTCAGAAGTAAGTCCCACCAAATTTAATGGGACTTCTTCCCGGGTAAATGGATATAGGATTGCAGCCTGAGTATAAAGTATAGCATATTGAACTATATCATACCTTTTTAATCTATGGTCCCTGTGTTGATTTATTTTTGAAAAGACCATTGGAACTAAGCCAGTTGCTCATATTGATCAGTTTACTGGGGATATGCTGGGATGTGCTGAACTGGCAGAAGAGGTCAATTTAAATGGATCTGGAAAGCTAGTAAAGGTAAGCAGAACTCCTGTTTAGCTACTTAGCTTGCTTCTTTATGACACTTGAGGAAGTAATTTTCATGTCATTTTCATAAAATGTATACACCGCTTGATTGTAAAAACCTTAAAATGGTTTACAAAAAGATAAAATCAGGATTTTTTAAAAATACAATACATTAGAACAGGGAGGCCCAACTTTTCATACTCTAGGTCCCTGTCAGAGCCCTCCTGCCTCCTTCCCAAAGCCCAGCACCTTGCTTACCCAGCTTTGGGAAAGTGGGATGGAGAGGGGGTCAAATGTTGCAGGGGAATCGCCAGAAAGGCCTCAAGGGTGGCAGATGGCCCCTGGGCTGTGTGTTGGACCACTTGCATTAAAACATACAAAAAGTTAAAAAGCTAGATTACAATTCATATCATTACCAAGCATTTGGTTAGGCTTGTATAAACAGGAATGTCTTTAACAGAGCCCAAAACAAATACAGTTGTACCTTGGATCCCAAACGCCCTGGAACTCTGATGTTTTGGCTCCTGAACGCTGCAAATGCAGAAGTGATTGTTCCTGTTTGCGAACTTTTTTTGTAACCCAAATGTCCACCAGGGCTTCCGCGGCTTCCTGCAGCCAATCAGAAGCCGTGATTTGGTTCTCAAACGTTTTGGAAGTTGAACGGACTTTCGGAATGGATTCCGTTCGACTTCCAAGGTACAACTGTACAGTGAAATTGTATCTGTTGTTTGATATAAATAGGCAGGGAGTTCCACACTAAACTATTGAGTTATTACAAATGTGGAAGGGGTATTATGTGGCACCTGTAGTGCCAGTTCAACCAATTGAAGTTGTCAAGTGGGCACATGTTTGGTAAGGCAATCTCATAGGTAAACTGGTCCCAAGTTACAGTTGTACCTCAGAAGTTGAACGCCTTGTGAGTCAAATGTTTTGGTTCCTGAATGCCGCAAACCTGGAAGTGATTGTTCCGGTTTGCAGACATTCTTTGGAACCCGAAAGTCCAACATGGGTTCCGCAACTTACGATTGGCTGCAGGACCTTCCTGCAGCCAATCAGAAGCCGCGCCTTGGTTTCCGAATGATTTGGAATTTGAACAGACTTCCGGAATTGATTCTGTTCGACTTCTGAGGTACAACTGTGTATGCCAATAGTAACACTAATACAGTGGTGCCTCGCCAGACGAAAAGAATCCGTTCCGCGATTCTCTTCGTCTAGCGGTTTTTTCGTCTTGTAAAGCAAGCCCATTGACGGCTTAGCGGATTAGCGCTATTAGCAGTTAAGCTGCTTTTAGCGGCTTTTAGCAGCTTATCGGCTTAGTGGATAAGCGGCTTAGCGGCTTAGAAAAAGGGGGGGGGAACCGCAGGAACTCGCAAGACATTTTCGTCTTGCGAAGCACCTCCAAAATGGAAAACTCTTTCGTCTAGCGAGTTTTCCGTCTTGCGAGGCATTCGTCTTGCGGGGCACCACTGTAGCAATGTGTGTGAAACGCAACCTTCCACACAGAATGAAACCTCACCACCTTAGAGTTAATGATCCCTCTATCATAGTCCTGATTCCCAAAAGAAATTATGCTGAAGCTTTACTGTGGGGTATTTTCATAACTTTTGGACTACTGTGAAAATTGCTCATTGAGGCTCTCATCTTCACCTGGCAAAAAGATAAAAAGGTAAAGGTACCCCTTCCACTACGGGCCAGTTGTGACCGACTCTAGGGTTGCGCGCTCGTCTCGCTCAAGAGGCCGGGAGCCGTCGCCGGCCAAGGACACTTCCGGGTCACGTGGCCAGCGTGACGAAGCTGCTCTGGCGAGCCAGCACCAGTGCCGCACACGGAAACACTGTTTACCTTCCCGCTATAAAGCGGTACCTATTTATCTACTTGCGCTTAGGGGTGCTTTTGAACTGCTAGGTGGGCAGGAGCTGGGACCGAACGACGGGAGCTCACCCCGCCGTGGGGATTCGAATCGCCGACCTTACGATCAGCAAGTCCTAGGCACTGAGGTTTTACCCACAGCGCCACAGATAGTCCACCCTTTATTGGTACCAGGAGATTATAGCAGGACTCAGAGAAGACAGTCATCTCTAACTTGTGATGGGCCAAGCCACTTATAACATAGTTAGCCTCTACAGCAGACCATTAATGGAACACTGGGGTAATATGCTTCTGTTGATACAGCCCTATGAGGGAGTAGACTGCTACATTTCTCACTGGTTGAAGCTTCCAACAATGTGAAGAGCAGCCCCAAGCAGGCATCACACTATTTTAGGTGGTTTGATGGACATGCATGGTTGTCATCTTCTTTCCATCTGATCAAGAACTTTATTCATCTCCATTGGGATTGTCCGGATGTTGGAGTCAATTCTTTCTGCTCAATCAGATCTAGAATGGCCTTTGGGAGTGCTTTATTGACTCTCTTTGGGCGGGGGGGGGGTCCATAGGAGCAGTGCTTCTAATTCTCTAAATATTGTAGTGACACTGTTTTTGCCCTGCAGATTACAGGTTGTGCTAGCCCTGGAAAAACAGTAACAATTGTGGTCCGTGGCTCCAACAAACTAGTAATTGAAGAAGCTGAACGTTCAATTCACGATGCTTTGTGTGTCATACGCTGTTTGGTAAAGAAAAGGTAACGTATAAGATTTATAGACCAGTAAAGTCACCATTCAACTTTACAAATGCCTTTTGTTAACATTTTCAAACTGCAAAATTCTAATTTCAGAGCCCTGATTGCAGGTGGTGGAGCACCAGAAATAGAGTTGGCCTTACGCTTGGATGAATATTCTCGCACCTTGAGTGGCATGGAGTCTTACTGTGTACGTGCTTATGGAGAGGCCTTGGAAATAATTCCATCCACCCTGGCTGAAAATGCAGGCCTTAATCCTATTTCTACTGTGACTGAGTTGAGAAACAGACATGCACAAGGAGAGAGAACTGCAGGAATTAATGTCAGAAAGGTAAGGGGCAAAGTGGTGAGACAAAAGAAATACATATTATTGTATATTATTCCATAGAATTTTGTTTTTTATATTGGAGTTTATTATGTAGTTTATTGTATGCTGCTCACTGCATTATGCATAACTCAAAGGAACAGTCAAAATATCATGTATTTGTTTTCTTTATTTCTGGTGTTCCGCCTGTTAGTGTAATTTTACATGTAGCCAAAATGGTACCATCTGTAAAGAACAGAGAGAGATCAAAAGGTTTTGTGGATCGCTGAGGTACAGGATATATTTAAAGGCAGCAAAAAAAAAAAAAAAAAAAAAAAAAAATAAAAAAAAAATTAAAAAATCGGGGGGGGGGGGGCTCCCTAGGAACAGCCTGATTAAGATTGAACTTGATTAGTGACCACAAAATGCTGACTGGTGGTTGGGGTGGTTTGGCTGGTTGAATAGAAAATCAGGTTTGAAGTAGCTGGACTCATGAACAGCAGTTGCCTGCGCTGCAACATTTTGTTGCAGTGGCTGGGGCCACGCAGTCAGGTGCGCAGAATACTACTACTAAGTGTAATTTCAATAATAATTGGCAGCCTCTGCAAAGGAATGCAGTAGAGGAATCTCTTGGGTTGCATTCTAGTTACATGGTATTGATTCATCAAAATCAGAGACGAAATGTTGACCCCAGTTAATATATTCAGTTTCATAAAAACAGCATTGACATAAAATTCACTTGCATTCTCAAGCCTGTTTTGCTGTTCAGCTGTGACAGTTGCTAAATATATTTTTATTTTGTTTATTTCTGAGTTGAATATTTTTAAAAATTCTAAGTGTTGTACAAGCAATACAAATTAACATAAAATGGCAAAATGGTATCATAAAAACAAATCTAGTGATACAGAGTCCAGTTGGAACTTAAACATAGACTCAGATGGATTCATTCATCACGGATCTTGGTCCAGTTGGTTCCAAAATATAAAACTTTATTTTAAATGCAAGAGCTACTCATTGGAACTTCACTTTACTTATGTTTGAAAAATGTCAAGTGTGGTTTTTGAAGCTTGATAGTGGAATGTACCTAGAGATAATTGATTGCGGCTTACTGATAAGCGGCTTACTGATCCAAGGAACCAAGAATTAAATATTTGGCTCTGTCTGTAGATCCATCAAAAGTGACCTTTTATTGCCCAGTTAAGCAACAGAAAAAGTGGCTTGCTTTTATTTTCATGTTGTGAAATTTAATCTTTGATGGAAACCTACTATGTAACAACTGAGAAGTCTATTATTATTATTATTATTATTATTATGACATTTTACTGGTGTTACAAAAATAATTATATATATAACTTGATTGCACAGCTTATTGTGGTTTTATTAAAAATGGTAAAGATTAACATAGTGCTATAAAATATTTGATTATTTTAAGGCTACTTCAACTAGAATTAGTATAATTAAATATATTCCTTGGCTGCATGCCATCAGTGCCTCATATACTTACTGCACAATAATATTTGTTCTTTCCTACAAGATAAGATCATGTACAGCATGCTCAAAAACACTTGTAAACTTGGATGTGAATATGGTTAAGTGAGTTGATTGGCCACCTGATGAGAATGAAAATGTTGAGATACCTAATTTCATGTAATTTACGCTGGTAATTTGTTTATAAACTGAGGTTTCCATTCTTAATTTGTAGGGTGGAATTTCCAATATCCTGGAAGAATTGGTGGTCCAGCCTCTGTTGGTTTCCATCAGTGCTCTGACCCTAGCGACAGAAACAGTCCGCAGTATTCTTAAGATTGATGATGTGGTAAGTTACACTTAAAGGCTAACATTCTTGCAAATGGATATTTCATAGCAGTTAGCAAATGTTAAATGACAATTCCTATTATATCATAATGTGAATCTGTAAGTTAACATGCTGCATTTGTAACTAAATGATGAAAGTCGCTGTTCAAATTTAAAGAGACAAATAGCTTAGTGAAAGTGTAGATTAATGCTGGATACAAACAATGATACAAAATATAGTTGGTGATGCAGAGACATTTGAAGGTAATGGTTAAAAGAATCATTCCATACCATTCTGTTTCTCTTTGCAGGTGAATACTCGATGAGATGACTAAAGAAACAGACAGTGCAGCTCAGCACAGTGTCGCAAGTTTGGAATGCAGTTCCTTCATTGGACGTTGCATAACTCCCAGTTACATTTCATGTATACTTGTCAACTTAAATTAATAAAACCTTAAATTCTCAAGGCATATCTTGTTTACGTTGTCTTTATAGCTAAAGAAAGCGCGCCCCCAGCAGTTTACAACAATTGATACTGTTAGAGTTAAAACCAGTATTGCCACAGAAACCAAAGTTGCCACTCTTGATTTCAACTGATCAGTCACTTTAAAATGTTTATAGTTATGCTAGGCAGTAAGCCATGGTAGCTTCAAACTCAAAGTCAAACTTAACAGAAGACAAGCCAAAGGGTTTTCTGGATAAGGATGGAAGTAATTTGTGTTTCTTGTCTGTCTGTAATTCCACATCTTTACTTCAGCTGAGATGACATGTTTTCATTTCAGCTTTAATTAAACGCCTAAAACGAATGGCGTCAGAAGTTACATCAGTTCATGCTGCTGGTGACATGAGCTCTTGTACCATAAATCTAGGTCAGTCTTCTAAGGTGCCTCAAGACTTTGTAACAACAAAACCTACAACTAATACAATTGCCTCTACAATTTGTCCTGAGCGAGTCTGCCTAGACTTGCTGTCACCATTGAAAAAAAGCCAGTGTAATTTAGTGGTTAGAGTGTTGGGTGTGGGAGATCAGTATTACCATTCTGCCATGAAACTTGCTGGATGGCGTTGGGCCAGTCACTCTTTCAGCCTAACTGACGTTGCAGAGTTGGAGGGGGAAGAACCATGTAAACCATGTTGAGCTAGGAAAGGTGGGGTATAAATGTCATAATCTGAATTAATAAAAACAGCTTTTATATTTTTAATGAAATCTGTTACACATCTGTTCAGAAGTAAACCACTTAAGAGTATAATTAAGCTTACTCCAAAGCGTGTACATGATTGCACATTAGTGCAATGTGCAGGGATAGAAAGAAAACTAGAGAAATAACCAAATTCCTGTTTTATTTGGGACCTCTGCATACAAATCAATAGAGCAGAATGCACATGCGTTAATTCGGTGCTGCCATTGGGTTCAGAGGACCGCTATTAAGCCATACTTGCCTGTACAATAAGCTGAGGTGCATATTTTCTGAAAGGTCTCTTGCAGTATTATCCATTATCAATGCAACTGCTACTTTTCAGTAAAGCAGACAGGGTTAGCTAAGTCAGTTCAAGGGCAGTAACCATACATCTCTATCACCCAGTGTGCTCTTTTCAACTTGGGTAACCATATAGTTGTACAGCATAGAATGAATGGAGATCTGCCCCTGATAATGTATTTCATCAACAGAAACCCAATAAGGCAATAGATCTTCAAATTTATAGAGAGCTGTTGTAAAAAGTTTATTTGGCTATGCCTGAGGTAAGCAAGAACAAGCAAGTGGTAGGTCCTCTGCGTGGGGAACATGGAGAAATGCTGTTGGGTGACAGAGAAAAAGTGGAACTACTCAACGCTTACTTTGCCTCTGTCTTCACCCAAAATAAAAGTGATGCTGCCCAACCTGGTGATGAGAGCATAAATGATGTAAGGAGGGAGCTGCAGCTCAAGATAGGAAAAGAGGTAGGAAGGGAACACATAGCTATTTTAAATGAATTCAAATCTCCAGGGCCTGATGAACTGCTTCCAAGGGTATTAAAGGAGCTCGTGGATGTAGTTTCAGAGCCTTTGTCTATTATCTTTGAGAATTATTGGAGAACAGGTGAGATCCCTACACACTGGAGGTGGGCAAATGTTCCCATCTTCAAAAAGGGAAAGGAAGACCCAGGTACAGTAACTACTGACTGGTGAACTTGACATCGATACTAGGGAAAGTCGTAGAACAGATAATTCAACAGTCGGTCTGTGAGCATTTGGAAAAGAATGCTGTGATTACTAAAACTCAGAATAGGTTTCTCAAAAGTAAGTCATGCCAGACCAATCTGATTTATTTGATGGAATTACAAACACACATATATATGGAGAAGCCTGGAGAGGAGGTTTAAGGGGTGATATGACAACCATGTTCAAATATATAAAAGGATGTCACATAGAGGAGGGAGAAAGGTTGTTTTCTGCTGCTCCAGAGAAGCGGACACGGAGCAATGGATCCAAACTACAAGAAAAAAGATTCCACCTAAACATTAGGAAGAACTTCCTGACCGTAAGAGCTGTTTGACAGTGGAATTTGCTGCCAAGGAGTGTGGTGGAGTCTCCTTCTTTGGAGGTCTTTAAGCAGAGGCTTGACAACCATATGTCAGGAGTGCTCTGATGGTGTTTCCTGCTTGGCAGGGGGTTGGACTCGATGGCCCTTGTGGTCTCTTCCAACTCTATGATTCTATGATTCTCTCTCTCTCTCTCTCTCTATATATATATTAAACCAAACTGTGGGAGACAGTGGAAGACAGAAGTGCTTGGCGTGCTCTGGTCCAGGGGGTCACGAAGAGTCAGGCACGACTAAAGGACAACAACAAATAATAAATAAATAAATAATTATAGTAACAATATCCCTCACACGGCCTGCTGCTGTCACTTGCACACATCACAGGTGTGTGTGTGTGTGTGTGTGTGTGTGCTGGTGTGATGTGTGCACCCCCACGCTGCAGAGTGGAACTTGGGGGAGGGAGGTGGCCCCTCCATTAAAAATCTGTGGGAGCCCAGGCACAAGTCAGTGCCTATGCTCACTACAGTGAGTGTGTGTGTGTGTGTGTGTGTGTGTGAAATAATAGTGGCCTGCAGTGCAGGAATCTCAGCTAAAGCACCCAGAACAGGTTGCCTCATATATATTGAGTTGTCGCCCGTCTGTCTCGGGAGACAAGGGAGACTATAGGTATTGGGGTCCGTGCGCCTGGCTGCTTCGAGGCCAGCCAAGGATAACGCAGGGGGTTGGACTAGATGACCCCTGAGGTCCCTTCCGACTCCGCCGTGCGAGAGACGAGAGAAAGGACGAGAAGAGCATCTTGGCTTCGCAGCCCCGCCTCTCCAGCCAAGGCCCTTTCTGGAACAGGCGGGGCTCCGCGTTGGCCAGCGGGCGAGGGCTTTTTGTCCCGCGGGAGGCGCCGTAGCGCCGTCGCCTTGGCAACCGAGCCGGGCCAAGCGGCCTTGCGCTGCGCCGCGCGAAGAGAGCCATGGACGCGGCCCACCGAGCCGCCCTGCTCGCGGCCTCCTGCCTCCACACGCCGGTGGACCCGCGCACCAGGGCCCCGGTCGCGCTCTACGAGAGGGAGGGCGGAAGGCCCGCGCCGGGGGGCGGCGAGCGGCAGGTAGGCCGAAAGCGAGGGGGGGGACGGAGCTGCCCCCTGGTGGCCGCGGGAGGGAACGGCAGGAGGCGCCTTTGCCCTTCCTCCCAGGAAAAGAGGCAATTGCTGCGTGTCTCCAGGCAAAAGAGCGGAGCAGAGGAGCGCATTATTAATTAATTAGTAATATTTATTAATTATTATTAATAATGTTTATTATTATTAAATATTAAATATTATTAAATTATTATTATAATGTTTATAATAATAACTTTTATTATTATTATTATTAATAATAATAATAATAATAATAAAACACTTAATAATCCCTTGTCCCCTGAAGGTCTATTAATACACACACGCACACATGCAATAACCACAAAGAAAGAAAAATAATAATAATGAAGAATGCTCCGGGCCAGTCATTAGCAGGCAAACAACTATTTTGCCAAAGAGCAGGGAGGGGGTTTAGGCTAGATGGAAGTAAAATCTTTTTATTGTTTTTGTTTATTCATTTATTTCGCACAATTTGTACACCGCTTGATTGTTAAAAACCTCAGAGATTTTTAGAAAAAGATAAAACAATAAAATCGAGAAAAATTCACAACCAAAGTTTAAAACTTGCAGAAGTTAAAATACTGAAACAGATTAAAATTACCTGAACTTTCTAAGCACCTGGGTAGGCTTGTCTAAACAAAATTTTTTATCTATTTTTTAAGCTTAAAAAGGGAAACGTAAGCTTACTAGTCACTTTTTACCCAGAAGATCGCCAAGTGACTTACAGCCTTAAGAGAAGGGAAAATATTGGGGCATGGCGAATTAGACATCAATACATCGTCTAAGGTAACATGTATGAAAAAATAAAAGCCACACAACCACCATGTAAATAACTAGGAGAAATCAGCAACCAAAGCTTTTCCAGCTGTGATTGCAATGACTGGAAATCACAAATGCTAGCAGCTAAGAAAAACAGTTGTTAAACCAAATATGCTTAATAAGAAAGAAAGAGAAACATCCATGCTTGTGCCTGAATGACTGCCGGATTGGCACACATTTAACCAGCAGTGCTTTTATTAGCACAATGAAAACTCTGCGAGTGAAACATGTGCCTCTTGTGCACTTTTGCTTTAAACGGAGGTGGCAGGTCTTTCTGATGTCGGGAGTAACCATGACATATTATATATGCTGGGCTGAAAATGCTGACAGTCGGATATTGCTGTAGGTCCAGTTTTGTTCTGTATGAGTGGAAGTTGTACCTTGCCAGGCTGTGCAAAGGTCTGCCTTTCCTCTCTGGCATGCAGGAGAGAGCTTATTGTAAAGTCTGTGCGTCTTTGTGTATGATGGATTAGGCTCTATGACACATGGGTCGTCTTCCTGCCTCCCCTCTTTTCTGCTGCCAATCATGTCACTGGGCTGTCACTTAGAACAAGAAAGGTGGCAGACTGAAAACCTGCTCTTTAATGAGTAGTAGTGTTCTAAGAATAAAAGCGTGCACTTTTAAATTTGTCAACTGCAAAGGTAATAACACTGCAAGTTTCGAAACATTCTAAATTCTTTAACTTGCATGCTCTTTTTTACAATCAAGTGGTATATAAATTGTATGAAATAAAGGAAAACCGATGGAATCAATTCTAAATGGTTTTACTTCTCTTACTGCATTTTGATTGAAGACATTAGCATAGGTAACATTTCTGATGTATACCAAGCCTACACAAATCTCTTAATGAGCTTTACTTCAAAGGAGTCGAAATGAGTTTACATGCAGCTAACCAGAAAGGTACATAGTGTTGTAGTATATCTGTTGGTGAAATGCAATTATTCATTTGAAATTAGAAATAAAAATGGATTTAAATGTTTATTATATTTGAGCAACTTAGGCTATAGGATGATGCCATGCAGATTGGACCCTACTTTTACCATGTCTCAGCAGTTTTCAATGCTGAGAGACGCCAAGTTCCACAGTTGATGGCACCTTCCACTTGACCAAATTACTAGCATTTTATACTTACTTCTCCAAGGGGAATGAAAACATTATAATAATATTCTGTTTTAGGATAGTTTGAATCCTGAGAGACAGCAGCGTTCTACTGGACAAGCCAATTGCAGAGACTGGATAGACCTCTCCAAAATGTACCTTTCGAATCAAGAATATTATTTAAAGCTGGAAGAGCTTAAGTACGCTCACCTGGAGACGATGGCAAAATTGGAAAACATGTATCGGAATAAACTGTATCTAAAAGATGTTCAGCCTTTAACAAATGTGGATGTGACCCATAGTATGAATGACAGGTATGGTTTATAATCTATTTTTGTAGTATTATTTCTTTGAAGATGTTAAATATTGTAGTTACAGGCAGCAACCCTTTTAGGGGTTGACACGTGATTGCTGATGCGCAGGTCTTTTGGACCTGGAAGAGGGCAGAACGGGGGGCGGGGGGGGCGGAACAGGGCATAATGGGGTGGGGTGTGCTTATGTATGCTCTGCTGACACATGCAGGGGCCAAGAATGGAGCCCCTGCATGAAATAGTTACTGCCTGCATATATATTATAGAGGAATCTATATGCTGCTAATCTCACCAAAAATGTGTTTTACCGGTATATACTATATGCCAACAGCTTAACTTTTTAAAATTCCAAAGAACCTTCAGTTCTAGATTTTTGTATCTGGCTGCACTTGCCTCCCTGCAGGGAACTCAGAAAGAACAGCTGAACAAGGAAGAGAACTGAGTATTGTGTGAGTGTGTGTGTGTGTGTGTGTCTCTCTCTCTGTGTGTGTGTGTTTCTTGCCTTGATTTGTTTGAAAATATCCTTAATTGTAGGATAAACTCCTTAATCCTACTGAAAACGTCAGAATTGGTTCAACTGTTGTGGTGTACAATAGGTTATATATAGATAAAGATGTTGGAAGGTAATTATTTAACTTTCAGAGTTACCGAGTGTGTAACACTGCTAATTGCTTAACTATGCTTAAGCAATTGGAAGTGCAGGGTTGCATCCACTTTCTTCCCCACTCGATCCTTTTGGACTGGAGTGTAAATTCTTCCTAGGGATTTAGCACCAATTAACTATTACGTCTGATGGTGGCATTAGCTGATGCCAAGACTAACCAGGCTTCCTGCTTACACCAGAATCTGAAGCCATGGTTTAGGACAGTAATACTGAAATGGGACTGAAATGAAATTTCGGGAACATAGTATGTGGCTTTAATACCAAGTCAGCCCATTGATTCATCTAGCCCCGTATTGCCTCCACTGACTGGGAGCAGCTCTCCAGAGTTTCCAGTTGGGTTCTTTCCCAGCAACACCTGAAAATTCCAAGGATTGAACCTGGGACATTCTGCATGCAAAGCAGAGGCTCTGCTAATGAGCTGTGGCCTGTCTCCCTATTCATAGTAACAAAGTACTTTTGCTTAGGGTTTTCCAAAGGTTTTAGAACACTGTGCAGATACTCCTTAGGAAGCACCTTCTAAAATTAATTTTCAGTTTTGCTAATAGGACTACTTATTTTTACTTCTATTCTCTGTCTTACAGGAGACCAGTGATGTGAGTTCTGATCACAGACATAAAGCTAACATCCAGCCTATGGTTGCTTGGTCCTAACACAAATATTTCACTAAACTGTACATTTTATCATAAGGAACAAATGCAGTTTGGGGAAAGCTATTTTTCAGGTTTCTGGTAACAAAGGCAATGAGCTGGGACACAACCAGTATAGCCCAACCTGCTATACTGGTGGGATTTTTTAGACTTGAAATGCTCCTCCATTCTGTTATTCATCAAAGCAGTCTGGTTATATTTTGCCGCTTGCAGAAAACTAACCTTCACATTATTATTTCCTTTTAGATCTTGGGAGCCAAGGCCTTTTCAACCTCAGAATATGTGTAAATCATTTTCTGAGCCTGATTTGAACAATTCTTTTCATTCAGATTTATCTCATATATCTGATAAAGAATTAGAGTTAGAAGACAGTGAAGACAGATCACTTACATTTGGTAAGGAGCAAGCTGAAAATTCATGGGATGGGTCATCTTTGGAGGACTATTCTCACTGCAACCAAAGTATTTTATCCAAATTACAGACTTTGAGGAAGAGCAGGAGGAAGAAAAAAAAGTGGTCCCCAAAGATCACAATACCTGAGCCTTTCCAGATGACTATCAGAGAAGCTAAGATAAAACAACAGAACATAAAGTCAAAGTCACTGATTGAACTGGAAAATAACTTGCTGAAGAAAGAATTGGAGGAGGAAGCAGAATGTCAAAAGAAATTCCGAGCCCATCCAGTGCCTGCTTATGTCTTTTTCCCTCTCTATCATGATATTATGCAGCAAAATGAAGAACGTAGAAAGTCACTAAGAGAGCGGAGGCGAGAGATCCTTTTAGCTACACAAAAGCCATTTCAGTTTATTGAGCGGGAAGCACAAAAGAAAGAAATGAAGAAAACGCATTTGAAGGACGTTTCTTCACCAGAAAAGAAAGCAAAAGTATTCAAAGCAAAGCCAGTTCCTAAATTTGTTTATAGTTCAGAAATTAATGAGAAGCTAAAGGAGGAAGAGCTTTATAGAGATATTAGAATTCAGATGAGATCAGAAGAACTTCTGCGCAATTCATCTCTCCCTAACAGTAGGTTAGGAAACAGAGGCATTAATAAGAATAGGCAGCAAAATCATCTTGAGCTGACTAAAGAAGTAAAACACAAACCAAAGACCAAAGCCAAGGTCCCAGATTTTGAAATTTTACATCAAAAATTCCTGAAGCGGCTTCAGAGACAGAAGAATGTGAAACACATTACAGCCTGTGAACCCTTCAATCTCTGTACACCAAATATAGCATCTCACAAAGAGAAAATTCTTGAGGACATTCAAATGGATGAAGAAAAATTAAAGGAAACACGCTGGCCCTTTGCTTCTTCAAGAGCTAAGCCTCAAATGAGGTCTTTGAATGCAAATTCATCTCCTTCAGGCTGTGAAGAATCTGTATCTCCAAGAATTACAGAATCTACAAGACGACGACTACAAGTAGTCAGGTGAGCTGTTCACAGGCCTGGACTGATGTAATTGTCGTTAATTTCAAGTTTAATTTCAAGTTGCTTATGGAAAATAAAACCATGTTGATGCAATAAGGTACTAAATACTTGTTTTAGTTATCGCTGCATATCTTAAGTGAAGTTAAAACTACGATCCACGTGGGATTAATAAAACTATTATTCTCCGTTTATAATGGTTTTACAAATTGCATGTGGATTTTTTTTATATAAGTAATTTTTATTGGTTTTCGTATCTGTTTAACAACATATAAGTTTGTTGGGGGAACCCATACTTCAAGATCCAAAGGGGGATTCAGATCATCTTCTTATTACTGCGTTAATGTTCAAATCAGTCCCAATCAGTCCAGACAAAGTTCATAATTCTATCCAGTCTTATCTTTTTTTTTTTAAAAAAATATTTATTAAGATTTTTTAAATACAAAAATGCAAAAGTAATAAACAATATAACAAATCATAACATATTATCAAAGCTTCTCCCGCTCCCACTTGCATCATTGCAAAACTTTTCCCAGCAATTTATCAACTTATTTACATTCTTAAATCTTATTCATTTAATTTAGTCAAATAATTCTCCAAGAAATTTATATTTTCCTCCATCTCATTTATCATCCAGATTACATCTAATTTAGTGGTGCTCAATTGTTTATGATCTGGCATCCTTCTTAACATTCAACCAAATTACAGTGTTTTTGTAAATAAATCCTAAATTTCTTCCAGTCTTCTTCAACTCTCTCCTCTCCCAGGTCTCGGATTCTGCCGGTCATCTCTGCCAATTCCATATAGTCGTATCAGTTGCATCTGCCATTCTTCCAGTGTGGGTAGATATTGGGTTTTCCAATGCTTAGCGATGAGTATCCTTGCTGCTGTTGTTGCATACATAAAAAATGTTCGGTCCTTCCTTAACACCTTCTGGCTGACAATACCCAGGAGGAAGGCCTCTGGTTTCTTAGGGAAGGTATACTTAAATACCTTTTTCAGCTCATTATATATCATTTCCCAGAAAGCCTTCACTCTAGGGCACGTCCACCAGAGGTGAAAGAATGTTCCTTCATTTTCTTTACATTTCCAACATTTATTATCAGACAAATGGTATATTTTGGCAAGTTTAACTGGGGTCATGTACCATCTATATATCATTTTCATTACATTTTCCTTCAAAGCATTACATGCAGTGAAGTTCAACCCAATGGTCCACAACCTTTCCCAGTCCTCAAACATAATATTGTGCCCAATGTCTTGTGCCCACTTTATCATAGCCGATTTAACCATTTCATCTTGTGTATTCCATTTTAACAGCAAGTTATACATTCTTGAAAGTACCTTAGTCTTAGGCTCTAACAGTTCTGTTTCCAACTTCGATTTCTCCACCTGGAACCCTAACTTTTTGTAATTCTATCCAGTCTTATCTTGGTGTTTCCACATCATAACTTGTTCATATAATTTCTCTTTTTCCTTTACAATCTCTTCTGTTAGTCTCCTTAAGCCGGTAAGCAAGTATAATGATCCTGTGTGGATTTCCCGTTCCTCCAAACTAAGTCCAGATGGTTTCCATATATCTCCTTCGTAGATAACATCGCTCTTTCCATCATAAATTAGGCATTGTCACTCTTAAGTCCCACCGAGAAGTTGATTTCTCTCTTTCTCCTCCCAGACCCAAGAGCTCCATCAATGCCTCCCAAAATGGCGACGGCATTTTTAACTGCGTCATTCCAAAACTCTTAGCTTTCCAGCTTCGTCTTGAAACATTGCTTTGGTTCGAAAGTTTATCTCCACACAGTCTTAAATCCACAGCTTAAGTCCTTAATTTCTGACTCATTAGGGGAGGGGATTCTTGTTTAATCACATAAAAAAAAGAAAGGCAGGTTCCCCCCTCCCCCCTCAGTCATTTGTCGTACCGTATCTTGATGTATCTTCTCATATTTTATCCTTGTCTTGTTATCAGAGATCTCTTCTGTCAGCAGTCTTTACTCCCCCTTTTTCCTTGAAGTATGTGCAATTTATCTCGTCCAAATTGTTTCTTTTGAAGATTGTTGCAACCAGAGGCGCGGATCAGAGACGGCATTGAGGAGTGCCGGAATCCCACAGGAGGGCTTTGTGCCTAGTGCCCCCACCCCCACAAATTCGGGGGTGGTATAGGGCACAGCAGGCAAGGGCCGTCCCCCCCACAATCCTGGGGGGGGGGTTAAGGAGGCTAATTTTCCCCATCATAGCCTCCAAATTACCTCGTGTGGGTCGGAGAGATGTTATTGTCAGCCAACTTCCGATGCGCCACCTAGTGGCCCCCCCCCACAAATTAAAAAATTTGGCTTTGTAATTTGGAATTTATGCGATGTGATTTAATTTGATGTGATTGGCCAGTTAATAAAAATTATTAAAAAACAACATCAACAACAACATATAAGTAGACAACTAAACATAATCATGTTAATCATATTAATTTTGTTTTTTTAAATAACGAAATATGAAGATTATCTTTGAATGCGTGAAATTCATGCTATTTTGGAGAGGAATTCAGTGTTGCACTAAGGCAATCATTTCATCAGAGCAAGCATTTCAGATGAAATGAACCCCCCTTTCCTTCCTCCATGTGCTGTTCTGGGGCTTTCAGGGAATGGGGGTGGCGGGTGGGGAAGTCCTTTTCCTCCCCATGATTGTTTTAAGCCACACTCCATTGTCAGCAACTGATTTTGCGTCCCCTCTTCCCAGATCTTGTGTCTGGTGTTGGGGCACCAGTCACTTTGCCCTAGTTACACAGCTGCCAAGACCAAGGGGGCCAACCATTTCCTGAGTTCAGTGTTCTTGATGTAGTGGTTGTAGCAATGGATATCTCCAGAGAACTGTGGATGGATGGTTGGCTATGCTCTCTTTTAGGGTAAGGAAACCATCTTTGATTAGCCTCACGGTGGAGTTTTAGAGGAAGTACATTGTTTCATTGCATGTATGTCTGAACTCACATGCATGTTCCACACTTGTGTATTCATACACACACTACTGAGAGGTTTAGGATCCTTTGATAGAGTTATGATGTGCGTCTGTTGTGCCCACAAGAAGTTCCTACACCAGAGGTGTATTATATGAAATGAAAGTGTCAGAATAGATAAATGTTGCTTCAGAAAGCAAAATTATAATTTAAGCAGGCAAAGAGTGAGTGAAAGAATCCTGAACTGTTATCAAAAGCCTATAGAAAATGAGCGCGACAATTTCACCACAGAACCCACACTAATAGCAAGTCAAGAAATGGAGTGGGGGAAGGTAGACTTGTCCTTGAAGCAAAGGTTGTGTTGTTTCCTTTGGAGTGCTAAGTAAGAATTCTTTCTTGGAGCTTGGAGAGCTAACTAACCATTGAAAATCTAGGGTTTTTGTAAAAATTTTAGCCAATTCATTCTAATGGAGAAGGAAGGGAGCTCTGAGACGAGCAATTCCTATAATTTTAGTATTTCTATTGTTCTGTTGTTTCTTCCCAGAGTTTCCTGCCTATTTCCCATTTTCTTTATTTTGCTTAATAAAAAGTTGAAAGGATCTAGTGAGCAATGACTGAACTGTTTATCCTTGTTTACTTCCTGTCTTAAAGTTACCTTACTATTACCGTGATGGCATCCATTCAGGTGTTGATTAGATGTTATTAGTTGCTAGATTTACACGTGCTGATATTTACACAAGGTATTTGGAGCTCAGGATGTCTCTTCCAGACATGTTTTTGAGATACGGCTGGTACCAGCATCAAGAAAGTTCATAATGGGGATCTCCTGTTATATTAAGTTATGCCAACCTTCTTACTCATTCCATGATCTACAATAATAAGTCCTAGAAAAAGTTGAGATTGACACATACCCATTCACATCATTTTTTATTAAATGTATCACAAGACTAACAAAATATTCCAGCAATCCAAAAGAAAGAAAGAAAGAAAAACAATTGTGCACGATCATGTATAAAGGTAAAGAGATAAAACATATTTTTAAATAATAAAAAAATAAACTTACACAAAAGAGGCAACATGGCAGTATTCCAAGACAGGACACAGGCACCAGATGAAATAATATTTGGGTGGGATTTGCTACCTGTGAAGTACATTACTTCTTGATCTGTATAAGTGTATCCTTAAGAAATTCTATAAAGCCTTTTCTCAATTTAAATTTATTTAGTTCTACTTTATTTTGTTATTCAGGGAGTCAGCAGAGGAAAAAAGAAAGGTAGAAGAAGAGAAGAAGAAAAATAGAACAAAACAAAAAGAAAGAGCAAGAAAGCTACAGAAACTTATATACACCCGGGCTGAGGCAAATGATCCCCATCAAAGTCTAGCTCAGATGCATAAATCGAAGTTTAAAATACTCAGGTATTCTGCTAATGTAGTCTCCAAATCCTGACCCAATAAGTGCAAGATCATTAGTTCAGTAGCAGGCCCTCAAAGTGTGTAACATAGTTTAGTCTTGCTGCTTCTATTTTTATTTTGCTGTGAAAGTTCATGATTAAATTCCATACCATTTCCATGTCATGGTATATTAAAAAAACAGGAAACACGAAAAGCAGAGAATGAAGGAATATCTCCAGGAACTGGAAGAAATGGAAGAAAGAGTGAAAAAGAGGCCACTGTTGTTGGAACAAGCTACACAGGTTATTGACATCTCTCATATATTGGGGTGCCAGCTCTCTTCTTTATCTGATGATCAAGAACTGTCATTGAGGTGATGCAAGCTTTGCCACCCTCCCAGGCTCCCGTCTCCCATTGCATCACTTCTGTACGCCTCATTTCATTTGTCTGTGCTTTCTCAGCCAGCAATGATTGCTGCCTTCCTGGTTATAATTGTGTACAGTAATGTCCCTGTTAAGCTGTCTTATTTTATACTCTGCATTCCTAATCCACCCACCACAGTGTGAAGAGTAGAGGAGACGCTACTTAATTTAACTGTGATTATTTACACTTGTTTTGTTTATTTGCTTGATTTCTAGTCTGCCTTTTGACCCAGAAGGATCCCAAGCAGCTTACTTAAAATAATGCAACAACATTAGGTCTGCTTCTTCCATTTCTGGCACATGGCATTGCCCTGTGGTAGTATGTCTTCCCTTCTACCTAAGGCTGCAAGTCAAGGGCAGAGATGGATGAACCAGCCACAGCTGAGCAGATACGTAATCTAAACGTTTAATATTTTTAACATGTAATTTAAACATTTAATGTGTTTGCTGGCGCAGAGGTGTTGAGTACCAAATTTTAAAATGCCACTGCCTAAAGCTTTGTGTTTGTGTTCCACAACATTTTCATGCTCTGAGGTCATGGATGTTTGGCAACCAATGTACACATCCACAGCCGTATACAGTGGTACCTCAGGTTACAGACGTTTCAGGTTACAGACGCTTCAGGTCACAGACTCCACTAACCCAGAAATAGTACCTTGGGTTAAGAACTTTGCTTCAGGATGAGAACAGAAATCGTGCGGCGGCGGTGCGGCAGCCTCATTAGCTAAAGTGGTGCTTCAGGTTAAGAACAGTTTCAGGTTAAGAACGGACCTCCAGAACGAATTAAGTTCTTAACATGAGGTACCACTGTATATTCTTTAAATTTAAGAGTATCTTAGTAGTGTATTTTGTTATTCTTTTACTCTACCTCTCCTAAAATACAGAAAAATGCACGAATAGCAGCCGAGAAGCATTACTGCGGTATTCTTCGAGAGCTGGGACTATGTGAAGAGTTTGTTTCAAAGAAAGGTGAAACAGCTCCAGAAATGCTTTTGCAGGACCATTCCAGTGGTGGCTCTGACATTTTGACAGCAGACGGCGAAAGGTAAATACTGCCAGTGGTTGCCATAGATCAGGATGGGCAACTTGTGGCCTTCCAGATGTTGTTGGACTCCAACTGCCAGCAACTGCCCAGCCAAGGTGGCCAAGGATCAAGGATGATGGAAGCTGTGGTCTAACAAAATTGGGAGGGATGCAGATTCCCTATCCCTGCCCTAGATGTTTTAAGAGGGAGACTGACAACTTTAATCTCAAACTGCCCCTTTTGCTGTAGTTTATTCTAATAGCACAGAACTCTAAAATCCAAAGCCTCGTGTGCATGTGGTATGTCTGCAGCTCCTCTCTGGAGAGAGACTTAAATCTCCATTGGGTGACAGCATCATGTGAGTCAGCATCAACTTCCCCTTCCTCTTTTTCCTCTTCTGGCCCCCATGCTATCCCAGTCTGGTCTAGCAGGTTCCCCAACTCTCCAGAGCACATTTGGGGGGGGGCATGCAGGGGACTACATGGGAGATGGTGAGAGATCTGTCCTGCCAGCTGTGGTCATTCCACTGGCAGATGGACACTGTTGGATTTCACCCATTGAAAAGAATGTGAAAATATTCACAGCCCTTATACCTGCGGTTGATTGGTGGATGGAAGAATTGATGGTAAAAGTACTCAAAGTAAAGCAAACTGCCAAAACCTAGAAGTCCACGGATGCTTCCTCTAGCTGGGATTTCAAGTGTGGATTTCCCTTTTTACTCAGTTATTAGGTTATTACATCAGAACTGCAAGAACTGGAATGGGCAAGGTAATCAAGCAGCCAAGAGGTTTTATTTGCAGCTTTAGGAAAATCAACAGCAGACTTGGAGCTTTCTACTGGACATGACAATAGCTGCCCTTATTTTTCAGGAGTGTTCCCTAGAATGGAGGGGCTGTGAGGCCACCCCCTGAACCATCCCATATATACCAATCATGTTGGAACATTAGTAATTTTAGCTTGATAGCTTCTAATTGAGCTGACCTGGCTGGGCTTGTGGCTGATTATTCTATGGAGACTGACTGGCACTTATAGCTAGAGCTAGGTCCATGAGTATGAGGACCAACCACATGCATGGCTCCAATATCGGAGTGCTGATTTTAAAAACAAGGATATTCTGTATATTGCTTCACACAGAAAACAGGCTGTTTGGAGACTTGCTTCAGGATGTCCTCAAGAAAGGACACAGTGATGGTTTTATCACTTACTGTCTTCTTACAGTCAAGATGGAGATTTTGCATGCTGCTCCAGGATTCTTTGTTCTTGTGGGCTTACAATCCATTTCATCTGGGGGACAATGATCTTCTGTACCAGTGCACCCTTTGAATATAAGTGCATGGCAGCCTGATGGCTTCTTTGTTCATGAGGCATTCCGAGATTGATGGTTTTGTCTCTGCAGATGCCTCCTTTGAGGGTATCTGGGAGGGTTCAGGGCACATGGGGGGGGGGGGGGGAGGAAAAGTGAGAGGACCTGCTGCACAAAGCATAAATCCTTGCACTCATGGACCTGTGACTTAGTGCTGCATTGGATGCAAGCCATAATGCTACACAAGTTGAAACTAAATTTTACAATGCAATAACATTGTCACCAGTGCAATAACACGAAATCACGCCAGTTGACAAATTTGAGAATAGCTCCTTATAGCTGTGATCTGATTGGATCATAATATGTATTCAGCTGTTCTTTAGAGGATGCCAATGGGCAGTGTTTTTCTTCTGTTTCTCCTGTAGTGATAATGAAAATAAATCAGGAGATGGAGAATCTGAGCGAGAGTGGGAGAGCTCACAGCTCCATTCTGCCCGGTCCTGTGGAGAGGAGGGTGGTGATGAGGAGGAGGAGGAGGTGGAAGCCTCTGAAGAGGAGGTGGACATGGAAGCTCAGCCAGATCACGATGGCCAGGAGGCTCCTGAGTATGAAAGTGAAAACAGTGAACAAGCTGCCACAGAAAAATCCAGTGATGATGAAGGCTAACTGAAATACATGGCTGCTTCCATGTTGTGTGGGTTTTGGTGTTTTGAATTTATTCTGTTGCTCCAAATAATATAAGAGATGGAGAAAATGAGACAACTGGCGCAAATAGAGTTTTGAAGCATTTTTAATGTGCTGATCAGCTGTGAGTTTTCAACTGGCTTATTTTATTTATTAAATTTGTAGACTGCCCTATATCTGCAAGTCTCAGGGTGGTTCCCAGAATAAAATCAATATAAAACCACAAAATTCATAATCAAAACAAAACCAACCCAATAATCCTTCCCCCACATTTTAAAAAGGCATAGGATGTCAACCAACCAAAGGCCTGGTTAAAGAGGAATGTTTTTGCCTGGCACCTAAAGGTGTATAATGAAGGCCCCAGGCAAACCTCCCTGGGGAGAGCAATCCACAGATGGGGAGCCACTGCAGAAAAAGCCTCTTCTCGTGTTCCCACCCTCTGGATCTCGTGGAGGAGGCATGAAGAAGGGCCTCAGAAGATGATCTCAGGGTCTGGGTAGGTCCATATAGAAAGAGGTGGATCTTTGAGGTATTGTCCTGAGCCATTTAGGGCTTTATAGGTTAAAACCAGCACTTTTAATTGGGCCCAGAAACTAATTGGTAGCCAGAGCAGTTGGACCAGGATTGGTGTAATATGCTCAAACTGTCTTGCCCCAGTGAGCAACCTGGCCGCTGAATTCTGCACTAGCTAAAGTTTTATGAACTGCCTTCAGAGGCAGACCTACATATAATGCATTGCAGTAATCCAGCCTAGAGGTTACCAGAGCATAGGCAACAGTAGTTAGGCTAAGCTGATAGAAGGCTCTCTGGGCCACAGAAGCAACATTTCATTTACCATATTTTTTGCCCCATAGGACGCATCTAGTTTTTTTGGGGGGGAAATAAAGAAAAATCCCCCCCCCCAGGTGTGGGGCTGGGGCTGGGGAAGCCCGAGCTTCACCCGACCCCAGCCCCCAGAACAGGCCACTATCCGCAGCTCTCCCACGGCTAGCGTAGACCTGCGCGAAGCCCGAAGCTTGGGGCGTGCTGAAAAAACCCCTCCAAAATCTACAGTTTGCAATACCTTATTAGGACAAATCAAAATATCACAAAGCAGTGGCAAGCATTTGTGTTTTCCAAAATTCTTTATCGGGCAAGATATTACATAGAGCAAGGGCAGGGGAATGAGGAAAAATAAGCAAGTATAAAGTATATAGATTTTAATAGAGGTATGCATCAGCTGTGTATAGAGGCTGAATAACAAGGTGAATTAGGCTGATTTGAGGTATCCCCCCAGGTTGAAGCACAATGTATATAATCCCCCTTCTCAAAACTGGGTAAGTGCTCCCGCAAGGCCATGTAATTTTCTGCTTGTTTTGTACAGAATAGTTCTGTTTTTTGTATATATCTCTCTCTCTCCAGGTCCATGGGCTTTGTAAAACACGAGACTGCCAAAAATGTTGCTTGTAGAGCCCTGAAGAAATTTGGGTTGAATTTTGTTAAAGCACAGCAGCAGAGGATACTTTTTAAAAGTTAAAATTTACATCTTTTTCATAAATTCTTTGCTGCCCTGCTTTAATCAAACGAAAAGAAAGCTCTCCGGGACATTTTCTAGAGAGCCTCATATTGTGAGGCCTGTATCAGACGTCTGAAGGCCTAACTTGGAGGACACAAACAGCCACAGGAAAAAAATTTAAAATGTAGAAGCAAGAATACACATCACATGGACTTCTATTTATTGTTTTAAGGTAAGAAAGAGCAAGAGACCGTCCCCTTTGAATAGATGCAACTGCTCTGGATTTGGGTGTTTTATTTGGCCTACTGAAGTCATTGCCCTAATATAGATTATGAAGGAAAGTTACAGCACAAACTCCAACTGGACAGGCTTTGTCTGCAATTTGGCGGCCTTAATCCATTCTGGAGAAGGCCAGTTATGCCTCTATATTTTGTCTACTTTGGCCAAAGGGGGGGGGGGGGCAAGTCCTAGGTATTTTGGATTCTACACCATAGAGCTCTGTTTTATATAATGCAGCTTGGAATCCAAAACATAGATTGAAGTGATGAGAGCACAGAGCATGGCAGGAACACAGAGAAATTGCATATAGATTCAAAGCAAATCTTGGGCCCTGTGGACAGCCTTAGCTTTCAGACACTGTTCCAGGGTAGAGATTGCAAACTGGTAAGTCTCTGTTTAGTGCTGTAGGTATCAGGTTTTGCATTTAGGATTCTGGGACAAACAAGCAATGGCTGTTCCATATATATATATAATGTATATGTGTGTGTGTGTGTATTTATTTCATAAAATTTATATACCACTTGTTTGGGGGGAAAAACCAACAACCCTCAAAGAGAAATGTGGCAGTCTAAATGTTAGTAAAACTAGAGATTTATTTTAAGTGATATCTTAAGTAAATGAGTCAATTGAAGCCCAGACTATTGCATAGTGGTTGAAGGGTGTGTCACTCTCAGAACGCAAAGTTCCTCTATGAGTGGTAAAAATCATCTCCCTCTGGTTATACATTTTGCCCTGAAGCTTGGAGAAGCAACGGAAGCTTCTGGTTCATAGAACCCCACACCCACCGTTGGGCAATGTTTTCCATTAGGAAGCACAGCCCTACAGTTATAACAATAAAATGGATGAATGTAGCTGAGTCCCATGTGAATCAGTGCAGCAGAGCTTAGAAGTGGGGAAAGTTGCCAAGAGCTGTATTTCTAATGATTGCCAAGATTCATCTCTAAGATACAAATACTAGATTTGTAGCATCTGTGAACACTTGTTACTTCAAAACATAGTTGTACCTTATTATTGTCATTTTTTAATAGTTTCTAACTTTTATTTATTCTGCCTTCGCTATTCCTTTCCATCTGAAGAAATTTCAGATTGCAAATTAGATCATCACACAATAATTTTATTGAGTGAGTGGTATGGCATGCACTATGACAATAACTGAGGTGGTACCTATACGTTCGGTCTTAGCGCTTGCCTAAGATTCCTATGCTACATCATTTATCAAATTATTTCTACGTCACATTTTGGGGCACAGTCCAATCAGGTGGCTCACAGTATAATATCAATATGGACTCATCCTTTGAATTTTCAAAATGTAGGCCTTGTGAAAATGATACTTTTCTCAGCAGTCATGAATCTCAGTATAGTGATAAAACCTTTATACCAAAAGTGTTTTGAGAGTGATGAGGAAAATATAAAAAGTACAAAAATTAGGTAAGTGTTGCAGCCATTAGGTTACTTTTTAATAATAATAATAATAATAATAATAATAATAATAATAATAATAATTTATTATTTATACCCCGCCCATCTGGCTGAGTTTCCCCAGCCACTCTGGGCGGCTCCCAATCAGTGTTAAAAACAATACAGCATTACATATTAAAAACTTCCCTGAACAGGGCTGCCTTATAGTTGGAAAAACAAAATGACTTAATATGCGTAGCAGTAAATGCTTTGCTCAGGGGTCGCCAGTGGTACTGTAGGTCTCCATAAATATCTCTTCAAAAATCCACAGTACAGAAAAACTTGTTCTTCCTACTCAGTTCCTGTTTGCACTGGCTCACCCCCCCCCCCGTTGAACATGCCCCCATCTCATCTGTTTTGAACAGAGGAGAGGTCCAAAGAGCTTCCTTCTGAGAGCAGGTGTGGCAGTGGCTGGTCTAGTTGCCTTGCTTTGATGAGGCAGATTGCCCACATCACTTTGTGGTCCTGTCTCTCAGATGCAGTAGCAATGGGACCCCCCCCTCCCCGTGACAGCCATGTTGTGTTATGCCACACTTCTGTGGCAATCCTTTTGTATTATACCACATCTCCATGGTAACCCTGTTTATAGGATCATAGCATTGTGGAGTTGGAAGGGATCTCAAGGCTCACCTAGTCTAGCCTCCTGTAATGCAGGAATCACATCTAAAGAGTCCTTGAGAGATTAGCCATCTAATCTCTGCTTCAAATGAGTGAGTGTCCACCACCTTCCAGGGAGTCTGTTGCGATATGCCGTAAGACATTTTCTCAAAATTTCCTCAAATATGACCACTGACCCCAAAGAACTGGCAAACTGCGTCTTAAACAGACATAGCATGCAAACTGCTCGTTTTTTATTTATTCAGATAAGATTTCATCAGTTATTCCAAGAGTTCCCCAGGTCTCAATGTTAGTCTACTATCAGGAAATCTGAACGCTTTAAACCTCTGCTTATAATGTGGCTCCTTTAAAATTCAAAAGGACTTTTGCCATTGATTCAGCATTGTGTGGCTTAATCAGTGTTGCATTGATGCATTACTTTAAATATATACAGCATTTCAAAAATAAAACTTCCTTACTGTTACAGTGTTCCTAAACATTTTAAAAGCACAATAGTAATATCAGACACACACTTACATTGGCTATTAAATAATTATGTTAAAATGCTGACTACAGTGAAACAGCTTGATGGATGCTTCTCTTGATTTCATTGAGAAGGTTACACTGGTTAAACCTGTATCTGGGGTCCTTAACTTGTGGTCCATGGATGGGCTTGAGAGGATCCATGAACTGGGCAGAAAAGCAATGATTTTTCCAATGCAATAAAATAAATTGAATGCAAAATTTTGTGTTTATGTGCTTTCATCAGATTCTCAGAAGGGTTCATGACCCAAATAAGGTTAAGATCCACTGCCTTACTTGTTAAGTTTAAGGTTTCCATTTTCATGTTCATTTCAAGACTTTGCCCTTGAGGTATCATGGTCTTTTTCTATTTACTGTCCAATAGACATTCTTAAAGCCATCCAAAAGTACAAACATAATATTTTTTCCCCTCCTAGAAAAGGCTTTTTCTCAACAAAGAGAGGGAACATCTGATCGGCAAGGTAATGTTTCCTGGCACCTGAGTTTCCTGTCCACCAGAGGCCTTGAGATGTTTCTGTTTCATGAATAGCAGTTGTCCCACTGTGGTTAGTCACAGGGCAAACGTCCTTTAAAGCTGGTGGAAGCACTTTGAGATGTCGGGTGGGAGGAGACAGTTGTCATTCAATGTGTGTGTGTGTGTGTGTGTGTGTGTGTGTGTGTGTGATAGAGAGAGAGGGAGGGAGAGAAAGAGTCATCATAGCTCCTAGAGGGCTGTGAAAATTTCTGTCCTGGGCTTTTTAGACTCATCTACCCCGTGCTTTTTTTCTAGAAAAAGAGGTGCTGCAACTCACCATGAACGCCTCTCTTCTTCTCATAATGACAATGGCACCCACCTGAGAGGTGCCAGAACCGAGTTCCAGTGAGCTCTGGCTGAAAAAAAGCCCTGAGCAGCTGCCATTTGCATCAGGAAGGAAGCTGAAAATAGGGGTAACTCTACTGTTCACTTATATATGTTTATTGCAGTATTTATATCAGAGCCTGGCAATAGTTTTAATAAAAGTGGTTTGGATCCTAAGATATGTTAAGGAAGTTTCCAGCGCCGTCCTTCCCTCTAGATCCCACTGGACCCCTTGAGAAGTCTCCAGAAAGCGGGACCACCATCTGAGATAAACAATAAAGCTCTGTATTTAGGAGCATAAAATCCAAGGTGCAGATATATGTTTGAGAAGGCCTAGAACAACAGGAACATTGTGTCCAGACCACAGGAAGTAATAGTTTCACACTGTTCTGTGCTGATCAGGCCACATGTGGAGTGCTGTGCCCGGTTGTGGGCACCACATTTTAAGAATGACACCAATTGCAGTGTCTCTAAAGAAGAGTGACGAGGACAGACAGGGCTCTCAGAACCAAGTAATAGGAAGAGTTGAGTATGCTTAGCCTGCAGAAAAAACGGTTTAGGGAGAACATGATAGTGGTCTTCAAATACAGGTTGCACGTAAGTTGCAGGTCCTCCATGTGTCCCTATTTTCCAGCGACGTCCCTAATTTAGAGAAGTCATCCCCGTTTCTGATTTGATCCCAGAATGTCCCACTTTTCCTTAGGATGTCCCTATTTTCATGGGAGAAATGTTGGAGGCTATGGAGTTATTTGACCTCCAAGCCATCTGAAGGCAGTTCTGTATTGGGAAGTTTTTTTTAATGTTTAATGAAGTTTTTATATATGTTGCAAGCTGCCCAGAGTGCTAAGGCAACCAATAAGATGTGTGGGGTATAAATAGTAAAATTATTTTTATGGAATGGGATGTCCCTATTTTCATCAGAGAAATCTTGTAGGGTATGACGTTGGGGCAAATTTGTTAACTGTTGCTCCAGAGGCAAGAACTAGGAATGATGGACAGAAGTTTCCAGAAGCAAATTTCAGCTAAGGATTAAGAGAAGCTTCTAATGGTATGAGCTGTTCATCAATGGAACAGGCAGCCTCAGGAGATTTTTTCTGGAGGTATTTAAGCAGAGGCTCAACAGCCACCGGTCTGGGAGTGCTGCAGTTGCATCCTGCATTGTAGATACTGGACTCAGTAGGGGGCTGGACAATGACTGCCAAGGTCCTTTCACGTTCTGTGGTCTTATGAATAGAGGGTGTGCCATAGGGGACAGAGAGCTTCCTGGCCTTCCAGAGAGGATTTCAAGCGGGAAAGAAAGGGATGGGACATTTTCCCTCCTTGAATTTCCTTAACTAACTTAGGATCCAACCCTGTCTCTTCCTAGAATGGATTTATCATAGTTCTTCTGTTCCTTCCACATGCCCCTATTTCTTGGTGTTCTATATACTTGGTTATATGATTCTTAACAATACTTTCCATCAGTTTCCCCAGAAACATGAAACTAACTTCCAGGATCCTCCTGCCTCCCTTTTAAAAATTGCTGTTACATTGGCTACTATCCAGTCCTCAGGTGTGCCATCTGATCTGAAGGACAAGTTATATATTTTCGTTAGAAGATCATCTACCTCATATTTGAGTTCTTTGAGAACTCTTGCGTGGATGTCATCTGGACCCAGCAATTTTTCAGTTTATATTTTCTCTGTTGATGCTACTGTATTTAAATAACTTTTTTTTGGTCGGTTCTAATATTTTTAGCAATGTGTTCCTGTTCCACAAATTCTTTTTTTAGGATCCCTTACTGTCTGCTTACCATTTTGTGGCCTAATTTTGTGTTCCTTTTCATTCCCTTCATTTGAACAGTTTAAAACCTTCTTAGATTCCACTTCTTAACTGCACTGGCACCCTCTTGGTCTTCATGTTACCTTTGCTGATCTCTGGCTTGCACTCCAGTTGAGTTTCTAATATTGTTTTTAAACAACTCCCTAGCAATCTGGAGCGATTGTTTCAGTTTCTCATTGGGCATAGGATGTTAACTATGCTATGCAGTGTGAGCCCTGGTGTAGCAGCTGCTAATTTTGTAAATTGTAAATTTTCTTCCCGTCCCAACTTCCAGTCCCACCTTACACAAAAAATACACCCATGTATGCAAGATAATTTATTTTTCAATTTTAAAAGCATGTTTACAAATTTCATTTGGAAAAGATCATTAAAAGATGCTGAAGGTGAGTTTGTGGAGTTCAACGAAAATCATAAGTGCCAAAAGGAGACCTATTTTATTTTATTCTTACACAGGCAAGAAGCAGTGCAGTCTTTCAGCATGTTTTGTTTCGTACATCCTTGTGACTTCACTAAGTCAGGGCAGTTGGTGTACTTATCAGTATGTTTGCAAGGGTTGGCTGAAAGTGAAAAGAAGAACACACTACCATCAGTCTGGACATTAACAAAAGCAAAACATCCCCAATAGATTCAAACCATAGTGACGCTTTCATTTTTAGTTCATATACTGGAGCTTAAGATCAAAACTGAAGATTATACAAAAGAAAAAAGAACACTGAACATATTATTTAACAGTTGTTCTAATGGATGTAGTAATTAAATGCATAAACAGTTTAGCAACCCTGACCATAACTCAGAAGAAAAAGGCCTGAAAAACAAGCCTTATGAGGAATGGTTGAGGGAGTTGGGCATGTTTAACCTGGAGAAGAGGAGACGGAGAGGTGATATAACAGCTAGCTTCAAGTATCTGAAAGGCTGTCACATGTAAGATGGGGCAAGCGTGTTTCCTCCTGCTCCAGAGGGTAGAACCTGAACCAATGGAGTCAAATTACAAGGAAGGAGATTCCGACTAAACATCAGGAAGAACTTTCTGACAGGAAGAGCTGTTTGACAGTGGAATGGACTCCCTTGGGAGGTGGTGGACTCTCCTTGCTTGGAGGTTCTTAAGCAGAGGTTGAGTGGCCCTGGCTGCTTTAGTTGAGATTCCTGCATTGCAGGAGCTTGTACTAGATGACCCTACCAACTCTACAATCCTATGATGCTGTGAAATTGGGCAGGCTTTGATTGCCACATCTTATGAACATTATGTAGAAATCCCTACATTCACCTTAAAAATATAAAAGGTTATTGTGACTCAGGAGGCAGAAGCCTTTCCGCAGGTGGTATGACCTCCCCACCATTGATGGAGAGGTGGTACTGCCATCAGTGCCAGTTTTGGGCAAGATTGTGTCCATTTGGGGCAAGATCTTTGGTGCTGATGGGAGCGCTGCTTCTCCGCCTTTGGCAGATGCGGCAGGGTGCGCGGTAGCGGCAGGAGAAATTAGGTGGTGGTGGGAGTGGCAGCAAGGCAAGACAGAACTTCTCATTTCACCTCTAGTGGTGAAACGGGATGTGCTGCCCCAGCTTCCATCAAACTCAGTGGGATTTTCTTCTGAGTAACTAGGTTTGGAATATGCTGGTTTTAGCATTCAAATTTAGAATATAATAGCTGATATCCCTTCCACTCTACAAATAACCTTGTAATCTTGGGGGAACAGATATATCTATATATCTATATAGATCTTCATAAGCAGCAGTGGATCTCTGCCTGCCCATCTCCGGCTTTCTTCCTGGCTAAACTGTTCGGGCCGAGCATCTCTTTGGCAGTGTATTGTGCATCATATCTGGATGCAAGACTTCCACATCACACCAGCGCTGCTCCCAGTGCACATTGCGGCAGATCCAGAAGTAGGGCCTGTAAGCAGAAATCAGCACAGCTTTTCCTACTATCCCTTATACTAACTTGGTGACAGTTAACAGGCCCAATGAGTTCTGAATTCTAACTGAGTGCCCTTTCTAAAGAAAAGATGGAGAAGCTTTAATATTTGAAGTTATTTGTACGTACTGCATAATTTGTTGTCACAAGCATGACGGCAGTCCCCGCAAGATGGTCCAGACTTATATGGGGTTTTCTGTAAGCCTTGTATGTTCCCTCTGGAATAAGAAATGCAAAAAAGTGCACAGTTATTTATTTATTTATTTCATGAAATATATATATATATATATATATATATATATATATATATATATATATATAACCCTAAAGCAGCTCAGTCCTGGTATGCTGTAGCCGGTTGTTTGTATTCAGAGGGAGCAATCTAGTGGCGTCAGTTCAGTAATGCTGTGCCCTAGGTGCTAGTGGGAATGGAAATGAGGAGAGAGTGAAGAAGTCTTGCCTGTAGAATTACTAGAAAGGCAGGACATCACATTGGGAGGGATAAAACACAACTACTTTATTTTCCTATGTGCAACCTTAGCTGTTTGCACAACACCACATCCCTGTTTCTAAGGAGGGAAGGGTGACAACTCAACATCCAGAACAAGCCAATGCAAATGAACTTAATGAACACAGCATGTTGTAATTTGGATTATTCTAATGTTCTGTGGAGATTATTCTGTCCGTTGACAATCTGCTACTAACTCCCTTTATCTTCTGGACCTCCCAGTGTTATGTAATCTCTCAGGAATGTTAATAGCTGGATACCTCTTCCAAAGGGCTGGGGCTGTATCATCAGTAAAGAGAATCTCACGGGCGTTATTCACAGACTGTACCATATGTGCCCACTAGAAATGCAGCAAAATATGATCAAGGGGTTCCTGTATCTCCATACACTTTTCAAGAGAATCCTTTACCCTCTTGGGTAAAACTTCCTGGGTTCTGAACTTTGAAGAATTTGGCTCTGCATTGCTTGTCAAAGATGCCAGCCTTTGTTAAGCCCCTTGAACAGGGCTTTGCAGCTGCCACTGGTCCACCTAACAGAGGTGCCTGAAAATCTCTTTCAGCTGAGCCAGGTCTTTGTCTGCCCCCATCTGCTTCTATATAGCATTAGGTGTAGGGCAGGCAGGTGTGGCTTGGCTGAAATATCCTGGTGGGTCAAACAGGGAAGCCAGGTTGGAGGTTCCCAACACTGGTTTAGAGCAAACTTAATAAATATGTAAATGAATAAAAAAGAACTTTTCTGAGGCACTGTGGCTCACTTAATGCTGAATATGCTGCTGGTGTGAATTGGTGGATGACGGAAGCTATGGGCACTAAGAGAGGAGGATTGCAAGGAGTGGGGGCACTGCCTTTTGTGCCTTTTCACAGTATTAAAGCAAGGTTAAACCATAGCTAAGGGACGTGGGTGGCGCTGTGGTCTAAACCACAGAACCTAGGGCTTGCCAATCGGAAGGTCGGCAGTTCGAATCCCCGCAATGGGGTGAGCTCCCGTTGCTCGGTCCCTGCTCCTGCCAACCTAGCAGTTTGAAAGCACGTCAAGTGCAAGTAGATAAATAGGTATCCCTCCGGCGG
Organism: Podarcis cretensis; assembly: GCF_951804945.1. NCBI lineage: Eukaryota > Metazoa > Chordata > Lepidosauria > Squamata > Lacertidae > Podarcis > Podarcis cretensis. The sequence goes on along the minus strand of NC_137172.1, from coordinate 122,851,543 downwards.
GAAGGTAAACGGCGTTTCCGTGCACTGCTCTGGTTTTGCCAGAAGCGGCTTAGTCATGCTGGCCACATGACCCGGAAGCTGTCTGCAGACAAACACCAGCTCCCTAGGCGAGTAAAGCGAGATGAGCGCCGCAACCCCAGAGTCATCTGCGACTGGACTTAACGGTCAGGGGTCCCTTTACCTAAACCATAGCTAAACTGGTGCACCAAACCTTAACAGGACTAAAGGTACCAACTGTTCAGGAGGACTCCCAAAATAAAGTTTTCCAGAGATTGCCAGAAAATTATTTTGGGATTTTGACTCAGCCAAACACAACACAACACAACACAACACAACACAACACAACACAACACAACACAACACAACACAACACAACACCAGCTGCTGCCACCTGATTACTCAAGGTAATAGGAATGACCTGGCTGTTTTTGTTTTCTAGCTGGCTAGCAACCATTGACATCCCGAGTTACTGCTTTACTAGTGTGCAAACTTCCTGTGGCTGTTATGAGAGTTGTTCCATTCCGTTTTTATAGTCTAATGTATTTCATATTTATGTTTGAAATGTGTTGTTAAATCCCTTGAAGACTTTGTGTAACAAACAGCTAACAAGCTCAATAAATAATTAAATAGTACATACGCAGGACAGTAGTGGCAAAAGTAGAGGTATTTTAAGCGGTTTTGAGGGCAGTGGGCAGCATAACAACCAATTCTGTAAGACCTGTACCAAACCACCTGTAGATATAAAAACATCCACACAAGAAAATACGTTAGAATCTAACTGTTTTCATAATGAGCCAGAAAAACATACATTTAACATCAGCATAAAAAATAAAACAACCCGTAGATTTCATCACTTTGTGTTGTGTTATTAGGAGCACCTTGAAAAGGGGGTATGATATTAAAGAAATAAACCATTTCCAAGTAACAATTCCAATAATTTTCTTCCTCTGGGAGATGCAACTCAGAAATGTATACAGCTGTGAATGTGAATGGCATCATGGGGGTCTGAAGAAACCACAGAAAGAAAGGCACAGCAGAGATAAAGACAATCCATTATCTGAACTTCCTATGTGAAAAATATGAAAAAAGTACTGGGTGAAACACGAGGAACACAACCACCCCTTCTCAGTTTTCTTTCTTCCTTCTGTGAGGTCCCAGGCAGCAGCAAGCCAAGATGTGGATGGGCTGTCAGGCATGGATTGACTAGCTGAACCATGTGCTTGAGAAAGATACAAAATGGTGTTTGAGTTACCTGAGTGTAATGGCCAATTACGTCCCCTGGACGGACTGCTCCAACACCGTACTTGAAATTTTTCACCTCGTCGTACCAAGCTTGAATCACGTCATTCCATGGAGTAGCGTGAGATGATGCATATATATTTTCACCGCATGAAAAGCCATCTAGAAGTGGAGACGGGAAGCATTAACAAAACTCATGATTCCTGATCTAGGAAATTCTGTAAACAAGAGGAGTCATTCAATGCTGCAACAGGTAAAAGCTTGTTTATTCCAAGCAGAATTTGTTCACCCGCAAAGGAGAGATTTTATTTATGTGACCCATTTGAGCCAGTGCTTGAACAACACAGAATCTTCGCTTAATTGGGAGTGATAAATCTTATAACTTCTTTGATACAGTTCTATTTGGGATACCTTTTGATGTTCCATGTTTCTTGCTTAGCGTTTAGGAGTTACCTATATCTGATTAAACTGGGAAGCAGCTGTTCAGTTTTAAACTATGGGGTGAAAGGGGGGATATAAAATATGAACTGGGCACACTAAGGGTGGTGATTGATGTATAATTGCCCAGGTATTTATTTTTATATTAAATTTTTGTTATACAAGAATATCTTTATTTCAACCAATATTATAATCCCTCTTTAGAGACAGAAGTCTTTGTTTCAGTAGGGTAGATTCTTAGCTAGAAGTGTTTCAGTTTAAAGCATTGTAACCACGTCAGTGGCACAATGTGATATCACATTTTCTTTACCAGTCTAGCTGAGTCCCAGATGTGGGCAGAATTTGTGGTTTACATTTGATATGGAAAACTGAGTTGCAATGAAAGGTAGAGGAAGAAAGAAGAGTCTGCATTTTGGTACAAGCAATAAATAATGAAGAATTAATTTTAACGAGTAAACTTATTCAAAGGTGGTACCAGAAAGAAACATTTGTCAGTTACTTTTAGTAAATGTTAAATGAGCTTCCTTTTTCATGTGGTTCTGATTCTTTGGTGACTATCCATAGGTTCACTAGAGCAAATTAAAATATTCTGAATTTAGAACCTGTCAGCGTATAAGACATTAAACATATCTATTATACAGCCCAAAAAGGCTAATCTCAGCTGTGCTGTATAAATTGCTCAATAGCAGGCATCCTTTGATGAATTCCAAAGTAATACCTTCAGTGGAAGAAAGTGGAAGCTGAAACGTCTTGTTTTAAAATGTTACCATTTCTGAATTGTTAGTGACTGCAAAAGATTTATTATTTTAGTGATTAACTACATACTTCTAGGATCCGGAATAAACATGTATGAACTGCTGTGTGGTGCTTTAAAAATTGTATGCATCTACGGTGGATGCAGCATGTATAGAGGCAAAGGTATGCTGATTTCTGAGTTTGGATGTTAGAAAGAACTCGAACATTCCTCTGTATTATTCCCTTTTTGTGGCATTCTTGCAGTGTGTTTTTTAAAAAATGTGCTTTTTAAAAATTATGCGCAGACTGACGACTGCAAGGTTGTTGAAGGAATAAGTGAATGCTGATTGAATGTGGATTATATTATAGATCTCTCTAAAACATTTCTACAGTGCTTACTGACAGCTCTACTTGCCAGCAATTCTTTGGTCGGGTGGGCTGTGGTCAAAACGACATTTCTTTGCCACGCGTTCGGCATTTGCTCTTGCAGCAGGACTCCATTCCTAAATGAAAAAAGATGTAGCAAAGGTGAGAATGGAGGCATACTGTAAAAATGGATAAGATAATATCTGTCTGATCGCTTGTCACCTTTCAGCTTTCTTCAAAACCTTGTGGATGCATGTTCCCCTTTAATGATAGTTATTTTGTGGCTTGGTCATGGCTTGAATATATGAAGGAAAAACAGAACTGTGCCGTCCTTTCCCATCACTCTTTCCAGTCCCAACCCAGCACTTGCCCAAGATATCTTGGCACCTGAGACAAACCACAAAATGGTGTCCCCCACTAGGAAAGAAGGGGGGGGGGAATGAGGTTCTAAATCAGAAAAAATGGGATAAAGATCAACACTGGGAACAAGCGGGGAGTGAAAAACCACATTGGGAACAAGGGAGGGAATCAAATCAGCCTTAGCTGATGGTTGAACTGGTAATCAGAGGCTCTCATGAAGGGAAAGGGGCCATCTCTGAATCATGCCAGGTGGGTGCAGAGCCCAGGAGACCCCAGAGGGCAGCCCCAGCTATTTCCTCCTTAGAAGTGGGAGGAGATGAGCAGTCCCTCCTATTTGCTAAGGGGCCACTATGGAAGCGGCATGGGGGGGGGGTACCAAGGTGGTGACAGACCTGTCCTCCAGGGAAGGAACCACAGCCGCCACTGTGGCAGCAGTGACAGGCAGCATGTTCCTTGGAGTCAGAACTGCTGCCCCTGTGGATTCTGCTGCCTGAGGCGGTTGCCTCAGCTTGCCTCATGGGAGGGCCGGTTCTGCCCCAACCCCAACGCCTGGGTGATCTTAACCATGGTTTAGCATCACATCTGCCTGACTCCTGTCAGCCCTGCTTAATGGCAGTAACCATCATTCAAACCCTGATTAAGAGGCTGGTGCGAGTGGCACTGTGGTCTAAACCACGGAGCCTCTTGGATTTGCCAATCAGAAGGTTGGCAGTTCGAATCCCCACAACAGGGTGAGCTCCCGTTGCTCTGTCCCAGCTCCTGCCAACCTAGCAGTTTGAAAGCGTGCCAGTGCGAGTAGATAATAGGTACCACTGCAGCGGGAAGGTAAACAGCATTTCCGTGTGCTCTGGTTTCCGTCACGGTGTTAGGTTGCACCAGAAGCAGTTTAGTCATGCTGGCCACATGACCTGGAAAGCTGTCTGTGGACAAATGCTGGTTCCCTTGGCCTGAAGCGAGATGAGCACCACACCCCATAGTCGCCTTTGACTGGACTTAACCATCCAGGGGTCCTTTACCTTTTACCTAAGAGACTGAGTTAGGCACTCTCAGCTACTAAGTTACTACTGAGGTAAGTGCATATTCATAGCCCACTATATGGACAAGTGGACAAAGGGAAAGCCTACATGGTTTTTTCCTCCTGATTGGACAAGAACATGTAGGAAGTTAAAGCAAGCAAGGGGGTGGATTATATCTATCCAAGGGAACACAAAGCGCAGAGGTGAGAAGCGGCATCAATAGACTCTGAGCCTGCACTATTATTACTAATGATTACTGCAACTCATTAAGCTGAACCTTGCTTGCTGAACATGAATCTGCATGACTTCCTTAAGCTGACTCTAATATCACAAGCTAAGAACACCCAGCCAGCCAGGGTGTGAGGAGGCACCAGGGGTAGCCTGGTTACAGTCTGGTTCCCCATTTGCATTGTGTTTCTGTTGAAATCATACTGAGTAGTTCTAAATTCGCACTTATACCTATGAATTAGCATATGCAAATATTATGCAAATCTGTGCCTGCTTGTCCTTTTTAAATTAAAAAATGATGTTTAAATGCCATTCCCTTGTGAAATGCAAATCTGCTTGTGAGCCTCATTCTTGAAGTGATCAAGAACAAGATTTCTGCCTGCAAGGAAGTGTAGTCAACATGCAAAGCACTTGCCAATGCACCTGGAACTATGAATTTCACCTCTTTCTATCTTACCATCTTCAGCATGTTGCTTGCAGTGGGCTTCACTTCTCTCCGCAGGGCATTGTGCTTGTCAAGAATTTGCTTTTGGTCACCTGGTCCAACCCCTAGTGCGTGTGCCTAAAGTGAGAGAGTGATTAAATTCCTCTTGCATTTATTCATCATATATTACACCAATATAATTTTAGCACTGTTTCTGTAAGAATCATGGCCATGGTGAAAACATGGTATAAATGAAATCTGACATAAACAAAATCTCAGTTGTAAGCTGTTGTGAACTGTTGGGCAATGCCGTGGCATTAACGTCTCTCTGACGTACTCTGGATAAATCCACAGTTAATGAAATCAACTTCCTCCATTAAGTAGGATCTTATTAAAATTTATTGTCTTCACAGATGAAGCAGTGAAGCACTTTTTGGCTAATTAAAGAGAACGTTTAGGTTGACAAAGCTCCAATCCCGTATTTGAAAACAACCCAGCTAAATTTAGTAACTTTTCATGTCCCACTGACTGAGATAGGAGAGAGTTAAGCATCTCTCAGTATTGCTACACTACACGACGTAAAAAACAACAACACTTTACCCTTGAAGCAGGCTGTTGCAGCAGAGCAGCAAGACTCAGCAACACGATGAGCAGGATCATCTCTGAAAACAAAATAACACTGGAGATATTATCTTACCGAGTTTCTGTTTAGATAAAGAACGTACTTATTGAAACATGGTGCCACTCTTCTGAGTAGTAGTTTAAATTTCAAAATGCTCATGTGGCTCCACATGAGAAAATAGATTTGTGCCCCCTAGAACAGGGCAGGTGGCAGATCAGAACCTGCTGGAAGATCGCTGGATGCAATGGATGAATAAGGCTTGTTTAAGAGTGGGAATTTATTTTAGCAGATTTATACCACACCCTCCCAATGAATGTACAATGCTTAAAATAGCTTACAACTTGCTGAAACCCACCCCCACCCCAAAATCAGGCAGTTAGAAATAATTATTGACCTGTAGTAACTCGGATGCAGATTTGTATTTACACACACTGTATTTACACATACAACGCGGGTGGCGCTGCGGTCTAAACCACTGAGCTTCTTGAGCTTGCCAGTCAGAAGGTCGGCTATTCGAATCTGTGTGACAGAGTGAGCTCCTATTACTCTGTCCCAGCTCCTGCCAACCTAGCAGTTCGAAAGCAGACCGGTGCAAGTAGATAAATAGGTACCGCTGTGGCAGGAAGGTAAACGGCATTTCCATGCGCTCTGGTTTCCATCACAGTGTTCTGTTGCGCCAGAAGCGGTTGAGTCATGCTGGCCACATGACCCGGAACACCAGCTCCCTTAGCCTGAAGCTAGATGAGCACCACACCCCATAGTCACCTTTGACTGGACTTAACTGTCCAGGAGTCCTTTACCTTCACCTCCCATGAGAAAGCATGACAGTAAACCTTTGTAAATCATACATTAGATACACCCCCAGCATTACAGCCAATGAAGACAGATGGCTTAAGTGCAGATTCTTCAGTAGGAATTGGATCAATAAGATGCATCCTCCTGAGCAATTATTTTTATACAATTTATCTTACTTAACTCTCCTAGCAACCTTCAAGTAGGTGGTTATGGGATACAGCGGGCTAATGTATAGGTTAACAAACACCCCCCCCCCCCCCGCTTAAACCTTACCTTATTATTTCAAGGAAGACTTGAAGTACCTTCTTTGTAGCTTCAAAGAGGTTATGGAAATCAACGGGCGATGTTATGCTTATATACCTCTCCTGTTTCCTGCTTTGCAGAATGACTCAGTGTCCAACCGTAAATTACACACCTCATTGACCAGTCAGAAGTTTGAATCTGTCACATGTCTTTTTAACAATGTTTTATTTCCTGAAAAATTCCAACCAGCATCTTATGATGGATTGATATCTGTGCCTTTTCTTTATCCTGTGGCATCATTTTATCGCTGGTAGATCTAAACACATCATTGACTCAATATACATTGTAATGAGAGGAATTCACAAGCTATTGCTGCTGCCAAAGAGGTTTCTTTCCTTCCTTCCTTCTGTGTATGAAGTAATGCACTGGTGGTGCCATAATCTAGTAAACAAGGATGTACGGTAAGTGTTTTTAACCTGTTACTGCAGATGTTGAAGTGATAGGAAATCTTCTTGTTTTGAAAGTTGGACCCATTCCCTCTCTCCCCTGCCCCACTCATTTGCTGATTCCCGCATCTATTGAGGCATTGATGCCACTCAGCTGGTATTCCTGGAGATGATGTTATCACACGCCAACGGCCATTTAAATCTTCAGTATTTGCTTATGTTCAATTAGCATCACAGTGGAGATATAATTTCTGCAAATACTTCCTGTTGCATGTGCTCAGTTCTGGATTACCCAATAAGCAGACTAAGAATGTCCTTACGGAATCAGCAAAGCAGAGGCACCATAAAATAAATAATAAATGAGAGGATTTTTTTGTTGTTGAAAACTTTAATACAGTGGTACCTCGGGTTACAGACACTTCAGGTTACAGACGCTTCAGGTTACAGACTCCGCTAACCCAGAAATAGTACCTCGGGTTAAGAACTTTGCTTCAGGATGAGAACAGATATCGCGTGGTGGTGGTGCGGCAGCAGCAGGAGGCCCCATTAGCTAAAGTGGTCTTCATGTTAAGAACAGTTTCAGGTTAAGAACGGACCTCCAGAACGAATTAAGTTCTTAACCCGAGGTACCACTGTATTTCATATTTTTTTAAAAACAATGAAGTAGTCACTGCGGGGAAAATGTTTGTTAGACTTCCTTACACTCCACCCACTTTTCTCTTCCTTTTTTATTACTCCCCCCCACCTAAACCACAGGGCGTCTTACTCAAGTAGATAGCGGTAATGTGACGAAATCAGATCCCCATCATGTGTTGTAACAAAACTATGTCTTATTATTGATATAGTCCTCTGAGTTATGGATATAATCTTATTGAGTATTTGAAGAAACAGAAAATCAAGTGCTACATTACCTGTGCTGAGTTTCAGAGGTCAGTTTCACGCTATTCTCTGTGGCTGCCCCTAAGCTGTGGCTCTCCTTCCCCACAGAAGTGCGACTGGCACATTCATGATACAAATGCTGAAGACACACCCCTTGACTCTGACTTATTTTTATGGTTGTAACACAAACAGGCCTAAAGTGGCTGGGAACTGAAGAGCAAAAATGTATTATCCTTACAAAGTTTAACGCTACAGTGGTACCTTGGGTTTAGAGTTTAATTCGTTCTGGAGGTCCGTTCTTAACCTGAAACTGTTCTTAACCTGAAGCACCACTTTAGCTAATGGGGCGATTTCTGTTCTTAACCCAAGGTATTATTTCTGGGTTAGCGGAGTCTGTAACCTGAAGTGTCTGTAACCTGAGGCACCACTGTAATTCATTTCAAGACACAATATGACAATCCAATTGATTTGTTTTGATGATAGAGACATCCATTCATTGTAAATTAAACTTACAAAATTCTGAAATAGATTTTAAAAGCAAATCACTTGATACCAGTTGGCTAATACATATAAATCTGACTCTGGTTTTATAGATATGGGTACAGCTGCCCACAAACCTGACCAGGCTTTGACAGGTGTGGAGGAGATGTCTGAAGTTACTCCTTTCTCCTAAGATGGAGGGGACACACAGAGAGACACCTTGTTCCCCATATTGTTCTGTCACCAAATGTAACCCAAGTCCAACTGTACAGTTAAACACACCCTTGTAAAGCCCTCCAGGGCCTTCTAACATCTGTTCTTTTTAACATCTGAAGCATTAATCAGGGCAATGCCTTTTCTCTTCCTGATGCAGAACTGCAGTGAGAAGGAAGCATTGAGGTGCTCATTAACATTTCAGACTCCGCCAGCAGATCACAGGGATCACACAGATACCGATCGTTGCCTCTCCTGACAGGAGCCGGCTACTGAGCCTCTTCCCATAAATGAGTCCTGGAGTTCCCGGATTAATAGTGCCAACTCTATGTCTCTTAGAAGGGAATTCCACAAGGTAGGAGGCTTTAAAAAAATGGTTCCACTGAGAAAAGTGAGACATTTTATGGCTACTGCTGACTTGCCTGCAGAAGACATATCAAAAGATATATTGCCTTATACTGACTGCAAAGAAAGCCCAGTACTGCGAGAAAATTATGAAAAAACAAGCCAATGGCAGTGCGATAGGAACAGCACTGCACTTCAATGACAAATTTCTGATATCTATGCTGTAATTGAAGTTAACGCTAATATGAAGAGGAGAGGTGAAGAAGCACCAGGTAGATTTTCTTTTCTAAACTATATGCACTTATCTGATGAACAATATATTCTCACAATGATGCAATATGGAATGATGGAACACAGTGTGTATTTCCAAGTGTGCGGAGGGTGTACAATGTATTTTTCTAACAAGTGCCCTGCCCTTTTTCTCAGCTAAACAGAATAAAAAACTCTCAGGACGGACTTGATTCCCTTTCTGTGCTGTGTAGGGAAGCAGACATGCAGCGGCGGAGCAAGTGGATCGGGTTCTTGGGGCAGTGGGCGGTGCCAGCTGCCCATGGGTGAGCAGGGGCAGCACGCTCCGCGGGGCCTCCAAGGAGAAGAGTTTGGATTTGGTATCCCACTTTACCACTACCTTAGGGAGTCTCAAAGTGGCTCACAATCTCCTTTCCCTTCTTCCCCCACAAAAAAACACTCTGTGAGGTGAGTGAGGCTGAGAGACTTCAGAGAAGTGTGACTAGTCCAAGGTCACCCAGCAGCTGCATGTGGAGGAGCGGGGAAGCAAACCCGGTTCACCAGATTACGAGTCCACTGCTCCTCCCACTCAGTCGTCCTACAGCTGGGGGGAGGGAGGCAGCGGGAGGACCATTTAGGCAGCATGGAGCCTGTGTGCGCCTAAGCCACCGTGTCTCTCCCAGGAAACAGGTGTGGCTCGGGTGCACTGCAGGCCCTGCGTTGAGTGCCGCCCGGCATTTTGTCACCCTGTCCCCAAGTGGTGGTCTGCCCCCACCGCACCCCCTTCCTCCGCCATTGCAGACATGCTTCATCAAGTCAGCTTCGATGAATTCAGAATCAGAATCAGAAATCAGAAAATCTAGACAGAAAAGTGATTTTAATTTCAGCACACATGTAAGTTTCATGTCATTCGAAAAAATATTATTTTATTTTATGGTTTCGTATTGCTTTTTAAAAAATCACATACAGGGTTGCTTAGGGCTTCTGTAGGTCATAATCCAGCCCTTCATGCACTTCTGTAACCTATTTAGGTAGAACATGACAATGGGGAAGCAAAAAACAGTAAGTAATATTGTAAGTAATTTCTTGATTTCTACAAGCTGTAATGCTCAAAATCAAACATACGGCTAGAACAAGCTATATCTTGAACACTTCTTGATAAGTTGTTGGCACAGGGCCAATAATATGTCATTTATACCTCACTTACTAGACTGAAGTTTTGTCTCTTGTTTTGGTTTTCTAACACAATATGCTCCAATATTTTGGCCACCTCATGAGAAGAGAAGACTCCCTGGAAATGACCCTGATGTTGGGAAAGATGGAGGGCACAAGGAGAAGGGGACGACAGAGGACGAGATGGTTGGACAGTGTTCTCGAAGCTACAAACATGAGTCTGACCAAACTGCGGGAGACAGTGGAAGACAGAAATGCCTGGCGTGCTCTGGTCCATGGGGTCATGAAGAGTCGGACACAACTAAACGACTAAACAACAACAACACAATATGGGTTGGTTTGGGAAATAGTGAGAAGATTGGGCTGGGCTCCAATACTATGCTTGTCCTATGGAGTCAGGGGTCTGGAGGGTGGTCTCATTTCTGCATTGGTAGGCTTTCTTTCATCCACTTCTCTTTGAAAAGAAGAGCAATCCTTCCCACTTAAAAATCAGCGGCCAGGGTGTAGAATGAGCATTTATTGCTCAATTAAAGTACAATCATGGCCTTATATGCATATTAAATTCTTAGATGGTTAAGTCCACAAACCCATTGTCCATGAACTGGCCTATTGCAAACTGAGTCTGAGTGGTCCCATTGTGTTAATTCTGGCTATGAAAAATATTAGTCGTCTCCATAAATATATTTCTAAAAAAGAACACTTCTAAGTGTTCTTACAACTGAGGACCAGTGAAGGTGGCTTTTTGTGTGTTCAGACCCAGAGACCTCCCCCCTAAATAAACACACAATTGACTCAAATTTTAGTTTTGGTTTTTGGCAGAATTTAGGCCACAACTTTATTGATTACAGAAAGGTGAGTGGTTGCATGGGCTCTGGTTCGACTAGCTCCCTGCACCCTTGCAGGTACCGTAGCACTGACCCAGAGCTCTATCATAGGTCAGCCAAGGGTAAACACCTGAGGTAGGTGAAAAGCCCAGGAGCAGACTCTGTCCACTCCCCAGATGCTCCCCTGGACTCAGGCATGGGAACAACCCCTTTTCGGGTTGAGTCCCTGGATTCCTTTACCGGAATACCCTTCACATAGGGCTGGTGAGACCGTTCTCCCATCCCTATCACCTGAACCAGTGCCTATCCATAACCTTACAAGTTGTGACAATTTGCTACCCGGCAGGCGCAACCCAAATGGCAACAGCCAATCAGCCAAGTGGGGAAAATTCCTGCCGTGCCCCTGTCCCAACGACAGACGACACACGACAGCATAGCAAGGTCAATCGCAAAATGGCCTAAAAGTAGGGAGAGGTGGGTGGGTGTTCTGATGCACGAGCCGAAAGAGGAATCTCTGGGTCATGTGCATAGGTATATATAGGTCCCTCGGTCCATTTAGACTGCACCCCATTGGCCAGATTAAACCCAGCAACGAGGGACCTACCAATAGGGTGTTGTGGCTGTCCAATATACCCACCTACAACCAGGAGGTCAGCCTCCAGGTCTCACCGCAACATGTGCCCTCTTTTAGGGTGGATACGCTATATAATCATTTTCACCACTGTGAAATAATGTTTAAAATTCATTTTATAGCAGGTATCTATTTGCGTTCCAATCTTGTGAATGGTTCAGCCTACAATATATGCTCAGGTTGCTATGACTAAAAGATTTTGTTAAAAGCAACCTATGTTTGGGACATTAAAAACACTGGTCTCTTCTCAGGCAAAATGTTATACTTCCTCCCGCCTCATAATATAAGAGGAAACTTTGTCTAGGACTGCCTCCACTGATTGCAATTAATTATATTAAAGAGATTATGAAACATTGTTGGTTACTTTGTCATTATGGAAACAATATGGGCTGCTTGAATTAGCTAATAAATGAAAAGGCATCAAAAACATATCAGGAAATTAGAAATGAAACAGCAATCCCCAAGTAAACCCCCTATATTTGCAAACAAAAATATATATATATAGCCTTCAGATTATTTCAAAACAAAACAAAACCAGGGACAAATCTGGTGGAAAAACACCACTGAAACCTTAATGATTCAGGATCATAAGAATTTACTTAGTAGGTTGGGCCTAGGTGGAAGTCAGATGTGTTTGGGGCATTAAAGTGTGCCCAGCAACTGTGGTTTCCTCATGGCTCCTGCTCCAAGGGTTATCATAATCCATGGAGATGGGTTGGCAGCTGCAGAAGCTGGGGTGAGTGGCAGGTGTGGTGGCCTCATCAAGATCACCATGGTGTATGGCCTCTGGGAGCTGGGTGGGCATCCTGGCCAGCTTCCCCCACAACAATGTGCTGTTGACAGCCCCCTTTGAGGCAGCAGGGTTCAGTGGTTGCAGGCTCTGTGGGGGTTTCTCCTGGGTTCCCTACATTCCCCTTCTCCTCCCCCTATTGTGCAGCCCATCAGGGGGCAGTTTTCAGTCCTCCCTGCTCCATTCCAGGAATGCAGGGTGGTTTTTCTGTGGTGAAGGGGGGTAATTTTATCATACCCACCCATTTTCTCTTTGGGGCAGGTTACTGTTAATGTTTGGGGCTCTTGTCAACATTTTATAGCCTTTGACAGGCTAAGAAGTTCCATAAATTATGATGGAAGGTAGATGCTGTGTGACTTTCCCATAGCCTCTTAAGTTCCCTCCTTGCCCATTTGTTCTTGAGGGTTATTGTGTGCCCTAGTACTTTGCATGCTTCATACTCTCAGGGAAGAAGGCTTATACCAGTAGCTCCCTCCATACATCTCTCAGTTGTTTTATTGGAGCTACAGGAATTCCCCTACCAGTCAGTTGTTATACACCTACACTTTACAGGGATGCATACATACTGTACATGGTTACATGCGCTACAAGTCATCCAATGGGGGCTGTGTGATGACAACCTTACATTTTTATGTATATAGGAAGAAAGGCAGCACACTTGGACAGTGAATGAAATAGTATGGACACAGAGGAAAGTGCTTAAACAAACACACTCCAGTATACAAAATAAAAAAATTCCTTCCAGTAGCACCTTAAAGACCAACTAAGTTAGTTCTAGGTATGAGCTTTCGTGTGCATGCACACTTCTTCAGATAAGTATCTGAAGAAGTGTGCATGCACACGAAAGCTCATACCTAGAACTAACTTAGTTGGTCTTTAAGGTGCTACTGGAAGGAATTTTTTTATTTTGTTTTGACTATGGCAGACCAACACGGCTACCTATCTATAACTCCAGTATACAGTTAGATTGTCCTCCTCTGGCCAGTGTCAGGCTAGCAGCAGGTACAATAAGTTTGTTTGATTTATTCTGCTGACCTGGGAGCCCCTTACCTTCTTGAGTCCCTAGTGGGACTTGGATACAGACATGCCGTTGTTGCTAAGGGTGTTCAGCACCTGCTGCCATCTGATGAAATATCACCTTCATGTTTTGGCTTTCTAAATTTATAGATGCTTGGATTATCTTTCAAGTCAGTGAAGCCAGGGCTGAAGGCACTTCCCCAGACAGTGGTCACCCTATTTGATGCAAGTCTTAGGAACCCCTGCCTGGATTTACCACGCGTCACTTCCAGCGGGTGGGCCGGAAGTATTTAGATTGCCCCATGCCCAAGCTAAACCTCTTTCATCTGTATTCAATAAAACTGTGGCCTGTTTTGACCCCAAAACCAGTCTTATTTGTCTCTTATTTATATGGGTTGGGGAGCCCGACGCCTGGTCCCACAAGAGTCAGGGCCCCCCTCTTGTTTCTGGGCCCTTCTCTCTCCAACAACTCTAAATATACCTGCTTAGGGATCTTTCCTGTTTAGAGTAGCTGGCCCTCCAATATCTCACTGATGAAAATGGGTTACCAGTGTTATGCTCCCACAAAGGAACCAAATAAAACTAATGCCAACTCTTGTTTTTGTACTGCTTCACTGGGCTACGGCATCACACCAGAGAGACTTTTTTTGCCCGTTGCCGGGGAAAAGTTCAATACAAATGTGGGTCTGTGTGTGTGTGTATAAATACATAAATAATGTGATGTGAAGAAACTCATGTCAAAGCCAAGAAAGCAAACATTTCCTCATCCTCTGTACTTTGGTTGCTACGTTCCACTCTTGGTACACAAGCCACTTCGCAGACCTTGATAAACTGCAACAAAATGCTCTGATCATGTGCAGTCTCACATTCTAAACTCAATTAACTCATCAATTTTATTCTCTTCCTGGCTTGAGAATTTTCACCTGTGTTATGTCAGGGTGGGCCCAGGTGTAGCAGCTGCTTATGCTGTGTTGATTTCATTTCGTTTGTCCGCCTTCCATTCACATTTAATCAGCCATACATTGTGTCCTTCTTGGGATCTTTTGCATCTCTGTGTCTGTTATTTTTCCTACCCCCAACTTCCATTCCTCCCCATTAGGCAAAAAGAAAGAATGAAAACATCCATGCATGCAAGACTTTTTATGAGTTTTCCGATTCAAAAACAAATCAACAAATTTCATTTGGATGGGATTTGTCAGAAGATGCTAGAGGATGAAAATTAAATGAGAATGCAGAGCTCAACGAAGATCACGCAGGGGGACCCCCTATTTTATTTCAGTGGGACAATAGCAAGAAGCAGCACACTCATTCGAAAAGCTGCCCTTGCACCCTTGCGATTGCATTGCCTCGTCACAGTTGCTGTACTTATTATCATGCTTGCAAGGATTGGCTGAAAATGAAAAAGGAAAGAACACATCAGAGTTAACAAAAGCAAAATGCCCCTGGGATTCAAACTCAAGAGATGCTTTCATTCTTAGTTGCTATAGTGGAGGTGATTTACAAGAAAACGCCCCCCACTTAAAACATTATTTAGCAGTTGTTTTAATGAATGTAGGAACTGAATTAGTAATTAGTTTAGTAATCCTGGCTGTAACCCAGAATAAATTGGGCATGTTTGTAAGGGTGGATGTGCAGGTCATGAGAACATTTACACAGACATCCTGCAACCACCTACAGAATAAGGAAGGTTATGGGGTCTGCAATTTTGTGCACATCTACTCAGGAATAAGCTTCCATCAAATTTACTGGGACCCATTCTTATTAAGTGCCCTTTCTAAAGTACAAAAAGGCATTATGATAATATTTGAAGTTATTTCTACTCACTGCATAATCCATTGTCGCATGAGCCAGGGCAGTCCCCACAAGGTGACCCAGACTTATATGGGGTTTGAAGTGATCCTACTATGTTCCCTCTGGAATGATGAAAGTGAAAGAGTAAACAAGGATATATTTGACTAGAATGATCGTATAATCTCAGTAAATGATTTTCTTAATTAGAAAAGTTCTATTCCATTTATTTAATCAATGAACTTATAGCACAAATATTGCGCAATGTGAGGAGGAGTAGGGCTGTGAACTGGTTTCAGCTAAAGCCTTCAGCCTGAATTGAATTAAGGATAATTCAGGTAGACCTGGGCTTTGGATGAGTTGGGTGGAGACAGCACTGATAGGATCACCCTCCCAGAGTGTTTGGGCTGTCAGGAGAAGGGACATTGTGTGGGAAGAAGGAACTTTGGCCGCACTCCTCTTCCCAGCAGGGGAACACAGCCAGGTGGTCAAACTGAGCAGGAGTGAACACTTCTGTGCCTGCAGTGCAGCTGCAGGAGTGGGGTGGGGTGGGGGCGAGAGGAGGAGATGCAGTATCTTCTTTGCCTCCCAAATATATGTTCAATTAGGCCTATTACTATGAGTTGTTCTATTCAAGTCCAGGAAAATGTAGACTGGCCAACTAACTCTTCAAATGACAAAATCCAGCACCTGGTGGGGCTTGAATGGCTGGGAGCAAAGCTAATTAGGTCTCTGGGTTGGTGGTTCCCACACCTGGTTTACAACAAGCTTAAAAAATTAGACTAAATGAGAACATTATTTTCTGAGGCGCTGTGGCTCACTTAATGTTGAAGATGCTGCAGGTGCGTATTGGTGGATGACAGAAGCCATGGGCACTAAGAGAGGAGAGCTGCAAGGAGTGGGAGACGGCCCTTTGCTTCCTTCAGCAGCAATATGAAGGTAAGGTTAAACTGGATTCACCAGTGCCCCAAACCGTAATGGGTGGTGAAATTAGGGAGGGCCTGTCACTGAATATTCACCAGAGGAGGAGTGAAAATCTCCAGCTGTTCAGAGGACCCAATAAATAAATAAAGTTTTCCACAGATTGCCAGAAAATTCTTTTCTGAGGTGTTTTGACTCAGCCCTTTAAAAAAAATCCACTGTTGTTTCCTGATTTCCTGGCAAATGGCTCAAAGCTAATAGGAACGACCTGGCTGTTTTTGTTTTCTAGTTGGTTGGCAACCATTGACATGCAGAGTTAATACATTACTAGTGTGTTGCCCATGCACCCTGTGGTTCTTAATGAAGTTGTTTCATTCTGTTTTTATAGTATAATGCCTTTTTATTTATGTTTTAAATGTGTTGTAAGTCCCTTAGAGACCTTGGGTAAGAAATGACTAAGAGGTTTAATGACGGACTGACTGAATGATACATACGCAGGGCAGTACTGGCAAACGTAGTAGTATTTTAGGGAATTTTGAGGGCACTGGTTCATAGAGCAACCGACTTTGTAAGACCTGTACCAAACCACCTGTAGATATAAAAACATCCACACAAGAAAAACAGTTAGAATCTAACTGTTTTGAGCCAGGAAAACATTCATCTGACAATACCATTTAAACTCCCCCCACAAAAATAAATCAATCACCACTTTGTGTTGTGTATAATTAGGAGCACCTTGAAAAGGAGTACGATACTAAAGAAATAAACAATTTCCAGATAACAATTTCAATCATTTTTTTCCTCTGGCAGTAGCTGCTCAGAAATAGCTCATTTGGTAGATCATGAGAGCCTTAATCTCAGGGTCGTGGATTCAAGCCTCACCTTGGGCAAAAGATTCCCTGCATTGCAAGGGATTAGACTAGGGGCCAACTCACAAGAGACTGCGATCAACTCACAGAGTTAAAAACTGGCAGTGATCTACCCCCGTTTTGGGGGTTCAAGTCAAAGTTGTTGAGCTTTTTCTAGAAGAGCCAAAGTTGTTGAGCTTCTGGGGGGAGCAGTGATCTACCAGTGATCTAACACAAACATCCAGTGATCTACTGGTGGGTCACGACATGCCTGGACTAGATGATCCCCACGGTCCCTTCCCACTCTACAGTTCTGTCAGTCTATGATTCTATATACAGCTGTGAATAGGAATGGCCTCATGGGTGCCTGAAGAACCCACAGAAGCAAAAGTGTAGGAGAGAGAACGATGATCCAGTATCTGAACTTCCTGTGTGAAAACTATGAATAGGAATATGTGCGAGAGGCCGACCCTGCCCAAAGTGACCCACCAAACCAAAAGCAGTCTACCTGCCATGTGATGTGTCCCCTGTTGGGGGCACAAGCACCTTCCTTGGTTTCTTTATCTTTTCTTTTGCACAGTCCCAGTAGTGTGGTGGGAGAGCTGAAAATAATGCCAATGTATTTCACATCTGGCAACCAACACACCCTTTGGCTTCAGATAGTACATGGGTAGACTGTACAGGGCGCCTCTCAGGTGCTATGCTAAGGGAGGTGTTCATGGTGAGTTCTAGCCCCTCTCTTTCCAGAAAAATAGCACTACTGCAGATGAGTCTAAAAAGCCCAGGACACAAATTTTCACAGCCCACCAGCAACTATGGTGGCTCATTTACCAGAACTAATGCATTTAGTGTTAATTCTGAAGTCTATAGTTGATTCTGACCAAATTAAGCCTCCTAGGAGCCACTATAGCTGCCAGAGGGCCATGAAAATTTGTATCCCAGACATTTTAGATTTGTCTAAATATGGATTTCTTTTTTCCAGCTCTCGTACCCCACTACAGGCAGCAGCAAGCCAAGATGCAAGTGGGCTGTCAGACATGGATTGACTAGCTGAACCATGCACTTGACAAAGATACAAAACAGTGTTTGAGTTACCTGGGTATAATGGCCAACTTTGGCTCCTGCAGGGACCGCTCCAACACCGTACTGGAAATCTTTCACTTCGTTGTACCACTCTTGAATTACTTTAGACCATGGCATAGGGCCACTTGACATGAGCAAATTTTCACCACATTGGAATCCATCTAGAAGTGGAGACGGTTAACATTAACAAAAGTCATGATTAGTGATTCGGGGAATTCTATAAACAAGGGGAGCTCTTCAATGCTTTGGAGAAACATGCTACAACCGGTAAAACTTGCTTATTCCAAGCAGGATTTGTCCCCCCCCCCCGGCAGATCTGTTTGCTTAAGTAAATCTGTATACATTTGTATGTACAACAATAGTTGCAAAGCAAAAGGTATAGTGCACTCTCTCTCTCTCTCTTCACCCCCATAACAGAGTATTTCAACAATTCAAGAAAGGGAGTAAACAACTGAGCATATTCAAGCATAAGTGAAGGAGATTATTCCTATTATTTATTAAATATGTTAGTTGCTTTATCTTACCCACGGCAACCTAAAGTGACTTCCAACCAGCCAACCAATCAGGCAGCCACACAGCTCCCACCCCACCATGACACTAGCTAGAAGAAAAAGAAATACATTAAAAAATTCCACCCATTTCTAAAAGGCCATAGATAGTTAAAGGCCAATTACAGTTAAAGAGGTAGGGGTTGGGGAGTAGAAATGTTAACCATTATTAGTAGCAGTGCAGTATTCCTGTTATTATTAGCATTCCTGTTATTGTTTTTAAGTGTGTAATAGCTTCTTGCTAAACACAATAAACCAAACTGACTGATAGCGCTAAGGTTATAGAGGAAAGTTTTTGCCTGGCTCCTAAAGATATATAATGGTGGTTTCAGTTGAGCCTCTCTGCATAGAGCAGTCCGCAAAATGGGGAGTCACTGCAGAAAAGGCCTAATCTCGAATTCACACCATCTAGACCTTTCATGGTGTGACACATGAAGAAGTGTCTCAAATGATGATCACAGGTATATAAAGAAAAATAAAGATATAGAGAAAAATATCTTGTGCAAAAGAGGCAACACTGTACAGCAGTTTACCAAGATAAGGGAAAAATGGCCGATCAAAAACCTCATAATCAAGAACAGCACAATATGAAAACACATTTGCCATCAGTTACTAAATAAGTTACATAAATCAACAGAGAGCCACAAAGTCCACTTCTCCTCTGAGAACCTGGAGTTGGTGGGTCAGTTTCTTTGATGTGGCCATAAATAATGCTTTAAAAAACCAGATCATAATAGAGTAGGTGGAAGCAGGGCTTTTTTCCAGCTGGAACTCAAGTGAGTCCCATTACCATTCTCAGAGAACGAGGGAGTATGCATCATTGGTGTAAAGCAGTGGTGTCCAAACTTTTTTCAAAGAGGGCCAGATTTGATGAAGTGAAGGGCCGTGAGGGCTGTCCAAAGGGCCGTCCAAAGTTGTTGAGGTTTTTTGGGGATTTCCCCCCAGAAATAAACTGCTACAGGGGCTGGATTAAACTGACCAGCGGGCGAGATTAGGCCCCCGAAACGGACTTTGGACATGCGTGGTGTAAAGTGTGTGTACAGACAAACAGTGGTGGGCGCACTCCTGAGGGGTGCGGAGGGTGCCTTCCCAGGCGCAGGATAGCCACTCGGGTGCACCCTGCAGCCGAGGGTGGAGCGAGTCACCAATGGCGGACATTCAGTGCGCAGCCTGCCTGCGACTCCCAAGTCTCCCTCGAGCTGTCGAAATAAAGCGGAAGGGAGAAATGACAATGGCAAAGCGGCGCAGCTTCGCCTTCCCCCTACGGCTCGGGCTAGGCTTGGGAGTTGCGGGCGGATGGCGTGCCAAATGTCACCCCCCTCAGCGAAGACACCACACCCAGGGTGGTCTGCCCCCACCACACACCCCTTCCTCCACTCCTGCAGACAAAGCTTAGCTGGTCAGAACTGAGTGTGGAATTCTGACCTCAAATTTTTGAAAGAACCAGAGCATTCCACTGTTCCTCTTTTAGTGGCATTCCTCCAGTATTTTCAGTATTATCTGCAGAATGACAATAGCAGGGTTGCTGAAGAGTTTGTGAATGGTGACTAAATGTGGGTTATATTTCAGATCTCTAAATTATTTCTACAATGCTTAGTGAAAGCTATACTTGCCAGCAGTTCTTTGTTGTGGTGGGCTGTGTGCATATTGACATCTACTTGCCCAGCTTCTGGCATTTGCTTCTGCACCACCACTCCATTCCTATAAGAAAAATATATGTATTAAACATGAGACTGGATGCGAAATGTAAAAATGGAGAGGCTCATATTTGTCTGATCATTCTCACCTTTCAGCTCTCTTAAAAAAACTTGTGTGTCTTTTTAATGATAGTTATTCTCAGGCTATGTCATGGTTTGAATACATGAAGCAAAATCAAAGTGTGCAGTCTTTTCCCTCTTGGGCTTAGTATTACATCTGCCTGACTCATGTCAGTCATGGTTAATGGCAACAGCCAGCTTTCAAACATGCGGAGTTAGGTGCTCTCAGATACTACCTGGGTTGTGCGCACGTTTTTGTTTTTTCTTCCTGATCCATGCCAACCATACGTAACAGTAGTTACCAGGATCCGTAAACCCACTTCAAACCAAGGTTAAAATGCTGAATTAGGTGCTCTTAGTTACTACTTAGCTTCTGAGAAAAATGCATATTCATTGTCCATGTAGTGGACAATTCATTGTCCATGTAGTGGACAATGAATGCTTTTAATCGTATATATGTTAATGTTAATGTTAATGTTATTGTGTATTTTAATTATAGATTGGGTTTATAGTTGCAAATCATGTAGTAGCCACTAGGGAATATAAATTAATAAATAATAAAAGATATGTATAAACTAGCGCATGCAATTTTCTGCCAGCCAGAAAGCGTAGTAAACCTTTAAAACACTTACCATCTTCAGCATGTTGCTTGCCGGTGGCTGCACTCCTCTCCGCAGGGCATTGTGCTTGTCAAGAATTTCCTGTCGCTCACCTGGTCCAACCCCTTGTGCATGGGCCTGAAGTGAGAGAGTGAGTATTTTTTTCTTGTATTTATTTATATGATTATATTTTTCATTACACCAATGTAATTTTAGCATACTTTCACTAAGAATCATGGACATACTCACTTGCTTCTGTCAGGCTCTTCTGCCATAAATGAAACATCAGTTGTAAACTAAAATTGAAGGGATGTATTTTAAGTGTTCTGTGATAGTGTAGCTGACCATTTTTTTTTTTTTTTGGTTTGGATTTGATATCCCGCCTTTCTCTCCCTTTAAGGAGTCTCAAAGCGGCTAACATTCTCCTTTCCCTTCCTCCCCCACAACAAACACTCTGTGAGGTGAGTGGGGCTGAGAGACTTCAGAGAAGTGTGACTGGCCCAAGGTCACCCAGCAGCTGCAGGTGGAGGAGCAGGGAAGCGAACCTGGTTCCCCAGACTACGAGACTACAGCTCTTAACCACTACACCACACTGGCTCCATGGAGCAGATAAACAGGTCCTCCAGTTGGGTGATGCAGAGGCGTCAAGATGTCTCTGGACTCCTCTGGATAAATCCACTACTGAAAACTATGAGAAACTTAGCATTACTTTTAGTGGGATATGTAACTGGACCATCCTTCCATCATGTTTTAAGGTTAACCCAAGTTAATTGCATTTGTTTTTTCACTTCAGTGTGTTTATGGATGAAGCAGTCAAAAGCATTTTGGCTTATTAAAGTGAAGGTTTAGTTGGCCCAACTAAATCTTGTATTTGAAAACAATCCAGCTAACTTTAGTAACTTTTCATGTCCCACTGCCTGAGACTGTTTAGCATCTCTCAGTATTGCTACACTACACAACGTAAAAAACTTACTCTTGAAGCAGGCTGTTGCAGCAGAGCAGCAAGACTCAGCAACACGATGAGCAGGATCATCTCTGAAAACAAAATAACACTGGAGAGATTATCTTAGAGTTTCTGTTTAGATAAAGAGCGTACTTATTGAAACATGGTGCCACTCTTCTGAGTAGTAGTTTAAATTTCAAATTGCTCATGTGGCACCAGCTGAGACGTAGATTTGTACCTCCTGGAATAGGAGTGCCACAGGCAAGTGTCTCCTCCAGAGTCACCACTTTGCATCTGACTCCACCCCACTAAACTATTTTGCTTCTGTCTCTGGTTAGTGGACACAGTGGCTGCACTGAAAAACAGCACCTGAGCCCTTCAAATTTCCTTTATTATGCAGCCATCCTTTCCTTTCTTTTCCCCTGCAGTTCACTGAATTGCCCCTCAATTTGCCCTGGAGGGGCTCCCATCACCCTGGAACAGATTCTGTGAGTAAGTATGGAGCTGCAGCAGGAGGAGAAGAAAGTGAACTCCCATTTTTTAAATCTGTTGTGCAACAGAAATCTCTTCCAGTACATGCTAAAATTCACAGGTGGTACAATCACAGGTTCTCAACTAGGTCCTTTCAGCCGCACTGATATTGTGCTGGCAGCTGATTAATGGCTTGTTTCTGTGCACTGCTCTGGTTTCGGTGTTTCGTTGCACCAGAAGTGGCTTAGTCATGCTGGCCACCTGACCCGGAAAAACTGTCTGCGGACAAATGTCAGCTCCCTCGGCCTGTAAAGCGAGATGAGCACCACAACCCCAGAGTCATTTGTGACTGGATTTAACTATAAGGGGCCCTTTACCTTTTACCTTATATCCTGGATGGATGTACTTGGCTATGAAGACTGCCTCTAGGGCGGAGCTTCTAAGAAGAGAAGAAGAGGAGTTTGGATTGATATCCCGCTTTATCACTACCCGAAGGAGTCCCAAAGCGGCTAACCTTCTCCCTTCCCTTCCTCCCCGACAACAAACACTTTGTGAGGTGAGTGGGGCTGAGAGACTTCAGAGAAGTGTGACTGGCCCAAGGTCACCCAGCAGCTGCAGGTGGAGGAGCAAAGACACGAACCCGGTTCCCCAGATTACGAGTCTACCGCTCTTAACCACTACACCACACTGGCTCTAAGCCATATTCCTTCCACTTCTCTTCACATCTATGGACACTGGACCACGCTACAGTAATGGTAAATTCACTTAGGTCGCTTTTATGGCACTAGCACAATACTTAGAGAGTCCTCATCTTTGAGGGTGTGGAATTGTCCTCCCAGTTCTTGAACATCACAT
Organism: Podarcis cretensis; assembly: GCF_951804945.1. Classification (NCBI taxonomy): domain Eukaryota; kingdom Metazoa; phylum Chordata; class Lepidosauria; order Squamata; family Lacertidae; genus Podarcis; species Podarcis cretensis. The sequence goes on along the minus strand of NC_137172.1, from coordinate 122,828,238 downwards.
TGAGACTGCTTGGTGTTTACGGGTCTTCTAGCTCCTTCTGTTTTGTAGGAAGGAGTCTGGCTTCAAAGTGTGTGAGCTATGCTTTTCTGTGGTTTACCTCAGTGTGAGAGCCAGTGTGGAGTAGTGGTTAAGAGTGGTAGTCTCGTAATCTGGGGAACCGGGTTTGTATCTCCGCTCCTCCACATGCAGCTGCTGGGTGACCTTGGGCCAGTCATACTTCTTTGAAGTCTCTCAGCCCCACTCACCTCACAGAGTGTTTGTTGTAGGGGAGGAAGGGAAAGGAGAATGTTAGCCGCTTTGAGACTCCCTAGGGTAGTGATAAAGCGGGATATCAAATCCAAACTCTTCTTCTTCTTGGATGACCCATAAAGGACACAACCTTGTGCCAAAATGGTGTGACTGTAGTTCATCTCTGGACCAGGGTGCCAGAATGCATAGGATCACAAGTAGTAAAATAAAGTGGGAAATAGGGCACATGTTATGTGTTCACTAGCTGAACTCTTTTACTAGCTGAACCTCTTATGGAGAAGTATAGAAGGATTAGAATGAGTAGAATTGTCTTGAGGCAAAAAGAAAGGGAAACAAGGATATGTTTAAATGTGTGAAGGTGTAGCTATACTACGAATACAGTCCAGTGCAGTTCACTTCCAAGAAGGTTTCCTTGATACTCATACCTACTGATAACAGGGTTACCGTACATCCGGAATTTCCCGAACATACCCGGGATCCGGCTGTCGGGAACAGTGCCTGGGAGCAAATCACTCAACAACTTTGCCCCCTCCCCCCACACAGCTCAACAACTTTGCCTAATAGAGCTCAACAGCTTTTGTGTCTGGATTTTCATGAAATATGGTAACCCTAGTATGTTTTATGAAATAAGTACATAAATAATAGAAATTTGATCAATAAGTTGTAACCTCCTGAGCTAACTTAAATTGTTTAACTCTGCTAATAAACTTCACATAGCAGATTATGGGATATAGCAGACTATGGTATAAAACTGGCACCCTCCCTCCCAAAATCTTACCTTTCTCCTTGTTTCTAGTAAGACTGGAATAACCTTTTTTGCAGATTTAAGGAGGTTCTGGATGTCACTGGATGATATTATGCTTATATACCTCTCCTGTTTCCTTCTCTGCAGAATGACTCAATGTCCAACAGTAAATCACACAATTTTGACCAAGGAGAACTTTGGATTTCTCTTACATTGTTTAAGATTATTTCCTGAAATTGATTAACCATCTTCTATGCAACAACAAAGCATCTCTTATTAGTGAGCTCTTTCATGCCAGCCAACTTCTTATGAAGGATTGATGTCTGTGCTTGTTCTTTATCCTATGGCGGGGTTAGCAAGGTTTACCTCACCTGGGCTGGTTCACTCCAGTGGAGATCCCTCCGTGGGCCGGATTGTGTGTGTGTGTGTGTGTGTGTGTGTGTGAGCCCACCCACGATTTCTGTTGCCTGTGTCTGCACAGACGCAATTTTCGGCGCTGTGGAAGCGAGTGCCCGTGCTGCGCTGCACTGGTTTAGCGCAGCACATGGGGACTCACCGAGCGGGTGGCTCAGTTTGGGGACAGCTCGGGGGCTGGTTAAACAACCCCCATGGGCCGCCTGTAGCCCATGGGACTTAGGTTGCTGACCCCTGTCCTATGGCATCATTTCATCACCCATAGAGCTAAGCACATTTACTTAGAAGCAAGTCCCATTTCCCCCCAAAGCAGAATGTATTTGCAGCTGCAGCCTAAGACTCTAAACCAACTGCAAACCATCATGAATGGCTGAAGGCACTGAATCATTACAGATTGCACAGATTGCGGTATGTGACCACAAGCTGTTTAGAAAACCCAATGTATCAACACCCCATTTCATTTGCATAGGTTACAAAAGTTAAGGGGTGTGGTTGAATCAGATAACTGGTGTGTTGAATTTGCAGTGTCCCGTGCACAGCGGAATGATGAGGGATACGTGCACATACTCTAAATTGCTTTATTTACATTTCAAAGCTGGTAGATTACAGAAAAACATCTTGCCTCTGCCGGAGCAGAGAATGCATCCTCTCTCCTCTGAAGCACGGAGAGAAACACTCAGTGAGAACAGTGAAAAACAGGAAACCAGTGTACGTCACATCCAGTCTCCCTTTCCCGTGGGAAAACCCAACAGCAACTCTGACTGGAATGCAAACATTGTCTTGTGACAAGCATTTCGCTGCACAGTGAAGAGAGCAGAAACCAACATCCTCCCCTTTTCTGTGAACATCACTGGGCAGCGTGTTCGTACAATATCAGTACAAACCCAACTTCTGCACATAGGTACAGTGTTGATCCTTTGATACAATCTTGGACAATACATCAGCAGGAATTTCATTACCTGGCATATAGGACACCGTTACGAGTCCCTCCTGAATACGTTCCCTAGCATGTTGCAACTTCAGCTGCAAGTGCTTCGTGCTTTGCTTACAACCTTCAGAATTCAGCAAAGCCAAACATGCTTTGTTGTCCTGGTAAACCTGGATTGGACATTTGACAGGAATTTTCATGTCTTTGCACAATTGTAACAACCATTCACAATCCTTAAGTGAATAAGACAGTGCATTCAGTTCAGCTTCACAAGTACTTAAGCTAACTGTTGTTTGCTTCTTGCATGACCAATCAAATAGACCCTGATTGTACATATAGCAAACTCCAGACGTACTTTTCCTGTCTGTAGTATCACTTCCAAAACTTGCATCTGCATATATCTCAAGACCACCAGACTTCTGATTGTTAAATCTCAGTATGTAATGCATAGTGCCTTTCAAATAGCGCGCTACGCGTTTCAGAGCTTTCCAATCCTTAACAGTAGGATTGTTGACTTGTCTGCTTAGCAAATTACAGCTAACAGCAATGTCTGGTCTTGAACATCTGGCAATGAAGTTTAGCTTGCCTAGCACACTTCTGTACAGTGTAGTGTCAGAAAATGCTTCTTCAGTGTCATCTACCTGATAACCTGTTGTCATCGGTGTGTCTACAGGGTTAGCATCCATCAGGTTTAGTTTGCCTAACACATCAGCAATTTTCCGTGACTGGTGTACTAGAATGTTACCATCTTGATCTCTCTCTATTTCCAGAGATAGGTAGTTGTTTACCTCACCAAGATCTTTCATGTCAAAGTGTTCTTTCAGTTGAGCTAGGGCGTTATTGTACATTGTGACATCTTTCCAAAAGAATAATAAATCATCAACATAAAACAAACAATACAGTTTCTTTTGCCCCTCCTCTTTGACAAATACACATGGATCAGCTTTCCCTTGCTTAAAACCTAGAGAAAACAATACTTCAGTGAGTTTTGTGTGCCAACACCGTGCACTTTGTTTGAGACCATAAAGGGACTTTTTAAGAGCACAAACAAATCCCTGTTTTACCTGTACGCCATCAGGTGGAAGCATATAAAGAGATTCACCTAGAGATCCGTACAGAAAAGCTGTATTTACATCATGGTGACTAATGTGTAGATTCTCCTCTGCAGCTAGCTTGAGCATAAGCCTAATGCTCTCATACCTCACTGTGGGTGAGTAGGTCTCGTGATAGTCTTCACCTGGTACTTGTGCAAAACCTCTGGCTACCAATCTGGCTTTGTGTCTGACTATCTTGCCATTTTGATCAGTCTTCGCTTTGAAGACCCATTTGCTTCCAAGCAGTTTCATTCCTGGAACTACTGGAACAAGTTCCCATGTTTTGTTCCTTTCTAAGGAATCAAGCTCAGCCTTCATGGCATTTAACCATGGCTCAGCTTCCTTTGAATCCAAATCCTGGATTTCTTGGAAACTTGAAGGTTCAAAAACCTTCTTGGAGCTTTTAACAGCTGTTACTGCTATCTTAGCAAACTCATCAGCAAATCTCTTTGGAGGTCTGCCTTTTGTGGCTCTTTGTGACCTGCGAATTAGCCTTAAGTCTTCAACACTCTCCTCTTCCTTCTTAGGAGAAAAGTGACCTATTGTGAACAATGGTTCTTCCAATTCTTGATCAGAGCTTTCAGAGGGTCGCATAGAGGCTTTCGCGCTCTTGAAATCCTCTGAATCACCTGATTCAGTTTCAGACTCAGAATCAGAACTTTCATCAGTGGGTGTGGGTTGCTGTGGTTGCTTTTGACTATTCTCAGTCTCATCACTGTCATCAGGGTAGCATTGGAAAATTCCCACATTCTCCCCCCACTTGGCATTGTACTCAACACTTCTTGTGAGCTTAATAGTCTTAGAGTCAGTCATCCTTATTCTGTAAGAACCTTTCTCATAACCTAGAAAGATACCATGCAAACCACGCTTGTCTAACTTGGAGTTTTGTGGTGAGTGAACCCACATGTCAGAACCAAAAATTTTCATGTGTTTGATGTGTGGTTTCTTGCCAAACATCTTCTCATAGGGGGTACAACCAATCGCTGAAGATAACCTGCGATTATAACTGTAAACAAAACACGAGAGAGATTCGGCCCAATAACTCTCTGGAAGATTGGCAAGGTTTTTAACCCTTGAAGCAATGTTTGATTTGCCCTCTCGCAAAGTCCATTCTGCCATGGCGAGCGAGGACTAGACAAATCGTGTTGAATTCCTTTCTCAGTCAGAAAAGTTTCAAACTGCTGAGAAGTGAATTCTCCTCCGCGATCACTGAAAAGAGTCTTTACCTTCTTACCATGCACATTTTTCAACCAAGCACAGAATTCCTTGAACCTTGGAAAAGCCTCTGATTTCTGCTTGAGATTGTACACATAAATATACCTGGAAAATGCATCAATTAGAACCATGAAGTACCTATTTCCACCCAAAGAGGGCGCTAGTGGTCCAACCAAATCAGCATGAACAATTTGGTATGGTTCTGTAGCTTGCCTACTAGACACCTTACCTTTCGCAGCCATTTTCACCTTGTTTGCTGCGCATGCCTTGCACTTCATGTGGTACCTGCAGGGTTTAATAGTCATACCTTCAACCAAGGCAGGCATTTTAGATACTGCCTCAAAATGCAAATGACCAAATTTTCGATGAAAATCGTGAATACATTCTGCATGCAAACTTTTGTTAGAACCTGCAATGCAACAAGTGTCATCCTGCACAACATCATCATAATACAAAACATATAAACGATCAACATATTCAGCATACAATACATAATCATTTTTCTTTGTGATGATGCACCTTTTGTTCTTAAAGGAAACGTCAATTTTCCGCTCATTCAGCTGTCCAACGCTGAGCAGATTATGTTTGGCATCTGGCACATAAAGTACATTCTGTATCGATAAGTCCAAACTGTGAAGAACAACAGTTCCGTAGCCTTTACTGGGGATTGTGTGGTCATCCGCCTGGTGAATCGCACCTTCCTGCGGTGTAAAAGACACGAACAGTCGCTTATCGTTGCACATGTGGTGCGTTGCCGCTGAATCAACAACGAAGAAAGATCTAGACATCTTCTGGACGTTTGCAACTTTTGGAGTGAAGCGTGAGACCATTGCTTTGGGCTGCGTTGTCCTGGACACCGGACCTTTGCCTTTGCCTCGGCCTTTTCCACGTGATGAGCTTTCGCTGCGCTGCTCTGTCTTGGCCCTGGGATATTTGCATTCCCTCTTCATATGGCCTAGACGTCCACAGGAGTAGCATTTCACTGCCTTCAAAGCTTTGGCGCCATCTGGTGGTTCCACTGCACTCTGGGATGACGTCTGTGAAGACTCCCCCTTTCCCATGCGGCTATCACCCTGGCGGTGTGCTTTTTTCTGAATCATGGCAGTATCACAAGCTACTCTGAGCTGAGCATGTGGCTGATTGGCATCAGATTCCCCACGTGCATCAGCCAGCCTTCTGCAGCTAGCCAACATGACTCTGGCATTAGCCTTCTGCATCATCTCTGCTGCTTTAAACAAGCTGCTTTATACAAGCTGTGTCTGTGCTGCTTCATTCCAAAAGCAAGTTCAAAACAGCCTCTGCCTGTGAGCCTGTGCCACTCTGCTTAACTGCAGCTGCCTCAAACCTCATTCCAAAGGCAAGTTCAAAAGTGCCTTCTCTCTGCTGCCTTAATTCAAGCTGCGTCACTGTTATCTGCAGCTGCTTTAGCCCAAAAGCACTTTTAAAAGTTACTTTCGATTTCCCCAGCATAGGAACTTGATCCTTTGATCCTTTGCCTGTGCCCGGCAAACGGACATGAAAGGTCAGAGTCCAGCCATAAAGCCATTAATTAGGAGCTGGCAGGCTGCCCGGAGCAGTAGCACATACCTCATCAATCATCTTGACGCGCAGAGATAGCGTCCGATCTATCCCTCTGTATTCCGATCCTTTTGCCGGCATTCAGATGACTGTGTCTTTCTGGGCCCATAACCAAAAATGTTGAATTTGCAGTGTCCTGTGCACAGCGGAATGATGAGGGATACGTGCACATACTCTAAATTGCTTTATTTACATTTCAAAGCTGGTAGATTACAGAAAAACATCTTGCCTCTGCCGGAGCAGAGAATGCATCCTCTCTCCTCTGAAGCACGGAGAGAAACACTCAGTGAGAACAGTGAAAAACAGGAAACCAGTGTACGTCACATCCAGTCTCCCTTTCCCGTGGGAAAACCCAACAGCAACTCTGACTGGAATGTAAACATTGTCTTGTGACAAGCATTTCGCTGCACAGTGAAGAGAGCAGAAACCAACATGGTGTGCCTGCCTTTACTCTTGATTTAGAAAATCTGATGATTTTTAATGTTGGATGTGTTAACATTCATGGATAAAGTCTTTTTAGGTAGCATTGCATAATAATGGCTACCATTTTTTTAATACAAAATTGTGTGCTTCCTATAACAGACAAATTTTCTTGAAAAGCTAAGAAAACTCTATAAAGAACCAGTGCTTTTTTCCTTAAAAAATGTTTAGGGGTACTCTCATTTTCCTACTCATATCGAAATAGTGCCCCTCAAAGAAGCCAAGCTTAAATTCACAAAATGTTTAGGGGTATGCATACCCCTGCACCCCTCCCCCTCGAAAAAGCACTGTAAATAACTAAATATGAACTGTTCTTTTCAGGGATGCAGATTAACCATAAATTCTGCTGCTATCTGTAAAGGTTGCTAACAGCCTGGAATCACACATTTTTTTCCAAGAGGAAATGAGACAACAATTAACGCATCAAATATTAGTGGTTTTCTGTCAAAATATGCTAAAACATTTGCCACAGGATTAATACAGAACTGTCAGTTGAATCTCCCCTTCACCCACAATATGATTTGAAGACATTCTTTGTACCTGAAGGAGGAAGAGGAGGATGTGATTAGATCACAGGAGCATCATGATGGTGGGCAAATGTCATTTCATGTATTTTTTTCAGTACCTGAAAATTCAGTGTGGATACTAATCACTATGATGATGATGACGATGACGGTGATTATTATTATTATTATTATTTTAAGTACTTTATTATGGTCATAGACCAGCATAAGCAAAACATCTAAATAAATAGCATAACAGTATGAATCTAAATGAATAATTATTAAATAAATCTGAGCAAGAACCGAATGTAGATTTAAACAAATACATAGAATACTTAATTAAGCAAAGATAATGGGTGTGTAAAGGTTTATAAGAAAAATTAAAAGATCAGTTTACAGTTATATAGGATGGGCTTCAGAAGTGCGGATCTTACAATATGGGCCTTCAGTTTAGGATTTAATTGTAGCATAGACCATTCTTCACCAGTGGCGTAGCGTGGGTTGTCAGCACCCGGGGCAAGGCAAGTAATTTGCGCCCCCTAACCCGTGGATTTGCGCCCCCTAACCCTAACCCCCAGATGTTGCGCCTGGTGTGGTCGGCCCCCCCTGCACCCCCCACGCTACGCCACTGCAAATCAGCTCCACAAAGTAGTGCAAGGCTTAATCACATGGCGGGGAAGAATGCAGCAACTGGGTCCCAGGGGCGTCTCTGATGTGGCCTTACGGGCACCATTTGCAACCGGGGAGCAGCAGCCCATCCGTGTGAGCGCGCCCCCAGGCGCAGGAGTCGCCCAAGCAGGGCTGGGGGCTGAGGCGCAGTGGCGTAGGGTTGTCAGCACCCGGGGCAAGGCAAGTAATTTGCGCCCCCTAACCCTGGATTTGTGCCCCCTAACCCATGGATTTGCGCCCCCTAACCCTAACCCCCAGATGTTGTGCCCGGTGCGACCGGCCCCCCCTGCACCCCCCACGCTACGCCACTGTTCTTCACTGAATAATCATTATTACCTGTGTGTCTAGAAAAATGTGCAATTCTTTACATTAGCTTTTGACATGGTTTTCTTCTGAAATAATAATTGTCTCTATTCCCCAGCACTCCTATGACATGCAGAAATTAGTTTTATTGCCTATTTCCAGGCATGAATGTACGGTTTCAGTGCTAAGCACCAATTTGAGAGTAAACCACATTGAGCATAGCGGATCTTGCTTCTCAGTCACAATTGTCGGCATAGGTTGCAGTCCTGGGACTCTCCAGAGCAGTTTCTCCTAAGTCTGTCTGATATTTCCTGGTCTGCAGTCGAACACAGGTGACACCACATATTAAACTAGCTGGTTTGGTTGTTTCTTTAATGGCATCATTGGTCCCTGGTGCCTGCTAATTATATTGGAAGTAAAGCTCCCATTTGAGCCAATGGAAGCAGGTGTCAGTCACCCAGTCTGGATCAGGACTGTAGCAAGGGAAGGGTTAAGGCCCTCCTCCTGATAATAGTTTGACTCTGCCTGCTATTGGCTACTTACACTATTTATGCACTGCTGAAGTGATAGGAAATGTTCTGGTGTCCCTCATTTGCTGATCCGTGGCAGCTTGTATCTCTTTATGCAGTGATGCCACACAGCTGATCTTTCCAGAGGTGATGTTGATGATGGCATACTAAGTGGCATTCCAGCATTCAGTGATTGCTTCTGTCCACTTAGCATCCTGACATAATGGCTGCACATATGTTCTGCTGCATGTGCTTCTGGAATCTGCTGAAGCAGAGTAGGGATTCATGGGAGCATGAGGATGTATCAGGAAAAACAAAATACAGTGACTTATACTGTGTTACATGTCCTTTCTGGATTGTGACAATCATAATGTTCAAAACTGAATGTTCCTGTTCAAATGTTCTTCTAGAACAAGGGATGCCATGACTTTCTTTGTGCTGGAATTTTTTTTTTAAAGCACTGAGCTAATAATATGTCGTAATACGTTTTCCTATCTCACATATTATCTTAAGGTTTGGCCTCTCATTCTGGTTTTCTTACACAAGATGCATTGGTGTGGGAAATGGGTAGAAAATGGGAGCAGGCTCAAATACTTTGTCAGTGTGATGGAGTCATGGCTCTGGTTGGTGGTCTCATTGCCCATAGACCTTCATCCTCCCCTCCTTCAGAAGAATAACCCTGGCCACTGACAAGTGAGTGGGGAAATGGAGGTTATTGCACAGGAGAAGTACAATTGTGGCCTTGTGTGCATATTATATCCCTGGATGGGTGAGTCTATGAACCAGCTCATTGTCTGTGAACTGGCCCATTGTGAATTGAGTCCACATAGTGGTGCATTGTGTTACTTTTGGCTATGACAGATATTAGCAATAAACTTTTCAGTGCAAATTAAGTTGTTCCCATAAATATGTTTCTAAGAAGAACTCTTTCCAATGTTCTAGCATCTCAAAATCAGGGTTACTTAAGGTGATTTACACAACGACTTTCTCCACCATGAATTGAGTATTTAAATGCATCTTATAGCAGATATCCATACGTATCCCAGTCTTGTGAGTGGTTCAGTCTTCAATACATGTCTTACCTGAAAGATTTTAGAACAGCTATATTTGGAAAGTTAAACTAAGATCTCTTCTTTTCTTAGTGGGATTTCAGCTTGGATGAATATTTTCTAGTTTGCCCACCAGAGTGGCAACTCAGTTTGGGTGGAAAGTAGAAGAGAAGAAGAAGAGTTTGGATTTGATATCCTGCTTTATCATTACCCTAGGGAGTCTCAAAGCAGCTAACAATCTCCTTCCCTTCCTCCCCCACAACAAACACTCTGTAAGGTGAGTGAGGCGGCGAGACTTCAGAGAAGTGTGACTAGCCAGCCCAAGGTCATCCAGCAGCTGCATGTGGAGGAGCGGGGACGCAAACCCGGTTCACCAGATTACAAGTCTACTACTCCTAACCACTACACCACACTAGTAATATGTTATAGAATGATTCTAAGCCTCTCACTCCCTCTGGGAACAAGTGGTCCTAGGGTCATATTGGCAGACCCACACTGGATTTAGAGTAAGGTTACTCTTGTCAGCACTGTTTACAGGGTTTTTGGGAGGGCACTTTGCACCTCTTTGGCTTCCTGGTATCTATTGTGACTCACAGGCGGCCAGAGCAGGCTGGAAGGGCAAAGTCAACGCCCCTAAAGCCACAGCCAAGCACCACTTTCAATGCCCACCTTGTCTTCAGTTGAAGAAAGGCCTCAATGGTCAGCTAATTCAGGCTTGCTTTGGCAGGCTGGAGAATGCTGAGGCTGAGAAGGTGGCCCTCGAAGAAGGCGAAGCCTATTGTCTATGACCCTTGGATTCAGGGAAGCTGGCTTAGCATGGAATCTCCAACTCTGTTGACACCTGCCAGGGCTTGAGATGCTAGTCCAGCCTCTGATTGAGAGCATTTGCAGATGACTTAGTTTTGACGTTACAGGAGCCAGAATCTAGTACTAAAAGGGTTTTAGACTTAATTCAAGAATTTGGTCAAATGGCAGGATTTAAATTGAATAAGTTAAAAACTAAGGTTTTAGAGAAAAATTTAACACCAATTGAAAAAGAAAGGTTTCAGAATGAGACAGGTTTGACTCTGGTTAAGAAGGTGAAATATTTGGGGATTAATATGACAGCAAAAAATGTGAACTTATTTAAAGATAATTATGAAAAAGGTTGGACGGAAGTGAAAAAGGATTTAGAAATTTGGTCAAATTTGAAGCTTTCCTTGTTGGGACGAATTGCAGTTATAAAAATGAATGTATTGCCTAGAATGTTGTTTTTGTTTCAAACATTGCAAATTGTGGACAAGATGGACTGTTTCAAGAAGTGGCAGAAAGATATTTCTAGATTTGTCTGGCAGGGCAAGAAGCCCAGAATAAAATTTAAAATATTAACTGATGTAAAGGAAAGGGGTGGATTTGCCCTGCCAGACCTTAAACTTTATTATGAATCAGCAGCATTCTGCTGGTTGAAAGACTGGCTGCTTCTTGAGAACACAGACATTTTGGATTTAGAAGGATTTAATAATGCTTTTGGGTGGCATGCATATTTGTGGTACGACAAGGTTAAAGTACATAAAGCATTTAAAAACCATATTGTCAGGAAAGCATTGTTCAATGTTTGGATAAGATATAAAGATTTATTGGAAAATATAACTCCAAGGTGGTTGTCACCAATGGAAGTGAAAGCCTTTAAAAGACTTAATATGGAGTCCAAATGGCCAAAATATTGGGAAATTTTGTAGCAAGAGGGAGATAAATTGAAATTGCAGAGTTTTGAGAAACTAAAAAACAAAGTGCGAGATTGGCTTCATTACCATCAGATAATGGAGGCTTATAAATTGGACAAGAAAATTGGATTCCAGGTGGAAAAATTGAAATTAGAAACAGAATTGTTAGAACCCAAAACTAAGGTTTTGTCAAAGATGTATATCTTGCTGTTGAAATGGAACACTCAGGATGAAACGGTGAAGTCTGCTATGATTAAATGGGCACAGGACGTTGGACATAATATTATGTTTGCTGACTGGGAACAGTTATGGACCACTGGTATGAAATTTACGGCATGTAATGCCGTAAGAGAGAATATTATGAAAATGATTTACAGGTGGTACATGACCCCAGTCAAGCTTGCTAAAATTTATCATTTGCCCGATAACAAATGTTGGAAGTGTAAAGAGACTGAAGGTACATTCTTTCACCTTTGGTGGACGTGCCCAAAGATTAAGGCTTTCTGGGAAATGATCTATAATGAACTGAAAAAGGTATTTAAATATACCTTCATTAAGAAACCAGAGGCCTTTCTTTTGGGCATGGTCGGCCAATTGGTGCCAAAGAAAGATAGAACTTTTTTTATGTATGCAACAACAGCAGCAAGAATACTCATCGCGAAGTATTGGAAGACACAAGATTTACCCACTCTGGAAGAATGGCAGATGAAGGTGATAGACTATATGGGACTAGCAGAGATGACCGGCAGAATCCGAGACCAGGGAGAGGAGAGAGTTGAAGAAGACTGGAAGAAATTTAAAGACTATTTACAGCGGCATTGCAAAATCAATGGACATTAGAGGGATGTTGGACAGAAATTAAGTGGTTACCAGCTGTAATGTAAAGGTTGAGCAATAAGTTATAATAAGTTATAATAAGTTATAATAAGTTATAATAAGTTATAATAAGTTATAATAAGGATTTGCTGAGTTAAGAATTTGAACTGGAATACAAAAGGGGGAGGTGAGAGGAGGTCTGGGAAACAAGTTGATGGAAATAAGAAATGGAAGTTATATTTGTTTTAATTGTTTTTTAATTTTGTATTTTTGTATTTTTGTCATTTTTTGTGTATTTTTTTGTTTTGTTTTTTGTATTAATTTGGAAACTTTAATAAATATTTATATATATATAAAAAAGAGATGCTAGTCCAGCCTCTGATTCAGGTGTGGGTCTCTTCCCTGGAGAAGTTTCCCCTTTTCAGAAATGGGATTGACCTGTCTGGGGTCCCTAACTACATGGAGTTTTCCACTTTGGGGGCCCAGCCAGTCTTCACTGGCATTCTCCACCCCACGGAAAAGGGGGTGTCACAGTGACCACTTCTTTGCTCTGCCAGTTACCAGGCATGGAGGCTACTGGGACTTGATGCTCCAGTTCCCATCCCTGGACAACCTTCAGTAAGACCAACGGTGAGTGAATCTCTGGTTCCTCTGCTGGCTCTACCTTCCATTGAGTCATTGGACACACCTGCACATGGTGGAGCACTGAAGGGTGGGGCGATGGTCAGGAGTCAGTCAGGAGGAAGGGCATACCTTTTCAGGAAACAATGGCCTCTTGGGGCTTTCACCACCTAAAGAGAGAATTTGTAAAGGTGTTTTTGTGGACCCTTTCTCCTTTCTTGGAAGGGGGTACGGGCAGAAGGAGATGATGTGGACCTGATATTGGAATATCATGTACAGAGCCTATTCTGAGTTTGTGGGCAGAGAATGGCTGGCATATGAAGAGGCTTTTTGTATTAGGGCTGCCTTTGAATGTTTCCTACTATGGCATAAGGAGGAGGTGGGGATGTGGGTGGCATTGTGGTCTAAACCACCGAGCCTCTTGGACTTGCCGATCAGAAGATTGGCGGTTCAAATCCCCGTAACGGGGTGAGCTCCCGTTGCTCTGTCCCAGCTCCTGCCAGCCCAGCAGTTCAAAAGCAGACAAGTGCAAGTAGCTAAATAGGTACCGCTGTGGCGGGAAGGTAAACGGCGTTTCTGTGCGCTCTGGTTTCCATCACGGGGTTCCATTGCACCAGAAGTGGTTTAGTCATGCTGGCCACATGACCCAGAAAGCTGTCTGTGGACAAACACCGATTCCCTCGGCCTGAAAGCAAGATGAGTGCTGCAACCCCATAATCGCCTTTGACTGGACTTAACCGTCCAGGGGTCCTTTACCTTTTTTTACCTTTAAGAAGGAGGTGGACCTATGGCTCACTCTTATCTGATCTGTAGGGACAGGACTGATAATGGCCATCTTCTGGCTAGGCAGGTTGCTCTTCCTTCACGTTCCCACAGGGTAGGAGGGGGGTTCAACCTTGTTTGCTTTGCTGGGAGTACAGTTAATGTGGTATCTGCTGAATCCCTGAAGGTTCATACCACTCAATTTCCCCAAATTAATCTGGACATCACGAATTCACAGAAACCTGTCCAGCGGTTGTTTGAAATCTGTGATGTTCTGATTGTGCAACCTAGCCACCGCCACCTCTTCCAGGGTGGCCGGAGTAGCCTCCATCATAGGCTCCTCCACCTCTGTGGCTGATATCTGCCGCGTCTATATTCACAGAAGCGGGTGCAACACATCCGAAAGCACACTTCTGGATGTAGGTGTCTCACTTCTGGTCGCCGTGGCAAGGCTGAGTAGGCTGCAAGAAGCCTGAGGCCCAGCCACCGCGGCACTGGAGAAAGAGCCAGCAGAGCGAAGGGTTGCGATGGTGGTGGTGGGGGAGAGCATGTGGTTGGGGGGGAGCGGGAGAAAGAGTGTGTGGATGTTGCGCTTTCCCTCCCAAGCTCCATCTTGGCATGGGGGTGGTGGTGGTCCTCATCCCTTCATGACTTGTCCCTGAGAAAGGTTCTGCTATGGTAGTTTCTGGGATTCCCAGGGTAAGACGCTGGGACCATCAAGCACTATTCCTGGGAAAGGGCCCCAGCTCAATCAGTGCAGCAGCTTTGTGACATCTGATGGAAAATTACCCCCCTCCCCAAAGGCAGACACCCTATATCTTAAGGAAGGGTTTTTTTAAAAGTTTTGCATCCCCTTGTGTTGGTCCATACTCCCCCCTTACTTTCACTCGTGATTCAAAGTTAATGGTGGGGAGGAAGTCCTTAGTGTCTCAGCCTTTGTTTTTGACAGATCACTGAACTGGATCAGAGTGGGCACATATCATGGTATATGGCCTAGTGTGGTATTCTAGGCAGATCACCAAGTGGCAAAGCCAAACCTTGGGACCAAGCTGTGCCTTGGGCAGTGGGCTTCGGCTGGATTGCCATGGCATGCATTGGGACAGGTTGCTCCTGACCCTGTTCCAGCAAGGGTGTGTGTGCCCCCCATGCATGTTTTGGTTGCCCATCTGGGCTTGTGGGATCACCAGCCTCATAGAACCAACATGCTTAAGTCCACTTGATGCATGAAGGGGTTAATGGCATAGAGTAAGCCGTCCTGCCAGGCTTAGCTAGGCCACTCCTCACCTTGGGAGGAGGGGAATCAAGCCTATTGTTGTACCTCAGTCTATCTGAGATTGGATTGGATTGGATTGGTCTTTATTACGGCCATTGGCCCGCCACACGACAGTTTCCCATACCAGCATAATATACTTACATCTCCAAATTTAAAATCGCCAAAACTTACAAAAAACAAACAGGAACCAAAGCAAAATAAAAACAAAGACCACCATCATACATTACAATAAATTTGTAACCTATACATCGCCCTCTGCTCATAAATTAATCAGGGATATCAATGGTGATATCACCTAAAACATAGATCATGGTTTAAAACAATGGTGATATCACCTAAAACATAGATCATGGTTTAAAGGGATTATCGGAGCCACACAGGAGTCCGTTTCTCTTCTTTAGGGATAGGACGCTGATCAAGAATCTGGCAACCATGAGTGATCTTTGGGGGTCATCATCAATTAGTAGATATCTCAGTTTGGCTTCAATCGTATCATCGGCAATTCCCTTAAGATATTGAGCAAGAAACTTGCTCCTGGCCGGTAAGTGCAGAGCACAGTCAAAAAGTATGTGATCTAACGATTCCGGTGCCCCACAATTACAATCACATAAGAGCGATATCTGTCCATTGGAGAATCTATTTCTCAGCACGTTCGATGGGAAGGTGTTGAATCTTGCCTTTACAAAGGCATATCTATGAGCTGAGGAAGTTAAAGAATTCAAATAGTTTGGGAGCCTTAAGAGGGGTAATAAACCAAGATTTAGAGGTGAGCAGGTACCATTGCCCAAGACCATTTTCTGCTGCAAGTCCATCTCCTCTAGCTTACAGGTTACTGTTCTTTTAGCTAGGACTATGTCCTGCTCTGTGGGTTAAAGCCTCAGCGCCTAGGACTTGCCGATCGAAAGGTCGGCGGTTCGAATCCCTGCGGCGGGGTGCGCCCCCGCTGCTCGGTCCCAGCGCCTGCCAACCTAGCAGTTCGAAAGCACCTCCGGGTGCAAGTAGATAAATAGGGACCGCTTACCAGCGGGAAGGTAAACGGCGTTTCCGTGTGCGACTCTGGCTCGTCAGAGCAGCTATGTCACGCTGGCCACATGACCCGGAAGTGTCTCCGGACAGCGCTGGCCCCTGGCCTCTTAAGTGAGATGGGCGCACAACCCCAGAGTCTGTCAAGACTGGCCCGTATGGGCAGGGGTACCTTTACCTTTACCTTTATGTCCTGCTCTAGTAATTTGGATGGGGAGATTCCCATTGCCGTTATTTTCAGCTGTAAATTTTTTACCCATGGGCTCTGGAAATCATCTCTCCACATACATTGTATCAAATACAAGTTTGGGAGATTGTGCCATAGAGATAACCAATGACAAAGTATGTGCTTCCACAGAGCATTTTCCAGGGATACAGTATTAAGTTCCATACGTAACGCTGTATTACTTACACAGTTGGGCAGTTTCAATATCCCTCTTAAAAACTGATTTTGAATGACCTCCAGGTGAGATAGGTTGACAAGAGTCCCCCAAATTGAGATGGCATAAGCAATTGTCGGGATCACCTTGGCCTTGAAGACTTTCAACGCCGATGGGATATGTAGGGCCCCATCGGTGAAGAAGAATCACAAGATCGCCAAGGAGATAGCTTTGGCTCTATTTGTAACATAGGCTACATGGGCCTTCCATCTAAGGTTATGTTGTAACCAAACTCCCAAATATTGGAATCTATAGACTTGTTCGATGACTCTCCCATCAATTCTCCAATTATGGAGTTTCCGGCTCTTTGAGAAAATCAGGATCTTAGATTTTCCATAATTAATTGTAAGGGAATTTGCGTTACAATATGATCCAAAAATTTTTAAGGCCCTCCTGAGACCTACTCTAGAAAAAGAAAGAATGACTGCGTCATCCGCATATAGTAACAAGGGGCAGCGATAAAGTGCTAGGCGGGGTGCATGAATCCTTTCTTGGGCCTCTATTAGGGGAGTCCTCATGTCGCTTATGAACAAATTGAACAGGAGTGGAGCCAATATACAACCCTGTCGGACACCTCTGTTAATGGGAATTGAATTGGTGAGATCACCCTCCGGGGTGAATCTCACTCTAGCCGCTGAGTTCTCATGGAGTTTGATTATTAGCCAGAGAAGCCTTCTGTCGATGCCCCAGCGGGTGAGTTTTTCCCAGAGGATGCTCCTGGGGATACTATCGAATGCTGCCTTTAGGTCAATGAATGCCACACAGAGTTGGCCACCCTTTGGGGTGGAATATTTCCAGGCAAGATGCTGTAAGATTAGAATATGGTTAATTGTTGACTGTTTTGGGCGGAATCCAGCTTGTTCGGGCCCAATTATTTTTTTTCTCTTCGGCCCAATGGCTAAGTCTGTTCAACAGGAAGCGGGCATACAGTTTCCCCACTATTGAGAGCAGACTGATGTTTCTGTAATTCCCCGGGTCATCTGGTGAGCCCTTTTTGTGGATTGGAACAATAACAGCGTCCTTCCATACTTCCGGGATCATTCCAGAGTTGTTAACGGCATCGAAGATGGTCGCCAGGACTTTGGCTCACCAGTCCGCATGGTATTTTATAGCTTCTGCCGGGATCAGGTCTGGCCCAGGCGCTTTCCCTGTTTTGAGTTTAACGATCAAGTCATGGATGTCTTCCGGATCGGTGGGGGGCCAGCGGGGAAGCTGATCTTGAAATTCGTCTCTTGTGTTAACGATATAGTCAGTTGTGGCAAAGTAATTTTTTAAATAAGATTCCCAAACCGGAGCGGGAATAATGGTTAAAGGGTATCTTTTAGTTCTTTTATTTACCAGGAGCCAAAATTGTCTGGGGTTCCGTGATGATGAGGCTTCTATAATTGCCCGCCATTGATTCGCTTGCCATTCCAGTCTGGCTCCCTTTTGAATTTGCTTGTAGGGGTCTATCTGAGAAGCTCAGTGTGTAAAGAGGTCTGAGCTAGTTGCTCCAAGCACCGATCTTGTCTTCAATGCTATTCAACACCCATATGGTCACTATGCGTTCTTGGAGCTGTGCCTGGGTGCAGTGGTGAACGAGGATCTATAAATTGACCTTGAATCCTGGAAAGATGGACTTAGCAATGTCACCTTAGCAACAAAAGAAACCTTAGAACACCTGTCAGGGGTTCAGGAGCAGAGGCACAGGGAGGAGAGGAGATGGAGAGCGAGGGGGAGGAATCCGAGGGGAGCGTAGGAGAAGAGGACAGTGGACCGAGGGATTCCATGAGCCTCTCCAGCGAATCGGAAGATTCACAGAAGGGGGCGCCAGTGGCCAGGGGTAGGGGGTTCCCAAGGGGAACGGCCCAGGAGCAAGGGGGGAGCAGAGACTCCCAGAGCAGTAGTTGGAAATCAGGACCAGCTTCCCCACCAGAGCAGAGTGGGGGGGAAGAGTCCCAAGGATCGGGGCCAGTGCATTCCCCACCAGGGAGAGAAGATAAGGCAGGGCTGACCACACCTCCATCGGAGAGTCAGACAACGGAGGGGAGGTCAGATCCGGCCAGTATCCCGGAAGAGGGAAGCAGTGACAGAAGTAGTGTAACGGTCAGGAGGAAGGTCACTGGGTTGGCGCGAGAGGCAAGTTCAAATGTACAGGAGCGCGGGACAGCAGAGAGTGAGGATTGGGAACTGGGTCCTAAAGCCCGCCGGAGGGAGGGGGAGGAGCTAAGCGACTCAGCGTCGGAAGAGTCCAGAAAGGGCAATGCCCCAGCGGGCAGGAGGACCCAGAGGAGGAGAGAGCAGCGTAAAAGGTGGAGCAGGGCTAGGATCTTAAACTTGTGTCATAGGGGAGGAGACTCAGACGGTACTTCGCCGGTCTAGGCTTTAAGACGTAGAGCTGCGCGCTACGGCTTTGAAATGGAAACTGAACCTCAATAAAGACTTTTGTACATAACTACAGCCTAGCGTTGGTCCTCTGTGAGCTGGGACCTAGAGGCAGCTCTGACAACACCATTTGCTTCTCATCTCCCATTCCTGGTAATGTAACAACTAATATTTCATTTTAAAAACTGTGGAATGCTATAAGTCTGAGAGTCCCCCTACAGAGCACTGGGTGGAGGGACTGAGCGTAAAGATGAATGAGAAATCGTCCCACTCCCAAATTAACTTAATTCACCCGTAGTTCATCCAGCAATTATGGTAGCAACTTTCTGCGGTCGTTCAGAGATTTTTGTTCAAACGCACTAGTTGATTCCAAGCACTGGGGATACCAGGACCATTGTGCACATGTGTTGCTGTGTAGGTTTTTGGGTTGCTATGTATTGCAAAATTGCTTCAGCTGCAGGATGAGCCTAGGATCCAACCTGTGTTATGCCAGTGTGAGCCCAGGTGGAGCAGCTGTGGGTTAGTTGCACTTCATATCATTACGTTTGTCCCCCTTCCATTCCAGGCTTCCTGTATCCACATTTACTCAGCCATACACTGCATCCCTCTTGGGATCTTTTGCAGGTGTGCATCCGTGTGCCTTTTATTTCTCCTGTGACTCTTTAGACCCTACACCCCAACTCCCGCCCCCCATTAGGCAAAAAGAAAGAATGAAAACATCCATGCATGCAAGACTTTTTATGAGTTTTCCGTTTCAAAAACATGTTAAGAAATTTCATTTAGACGGCATCTGTCAGAAGAAACTGGAGGATTGTATGATTTAAGTGAGAATGCAGAGTTCAACGAAGATGATGAACGCCCCAAGAGGGACCTCCTATGTTATTTCTTGCATAATTTCCTATTTATTGCATCCTTGTGATTTCACTACAGCTTCACAGGTGATGTTCTTATCTCTATATTTTCAATGATTGGCTAAAAATGAAAAGGACAAGAACACATCAGAGTTAACACCTCCAAGGATTCAAACTCCAGGGACTTTTTCATTTTTAGTTGACATAGTGGAGTTTAAGATCAAAACTGAAAGTGATTTAAAAGAAAAAGAAGAATATGTAAAACATTATTCAGCAGTTGTTTTAATGAATGTAGGAACTGAATTAGTAATTAGTTTAGCAATCCTGGCTGTAACCCAGAATAAATTGGGCATGTTTGTAAGGGTGGATGTGCAGGTCATGAGAACATTTACACAGACATCCTGCAACCACCTACAGAATAAGGAAGGTTATGGGGTCTACAATCTTGTGCACATCTACTCAGGAATAAGCTTCCATCAAATTTACTGGGACCCATTCTTATGAAGTGCCCTTTCTAAAGTACAAAAAGGCATTATGATAATATTTGAAGTTATTTCTACTCACTGCATAATCCATTGTCGCATGAGCCAGGGCAGTCCCCACAAGGTGACCCAGACTTATATGGGGTTTGAAGTGATCCCATCATGTTCCCTCTGGAATGATAAATAAGATAAATAAGAAGTAAACAAACAGGGATACATTTGTGCTTTCTGTTCTCAATTAGAAAAGTATTTATGCATATTTTTAGAAAGTTGCTTTAGTCTACTGTTATATTAACCTTTTGTGTGTTGTAAATTATTGTTCTTAATTTTTCCTTAATTTTATTGTTCAAACTGCTCTGACATTTTTTGACAATCAAGCAGTGCTCACATTTTTGAAATGAATGTGAGGAATAGGTTTGCACGATGGATTTTGCTGAAGCTCCAAGCCTAAAATGAATTGAGCTCATTCAGGTGGATTGGGGCTTCAGCTGAGTCGGGTGGAGACAAGGCCAGCTGGGTAGCTGGGAGGAGGAGACCACTTTCCAGCAAGGGAAGACATTCATACACTGAAACTGAGCAGGACTGAACCCTCCTGCCTCTGCAATGCAGCTGCCAGGGTAGAATGCAGAGAGAAGGAGGGGCAGCAGCTCCTTCTGCCTCCCAGATATATTGGCCTATTGTTCTAGTCAGATGCAGGAAAAAGGAGACTGGCCAACTCACTCTTCAACTGAAAAAGTCTGGGAAAACTTGGAAGTAGGTTTATGATGAGAAATTAGTTTCTAACATGTACAAATCATTGTTAGGCTGGGAAACAAAGGATGAAATGGTTAAAATAACAATGACTAATTGTGCTAAGGATGTTGGACATAATATAGATATGGCTGCCTGGGAAGAGCTTTGGAAAACAGGAATGAAATTTACAGCATGTTATGGCTTAAAAGAAAATTATTACAAGATGATATATAGATCATATTTAACCCCAAAGAAACTAGTTCAAATGTACAAAAATGTTTCAAACAAGTGTTGGAAATGTAATGACTGTGAGGGGTCATTTTATCATATGTGGTGGACCTGCAGGGAGGCGAAGGCCTTTTGGGACGTGATATATAATGAAATTAAGAAAAATAAATAAATTGGCTTTTCCCAAGAGGCTAGAATCCTTCCTACTGGGGATACTAGACAGAAAAATTCCAAGGGAAGCCTCAATGGTATTTATGTATGTGACTACAATGGCAAGGATTCTCAATGCACAGAAATGGATGGAGGAGGGAACACCCTCAAAGGAAGAATGGTTGATGAAAGTCTGGGAATACACAGAGATGGCAATACTGACAGCACTGATAAGAGACACAGATTTCAAATCCTTAAAGAAGACTGGAAACCCTTTCTAGTCTACAGTGGTACCTTGGGTTACATACGCTTCAGGTTACAGACAGAAATAGTACCTCGGGTTAAGAACTTTGCTTCAGGATGAGAACAGAAATCGTGCTCCAGCGGTACAGCAGCAGCAGGAGCTAAAGTGGTGCTTCAGGTTAAGAACAGTTTTAGGTTAAGAACAGACCTCCAGAACGAATTAAGTACTTAACCTGAGGTACTACTGTATTAAAAAAATTATTCCCCATATGCAAAGACCACATTGGGGTTTGAAGTGTCAGAAAATAGCCGAATATATTAAGAAACATGTTAAAGAGGGTGAAATTATATAAGACAGAACCTTAAAATGCAATTGTATGTAATCTGGGTTACAAACATCTATGTTTTGTGAATGGGAAGTCAATAGTTTTGTGACTTCCCTGCCTATTCTCCTGAGGAATATAACTGTGACTGCTCCTGTGAACGAGGAAAAAATTGGGCTGAATGGAATAAGCCTCCCAGAATCTCTACACTAGTTGTGGGTGGCAAATGGAGGTTTTCTGCCAAATATTTTCTGGGGTGGCACGGGATTTCCCCAGGATTTTTAGAGTTGGCATAAGGAACTTGATATGGTTAAGGTCTGACTGGATCCTCCCTGATGGTGAAGTTAGGGAGTCCATTTCACTGAATATTCAGTGCAATGAACATTCCGGAATGAAAGTCTTCAACTGTTTAGGAGGATCCAAAGGGAGCGGGGTGGGGTGGAGGTTTCCATAAAATGTCAGAAAATTCTTTTCTGAGGGGTTTTGACTTTGTCATTAAAAAAATAAATCCACTGTTGCTTCCTTATTTTTTAGGCAAATAGCCCAAAGGTAATAAGGACTTTGTTGTTTTTGTTTTATGGTTGGTTGGCAGCCATTGAAATGCAGAGTTAATACAGTACTAGCGTGCTGCCCAAGTGTCCTGTGGCTCTTATGAGGGTTCTTTTATTCAGGTTTTTTTTTTTTTTGTAATATATAAAAGGAAAACGGATATGAAACATAAATCCTTTGGAGACTATGGGTAACAAACGACAAACAAACAAACAAACAAACAAACAGATAAATAAATAATACATACGCAGGACAGTACTGGCAAACGTAGAGGTACTTCATTCTGCTTTGAGGACAATGGGCATCATAACAACCAATTAGGTGAGACTTGTGCCAAACCACCTGTAAGTATAAGATCATCCACACAAGAAAACATATTGGAATCTGTTTCTGTAGGAATGGAGAATCAGGACAGACAAGGAGTTTGATGATCCGAGAGACGTTCCTTTCGGCAAGCCTCCAGAATCTCTCTTTTATTGAGTATTAAAAACATTGCCACCAGTATGCTAGTGGCTGATTGGTTAACATTTGCATAAGGCGGGTACAAGGCAGGATTACATATACACATTAATCTTTACTAGTTCAAAGACTGTTAAACAAGGTAGAGCTTAGACAGGTATGAAAGCTCTTAATCCACTTATAACTAAGATTGATTATAATACGTCTAAAGCAATTACTAATGTTATGATCATAACATAAGAGCACCTAATCAATTATATATTGAAGAAGAATATATCAGGGTAAACTTTAGATGAACTAAAGAAAAGAATGTGTGCCTGATACATCTTTGGTATGTGCAAAGAGGGATTAGAAAGATAGCTATAGGATTAAAAGGTGAGTGCAGTAGTGATTCTCAGAATCTCCCAGAATGCCACACAGAAAAGAACCAATGTTTTACTATACTGGTATAGAAAGAGAACATCCTTTCAGTTTCCATGGCGAGCAAGGAAAACATACCATACATTTAACAGCTTTTTTAAAGAAACACAACCAAAATATCATCACTTTGTGTTGTGTCTAATTGAAGCACCCTCATTTTTCCCTTCAAGGAAAGGAAGTTTGAATAAGCTGTGAATGAGAATGGCATCCGAAGAAAAAACAGAAAGAAAGGCACAGCAGAGATAAGGACTATCTGAACAGAGATAAGGATTATCTGAACTTCTGTGTGAAAAATATGGAAAAAGTACTGGGTGAAACGTGAGGGAAAAACCCACCTCTTTTCGGTTTCCTTTTTTCCTTCTGTGAGGTCCCAGGCAGCAGCAAGCCAAGATGTGAGTGGGCTGTCAGGCATGGATTGACTAGCTGAACCATGCGCTTGAGAAAGATACAAAACGGTGTTTGAGTTACCTGAGTGTAATGGCCAGTTACGGTCCCTGGACGGACTGCTCCAACACCATACTTGAAATCTTTCACCTCGTTGTACCAAGCTTGAATCACGTCATTCCATGGAGTAGCGTGAGATGATGCATATATATTTTCACCACATGAAATGCCATCTATAAGTTGAGATGGGAAGCATTTACAAAACTCATGATTCCTGATCTAGGAAATTCTGTAAACAAGAGGAGTCATTCAATGCTTTAGGGGAACATGCTGCAACAGGTAAAAGCTTCCAGTTACAGATAGGTAGCCGTGTTGGTCTGCCATAGTCAAAACAAAATAAAAAAATTCCTTCCAGTAGCACCTTAAAGACCAACTAAGTTAGTTCTTGGTATGAGCTTTCGTGTACATGCACACTTCTTCAGATACCTGAAGAAGTGTGCATGCACACGAAAGCTCATACCAAGAACTAACTTAGTTGGTCTTTAAGGTGCTACTGGAAGGTAAAAGCTTGTTTATTCCAAGCAGAATTTGTCCCCCCACTCACAAATCTGTCTGGTTACCTAGTTGGTTAAAGCTACTCACATCTGAATGCAAAATAATTATTCTAAAGCAAAAGTTACACCTGTTTTGTTGTTAGCACATGTATATTTGCCTGTAAATGTCTTTTCTAAAAGGCACTCGCTCTCTGGGGGTTTTAGAATTACTGCAGTGGTGTGTGGTCAGTGGACTAGGCAAGTCCCCATAAGAGTTCAAGAGCCCTCCTGACACCTTTCCAAAGCCCACCTGGCATCTTGTCAGACATCTATCTCTATCTCTATCTCTATCTCTATCTCTATCTCTATCTCTATCTCTATCTCTATCTCTATCTCTATCTCTATCTCTATCTCCAGTCTCCCATCTCCCATCTCCCATCTCCCATCTCCCATCTCCCATCTCCATCTATCATCTCCATCTATCATCTCCATCTATCATCTCCATCTCTATCTCTATCTATCATCTCCATCTCCTTCCATTACTGTGATTAACAAGGCAGAGATATTGAAGTTCAAAAGCAAAATGTTTCAGGTTTCACCTTCTTTAGAACACCTGAGGGAGGAGGAAGCTGCAGTGTACTGGTCCTCTGTGCTTAAAAAGTTATATGTATCACAGGTGGACACAGTGTGTGTCGAGGCAAAGCTTAGCTGATGAGAATGGCATGTGGAATTCTGACTTCAGATGTTAGGGAGAATTGGAACATTCCTCTCCATTGTTCCTCTTTCTGTGGGATTCCTTGAGTATTTTTAATATTATGCTCAGAATGACAATTGCGGAGTCAGTGCAACAATTGTGAATGTATATTAGATGTGGGTTAGATTTTAGATCACCCTCAATTTTTTGCACAGTGCTTACTGACAGATGTACTTGCCGGCAACTCTTTGGTTACTTGGGCTGTGAGCAAATTGACAGTTGCTTGCCCAGCGTTTTGCATTCGCTTCAGCAGCCGAATTCCATCTCTAAATGAAAAAAAAAAGTAGTAAATATGTGAATGGACACATTCTCTAAAAATGGAGAACATCATACACCTCTGATTTCTTCAAAATTTCATGTTTTCTGTTCTAGAATCAGTCACCAACCTCAGTCCCTGGATGATCTTAAGCATTAAGCGAAAGGAAAGTCCAATGCTGTAAAGAAAAATAT
Source organism: Podarcis cretensis (assembly GCF_951804945.1). Classification (NCBI taxonomy): domain Eukaryota; kingdom Metazoa; phylum Chordata; class Lepidosauria; order Squamata; family Lacertidae; genus Podarcis; species Podarcis cretensis. The sequence goes on along the minus strand of NC_137172.1, from coordinate 122,802,942 downwards.
TGCATAGGAACCTGGAATGTAAGAACCATGAACATGGGTAAGTTGGAGGTGGTCAAAAATGAGATGGCAAGAATAAATATTGACATCCTGGGCATCAGTGAACTAAAATGGACGGGAATGGGTGAATTCAGTTCAGATGACCATCATATCTACTACTGTGGGCGAGAAACCCGTAAAAGAAATGGAGTGGCCCTCATAGTCAACAAAAGAGTGGCAAAAGCTGTACTGGGATGCAATCTCAAAAATGATAGAATGATCTCGATACGAATCCAAGGCAGACCTTTTAACATCACAGTAATCCATGTTTATGCACCAACTACTGGTGCTGAAGAAACTGAAATTGACCAATTCTATGAAGACTTACAACACCTTATAGAAGTGACACCAAAGAAGGATGTTCTTCTCATTATAGGGGATTGGAATGCTAAAGTAGGGAGTCAAGAGATAAAAGGAACAACTGGCAAGTTTGGCCTTGGAGATCAAAACGAAGCAGGGCAAAGGCTAATAGAGTTCTGTCAAGAGAACAAGCTGGTCATCACAAACATGCTTTTCCAACAACACAAGAGACGACTCTACACATGGACATCACCAGATGGGCAGCATCGAAATCAGATTGATTATATTCTCTGCAGCCAAAGATGGAGAAGCTCTATACAGTCAGCAAAAACAAGACCTGGAGCTGACTGTGGCTCAGATCATCAGCTTCTTATAGCAAAATTCAAGCTTAAACTGAAGAAAGTAGGAAAAACCACTGGGCCGGTAAGATACAATCTAAGTCAAATCCCTTATGAATACACAGTGGAAGTGAGGAACAGGTTTAAGGATTTAGATTTGGTGGACAGAGTGCCTGAAGAACTATGGATGGAGGCTCGTAACATTATACAGGAGGCAGCAACGAAAACCATCCCAATGAAAAGGAAATGCAAGAAAGCAAAGTGGCTGTCCAATGAGGCCTTACAAATAGCGGGGGAGAGAAGGCAAGCAAAATGCAAGGGAGATCGTGAAACATACAGGAAATTGAATGCAGATTTCCAAAGAATAGCAAGGAGAGACAAGAAGACCTTCTTAAACAAGCAATGCAAAGAAATAGAGGAAAGCAATAGAATGGGAAGAACCAGAGATCTGTTCAAGAAAATTGGAGATATGAAAGGAACATTTCGTACAAAGATTTCCATAATAAAGGACAAAAGTGGAAAGGACCTAACAGAAGCAGAAGACATCAAGAAGAGGTGGCAAGAATACACAGAGGAATTATACCAGAAAGAAACGGATGTCTCATATACCCCAGGTAGTGTGGTTGCTGACCTTGAGCCAGATATCCTGGAGAGTGAAGTCAAATGGGCCTTAGAAAGCACTGCAAATAACAAGGCCAGTGGAAGTGATGGTATTCCAGCTGAACTATTTAAAATTTTAAAAGATGATGCTGTTAAGGTGCTACACTCAATATGCCAGCAAGTTTGGAAAACTCAGCAGTGGCCAGAAGATTGGAGAAGATCAGTCTACATCCCAATCCCAAAGAAGGGCAGTGCCAAAGAATGCTCCAACTATCGCACAATTGCACTAATTTCTCACGCTAGCAAGGTTATGCTTAAAATTCTACAAGGAAGGCTCAAGCAGTATGTGGACCGAGAACTCCCAGAAGTGCAAGCTGGATTTAGAAGAGGCAGAGGAACCAGAGACCAAATTGCAAACATGCGCTGGATTATGGAGAAAGCTAGAGAGTTCCAGAAAGACATTTACTTCTGCTTCATTGACTATGCAAAAGCCTTTGACTGTGTCGACCATGGCAAACTATGGCAAGTTCTTAAAGAAATGGGAGTGCCTGATCACCTCATCTGTCTCCTGAGAAATCTCTATGTGGGACAAGAAGCTACAGTTAGAACTGGATATGGAACAACTGACTGGTTCAAAATTGGGAAAGGAGTACGACAAGGCTGCATTTTGTCTCCCTGCTTATTTAACTTATATGCAGAATTCATCATGCGAAAGGCTGGGCTGGATGAATCCCTAGCCGGCATTAAGATTGCCGGAAGAAATATCAACAACCTCAGATATGCAGATGGCACAACCTTGATGGCAGAAAGTGAGGAGGAATTAAAGAACCTTTTATTGAGGGTGAAAGAGGAGAGTGCAAAATATGGTCTGAAGCTCAACATCAAAAAAACGAAGATCATGGCTACTGGTCCCATCACCTCCTGGCAAATAGAAGGGGAAGAAATGGAGGCAGTGAGAGATTTTACTTTCTTGGGCTCCATGATCACTGCAGATGGTGACAGCAGCCACGAAATTAAAAGACGCCTGCTTCTTGGGAGAAGGGCAATGACAGGCCTAGACAGCATCTTGAGAAGTAGAGACATCACCTTGCCAACAAAGGTCCGTATAGTTAAAGCTATGGTTTTCCCAGTAGTGATGTATGGAAGTGAGAGCTGGACCATAAAGAAGGCTGATCGCCGAAGAATTGTTGCTTTTGAATTATGGTGCTGGAGGAGACTCTTGAGAGTCCCATGGACCTCTCCATTCTGAAGGAAATCAGCCCTGAGTGCTCACTGGAAGGACAGATTGTGAAGCTGAGGCTCCAGTACTTTGGCCACCTCATGAGAAGAGAAGACTCCCTGGAAAAGACCCTGATGTTGGGAAAGATGGAGGGCACAAGGAGAAGGGGGCGACAGAGGACGAGATGGTTGGATAGTGTTTTCGAGGTTACCAGCATGAGTCTGACCAAGCTGCGGGGGGCAGTGGAGGACAGGAGTGCCTGGCGTTCTCTGGTCCATGGGGTCACGAAGAGTCGGACACGACTAAACGACTAAACAACAACAAACCATTACCTTTGCCTGACTCATGCCAGCCATGCTTAATGATAGTAAGGTAAAAAAGGTAAAGGACCCCTGGACAGTTAAGTCCAGTCAGAGGTGAATATGGGGTTGCTGTGCTGATCTCACTTTCAGGCTGAGGGAGCCGGCATTTGTCCGCAGACAGCTTTCTGGGTCATGTGGCCAGCATGACTAACTGCTTTTGGTGCAACGGAACTCCGTGATTGAAACCAGAGCACATGGAAACATCGTCTACCTTCCCGCAGCAGCGGTACCTGTTTATTTACTTGCACTGGCATGCTTTTGAACTGCTAGGTTGGGCAGAAGCTGGGACAGAGCAATGGGAGCTCACCCTGTTGCATGGATTCAAACTGCTGACCTTCAGATTGGCAAGCCCAAGAGGCTCAGTGGTTTAGACCACAACGCCATCCACATCCCTAGCCAGCTTTTAAACCCTGGTTAAGATGGTGAGTTAGGTGCTCTCAGCTACTCATTGGGATGTGCACACATTACCATTTACTTGGGTTCCAGTGCACCCCAACCACTGGGCTTTGAATCTATGGATGCACAATGTTATTCATATTCCAAACGTATGCTGCCATTTCTTGTGCTTTGGTGTGTTTCCCTCCAAGTCAAATTTGGCCTGATGCGAGCATTGTAGCCTTGTCCCACTTCTAGTGAAGCCCTGGTGTGTACATTAGAGACACTGATGTTTACTTCTGGGGTGGTGGCCCTACATGTCTGACATCAGAGTTCCCCTGTCTCCCTCCTCCCACACCTCTCTTGCCAGGAGCGCCCCTTCCTTTTCACAGAAGACAGCCTCCATTCCACCTGCCACAGCTGCTTGCTGGGGGAGAAAAGTCTGCATGTTTAGGCAAAGTTGTGGTGGTGAGGCTTGGGCCACAGAACTCAGGACACATTGGACTCAGCTACATTAGTACAGAAAAAGCATTTTAAATGTGTTATAACACTGTGACCCCAGATGACCCTGTAGAATTCCATCTTTCGCCAACATGATTTCCCATTATGAGGTTTACAACACGTTTTCCTGAAATGCTTTTTTGAGGTGTGTAGATCCAGCCATTATATAGCATACCCTCCAACTTATTCTAGCCTAAATCCGGGGCACCCACCCCACCCACCCAGGCCCACCATCACCACTGCCACCCCCACACGACTTCCCTGCTCACCCCAAACCCACTCAGGCCACTTCAGCACGCATTGCTGCCCCCACCCCCCGGCTGCCTTAACTTGGCTGGTTGGGTTTTCTCTTCACCACCTCGGCTGCCACCACCGTGAGGTTTTTTTTGTATGCTTATTCTTAGATCTTATTAGGACTTATGTGGGGAATATTTAATTTTGTTGTATATGTCTGGATGTGTTTTATTCTTTGCTTATGACAAATTTTGTTATATTTATCTAATTATGTAAATTGCATTGAGCATGGCTTGAACGATGGAATAGTGACATATGCATAAATGATGATATGCAAATATGTGCCCACTTTTTGTCCTCTTCTGTCTTTTCTAAAACGATGTGTAAGTGGCATTCAAGCTGTTGTTGAATCTAGTCCTATCCTTGAAGATTACTATGAGAGGGTGAAGAACAAAGGTTTTCTGCCTGCAAGGAGGTGTAGTATCCCTGGAAAGCCTTTGCAAGGCCCCTGACCTACATGAATCGGGCCTCTTCCTTGCTTACCATCTTCAGCATGTTGCTTGCCGGTGGCTGCACTCCTCTCCGCAGGGCATTGTGCTTGTCAACAATCTGATTTCGCTCAGCTGGTCCAATTCCTACTGCATGTGCCTGAAGTAAGAGAACAAGTAATATTCCTCTTGTCTTTATTTATAGGATTATTTTTCATTATGCTAATATAATTTTACCACTGTTTCTCTAAGAATCATGAAAAAGTGCTTTGTAGGCCCCATTTGCCTCTGTCAGGCTGCTCTGACCTAAATGAAATCTGAATTGTAAACTGTTGGATAATGCAGTGCCACCAAACTCTCTTTGGCATATTCTGGATCAGTGGTGCCGGCTTGCGCCTGCAACTGTGGGTGCCTGAGGCTGTGCACTGTCATCATGCCCTTCTGGTGTGTGAGCTCTATGTCACCCCCCCACATGCTGACATCACTCATACGCATAATGCGGGTGCAGTGAGGCACTGCACACACACCAGGGGCATGATGACATAGTGCACATGTCCCCCGCAGCATGCATGCGCAACCGAGCCTGGCTCCCTCATTTAAAATGTTGTGGGAGCCATGGCACCAGGGCCCTGGGCACCCAACACCTGTGCTTTGGATAAGTCTACAGTTACTGAAAGAAAAAAGAGACTTGCCATTAGTTTAGTGGAATTGAAAACCACAACATCCTTAAAGAATCGAGATTCAATCAAGTTTTTAAAAAAATACAGTTACATTTGTTTGGACTTCCCCTTAAGTATGATATTTTTCAAGTTCATTGTGTTCCTGGATGAAGCAGTAAAACACATTTTGACTGATTAAAGAGAATATTTTGGTTGCCCCAATCCAATCTTAGATTTGAAAACAACCCAACCAATTTTAGTAACACTTTCCCGCCTACTGATTTAAAGGGGAGAGAGTTATGCATGGATGCCTGTGTAGCTAAGAAACTTACTTTTGAAGCAGGTTGTTGTAACACAGCAGCAAAACTCAGCAACACAATGAGAATGATCATCTCTGAAAACAAAATAACAGCAGGGGTTTTACCTTACATTTGCTTTTTGTATATAGAATGTACTTATTAAGACATGGCACCCCTCTCCTGAGTGCTGGTTTAGATTCCAAACTGCTCACGTGGCAGCTGTCGAGAAGTCGATTTCTGCTTCCCGGAACAGGGCTGGTCAGGTCGCAGATCAGGATCTGCTGGAAGATCTCTGGATGGTTTGCAGAAGATGGATGAGGGTTTTGGACTCCCGGTTGTTTAACAGCGGCAATTCATTGCTGAATTGTACAATGTAAATACAATGTTTAATATAGATTATAGCATACTAATCCCCCACAAAGAGAAACATCAGGCTGTTAGAAGGAATAACTGACCTGTAGTAACTTGGATGTACATGTTCCTTAAAAGTCATTCCCACTGGAATGGGAATCCCCAAATAAATGCTCATAAAACGGCAGCCTTGAAATTGCTTTAATCACAATATCCTTCCCCCTGGGGGCTCTGGGTCTTTTAGTTCTGTCTGTGATCTCCAGACTGAATTGTGAGCACCTGCTGAAAAGTATAGTTCCCAGGATTCTTCTCGGGGAAGGTATAAATGTGAAATTCGTAAAATATACATTAGATATATCCCTAGCATTATATCCATTGAAGACTATGGTAATGCTCTTGCATATTACGATCCCAAGACCTCCCCCAATAAATAAAGACAAAATTTACACAGAATTTAGTTTAAGGTTATTGGCATAATATTGGCCACAACTGTTAGGATATTTCCGTTCCACCTCAAAAGGGAGCAGGATGTTTGTGTCACAGCCTGCGTATTTCCTGTTCACAGGATGTTTCTGTTGTGTCTTTGCTTTCGTCTCTCTCTGTGCCTGAACACGCAAACAGGCAGACATGTTTTTTTCCTTTGTTCTGACCAACGCTGAATAAACTTCTAAATAATGCTCTCCTGTGTGCATCTTTCGCTGTGCGAGTTCTGCTGATAGAGTGTGCATCAGCTCTGGAATGTGGCAAGCTATTTTCTGGAGCTCGTGTCGCTAATTGCTGATACTGTATCTACGGGAGATCGATGGATCGTCCGGAGGTGACGTGGGGGCCATGATGGGCCATATCTCCCTGGCAGTATCCCAACAACAGGTTTCGGGCCCAGATTCACGGCACTTACAGGAGAGTAAGACTGCGTTGAGGTATGTGGGAAAAGCAAAAGCAAATAAGGCTTTTCTGTTTGCCGCGGCAAGAGTCTTTGATGTCCGGCTGGCCTAATTGGCCTGGGAGTCGAGCCAAGCAGGCTTCGTGATTAATGGGTGCCAAGATAAGGAGTCTCTGAAGTGAAAAAGACTCACGGCTCAAGTGAAGAGCTGGAATGGAGTTTTTACAAGCTTCTGAAGCTGCTGAGTGCCCAAAGTTAAATCGGCACAATTATGAGACTTGGGCAAGTTGCTGTGAGAGCTTGCTTCATCAGTTTGGAGCGTGGCATACTGTGTGTGAAGCCCCTCCAATTCCTCTGACAGATAGATGGAAGGCCCAACATTCAAAGGCCATAGACGTAATAGTCTTATCCGTCTCTCTGGAGGATATATCAACACTGGCTGGCAACACGACTGCATGTCAGATGTGGAATGCTTTGAAAGTAGCTCATCTGGAGGACTTCCGGGTTAGCGCCATCGGCAATGGCGGCGTTCCTCTGACTGAGAGGAACCCACTCCATGGAATTCGGGTCGTGCCGCGGCGGCAAAGGCGGAGACCCTTTAGAAATCCCAGGCGGATGAAGCCTGGGAACGTGGGATTCGGCTGACACCAGGAGCGCCCCCCCTACCCACAGGGAAGTCCCTTTTCGGGGGTTCCGAAGTGACGTGGGGTGAGCGGCGTGGTGTTTTGAATCGACCGCTATTTTTACGGAGTGAAGCTGCACAGCCGTTGCCGGAGAGCGCTGACTTTTTCTTGTGGACAATTGGATTTCAAACAACAACCCGTGAGTAGAATGGAAATTGGATTTTTAAAGTTTTTTTTAAAAAATTGGCACCGATCGGTGAAGGTCTAAACAGGAAGTCCGCCTCCCCTTTCTGTAAATAAACTGAAGCAAAGAACCTGTCAACTAAGGTCATGGAGAGTCTTGTGTAAAGGATCTAAATTCCACTGATTGAAACCACTATCAATATGTTTTTTGGAAGCAGGGGAGCCTGCAGGAGAAGGTTAAAATTCGGGAATTGAAGCACCACTTCCGTATACCCAGGAGTGGTCTGTGAGAGCCCGCTGATGGTGAATAGACAAATTTGACAGCTGTAAAGTTAGCTGTCAAGATACAAAAGAAGGACTTTGTTTCTACTGTCTGTTTTTGTTACAATCTTGCCTTTGGAAAGAAGGAAGGAACTGTTACAATTTATCGTATGGGACCTTTGGGTCTGTGCTGGAAGGAGTGAAAAGGAACTTGAATCCCTCTAGAGGGAGCTTTGGGACATTGTCGGAAGGAAGCAGCTGGAAATTGCTCTTAAAGATAAAAGCCTTGAGAAACTAGTTTTTGACCTTGGACTGTTTAAGGATGGCGGTCGGGAAGGAAATCAACTGTGAACAGGACATTTTATCTCTTGGGAAAGCAGCACGATCAGATAAATGTTTTGGCTACTAATGTTGTAATCTTGGGAACAAAAGTGGTATTAGTAAAGAAGTTGACAAGAACTCGGCACAGGAACCTACTTCAACTGAACAAATTGAAAAAATTGAGAAGGAGAATCATGTTGCGATTAAAGTGATGAAAAGGGGAGCCGTAACCCTACAGAGGCAAACGGTGGACTACAATTTGAGGCCTTATATGATGGCAACTAGGAGAAGCAAATTTTTGGAGATGGAAGCCTGGCTTGGTTTGGAAAATGAAAAATGGAGAGATCACCCTATGTGGAGATCAAATGACCTTTGGGATACAAATCTGAGCCAGGTGGAGGTTGGAGCTTTGGGGGCCTTTGGATTTGAAAGGAGTGTGAAACAAGATTTGGAATATCCTATAGGCCCTATTTTCAACTATGGAAGGAATATGGTTACCGTTGGGCTGGAGCTCCCCCGAGATCTGTTTTTCAACACCAAAGATTATCAAAAAGACCAGCAGAGGGGACATGAAAGAGACTTAAGAGCCTCGGACTTAAGATTTCCGGGTTGATGGTTTTTCGAGATTGATGGAACTATGGCCAGGGGCTGAAACCGGGGAGGGGATCTGGTGGAAGAAAATTGGGAATTTAAAGTGTATATAATATAATTTGGTGTTTTTTTTTGTTTAATGAGAGATGGGAAAATCGTGGAATGGAATCTCTTTTGACCCTAGGGGAAACGTTTTAAGAATAAGTACAGATATATAAGTTTCAGTGAGAAATAAGATTAAATAAAGTAAAAGTGGATGATTATTTGGTGAAAGAAAGAATGGAAAATTATAGTATATTAAGAAAAGATATAAGGATAAAAATAAGATGAAGGATTTGCTGAAATACCTATATGAATTAGAATATAAAGAGGGAAATTATAGTATGCTAAGTTAAATTATTAGGATAAAAACAAAGTTGGCACTTCCGGAGGCGGCGCGAACGGCAATGGCTGCCCTTTCCTAGCTGGGGAAGGGAAGCTCCGCCGAAAAAGGGTCTCCCGCTGCGGCGAAGCGGAGACCCATTCTGGAAAACCACAGGCAGCAGAAGCCTGTGGTCTTGGGATCCGGCGGGCGCCAGGAGCAGCCCCCAAAACGTTGAAGGAACCCCGTAAGGGGCTCCGGATCGCGGAGGGGGTTTTTATTATATAAAAAATATAATAAAATTTCATTTTTTAAAAAAGAAGAAAGTAGCTCATCTGCTGGTCATCCCAGCCCAGAGTTCTAAGTGGGGGGAAAATGTGGGAATTTTCCAGATTTACCCAGAGGAAGATAAAGGTGATGTGAAAAAAGCAGATGATGTTGAGGAAGCTGAGTAAGCTGATGATGATGATGATGATCAGAGTTCAGATTCCAGTTCAGTGGGCGGCGCTGCTGCTGATGTCAGCGACAGTGATGACACAGCAGACCACAGGAGCGCAAAGGCCTCAGTCAGACCATCTGATGCATCTGACAATGAACTGGAAGAACCACTGTTCACCATTGGTCACTTTTCTCCTAAGAAGGAGGAGATGAGTCCAGAAGACTTGCGTCTAGTACGCAGGTCTGAAAGGGCGACCAAAGGCAGACCTCCAAAGAGATTTGCTGATGAGTTTGCTAAGACAGCAACTGCTGTTCTTAGTAGCTCAGAGAAGGTATGGGAATCTTCAAGCTTCAAAGAGGTTCAGGAGTTAACCTCTAAAGATGCTGAGCCTTGGCTTAATGCCATGAAGGCTGAAGTTGATTCCTTGAATAGGAACCAAACTTGGGAGCTGGTACCGGTAGTCCCAGGAATGAGACTGGTTGGCAGCAAATGGGTCTTCAAGGCCAAGACAGACCAGAATGGCAAGGTTGTCAGACACAAAGCCAGATTGGTTGCCAGAGGTTTTTCACAGGTACCAGGACAGGATTACCACGAGACCTACTCACCCACCATCAAATATGAGAGCATTCGGCTGATGCTCAAGATCACTGCAGAGGAGAAACTGCATGTTTCCCATCATGACATTAATACAGCTTTTTTGTATGGGATTTTGGGGGAGCTGTTTATGCTTCCACCTGATGGAATGCAGATACAGAAGGGAATGGTCTGTAAACTGCGGAAATCCTTATATGGTCTCAGGCAGAGTGCCAGGTGTTGGAACACAAAACTCACTGAGACTTTGCTTTCTCTAGGTTTTCACTAGGGCAAAGCTGATCCATGTGTGTTTGTCAAGGGGGGGGGCAAAACAAACTGTATTGTTTATGTTTTGTTGATGATCTTCTGATGTTTTGGAAGAATCAGGCTTTTTATCAAAGCACACTAGCTCAACTGAAGGAGCACTTTGACATGAAGGATCTTGGTGAGGTATCCAACTATCTTTCTCTGCAGGTGGAGAGGGACCAAGCAGGTAATTTTCTGATACACCAAACACAGAAAATTGCTGATGTATTAACCAGGTTGAATTTGGTTGATGCAAACCCAGCAGACACACCGATGGTGACAGGTTACCAGGTAGATAGTACTGCTGAAGCGTTTTCTGACACTATGCTGTACAGATGCATTCTAGGCAAGTTGAATTTCATTGCTAGATGCTCAAGACCTGACATAGCTGTAAGCACTAACCTGCTTAGCAGACATGCTAACAATCCTACTGTTCAGGATTGGAAAGCTCTGAAGCGCATAGCCCGCTATTTGAAAGGGACTATGCACTACAGGCTGAGGTTCACCAGTCAGAAGACTGGAGGTCTTGAAATCTTTGCAGATGCTGGTTTTGGAAGTGACACCACGGATGGTACAAGCACTCCTGGAGTATGCTACATGTACCACCACTGTCTGCTTGACTGGCTGTGCAAGAGGCAGACGACAGTAAGCCTAAGTTCCTGTGAAGCAGAACTCAATGCTCTGTCATTTTCACTCATGGATTGTGAATGGTTGATGCAACTGTTTAAGGACATCAGAGTTTCTGTGAAATGTCCTATACAAGTGTATCAAGACAATAGATCCTGTTTGGCTTTGCTGAACTCAGAGAGTTGCAAGCAAAGAACCAAGTACTTGCAGATTAAGCTACATCGCGCAAGAGAGTGTATTCAGAAAGGACTCATTCAGGTGTCCTACATGGCAGGAAATGAAATTCCTGCTGATCTGTTGTCTAAGGTTGTTAACAGAGAACAACTTAAGGTTTACGTACAGAGGTTGCAATTGGGTTGAACCACAGGTACTACAGGTTACACGGAAAGGGGGAGGATGTTAGGATATTTCCGTTCCACCTTAAAAGGGAGCAGGATGTTTGTGTCACAGCCTGCGTATTTCCTGTTCACAGGATGTTTCTGTTGTGTCTTTGCTTTCGTCTCTCTCCGTGCCTGAACACGCAAACAGGCAGTCATGTTTTTTTCCTTTGTTCTGGCCAACGCTGAATAAACTTCTAAATAATGCTCTCCTGCGTGCATCTTTCGCTGTGCAAATTCTGCTGATAGAGTGTGCATCAGCTCTGGAATGTGGCAGGCTATTTTCTGGAGCTTGTGTTGCTAACTGCTGATACTGTATCTACGGGAGATCGATGGATCGTCCGGAGGTGACGTGGGGGCCATGATGGGCCATATCTCCCTGGCAGTATCCCAACAACAACTTTATTGATTACAGATCATGAGTGGTTTGCTTAGGTATTGGTTCCTGACTAGCTGCACCTGACCTTGGCAGGGCAGCACTGACGACTGAACACCGGCAGAGGTCAGTAAGGGAAAACATTCTGGGGGAGCATTGGAGCAGGCTCAGACTCAAGCTCACCCCTAATGCTCCCAGGGGCTCTGGCGTGGCCCTAACCCCTGGAAGGGGATCGGACAAAAGCAAGGTGAGCCCCTGGATTCTTTTAACGGAATACCCTTTCGCGCATGGGAGGGGCAGGTGTGACAACCTCCCCTCCACTCCACATTGAACCAATGCCTAACCGCCAAACCTTACAAAATTGTGATGATTTGCTATGCGGCAGGCGAAACCCAAGTGGCACCAGCCAATCAGCCAAATGGGAAAATTCCTACTGGGCCCCTGTCCCAAGAACAGACGACCCACGATGGCATAGCAAGGTCATAATGGACCATAAATACAGTGGTGCCTCACAAGACGAAATTAATTCGTTCCGCAAGTTTTTTCTTCTTGCGAGTTTTTCGTCTTGCGAAGCACGGTTTCCCATAGGAATGCATTGAAAATCAATCAATGCGTTCCTATGGAGACCGTCCGGGGACAGAGGGGAAGCGCCGCGCGCCTTCCCCTCTGTCCCTGGACCTGTTTAAAGCAAGGGGCGGAGGGGAGAAGATTGCTTCTCCCCGTTGCCTGCCCCGCAATCTCCGGGGACAGAGGGGAAGGCACGCGGCGGACCTGTCCCCGGACCTGTTTTACAGCAAGGGAAGGGGCGGAGGGGAGAAGATCGCTTCTCCCCGTTGCTGCCCCTTGGTTCAAAAGGGGTCCGGGGACAGAGGGGAAGGCGCGCACACCTTCCCCTCTGTCCCCTCTTTTGAAGCAAGGGGCAGAGGGGAGAAGATCGCTTGTCCCCGTTGCCGCCCCTTGGTTCAAAAGGGGTCCGGGGACAGCGGGGAAGACGCGCTGTGCTTCCCTGCTATCCCCGGAGCTTGTGGGGCAAGCTTCGTTTTGCGAAGCAAGCCCATAGGGAGATGCGTCTTGCGAAGCGGCTAAGAAAACGAAAAACTCCTTCGTCTAGCGAGTTTTTCGTCTTCCGAGGCGTTCGTCTTGCGGGGCACCGCTGTATAGGGAGGGTGATCTGATGCACGAAGCGAAAAGAGGAAGCTCAACACAACGTGCAGTGGTATATATGTTGGGATTCAGAACTTATAGGGTTAAGATGTTCTGTGACGCCTCACATTCTGACGTGGGAAAGGAGGGAGGAGTTTGTTGTTCTCTCTGTGTCTCTGAGAGAGACGGACGGAAGCCATGAATGCTAGCAGTCCAGGAGATTTTGGGAAATGCTGAGCTGTAAATATTTGCTACAATAAAGAACTGTTGAATTTGGACATACACAGTGCTTGGTGTATTTGGATCTGAAGCAGACTGCGACAGTTTTGATCCGCTGTGTTTTTACTCTGCAAGGCGAAACCGGAGAAAGAGAGGGTCTGCGCAGCTTGCTGGGGAGCGTGCCGGACCACTGGGGCTAATTGGGGCCATAAAGCAATTAGATGGCCAGTGCAATTAAGATCTTATCAAGATCGTTTCACAGGTTATGGATGACCTAATTAGCGCTAATAAAACTGTTGCTAAGAGTCTGCCGGTGAGCTTTGAAGTCTTGAAGTCAGCTTGGCAATAGCTGGAAGACGCTACTGAAGCAGAGCGGAGGTCTGCGTTCTGTGTTTTGCCTGCTGCAGAGAGGCAAGAGTTGCTGAGGCAGAGAGCTGGAAAAGCAGCTGAGGAATCGGGTGCCGGAGAGCTGACTGGTGAAACGTGAGTACAGCAGCTGGGGCCCCCGGGAAAGAGGAGAGAATGGCAGACAGCCAGGTTTTTGAGGACGTTCCGCTTGAAAAGCTCACTTTAAGAAGTTGGGCAACCTGGTCCAGAAGAGTAAGGGGTTGGTTTCTGGTTACTGGGCTTTGGAGTGTAAGCCAGAGAGAACCACGTCCCCTGAATCCAGGTCCTGAAGGGACAGACATTACTGGCTTTGAGGCTGCGTTGCCTGAAGAAAGCCAGCAGAGAATGCAAAGAGAGCTTGCTATGCTAAAGGCATGCGTACATGCATCACTTTTGCCCAGTTTGGAGGGCGTAAAGTCAGCAAGGGCTGCCTGGGAGGTGCTGAGAAGTTTGTGTGAAACTTCAGCAGGATGCCAGAGCCCTGGAGGAGTCATGCAGAGCCTGGAGATGGCTGAAGCCCCAGTCCCTGAGGTGCAAGTCGGGGGGGCTGAGAATTCCAAAGGCAAGTTTCAAAAGTTTTCCACTGTGAGTGCTGAAGTGAAACGCAGTTTCAGCGAGGGCAGGGCTGGCACAGAGGGCTCTTCCGGAAGAAGGGGGGCCAGGCCAGCTGAAAGGAGCCCTGGGCAGTATTTTTCCACTGGGGATTGTCGTCGTCATGCAAAGTCAGGAAGGCTGCGGAGAGCTAGACGCTTCAAGGTCGGCCACCTGGACAAAGTGAAGATAAGGCCTAAAGAGTCGCGTGGGAACGCAGAGGCCAGGCCAGTCTCCAAGGCAACGGAGGAGGCTACTTCTACGGAAGCTGCCAAGGTCCTGAGCAAGGGGGAGTTGGTTGCCAAGACAACCAGACAGAACTGCTGCAGAAGCCCAAAGACAGGGGGCAGCGATACGTTTGTTGCCAGTATGGCTTTGTTTGAGGACAGCTCTGAGAGACACACTAATTTTCGCTTTGTAATCGACTCAGCAGCTAACTGCCACCTGATCCCAGAGACCCCTGCAGTCGAGATGTGGAATTGCAAGGCAATTCCGGCTGGAAAAACTGTTCAGTTTGCAAATGGGACAAAGAAAAATGTGACTAATGTTGCAAATGTATTGTTTTCTGTTTTGCAGGAGCAGATGGAAGTTTGCATTGTGCCAGGAGTGCAACACTGTATTTTATCTGTGCCTTATTTGTTGAAAAAGGGGTTTAAGGTTTGCTTTGAACATGATGTTTGTACAATCTCCAAAGGAGGGAAGCAACTGGTCAGAGTTGCAAAGGGGCAGAATGATCTCTTCATTCTTAAAACGTCTCTGGAGGGTGAGGGGAAGGTTGAGAAAGCACAAGCCTTACGTGCTACAGTTCCCACTCATGTTTCATGTTCGTGTGTGTGGCATAAGAAGACAGCGCATACCTGTCTTGAAGAACTACAGGTGCTACCTGAGGTTTCCAAAGGCTGTAGAATTGCGGAATGTGCAAGAGTCCTAGATTGTCAGGCTTGCAGACAGGCAAAGGTAAGAGGGTGCAGTTACCCCAGGGTGGAGAGGGTAACCACAAAACCTTTTGATCTTGTGCACATAGATCTGTTGGGTCCCATGAAGGAACCAAGTTTGGGAGGGGCCAGGTTTCTGCTGACACTGCAGGATGATTTTTCGCAGAACACCTGGACACATGGTCTCAAATCCAAGGAAGATGCAGCACAGCTGGTTAGACGTTGGATTGAGGAGGTGGAACTAAGGTTCTCCACCAGAGTCAGGGAAATTGCTAGTGACAGAGGTTCACAGTTTACTGGGTCTGCTTTGCAGAAGTTCTTTCACAAGAAAGGGATAAGTCACACAGTGACTTCTCCTCAACAGAGGGGGGTGGCAGAGCTCAGAAGTGAGGCTCTGGTTAAGGCTGCACAGGTGATGCTGTCAGATTCTGGGTTACCTCCGAGGTTTTGGATGGAGGCAATTAAATATGTGAGCTTCACCTGGAATAGGTCCTACAATTCAGTGGTAGGAGATACACCGTTTTTCATGCTTCACGGGAGGAAACCGCAGGTTCACTTCCTCCGTGAGTTCGGATCAACGGCCTCGCTGCTGGTGCCTGAAGCTTTGCGAGGGCCAGGTGAACCCAAGTTCCAGAAAATGATCTTCTGTGGGTATGAGCCAACGGCTCGTGCATGGAGGTTTGCGTACCCGTCAGGTGATCAGAGTAAGCTGCTGATCAGTAAACACGCTGAGTTCTGTAAGCAGGAGGAAAGGTCAAAGACCCCTGCCAGACGCGATATTCTTTCAGAATGTCTTTCTGATTCAGAGCAGGAAGGTTCTGATGAGGAGGAAGGAGAGCCAGGGGCTGAGTCTGCTGATGACGATCAGCTCACTGACCAAAGTCAGGAGCAGGATGGGGCATCTCCGCAAGTTGTAAAAAGGGAGCCCAAGAGTGAGCCTAGTTCTCCTGTGAGGGTAATTCCAAGGGTTCGAAGACGTGTTAAGTCAGAGGGGGAATCCCAGGATGCAAGGGACACACCTGCTGACCACAGTGCGTCAGAGGAAGTGCCTGAGTTTGTGCCCAGGAGGTCCAGTCGCACAACGAAGGGAATTCCACCTGAGAGGTATCAGGCCACAGGTGCGTGGGTAAGTTTCGCACAGTGCGAATCTGAGAGTTGTGAGGATGTTCCACAGATGCCTGACAGGGACGCCAGGAGAGGGCGCAAGGCATTGGGGAAGGGATTGATCTCACAGAGGTCTGCAAAGGTACATCCACAGGTCTTGTCAGAATGCTCAGCGAGAGGGGGTGTTGGGATTCAGAACTTATAGGGTTAAGATGTTCTGTGACGCCTCACATTCTGACGTGGGAAAGGAGGGAGGAGTTTGTTGTTCTCTCTGTGTCTCTGAGAGAGACGGACGGAAGCCATGAATGCTAGCAGTCCAGGAGATTTTGGGAAATGCTGAGCTGTAAATATTTGCTACAATAAAGAACTGTTGAATTTGGACATACACAGTGCTTGGTGTATTTGGATCTGAAGCAGACTGCGACAGTTTTGATCCGCTGTGTTTTTACTCTGCAAGGCGAAACCGGAGAAAGAGAGGGTCTGCGCAGCTTGCTGGGGAGCGTGCCGGACCACTGGGGCTAATTGGGGCCATAAAGCAATTAGATGGCCAGTGCAATTAAGATCTTATCAAGATCGTTTCACAATATATAGGTCCCTCGGTTAATGCATGATCAATCCCAATGGCCAGATTTACCCCAGCAACTGAAGGACCACCAATCGGGTTATTGTGGCTATCCAATCACTCCCACCCACACAAGCAATGAGGTCAGTCCTGATGATCTCACCGCAACACATGCTATCTGGGAGGAGGACACGATTTATCAGCTGGCTTAAGTGCAGAGTCTTCAGTAGAAGAGTTTTGTAAACTGCTTTCAGGGTGGCGGTGGTTGTTTTTTTAATTGTGAAGTGGTGTATAAATTTTATGAAATAAATAAATGAATGAATAATAGAAATGTGAACATTAAGATGTCTCCTCCTGAGCTAACCTAACATGTTTAACTAGGGCTGCCATACATCTGGATTTTCCCAGACATTTCACAGGTGGAATTGAAATCCAGGTGGAATCTCTGAAAGGTGGTGCATTGTCCTGAATCTTAGGCAAGTCCATTGAAATATTGGTTCAACAACAAAAAGCTCAGCAATTTTGGGGTTTCCTGGTTTTACTTTTTGAAATATGGCAACTCTAGTTGCAAATAACCTTCATATGGCAGGCTATGTGATATAGCAGGCTATGGTATAAACTGGCTACCCCCCATCCCCCAAAAAATCTTACCTTCTCGTTTCCAGTGAGACCAGAATAACCTCCTTTGCAGATTTAAGGAGGTTCTGGATGTCACTGGATGATGTTATGCTTATATACCTCTCCTGTTTCCTTCTTCGCAGAATGACTCAATGTCCAACAGTAAATCAAACAGTTTTGTTGAGGGACAACTTTGGATATCTCTTATGTTGTTTTAAAAAAGATTTATTTCCTGAAATTGATTAACCATCTTCTATGCAACAACAAAGCATTTCTTATTAGTGAGCTCTTTCATGCCAGCCAACTTCTTATGAACGATTGATATCTGTGCTTGTTCTTTATCCCATGGCATCATTTCATCACCCATAGAGCTAAGCACATTTACTTAGAAGCAAGTCCCATTTCCCCCCAAAGCAGAATGTGTTTGCAGCTGCAGCCTAAGACTCTAAACCAACTGCAAACCATCATGAATGGTTGAAGGCACTGAATCATTACAGATTGCACAGATTGCAGTATGTGATCACAAGCTGTTTAGAAAACCCAATGTATCAACACCCCATTTCATTTGCATAGGTGTGTAGTTAAATCAGATCACTGATGTGCCTTCCTTTACTCTTCATTTAGAATATGTGAGGATTTTAAATGTTGGATGTGTTAACATTCATAGATAAATGCTTTTAGGTAGCATTGCATAATAATGGCTACCCTTTCTTTTGATACAAACTTATGTGCTTCCTATAGCAGAATAATTTCCCCCTTTGTTGTTGTTGTTTAGTCGTTTAGTTGTGTCCGACTCTTCGTGACCCCCTGGACCAGAGCACGCCAGGCACTCCTGTCTTCCACTGCCTCCCGCAGTTTGGTCAAACTCATGCAGGTAGCTTCGAGAACACTATCCAACCATCTCGTCCTCTGTCGTCCCCTTCTCCTTGTGCCCTCCATCTTTCCCAACATCAGGGTCATTTCCAGGGAGTCTTCTCTTCTCATGAGGTGGCCAAAGTATTGGAGTCTCCCTGGTGAATTTCTCCCTGGTGCCTGCTAATTATATTGGAAGTAAAACTCCCAGTGGTGTAGCGTGGGTTGTCAGCACCTGGGGCAAGGCAAGTAATTTGCGCCCCCTAACCCGTGGATTTGCGCCCCCTAACCCTAACCCCCAGATGTTGTGCCCGGTGCGGCCGCCCCCCCCCGCACCCCCCACGCTACGCCACTGAAACCTCCCATTTGAGCCAATGGAAGCAGGTGTCAGTCACCCAGTCTGGATCAGGACTGTAGCAAGGGAAGGGTTAAGGCCCTCCTCCTGATAATAGTTTGACTCTGCCTGCTATTGGCTACTTACACTATTTATGCACTGCTGAAGTGATAGGAAATGTTCTGGTGTCCCTCATTTGCTGATCCTTGACAGCTTGTATCTCTTTATGCAGTGATGCCACACAGCTGATCTTTCCAGAGGTGATGTTGATGATGGCATACTAAGTGGCATTCCAGCATTCAGTGATTGCTTCTGTCCACTTAGCATCCTGACATAATTGCTGCACATATGTTCTGCTGCATGTGCTTCTGGAATCTGCTGAAGCAGAGTAGGAATTCATGGGAGCATGAGAATGTATCAGGAAAAGCAAAATACAGCGACTTATACTGTGTTACATGTCCTTTCTGGATTGTGACAATCATAATGTTCAAAACTGAATGTTCCTATTCAAATGTTCTTCTAGAACAAGGGATGCCATGACTTTCTTTGTGCTGGAATTTTTTTTTTAAAGCACTGAGCCAATAATATGTCGTAATACGTTATCATATCTCACATATTATCTTAAGGCAGGTATAGGCAAACTCCGGTCCTCCAGAAGTTTGGGACTACAATTCCCATCATCCCTGGCTAACAGGACCAGTGGTCAGGGATGATGGGAATTGTAGTAACAAACATCTGGAGGGCCAGAGTTTGCCTATGCTTGACTTAAGGTTTGGCCTCTCATTCTGGTTTTCTTACACAAGATGCATTGGTGTGGGAAATGGGTAGAAAATGGGAGCAGGTTGTCAGTGTGATGGAGACATGGCTCTGGTTGGTGGTCTCATTGCCCATAGACCTTCATCCTTCCCTCTTTCAGAAGAATAACCCTGGCCACTGACAAGTGAGTGGGGAAATGAAGGTTATTGCACAGGTGAAGTACAATTGTGGCCTTGTGTGCATATTATATCCCTGGATGGGTGAGTCTATGAACCAGCCCATTGTCCGTGAACTGGCCCATTGTGAATTGAGTCCACATAGTGGTGCATTGTGTTACTTTTGGTTATGACAGATATTAGCAATGAACTTTTCAGTGCAAATTAAGTTGTTCCCATAAATATGTTTCTAAGAAGAACTCTTCCCAATGTTCTAGCATCTCGAATTCAGGGTTACTTAAGGTGATTTACACAACCACTTTTTCCACCCTGAATTGAGTATTTAAATGCATCTTATAGCAGATATCCATATGTATCCCAGTCTTGTGAGTGGTCCAGCCTTCAATACATGTCTTACCTGAAAGATTTTAGGACAGCTATATTTGGGAAGTCAAACCAAGATCTCTTCTTTTCTTAGTGGGATTTCAGCTTGGATGATTTTTTTCTAGCTTGCCCACCAGAGTGGCAACTCAGTTTGGATGGAGAGTAATATGTTATAGAATGATGCTAAGCCTCTCACTTCCTCTGGGAACAAGGGGTCCTGAGATCAGCTTGGTAGACACACACCTGATTAAGAGTAAGTTTAGCTATTTCTGTTGAGCCCTTGATCACATGCTTGTGTTCCTGGCTGGAAAATGGATCCAATGACCTGCAATGATAGTAATAGTGCCACTGTATTCTGCTCTGGTCAGACCTCACCTGGAGTACTGTGTCCAGTTCTGGGCACCACAGTTCAAGAAGGACACTGACAAACTGGAACGTGTCCAGAGGAGGGCAACCAAAATGGTCAAAGGCCTGGAAATGATGCCTTATGAGGAACGGCTAAGGGAGCTGGGCATGTTTAGCCTGGAGAAGAGGAGGTTAAGGGGTGATATGATAGCCATGTTCAAATATATAAAAGGATGTCACATAGAGGAGGGAGAAAGGTTGTTTTCTGCTGCTCCAGAGAAGCGGACACGGAGCAATGGTTCCAAACTACAAGAAAAAAGTGTTTGACAGTGGAATTTGCTGCCCAGGAGTGTGGTGGAGTCTCCTTCTTTGGAGGTCTTTAAGCAGAGGCTTGACAACCATATGTCAGGAGTGCTCTGATGGTGTTTCCTGCTTGGCAGGGGGTTGGACTCAATGGCCCTTGTGGTCTCTTCCAACTCTATGATTCTAAGCTATGAAGTCTGCTTGTCTCAGACCAGCATATAATGGCCTGATCCTGTTAAGCTCCACCAAAGCCAATGGATGAAGTTACTCAATGGGTAAGTCTGGTTATGAGTTACATTTACCACAGAAGCAGCCATGCATACACCAGGTTCTGACTGCAAGGTGGGGGTTTCAGCCCGAGGTCCACATATAACCTCCTGGGCAACTGTCTGAGGGCCACATGTCAGGGGTGACACTTCAGATTGCCAACAACTTCCACTCCCCCCCCATTAGACAAGCAATAAAATAAAGAAATCCACACTTGCAAGGTAATTTATGAGTTTTCATTTTAAAAAGCCTGTTAACAAGTTTCATTTGGAAGGGGTCATCCAGAAGGTCCTGACGGATGGCCTGATTTGAATGAGAATGCAGAATTCAACAGAGAGGACGAATGCCCCCAAGGAAACCTATTTTATTTCAATGGTATGCAGGCAAGAAGCAGGACAATCTGCCTCAAAGCTTTCTTCTTGCATCTGCCTTACTTCGCTACATCAGCTCAGTTGCTGTAATTATCTACACGTTTGCAAGGATTGTCTGAAAGTGAAAAGAACACGAAACACACCACCATCAGACAAGCAGAATGCCTCCAATGGATTCAAATTTCAGGGACTCCTTAATTCAGTGGTTCTCAAAGGGTGTGGCAGGAGATGATGGCGAGCCTGGTGGGAAGATTCAAGGGCAACCCAAAAACATTTAAACATTTCATTTGTGTTGATGAGGAGATGAAGTGGAAGCGTTTCTGCTTACCCAATACAACAATCTCCTTAGAGCTACTGTGAGTACACCCCATCATGCTGAAATTCTCCATCTACCTCAGAAATATGGAAGGTTATTGATACTGCAGTTCTGTGCATACCTGCTTGGGAACAGCTTCCTTCAAACTCAGAGGGGTTTTCTTCTGAACAATTATGCTTAGGATGTGGCAGTTTTAGCATCCCAACTGGCAGGGGTGGCAACTTGAATAAATATTGGGAGGGCTCAGGTAAGCCCCACCCTGCATAACTGACCACAAGATGCAGCACATGCACACCATTTGAATGGCAATGCCCATCAACCATGGGGGACCTTGGCTCCCTCAAATATTTTGTAAGGGGCGGGGGCAAAGGGACCTCGGCCCCTAGGAGTTGGCTGCTACGCAAACTGGAAATATTATTGCCGATGCCCCTCACACAAAGGCTATTTCACATAAAGAATGCTTCGCTTTCTATGTAATATTGGAGGTAAAGGATATTTATTTATTTATATCACATTTTTATCACATTTATAGCCCTCAATGAGCTCAAGGTGGTGTACTTAAGTTTGCCTCCTCCCTGTTTTATCCCCACAACCATCTTGCTTGGTAGGTCAGGCTGAGAGAGTGTGACTGACCCAAGGAACCAGTGACCTTCATGGCCGACCGAGGAGTCGAACTCTGATCTCCCAGCTGATCTCCCAGCTGATGGCATGGCTCCCCAAATCAACACAGACTGTGTGGAAACTTCACATTGGACTTCAAGCATCTGGCATTGTGTGCCTCCCCATTCTTCCTCCAGACTCTGGGTCCTTGGTTTCCAAATGAGATGCAAAAGCTGCTCTCATCAGAAAAGAGATTTGGGGAGCCATGTCATCAGCTGGTGTTGGTCCACTGTGCTTCATTAAGTCCAGGGTCAATGTAGCCATCTACCAGGAGATTTTGGAGCACTTTATGCTTCCTACAGCAGACGAGCTTTATGGGGATGCTGATTTCATTTTCCAGTAGGACTTTGTCACCTGCCCACACTGCCAAAAGTACCAAAACCTGATTCAATGGACATGGGATTACTGTGCTTGATTGGCCAGCAAGCCCGCCTGACCTGAACCCCATAGAGAATCTATGGGGCATTGCCAAGGGAAAGATGAAAGACATGAGACTGAACAATGCAGAAGAGCTGAAGGCTGCTATTGAAGCTTCCTGGTCTTCCATAACACCTCAGCAGTGCCAAAGGCTGATAGCATCCATGCCACACCGCATTGAGGCAGTAATTGATGCAAAAGGGGCCCAAACCAAGTACTGAGTACATGTGCATGCTTCTACTTCTTAGAGGTGCAATATTGCTCTATTTGCAGTCCTTGTTTTGCTGATTTCATTTAATATTCTAATTTTCTGAGATTGTTAATTTGGGGTTTTCATCAGCTGTACACCATAAACATCACAATTATAACAAATAAAGGCTTGACATATCTCGCTTTGCATGTCATGAGTCTATCTCATATATTAGTTTCACCTTTTAAGTTGAATTACTGAAATAAATGAACTTTTCCACAATATTCTAATTTTTCGAGTTTCACCTGTACGTGTGTACCGTCTATGAAACCAATGCTGGGAGAGGCACCACTTGCCAGTGCAACAATTACGTGGTCTCCATGGAGATCACTTCTGATTTGCCCCAGATCAAGAAGGGCACAGTTGCGCTTTGCCGGCACATCAACTATATGATTGGGGACCAGTGGCGTAGAGTGGGTTGTCAGCACCTGGGGCAAGGCAAGTAATTTGCACCCCCTAACCCGTGGATTTGCGCCCCCTAACCCGTGGATTTGCGCCCCCTAACCCTAACCCCCAGATGTTGTGCCCGGTGCGGCTGGCCCCCCCCTGCACCCCCCACGCTACGCCACTGTTGGTGACACATGCCTGCGCTGTCTAATGAAAAAGTGCGGCTACAGCCAACACCCAAAAAAACCCCAAAGAAGCCTTAAGTCCTGGGCTACAACCATCGCCCCTTCAAAAATAAAAACAAAACAAAACCTTAAGGCTTGAGGAACTTGTTTTACTGCACATTCATTCCGATTTGTTTCCAGGGAGGTTAGACGGCATTTGCATCTACACCGTACATTGATGTAAGCATGTATGCATTTCATACAAGTTTATATGCTGTTTGATTCTTAAAAAAACACAGAATCCCTCAAAGGGGTTTATACAAAGAATACAATAATAAAATCATTAGTAAAAACAATGAAAACATTCAGTAAATTAAAACCAGCAGGAAACATAAACACGTCAGTATTTCAGACAGAGGAGGAGGCTTGTCTAAACAAAAATGCTTTAAGTGGGTGCCAAAAAGAGTACAGTGAAGCTGCCTGCAAGATATCAATTGGCAGGGAGTTCCAAAGTGTAGGGGCCACCACATTAAAAGATCAGTTTCTTACAGATGCAGAACGGGTATTATGTGTCCCCTGTAACAATGCCAGCTCCACAGATCAAAGCAGTCTGAGAGGGCATGTATGGGGTAAGACAATCTCACAGACAAATCTGTAGTTTGTTTAGGGTCCTGGGAATTGTAGCGCTGTGAGGGGTAAACTACAGTTCTCTAGGTTCTTTGGAGGAGGCCATGTGCTTTAAACGTATGCTGTGCATGTGAGCGATGTTGCATCAAGCCAGCATGATCCCACACGTTCCAGTGCACTTTCTCATCTCTTACACTTTGGGGGGGGGGAGTGGGTTTGTTGTGGAAGGCCTCCCAACTGCCTTCAACTGCACAACCACAATTTGCTGGGGCCTGTTATACACAAAAAAAGAACCATAGAACTAGAAGGGATTAGAGGGTCATCTAGTTCAACATCCTACAATGCAGTTGCCATGGTCGGAACTGGGGAAGGCCAGAAGCGAAGTTGAATGAAATGCCAAGGGAAGGAGTTTGGCAAGAGATTTGGCCGTGGTGACTTTTGCTTCCCTCCTGAGTCACCCTGAGAGCAAACGGGTTGCTGTGAGTATGGCTGTTAGAACAGGGGGAAGGAAGGGTCCAATTCTCAATCCTCAATCCAATATGGATCAACACAAGAGAGAAAGCAAATTGAGAGCAAAGCAAAGAGTACCTCCAGACCATCGCTAGTCTTGGGTGGGATTCAGCCACATCCCAGCAAATTGTGGTTGGGCAGTTGAAGGCAGTTGGGAGGCTTTGCACAACAAACCCACTCCCCCCCAAAGTGTAAGAGATGAGAAAGTGCACCTGAACGTGTGGGATAATGCTGGCTTGATGCAACATCGCTCACATGCGCAGCATACATTTAAAGCACATGGCCTCCTCCATAGAGGCTACTTCTGTGGCAATTGGGCGGGCAATTGGTGGCTGCTGGTGGCGAGCGTGCAGAGAATATTTTGCTTCTGCGACGCGTTCGATTGGCATTGTTAGTCTCCCCCCCCCCCATAAAAGCTCAACAACTCTGTGCAATTTCCCTCCATTTTCTTAATTTCGAGTCCCCAAATTTTGGGTCTTATACATGGGGGCCTGTTATACACACAGAAAATGCAGTATGCCCAAAATCTAATAGCTGTGTTCCCCTCTCAGAGCTGCAAGCCCCGAGTCCCGTAGGAAGAAGAACTAGCCTCTCAGCATTCTTAAAAAACTCCAGTTCCCAGGATTTTAGAGTGTAAATAGGTGTGACATTGCTTTAAATGTATGGTGCAGATGGGGCCTAAAACCACAAGGAGATGAACATCTGGGGCAGAGAGTGGAAGGCTGAGGGCAAGGAAGTCTTTGCACAGGAATGGGTGGATTATGAAGTCACAGAATCAAAGAACCATAGAGCTAGAAGGGGCTAGAGGGTCATCTAGTTCAACATCCTACAATGCAGTTGCCATGGTCGGAACTGGGGAAAGCCAGAAGCGAAGTTGAATGAAATGCCAAGGGAAGGAGTTTGGCAAGAGATCTGGCCGTGGTGACTTTTGCTTCCCTCCTGAGTCACCCTGAGAGCAAACGGGTTGCTGTGAGTATGGCAAATTGAGAGCAAAGCAAAGAGTACCTTCAGACCATCGCTAGTCTTGGGTGGGATTCAGCCACATAATACCCATTCTGCATCTGTAAGAAACTGATGCGGTGGCCCCTACACTTGGGAACTCCTTGCCGTTTGATATCTCACAGGCAGCTTCACTGTACTCTTTTTGAAGAAGAAGAAGAAGAAGAAGAAGAAGAAGAAGAAGAAGAAGAAGAAGAAGAAGAAGAAGAAGAAGCAGCAGCAGCAGCAGCAGCAGCAGCAGCAGCAGCCCAAGGTCACCCAGCAGCTGCATGTGGAGGAGCGGGGAAGCGAACCTGGTTCACCAGATTACAAGTCCACCACTCTTAACCACTACACCACACTGGCTCTTTAGAGAGAAAACATTTTAAGTAAGCATGTTGAGAACAAGCTCTTACATTCATTGATTTGGGATTGGAAAAGATATATTAAAAGTGGGACACAAAAATCCCAAATCTAAACTGTCCAATTCAACCTTATTAAACAAAGCCACAGGCATATGATTAGCAAAGGCATCAAGAATCATTTCTCCCTCTGCTTTTTTAATTAAAGAAGGGAGGTTTCATTTATTTATTTATTTAAACAAATTATTCACACATTACGAGGCCATAAATGCAATGGATTACCTTGACTCCAGGAGGAATGCTTGGCTCCTTCTTTCCCTTCTGCATGTTCCCTGGTTCCCTGGCTATGGAAATGGCGCCGTTGAGAGGAATACTTGGCTCCTTCTTTCCCTTCCGCATGTTCCCTGGTTCTCTGGCTAAGGAAATGGCGCCCTTCAGAGGAATGCTTGGCTCCTCCTTTCCGTTCCGAATGTTCCCTGGTTCGCTGGCTAAGCAAATGCCGCCATTCAGAGGAATACCCAGACACAGATTTCCCATCGTGCCAGGCTCTGACCACCAGGAAACAAGGCTGTGACTTGGCGGCCAGCAGCTGGGAAATTCCCGTGCCAGCCGCTTGGATTAGCCGGCTTTCCCACTATCTCTTTCTTTGAATTCTGGCCAATACAAATTTGGCCCCAGCCAAATCCAACCTACACCTGGAATCAATAAAGATGTGGCCTAATTTACATCCCATAACATCCATTTTTTTCACCTAACTTACCCCTTTTTCCTGTTGATTCACATCAACCAAAATACCCTCTGTGCCCCAGATAAGCTCAATATAGCCTTCATGTAGGAGTGTGATGTGAGCTGACATCCCTGGCTTGAATCTGTATCTGAGCAACCAAACAGCAGAGGAGAGGCAGTTGAAAGTTTTGGCAGCAGGGCTGCCAACTTGAATAAAATGGGGGGGGGGGAGGTAAGTGGTCCATGCACACCATTGGTGGTCCACGCACACCATTTGAATGGCAATGCCTTTCTGCATGTTCCGTGGTTCGTGGGCTAAGGAAATGACGCCCTTCAGAGGAATGTTTGGCTCCTCCTTTCCTTTCCACATCTTCCGTGGTTTGCGGGCGAAGAAATGGCGCCCTTCGGAGGAATCCTTGGCTCCTCCTTTCCTTTCCGCCTGTTCCGTGGTTCGCTGGCTAAGCAAATGCCGCCATTCAGAGGAATACCAAGACACAGCTTTCCCATCGTGCCTGGCTCTGACCCCCAGGAAACAAGGCTGTGACTAGGCGGCTGGCAGTTGGGAAATTCCGTTCTGGAGGTCCGGTCTTAAAACAAAGTGGACTTAAAACAAGGTATGCTTTCCTATAGAAAGTAATTGAAAATGGATTGATCTGTTCTAGACAATGAAAAACACCCCCTAAAACAGCAATTTAACACGAATTTTACTGTCTAATGAGACCATTGATCCATGAAATGAAGGCAATAATCAATGTACTGTACTATAAAATAAATAAGACAGTATTGTAGATGAAAAAAATTAACATTTCTTTTTTTTCTTACGTGCACTGATGATAGCCATTGTTTGGATGGGGGACTTTTATCCATTTTTGCAGTCACACAATCAACCAGTAGCTGAACTAGGTTCCACACGGTTACGACACAAGTCACAAAAACGAAGTCACAAGGCACAGTCACAGGTCAGTCCCATAAAATGAAGCCACAGTCAAAAAACCGAAAAAGCCACACAAACCAAAATGCAAAAAAATAAAAATTTTAAAAAAGCAAAAACAAAACCTCCAAATATCACCTCTGTGTTGCTTGGGTGCACGGGACTCAACAGCTGGCAGACTCAAACAGGAAGTCTCAATTAACGAATGGGACTCAATTAACAAAGGAAACACACTCAACAGGAACCAGACATTGAAAAGCGACCCCTAAAACAGCAGCTGGGCCCGACCCGGAGCACTCATTTCCAGATCGCAATTGGACTTAGTCCAAAACGACTTATAATAGACTGGACTTTTGTCAAGGTTCCACTGTAGTGGGTGATCCTAAGAAATAGGAGGGTTTTGGAATTAGAATGCCATGATTTGAGGTTTGAATGACATGGATATATGTCGTATGACAAGGTCAAAGTGAATGTGGACTTGAAAAATCATTTTGTTAGACGCACTATATTGAGAATCTGGAATAGATAGGTTTCATTTGAAAAGAGGCGACAGGTAAAGAGAAATGGTTAGTTTAGGGAGGCCAGGTGACTTCACCTATTACAGCTTTTCATTGTATAGGTTTGTTAGATTTGTGCATTGCTTCCCACTAAGGAAGTCCCAAAGCTATGTACAGCTGTTCTTCTGGTTGGTGCCAGAGCATTCCTACATCCCAGTCTTCCTGAATTCTGGGTGAACTGGAATAATTCCTAAACCACAAATCCCAGAACTGCAGCACACATGCTTTACTGCACTTTTAAATTTTTCCATTCATTCCTTTGCCTGCACACACCAGTGTGTTCTGCAGTTTAACCTGGACACAGCTCAACATGGACTTCCTCAATGACATTTCCATATCCTTCTGGGGCACAAATGAGCTGGGAGAATTAACACAGTTGTTCCCACAATCTTATGGCGCAGCAAGGTGGGGGTGGGCAAGTGGGAAAATGAAGCCCTCAGGATGCTTACCAAGCAAAGCAGCATACAGTGTCATCATAGAATGAGTGAGATGGATGATGACCCTGCAGTGATGGAAATAAATTCAAAACAAGGCTGAACCAGTCGTCAACCTGAAAGTTGGAAAAGGGTAAATGGCTTTCAAATGCAGCAGAAGTTACATTATTACCCATAGGAACAGTTTGCCAACAGTCACTATGCAGAGCCGGACCAACACAGTTTGCTGCCTGAAGCAAAAACGGTGCCTCTCCTATCCCATTCCATGTACAGTGGTGCCCTGCAAGACGAATGCCTCACAAGACGAAAAACCCGCTAGACGAAAGGGTTTTCCGTTTGGGAGGCGCTTCGCAAAACGAATTTCCCTATGGGCTTGCTTCGCAAGATGAAATGTCTTGCGAGTTTTTCCGACTTTCCCCCCCTTCCCCCCTTTTTCTAAGCCGCTAAGCCGCTAAGCCGCTAAGCCGCTTAGCACTCAGGAAATCAGCCCTGAGTGCTCACTGGAAGGACAGATTGTGAAGCTGAGGCTCCAGTACTTTGGCCACCTCATGAGAAGAGAAGACTCCCTGGAGAAGACCCTGATGTTGGGAAAGATGGAGGGCACAAGGAGAAGGGGGCGACAGAGGACGAGATGGTTGGATAGTGTTTTCGAGGTTACCAGCATGAGTCTGACCAAGCTGCGGGGGGCAGTGGAGGACAGGAGTGCCTGGCTTTCTCTGGTCCATGGGGTCACGAAGAGTCGGACACAACTAAATGACTAAACAACAACAACAAGCCGCTTATCCGCTAAGCTGATAAGCCGCTAAAAACCGCTAAGCCGCTAATAGCGCTAATCCGCTAAGCCATCAATTGGCTTGCTTCGCAAGACGAAAAAAACGCTAGACGAAGAGAATCGCGGAACGGATTCTTTTCGTCTTGCGAGGCACCACTGTAATCGGGTAAGGCAAAGATCAAAAGTTGTGAACGTAGTGGAATAGGCCACTAAGTCAAAACTGACCACCATGTGCATCATGGAGTGATGACCGGGGAGGGGGGGCCTTGACTGCCTCATTGATATGGCCAGATGGTGATCTGCAGACCAGCCACACTGTGGTCCATGGCTGTGTCCCAGGCACCAATCAGGTAGGCCAGCTGAGCTCCTGGGGGTGGGACCTTGGGGCAGACTGCAGGAAGAGCCTCTCCCCTCTGGTTTGGGTCAGCTTCAAACGAGAAGAGCTGGCATGCCTTGTGACAATTGCCATCTTGGCCCTGAACTTCTTGAATTCTTGTTTTGCAGCACTCAGCCTTTGCTATGGAGAAAGGTTGATGGAGCTGGGCATTGGGGGAGGGGATTTTGCCTTCCCCAGAGCCCTGTTATTCTTGGCATGGATGTTACATTTATTGATGATGTTGTCCTTAGTTTCTGGCAGGTGCTGCAGGCATTGGGCTCCCTGCTTCTCAACGGGGACTCTCTTGAGGAGGGATTTGGGTGTTGCTTCTGGACCCAAACCAGCTTTGACCCTGGAATGCCTGTGACCTGCAGGATGGCAATAGTGGCTCATGAACTCAAAGTTCTCTGACCTTCCACTAACATTTCCCATCCTGCAGATTGGCTGTGTGCTTCTGCCCAGAGCCGGGCTGCCCAATATTTGGATCCTTGCACCCTCTGCTAGGTCAAAGTGGCTTAGTTGTAACCAGTAAAGTTCTGGCCATTCTCTTTCTTTGTGGGATTGTTGCTGTCCACACCCTGAGCACAAATGGTCAAACTGCAATTTGCTACATTCCGTAGTCACAAGGAAATCAAAACATTTTCTTTTGTTTTCTCAGACTCAAAAGCTTTATTAGTTTGACTGCAGATCAGACAGAGAGGAAAATTCTAATGTTAAATTCATTTTTGTAATAACTATAAACAATTACAATTACAATTACATGTAAAAAAATTATTAGAAACCATTTACATATAAAATGGTTTTGTCCTGTAGTAGTCTATGGATCAGTGATAATCAAAAATGAACAATAGTCTAATTTAGCAAAGCGTATTGTTATATTAATACAAAGAGATGGTTGGTATAAGTAAGAAATTCAGGAGCCTTATATTATTTGTGTGGGACATTTGCAAGAAGCCTCACACTTTTCCATCATAGGATGATCACATCCCACTTGATCCTTTAAGCTCGCACAGTTGATATAAACATTTGTTTCCGTGCATGGATTGGCTAAAAATGAGAGAGAGAGAGAGAGAGAGAGAGAGAGAGAGAGAGAGAGAGAGAGAGAGAGTTACAAACTGGAGAAAATTTAAGCAAAACAAAAATGACTCTCTCGGAGAGTCTCCTGCTGGATCAGACTAAAGGTTCAGCATCCTGTTTTCCACCATAGCAAACTCTGGGGCCCAGCTGGTGTTGAATATTTGTTTTTAAGAGAAGGGTTATGGTTATGGATAATTTCACAAACTTCTTTAAGGGCACTCAGAGTTTGCCAGTATCTTTTTGCCTCACAATAGTTTAACATTCTCAAACTTACTGCACAATCCCTTGTCACAATCGTTTGGGCAGCGCCCACAGGGTTCTCCTGCTTCGTAGGGGGTGGCAATCTTGCCTTTGATGTTCCCTCTGGAATGATAAATGGAAACCAGCAGTTTATATCTTTTTTTTCTCTGTCTTGAGAGATGGCCTTCTTAAATGGCACCAGTTGCTCAATCTTCCACACAACAAATATGTTAGGAGGGGAAGGGGCTGTGTGGGGTATAGAAGAGAACAGCTGGCTAGAGGGGTTGATGCCCGCTCCAAAAACAGATGTTGACCACTGCATCAGGGCTGTGGGATCTTTTCCAGCCCAAGGGCCACACTGCATTCGGGAGAGCTTTCCAGGGGCCACATTCCAGTGTTGGTTAGGGCCAGTACCATTAATGTAAAGCCTACTTTCAACGCACATTCACACACCCTTCTATCATTCATCTAGGCACCAAGCGAGTAACTTGCTCCAAGAAAGGCTGGGGGCAGACTGAGGCCTTCTATTCAGGCGCTTCCTTCAGGCTCCAGAGCTGCTTCAGAGCCTTAAAGGGACAACCCCCTGGCCATTGGCACTCTTCCTTCATTCTTTAACCTCACCTCTGGTGTGCTGCTGGCACGCAGCGGCATTGTCTTGTTTGGCGATGCCTGGGGTGCCTGCACATGCATGCCAGGCAGAGGCAGGGCACTGAGGATGAACAGACCCTGCCATGCCAACCCAGCCCTCACCACTGGAGCCAAGCAGGGGGTGCTGTGCTGCTTCCCCCCAGTGCAGGGGCAGCCCAGCTGGCTGACACAACCCTTGGTGGCTGATTCTCCCTGATGCCCGCAGAGAGAAGCGCTGGGCTGAGCCATGCTGGGGTTGCCCCTCGCCTGCATCCCTCTGTCCGTGCCTGCTCACTAAGCAAGGAGCGAGTGAGCACGGGCTGGGCAGCCATTTAGTGAGAGGGCCAGGGACACAGCATTGTACTGTTGTACTGTTTTAGCTTCGGCTGGAGAGGGCGGAATATAAATAAAATTTATTATTATTATTGTTATTATTATTATTGCGGCCAGGCCAGGCTCCTGGGCCCAGAGACCCCTGGCAGCAGGCAGGGCAGGATGGGGGTCCTTGGGGGGCACCTAGTTTGCACCCCCTCAAAATTGTGTGCCTGGGGCCACGGCCTCCCTGGCCCCACCATGCTATGCCCCTGGTGGAAGGGGCCTGTGAGGGTCCAGGCTCTGGCCCTATAGGCCCTAGTGGCCTGGGGTGCTCCTCTGGGTGTTCTTGTCCATCTGCAGCAGCTGTCTCCCCATCTTCCATAGTTAGACTGTCCTGAACCCTGAGCCAGAGTCAGCTCCACACTGGATGCCACTGCAGCCTCCAACTGTCTTTTCCGGATCAGGGGTGCATACAGGGGTCATAACAAACACTGTTTGGAGTGGGTCATGGCCAGGTTTGATCAGAAAAATCAACAGCACTCAAACAAAGCAATACAAAACAGAACAGAACATTTTGTGCCTTGGAAGTTATGGGGTGAAGAAACCAAACCATATTAGCTGCTTTGGGCAAAAAGAATTCACAGATTTTATTTAACTGTTCCAGTAACCATCCAATGAAATCCACATGACCTCGGCCAGATCATTCCAGCTCCCAGCAGAGGGCTTTGCTACCCAAAGTTTAACTGGCAGGCACTGAAGATCAGGGCTTAATCTAAGCTAAGGTTGAAGCCCCAAACTTCTTAAT
Organism: Podarcis cretensis; assembly: GCF_951804945.1. NCBI lineage: Eukaryota > Metazoa > Chordata > Lepidosauria > Squamata > Lacertidae > Podarcis > Podarcis cretensis. The sequence goes on along the minus strand of NC_137172.1, from coordinate 122,770,402 downwards.
GAGAGGTCAAGTCTCAGGGCTGTTTGTGAAGTGTTTTTTTGAGGATATGCCGATTCATTGCTGTTGCTGTTGTGGAATCATATTCAGCCTCTGCATAACTGCGATTAGAGAAAAGGGTTACAACACCCCCTTCCTCACCCTGCAACACGGCTGCAAGGGCCCCATAGCTCTGGGAGCTCAGTCTGCCATCACCCTGCAGTTCACAGTGCCACCTGCTGGCAGCCAAGTGAACTGCCATGAGACAATACTTTTACCTGTTTATTGTGTAAGATATATTCAGCAATGAATATGAGACATAGGGTAGATTTAAACACAGGGGGAAAACGCTATAAATTAGTCAGAAATTAGATCATTTTAACAAGAGAAAAAATTCCTATGAGAAATGTAGTTTTAAACAATTCCTGCTCTCTGCCGCCATCTGGTGTTGCATGTTTAAAACACATTCAGTTCCTTGTTTCTTTACTAAGGTAGCTGAGTCCCTAGTGACATATGAGGAAGGCCGCAAGTAGGGAAGCACCAATATGAATAGGTAAACAAAACTAGTGGCAGGTTATGTGCTGCACCCAACTAAATAGATTTGTTTTGCTTAACAATTTTCCTATCCTCCTGTAGTAGAGGAAACCACCACATAGGAGCAAGATGCTGCAGGCTGCATTGAAAAGAAAGGAAAGCAATTACTGAAAGGAACTACACAGCAGTAGTACTTTGAGCATATAATATGTTTTGTTCGCGCTTTGGAGGTCAAGATTGAAATCTGCCAACTATGTAGGATTGACCCCTGCAGTTGGCTGCCCTCATGGAGTTGTGTCATTCACATGCCACCTCCAGGCACAGGGGACCACATTATGCAGAAGAAAATCCCAGGTGGCTGCAGCCAAGAGAGAAGGCAGAGAAGGGAAACTCATTCGCATATGCACCAGAAAAGGATCCTTACTGTACCTCTCAATACTGACAGAACATATAAATGGCATGAAGCAGACTCTGACGGGCAATAGGTATAGAACAGGGGTCGGCAAACGAAGGCCCACGGGCCAGATCAGGCCCCACGGCCTTCAGGATCTGGCCTGCAGACTGTTTGTGGATCACTGTGGGGATTCTGTTCGTTTGGGCTGCGCCATTTCCTCCCCTGCACCATTCCATTCCCTCCCTCTCCCTCACACACACTGCGGTGGCACCTCCTCCCTCCCTCCCTCCCTCCCTCCTCCTGGCTTCTCCCCGCCCTGCCTAGAGGAGGAAGGGGGCTGGGCTGAGCTGGCTGAGCGCCATTTTCAGCAGCCCCTCTCCAGAGCCAGCCTTTTTGTGCTGCTCATCTTCCCTCCACCGCCGCCGCCCTGGTGCTCCTGTGGGCCAGAGAGTGGAGCGGATGAGCTTGCTCTTCCTACCCACGAGAAGAAGCAGCAGCGGTGGTGGTGGCAGCCCCAGGGAAGGTAAGCGCAGTGGCTGGGGCTGGGGGGTGGGGAGGAGGACTACTTGCCCCTTTGCCTCTTCTTCCAGCTTCCCCACTGTTCTGCTTCTCTGGCCCACCACAAGGTCTGAGGGACAGTGGACTGGCCCGCGACTAATTTTTTTTGCTGACCCCTGGTATAGAGCTTGGAGGAAACTGGAAGCAGCAGGGTGGAGTCTGGCTGAATCTGGTTTTCCAGTCCCCTGTGAGGATTTCTCAAAAAAGTACAATGTTATTGGTCAATGGTACAGAATACAGGTTGGCTGCTAACCCTAAACTTAAAGATAAAAACAGCATAGCAAGAGGCAGCAAGTTCTTCTGTTAATATACATACGCAGGACTGTACTGGCAAACATAGTAGTACTGGTATTCTTGGTCTGGGCAGAAGGCAATAGCACATCCGATTAGGTGCGAATTATACCAAACCACCTGCAGATACACAAATGAACATGAATGTGATCACACTGTAAATCTGAGTGCACACCATGACAACCTTAAGGAGTATTGAAATGGGCCCTTCACATCCTATCTCCGTGCTGCAATTCTATTGCACAGATCCCACCTTCCCCTAACATGTACAGTGCAATAGGTTTGCCTTTAAATGCAAACTGAATAGAATTCCCCTCCTACATCTCTAGTAAATAATAAGTATGATTCATCACAAATCAGTCTAAGAGACATGCATTGATGCAAACCTCTCCTATAGAATGGGCAGTTTGTGTAATGTATTCAAACTTACTTCCCATAAAGAGCTGTTCAGGAGTAAAAACCTCTCTGTCTACCTTGCAAAGGCATTTGGGTCCATGTGATTTGTTTTAAATACTCTTGTGAACTGCTTTGAGAAATTAAAGATAGTGAAATAGTTTATTTTTAAAAAATAATTGGATGCCCCAACAAGGATGAAGATGTTATGAGGGAATCAAACATAGCCAGGTAGTGAACATTTCCTTTACCATGGCACAACATTCAGCAAGGCTAATGCATTTTGGATATTGTCATTGAATTTCAATCTTAGGCTTAACTGATTTTGAAATTTCTTGACAGTATCCTCAGTTACATTTCTTGGGCTTTGAGAACTGACATATTTTGCTATATTTGTTCTGCTATAATAACTGATATCTCGGCTTGCTAGTCTGCCCCTTCCAAACACTTTTGAAACAGCTAGTTAAATTTGTAAATAAATAGTTCAAACTTTTTAACCTCTGACCAGTGTCACAGTACCTGAGTGTAATGGCCAATCACGGCTCCTTCCGTCTTTGCTCCAGAAGCATACAGAAAGTCATCTCTTTCATTATACCAACTCAGAATGGCGTCAGTCCAACTCTTGAGGGAAGTTGACATGAAGAGATTTTCACCACAGGATCTGCCATCTGCAAGTGGAAAAACAATTATTTACAAGAACTTGAAGGCTTGCCTACTTCTGCATGTGCTTCAGGAAAAGTAGCATTTATACTGTCTAGGACAGGGGTCTGCAAACTAAGGGCCACGGGCCGGATCAGGCCCAATTGCCTTCAGGATCCAGCCCGCGGACTATCTGTGGATCGGCATGGGGATTCTTTTGTTCAGGCTGCGCCATTTCCCCCCTGCGCCATTCCATTCCCCCCCCCCACTGCGGCGGCACCTCCTCCCTCCCTCCTCCTGGCTTCTCCCCGCCCTGCCTAGAGGAGGAAGGGGGCTGGGCTGAGCTGGCTGAGCGCCATTTTAAGCAGGCCCTCTCTGGAGCCAGCCCTTTTGCGCCGCTCATCTTCCTGCCCCTGCCACCTTGGTGTTCCTGCGGAGCGGACAAGCTCACTCTGCCTACCCATGAGAAGCAGCAGCAGTGGCCCCTGGGTAGGTAAGCACAGCGGCTGGGGTTGGGGGGTGGGGAGGAGGACTACTTGCCCCCCCTCACCTCTAATTCCAGCCCCCCCCCCGGTGCAGCTTCTCTGCCCGCCACAAAGTCTGAGGGACAGTGGACTGGTCCGTGGCTAATTTTTTTTTGCCAACCCTGGTCTAAGACTTAGTTTCTTTTCTATAAATCTGTAATGACCTTACCCCTAATTCTCTCTTTTTTTAAAAAAAACTTATTTATTGGTTTTTCACAAAAAAACTACAAAATTTAACATTCTTCCTTTGTTGAAACCTCTCCTTTATCTTTACCTTTATACTGAGACCTGCTGCCTCTGACAGTAAACGTAAAACATAGTACTAGAATCACAGAATCATAGAACTGTAGAGTTGGAAGGGACCCCGAGAGTCATCTAGTCCACCCCTGCAATGCAGGAATCTCATCCAAAACATCCATGACAGCTGGCCACCCGACCTCTGCTTAAACACCTCCAGTGATGGAGAGCCCTCCACCTTCCGAAGGAGTCCATTCCACTATCAAACTGCTCTTGTATGTGAATGGAGTCCCATGTATTGAAAGGGCCAGGAAGTCTCTCCCCTCACATTACATGGTTTTGCAACCCCAAATCTTTCTGACACAGCACATATGCCCAAAATCTTTCTGACACAGCACATATGGAAGGCCCTGAGGTGTCGCTTTTGGCGGGTGTTAGTTGCCCACAACTCACTTCCATGCAGCAGTGTACTGAACATGCAAGCCTGGTAGACTTTCTTCTTGGTGTTGATCATTAGCATCCCATTCTCTTATACCCTTTTGGAGAGGCGAGCCTTTGCCATAGCTGCCTTGTCAATATGCTTGTCCAGCTTAGTGTCACTGGAGAGATTACTGGTTATGGTGGAACCCAAGTAGGCAAAACCCTCTACCACCTCAAGCATGTGGTCACCAATGCTGTTTACGTGGAGTGCTGGTGATATCCAGATCCAGAATGTTTGTCTTTGTCATGCTGATGGTGAGTCCATTGCTCCTTTAATTGTTGAGGTGAAGGCATGGGAGAGCAAGAGGGAGAAGAATATGCCAAAAAGAGTTGGGGCAAGGACACAGTCCCTAATTCTTTCATGTTCCCGTCCTTATCAATACGGAAAGCGAACACCACTACACCATTTAAGGAAGTGGTTCATGGGGACTCAGAGTTACAAGATTTGTTTCAGCCTGACTGGAGCACTTCTGTTACAGATTGGGGATGCATTGCATTTTGTTGCAAGTTTATATTTGTTGCCTCTAGTGCAGACCCTGGGTGGTCTTTTCAGCCTATCAGCTTTGCGGTGAAATACATCCACCTCTAAATGGCAGAGGTTTCTGCATACAGGGTACACAGAAGTATGCTCACTTGTAAAAATTGAAAGGAAATAAATCTAAATAGGCACAAACCAAAATAGCCTGACAAGGACCGGAGATCACTGTCTTGCAGAACCTACAGAAGATTGGAAGCATGGGGCCATGGAATATTGAGGGTGTTGGCAGAGAGACTTAGAGGGAGAGAGAATAAGGGCTGGTCCACACTTCTCCTTGTCCTGCTGCCTCCCCCTGGGAAAACCTGCTGTTTACCACTGAATCAGAACAAACAACAATTGGTTTTTCTGCAGAGTGGTGACTCAAGGTTTCAGGAGACAGAAGAGGACAGAAGAAGAAAGGGAAGGGAGAAATGTTCCCTTTCATACTCTTTGGAAAGTTTCTCCCTGCTATAGACCAACAAAAGGCTCAACTTCAGGGCTGACACCTATCTCAAACTTTAGCACTTCAGCACTTTTACATGATAGTGGGGTCAGCTTTCAGGATGGTGGGAAGGAGAAAAGTGTTCTTTCCCCCCTTTCCCCCTTGGAGATTCCCCCCACCCCTGTTCTGTTAGACTCCCTTTCAAGTTATGGCAACATTGCAAGATTTCACTGTAGTTCCTCACTTGGGCATTCATATGTATAAATGTATAACTTACAGCACCCAGGTTGTTACCTGGATACCATTTGCTGTAGATGGCAGAGATTACGGCTGCTGGAAGACTTATTGGAATATATGTGAGACATTTCAAGGAGCACAGTCTTTGGCTTGGTTCAAAAGAGAAATATGGATAGGTCTGTATGTACAGGGCAGCTTCTGTGGCTCCAGTTCTGAAAAGGCATTCCCAACTCCCAAACTTTGGGAGCAGATTCCAAGACCTGCATATATTGCCTCAAGTGTGGTATAAAGATATAAATGTGCCAGTCATGCGTCTCCTTTGATATTGGACTGAATTAAAATAAAAGTTCAAATTAATTTTTTTCAAAGAAAAATATTGCATTAAATATTTGTTATTCTCTTCTTCAGCAAATAGATTTAAAGTCTTCTAACAAAGTCCCACTTTAAATAATCTGTTTGAACTCATATTTGCTGGAAGATGGGTTCTTTACTTACTTAGTGTTCTATAAGATGCCGCACTGTGTTCTAATGTGCATTGGTTTGCCCACCATTGTGCAATCTTTTGTATATCATCGCTCCACTCCTATGTACATATAAAAATACATTAGTGAGTTACAAGTTTATAGAAATGCATCAATTACCAGTGGATTTTGTAACTATGGTGATGTTGATATTCTAGCTAAACACTGAAAGACAATTTCTCAGCTATTGGCACAAGCCTGGTTCAATAAATCATGGTCAATGGTGGAAATCAAGCCTTTTTAAAATTATAGGTATTTAGAAGCACATTATGTTCCCAGGATTTCTTTCTATGCTTCTCTTACTTATCTAGTTGAATCAGGTGCATTTTTGGTACTGCATTTGGATCTTAGTCTATTTTTGCAAAGAAAGAAAGAAAGAAAGAAAGAAAGAAAGAAAGAAAGGAAGGAAGGAAGGAAGGAAGGAAGGAAGGAAGATTTATTTAGCAATGTTTTTGATATTTTTTTTTCTGTAACCAAGCATTTAAGAGTGGAATTTGGGTAAACAGCAACTGCAAATAGGTCACTTCATAGGAAACTCATTGCCAGAAATGGCTAATGTTGCCAAATTCATTCATTTATTTATTATGTTTGTGTATCTTGTGTATCCAAGGAGCTCAAGGCAGCATATGTGGTGGTTCTTCCTATTTTAGCCACACAACACTATAAGGTTAACTAGGCTGAGAGCCAGGAGGCTGAGCCGTGGCTTCATGGTTTAGTGGTACTTCAGCCTGCATCTCCTGAGACCTAGTTTGCCGCTCCAATCCTTACATCACATTGGATTTATTTGTGTAGTAGTTTATGTACTCATCATCGGTTAATGGAGATAGTTGTAGCTCTGTTGGTAATAATTACATTTTTTACCCACTTTTTACAAAAAACAAAATTTCAGAGTGACTTAACTAGATAAAATGCAACAGGTAAAAACAAAACCATGTTGCAATATCTTGTCCACTATATTTTACTCTGGTTTCATCATTTTCCTACCTTAACAAATGGTTTCCCCCCCCCCCAGCAATTAATTTTAAAAATGCCAGTATTGTTCCTGCATGCATTTCTGTTGGGTTTTCAAAATGTGTCTTACCATCTTCACCATGTTGCTAGCAGGTGGTTGGACTTCTCTCCGTAGCTTATTGTGTATGTCCACAATCTCCTTTTTCTGGTCTTCATTGATGGTGCTCAAACTAGCGAAATGGTCAGAGACCTGAAACCAAAGAGACAGTGGCCAAGGGTTCAGATGCAACCATCTCAGACTGATAAACCATGGCCTGTGTCTGTGTGTTCCCTCCTATTCTGCCTCCTCTACCTTTCTCTCACTCCCCTTTGCAAGTTTTCTGGCTTTGCTAAACCACAGTTTCCCATTACATCAGAACTTGGAAACTGTGAATTAAGCATCAACCAAATGCTGGTTTGCAAACCATAGCCTAACCACATTTACAACTTAAGCCACACTTTTCTGGTTGAGGCAGAATGGGAAACAATGGTTTAGCAAACCCCAGAAATCTTACACCAAGGCTTGCAAGAGAAGGGAGAAGGCAGTACTCAAGGCATAATGCACTGGTCCAATAATGAGCCATTATGGGTTTTTTTGTGGGGTGTGTGTGTGTGTTCATATTTATGGAGCAACTTTTAAAATGTGAATCATGTACACTATATACAGAAAGTGAAACAGAAAGAAAAGAAATTGAGACTGTGTCCTTATTGACAAGCTAACATAGGGATGTAGATAAGAGTTCCCAGCAAATAAATCTTTTTAAGTTGATAGATCACATGAAAATAAACTCAGCCCAGAATGGTTTACATTTGGAAGCATATTTGAACCAATGACCCAAATCTATTAAATATAAACTTATAAATTAACAGTTAAAAATAGCATTTAATTTTTACAGTAGAGAAGAACAAGAATAATGTTACAAGAGAATTATCAAGGAAAACTCGATTATAGAGAAAAAGAGAAGAAAAACATGCAGACTGTAACCACAGATGAAGTATGGGACTTTTTATTTAAGAAAGAAACTTTGTGGAGAAGTAAAATATTGGGTAAATGGCAGGGGGGGGGCATTGTTGCTTCTTCAAAGAAAAGAAAAATGACTATTATCACATGAGGGGTTGCAGAAAGTGGTTGGTGTATGGTAATTGCGGTTATCAACAAAGTCATCCAAACTGGAGTACAGTATGTTAAGTATAATTGTTGAAATGCACATTGAAGTGGAGGATGTTTGTATGTATGTCACAAAGGGTTTAACGCTGGAAAATTCTACTAAGCTAGAAGGAAACTCTCTCTGAGCTCTAGCTGAGTTGTTGTTCTCTGCCAGTGTTCGTGTGAGTGTTTAACTCTCCTTGATCATGTGATTAAGGTATTCCATCGCAAAGTCACCATTTTGAAAGGGAGCTGGCTTGACCATTTGCTCCCAGGCACGGTCAGGGAGGGATGTGATGATGACGCGTCTCAAGAAGCTGCATAGCCTTCGGCTCAATGCAGGTGAGTGCAGGCCATGGGAAAAACAGAGCCTTGATTTCAGCTCTGATCGTAATTAAGTTATATATTTAAGAAGAAGAACCTATGCTTGAATATGTATATGTTTTATAAAACTTTCTGGATGAAAAACATGGATGTTTTTGTACCTGTTTTTGAAGAAGTTCTGGTTAGTAAAACTTTGAATAATACTTATGAGTCTGGAAAATTTTTGTTCCAAAAGGACTCAGTTTATATGCATCTAATTGCTTCACAGGGACGCAGGTGGCGCTGTGGGTAAAAGCCTCAGTGCCTAGGGCTTGCCGATCGAAAGGTCGGCGGTTCGAATCCCTGCGGCGGGGTGCGCTCCCGTCGTTCGGTCCCAGCGCCTGCCAACCTAGCAGTTCGAAAGCACCCCCGGGTGCAAGTAGATAAATAGGGACCGCTTACAAGCGGGAAGGTAAACGGCGTTTCTGTGTGCGGCTCTGGCTCTGGCTCTGGCTCTGGCCAGAGCAGCGATGTCACGCTGGCCACGTGACCCGGAAGTGTCTCCGGACAGCGCTGGCCCCCGGCCTCTTGAGTGAGATGGGCGCACCAACCCCAGAGTCTGGCAAGACTGGCCCTTATGGGCAGGGGTACCTTTACCTTTTTAATTGCTTCACGCTGCACAATATTGATATCTGCAATACAGTAATATTGCAACTTATGCACGTTTAACTTGTGTGCATACAGATTTAAACTTGTGGCAATAGATAGATGGATAGATAGAGGTGGAAAGGGGGCAGGGTTCCAGGAAAAAATGACTTTTGCAATCCCACCCACCTTTGAACCCAATGTGCTTGGACTCTACATGATTTTGGCTTTAGGCATGATCCCTGGAATGTAACCCCTGCTTAAGTTGTGGGCTTACCGTAATTATTAACCCATTCATGCATCAACTGAACTTTGTAAAGTATTCTGTATCTAAAAAGCACTAGACATAAGTCTTGTATATATCCTTTGAATGGATATAAGTCTTGTATATATCCTTTGAATGGATGTTATATGCTAAAAGGAAAGACAGTAGAAAACCAGCTAAAATAGAATTGATCAGAAAATTATGGGAACCGTTAGGAATAATAAAATTGACAACAATGATGGGGAGAAAATCAAGGTGTATAAATATATGCAAAGCAATTGAGACCCTGTGATTAAAATTTTTCAGTTAAATTCATCAAATAAATGTTAAGGATCTCAAGGACAGGAATCAATTTAATGCTTTTATTTGGTTTTTGTAAGACAATAGTAGTGTTATAATAAATCTAAAGTGTTCATAGTTGGTTTACTTTGTAAAGTAGCTTATTTATCGTGTATTACTGTAATAATATTATTCCCTGTGAACTCCCTTGTAATCCTTTTGCCTTCTTTTTGAACATTTTGTGTATTTCTTTGGAGAATAATAGAAAGTCATTTATAAGTTAACGCTAAAACAGCAGCAGGGAACAACAAAAATACAGCAGAAATAATTTTTTTAAAACTACAAAAACTGGAGAGTTAAAAACAGAAAATTACAAACCTATAATCTGGATGTAATAAATGAGAATAATTAATTTCAAATTCCTTTGGCCATTTGTAGGTGCTCTGTCCTCTGGATGTGACTCACCAGAGGGGTATGAGCTGTGAAGTCAGTTCTCTGAAAGTCTTCTCTGAAAGAAGCTCAACTAGCTTCTTGTCTGCTGGCCTAGCAAAGGCAGATGGGTTCTATCTGCAGTCACCAGCAGTAAAGCACCTTGAGCCTGGTTGGGGCAGGATTTTGCTCTCTAGGTAGCAAAAAATATGGAGGGAGGAAAAGGGAGCAAATTGGGCACTTGTCTGGCAGCTTAGGGCTATTTTGCACAGACACGCTCATGTCAAGCTTGGCCAGCACAGACTCAATGAACCTTAAAGGGTGGGTGTGAATGTGCTTTCCCACTCTCTGGCAAGATCTCCTTGGATTTGATTTGTATAGGTGGACTTAGCAAAAGCATCAGGAACCAGTTTGCCTTTTATGAACACCCCACATTCTACAAATAAACCAAGGTCCTACCTGTGCAGCAGATTGATGCAGCACTGCAGCCAGGCATGCACACAAAATGAGCAGGATCATGGCTGAAAAGCAAAGAAACCAGGACACATTTGTCATCTTAACTGCAATATATCTATGCCACTAAAACATCCACCTTACCTGTGCAATTTGAAACTACGTGAGGGGGCCCCTTAGGGCTGAGCATGCTAGCTCTGTGCCCCAGCTTGCCATTTTCATAAGCCTCTGTAAGTTGGTTGACCTTCTGAAACAGGGAGCCTGCTTTATTCATTGAGTAAATTTCAAAGATCTGGCAGGTCCCTCTTCTCCCCATGAATAACAGAATCATCAGGTTGGAAGGGACATAAAGATCATCTGCTCCAACCCATCCCTGATTTAGAAAACTCATGGCTACAGCAGCACACTGGGCAGTCTAGCTAGAGTAGAGATTTCCTTCAGGGATCATTAAAGCGATTTGAGGCCTCTTCAGTAAGTCAAAATTTATTGTTTTGAACGACAAAATTTAGTGTTAAAAGAAAGTGTAAATATTTGACCGTGGTACAGCACAATCCTAACCATGTGTCCTCAAACTAAGGATGGCAGCCATGGTTACCATGTGTCTAAGGCTTTGTCCACACTTCTACCTGTCCCATGTCTAGAAAGCACAGGTCCAAGTGGTTTTCCACTTGACCCACAATTTCTAGGCACAAGTCTGAGCAGTTTTCCCCTTGCCCTGCTCCATTCCCAGGGAAAACCTGCTCTTTAGCTCCAAATTGGAACAAAGAGCAGTTTGTGAGAAACCTGATTTCTATTTGCTCTGATTGTATGCTAAAGAGTGGTTTTCCCTGGGGAAAAGTAGCAGAACAAGATGAAGTGTAGATACCGGTAAGCCCTTAGAGTTACAAAGACAGGGCCTGGCTGAGAGTTATTATGACCCACACTAGAGAACACTTGTGCTACGTTTCCATGTGAAATTTTGGGAAATTACCTGTTGCTACATGCAGCCTAATCTCTGAGTGGCAAGAGATTCCTGGGGTGCCATTACTTATGCAGGGTTTAGTTTCCTTGGAATGAAGGTCAGCATATGCTCCAACATTTCCCAAGAAGAAATCAGGTCATCCTTCACCACCCCACTGTTGCTACCACTGCTGGCCAGCTCACACCATACCCCTCCCTTCCTGCCACTGCTGCTCACTTGCCACCTTACCAGCTTGTGCGTATCCGTGCCTATCACTGCGTGCCATTGCACATCACCACTCACCTGCCCGCTGCCATCGCCTGCCCAATGCCACACACACACACACACACGGAGGGCCGCAGTGACGAATGTCCAGAAGTGGCCTTGTACTTCAGAGTGCTGCAGCCCTCTGTGTGTGTGTGTGTGTGTGTGTGTGTGTGTGTGGTGGGTGGCAGCAGCTGGCCAGCAGGCAAAGGTGCAGAACCCCCTTGACTGAAATCACACGACATCCCGGGATGGAATCAGAACCTGGGGCAGCTTCTGTAATTCTGTAAGTCCCGGTAAAAACAGGAGAGTTGCGCGGTATGGGTCAGTGGAGACTGTGATATCTTTAGGATATGTGGGCTTTTTACACATATATACAATCCAAGCATAGGATGAAGGGACTCACAGCATTTACACTGTAACAGATCTTGCCTTCTTGTTAGTTTCTGGGTGGGTGAGTATCCAAAAGCATAATTTTGGATTCAGCCGAGAACAAGGGGAGCCTTTCTAAGTCCTTTCACCTCCTGGCTTACACTTAGACTATCCCCTGCTTCTTAGGATGACGTAACACCCAGCCAGGAAAAAGGCTCAATCCCCAGATCTCAGTTGTCTGTCTGGCAACACATCCTTTCTGCGCTAAGAAGTCTAACAAGTAAATGGATGTCTACCAGCCTCATTATCGTATCAAAACAGACAGGTTCAAGCAGCTCAGCAGATTCCCTCTACTAGATTCAAAAAAATCACGGGCTTGGCTGCGATCCAAAGATATAATCTAAACCACTGCAACCCCAATCCTATAACAATATACATAATAAATCCTTAATGTAGAAGCCAGCTACTTGAGACAGAAAGACACACACACACACACACACACACACACAGAGAGAGAGAGAGAGAGAGAGAGAGAGAGAGAGAGAGAGATCAGGAAGCAGCATATCACAGTAATTCAAATCTTTTGATGTTTTATCGCTCTCTCCCTCCCTTCACTCCCCACCTGCAGGTAAGAGAAAAAGGCTGCCACAGAGCAGTGATCTATGACTGCCCTCTCCCACTCCGGCCTCTCCTAATAATACACCAGAACTTTGTTTCCTTCTGAGCTGGGAACTGTAACTAAGTACTATAGGTAAGCAGGAATCTGAGTATTGTTCTGAGCTTGCTGTGTCATCATGAGCCCTCTGCAATGATCAGAGAACCTATACTTCTGAATGGTTAATGCTAGTTATTTGTTCCGCTAGTTCATTAACCGAACCTGCTCTCCTTTGCAGCTGCTGATGGAGAGCTCTTTGAAAAAGAAGGGTTATAATAGGAATGAGTGACAGTGGCATTTAGTTCTTTTTTATTTTTAAAATGTGTCGTCTACTGTTGAGGCTCGGAACACTTTAGAAATATTTTGAAAGAGATACAAAATGTCAATAACAAGAAATTGAGAACAGGATCATTCACCAGGACTTTTCTTATTTTTGGGTCTCCAAGTTAACAAGTTGTTGTAGCATTTATGAAGAAAAAGTCCTTGCTAGCACATTTAAACAGTAGATTGAGAGCTTTTTCTCCAGTGCCGATGCACAGGGCCACTTTTTTATCACTGAAAAATATTTCTGATCTTTCCAGAAGCTTGTAAGTAGTAGATACATTTTTTAAAAGGAGAAAAAAGTTAAATAATCATATCAGTCCATCCTCATGGATAAAGAGTGAACTTAACCACAATTCCTGGTTTAGATGACTCACTAAGCCAAACCTTGGCTTAGCAGCTGTCCTGTATCAAATTAAAAAGCCCCCAAAATGGGTGCAAGCATCTCTTTGGGAACCAGCACATCCATGTGGCATGCTCCCTCAGGGAAGCGCACCGGGTGCCTTTGTTACATATCTTTATGTTGGCTATTTGCAGTATGGTAGCGCTGCAGAGAGCTTGCTGGGGAGACCATGCATTAAAAAGAAAGGGACTCAAAATAACTTAAGCAAGGTTTTAATTACAAAAAACAAAAACTCCATTTACACTAAATACATTAACAACAAACCAGACCCAACCACCAACCCATCCCCCAGGGTAATGGGAGAGCTAGGTGCTGCTCCTTATATACTACATGCAAATGCTGACACACCTTAATCAATGCAACTTGGCAGCACCTGCTATGTTTCACAGCTGTAAAGCTGGGTCTCGTTATCTTGCTCTGGCCCTTGCTCTGGCCCCTTAAAGACATACACATTGGGTGGAACAATGATGAACCTTTACATTTAAAGAAACCATTCAACACTTTAGGCACCAGGCAAAAACATTCATATTTGCTCAGGCCTTTGGCTAATTAAATCTATGACTATTTAAACTGTGTGTATACAGGTAGGAGGGATGCGGGTGGCTAATTAAATCTATGACTATTTAAACTGTGTGTATACAGGTAGGAGGGACTCGGGTGGCTCTGTGGGTTAAACCACAGAGCCTAGGACTTGCCGATCAGAAGGTCGGCGGTTCAAATCCCCGCGACGAGGTGAGCTCCCATTGCTCAGTCCCTGCTCCTGCCAACCTAGCAGTTCGAAAGCACGTCAAAGTGCAAGTAGATAAATAGGTATCACTCCAGTGGGAAGGCAAACGGCGTTTCCGTGCGCTGCTCTGGTTCACCAGAAGTGGCTTTGTCATGCTGGACACATGACCTGGAAGCTGTACGCCGGCTCCCTCGGCCAATAAAGTGAGATGAGCGCCACAACCCCAGAGTTGGTCACGACTGGACCTAATGGTTAGGGGTCCCTTTACCTTTATACAGGTAGGTACTGTTTTTGTTACTATGGTATGCATTTTTGTGTTATATTATAAACGGCCCTGTGTCGTCAGATGAAAGGTGGTATGGGAATAATAATAATAATAATAATAATAATAATAATAATAATAATAATTAATAATAATATGGGCGTACTCTGGCTTACTGTGATGTGTGAACCAGGCCATTGTCCACTTTAAATCTTTGCTCTTGTCAGCATTGCTACAGAGCCACCAAATCCAGTGGTGACAATACTATAGAACAGCATGGAACTTTAGTGAAAATTAGTCTAGAAGGCAGAGGTCTAGAAGGCAAGCACCTCCAAGGCATCTTTAAGGCCAATAGAGCACAAGCTATACCTGTGCAACCACATATATTTGACGACTAATTTTTTTTTATAAAGTGAGAGGCACCAGAGTGTGACAGATTTGCCTTCTAGACAAACGCAGGATGCTGCTGCTGCAATCTCAGTGCAAGCCACAGAGTCCATTGTCTCAGCCATACACAACTCTTACAGCAGAATATTGCTGTGCAAAATGATTCAGAATCCATACTTCTTTCATTTGCAAAATAAGTCCCATCCCTTAGTCCAGTGGTTTTACCATCAATATCCATAGCATTGTGGGGGAGCATGATTGCGCCTCCTCAAAAATGTGCGCCCAGGACCAAACCCCCCTCCCCCCCCCACTATGGCTCTGCGCTACCTGGAGCTTCTAGGAAAAACGGAAGTTTAAAAACATAATAATAATTATAGAACGCTGTCTGAGTTAAGCGATATGCACCACAGCAATGTAACTTTAGTGATATCCCCAGTATAAAAGGTAAAGGTACCCCTGCCCGTACGGGCCAGTCTTGACAGACTCTGGGGTTGTGCGCCCATCTCACTTAAGAGGCCAGGGGCCAGCGCTGTCCGGAGACACTTCCGGGTCACGTGGCCAGCGTGACATCGCTGCTCTGGCGAGCCAGAGCCGCACACGGAAATGCCGTTTACCTT
This sequence comes from Podarcis cretensis, assembly GCF_951804945.1. Lineage (NCBI taxonomy): Eukaryota > Metazoa > Chordata > Lepidosauria > Squamata > Lacertidae > Podarcis > Podarcis cretensis. Next base: position 122,755,200 of record NC_137172.1, on the reverse strand, counting down.
CCCGCTGGTAAGCGGTCCCTATTTATCTACTTGCACCCGGAGGTGCTTTCGAACTGCTAGGTTGGCAGGCGCTGGGACCGAGCAGCGGGAGCGCACCCTGCCGCAGGGATTCGAACCGCCGACCTTTCAATCGGCAAGCCCTAGGCGCTGAGGCTTTAACCCACAGCGCCACCTGCGTCCCATCCCCAATATAACTTACCTTTATTTTTCTAGGGAGTTCAGAAGAATTCGTTGTACCTTTAGGTAGTTTCCTTCCTTTGAAAATGAGTGGATTTTCTTGCTTCAGTGAATATATATATATATATATATATATATATATATATATATATATATTCTCCACACACCCCCGATCTCTGTTGCTTCCTGCTTTGCAATGTGAGTCACAGAAACGGCTGTGTGAAGTAGGATGTGAGAATTGTTTCACTGTCTTCTTGCAATATTTGTTTTTGTAATAGCTTTTATTTCCTGATATTTTCCTGGCTGTGAAAATGTTGCTGCTGTTATAACCCTACAGTTGTGCTAGATGAGGAACAACTTGGTTTTCCTCTGCAAAAGACAAAAAGGAAAATAAATCAGGTGCTTTCCATAACGAGTGGCTGAACTGGACTAAAAGTCACCCCCAAACCAAATACATTTTTACTAGAGGCTGGGTTACCAACAATATCAAACTAATCCATTTTTAAAAACTTAATATTGATTATTAATTTTCAGCTAAATCGGAGTGTACTTTTGTGTTGAAAATATAAGGAATTCTTCACATAATGGATACTGCAAGGCATGAGGAATAGGATACTGATGGCTGAGTTCATTTTCCAAGGAGAATTTGAAATAGTTCTCTGTTTGGATTATGTCCATTTTACTGCCGTCAAACCTGGTTTGATGGGAACGTCATTTAGAAAAGCATACATTACTGTTATCTTTCAAGCATAATGGGCTGAGAAAAACTTGTAGAACTATTTTGTTCTGTCTGTTATTGTATAATTACCAGCGCAAATGTGACTTGGTACAGTAAGGACTGTGCAAACAAAGGGGATTGTACTGTATAAATAAGGCTTATTGTCTGGGCAGAGGAGGAATGGTGGAGACAGCCTCCCCAGCCTGGCCCTTCCATAGAAGAGGAAGGCAGTTCTGAATTACAACAGGGATTTGAGGGGGGTCATAGTTCAGAGACAGATGAGAGGGAAAGCTGGGAAATAATGGGAGAGGAGGAGGAGGAGGAATAAGCACAATGGACAGCTGATGGCACAGTGACTTTAGAAAGCATTCCAGATCCCCCTCCCAGAACCCAGTGAGCCTTGAAAGTAGGAGAGCAGAGAGCTCAGAGGCAGAGGACACATCTCAGCTCCCGTAGGGATGATGCATAATGTGAGAGAGGGAGGGGGTGGAGACTCACTCAGGGCAACGCCACTATTCCAAGAGGCTGCATTTCCAAGCCTCTCTCTGTGAATATTGAATGAAAAGCAGTTGGTGAGAACTTTTCCTTGTCTTATCCATTCCTGGCGACCTGCTGTGGGGATTAGATCCACTGCTGCCTGACACTTATACGTGGCTTCCTCCAGCTTGCCATGGCTGACAGTTTCTGAAAAGCAATTTTGTATGACTCAATTACTCATTTCCCCCCTCTTTGATTTCCTCCTATCATCTTCTGCAGTTGTTTACAGTCTGGAAGCACATGGAACCTTCATATTTCAGATTCATGTAACCGAATCCATCAGCTCTGGCATCTCTTTTTCTGGATCCTTTTAACACTTCATACAACCTAGTAACAGTTTTATGAATTGTTTATGCCTGTTTACGGAACAAGCCTTCAGGGACGGCAGTTGAGGGACTGTTGGAAGAGAGCCACAGGCTGCCGTCTCCCTAGTGCAATGGTTGAAAATGCCCAAACCACTGGAGATTCTCCACAGGCAGTGGGACTGAAAACAAATGTGCTAGACGAGGGCCTGGAACTGGTGGATCCAAAGTCTCGTTATTCCCAGGATACACCCTAATGTACATCACTCCTTGAGCTGGCATAGCTATCTTTCTTTACATTAAGTGACAGTGGGGTGGATTTTTTTTATTTTTTAAATGCTTACCTGGGAAGGCACAATTATCAATACAATCCTATATACGTTTCAATAGAAGTAAGTTTCAGTATTTTCAGTGGAGACTAATACCTGGTAAGTGAGTTTAGGATTGTCACCTATAAGCGTTAGGACAGACACAAACATCTACTTTTCTGCTTCATGAATGATTTCAGAATCAGTGTTTCCTTTTAGCCTTGCTCCAGTGCAAAAAAGCGGAAGAAAGATTTGTTCCAGATAATTTGAGAATAATTGACTGGCAAATGCCTCTTACAGGGGCTTAAAGGTGCCCAGCATTTTCTTCCTCTTGTCTTTAGTGCAAATGATGGACTCCACATTCCTCACATTCCTCACAGCAGTTTAGGGATGTGAGGTTCAAAAAGGTGCAGCTGCTGCAATTACATGAGGTCCCTTCATTGTGTTCATTTGTATGGTTATGAGACATGCTCGAGACTGCCATGGGACCTACATGACTTTGGTAGCACAATAGGACCAGAGGCCCATGTTTTTAATTTCTGAATTTCTGAATTTTAAATTGTTGCAAATGCCCCCCACCAGACCTGCTGGTGAAACGCAGGTAATAAATTTAACAAAAAAACAAAACAATCCCCCTACACACAAAAAACAACAACAATGTCACATTGAACTTCTCAAGCTCCTGACTTTTAAAATATCCGTTTCTTTGCTAACCTCCCTATCTTTGCACGTTCATATGATAGTAAGGTTGAAGTATGTTAGAGAAAGTTAAGTATGTAATGAAACTTGGCTTCACGATGCCTATGAAGAGAGTGTTGGTGGCATGAGATAAGGGTGAGGGTGACACTTGTTGATTCATGTGGCTCTAGCCACAAGAATTAAGTTGTGAAAAAATATTTTAATGTATCATTGTAGACTGCCAGTAAAGCAAAATAACAGGAAGCTGCATCTTAGGGTAAACAATTTCAGTAACAGGTGGAAACATTGCTTTGAATCTCTTGTAATATTCCACTATATTTGAGAAAACTCTATTCACTGAATGACATTCACTGTGCATGTATGATGTTCAGAGAACTCCTTATCACACATGAGACCTCTCCCAGGCATGCAAAACAAAAAACTTCTTTTGTGGTTTGACTTCCATAAGTATAAGCACAGCCATCTGACCCAGAACTGGAACTTCTCCAGTAATAATGACGACTTCCACTATCAGCACCACAAATGTGAATTTGTTAATTTTTCGGCTACAGTGCTTTGCTCAGCAGAGGACATGTCTCCTCTTCAAGGTTTCTGTTAATTTCTCTGAGCTAGAGTCTTGTTGAAAGAGCTCAGAGGTTTGTTGCAGGAAAGTCTACCCAGCTTCAAAGTTTTGCTCCTTTTTCATGATACTTATCCAGGTTTGAGGCTAGATTGGAGCCAAAGCCACCAAACTGGAGAGCAGGATATTGTTCAGGAAATGTTACTTTTGTATGCTTTCCCAGTGGAAATGAGTAGCACATCTCCAGAAAGAAGGATAAAGCACACCCTACTTGTTGTTTAGTCGTTTACTCATGTCCGACTCTTCGTGACCCCATGGACTAGAGCACGCCAGGCACTCTTGTCTTCCACCGCATCTGCAGTGATCATGGAGCCCAAAAAAGTAAAATCTCTCACTGCCTCCATTTCTTCCCCTTCTATTTGCCAGGAGATGATGGGCCCAGTGGCCATGATCTTGGTTTTTTTGATGTTGAGCTTCAGACCATATTTTTCGCTCTCCTCTTTCACCCTCATTAAAAGGTTCTTTAATTCCTCCTCACTTTCTGCCATCAAGGTTGTGTCATCTGCATATCTGAGGTTGTTGATATTTCTTAATTCTGGCTTGGGATTCATCCAGTCCACACCCTACTAATTGACATCAAAGAGAGGTAGTGATTTGGCCTACCCGATTTAGTTATATTATGAGGCCGCCTGTTTTTCTTGGATAAGAGATTGGTGCCAACTGAAGAATACAGATGTATTGGATTTGGAGGGCCATGACAAGCCATGAATTTTAAAGTGGTACCATAGCGCTTTAAATGTATGGTGTGAATGTGGCTAGAATTGTGTGTGTGTGTGTGTTTGTGTGTGTATGTATAGGGGGATGTAAATCGAGCAGCTATTGGCACATTCTTTATACCTCATGGAGAACGTGCACATAATCCTCCCATGAAGGGGGAAATGTGCACATTTCTTGATCCATATACATAAACCCTCAAAACACCTTAGGGAATGTCCATGTTTTGACTGAATTTTGTAAATTCTCTGGACAGTATCCCAAGGCAAAGGAAGGGAAGGAGAATCATCCTCAGGGGTCTCCGGTGATGTGAATGAGGAGGCCATATTTGGCACCAGGGGGCCCAGAAACACTCTGGGAGGTGGAAGATGGTTGGCACAAGTGTGGAGTCTTGTGCGCCTGCTCTTTAAAAAGTCATTTTTAACAAATATAAAAAGAAGATACATTCTTGGAATAGTAGTACTGGTGGAAAGAAGACTGACCAAGAGGTGTGAGGGGGGAAAAAGGGGGTCCCTTCTTTTTTCAGAAATGTTCTCTAAAAGTTGCTAGGTGCACTGCAGGCAGCACATCTGGCAAGCTCTTTAACCCAGCTGCCTCCTTTTTGGTCACTTTCTTTGAATATATGAAAAAAACAATAAATATATTCTGAGGTGAGGGGAAATAAACATTTTCTTTCTTTTTTGTTTTGTTTTTTGGGGAAGAGAAAAAAAATAACCCATTCATTATTTTCTTGCTATCTGTTAAGTGTGTGTGTGTGTGTGTGTGTGTGTGTGTGCACTTCAATGTTCACACAATTATTTTTATTGGTTAGTATTTGTTTTCTTCTTTCATTCCTGTGTAAAACATTTTGAGAGCTTTGCCTGAAGAGTGCTAACAACCAAAGAGGGTTCTGTAGAGGTTCTGCGGAAAGGCTTTCTTCATGGGATAGTAAATATTCAGGCAGTTTTCCTGGTTTCTCTGTTGCTGACAGGTGCTTGGCATAAAAGAGCTATTAATTAAGTTTCCAAGATGAAACTTTGCTCGTTTCCAAAAATCCCTGTGTAACAAAACAATGCATGGATTGCAGGGGAAAGATCCAGATAATAATAATAATAATAATAATAATAATAATTTATTATTTATACCCCACCCATCTGGCTGGGCCTCCCAGCCACTCTGGGCGGCTTCCATAGAAAGCAAAAATACAGTAAAATATCACACGTTAAAAACTTCCCTGAACAGGGCTGCCTTAAGATGTCTTCTGAATGTCCGGTAGTTGTTTATCGCTTTGACATCTGCTGGAAGGGTGTTCCACAGGGCGGGCGCCACTACCGAGAAGGCCCTCTGCCTGGTTCCCTGTAGCTTTGCTTCTCGCAATGAGGGAACCGCCAGAAGGCCCTCGCCGCTGGACCTCAGCGTCCGGGCAGAACGATGGGGGTGGAGACGCTCCTTCAGGTATACTGGGCCGAGTCCATTTAGGGCTTTAAAGGTCAGCACCAACACTTTGAATTGTGCTCGGAAACATACTGGGAGCCAATGTAGGTCTTTCAAGACCGGTGTTATATGGTCTCGGCGGCTGCTCCCAGTCACCAGTCTAACTGCTGCATTCTGGATTAGTTGTAGTTTCTGAGTCACCTTCAAAGGTAGCCCCACGTAGAGTGCATTGCAGTAGTCCAAGCGGGAGATAACCAGAGCATGCACCACTCTGGCGAGACAGTCCGCAGGCAGATAGGGTCTCAGCCTACGTACCAGATGGAGCTGGTAAACAGCTGCCCTGGACACAGATTTGACCTGTGCCTCCATGGACAGCTGTGAGTCCAAAATGACTCCCAAGCTGCGCACCTGGTCCTTCAGGGGCACAGTTACCCCATTCAGGACCAGGGAATCCTCCACACCTGCCCGCCTCCTGTCCCCCAAAACAGCACTTCTGTCTTGTCAGGATTCAACCTCAATCTGTTAGCCGCTATCCATCCTCCAACCGCCTCCAGACACTCACACAGGACCTTCACTGCCTTCACTGGTTCTGATTTAAAAGAGAGGTAGAGCTGGGTATCATCCGTATACTGATGAACACCCAGCCCAAACCTCCTGATGATCTCTCCCAGCGGCTGCATGTAAATGTTGAAAAGCATGGGGGAGAGGACAGAACCCTGAGGCACCCCACAAGTGAGAGCCCAGGGGTCTGAACACTCATCCCCCACCACCACTTTCTGAACACGGCCCAGGAGGAAGGAGCAGAACCACTGTATGACAGTGCCCCTAGCTCCCAGCCCCTCAAGACGGTCCAGAAGGATGTTATGGTCGATGGTATCAAATGCCGCTGAGAGATCCAGCAGAACTAGGAAACAGCTCTCACCTTTGTCCCTAGCCTGCCGAAGATCATCAACCAGTGCGACCAAGGCAGTTTCAGTCCCATGATGAGGCCTGAATCCCGACTGGAAGGGATCCAAATGGTCCGCTTCTTCCAGGCGTGCCTGGAGTTGTTCAGCCACCGCTCGCTCAATCACCTTGCCCAAGAATGGAAGATTTGAAACTGGGTGATAGTTGGCCATCGTGGCCGCATCTAAAGATGGTTTTTTAAGAAGCGGTTTAATAACCGCCTCTTTCAGCGGGTCTGGGAAGGCTCCCTCATGGAGGGAAGCATTCACCACCCCACGAAGCCCATCGCCCAGTCCTTCCCGGCTAGCTTTTATAAGCCAGGATGGGCAAGGATCCAGGAGACAGGTGGTTGGCTTCACTCGTCCAAGCAGCCTGTCCACATCCTCAGAGGTAACAGATTGGAATTGATCCCACTCAACTTGACTAGACAGAGCTCTAGCACTCTCCCGCCCCGGCCCTGCTCCCACGGTGGAGTCTACTTCTTCCCGAATCTGAGCAAAATCACTGCAGGAGAACATGTGGCCCGTACTGGGCCCCGATGTTGCAGGTGGTTCCACTAAATTGTGAACCACCTGAAAAAGTCTCCTGCTGCTGTTTTCTGCAGATGCAATAGAGGCGGTGAAGAAATTCTTCTTCGCCGTCGCTATCGCCACTTGGTAGGCTCGACGTTGAGCTCTAACCTGTGTCCGGTCAGATTTGGAATGAGTTATCCGCCACCGGCGCTCTAGCCATCTCAACGATTGTTTCATTGCCCTCAGATCCGTGGAAAACCATGGGGCTGTCCGGGCTCCATGCAATCGGAGAGGGCGCTTCGGAGCCAAACAGTCAATAGCCCTGGTTAACTCCACATTCCAGCGGGCCACCAGGGAATCGGCTGAAAGGCCATCAACATGGGATAAAGCATCCCCTACCACTCTCTGGAAACCATTTGGATCCATTAAGTGGCGGGGGCGGACCATCCGAATTGGTCCCACCTCCCTGCAGAGGGGATGGGTCGCAGAGAAGTCCAGTTGCACCAGGAAGTGATCTGACCATGGCACTTCTTTCGTTTCGCTTTTACTTCGTGTCAGATCACCAACATCCATAGAGGTAAACACCAGGTCCAAGGCATGTCCGCGGCTATGGGTTGGGCCAGACTTATTCAGGGACAGCCCCATGGAGGCCATGCTTTCCACGAAGTCCCGATTATATTTTATTTCAATACAGAGTCAATGCAATTGTCACCTATTTCTGAAATAAATCTACCTGAGCCAGATCACCTAAGTTTTTTTAAGGAATGGACTGCTAAGCATATTCTAAAACTTCAAGACATCTGCTCATTTTTCTTCTTCTCTGAATAGCCTTAACCTGGGGTACCTAGTTTGATCGACAAAGTTAAATGAATACAGATTTTCAGATATAAGTGCAATCAAGGCAAGATCAATCTTTTAGGTCCTAAAAGAGATCTTGGAACAATGATTCCATTTTGTACTTGCCTTTTGTCTTTAATTGTTGTAATTGAGATGCTACTTTTATTGTTTGCTTTATTATATATTTCAAGTAAGGATGTTTTAATGTTATTGTGTATTTTACTAATGGATCAATGTTATCATTGTAAACCACTTAGAAGTCATTTTGGCATGTAAGCCATATATATATTAACAATTAATCATTATAATAAAAATATGATATTTGTATTGAGAACTATGTAATATACTGTATAGCGCATCTTAAAATGCATTACTACAGATAGTTCGATTAATTAATTAGAAAAAGTGCTACATTTGTGTTTTGCCAACATGTCAATAATTTTAATAATAATACTTTATAAGCTGCTCATCTGACTGGGTTGCCCCAGCCACTTTGGGCAGTTTTCAACAAAATGTTATAACACAAAAAAACTCAAACATTAAAAACTTGACAGGGTTGCCTTCAGATGTCTTCTAAAAGTCAGATATATATTTATTTCCTTGACATCTGGAGGGAGGGCATTCCACAGGGCAGGTGCTACTACCAAGAAGGCCCTCTGCCTGGTTCCCTGTAACCTCACTTCTTGCAATGAGGGAACCGCCAGAAGGCCCTCGGAGCTGGATCTCGGTGTCCGGGCTGAACAATGGGCGTGGAGACAGGTATACAGGACCGAGGCCATTTAGGGCTTTAAAGGTCAGCACCAACACTTTGAATTGTGCTTGGAAATGTACTGGGAGCCATTGTAGGTCTCTCAGGACCGGTGTTATATGGTCTCAGCAGCCTCTCCCAGTCACCAGTCTAACTGCCGCATTCTGGATTAATAGCCACAGGCGCTCTAGCCATCTCAACAATTGTTTCATCGCTCTCAGCTCCGGGGAAACCACAGGGCTGTTCCGGGCTCCATGCAATTGGAGAGGGCGCTTCAGAGCCAGACAGTCAATAGCCCTGGTTAACTCCACATTCCAATGGGTCACCAGGGAATTAGTTGCATCATTAACATTATTAATCATTATTACAGTACAAATTTGGCCATAATACATGAACTGAACCTTCATATATAGTATCAGTTGTGGCCCCTTCAAAGGGAAGGCCTGCAATGTGAGATATTGCTTGAAGCTGATATCCAGTTGAATAATTAATAGTTAATCATGCTGTGGTTCTGTTATCCCCAAACTTGCCTCTTACTCTTTTGCCCACAAACAAGGTACCCCTATATCCTTCCCTGAGCTCCTCTCTTGTGACTGAGTTATGTGATCAGTGAAACAAACAGTAAAATCCTTTCTCAACTGTATCATGTCAGGGTATCAGTGAAGGATTTAATTTTGGAATGCTTTCCTGCATGAAAAATACCACAATGTTGCATGTAGACAACTAGCACATCACTGAGAAAGATTCTTACTGAGTTCTATTCCTAATGGCTATGTGTTTGACAAGAAAAAACTTCTATAAATGCTCCCCCACTGGCAGTCTTGCAATGACTGCCATGTCCATTTATTTTGTAGAAGGTGCTTTCAACTTGAACAATAAATAAGTTAAGGAATGTGTAGGACAGAAATTTGTTTATTAAACTGATATAGCTGCATTCATCTTCCTCCTCCTCTTCATAATTTTATTGTTTGTACCCCATTGTTTGACTGGGTTGCCCCAGCTCATAAATGCAGCATAAGCCAATCAAATGGCAGGGTGACCCAGCCCAGCCCTACCGTTAGGCAGAGTGAGGTGGCTGCTTCAGGCAGCAGAGCTGTGCAAGCCACATGATCTGCCTGCCCCACACTAAGGTGTGATGGTGGATGCTGTTCCATTGCCAGGGCTGAACTGAGATTCAGCTGCCAGTTTAGCCAGCTTTGGTACATGGAAGTAAGGTTTGCCATGTTGTCCTTCACCTCAGGCAGCAAGATGCCTTGGGTCAGCCCTCATGAGAATGAAAAAGATCTTTAGAGATAGATCTTCTGGATATGTTCTTTGTTAAGCTGTCTGGTGCATTTTGGCGATGCTTTAGCCAGCGAAGCTTGTTGACCTGAGCTTGTAGCCTAGACAGAGATGCACTTCTAGCACACAGTGTCCCGAAAGGCTGTACAGGTTTTCTCAGTTGTGCCTTCAAGCATCATTTTGGTTTCCTTATTTGTCTCGGTAGCAGGAGGTGTGGAAGAGGATTAGTAGTGATTTCCATTTTAGCTGACATTACTCAATTGCATGATTATATGTCCTCAGGAAGGGTTCTGTTGTTTTATTCAACGTGAGTGAAGGGGAAGACAAAATATCCCCATTGTCACTCCCGCATAGCCTTTTGAAAGGGTTCTGTTTGTGCAGCTCATCACTGCTGTAAGGGAGAAGGGAACCATGCAGCCAAGACTCACTTGTGCACAGTTCCCAGGCAGCTGGGCAGACATGCACTGAATCTGGTTTTTCTGTGCATAATGTCCTTAGACTCATAACTAGTAATCACTGGTTATGGTCAACATCTGAACACAACAGGAGATCTTTGGCATGAACAGTTCCTCCTTAAACTTACTTTGCAGCTGGAACAATAGCAGAAAAGATTTCAGTGAACAGCCTCTGTCAATAATGTGATGGGCTTTTGTTTTCTAGGAAGGGTGAATAGTCTCACAGAAAAAAGAACAAAGCGTATTCATTATGTTGCAATATTGCCACATGTTAAATGTCAAATAATTAAAGAGGATTTTCTCAGGGTTACCCTGCTGTGGGTTGCATACCAGTAAGGGGTGAGGTAGGAACCAGATCCCAAAGTGTGCAGGACATGTGGATCCACCCCTTTTATCCATTATTCTCTCGCCCATAAACACCCTTCACCTGTATGCATTCATTTACACACACACACACACACACACACACACACACACACACACTTTCTCCCTTCCCTTCCTAGCAAACACCAGTCTTGATCTCTCTGCCCTCTACACTGGCACCACTGTATTATTATTATTATTATTATTATTATTATTATTATTATTTCAATTAATTAATTAATTACATTTGTATACTGCCCTTGATCTGTAGATCTCAGGGCAGCTCACAGCATAAAAATACAAGATAAAAAGACAAAATATATTATAAGAACAAGAACAAAACCAAACCAACCAAAAATCCCCCTCCCCCTGACCCCCCTCCCACATGCACATATTAAAAGATATAGGATGTTAATCAGCCAAAGTCTGGTTGAAGAGGAATATTTTCACCAGGTCCCTAATGATGTATAATGAAGGCGCCAGGTGAACCTCCTTGGGGGGATGAGCCACTGCAGAAAAGGCCCCTTCTCATGTTGCCACTCTCTGGACCTCTTGTGGAGGGGGCACAAGAAGACGGGCCTCAGATGATGATTGCAGAGTCCAGGTAGGTTCATATGGAGAGAGGTACTGAGGTTCTGAGCTGTTTAAGGCCATTTAAGACTTTATAGATCAAAACCAGCACTTTGAATTGGGCTTAGAAACTATTTGGCCAGGCACTGCACCAAATTCTGCACCAGCTAAAGAGACAGCCATATGTAGAATGCATTACAGTAACCTAACCTAGAGGTTACCATAGCATAGACAACAGTAGTGAGGCTACCCCTGTCCAGATAGGAGTACGGTTGGGTCACCAGCCAAAGCTGGCTAATTGTCATAAGGGGTAAATAGGGGTGGGGGGGCGATGTGCACAAAAAGAAACAATAGCCATGCACCTCACTAATCACCCCCATATGGAAGGTTACCTTATTAAAAAAAAAGACTTGAAACCAATATAATAGTCTCCCCATAAGCCTAGTTGCTGTGAAGTGGGTATGTATGTAGATCACAGTATGCAGGGAGGGATGATTCTTCCCGCTCTAAAAATCACCCCCCCCCCCAGCAATTAGGCTTAGGGAAAAAAATTCCCCTTAGCATTAATACAAGCTATCCCCTAAAGGCTAATTAGCACGCCGTGAGGAGATCATAAGAATTGTAGAGTTGGAAGTGACGCCAAGGATCATAGAATCATAGAATCATAGAGTTGGAAGAGACCACAAGGGCCATCGAGTCCAACCCCCTGCCAAGCAGGAAACACCATCAGGGCACTCCTGACATATGGTTGTCAAGCCTCTGCTTAAAGACCTCCAAAGAAGGAGACTCCACCACACTCCTTGGCAGCAAATTCCACTGTCGAACAGCTCTTATCTCATCTAGCCCAACCCCCGCAATGCAGGAATCTCAGCTAAAGCATCCATAACAGATGACGATCCAGCCTCTGCTTAAAAACCTTCAAGGAAGGGGAGTCTACAACCTCCCAAGGGAGACTGTTCCACTTTCAAACAGCTCTTACTGCCAGAAAGTTCTTCCTAATGTTGAATCGGAATCTTCTTTCTTATACCTTGAAGCCATTGGTTCTGATCCTACCCTCCAGAGCAGGAGAAAACAGCCCTTGTGACAGCCCTTGTGATATTTGAAGATGGCTGTCATATCTCCTCTCAGTCTAAACATACCAGCTCCTTCAACTGCTCCTCATAAGGCTTGGTTTCCAGATCCTTGATCATCTTGGTTGCCCTCCTCTGCACACCTTCCAGCTTGTCAACATCCTTCTTAAATTGTGATGCCCAAAATTGGACACAGTTTCCCAGGTGTGGCCTGACCAAGGCAGAATACAGTGGCACTATTACTTTCCTTGATCTGGATGCTATGCTTCTGTTAATGCAGTCTAGAATAGCATTAGCTTTTCTTTTCTTTTGCTGCTGCCGCCTCACACTGTTGACTCATGTTAAGCTTGTGGTCCACCAAGACCCCTAGATCCTTTTCACATGTACTCCTAGTACATGTCGTCTTGCACTTAAGCTTCCATTTCTTCAGCCCTCTTTTAAAGTCATAACGTAGAAAGTGTGGCCAGCTGAATGTTTGCCAGTAATGTTTGGCTTGTCAGGAAGTAGTGATCCTGTGAGCGAGTATTGCTGGTTGGGGCCCCTCAGGCAGGTGGTAACAGTTAGTCCCCAAAGTAGGAGCATGTGATGGGGCTGGCTGGTTGCCAGCATCCCCCAGCCCCTATAAATCTTTGAGTTAAACTGCTGGGGGAGGGAGAGAACATGCCGTGTATTCGACTTGCTGTTTGATGTTCTGTAGCTGGTGCCTGATAAAGCCTGGTAACCCTTCCAGTGCCTGCGTGTGATTGATTAGTAGCTTGGGGGGAGGAGTCGGGAAAGCGACCCCCTCTTTGACATGCGCTGCTGGGGCTTAGGACTTGAGAAGGAAATGGACCGGCCTGGTCAGATCAGGTTTCTTTTCAAGTCCTGGAAGGAATCAGTACCCTGGACAGCTCCCAGCGAGCTCTGAAAAATGTTGCCCTAACGAAAACCTGAACTCTTCTGAGTTATGAAGGTGGGCAGTAACAGCTCTGCATTAAGCCTTATTGGTTTCTTCCATGACATGTACTTTTCTTTATTACACATTCAAATATAAACACACACACACACAGAGAATCTGAACAGCAAGCAGGAATCCAAGCCATTGTAGGGGAATTCCTTGGAAATGGGTTGCTTTGTAAATACCTTTCTAATTATGACCAGATAGGGATGTACAGGATAACTTTTGGTCTCTAATACATAGGTTTGCTGACAGAAAGCTGTGATTTGAATTAAAAGTTAACCCAAATAACCCCCTGCCCAACGGCAAGTTCAATATCCATCCCCTGTAGTTAACAGAGAAAGAGAAATACAATCTGGAATAGGAGCAGTAGTCACCCTATGTGGAAAGAGCTTTTAAGCTCTCCACCTTGCTTGCTGGGTAGGAAGCGCACTGGCTCTGCTAGGGGTTGGGAGTTTCAGTATGACAGTCCTGCTTTAAGGCGATTTTTACAGGCGTATTCTGATACACAGGTTCTGCTTGTGAATGGCAACACTGGGCCATTGCAGACTTGAAGGAACCTTGCACGGTGGGTACAAAGGTAGTTGTTCGTTCCCTGACAAAATGTCCTTGGATGTGATTCAAATAATTTGTTTAGCAAAATGAACAGGAACCATTCTTCTGGGAAGAAGTCTTCTATGAATGTCCAAACTGGCAAATTCACAAAAGTCTTACCTGAAGAGCAGATTTGTACAACACGGTAACCAGCCAAACATGCACAAATTGAGCAGGATCATGGCTGAAAAGCAGAGAAAGCAGGGCTTATCTGTGGCTTGTGACTTCTATAAATCTACGTCATTTAAATATTTGTCTCTTTTAGTGCTTTTTCTTTGTGTATGAGCATGCACTGTGGCTGGGTCAGCATTTAGCGCTTAAAGTTTGGCTATTCCTGGCCTCAAAATCAGGGAGCATATAATGCAATGCTCACAATCAATTTCTAGTGGAAAGCTTGTCTTAAAAAATAATAATAGGGAAAATATAATTATTAGCGATCCTTTCAAAACGGGACCTGCAGCATAACATTTTAGGGTGACTGCTATTCAGGATTCCATCCACTACCCATGTCCTTTTCATGATATTCTATCTGCTCTCCCTTTCCCCAGTTTTCTACTGTTTGGAAAACTGTGTGTGGAGCTCCCACTTCTGCATGAGAGAGGGGAGCTGTGGAGGCAGGACCCACTGGAACACACAATTCCCCCTCCAGATAGACATTCACATATTGACTCCTGCCTTTGTGTATGTAGGCAATGTGCTTAGGCTAATGGTGCCTTGCCTCATCAGTCGATGATTGGCTAACAGTTGACCACAAAGAGAGATCATGTGTCGTAATCAACTTCTCCTTAAGTGAATGAACAATAGGGAAAGAGATTTCAATGAGCTTACAAGGGACAACATTAACAGTCTCTGACAATAACGTGATGGGCTATTTGTTTCCAGGAGGAAAGAAGAGAGTGGCTTCATTATGTTGCAATGTTGACTTAAGCTGGTATGTTTGAGAATTCAAAAGCATACTTCAAAGTAATAACATAGGAAGTTTTCTAAGTTATCTAAGTGCTTGCCAACAGTGTTCTGCAAACAGAACTCACAAAGCTCTATTCTCCAGGACCAGCTCTGCCATGAGGCATGGTAGGTTTCTTGGCTCAGGCAGCACTTTGAACATTAAGGAGTCTCTGCAGGAGTTATCATCAGTTTTGATCATTTTTTGAACATTCCACTGTGCTTTTATTTGTACAATGAATCCAGCAGTTTTTAGTCACATTTTTCCTCCCAGTGGATCATTAAATGTGATAGTTGCGTTGATTAATTGTTGCTTCAGATTAGGAGCTGTAATTCATATTTGTCAATCATGAACATTCAGCAAATCATTGGTCACATAATTATATCCATCTGATTCTGTGACTTTTGTAGTTGCTATTAAGACTCTGCGCAGCCCCCTCCATCTGACCTGCACCCTTGATTGAGGGGACCCGAATCAGGTAGACCTGCCTTGGGGCTACCTGACAATCACCTGCCCCAGATCCAGTCCTGAATTAGTTTGGGGGGCAGGGCTATTGCTTAATTGGTTTTTTAAAAAACATAATTAAACATATAGCCTATAAAGAGACCTTATTAACTTGCTCCCTTTGCTGGGATATCTTTAGGAGAATAAATGGCGAAAGAGTAAACCCTACACAAATCCAGGGTGGAGTCCCTAAGGCAGTTGTGTGGCGCTTTGTATGCCTCCTTCCGGCAACTCCTGCAGCCAAGCTGGTGCTCCAGCTTCCCCTGTAAGCGAGGCTGACAAGGGCCCAGGACCTCCAGACACACTGCCCAGGCTTGCAGTCTCTTCCATTGTCTCTTGACCAGTGGCAGCGTGTCCCCCACTGATGTCTAGGGTGGGTGTGCTGGGGGGCAGGTGCACCGCCGGAGAGACCCCTACCCACTGGAGCTAAGTGGGGCCACGCTGCCCAGATATGCAGCGGGAAACCTGGGTGGCTGACATGGCTAATGCCACCCTGTTTTGAGGGGCTCATTCATGGCACCCTGCGAGCCCAGCGCCACTTTGCAAGACCCACAAAAACAGCGCTGGGGTCCCAAGATGCTGTGAGCTGTTGCGTCCTTCTCAAGGCACCCTCCAGCTGGAGGACAGTGTGAGACGGATGCAACAGCTCATGCTGTGGCAGGGTGCCATGAGGAATGTGCCCCCCAAACTGTGCCCGGGGCAACAACCCTCCCCCCCAGCCATCTCACCCAATGCCACTGCTCCAGCTGGAGGCCACAACAGCTCATGGCGCCCTGCGCCCCCAGCACTGTTCTAGAAAGCCTCGCAAAGCAGCACTGGGCTTGCAGAGTGCCGTGAGTGTGCCCCTCAAAGCAGAGGGGCGTCAGCCATCTGGGCTCCCCACTGCATGGCTGGGCAGGCAGCACAGTGTGGCCCCACTTAGCTCCACATCAGCAGAAGCCATCTGCTTCCCTTTCCCTGGCACCCCTGCTGGCACCGATCCAGCAGTCACCCACTGCTCTTCATGCATGCTCACATGCACTTCCAGTTCCTCCTGTTCCCCAAATCGAGACAGCTCATCCTTCTCCAAGATGCCACCTTCCCTCTTGCCTTCAGCTACAGACTGCCTTTCTTCACTGTCTAAGCCCCTCAGCTGCTCTTCCACACTCTGGACCTCCAGCTGGGGTCTTGGGTCTGTTGAGATGCAATTGACGGGGGCAATTGGCAGGCCCCCAGTTGGCTCCAGGCCACTGGCCGGCAGCCGGGCGAACTCCGGTTCTTGAAACTGTGACTCAAGCCTCAGAAACCTTTAGAGACTGAGCACGCAAGCCAGCAGAGTTAAGAACTCTTTGCAATGGAAGAGCAGACAGAGACATATGTAAGGATATTTACAGGCATTTTATTCAGCAACAGGACAAAGAAAAACATGTCTGCTCCCCTTCGTGTCCAAGCAAAAACCCATAAGCACAAAGCAAAAGCAATACACAAACGGAGGTTCCCAGCAAGCTGTGCTGGAATGTAAACAGACATGTGACATACAACAGCTCCACACATCTGTTTAGGTGGAACGGAACATCAATATCCTAACAGGGTGACCCCCTTGCAGGATTTTGTAAGGCAGGACTCTCCCCTCACATGCAATCGCAGTTTTCTCCCCAAGGAGGCTTCTCATGCACTCTGCTTGCAGTTGCTTCATTTCACCGGACCAATAGTTCTGCCCCTGCTCCATTTTCTCAAACTGCTCCTTCTGCTGGCTTGGCTGCTCCAGTATCAACTTGAACTGCTCAAGGTGTGTTGCTGTTTCTCCCTCCCTCCCTCCCCCTCCTTTTTCTGCCCCTTTTACTTCAGGCACACATTGCTCACAGGCCTTTTCCACTCGGAAACACAGATCCCACCTTGACGCCAGTGTGACAGGCCACCCCAATCTTTGCCTAGTGGTGTGGGGTGTCATGGGCATTGGCACTTGACCTGTTACCCAAAATGGGCCCCCTCTCCCCACCATCTTCCTTCCCAACCATGGACATTCCCCATAAGCTTGGTTTCACTTACATATTTATATTTACTGTAAGAAGAACACTGTAAATAGTGAGGTTGGAGGGAAATGAAATAAATGGGAAAAGGCACTTTATTTTGAATCTGGTGCATAATGTGACCAGCATCTTATCTACTATCAGTTTTTTTTTCTTTTTACAATTAAAAGGAACATAAATTTTAGAAAATAAATAAACAAAATACCCAGCACCCCACTCCACCTCTTTTCCTCTTTTCTTCCTAATGTCTCAACGAATGAAACTGATTTGTAAAAATGTTACATGGGGGTGGGGGGAGAATACGAGAGAGAGAGAGACATTGCACACATTTTTGTAAATCTAGAAAATCTTTAATAAAAACAAACAAACAACAACAACAAAATAAAGTAAAGGGACCCCTGACCATTAGGTCCAGTTGTGACTGACTCTGGGGTTGCGGTGCTCATCTCGCTTTATTGGCCAAGGGAGCTGGCGTACAGCTTCCGGGTCATGTGGCCAGCATGACTAAGCCGCTTCTGGCGAACCAGAAACGCCGTTTACCTTCCCGCCAGAGCAGTACCTATTTATCTACTTGCACTTTGACATGCTTTCGAACTGCTAGGTGGGCAGGAGCAGGGACTAAACAACGGGAACTCACCCCGTCGAGGGGATTCAAACTGCCGACCTTCTGATTGGCAAGTCCTAGGCTCTGTGGTTTAACCCACAGCGCCACCCGCGTCCCTAAACAACAACAAAATACCCAGCACCTATTTTATTCATAGTACAGTGTCCCTCACTATCTCTTACACTTGCTAAAAGCTAGAAATGAATTGAAGTTTTAACATATATTAGCACACCTCTGGTCTTAGCTGTCACACAAGAAACATAGATTTGCACTAGCTAAGGGGGTTTCATATAGTCTTGTTGAACCTCTTTCATGTGAGTGTCTGCAGAAATATTTTATTGCCTTTTCCCTTTTTCAAGAACTGCATAATCTGCATTCTTTTAACTGAAGGGTTAAGTCCTTTGACACGATGATTGGCATCCAGTGTCTGCCCATTTGCACAATGGAGCCTCCTTTCTACAACAATAGTTCCAGTTTCTTTTCTCTCCCCTCCAGCTGCTCAGATGCCTCCAAAATCTGTTCTGGAGTAGATTGTAGGGCACAGAAGGTTGAAGGGATGGGGGGAGTCGAAAGAGAAATCCCATTTCAGAGGATACCTGCGTGCACTGCATTGGCTCGCACCCCAAGACTCAAACATTTCATTTCACTCATATTTTTTTCTTAACAATATATTAGGGGAAAAAATATCAGTGATAACTGATTTTTCTTTAACATTATTTCTTTAATATATTTTGATTCTCTTCTGCTTCCCAGGTCAAGCCTACTGACTCTCAGACTCCCTCCAACACTGTCATTGCCATCAGTTTGCAACTAATTTTTCATACTTAAGTCAATTAAATATAATTTTGGGATATTTGAAAAATTAGTGATAGTACTACGTTGGACAAATGGAATATGTGAATCATTTAATGCTTTAATCTCAGTTTGATTTAGCTCAGAGTAACAGGAAATGTCTGCTAGGAAGTTGGTCACATTACCATCAATTTTAATATCATTAAGATGTTGGATGACTCTTAAAAACATGTCTCTTGAGTTAATGCTCTGAAATATATCTTGACTATCTCTATCTAGCTTGTATGCACTATTTTTGAATTTAAATAGTAAGCTGCAGCAATAATTTTATTAGCCAAATCTACTCCTGCTATGGAAACAATTAAGTCAACGCGATAAGAAACTACATTATCTCCTCCTGCTTTTTCAGTTATCCTTTTAATCTTAATGCAGTCTTTTCTACTATTTCCCATTTGTTCTAAGTGGTCTCCCATTCTATCAATAAATTGTTTGTTTGTTCCTTCATTAGCTTCGGTCATCACTAGTTTGGTCTGTAGGTTGCATACTTCATCTTTCCTTCTATTCAGCTCCTCATTAATAAACAGTGAAATCTGTTTTCCAGTCACTAATTGTTTTTGTAGCCTTCCAGTGCCTACAGGCTACTTTGCTGAAAATAGGAGGAGGTAAGAGGACTAAATTCAGTCCCCTTAGTGACCCTCCCAAACAGGTCCTTGACATTATTTTAATTCCTTTGGAAAGTGTTCTGTGTGCACAGCTACATCTACTGGTTAGGAGTGGAGAAGAACAATGTGGGCAGCATCCATTTAAGCCCACAGTTCCCTATCCAGTTGAACATACAGGCTGGTCAGAGTAATCAGTGTCATAGAATCATAGAATTGTAGAGTTGGAAGGGACCCAGAGGGACACTTAGTCCAACCCCCTGCAGTGCAGGAATGTCAACTAAAGCATCCATGACAGGTGGCCTTCCGACCTTGGAGAGTCTACCACCTTCCAAGGAAGTCCGTTCCACTGCTGAACAGCTCTCACCACCAGAACGTTCTCCCTCCTTTCTTGTAGCTTGAATCTGTTGGTTCAGGTTGTACCCTCTGAAGTAGGAGAAAACACTCTTCTTTTATCCAGACTTGCCACATCCAGCTTTAGCCTTTTCCCCAAGCCACATCAACGAATGACTGGTTAACAGTGATGAGAGCATTACTGGTGGAGGAGATTTCAGTGAGCGTACATGGGGAAATAGCAGCCTCTCTCAATAATGGGATGGGCTATTATTTTCCAGGAAGGGGGAATATTTTTACTCGTTTGGAGGGCTTTTTTTGGGGGTGATCTACACGAAGGGGAAAGTAGCCATTAGTTTTCTGGTGACAAATGGCAACAATGCCTGGTTGTGTGGTGTGATAGTCCCCCATTGAGATCAATCAAAGCAATAATTGGACAGGTTGTGAAACCTGTTTCCTTTTGCCTGCTCATCCCTGGGGGCCGCAAACCTGGGGGCTTACTGGACCTATCTATGTTTGTTATGATATAGTTCAGATCTTCAAACAATAGAGGTATATTCACTTATGCCCCTATGACTGCTTGTTCTAAGGACGGTTTGTTCATCTGTTGGCACACTGCTTCTTCTTAGCTACTTAGATATATTTTGCATCCTAGGCATACAATTAGTTTGGCTGGAGGTAGGGTGTGTGTGTGTGGCGGGGATCTTTCTGCTTTTCCTTCTACATTCAGAAGTTTGTCTCCACCTTTTGGCCTTATAACCCCCTTCTTTACATGCCATATTGATTATATAGAGAAGGAGAGGGGGCACTGTTTGGTAGCTCCCTTGTTTCAGTTGTGTACAAAAAGTCAAAGGGTGCTTAAAGGTAAAGGTAAAGGTACCCCTGCCCGTACGGGCCAGTCTTGACAGACTCTGGGGTTGTGCGCCCATCTCACTTAAGAGGCCAGGGGCCAGCGCTGTCCGAAGACACTTCCGGGTCACGTGGCCAGTGTGACATCGCTGCTCTGGCGAGCCAGAGCCGCACACGGAAACGCCGTTTACCTTCCCGCTGGTAAGCGGTCCCTATTTATCTACTTGCACCTGGAGGTGCTTTCGAACTGCTAGGTTGGCAGGCGCTGGGACCGAGCAGCGGGAGCGCACCCCGCCGCAGGGATTCGAACCGCCGACCTTTCGATCGGCAAGTCCTAGGTGCTGAGGCTTTAACCCACAGCGCCACCTGCGTCCCCAAAGGGTGCTTACACTGAGCTTATTTATTTGGGAATTGATGTAGGTTCTGTAGGGAGGGTCTTCGTTTGCCTAAACTAAAAGCTATAGCTCTTCAGGAGATATAAACAGACTGTACAAGAGCCTTTCTTTGGAATTGCCTATATACTGCACACAACACTAATGTCTCAGAACAAATTTAACTAATCTGTAGAAAACGCAACCGGAAAAAAGAGACAATGCACATACTTTTGTAAACCAATTAGCACACTGTGGAGAAGCCTAGACCTGGGCTGCATCTACACAGCTATAAAAAACACTCTGAAAATGTTCTGAAAAAACAGTTTTAAAGTCCACAATGGAAAATTTCATAGAGTTCCAATTTCAGCTCTACTGCGCCATCTGGTGTCACAGTGTTATAACACATTACAACAACAATTTTTTTAAACTATAGCTGAGTCCCTGATATATACATTTGCAATGTTCAGGGACTGCTTAATATGAAAGAACATTAAACAATGCAACCATTGTCCCAGTCATACAGTACGCTGATGTTATCATGTGTTTTGGCTCAGCGTTCCCAATGTAGCAGTGCAAATGCTAAACAGTCAGTGTGACTTAAAGCACATTTAGGTATCTGCTGGATATCTTCTGCATGAGGCTGACTGCAGCATTTTGATGATGTTATAGCTATTAAATGTCAGCATGACCACCATGAGCTTGCTCTGCAGAACAGCCAGAAAGATGGCATCAAACACAAATGGACTTATGGCACATGGTGTTCTGAGGGGTTGGCTGGCTGTTGTTTCTTCGATTGGCATTTAAGTTTCCCTATTTGCATCACAGGGAGCAGGCATGGAAGGGGGTCATTACTGATGCCTCATGCTCTACCAACTCAGCTACTCTCTTTATTTTCAATTTATTTCATTATACACAAACACACATCTCCTGTTTTTCAGTTAAAAAAATATTCATGGTGCTTAACAAACAAGTTAACACACAAAATAAATCACTCATAATTTATTACTAATCGATCTTTATTTACTAATGAATACATATTCCCTGTAGGGCCTCCAAGCGTCACCCCCAGGAATGGGAAGGCTGATGTAGGAGCAGTCAGTCAGTCAAATACCCTGTTCCCTTTCCATAAAGAGTTTTATAGGGAATCTATCTAAAAACAGCAATACCTTTTCCCCTGGTTTCAGAACTGAGAAAAAAAAAACCAGATGGAAATGCAGCCAGCTAATTTGCACAATCCCAAAGCATGGGACACAGGTGGCGCTGTGGGTTAAAGCCTCAGCGCCTAGGGCTTGCCGATCGAAAGGTTGGCGGTTCGAATCCCTGCGGCGGGGTGCGCTCCCGCTGCTCGGTCCCAGCGCCTGCCAACCTAGCAGTTCGAAAGCACCTCCGGGTGCAAGTAGATAAATAGGGACCGCTTACCAGCGGGAAGGTAAACGGCATTTCCGTGTGCGGCTCTGGCTCTGGCTCTGGCTCTGGCCAGAGCAGCGATGTCACGCTGGCCACGTGACCTGGAAGTGTCTCCGGACAGCGCTGGCCCCTGGCCTCTTAAGTGAGATGGGCGCACAACCCCAGAGTCTGTCAAGACTGGCCCGTACGGGCAGGGGTACCTTTACCTTTAAAGCATCTGAGTGAATCACCTAAAGTGTTTGTAGTTCTACAGTGTCCTGTAGCAGCCATTGTGAAATAAATAAAATGAACAAAAAGTGAAATAAAGGACTTCAAATCAAGTGTTTGTTTTGCTGCTCAATGACTGGGAACAATTTTGGTCATGAGGCAATGTCAATGTCAGCATCATCAAGTGCAAAAAGCCTGAGTTAAACAATTGCTTATACATCCTTTTGGTCTTCTCTGATAGTTTTCCCATTCATTAGAACAATAGACTGATAAATCTGGAGGTAATCCTGCAAATCTTTTTTTTAAATAACCTAGGAATTTCATTTGTTTTGCCTGAGCTTATGAGGATCATGAGATCCTCTTGAAATATATCCACATCCCATCCTCTATTTGCTCAGTTTTGTTCCCTTGTGCATTGTAGTTGCTCAAGCTTCTAGCGCAAGCATTTTCTTCTTTTTAGGAAGATCTGATGCCATTTGGAACTTTTCACACACCTGATCTTCAGGTATAATTAAGGGTTTTGATGCTGAAATGTCTTTTATTAGGCATTGTTGAATAAATAAAACAAGCAAAAAGTGAACAAAGGACTTCAGATCAAGTGTTTTTTTTCGGTGCATAATAATTGGGAACAGTTTTGGTTATTCACTTTACTGTTGTCCTTTTAAAACAAGTAATGCTACATGGTGTATAAAATTACAGTCTGACTACCCATTGCACTTAGCAGAGAAGAGTAGCAATGTGTAAGCCAGATGTGGGCTATTAAGAGTTTTAAAGCTCCCCTGGAAGCAGGCAGAAAGCTGGAGAGGATCACAGGCAAACACACAGCGAAGCAGGAGCTGCCTTGGCTGCATTTTGTTATTTCTCTCTGCTTCCTACTCTATCCCCTTTCTGCCTCTTACAAAGGAGAGGTAAGACAAGCAGAGGAAACAGAAGTCCCATTGTGCCAATGGAGCTCTGCGCCTGGATACAAGGCAGTTGTGAATGCAAGTCTGGCCCCTAGCTTTGCTTAAGAAGCCAATTAAAAAGCCTAAGGGCCTTAGCAGGAAGTGAATGGTGAGCAATTCCTATAAGGTTTGATACACCTGTATTGCATCTGCTAATATTGCATGTGCAAAGTTCAGCTGCCTTACACAGCATGGGATGATTAGCTCACCCAGCTCAGTATTGCCGACACGGGCTGGCAGCAGCTTTCCAGGGTCTCCGATAAAGAGAAAGATGTGGGAGAGGGAGGCTTAGTGGTTTGTGGTTCTTATTCTTGTTTTTATGGTGTACTTTGCATTTTATTATTTTTATTTTTTGTAAACTACCCTGAGATCTGCAGATGAAGGGCAGTATACGATTTTGATAAATAATGATTACAATTTTCCTAATGAGGGGGTATGGTCACTGCCAGGGCAAAACTGCCCAGACATCCCACAGGCACTTCACAGCCTTTTGCTGCCTTTCCTGTTTGACAATGCCTTTCCTGTATACCCATGTAAACTTATTCCACAATATACCTGTTATTTGACATGACATGAGAGCCTTTGCTTTTATGGAACGTATCATTCATGGATCACAAATGTAGCAGAAAATGTGGGTGGAACCTTTAATCAAATAACAAAAAGCAAACATTCTTATTAAAGGTTAAGTCAACACAGTTTTCAAATTAAAGGACAAAGATGAATAGTTCAATCATAAATAGGGCTGTAATAAAACCTCTTACAAACATCCTCAGGTTAAGCAGGCTATTCAGTAACCTTGTAGCCCCCAATTTGTATGCATTTGCAGCTGAGGAAGATATTTAATAAATCTGATGGACTCTAGCATACCTTCCAACATTTCTCTGATGAAAATTTTATTAGTTATTTAGTCATTTTGTTGTGTCCAACTCTTCGTGACCCCATGGACCAGAGCACGCCAGGCCCTCCTGTCTTCCACTGCCTCCCGCAGTTTGGTCAAACTCATGTTAGTAGCTTCGAGAGCACTGTCCAACCATCTCGTCCTCTGTCGTCCCCTTCTCCTTGTGCCCTCCATCTTTCCCAGCATCAGGGTCTTTTCCAGGGAGTCTTCTCTTCTCATGAAGTGGCCAAAGTATTGCAGCCTCAGCTTCAGGATCTGTCCTTCCAGTGAGCACTCAGGGCTGATTTCCTTAAGAATGGATACGTTTGATCTTCTTGCAGTCCATGGGACTCTCAAGAGTCTCCTCCAGCACCAGAATTCAAAAGCATCAATTCTTCGGTGATCAGCCTTCTTTATGGTCCAGCTCTCACTTCCATACATCACTACTGGGAAAACCAGAGCTTGAACTATACGGACCTTTGTTGGCAAGGTGATGTCTCTGCTTTTTAAGATGCTGTCTAGGTTTGTCATTGCTTTTCTCCCAAGGAGCAGGCATCTTTTAATTTCGTGACTGCTGTCACCATCTGCAGTGATCATGGAGCTCAAGAAAGTAAAATTGCTCACTGCCTCCATTTCTTCCCCTTCTTTTTGCCAGGAGGTGATGGGACCAGTGGCCATGATCTTAGTTTTTTTGATGTTGAGCTTCAGACCATATTTTGCGCTCTTCTCTTTCACCCTCAATAAAAGGTTCTTTAATTCCTCCTCACTTTCAGCCATCAAGGTTGTAACATCTACATATCTGAGGCTGTTGATATTTCTTCCAGCAATCTTAATTCCGGTTTGGCATTCATCCCGTCTAGCCTTTCACAGGATGAATTCTGCATATATGTTAAATAAGCAGGGAGACAATATACAGCCTTGTCGTACTCCTTTCCCAATTTTGAACCAATCAGTTGTTCCATATCCAGGTCTAACTGTAGCTTCTTGTCCCACACAGAGATTTCTCTTTGCTGCCAAGGAGTGTGGTGGAGTTTCCTTCTTTGGAGGTCTTTAAGCAGAGGCTTGACAACCATATGTCAGGAGTGCTCTGATGGTGTTTCCTGCTTGGCAGGGGGTTGGACTCGATGGCCCTTGTGGTCTCTTCCAACTCTATGATTCTATGATTCTCAGGAGACATCCTATTCCATAATGATAGTTTTACTATTTATACCCCATGCATCTTAGTGGGTTGCCCTAGTCACTCTGGGTGGCTTTCAACATATATAAAAACACAATGAAACATTAAACATTAAAAAAAAACTCCCTTTACAGCATTGCCTTCAGACGACTTGGGGGTTAGATAACTCCATACCCTCCAGCATTTCTCCAGTGAAAATAGCGACATCCTATGGAAAATGGGACATTCTGGAATCAAATCAGAAACCAGGCTTCTCTAAATCAGGGGCATCCCTGGAAAATAGGGACACTTGGAGGGTCTGCTCTAGTCAACTAATGCTTAAGCCATAATAAAACTGTTTGCCTTTAAGGTGCCACAAGACTCTTTCTTGGTTTTGCTGCAGCTCAGATGGGCACAGCTTCCCCTCTGGACATTCCAAATATTGATCCTCTCTCTCCAGGTTAGATTTGGTATTTGGATTACAGAACAGAAATACAAAAGATCGGCCTTGGCCCAGTATACCCGAAGGAGCGTCTCCACCCTCATTGTTCAGCCCAGACATGGAGGTCCAGCACCGAGGGTCTTCTGGTGGTTCCCTCATTGCGAGAAGTGAGGTCGTAGAGAACCAGGCAGAGGGCCTTCTCAGTAGTGGCGCCCGCCCTGTGGAACACCCTCCCATCAGATGTCAAGGAGGTAAAGCTTTTAGAAAACATCTGAATTCAGTCCTGCGTTGGGAGGCTTTCAGTGCTTGATGCTTTGTAGTTTTAGATATTGTGCTGGGCCCAGGGGTTAACCCGAGCATCACGGTCCAGGTCCAGTCCCAAATCCAAGGATTCCACGAGGAGTCAATCCAACAGGGCCAAGGCAGGAAACCAGGTTAGGTTAGGCACAGGGTAACAGGCAGGTTCCAGCAAGCAGCAGTGTTGCTCATGCAACCTGGGGCAGGGTCCAGCAGACTGGGGTAATGGCTGGTCCTGATCCCCCGGTGACTCACCTCCCTGTCTCACCCGAAGGTGAGCACTCCTCCTGCGAGTACTCAGGTCTCTCCTTCTCTCAGACCTGAGTCTGTGCAGCTCGGGAGACGTCGGTGGGTTACTAGACCCAGAAGCCATCTCAGCCTAACCCTAACCCTGACCCAGCTGGTAGTGGAGCAGCTGTAAGTGATGGCCCAGCTGAAGGCAATGAGGTCATCCCTGCATCTGGAGCCAGGGCAGGCTCAGGTCCCTGACTCGGCTCAGCTGGTGCTTGTTGCAGGGGAACCTGTGCAGACTGGGGCTCTTCAGAATCAGGCCCCAGACTTGGTTCAGATGCCACCTGAGGCAGAGGATCCAGTGCAGACCGAGACTCCTCTGGTTCCGAGTCTGAGCCCTTGTCCCAGGCCATCACAGATATACTGTAAACTGCTCAGAGTGGCTGGGGAAACCCAGCCAGATGGATGTGGTAGAATTATAATTATCATCAGGCTCAATTCACTTGCTAGACCTAATGGCAAGGTATTGAGGGGTCTTTATCCAACATTCCTCAGGACCATGGGTAGGAAAACTAAGGCCCGGGGGCTGGATCCAGTCCAATTGCCTTCTAAATCCAGACCACGGATGGTCCGGGAATCAGCGTGTTTTTACATGAGTAGAATGTGTGCTTTTATTTAAAATGCATGTCTGGGTTATTTGTGGGGCATAGGAATTCATTCATTATCCCCCCCCCAAAATATAGTCCAGCCCCCCACAAAGTCTGAGGGACAGTGGACCGGCCCCCTGCTGAAAAAGTTTGCTGACCCCTGCTCAGGACCCTATAATACAGAGGCACTTCCAGTCTGTTCTAGTTTTAATTTGTTTTTATCTGAATAGTTTTAAAGTTTTAATGTCAGTTGACTCTTCATATGTGTATAGCCAGGCATCCATTGCTCCCAGAATCTTGTTTTCTTCACTTCCTTGTGGATGGCGTTCATTACATACCAAAGTCACAGAGCAAATAGTGGCAGCCGAGTGAAGAGCTGCTCAGGGGCAGTCAGTGTAGGGAAAAGAAAAGTCATTCAAAGCACTTGAGCATGTGCAGAGCTCTGCAGGGAACTCCTGTCCTTTGTGCCCCCTTCCACTATTGGAACAGTTGAAGTTAGAAGTTGTATTCTGAAGGGGTCGGACAGGGTTCAAAAAGTATGAGAAACACTGCCATATAGAAATCCCTATTAGGAGGCAAACAATCACTTTACTTTAGGGCAAAAGTAGATAACACACCCTAGACATTCCACTATTTTTAAACGTCAAACACCATTTCTAACCATTGGAGTTCATTTGTTTGCTGTGACATGCTTAACTGAGCAAATAGCGTGAGGCGAGTTTCTCAAAGAACATTATATATGTTTTATAGGAGCAAGTATTTTATCTCTCCCCTGGACTTTTACAAGATGGTTTTTGTCTTTTAGTAAAGAAACAGTCATTCCTTTTAGACAGCTAATAAAACATAGTGTGGTTTCCATTTATAACTTGTATAATGAACAACAGTGTATTACAGAAACCTCCAATAACTCACACATTACTGTGGAGTGAGCATTTCCCTTCCCCCTGATGGATTCTCCTCTTGCGTGGCCTCAATGTGTTTCTGAGGTGTTTTTTGTTGGGCACTCTGAGCCCCTTCAGATTATCTTTGCTTAATACATTCAAGCAATGGAGATCTCTGTGTGTTTTCTGCATGGAAATAAGCTGTGAATAAGCCCCTTCTTCTCTACATAACATTCATGTGGTATTTGTACTCTTCACCTCCACCCATCCTCCATAATTTTATACAAGTGATCAAAAATACTGACATTTCGCTGTCATCCATTATTACCAGGAAACATCTTATTGGTCCTCCTGCCCATGGAAAATTATATTAAACCAAATATCAAGCATAGTTAGTCTTCTTTCTTATGAAAGCAGTAAGACAAATAGTTGCTTCCCTTCCCTTCCACCATAGAAACTTGGACCCAAAATGAGCAGAATGTAGCACTTATGGAACACTTGACTCACCATCAGAAGGTGATAAAAGGAATAAGAAAGAAATATGGGGTTGACTGTATGGTCTCGATTTATACCATTTCCCTTCTATCTCAATCTCAGCAGCTGCTATAGAGAAATCATCTTACTGCTATAGATTGAAATATGCCTAATGGATGCGAGCTGAATTTGCAACGTAAAAGATTCTCTAAGTCTGTTTTGGATGACTGGATACAAGACTTAACATCTGCATGTGTATTTGCCTTGGAAGACAACACTTTGTGTTTGGTAACTGTTTTTTAAATTTTCATAAAGTTGATTAAAAAAAGAAAAGAAAAAGAAATACTGATGTGTATGTGGATCATACACAAAAGCTGAGTTTTAGATCCATGTTCTGATTTCCACATAGCCTTGGAAAACCTCTCAGCTCTCAAACTTTTCTGCATATCAAAATTATATAGGGGGAGATAAGAAGCTGCAAGGGAAATGATTGGGTGCCACCTAGTGGATGTTCAGTTACATTTCACCCATATATATATATATATAAAATTCACCACCCAAATGCAAGATGCTGTGTCATGGTTCAGTTCGTTTTGGATTTTACAAGAATTTGGGGGACTTTCTGCTGGTAGGTGGGGAACCCCTCTGTGGGCAGATGTGGGAGCACTAGACCAGAGGAATGGTGGCAGGGCTGAGTAGAGAGATGCTTTCACCCAGTCCAACGCCACTTACCTGGGACAAGGAGGATTTGCTCTGCTGTTTTCCCATAGTCTTATTTGTTTTACAAGATCAGACAGAATAGCTAGGTGGTTTCTTGCCCTGGAGTAGAACAACTGCAGTTTTGTTGAGGACTAGTTTGTTGCTTGTGAAGACCCCCAAAACCACCTCCCAAAATAAATACACAGAATTTTAGTTTAAGGTTTTTGGCAATAATCTGGCCACAACTTTATTGAATTACAGCATGTGAGTGGTTGCCTAGGCATTGGTTCCTGACTACCTGACCCTGCACTGTGGCAGGAACAGGACTGACAACTGGACACCACCAGAGGTCAGTAAGGGAAAACATTGTGTGGACAGGCGGAGTCCCCAGATCCCGAGCAGTCTCTCCCCCCCCCCGTCATGTGGAATAACGACTCAAGACAACGTGCTATGGGATTAAATTGGCCACAACTTTATTAAATTTCAAATGTCTCAGGCATTGGGCGTTCTCCCTCCCCAGTCCCCAGTTGGGGACCTAGGGAGCATCAGGGTTATCCAGTGTGTGTGGGGGGGATGGGCCGGCTCTGGAGAACATATGTTCAAGCAGAGATGGCCGCCCCTGTTACGCCGCCGCCGCCGCAGGGGAGAGCAATGACGACCTTTTGGCGTACGGTCAAAGCCTCCCTTCAGAAACCCCTTTAACGGGGAACCCTGGTATCACTGCCGCAAAGAGGAAGGTGGACTAAAGGATTCCGCCCAAGGCCTGATACTGCCAAAGTTGTGACGTTTTGCTATGGGAAAGGCGAAACCTGCCAATGCAGGGAAATTCTTTTCTGGCCCTTTAACAGTGACCTTAACGTAGCATACCTGTGGAGAAAGGTTAACCTGCAAAATAAGACATTAACTGAGGGTGGGTAGGGTGGGAGAAGCTCTGGAGCCAAGTGAGGATTCTCAGGTAAGATCCTCCCTCTATTGTGTGGGCAGGTAATCCCTCCCCCACCTGGCCTGGTCTCCTTGGCAACGCTTCCCCCAGGTGGGATTGGACAACTGACTGGCACGGAGTTGAGTGCAGGCTCCAGTTCACCCCATATGCTCCCAGGGACTCTGGCGTGGCCCTAACCTCTGAAAGGGGATCGGACAAAAGCAAGGCGAGTTCCGGGATTTCTTTAACCGAATTCCCTAGCAGCAGCAATGGAGGGGCAGGCACAGCCAACCACTTCCCCTCCGCAAAACACTGAACCACCGCCTAACCGCCAGCCTTACAAAGTTGTGACAATTTGCTGCATGGTAGGCAAAAACCAAGTGGCACCAGCCAATCAGCCAAATGGCAAAATTCCTACCGGGCCCCTGCTCCAAAACAGATGACCCCTAGACAGGCATAGCAAGGCCAGAAGAACAGCCCTAAATATAGGGTTAGGAGGGTAGGTGATCTGATGTACGGCGCAAGAAAGAGAAAGCTCCCAGCAACATGCAGCAGCTTAAATAACCCCTTGGTAGCCAATAGATGACCCAACAGGCCAAATTTCTGTCCCAGCAACTGAGGGGCAACCAATGGGGTGTTGTGGCTATCCAAACAGTCCTGCCCCACAATAGGGAGGCAGTTTAGGTGATCTCACCACAACACGTGCTTTCCATGATGGAGGACACGATTTCTGGGTCCCCCCCCCCAGAGTTACTGGCAGTGGGCAAAAATGCAAATAATTGAAAATGAGTTGTATTTTGGTAAATCTCATTTAATAAGTTAAGTGCTGATTGTTTATACTCTCTTCCAAACAGAAAATGCAAAGCACACCTCCCCCCCCATGGAAACTTATGGCATAATAGATTTGCTAGCTTCTAAAGTGCTCCCCCTGACTATTGTTTCCTTTTTGCTGTAAGCCATGGCTAGTTGGCTACCTCTTTGATTGAAAGGATACCAGAACAACCACATAATGTGCCAGTGATAGAGAGGAGGAATTCAAAGTTAGGTCTCCAGATCCTTTGGTGTGTTTGTTTTAAACATAGGAAGACAAGGAGGGATCTGGCTAAATGGCTGACTGAGAAGAAAAACATGCAGGCAATATTCTATCCAACCAAAGTGTGTTGCAGTCTAATAGGTTTAACTGTTAGCCCTACCAACTCCTCATAAACTACAAGTTCTTCTCACAGAGGAACCATGCTTAGGAACTAAGCCTCAGAAATAAACAGCATGAACATGCACAGAGTGCACCTGCCTCACTGACGAGACACCTTTGTTTGTATTTAAGAAGGTAATTCCACAACAAATATCCTTTGTATGAACAGTGCATCTTACCATCACCACAAAAGAAGAGCTGGCTGAATCAGGCCAAATACCCATTTAGTCTAACATCCTGTTCTCACAGTAGCCAACCAAACATCATGCACAGATGTGCGCTCACTCATGCTCTCTCTCTCTCTCTCTCTCTCTCTCTCTCTCTCTCTCTCTCTCTCTCTCTCCATTTTTAAACCTAAAGAAAAAACAGGAATGCAATACCTCAATACTTCTCTCAAATCTAAACAAGCACACCAAGCTTACCTTTACAATAAACAGAAATGTTTACAGCTGCAGCACACACAAGCCACCCTCCCTTTCTCTTCCCAGTCCTCCCCCTCAAATGCAGAGGATCAAGTAAAAATAGTCCTTTGAGCCCTGAGATGTGTTTTCAAGGCTCACCTCATTCCTATGATTTTAATCTGCTTAAACTATTTTTAACCCGCCCTGGGACCTGCGGCTGAAGGGTGGGCAATGAATGTAATACTACTACTACTAATATTTATTATGAAAAGAGACTTGAACTTTGTCCACCATCACTCTCTCTTAACATATGTTAATCAAAAAGAAGCTGCTCAGACGGACAGACATATCCTCTTTCACCAGCTGCAAAAAAGATGCTCTGAGCTGTTTGTGGGTGTGGCCAGAGAACACGAGTTGTCAGAAATGTTTCCAGAGCATCTCTGAGTCCAAACAGTATAAGATATCTGAGAGATGGGAAAGGGTGTGTGGGTCTGTGATTTTGTGTTGAGGATCTGATAGTGGAAGTTGCCCCTAGTTCCAGTCACCACACAGAGGCAGTTGAAGGAGGACCAGAGTTGTGATTCCTGCATCGCAGGGGTTTTGGACTGAATGACCCCCAGGGTCCCTTCCAACTCTACAGTTTTATGATTCTAAGGTCTAGAATCGTTTACTGCTGCAGAAGATCAGTAATATAGTTTCAAACATGGACACACACACACACACACACACACACACACACACACAGCTTGTAGGCTTTTCAGATGCAGTACAAGTAGAGAATATTTCTGTTGCTCCAGCAATTCAAGATGTAACACAGATGCCAACTCACCTCACAAGAGTCACTGACTGACATATGCTACTCACTCTTTGACTTGCTAATTATTTTGTCAGCCAGCCCTAGAACTTCATCTCTTGTCACCTCTAATTCATTCAGTTTTTATTTATTTAAGACATTTCTATACCACTTAATTATTCACATTTCTAAATGGTGCCCATAGAAATTGGGACAATAAAACAACAACAACAACAATAATAATCATGAAACCAAAAACTACCTTGGAACACCCACTGGAACAAGAAAGTCAGTTCAGCAAGTTCAGCAAGGGGGATGCCTGTCTAATCTGAGTTCAGCAAGGGGGATGCCTGTCTAATCTCAGGTGGGAGGGAGTTCCACAGGCTTGGGCCTGCTATACTGAAAGCAGTGATATCCTCTCAGAAACCAAATCATCACCAGTAAAATAGAAAGCAGCAGATCATAATGCTTCCCCAATGGAGCTCAAAAACCAGTTATGCTCCAAAGCCCTCAGCAAATAAGCGAAATTTTGTATTTCACCTGAATGTTGCTACAAGGGAGAGCTGGATGAGGTGCCACTGTAGAGAATGCCCTGTCTTATGTTCCTGTCCTTTTGAATTATGGTGCTGGGGGAGACTCTTGAGAGTCCCATGGACTGCAAGAAGATCAAACCTATCCATTCTTAAGGAAATCAGCTGTGAGTGCTCACTGGAAGGACAGATCCTGAAGCTGAGGCTGCAATACTTTGGCCACCTCATGAGAAGAGAAGACTCCCTGGAAAAGACCCTGATGTTGGGAAAGATGGAGGGCACAAGGAGAAGGGGACGACAGAGGACGAGATGGTGGGACAGTGTTCTCGAAGCTACAAACATGAGTCTGACCAAACTGCGGGAGGCAGTGGAAGACAGGAGGGCCTGGCGTGCTCTGGTCCAGGGGGTCACGAAGAGTCGGACACGACTAAACGACTAAACAACAACAAACAACATGTTCCTGTCCTATTTGCTGTCCCCACTGACGGAGCTGCAAGCAGAGCCTTTCCCAATATCCTCCCAGAAAAGCAAAACAAAAAATGGTTCAGGAGTGGGCATCTGCACCACACTTTCTGCAGCAAAGACTGACAAAAATAATTAATTCAGCTTCTCTGCAATCTCCATATCCAGTTTTAGAAATCATTTCACTCCTTTGACGACTAGTGGCACAATGGCTGCCCTGGCTTGTCCCCCGCTTCTGGTTTATTGAAACTTTTTTTGTTTTTTTAAAAATTGTTTGTGCTAATGTCTTTAGCAATGAAACATAGGTTAACCCAAATATGTGCATCACCTTTTAAACAAGAGCCCATATAGGTGAGATGTGGAAATGAGGTACATTGGTTTACTGGCTTTATTAACATTAAACAGTGAATCCCAGTTCAGATCTCATCTTTTGAATGAAGTTGCTATTTGCAGCTCCTTAAACAAGCTGCTGTTCTCTTACTCCCAGCCACCTCTCTGCCCACCTTCAACGATAATACAGGCCTATGTTATAGATTTGTCGTTAGGATTAATGAGTAAATGCACACAAACACTTTGAACAGCATAAGTCCCTTTACAAATACAATTTTCATCATCATCATTATTATTGGAGAGGTATAATTTAACCCCTCTTCAGTCATTGTTCAGGTGTAGCTCCTGAACTGCTACTGTGTTGCCAGCTTTGCCTTCTGCAAACTCTGCAGGTAAGATGCATGTTTAAAATCAAATAAATCAAGATGGATGCACTTTTAAGACAACTGCACCTTCTTCCCTTGATTGCATCTTCTCACATTCAACCACAGAAGCTTCAGTTTTCAAAATACCATTTCTCACAAATGGATGTTCCTCACCCAATTCTTTCCATCCATAAGAAGCTTAATAAATCAACCAGTACATTACAGCTTCATGCCATGTTATCACCTTCATGATGGAATTAAATTAGGAAAACAAATAATGTCATCCAATTGCAGAAGATGCTAATTACCCACTCTGCCTGTAAAATGAGGCATGAGTGATGTGTGATGAGCATCTTACCGAAAGAATCATGAACACTTGGAAATGTAACACTTAAATAATGTCTCATGCTGCTTAGGCATAGGAAATTGAGAAAGCAGCAGGGAAGGAGCAGCATATGCTGTTTGGGGAAAGAAGTTTTAAGGAAAGTTGGAAATCCAGATCTTTTAATGCGATAAAAAAAAATAGATTGGTTGGGAAATTGCTTACAAAGAGTGATCAGATTACTTTTGTAGTGGGAATGTTAAGAGATAAGCATGTCATTTTTTACTGAGCACCAGTGGCCATCTGCTTGTGCCTAGAGGAAGCTGAAGACAGGCTCAAGCATTTATCTCCAAGGAGAATGACCGCTATGGAGGCTGCTTGGAGGTTAGGGGGAAAGTCATGGCAGTGACCGTGTGACACAGAGCTAGTTGTTTTTAAAGCTGGTTGAAAGAAGCAGCCCAGCTTCTTCTTCTTTTTACTTTTGGGAGTGCATGTGGAGCTTTCCAGCCCAAAGGCCACGTTCTTATGGCTAATCTCCCAGGAGTGCAGAAAAGGATTCTGGAACATATGACTACTGCCCTCTGCTCATACAGCCCCTTAATGTGATGTGGTAGATAAGTGATTAGGATCTCCCACTTTTTAAAAAGGATATCGATTAATTGGCAGTTCCACGTGACTGCTTAGAAGAATGGGGAAAGTGGCACTCTTGGAGAGTCTGTTTAACTCTTTCCTTCTTTGCTTTTTCCCTGAGTTAAATGGCTTTTCTCCCAAAGCTGCTACCTGCAGGACAGAGGTATAGGTGGGGAGACAAGAAGAGATGCTGTTTAATTAAGGAGGGGTTCTTAATGATGTCCACTTACCAATACTTCCAGATTGTGGAAAGTGTACTGGCTGCTGGGAGCACATATGTTATCTCCTGAAAAATGACACCAGAATGGTCACTTGACCATCTTGGGGCTAATGTACTGTTGTGTGCCACCCTGAGTGGTGCAAGAGGGAGTTACCCAGGGTTTGTGTTTCCTGTGGAGTGATGGCCAGTGGCGACTGTGGTGTCTTTATGATATATGATTTCTTTATACATATATACAACCTGAGCCTATGGTGGAGGAGTTCACAGCATTAACACCCCAAGAGAGTCTTGCATCATCCATAGTCACAGCCTTGGATGTGAGCAGAAATCAGGCATGTCTCTCCCTCAGTGGCTTCAGCCTACTTCTTCTTCCAGCTTCTAGTTTACACACACACAACTCAGCTTTGGTCTTTGTCATTTCTAACTACCAGTGAATTGAGGGGGGACTACCCATTTGTCATCTGCTACAAGACCACTTCCTTTGTTGCCTTAATGACCCATATTTAGAGGGTCATTATCAAGAAGCTTGTCTGGTTATTACAACAATTTGAATCCTTGCTTAGATTTTAACACTTGCTGGATCCTGGAATTAGAAGGGTCTCAGCATACAGCCTGCCCACCTCCCAAACCGATAACATTATTTTCTGTAGACAGCTGATACTGTATATCAAAAATGTATTTGTGGTTCGAGGACCCGAACCCCACGAAGTGAAATGAAGACACAGGGACATGTGATATAAGGTTAATGGGCTAGAAAAGGCCACAACTTTATTGATTACAGCAATGAAAAGGTATTGGCTTAGGCATTGGATCGCGAAACAAGTGGGTTTATTCACCAGGGGTTCATCACCTGTTGATGCTAATCCAACTATAGGCTCACCACTGATGTCACCGAGGGTCATGCCATGGCCTCCCGCCAAGCAGGCTTTGGACGGAATACACGACCGCCAGATTCCTTTAACGGAATACCCCTAGAAATTGAAGGCATAGGCGATGGCCACACCTAGCACTTCGACACACCACAACACATTATTCCAATGCCTAACCTACCCACCAATACCACAAAAAGTTGTGACGATTGCTACGAGGTAGGCGAAAAAACCAAAAAGCCTAATGCCAAATGGAAAAACTCCTACCAGGCCCCCCGTGCAACCGGGGCAACCAACCTAAGGTCCATAGCAAGGCCAATGACCTAAGCCCTAACTCAAAGGGAGTGGAGGGTGGGTGACTCGCACAGGACGACGAAGAGAAATGAGGCCGGGCAGAGAGGCTGGCACTGCAGCATAAAGGCTGCTGGACACGCCCCCCCATGGCACCTGGTTAGACGGCCACCGGGGGGGGCGTGAGTGCCAGCCAGGTGAGCAGGAGGCAGGGGGCAACGCCCCCTGCTAGGAGCAGTGTTCGGGCTCCCGCCCACAATCACTCCCCTCTCTTTCAGGGAGGAGAGTCTTTATCAAAAAATATGTCTGATGGGAGATTCTATTTCTCCCCACCCCATTTAAAACATGCTACTACTTTAAGTGGGACATATGCATTAATTTAAGGGAAATGAACAAGAAAATAGTTAAAAGAACAGAATTTAGATAGGCTTAGCAAAATTGTGCAGTTATTGTTGGTTGAGGTGCACTATGCCACTGGCTATGAATAATAGTCATTAGACAGGAAAGGAGGAGATCATCCCATTTTAACACATTTAAAAATGTGGATCAATATTCAAAGTGAAATGCAGCTTTCTTTTGAATTGTACACGTCTCCAAATTTTGTGATGCAATCAGAAAAGCATACAAAATGTGGATATTGGGGACTGAGCACATATTAATGCAGACGATAATGCAAGAACAAAAAAGGTATTATATCAAGAGACACTGATTGCAGAAATGCAGATGTTCAAAATTAGGAAAAAGGCTAAGGAAAATGTTTATGAATCTTTGTGAGGACTTTTTCTTTCAGTTTTCTTTTTAAAATGACAAACTGATGTGGAAATGAGGCAAAGTGATCAATATATTTGTCCATCCTGATTTAAAACTAAATTCCACAACATGGGCATTATGGCTATAAAGTAAGGGCAGAGTTTTTTCCTACTGCAGGCAAAACACACACCACCCAGTTAAGCCTTTCCCCCAAAATCAGCTAATCTGCAAAAAGTTTTAAGTAGGCACAAAGAAATACAGTATGTTTAGAGTTACATTACATATCCCTCTGTGCATTGTTCCTGACATATTGCGGTAATATGTTGAGACAGCTGTCACAGTGTAGCAGTATTAGTATAAAACAATGTTAAAAGAACGGTTCTCTAGTGCATTGTGCTTTTCCCCCTTTTTGGTTTAAATCCTTTTGCTAGGAGATACAATTCTGAGGAAGTTAGCAGCCTGCTTTTTTGCAACTTTACAGAATTCGTTCCGAAATGGATTGAAGTATTTTCATTCTGGCGTCAATGCAGCTGAAAGACCACCTGCTGTGAAATAAAGGAGTACAGACCAGCGGTTATTATAGCAATAGCCCATAAGTTTACTGTTTATTGGTACTAAGCTTAAATCTTAGTAATTCTGAATTACTGAGTTAGCTTAGATTTATGGAGATGCGGGATCATTTAGAATAGCAGTCATTCCAGAAGGAGATATTATCCAAGCCAATTTTCTCATCGTGGTGCAATTGCAATTCCATAGTTATGGTTTTATCAGTGTTTTCCATTATAAACCTCGACTTTCAGGGCCCTATAATTTGGTCATAAAAATGCACTCCTTGTTGAAACTTAGCATATTAGGTTTGAGCTTGAGAGCTATTCCCCCTCCCTTTAACATGAAAAAAAACCCCTCAGCTAATTTAGCCACTGCATCTATCCCACTTCTGTTTCTAAATCTGCAGTCCTATCCCTACTGATGTGGATTTAGCTTCACCAAAATCAGCAGGACTTACACTGGAGCAAGATGGTGCACTGCCTTTTAAATGGCACCCCATTGTTGATATAGCTTCTGTCCTGTTCGCCCCGCTGCCTCCACCACTGGCTGAGAAGTGGTCTCACGGCTTCCGGCAAGAACTCGTGAGAGCTCACTGAAATCCCATGAGATCTCATGTGCTCCAAGTAAGGTAGGCTTCAAAGGTGGCAGGTGGATGGTACATTCCTGTTTTGCCTTAGGCAGTGAAACTGGATGTGCTGCTTCAGTTGAGGGCTATTAAGAACATGAATAACTGGGGCCCAACTATCCTAGTCTAGGAACAGCTGTAGCTATCAAACTGGCTGAGCTGAGCATATGCACTCCTGGGCATAGACACTGAAGCCACTTGGGCCTCTAACTGACTGCTTGGAACTGAGGAGAACCCTCAAACTATGCACCTGGTATGGCAAAGGGAAAACATGTCAGCTCACCAAACCTCCAAGAATCTCGGATTCTTTGAATGGTTTTATAGAGATGTTTTGGATGTGGGACAAGATAGAGCCATAAGGTAAATGCTGTGGGTTCAGACTTCAGTCCCCCAGTGCTGTTACCTAGTGTGGCCCTGCTGGTGGGATCAAAACCACTGTAGTATGGTGCCCCCAACACCAAGTAAAATACCCAAGCCAGAAGTCAGATCGAAATGGATGTAGATAATCTGCTTCATCTAGTTACATCTGCAGTTGGCTAACCACTAAGTCCCTCAACCAACTTGCCCCAAAAGGACTAAACACACACAAAAAACAAAACAACAAAAACACAAGGGACCAACAACATCTGTAAGAAGTTTGGTAAAATAAAGAAGTCTTTAGAAGCCACTTAAAGATAATGTGAGAGGGAAATAAGTGGAGTCTGTGTTAGGATATTTCCGTTCCACCTTAAAAGGGAGCAGGATGTTTGTGTCACAGCCTGCGCATTTCCTGTTCACAGGATGTTTCTGTTGTGTCTATTGCTTTTGTTTCTCTCTGTGTGCCTGAGACATCAACGCAGGCAGTCATGTTTTCTTTGTTCTGACCAATGCTGAATAAAGTTGTAAATAATCCTCTCCTGCGTGCATCTTTCGCTGTGTGAACTCTGCTGATAAGAGCGTGCACCAGCTCTGGAATGTGGCAAGCTATTTCTGGAGCTTGTGTCGCTAATTGAATGATACTGCGTGTCTACGGGAGATCGATGGATCGTCCGGAATCGACATGGGGTCATGATGGCCTTTGTCTCCCTGGCAGTATCCCAACAACAGGTTATGGGCCCAGATTCACAGCACTTACAGGAGAGTAAGACTGTGACAGACTGCTGTGAGGTATGTGAAAAAATTGCCGCAGCAGAGTCTCTTTGATGTCCGGCTGGCTTAATTGGCCTGGGCTTAATTGGCCTGGGCTTCAATTGGCGCCAGAGGCTTCAAGATTTATGAGCTGCCAAGATAAGAAGTTTTTGAAGGCATAAAGGCTCACGGCTCAAGTAAAAACCTGGAATGGAGTTTTTACAAGCCTCAGATGATGCTGCTCAGTGCCCAAAGTTAAATCGGCACAATTATGAGACCTGGGCAAAATGGTGTGAGAGTTTGCTGCGTCAGTTTGGAGTGTGGCATACTGTGTGTGAAGCCCCTCCAGTTCCTCTGACAGATAGATGGAGGGCCCAAGATTCAAGGGCCATAGACGTAATAGTCTTATCCGTCTCTCTGGAGGAAATTGCTACGCTAGCTGGCAACACAACTGCATGTCAGATGTGGAATGCTTTGAAGATAGCCCATCTGCCAGTCATCCCAGCCCAGAGTTTGACTGCATCGGAGGTCCTGGCTGTTTCCCAGAATGCGAGTGAATGCAGGGATGCCGAGGGCACCGGTTGCAAGCTGCAGGGGGAGCTGACTGTGATGTCATCCCAGGCAGCATTCCAGCCTCCAGGGGGAGCCAAGGAGTCGGCAGCTGAGAGCTCTGTTTCTCATGAGAACCAAGGTCATCATCTTTGCAGAGGCTGGAAGGCCAGAAGTAAACAGAGACAGATGCCTGCAGATGGCCAGAAGCAGAGGGTGTGTGTGTGGAAAGCCCAAGCCAGGGAAAAACAAGGCTTTGTTTGCTGAAAAAGCTGCTCCAAAGGCCAAGGCCAGATTTATTGTAGATTCTGGATGCACCCACCATCTGGCAAAAGATAAGCATCTGTTTATCTCCTTCACACCTCAAGATGGAGAGATCCACCAGGCTGATGGAAAGACGTTGCGAATCGCAGGACAAGGGACTGTGAGACTGGCAAGTCTGCACACAACCATCAAAGATGTACTTTATGTTCCAGGTGCTGCAGACAATTTGCTCAGTGTCCCACAGCTGACTGGGCGTAGCTTTGAGATTTCCTTCAAGAGGAGCGTCTGTGTCATCAGGAAAGGCAAAGAGGACATTTTGCATGCAAAGTTTATAGATGGTTTGTTGTGTATAACTTATGATGACAATAGTGCTGTTGCTGTGTCTAATGTTGATTCTTGTTGTGTTGCACAAACTAACAAAGTTCTTCATGCAGGATGCATTCACGAGGCACATCGAAGATTTTGTCACATGTCTTGGCAAGCGCTCGCCAAGATGCCTGGGTTGGTTGAGGTTTTGAACATCAAACCCTGTAAGTTTCACATGAAATGTGTATCTTGTGCAGAGAACAAGGTGAAGGTTGCTCCAAAAGGCAAGGAGTCTAGCAGGCAGGCTTCCAAACCCTACCAGCTAGTCCACGCAGACCTGGTTGGTCCACTTGCGCCCTCTTTGGGTGGAGCAAGGTACTTCATGGTTCTAATTGATTCTTTTTCCAGGTACATTCATGTGTTTATGCTCGAGCAGAAATCGCAAGCGTTTCCTAGGTTCAAGGCATTCTGTGCTTGGTTGGAGAATGTTCACAGTAAATGTATCGGCTGTCTCTTTACTGATCGAGGCGGGGAATTCACTTCTCAGCAGTTTGAAGCTTTCCTGACTGAGAAGGGAATCCAGCATGACTTGTCAACGCCTAGATCGCCATGGATGAATGGACTTGCGGAGCGAGCAAATCAGACTTTGCTTCAAGGCCTGTAAACCTTGTTGCATGATGCCAATCTCCCTGAGAAGTTTTGGGGGGAGGCTCTGTCCACGTTTGTTTACACTTATAATTGCAGATTGTCATCACCTATTGGTTGTACTCCCTATGAGAAGATGTTTGGTAAGAAACCTAACGTCAAACACATGAGAATCTTTGGTTCTGACATGTGGGTACACACCCCACAGAGCAACAAGCTTGGGAAGCATGGGGCACATGGTTTGTTCATGGGGTACGAAAAAGGTTCATACAGGGTATGGATGACTGACTCTAAGTCCATTAAGTTCACAAAGAGTGTTGAGTACAATCCTAAGTGTGTGTGTGTGGGGGGGGAATGTGGGAATTTTCCAGAGTTACCCAGAGGAAGATGAAGGTGTTGTGAAAAAAATCAGATGATGTTGAGGAAGCTGAGAAAGCTGAGGATGATGATGATGATCAGAGTTCGGATTCCAGCTCAGTGGGCGGCGCTGCTGCTGATGTCAGCGACAGTGATGACACAGCAGACTACAAGAGTGCAAAAGCCTCAGTCAGACCATCTGATGCATCTGACAATGAACTGGAAGAACCACTGTTCACCATTGGTCACTTTTCTCCTAAGAAGGAGGAGATGAGTCAAGAAGACTTGCGTCTAGTACGCAGATCTGAAAGAGCCACAAAGGGCAAACCTCCAAAGAGATTTGCTGATGAGTTTGCTAAGACAGGAACTGCTGTTCTTAGTAGCTCAGAGAAGGTGTGGGAACCTTCAAGCTTCAAAGAGGTTCAGGAGTTAACCTCTAAAGATGCTGAGCCTTGGCTTAATGCCATGAAGGCTGAAGTTGATTCCTTGAATAGGAACCAAACTTGGGAACTGGTACCGGTAGTCCCAGGAATGAGACTGGTTGGCAGCAAATGGGTCTTCAAGGCCAAGACAGACCAGAATGGCAAGGTTGTCAGACACAAAGCCAGATCGGTTGCCAGAGGTTTTTCACAGGTACCAGGACAGGATTACCACGAGACCTACTCACCCACCGTCAAGTATGAGAGCATTCGGCTGATGCTCAAGATCGCTGCAGAGGAGAAACTGCATGTTTCCCATCATGACATTAATACAGCTTTTTTGTACGGGGTTTTGGGGGAGGAGCTGTATATGCTTCCACCTGATGGAATGCAGATACAGAAGGGAATGGTCTGTAAACTTCAGAAGTCCTTATATGGTCTCAAGCAGAGTGCCAGGTGTTGGAACACAAAACTCACTGAGACATTGCTTTCTCTAGGTTTTCACCAGGGCAAGGCTGATCCGTGTGTGTTTGTCAAGGAGGAGGGGCAAAACAAACTGTATTGTTTATGTTTTGTTGATGATCTTCTGATGTTTTGGAAGAATCAGGCTTTCTACCAAAGCACCCTAGCTCAGCTGAAGGAGCACTTTGACATGAAGGATCTTGGTGAGGTATCCAACTATCTTTCTCTGCAGGTGGAGAGGGACCAAGCAGGTAATTTTCTGGTACACCAAACACAGAAAATTGCTGATGTATTAACCAGGTTGAATTTGGTTGATGCAAACCCAGCAGACACACCGATGGTGACAGGTTACCAGGTAGATAGTACTGCTGAAGCGTTTTCTGACACTATGCTGTACAGATGCATTCTAGGCAAGTTGAATTTCATTGCTAGATGCTCAAGACCTGACATAGCTGTAAGCACTAACCTGCTTAGCAGACATGCTAACAATCCTACTGTTCAGGATTGGAAAGCTCTGAAGCGCATAGCCCGCTATTTGAAAGGGTCTTTGCACTACAGGCTGAGGTTCACCAGTCAGAAGACTGGAGGTCTTGAAATCTTTGCAGATGCTAGTTTTGGAAGTGACACCACAGATGGTACAAGCACTTCTGGAGTATGCTACATGTACAACCACTGTCTGTTTGACTGGCTGTGCAAGAAGCAGACGACAGTAAGCCTAAGTTCCTGTGAAGCAGAACTCAATGCTCTGTCATTTTCACTCATGGATTGTTAATGGTTGATGCAACTGTTTAAGGACATCAGAGTGTCTGTGAAATGTCCTATACAAGTGTATCAAGACAATAGATCCTGTTTGGCTTTGCTGAACTCAGAGAGTTGCAAGCAAAGAACCAAGTACTTGCAGATTAAGATACATTGTGCAAGAGAGTGTATTCAGAAAGGACTCATTCAGGTGTCCTACATGCCAGGAAATGAAATTCCTGCTGATCTGTTGTCTAAGGTTGTTAACAGAGAACAACTTAAGGTTTATGTACAGAGGTTGCAATTGGGTTGAACCACAGGTACTACAGGTTACACGGAAAGGGGGAGGATGTTAGGATATTTCCGTTCCACCTTAAAAGGGAGCAGGATGTTTGTGTCACAGCCTGCGCATTTCCTGTTCACAGGATGTCTCTGTTGTGTCTATTGCTTTTGTTTCTCTCTGTGTGCCTGAGACATCAACGCAGGCAGTCATGTTTTCTTTGTTCTGACCAATGCTGAATAAAGTTGTAAATAATGCTCTCCTGCATGCATCTTTCGCTGTGTGAACTCTGCTGATAAGAGCGTGCACCAGCTCTGGAATGTGGCAAGCTATTTCTGGAGCTTGTGTCGCTAATTGAATGATACTGCGTGTCTACGGGAGATCGATGGATCGTCTGGAATTGACGTGGGGTCATGATGGCCTTTGTCTCCCTGGCAGTATCCCAACAGTCTGCAGGGGTAGGAAGTGGGGCCACCATTGAAAAAGCCCTGTTTCTGGTACCTGTCAATGCAATCAACTTTTAGTAGCAGGAAAGAGATCACTTGTTAGCATCTTCATTTATGTGCTGAATCAATGTGGGATGTCCCTGATGTCTTGCTTGACACCCCAGACTTCTCTAGAAGCAGAGAAGCAGATGCAGAATGCAAGTTGAATTTCCTAATGTGTATATGCATTTGTTATTAAAAAGCGCTCTTTTTTTGCCATTTTTGAACTACTAACTCTAGAAAAATGCTAGAAGCAATGTAGAAAACACACATTCCAAAGCACAATACAATCAAACAAATGCAAATAAATGAATTCATTGTTTAAAAAATCAGTGAAAGAAGTTCAGGCATAAAATGTATGATGCGTTGATAACTCTCTTTTGCAAAAAAGCAGCATTTCATAGACATTCTCTGCCAAAATTCTCTTTGAAAGCAGTTTTCATGATAGGAAGCTTGTTTTCCCAATAAAGTAGGGAACTGTTTTGCTCTCAGAACACAGTCTTAACACAGCTGTGCACTGTGCCATTCCTCTTC
Source organism: Podarcis cretensis (assembly GCF_951804945.1). Taxonomy (NCBI): domain Eukaryota; kingdom Metazoa; phylum Chordata; class Lepidosauria; order Squamata; family Lacertidae; genus Podarcis; species Podarcis cretensis. The sequence goes on along the minus strand of NC_137172.1, from coordinate 122,710,675 downwards.
CTGCCTGAAGCCATGCATCATTCGCTGGCAATATGTTATCTCTTTCCCCTTGTTTTCTTCTTATGGGCTTCTAAATAATTGCTGTCTCCCCCCAAGTCTCATTCTTCTTTTTCTAAGCAAGCTTGTTAGAGAGACCATTCACACAGCCAGCCAGGCCTTGAGCCAAGAACTGGTCTTCTCCTTAGTCCATCATGCCAACCAAAACAATTCTCTTTTGCCAGTCAGTATACAATCCTGCCAGTGGGCTGGGAACATTGTTATATTGCAGTGAAGCAGGAAGGGCAGTGTAGGTCTGCTCTTCATTAACAAAAAGTTTTATAATTCAAGGCACAACATACTGGCCTGATTCACATACAATGCTATATCAGTTTGTTTAAGCTATGAGTTAACCACAACTTGACCCACAGAAATCAAACAAACTATGGCTTGTTTCTCCAATGCTTGATTTGTTTACCAGCTGTTCTTGCCTCTTGCCTTTGCAGCTTAGTAAGGAAGGGTGCTGGGTTCACACATAGTGACAGAGCATGGATTCAGATGAACAAACCATAGATGAGCTGCTGGGCATGGTTCTCATAACTCTCAACCATGGTTTAATAATGCATAGTTTAATAAACAATGGCTTAGAATTATATGTGAACCAGTCCAACATGGTATACAGTAAACAGGCAGGAAAAGGCAGAAATAGTCCATCCAAAGTCTGCAGTCATGTGCATGTTGAGGGGAAGGGCACTTAAGACATAGTTATATCTTTGTCTCTGATGTTCAAGGGTTTGCTGTTCAAGCTAATTTTTAATTCAGATGAACTTTATTGATTGCCAAATTTTCAAATATAGAGGAATTTGTTGGGAGTAAGTTCAAAGGCCATTGGGACGTGGGTGGCGCTGTGGTCTAAACCACAGAGCCTAGGGCTTGCTGATCAGAAGGTAGGCGGTTCGAATCCCCGCAATGGGGTGAGCTCCTGTTGTTTGGTCCCAGCTCCTGCCCACTTAGCAGTTCAAAAACACGTCAAAGTGCAAGTAGATAAATAGGTACTGCTCTAGTGGGAAGATAAATGGCGTTTCCATGCACTGCTCTGGTTCACCAGAAGCAGCTTAGTCATGCTGGCCACATGACCCGGAAGCTGTCTGCGGACAAACGCTGGCTCCCTTGGCCTATAGAGCGAGATGAGCGCCACAACCCCAGAGTTGTCCGTGACTGGACCTAACGGTCAGGGTCCCTTTACCTTTACCTTTAAGTTCAAAGGCACAGTTAGGTGACTTGGATAATCTTTATTTTTATTTTTATGGGAGACCAAAGCAGGAATTGAAATAAGGCAGGGAGCATATCACCATGCTGGAATATGCTGAAAACTATTAAGAATACTAAGCGTGGTTGGTTGTTGAGTTAAAGACTTCTAGTTTCCCCTCAGATTTTATTCTTCTCTTGCATTAACGATGCGTTCAACCATCAAATTGCAAAGAAATCTCCCAGGAAATCAATGAACTAAGCCTGCTGTTTTCAGGAAGTGGCCCTGAGAACAGCCCTACTCCCCCTTGATGTCTAAGGCCTTTTTTCAGACTCTGAGGGCATATCCACATCACAAACTTTTGCTTTCTATAATGGCTTTTTTCCACTTGTTTGGAGACAATGCTGAGAATTCTATCAAAGACCCCTGTCCTCTTCACAGATCTAGATTTCCAAGGGTTTCCTGCAGTGAAAGTAGGATGTTAAACAAAAGTGAGGCCTCTCTGAGTAACCCCACTGCCCCCCGGGCACCCAAAGTGTAGTGCAGCAATGCATGCAGAGCAATGTATGTCTGGCACAAAAGACCTGCAGATTTCATGCTGTATCTGTGGGTGCCAAGGCAATGTGATGTGGGGGCTACTTGAAGCATTCCCACTCATTCCTCTACCCTTGAACATGACTCAGATGCGATCAACTTCTGTGTTCATTCTGCAACAGCAGAAAATGGGTTCTGCAACTTGTCATTCTGAAAGCCAACATTTCATCATTTACAAGACTACTGTTCTATGTCAATAGGTTGTGTCTTACTCACCTAGGGTAATACATAATGATTCTAGCCATCATTCATCAAGCTAGGAAGAAGGTGCAACTTTTTGTGGTTTATCCATAGCCATTTGTTCTTCAATTGTTTTAATGAAACATTGCAACAGGACATTTTCAAGTTCATCAAATATGCTAGTTCCTCAAAACTTATCCCATAATAAAGTTGTCAGTTTTTCTATTATTATTATTTTAATATAGTTATGCTCTGTTATTTGCCTTCAATCATAGATGCTCCATTTGATATGGCTACTATCCATGGATAGAAATGTCTTCATTGTTTGTCTGTTTGTTTGTTTTGTTTGTAGTTTTACACCTAGTGGAACCATAAGTGCTACTGAGTTCTATAAGCTATCTGGTGTGTGAAGAAATGCTTCCTTTTGCTTGATGTAATTCTACACAAATCAATTTTATTGGGTGATCTTGGGGCACAGCATCAATGTTTGTTAGCCAAAATGACATCAGGCAATACTTTTCTTTCTTTCTGCAGTCACATACACTGACTTCTATTGGGTTTTTTGAGTTTTCAGTGTTTTAGCCCCTTCCAGCTAATTTTTTGGGGGGAGGGGGAGGGCAGAGAGAGAAAATAAGCCCATCAAAATTATAATTGGTGCTAACCTATCATTTGTTCCCTCTCCTCTCCCCACCTCATTTAGCTACTGCGGCAGCTCATCTTTCTCCTCTTCCACTCTGCTTTAAATCCCAAATGGTGTCAATTATCCACAACTCTCACAGGGCCTGTACCATCTGAATAACAATTCATTAACCTTCACTTTCCTCTGCTGATTAGCACCCCCCACCACATCCCTAATGTGGGAGACAGCATGTCAGAAACTCAACCAAACTTTTTAATTATGCAAATAATACAATACCCGGAGATAATTATTTTGCTGGAGACCTGCGGCTCCACACTTCCTGCTCTTGCAGGTTTTTAATGTCCCATTCTCTCCCCCCCCCTTGTATTATCTGAACACTGTCAAGGAGAATGAAGGATTTTCCACTTAGTTCCAGGTAGGTGTTCCCCAAGGAGACCAAGTACACAGATAGCCCATTGGTTTAAGAATGGATATCAGTTTTTTATGAGATGGATGAGGAGCATCAAGTCTAGATCCAAGATACTGCCTATGAGTGCAAACAACTAGTAAATGTGTTCAAATATTCAGATGGGAAGGGGATCAGTTTATTTTTTAATCCAGATATGTTTCTACCTTACATACTGGAAATACATTTTTGTCCTGCTCAGCTAAAGTAAAATACCTTACCCAGATCTTATCCTTTAAAATGAGTCCTTCCAGATTCAATATATGCTAAACTCTTATGGACTAAATGCACACTATTTCCTCTTATTCAACAATTCTTTTTATTGGCGTCAGCTTGCTTCTTATGGGAAAATACTTGCATAGATGTGTTTTGTTTTCACTAGTGATATTAAGAATATAATTTTGTCATAAAGATATAAGAGCCCCTGGATCAGAGCAAAGGCATATTGAGTCAAGCATCTTATTTCCAACAGTGACCAAACTGAGGTATGAGAAGCCCACAAACAGAATATGAGTACAGTAGCACTTACTTGCTAGTGACCAATGTACAGAGTAAAGTTCCAAGTGACCAAGGTACAGAGGCAATTTTATTTTTGATTTCTTTTCTAATGCTTCCAATGTGGAATCCATTTTTTTCACAGCAGTTTCATTCAGGATTGTTTTCTTATTTTTCTTTTTTCTTTTAATTAAAGTGTATTTTAAAAAGATAAAACAACTACAGTGGTACCTCCGGTTGCAGATGGGATCCGTTCCGGAACTCTGGTTGGATCCCAAGGTTTCTGCAATCAGAGGGACTGCTTCTGCACATGCACGCATGGCAAAAACATGGAAATATACTTCCAGGTTTGCCGCTTATGTATCCCGAAGTTTACGTAACCAGAGGTATACGTAAGCGGAGGTACGACTGTACCTAAAATCGGTGTGTCATCTCCGAATACACCACAGATCCTTGTAAAAGTGTATATGCTAAAATCATCGCAATTTTAACAAACATGAAATGATACACAATAACCTTCATCACTTGGACTGTTGTTCAGAAATGAAAACATATGTTGTATCAGCAGCAGTACTGGTCTGCAAGGTTTATACAAAGACAGGATGAAAGAAGAACAATCTTTTCATTGAGATATCCACCACAACTCCAAGATCCCTTCCCTGGTCAATTACTGCTAGCTCAGACTGGTGAAGTTAGGATTATTTGTCTCAGTGTGCATCACTTATGCACAATTTTAAAAGTGCGGGTTCCAACGCAGATCATTGGGAGAACTCTCTGTTCACCTCTCTCCTCTGTGAGAACTGCCCATTTAGACTTAACTCTGTGCTACTTGTTCTTTAACTAGCTATCAATCCTTAGGAGGGTGTCTCCACTTAACCCATGAGTGCTCCGTTTGTTCAGGATATTCTTGAAGAACTTTAAAAGGTTCTTGCTGAAGCCATGTTGATTTTTCTTCAGCAAGACTAGTCCTTCTATATGTTTGATATGTTGCCTTCAGTAATGCTTTCCATTTTACAACAGTGTCAATGAAAAAGGTGCAAGCTTGGAGGCCATGCAAGATGCAGCTCAAACACTGCCTGGTTTGTTTATTTATTCCTGTGTTTATTTTTGCACACACAAAATAATCACTTTCTTGGGCTGGGAGTTGTGCAATGTCAGAGAAAGCTATCCTACAAGCCTTATGAATCAACCTAGGTTTGATCTGCATAGGGATAAATAGTAATGTCTGTTTTACCACATTGTTTGCTTGTTTACTTTATGGCTAATCCGCATTTCCCTTTTATACAGGTACACTTTTAAAGATTGTTAACTGCAGTTAACAAACAACAACAACACTTTTATATGGCGCCCATCTGACTTGGTTGCCCCAGCCACTCTGGGCGGCTCCCAACAAGAAATAGTAAAAACAATACAACATCAGACACTAAGAACTTCCCTGAACAGGGCTGCCTTCAGATGTCTTTTAAAAGTCACATAGCTGTTTGACATCTGCTGGGAGGGTGTTCCATAGGGCAGGCACCACTAGCAAGAAGGCGCTTTGCCTAGTTGCCTAGTTCACTGTGAGGGAACTGCCCAAAGGCCTGCAAAGCTGTGTCCGGGCTGGACAATGTAGGAGGAGACACTCCTTCAGGTATGCAGAGCCAAAGCCATTTAGGGCTTTAAAGGTTAGTGCCAAGACTTTGACTTGTGCTTGGAAATGTACTGGAAGCCAATGTAGTTCTTGTAGGACTGGTGTTATATGATCCCGGCAGTCACCAGTCTAGCTGCTGCATTCTGGATTAGTTGTTGTTTCTGAGTCACCCTCAAAGATAGCCCCACATACAGTGCATTGCAGTAGTCCAAGTGGGAGATAACCAGAGATGTACCAGAGACAATGCACAGGCAGGTAGGGTCTCAGCTGGCATACTGGTAGACAGTTGCCCTGGACACAGAATTAACCTGTGACTCCATGGGCAGCTGTGAGTCCAAAATGACCCCCAGGCTGCACATTGCCATCCTCCCTCCAACCAACTCCAGACACTTGCACAGGATGCTTCCAATTCACTGATTCCTTCACTGATTCCAATTTAAACGAGAGGTTTAAATTGTAATACTCATTACAGACACAGCACCAGTGAAAAGAATGTAACATGTATGTTTAGGTCTAAAATAGATTACCCACATTTCAACTATCTGTTTTGCACCTGTACCCATAGTGAGAAAGAGCATAAGTGAAGATGAGACTCTGTGCCCCATTGCAATAATTCAAATATCCTTATAGGCAACTGTGCACATGACTGAAAGCTTATTAGTATACAACTGCTTGTATAACCTATGAGCACATCTGCGAGGAATTATCCATGCTGTCAAACTATCTATTAACTCCAGGTGATTTTGTTGTTTCACTATCCAACCAGACTGACCTTCAAAACACAAAGTTTAGAAAGAAGTTAGTTAATGTGTGCCTACAAACTTGCAACATATTTTTATATAAGTGCTATGCTAACTCTGTTTAATTGATTTTTCCAAGCTGTACACGAAGAAATAGGATTTTTATAGCTCTTGAATAATTCAGAACGCTGGTTCCTAAGGCAAAAAATGGGCAAGAAATAAGCACATAATTATCACTGCAGCAGAGGTCAAAAGGACAAGTTGGCCTTAAGTCCATCATGTGTTTGGGCATCTGGATTCTTTGCAGACCTCAGTTACTGTGGAATATTACTCTTCTGAAATAATATTACAAAAGGGGAAAAACGCACTGCTAGGCAGTTTGCTGCAAAAGAAATAGAGGAAGTGTTAATTTTTAAGCAAGTTTGACAAAGATTGAGTTTCATATGACAAATACTGTCACCAAGACAGGGTTCTGTCAGTGGAAGAAGTTTAAACATTAACAATTTCTGTCAGGCTGTTGACACAACCACGGCAGACATTTCCCAAGATGCTGAGATGACTGCTGGCATTTGTCAACAATCCTGTCACAGTGACAGCAATAAGACCATGTCTGGAAATGTGACAGTTTTGGTTTTGTGTTCCCCTGAGCATTGGCCCAGGTGTTCAGAGAAAGTGTGGGAAAAACCCACATTTCTGCATTGTCATTCGAAAGCAGGGGGAAAAAACCAGGAGGAAAATGAGCTGTCACTCCAATTCCCATGATGCTTTTCTGCTTAGCATAACTGTACTCTGTGGCCCAGGGTCCGCTGGTCCATACGCTGACAGATAATTAAGAAAGCAGCAGCTTTTCTAGACGGCTCTTCTTCATGATTTGCATTTTAGCCAGAGGCGACCAGTTATAAAAAAAACATGATGGAAAGATGGTAAGAAGGCAATTAGATGGATGGATGCCTGACTGACAGCTCTCTGGTATTGCTATTCCAGATTCCATCATACACAGCCTGGCAGTTTTCTGCAGGAACTAACTTTTGCACTTTTGAAATCTGGTAAATGTAGATCTATATTTAGATTGATATTGTTTTCTTTCTACATTTTTCTGAGATAAACATAAATCATTTCCATCAAAGTCTATGTCCATTTTTTAAAATAATAATAATAATAATCACCTATTAAAAATAATGATATTTAGCTCTTTCTACCTTCTGTACCTTGTATGATTGTTCTCTTGCAGAAATGATTCCGAAAAGAGAACTCTGGGAACTGCTTAAAAAGGGACAGTAAAGTATAGCCAAAGGAAAGTTATCTAATAATTGCAGCTGTGTTTTCAGGGCATCATTTCTGTTTCTGCAAGCTTGGGTAAAACATGGATTCACTTTAAGAGAAACTGCATTTTGAATCTCCTCTTCTGTGCACCTAATTCGTACTAAGTTATTTATTAGGCAGGAAATAATTTCATGCCAAGTTATTTATCACCAAAGGGTTTTTGTTTTCCAGGAGATCTCATTATTGTGAAATTATTGTGAATATTTTGTAAATGCCTCAAAACAACAACACTACTATGCCAAAACATAGTAGTTGTTCCTGTATTGCCCCATGGAATGACAACGCTAATCTGATACTTGTGTACGTTTAATGTTGAAATATGTTTTTTATTTATTTGTATTAAATATTTCAGATTATTCTAGAAACTGGACTATTTTTGTCATGAAAAGCAGAAGAAGCTTTTCAACTTTTTGTTTTCCTTTTGACATATCAAATTCAAGACATTGTGGAGTAGTAAATGGAACTTTTGCTTGAACTTTAAAAAAGAAAAAAAAAACCCTGTAAAGTATTTTGTTTTACTCTGATTTTTATAAGTTTGTTTGTTTACTAAAAACAAAACAAAAAGAAAAACAAATTTCCACCTTCCTAGCATGAATAGCATTCAAGGCATCTTATTTCCACTTCATTAAACATCAAAACATTTGTGAGAAATATAAAATGTTTTATAAAAAAAAGAGTTCATTGTTGCAAACAAATAGAAAAACAGGTAAAACATTCTAGGAGTATAAAGCCAAATAAATATAATATAAGCTAAACAGACAGTTGAGGTGAAGAGCAAACTAAACACAATACCTTAAATTACCCACCAAAGACCCAGGTAAACAGAGCAGATTTCACATGTCAGTTAAAAGCTAGAGAGGATATTAGCACGTTAAAGATAAAACAAGTAGTACGCTTGACACCGAATCAGGTCTTTATCCTATGAGATGGGTGCAGCCAGGATTTTTTTTTTGGGGGGGGGGCTTTATGTTAGAGGGGGCAGAACCAAATTATCTGCGACACAATTGGTCAGTTAGTTAAGTATTTTTATTTATTTACTTGATGGGGGGGCAGCTCATTTCCTATGAATGATAAATTTCAACAGCAATTGTTATATGACTTACACAAACATTTGAAGAATGAGAAAGTCTGAAAAGATTTTAGTTGCTTGCCAATTAGAATTCAGTATTAAAGTTTCTAACTTAAAAGCTTGGAGGAAATCTTAAATAGAGGTCTCTTAATTTACCTACCACTTGGTCTCTGTGAACATGGCACCTCACAGCATTCTTGTGACGCACGGCCATACTAATGGCTCGGCTGGTGGAAACACAGAATTTTACTGCTCTGCAATAATTTGACATTCCCTTATTTGAGCTGACATGACTTAGCCATAGTACAAGTTTAGCCATAGTAGTGCATTTTAGAAATTCAAGGTCTCCCGATTAAGGCACAGCACTAGCAGTGAGGAAGATATCATTCCCATGGGGATTTTCCAACCAAAAAGGAGCTGCTGTATAGTCCTTTCCGGCAACATACAGTATGCCATTCTTGGAACTGAAACCACAACCAATGCTTTGAGCTGTATCCGACTAAGAGGTTTGCGCCTTGTCCCATCCTTTCTGGGTCTGAGTGGTTTTTTGTTTCTCCCACTGCTTTCCCCCAGGAAAGCCCTCTGTTCATTTCTGAATTAGAACAAACATCAATAGGTTTTTATGCAATTCAGCTGTAAACATCTGGTTTTCTCAGGAGGTAGTCGCAGGACAGGCAGGAGTGTGGTTGAGCCCTAAGTCACAGTCAGAGCAGACCCAGTGGACTTAAGTTCACCAATCTAGGGTTACCATATTTCAAAAAGTAAAAACCAGGACAAGTTCTTTTTTTTTACTTGCCAAAGGTCCAGGACAAACTGCCACCTTCCAGAAATTCCCCCTGGACATCACTACTGCCTTTGAAATCCCGGTAATGTCTGGAGAATGGCAACCCTGACCAATACTAATTTCAATCCATGGATTTTGATGAGTATGACTTCGATACAAATCTTGGATGTTTTGTAACCAACAGAAAATCTGGTCATATATGTCCATTAAAATGATGCCCAATGTTCTGAGCTGTTTCAACTAAAATATTTTCAGTGACATCTGTGAATTTGAAGATTGTTGGTTCATTTTTCAATCCCATTTTACAGTGGATAATCCAGCTTTATAGTTCTGGACCTTTTCATTCAAGGAAACCAAAGATTCCAGTCGAGCTGGTGCTCAAATTCCCTTTTGTATGTGGCAGCCCACACATTTCTGTACATGCTTGAAAAAGAATTTATAAGAGTATTTGCAGAAATAACCTTTCTATATTATCATCTTCTGTTATTTCCTAGCAAATGATTTTCTGTGAGAATTTTACTATGAATCCTGTAACACATTTAAGAAAGCCTATTATCAAGCAGACTTTCAAAAATACTTTATCAGATTCAAAGGGTTACATACAGATATTGTTATACAGCATGTGCAGAGACACGAGTGAATACTTTTAAATTGGAAACCAAATTGTTTAACATTCCCCCCCCCCCATTCTAAATTTAAGGCTTAGTTAGTACATGTTTCTTTTTTTAAAAAAGTGTTTTTGTTAACAAGTTCCACATAACAAATTATCAAAACATATCATATTCATTATTTCCCCCTTCTCCCCCTTCAAACCCGCCCCCAAAGACTTCCCTCAGCTCCTTTCTCTGATTTCTCAGCACACATTATTCTCTGCATGTTATAAAATTATACATATCCTTACATTATCTACCATGTTATCAACTAATAAAATTGTGTATGTTTATTCAAAACATGCCAAGGAGTCCAATTCATTTTGTTGTCTTTTTTGATAAGTAGTAAAAAACTCCCATTCTTCCTTAAAGTAACAGTTGTCCTTGTCCTGCAATTTGTATGTCAGTTTAGCCAGCTCTGCGTAGCTCATCAATTTTTCTTGCCACTGTTCTTTTGTTGGGTCAGTACACATTTCTAAGTTGAGTTGCACTGGAGCAAAGGCTGATGTAATGCTTGGGCAATACCGGCCTTAGACTGGGAGCTCTTCTTTAGCATTTGAGAAGACCTCAGACAACCCAAGGGGCATTCCAGAGTTTACTGTGTTGTTTTTCTACCCCCCCACCTCATTAATGATGTCACACCCCACTTAAAATGAAATTACACCACCGTGCTGCCCAACATGGTATAGCAAAGTTCTTTTGAAACTTTCCTTTTTCTCTCTTCTCCTTGCTTTTCCTCCTGTACCTCCTCCTCCTATATTGTATCTTACCTCCCAAAGAAGCTTGAGGTGTCAAACACATCATATATGCTGGTAAGCCATCTACTACAAATGCCCAGATGTAACATAACCAGACATTGGAAAGATATTTCAAGTGTGGCAGTGGACAACTTGGTACAAAATACTCTGAAAAACAGCCATTTTATTATTTATTTGTGGTTTTTCTGTATACTGCCCTTCAGTGCTTTTTTTCTAAAAAAATATTTAGGGGTACTCTCATTTTGTCTCAAGAAAATCACCATTTTATAGTTCAAATCGGAGAAAATAAATACAGTAAATGGACAAATGGACAAAGATTCACAAAAAGTTTAGAGGCATGCGTACCCTTGCGTCCCCCCAGAAAAAAGCACCGCTGCCCTTCATCCATAGATCTCAGGGTGGTTCACAATTTAAAATATTAACACAAAGCAATGGTACAAAACTTTCTCAGGCCAGCTTCAGTAGCTTGCTTTCCTAAGTATGGTAGTTCCTGAGAAGGTGGAGATGTCTTTAAGAAAGACTAACCAATAAATTACAGCTGCCCCATGAACAGATTGTAAAAGATAATTTCTCCCCAGTGTGGTTTGACTTTATAATGCATATAAAATGAGCAATCTCTCCCACCAGTCTAGTCTAGCGCAATCTGGTCGATTTAAACATGTGCTCCCACCCATCCACACTCATATGTGCTCCAATTCATCTTAACTGCAATGCAAATGGAAAACAGTTATTAAATAATGACAGCCAATACTTTCTTTCCACATACAATGTATTAAACTCAAAGTACACTATACGTCTCAGAGATACCAAACTGCATACTGTTGACTGTTAATTGTTGACTATTTACAGTATGTTCTTTTTATTTCCCTTTTTAAAATATTTAACAAGATGTACTGCAATGGCTGTAGAAAAGGAATTGAGTGTATTGTCTTTAAAGTGTTCTTAAAATGCTTTATCTTGCCTTGGACAAAAGATAATAATTTTATTGGTTCATTTACTGATATTATGTTTAATAAAAGAAATACACCCCCAGTCATATATATGAGTTGCCAGGAACAGTATCTTCCAGCCATCAGATGCCTGGGTAGGAATGTTTTCAGTTTCCTCCTGGAAGTCAGCGATGGGGGAGACCGATTCACTTCACCAGGGAGGGCATTCCACAAATGGGGAACTACCACTGAAAAGGTCCTATCATGGGTCAACACAGAAAGGGCAGCCCCATTGGTGGTGCCGCTGAAAGGACTCACCTGGCCGTCATAGGGTCCATGCTTGATACAAAAGGAAGTTGCTCTTTTAGTACTCAGGCTGTTTACAACTTTATATGTTAGTACTGAAATGCTGGATTGGGCCCCATAGTTCACTGGCAGTCAGTGAAGTGACTTCAGGACCAGTGATGCATGGTCCCACTGGGCTGCCCCACTGGGCAGACCTAGCAACTGCCTTCTGCCCTAGCTGCTTCCTCTGGATCATCTTCAAGGGCAGCCCTACATGGAGCGGTTTACGGTAGTTCAGACAGGAGATCATCGGAGCTGATGGATCACCAACTGATTCATTGTTCATACCAATGAATTGTTATTCACTTACTAATATGAATTTATATCTCACCTTTCTTACAAGGAGGTCAAGATGGCATCCATGGTTCTCCTCTCCGTTGTATTCCCACAACAACCCAGTGGGGCAGTTGAAGCTGAGAGGTATTGACTGGGCAAAGGTCATTCAATAAGCTTCAAGGCTGAGTAGGGATCTGAACCCTGGTGCAGTGCTGTACCCATTACACCACAGCGGTGTCAATTTAGTCTAACATATTGTGTACATATCAAAACTTGATGATTGTTGATATCTAAGGAATGCTTGGATTTCATCTGATGTAATTTTAAGACAACTTGTTGTATGTGCTTTTGTATATGCTTTAATTTTAGTATGCAGTAAAATTTATTTAAAATAAAGCGTAATTTAACAGTAAGAAAAAGTTCTGATTTCCCATGTAAATACAGCAAGCTTTGAAAGCAGAGAAGGCATTTTAATAAGTAGTGTCAACTTTTTAACATCTGGTTTTATTTTTATGGAAACTGCTTATATGCTTTATTGATTAAGCAGTTAATAGGTGTATAAGTAAGTAAGTATCCATGCTACAGATCCTACCTGGTATAATGCTAGTTGCTTCTCCCCAGAAAATCCTGTTAACTCTATGGATCTTTCAGAGAATTCTCTGTTTCCACACTAGATTCTTTGCATGAAACTAAGACATTCAAAGTGGTGTAAAAATCCTGTTCTGTAGCTACGCCTTATTTCTGAGTTTAAACACCAGGAAATGAAATTGAAAGAGTATTCTACATACAAAAATCTCAGAAATAAATTTACCAGCTTTAAAAATAAACTGGAAAAATGGAGGGGGGGGGGACGTAAAAAGTGACACAGACACAGAATACTCAAGATAGAATTAACACAGTACTGTTTGGGAAACTGAATCAGGAAGGACCATCAGGAGGATAGCAATGTGACTGCTGTCTATAGGACCGTTAAAGCTGGCATTTTGAGTAGACTTAAATTCTATAATTAAAGCTCAGGGGAGACCTGCAGAATAGGAACTATAATAATAAGTCTAAAAGACCCAACAGAGGAAAATGTCTCATTATGAGATAAATTCTACAGGCTAACAATGGTAAAATGATTTATTCCTTCTCCCGTTCTCTCTCCCTCTCTCTGCCTTTATCGTTTGGAATCTCATATTGTTTTAATGGCATTCTGAATGAATATTGATACATAGCATCATCATAACTGAATCAATACAAAGTATAACCAAAGTATGACTCATAACCCCAGAGTTATGCATATGAAACCCCATTTAACCAAGAAAGTCACATTTAGTTTCACTTGTTTGCCCATCGTCTATGCTATGAGTGTGTGGGTATCAATTGTGCCATTGACTAATGTTGGTTTTGTTTAAGTCTATAGCTCGTAATAGTGAGTAAAACTGCATGGTTTTCCCTTTGTAGGATTACAAGGGCTCATCCTTCCCCAACCTGGTGCCCTCCAGATGTTTTGGACTACAACTCTCACCAGCCCCATCCTGGTAGGAATGATGGGAGATGCTGTCCAAAACATCTGGAGGATACTAGGTTGGGGAAGGATGAGCCATTGTATTCCTACAAAGGGAAAAACATGCAGTTTTCCTCGCTGTTATGTACCTATCACCTGCCTAATAAGTGAGGAGCAATTTTTGTTAGGCTTGCCTTGTCTAAAACAAGTGTTAAGAAACCTGTTCATCACTTGCCAGCCACTTGGGCTTGGATCTTCAGAAAATTTGAAGTAGTAGCTAGTGGATGGTGGGGCCCTGCTGAATAGTTCTTTTACAGAGAACTCCAAATAGCTGTTTGGAGAATGGGGGAGGGGGTTGAATGACTTGTCCATTTCAGGCTTTAAGAAGATTTAAAGTTGTTAAGATTTGAGCAGTGATGATCTGTATGTTACATGACGTAGTATGGTGTAGATGTTAACAGAGCCAGCTACATCCTGAACAACTTCAGTGTGATTGCCTCTCGCAATAATTGGGAAAATCTCAACAGTTCCTTCTTTTAATTGTATTGCATTGGGTCACAAGCTTGTGCTTATGTTACTGGGAAGAGTGGAGAAGAAAACATGAAAGAAAAACAGAGCTGCCACTGCTTCTATTCGTGCCATGAAGATAATTTGTTTAGGTGAAAAAGGTAAAGGTAAAGGACCTCTGGATGGTTAAGTCCAGTTGAATTTGACTATGGGTTATGGTGCTCATCTTGCTTTCAGGCTGAGGGAGCCAGCGTTTGTCCACAGACAGCTTTCCGGATCATGTGGCCAGCATGACTAAACCGCTTCTGGTGCAACAGTTTTTTTTGCATCCGGTCCAAAACAACTTAGTGGCAAAGAATGTCCCACTGAATTCAATGGAAATTATCAAGCACACATAGGTTAACACCACATAGATTGTTCAGTTTGCTGTTAATGATAACAGCTCTGGATTATTTAAATTACTATCACTTACCAAGCTTTTAAATATTACATTGTAAACAGCTTTCAGAGAGAGAGAGAGAGAGAGAGAGAGAGAGGATAAAATGTTTTATCAAAGATAATTAAATTACCAAAGCTAATGAGAAACTGTGGTAAAGGCTTCAAAATTTAATGCAGATGAATGATATATTGAAAAAATGTTGGGTATTATCTAGGTCAAAATATCTCTGAATTGTTTCAAAATCAGGTACTTGTAGTGATTTATCCATCATAAATAAAAGGAGTAATTTTTCCACTTTCCTATTCTAAGCTATTTGCGGGTAGTGGGTGGGAGATGAAGGCACTGATGAGAGCCTCTCTTTTCTTCCTTAGTTCCTGTTCCAAAGAAAAACAGCAAGTCAAATGTAGAAATAGCAATCCTCCTTTTTCATTGTACATGTCGCTTGTTAAAGCTCCCAGTCCTTTGTTGTTTGTTTTTACTGCAGGAGAAAGTTCTGTCTTGGATGATTTTGGACATCTTGTTATATCCCATTCCAAAATCTGTCAAACACGGAATGACAACTGGGACATTGCAGAATACTCTCCTTCAGTTCAAGATCAACAACGCCCACATGGAAGATTTACTAAGCATTTTACATTTTCAGATGCAGCTGTGGGGCACACAACATATTACTGTAAAATCACTGTGTTATTCATCCAATTGGTTGTAGCTGTAAGTGTTCTCTTGAAACTTGAACATTTCTGGTAAGATGGGGGCATTTTACTGACAGAACAGCTCCTGGATTTTTCTAGGCATTCAGACCCAGAATATGTTTCAGAGGAGATAAGAAACCAATATTCTATCGACCTGAGACATAACATATTCCATTGCAAATATTTTGAAGAAGGAAATAAGTAGTCGAGCTGGTTTTATACTGGCCTATTGAATTAATGTTAAAACAGTGGGGAATTTGGAGTTTTTGCATAACATGTCACATAATCAATGGCACCTTTTCTTTATCTCAAAGGAAAGTGCTTAGTGCTTGCACTTCATGGAGTGTGGAACCCAGACCACATACAGAAAAGTGTTATGAGCATGGGTGTTGTGAATGGGCCTGTCACAAAAGTTTGCTAACCTTGCAACAAATGGAATATAAAAGATTTAACAAAAGGAGTTTGATAATCTACCACCACCACTACTACTATTACTATAAATTTATACCTGGCCCTTCCCCCCAAAGGAGTTCAGGGCAGTAAACACAACAATAACAATATCATTATAAGCATTCTAAATCCCATTAATGACCCGGCTATGGTATCATCTTCCAGGTCCAGCATCCTATTTTCACAGTAGCCAACCTGATGGCTATGGGAAGCCTGGAAGCAGCAGCACTCTCCCTACTTCTGATTACCAGTATGTGGTATACTGAGGCAGGTGAGGGTGGCGCTGTGGTCTAAACCACTGAGCCTCTTGGGCTTGCTGATTGGAAGGTCGGAGGTTCAAATCCTTGTGGCAGAGTGAGCTCCCGTTGCTCAGTCCCAGCTCCTGCCAACCTAGCAGTTCGAAAGCCTTGCCAGTGCAAGTAGATAAATAGGTACCACTGCAGCGGGAAGGTAAACGGAATTTCCCTGTGCTCTGGCACTCATCACAGTGCTCCATGCGCCAGAAGTGGTTTAGGCTGGATCTAGACATATCAAAAATGCATTTCAGGAAAACGCGTTCTAAACTACATAAAGGAAAATCACGTTGGCGAAAGACGGGACTCCACAGTGCCACCTGTTGTCTCATTGTTATAACACATAAAAAAAAGGTAAAGGTACCCCTGCCCGTACGGGCCAGTCTTGACAGACTCTGGGGTTGTGCGCCCATCTCACTTAAGAGGCCAGGGGCCAGCGCTGTTCGGAGACACTTCCGGGTCACGTGGCCAGCGTGACATCGCTGCTCTGGCCAGAGCCAGAGCCAGAGCCAGAGCCAGAGCCGCACACGGAAACGCCGTTTACCTTCCCGCTGGTAAGTGGTCCCTATTTATCTACTTGCACCCGGAGGTGCTTTCGAACTGCTAGGTTGGCAGGCGCTGGGACCGAGCAGCGGAAGCGCACCCCGCCGCAGGGATTCGAACTGCCGACCTTTCGATCGGCAAGCCCTAGGCGCTGAGGCTTTAACCCACAGCGCCACCTGCGTCCCGTTATAACACATAGAAAGCACTTTTTCTTTGCCAATGTAGCTGAGTCCCCAGTCATGCTAGCCACATAACCTGGAAAGCTGTCTGTGGACAAACACCGGCTCCTTCGGCCTGAAGCGAAATTAGCACCACACCCCAGTCAAGTCAAGTTTGACTGGACCTAACTGTCCTTTACCTTTACTTATATCCTGAGGCATGCTGCCTCTGACAATAAAGGCAAAACATGGTTCTAGAATCACGGAATTATAGAACTTTAAAGTTGGAAGGGACCCCAAGGATAATCCAGTCCAACCACATGCAAAACAGGAATCAGGGCTGAAGCATCCATGATAGATGACCATCCAACCTCTGCTTAAAAACCTCTAAGGAAGGAGATGCATCATGCTTAGTAGCCACTGATAGCCTTTTCCTCCATGAATTTGTCTAATCTTCTTTCAGAGCTGTTCAGTGTGGTGGCAATCACTACATCGCATGGGAGAGAATTTTATATTTTAACCATGCACTCTGTGAAGAAGCATTTTCTTTTGTCTGTGCTGAATCCCGCAACATTCAGATATCTCCAATATTATGAGAGATGGAGAAAGACATCTCCCTGTCCGCTTTATTCATGCCATGCCTAACTGTATACATAACTGTTAAAAGTTAAGATGCTAGTGGGCTCAAACTGACCAGCAACTTTGCTTAAGGTCTTCTTGAGCTTTCTAGTTGCTGGAAGCAACACAGGTCATTGGCTCCTTCTCCCTCCTGAAAGGGATTTGATAGGTTAGAATGGAAATAGTTTCTCCAATGTGAACTCCCCCCCAAAAAAAATCCCCCCAAAAGGTTTGACAATAAGGTTATTGGCTTTGTAATAAAATAGATTCATTTCCATCAATTTGTCTTTACAGTGGTACCTCTGGTTGCGGACGGGATCCGTTCCGGAGCCCTGGTTGGTTCCTGAGGTTTCCGCAACTGGAGGTGCCTGTTCTGCACAGGCACGTGGCACGTAGAGCGCTTCTGTGCATGCACAAGTGGCAAAACCCAGAAAAATAGTTCCGGGTTTGCTGCTTTTGCAACCCGAAGTTTACGGTTACCCGAGGGTAACGTAAGCCGAGGTTCTACCATATTAATAAATGGTTAATAAAAAATATTAATATCAGAAGAAGAGAAGAGTTTGGATTTGATATCCCACTTTATCACTACCCTAGGGAGTCTCACAGTGGCTAACATTCTCCTTTCCCTTCCTCCCCCACAACAAACACTCTGTGAGGTGAGTGGGGCTGAGAGACTTCAGAGAAGTGTGACTAGCCCAAGGTCACCCAGCAGCTGCATGTGGAGGAGCTGAAGAGATTCAGGACCAAGGCTGTACCTTGTCATCAGTACTATTTGCAATATCAACATAAATATTTACACTCTTTGGTCTCTAGACAGAAACATGAAGTATTACTAAATCACCAGCAGTTGCTAGATAAATTTTTGCACATCACTGGAAATATCTTTGAAACAAGGATGGATGGAAAAATTGTGGGTCACTCTTTCATTAGTCAAACTGATGCCACTTTGTCAATTTTCAAATGCATTTCACAGTGTTAATGAAATGAGAACATTCAACCATTTTATAAAGAAGTGTGGCCAATTTGAATGGTTGTTTATGTAATTTTATTTAAAATATTTCTTGTCCACCTTTCCAGTCAAAGCTTGCACAAGTAAAAATTACAAAATATTAGCATTAAAACAACCACAAAACCACCAAATCCCCCAAAACAGCAGGCAATAAACATCTGCAGCCAGTCAAGTAAGTTTCTTGGTGAATGCAACTGGTGGGAAATGAAGCAGGCTTAAATGAATTCTGAACCAAATTCGGCAGCCTACAAGGCACCCCAAGACAGAGGTGGGTTGTATTCTGAAGTGCATAGATGAGATCTGATCCAGTTCTTGTGGTCAGTGCATACCACAATTTTATATTTAATATATTTGTTAAACTTTTGATTCTTTTAGCAATTAATGTTTAAAAAACAAATGGTGGTAGAGACATGATATGAACTGAAATCTCCAACTATAGAACCTCACCTATCACAAAGAGCATTTTCTCACTGACATCTTACAACTTAGGTAAATATATCAAGTAAATGTGTGCTAGTCCCCCCCCCCCATTTTCTTTAAAATATCAAGAACACTTTTTTATTATCAGTGTTATATCAACAGTATTAGAAGTTGAGAATTTTGAGAAACCTTTCAATTAGCTGGCAATGTTATGAGTGGTTGCATTTGGCTGGCTGGACAGTAGACAGAGATGCTGTTGACTTTTCCCTTATCTGAAGGTATCTGATTCACAATGTATTCTACATATGTAAGAATGTATACTACTACAAATATATTCCTTACTTGGACTGTAAGAAAAGGGACAGATGTTTAAGTGGAATAAAAACAGGAAACAATTCATCAACACACCTCACCAGTACAGTTCTGTGTGTCCTACAGGCCTATTTAGATGTTTAATGTTTTATTATGTTTTTATATATGTTGGAAGCTGCTCAGAGTGGCTGGGGCAACCCAGTAAGATGTGTGAGGTATAAACAGTAAAATTATCATTATGGAATGGGACGTCCCTATTTTCATTGGAGAAATGTTGGTGGGTATGTAAAGCACCACACACACACCCCTGCATGAATTCTGGGCACTGAACTTCACCCCTCAAAGCAACCTTTAAGAGTACCCAGAATTCTTTGAGGACAACATAAGCTTTGAATGTGTTTTAAAAGGTATAGTGTGTACACAAACCTAAGACAATCACCCTTTGGCTTGTGGAGGTTGTCAGGTTTGCATCTCCTCTACCCCTCCTCATGTTTTATTTCCTGATTTTAGAATGCCCAAATATGGCTCATGATTTGAGTAAATCCTATGTGTTGCTTTCTGCACCTACTTACTTGCTGGTGCTTGAGGATTTTTTGCAGAGTCCCGCACAAGAATGAACTAAATCAGAACATTTAGCTTCATTTTCTCTCACTCTCCTCGCATGGGACAAGGTGCCAAGCAGCGTATATTCAAGTCCAGTTTCTATCTTTGCTCCCTTCTTTCCTCCCAGCTAATTTTGCTTCACAAAATATATTTGTTAACTTTTAATAGAATAGTATGCAAAGCTCAAAATGATGCAAGAACACTAGGTGGCAATGTTGGTACAATTTGAAATAAACTCTCATCATCACTCTCAAATGCTATATGCAATTTCAAACCTGGAACAAGAGCTTTTTAAAGGTTGCACCATTATAAAGACACCATTATGTTTTCTGCGGCTAATTTGAAGAAAACTGAGAGCTAAGTTTTGCGATCGTAACTTTGCTGGGGCAAAATGACTTACTTCTCACAGGGCAACCTGAAAAACCCAGATGTGGTGCAAACAATGAAGTTGATGCAGCCAGTGCTATTTTTCTAGAAAAAGAGATGCTGGAACTCACGATGAACACCTCCCTTGTTTTCTTATAATGGCAATGGCACCCACCTGAGAGGTGCCAGAACTCTGACTGAAGAAAAGCCCTGGATGCAGCTGTGTTAAAATACCATCCCTGGGGGCCAAAGGTGCCAAGTCCTCTCTCTCTGGCCCTTGGGGCTTTCCTCTGCCCACAATGCTGAGCAATTCTACTCAGTGGCGGAGCTTCATGCTCTGGCACCGGGGGCGGAGAGCAGGTGGGAGCGTGGCTGGTGCACGTCCCGGGAGCATGGCACGTGTCTCGGGGGCATGGTGCACCACCTGCGGGGGCATGGCTCCCAGTGGGGGGGGGGGAAGCCGCAATGGCACCTCACTGGGATCATGGTGCTGGGGGCGGTGCGCTCCCCCCCTCTTCCTCTGCCAGTGATTCTACTCTGCACCCTCCTTGAGTCTTTCTGCCTGCAATGTGTCCTTTAACTCTGATAATGCCTCTTGGTTTTTTGGATAGAGGGATATCAAAAGGTGTGTGAGTGTGTAGAAACTCGGTAAAATTCACATGTACTGCTCTGCCCCTTCATGGCAAGCATCTTTAGCACTTAGCAAAGAAGCCTTTGGTTGCTATGCCCAGCTGCAGATGGGATGCATAGTCATACAGCAGCTTCTGGCAGCGTTCCTGAGGAATATGAGCCCATTCCTCATGAGCAACGGCCTCCAGTTCAATAATAGTCATGGGTTTGCATGTTGCAACCGCCTTCTTCAAACCCCATCAGAGATTTTCTATGGGGTTCAAGTCAGGTGACTGTGATGACCACTGCAGAACCTTCCAGGACTTCTTCTGCAACTAAGTCTCAGTGGAATTTGAGGTATGCTTGGGAACAGTCCCTTTTTCAGGTGGTACTCAAGGGCACGCAGGGGTATGCAGTACTGGTACCTCTTTTTTGCAGTTAAAAAGTGTGACACTTACTGTAACAACTTCATACTGAGTATGGCACCTATTTTTCTAGGGGAAAAAACGCTGCTTGGGATCATTGTCCTATTTGGACAAGGTCCAGTGATTCCCCAGCTTCAGCTTTCTCATAGATGGCATGACGCTTCCTGCTAGGCCTTCCTGATACTTCAATGAATCCATCTTGCCTTCCACATACTGCACGTTTCCAGTGTCAGAGGATGCAAAGCAGCCCTAGAGCATCATTGAGCCATTGCCATGCTTCACTGTAGGCTGAGTGTTCTCTTCATTCTTCTTCCTGCAGCCATAGCACTGATCCATGGGACTGAAAAGTTCCCATTTTGTTCCAATACTCCACAGAACAGAACCCCAAAACCTCTGTGGCTTATTTGAGCATATTGGAGGTGACTTTTCTTGTGCTTTTGGGTCAGTAGTGGTGTTCTTCTTGGAGCTCTGTCATGCAAACCTTCTGTGTTTAGTACGCTCCTTACTGTGCTCACTGAAACCTCAGTACTTGCTGCCACCAAGTCTTGCTGCAGCTCTTTTGCAGTCACTCAGGGGTTTCTCCAGCCTGCCTTCTTAGAAATTGGGTTTGAATCCACAGATAGCTTCCTTTTTCTGCCCCATCCAGGTAGTATAACCACTGTTCTTTAACTTTGAACTTGCAAACTATACTTCCAACAGTATCTTCTAGGAACATGCAGTGCCTTTGCTATCTTTTTGTACAGTGGTACCTTGGGTTACATACACTTCAGGTTACAGACTCTGCTAACCCAGAAATAGTACCTCGGGTTAAGAACTTTGCTTCAGGATGAGAACAGAAATCGTGCTCCAGCGGTGCAGCAGCAGCGGGAGGCTCCATTAGCTAAAGTGGTACCTCAGGTTAAGAACAGTTTCAGGTTAAGAACGGACCTCCAGAACAAATTAAGTTCTTAACCCGAGGTACCACTGTATCCTCTTGCTTGTTTGTGAAGGGTGAGTATCTCTTCTCTTACCTTCTTGTAGCATTCTCTTGACTTAGCCATATTTCTAACATGCAGCCAAATTTAGCACACAACTCAGTCAATCTGCAAATTTGCACTCTTACAAGTGAATGCAGTGTCCATACTATTTGTCAGGAGTCCTGCCTTTAGTGTCTCACAAGCTGTACTTTGAAACTTCCTGCCTATTGACATTCGGCAAGCACCATCATGGTATTCTTTTAGATGCCGTCTGCTTCAGCAGACCTATTCAGACAGACAATTTGTTACATGTTTGTGTTTGATTGTTTTAAAGCAGTTTTTAAAGTTTGTTTTTAGTATGGATGTGTTTTCCACCTTGGGCTCTTTTGGGAGAAAGCACAAGATATAATTTTGAGAAATAAATAAAATGTGGTGAAATGAGCTTAAATGCTTCTAACAAACTGCAAGAGGGCAAAGTTTACAATAATGTAAGCATTAGTAAAAGAAGCTTAAAATCCCCCAAATGTAAGCATGAAGAGAAATACTGTATCCCCTATTCCACCGCTAGTTCAATATTGTAAGTGCAAATAACTCATCTCTCAAAACACACCTAACACTCGTATTGTATTAACTTGAAAAGTCCTTTGAGACAAACTGTATTTGGTGGGTTTACTTGGGACATTGCATGAACAAAGGAATAAGGCTTAGGTTCTTGCATTTAAGAATATCTATCTCTATCTATTATCTATCTATCTATCTATCTATCTATCTATCATCTATCATCTATCTATCTATCTATCTATCTATCTATCTATCTATCTATCTATCTATCTATCTATCTATCTCTATCATCTATCTGTCTATCTATCTATCTATCATCTATCTATCTCTATCTATCATCTATCTATCTATCTATCATCTATCTATCTATATCTATCTATCATCTATCTATCATCTATCTATCTATCTATCATCTATCATCTATCTATCATCTATCTATCTATCTATCTATCTATCTATCTATCTATCATCTATCTATCTATCTATCTATCTATCATCTATATCATCTATCTATCATCTATCTATCTATCTATCATCTATCTATCTATCTATCTATCTATCTATCTATCTATCTATCTATCTCTATATCTCTATCTATCTATCTATCTATCTATCTATCTATCTATCTATCTCTATATCTCTATCTCTCTATCTATCTATCTATCTATCTATCTATCTATCTATCATCTATCTATCTATCTATCTATCTATCTATCTATCTATCTATCGATCTATCTATCGATCTATCTATCTATTTCTATATCTATTTATCTATATCTATCTATCTATCTATCTATCTATCTATCTATCTATCTATCTATATCTATCTATCTATCTATCTATCTATCTATCTATCTATCATCTATCTAATCTATCTAATCTATCTATATCTATCTATCATCTATCTATCATCTCTATCCCTAGTGATAGCTTTCTCCTTCCTGCACTCCTACTGCTTTATACTCCAAGGTGGAAATGCTAAAAGAAATCAAAGTGAATTTAAATTATACAACTCTCCCAAGGAAATGAAGACAGGGCTATCAAAAGAAATCCAGAAATTGTACATAAAGCCCACTAGGGCAGGGGGTCTGCTTGCTCTCCGCTATCTTCTAGCACACCTCCAATTGACAATCAAGAGAGACCCATTTTTTCATTGTTGCTATTACTTGATATTTAAATGCCTACATAACTATCTAATTTAGCCTGGAGGTGGGAAAATGTCCCCCTCCACAGGGCTGAATTTCCTCAGGGGAGAAAAGGGAGAGCATGTCCAAGTGTGTGGAACCACCACCCACAGTGGGTGGGGATGAAGTATACAGGCACCCCATTCTCTCACTCATTTTGCTTTCTTTGTGTTTCATTTCTTTGCTCCGCTTTCTCAGCAGAAATAGGGGGAAAGTAGCAATCTAGACTTGCAGAGAGCCTGGCATGACCAAATCCCTGGGTTTCCTCACTTGTTGCTGAGACAGAGAAGCCAACTAAACCAACTGGCTGTGCTAAAGATGTCTCTCCCTGCAAGGCCAGCTTGCTTAAGAATGGGATGGAGAAAGGGGGCATTCATTGCTTTGGGGGCAGGGGGCTGGATCAAAAGACCTGACCTGCCAGATTAGGGCCATGGGCTGGGGGTTCCCCAGGCACTCTTGAAGATTTTACTACCTCATCCTTTGTCTCCCATTCCAGTAATATCTTATACATTTTAGACAGCACTTTAACATTGCATTCCAACAGATCTCTTTCCAATTGTGATATTTGTTCCCCAAATCCTCATTTCTTATCTTTCTTAAATACTTCATTCAAATGTTGATATTATATGCATGTTGTTAACTTAAATCCTTAAATTCTTTTAATTTAAACTCTTCTCCCTCTTCTTTTAATAAATTTCTACATGTTGTCCAACCTTCTATCATATTCTTTTTCTTTACCACTATGGCTTCCAACAGTGAGAACCAAAGTGGTGTTTTTGTCTCCAATATTTTTTTGTATTTATCCCCATACTCTATACAAATGTTTCTTAATTATGTGATTTGTAAATTCTTTGTGTACTTTCACATTTTCATACCACAAATAGGCATGCCAACCAAAAATATTATCATGACCTTCTAAATCTAAGTTATGTGGATTCTCCAATGTCATCCATTCCGTCAATCCACAAAGACAAGATGCTTCATAATATAAACTTAATGCCTACACAGGCATTTTTTACTCCTCACCTGGGGAAGCGGAACGGGAGGAGCAAGGACATGCTCATTCTGCCCTTTCCCTCGCCTCCCTCCCCTCCATGCATAGCAGTGCAAATAATGTAGACAGTGGACTGGCTGTGACTCTTGTGAAGGGTCCACATGTAAAAATTGGCTAGATTAGGGTTGTAAGCCACACAAGGAGCATCTGTGAATACAGAAGGCTCTCTGCTGCGGGTGTTTGCCCTCCATCCATGGTGGCTGGTTAAGTTAGACAATGAGGAGACGGAACTAGCTGGTGTGTTCTTTTCTCTCCTCAAATTATTCATGTCATGTGAATGGAGTCTCTCGAAAATAGACAAATAGTTCAAGAGATATCACAATAATGTACATGAGTAAAGCAACTTCAGAAAGCACTTCGGAAGGATAACCTAAATTCCTGCTTCATGATACTCTGGCTGTACTGATCTCTGGCAGGCAAGCAAGTCTCCAATAAGAATTAATGACTCCCAGCAAGTTTATGTATGTTTATTTACAAAAAGACACATCCCGAGCCTGGCTTCTCCCCTCCTCGCTTTGTTGGTCAGTCTGAAGTTTCACTCCTCCCACAACAGGAAGGGCGTCAGACTCCCGCCTTCCTCCTTTTGCCCTTCCGTTCCATCTGATTTTATTCCAACGTCTAGATCAAGGACTGAGAGGCTGACATTCCATCTCCTGCCCATTCTCATTCAACCCAGTCTGAGATTCCTGCTTATCTGCTGATATACTCTTTTTTTACCCACTGAAGTCATCAAGTTGTGTTTTTTCTGGTGAAACTGGTGTGCTGAACTGTCTTGTGAATGCTTGCCTCATCAGGTTTCCAGATCACAACTCTCTGCATCTAGGAAAAAAGAAAAGAACAAAATTAACTCAGCATGTGTGACTCAGACATCTATTGAAACATTTAAGGGGAAGGACTCTGGCTCTGTATTGGAGAAAATGCTCTGAATGTCTGATGTTTCAGGTTCAGCACCCTGCAGGGCTAGCGAAGATGCCCTTTTGGAACCCCGAGAGCTCCATCAGTAGAAGCCCTGCCCAATGACTTCTGCTTGCACAATGGGCCTTACCTCACTCTCTTCTCCCTGCCCCACAAAATTGGCTCTGAGGGATTGGGAGAACCCCAGGAACAGCAGGCGGCAGGAGGAGAGTGGGGGATAATTCCGTCTGGCAAGCTGAAATGCTTTCTCTGGTGGAACAGTCACCTCACTGTGACCTTGAACTCCTCACAAAGTGAATCGGGTCTACATATAACTCAGATTAAATGTGCTATACAGGCGTATTGTCAAATACTCAAGTGGCTAGTGGATGATTTGCTTTTACAAACTTTTTTTTCCAGATAAACTTGTCTTCTCAACTGCTTATTTTAACACATGCATTCAAGCACATTATGATTTTGACAGGTGGTAAATATACATTTTGAAGAACCAGCTTTTTCAGTAAAGTCAGGTTTCATGCAGGAATCTATGTAGAAAACCCCTGGTTGGTTCTGCTTCCCCAAACCATAATGTTCTGATTGTCAGGCATAGGATGAAATGTAGATCACTGAATCATCTGGTCTTGATCTGATTTTCAGCCATGTGATAACTGAAGCACACACAGAGAGATTTTGACAGAAGAGCAAAGCAGAGATGAATAATGTGGAAAGTAAAATTGGAAGCAGCTTGAACAGAGTAAGTTTAAGAGACGGGGTCAGAAGCGAAAGAATGGATGCTGCTGAACAGAATATAGCAGACTGGCAGAGTGAGTTATACAGAGCAATAAACATGGAGGAGTTGTCTCATTTTATTCAAACTTTTAAAATGAATGACAGCTGTGATACAGTAGTATAAAATTCAAGCTGCTAAACAGCTATATAAGGTAAATGTCATTAAAATTAAGTTGAATCCCTAGTTTGTGGGGTAGCTACACGTCAGTTTTTATGTGGTGCTGTCCCTCCCCATAGGACTACCTAGGAAGCAAGTGTTGGGCCTTGCAGCTGGGTTGTTTTTGTATGGCTGCAGTCACTTCTGTGATGTAGGTGGCTCCAGTAACTGTTGCTCCTCCCCTCCTCGCATAAATCAAGTCAGCCGCATGTGCTGCACCACAAGTAGCCCATCCACATAATCATTAGGTCAGATGCAATTAACTGGTCTTTATTTTTGACTCTCTTGGGCGCAGGAATTTAACCTTAATTATTTACAATTTTGATTTAACCCGCAAGAAAGAAAGGCTTTTTCGCTGGCTAGGTTCAATTCTAATCCTTCTAACCTCCTTTGGGGTAGGTTTGTGGGTATGGCAGAAGGAGATAGGATCTGCCCATGCGATGCCCACCTGGTGGAAACTCTAGCTCACATGGCCCTTAAATGTAAAATGTATGATGATCTCTGCCAACAATTTTTAGACCATCTATGGATTCCAACATGGAAACCAGAGACAGAGGTTATACGCTTCTTATTACAGTGGAGAGACCAGGAGCTCACCAAGACAGTAGTTAAGTTCCTCTATTTGATTTTTTTTGTCACCAAAGTATGCTACAGGATCCTGCCCTTGCTGGAGACCCACAGAGATGAAATAGATTGCTCGCCTCTTCTTCCCTTTGGCAAATGACTGTACTGTTGAAATGGCGATGAGATCGCACTGGCTTATTTATTCTGAATGTTTGTAAGTGATGGCAATAAAGGTTTGATGATGAAATTAACTGGTCCTAGAAGAATCCCACACATTGGCTTTCTCTAATACAATGTGGATTTCCCCTTCTTCCTTCTGCACCTCCAAGAACTGGAGGAGGGAATGCCAGGAGCGCCCCCAGAACAGCACATGGAGGGGAGGGAGGGGAGAAGGAGACCATTCCATCAGGCAAGCAGAAATATTTGAGTTAATGATCTCCTTGGCACAGTAATTCTCAAAGGGTGTGGTGCTCCACACTGGTGTGGCAGGAGAAGATGGCAAGCATGGTGGGAAGATTCAAGGACAAAGAAACATTGAAACATTTTAGTGTAGTATAGTATATATATTTTTATTTGCAGAATATGAAGAGCTTTTTGTTTTCTAATGTATTTCTTACCAATAAAAAATTTAGTGTGGTGCGAACAATCCCTCCTCCGAAAGCGTGGTCCAGAGAAAAAAGTTTGAGAACTCCTACCCTGGCACTACATTGACTTTCTCCCATTAATAACACAAGAAGGGTCTGCTGGGTCAGGAAAATGGCCCATCTACTGCAACTCAATGGCCAGCCTGATGTCTGGTTCAATGGCCAATCCCACAAGCTGGATCTGAGCAAAAGAGGCCTCTCCCCTCCTGTGGTTCTGAATGCCAGTTGATGGAACCACGGGAGACATTGAACTCTTCCATGAAATTGCCCATTCTTCTTTTAAAGCCATCACTGTCTTCTGTGGCTGATGAAAGTTCTTGTGATACTCCTTTTTCCCTCAAAGAGTGACAATTCCCAGAGTTCCCAGTGAAAAGGGATTGATGGTTAAACTACACTAGGAATTGTAGTTTTGTGAAGGGAGTAGGTGCCTTATTATTTGACGAAAGTCATGGCTATTTAAGGTGCTTTAAATGGATGGACTGATTTTTGCCAGATACTAACTTTTTAGATACTAGCTTGTCATCCACCTGACTACATTAATGTGAAATTTGCATTTGTTTCCTCTCCTTTTTATACTGCTTTCCTAAATATGCTTTCACAACATGCAGTAAAATCACCCTCAGGTATCAACATTATGTTGAATCAAGAAATTGCACAATGATTGCAGCTTTCATGTGGAAAATGTGAGCTATATCTCTACCATTTGGCTGAGGTAGCACTTTTACAGAGCTGCAGAAGTATTGACAACCACTTCTAATAAGAGTAGGAATTTTTGAAGAATGCTACAATTTCTTCTTGTGCAAGGACTTGGGAGCAGGACACGTAGAAGTAATATTTTCTTTAGTGTATTTCTGTTCAGGCTCCCAAAATATCAGTCTGTGCTTTGTTTCTCCCCAGTGCCTGGCCATGCTGAAGGGATCTGATGGAGTCTATCAACATTTGGAGCCTCCTAGGTTTTTCATCCCTGCACAAAGAGTTAATCTAGTTCAGCATCTGTTTCCAAAAGCTAGATGCTTCTTGGAAGCTCACAAACAGAGCATGAAGGTAATAGATAGTTCTCATTTGTTGATTTCCCCAGAATTTAGTCCTTAAATGTCCTTAAATGATTTCCCCAGAATTTAGTCCTTAAATGTCAACTTATTAAATGCCTACAATGTTTTGTGTATCCTTTTAAAAAAATGTCATACATGAAATAGCATGGAGAGAGATGGCAAAGAGAGGATTGGAAGAATGATTAGCATTGGGTTACTCTGGTCCCTAAAACGTTGTTTTGTGTCAAATGTTTTATGCGCATGTTATAAAGGAAAACAAATCAGCATAGCATGCCAGTTTGTAATATACAGCACGATACAAGGTCAGATAGATGTAATCAAAGCCAAGAGAAGGAAGAAAGAGGGGTGGGTTGGAGAAAGACTCTGGCAGAGTCAATTTGGCATGCACATCACACAAACTACTCCAAGTAGGACTCCCTGAGTTTATGCTCTTTATGCCTCCAGTGAAAGGCAGCTTTTTTTATAAGCTGCAAGAGGAAAAAAGTCCTCCAGCCAATGAGCAATTGGGGGAGCAGTCCTTTCAGTATTGCAATACCAACTACTTGGCTTCATTGTCCCTCTGCAAACTCCAGGATGCCAGGACAATAGTGAAGTGCGGCATAAATGCCTGATAATTTTAAGTACATTCCTAGGACCAAATTAATAGCAATAAGGACCTCTGCCCAAAATGCAGTAACTACAAGGCAAGACCAAATGGGATGTTTTAGTACAGGCACTTCCTCACAATGCTAGCACATAGCCAAAGATGCATTGCGCTTCTAACAGAGGAAACAGTGAGTCTGATATGCCTGAAAAGCAAGATTTTGTTGGATTAAACATAATCTAAGTCCTGGAGAACAAAACCAGCAGGGACTTGTTAAACCTGTTTCTGTTACCTGACTAGGATGATTAAGGATGTGGCTATTGGAGTGGGTCACAAATCACCATGGTGTAGTGGTTAGGGTGTTGGGCTATGACCTGGAAGACCAGGGTTCAAATGCCCACTTCTCTATGAAGCTCAGAGAGTGATCTTGGGCCAGTCACTGTCTCTCAACCTCATTTCCAAGGTCACTGTGAGGATAACATGGAGTGGAGGAGAACTATGTGCACCAACTCAAGCTCTTTGGAGAAAAGGTGGCATATAGATGTAATATTTTTTTAAAAAAATAACCCAGTTTTGTAAGTCTGGGATAACCAGTTTTGACATATCCAAGTCATCCAAATGAAGCAAACAAAGTAACTTTTAAACATTCTTTTTCAAAAAGTGCAGCACAGTATTTCAAACATGCATATCCCTTGGTTCCCCCAGTTTTCATTAAAACATTTAGCGTGCCTGTCCCTTTCAGAATCATAAATTCTGCTAGCATTACACGCCGAACTGATTTAAAGCAGTTGCTCAATCAAAAGAAAGCAATGACTTTAGATTTTAGTGCTCTGTAATGTTCTGAAGCAAGCCATAATCTTCTTTGATGGACAAACTCTGATTCCCCACCCCCTTTGGATTTGGATCATCAGGTTTTTCTCCTATTATGAGAACATCATCAACAGCTTTTAAAAAATGTGCTCATTGACTGGTCCAAGCATAATTTATTTGAAATCTCCAGAATTACTTTCCCATTTGTGCATTAGGCTGGGGGTGCAATCCTAAACGCACGAGCGTTGACTGAGCTTCCCATTCCGTGGTGCTTCATCTGCACAAATGCATTTCGAATTGCAGTCTGGGTTGCTATGCATAATTCAGCGGAGATGCATTTTCAGAATATATGAAAGGACAAGTATGCAGGCAGGTCCCACTTATTCTATGCTTAAAACTAAAGGTGATAAAAAGCATTTTCAGTTTTTTCTCCTGCAATTTAAAAGGGGGTTACAATATTTTTTACTTGTACAAATGTTACCCTCATTTTAATTTTCAGGAGGTTGTTTATTATATTTTACAGATCTGTTTTTATTTTTTAAAGTCACCCTCAAAATGTAGAAATTTGAGGGAAATAAGTGTACTTGGGGGAAAGGTTTTTGCATTGACAGCTGATCTTCTGTTACTTTCTCCCAAGTATTCTACGTGGGAAACTAAGAATGTAGATTCCGTAAACTGAGGGCATACCCTCCAACATTTCTCCAATGAAAATAGCGGCACCCCATTCCATAATGATAATTTTACTATTTATACCCCACACATCTTACTGGGCTGCCCCTGCCACTCTGGGCAGCTTCCAACACATATATAAACATAATAAAACATTAAACATGAAAAAAACAACAACTCCCCTACACAGGATTGCCTTCAGATGGCAAGTTCTCCACTCACTCTAAGCAAGAAGGATTGAACATGTACATCTCAGAGTCACTGATACTGCAACCCAAAAGACACTTGATTTCAAGTAAGCAATTATTATGGGCACAGAATTATAGCCATGAATAAAACTGTCCAGCATCATTTGATATCTGATTCTTCCTTAAGGTATCCTGACTGATTTGCATTCCACCCAGAATATAAGTTTGGCTTATAGTTTTCTGAATAAAAATTTGGTTATGTTACCCAGTTCTTAATTTTTGCTTCATTATAATTATCTCCCCTTCTTTTTTATTTTTCTTTCATCTTCTCTTTCATGTCTCCAGTAGCCCCTCTGTTCGTTTGGGTTAGACAGGTTCCTATAGGAAGCATTACGCTTACTAATTTCATCTACCTTCAAATTGTTCTTCTGACTCAAGAGTAATATGCCTTTTCAACATATTTCCCATGTAGCATTTTTA
The DNA here is from genome assembly GCF_951804945.1 of Podarcis cretensis. NCBI lineage: Eukaryota > Metazoa > Chordata > Lepidosauria > Squamata > Lacertidae > Podarcis > Podarcis cretensis. Next base: position 122,679,074 of record NC_137172.1, on the reverse strand, counting down.
TTTTAAACAGGGAGAGAGAAAAAGACTAGACAGCTGTGCAATTGACAAGCTGAGTTGGGACTCATCACATTGACATAACATGCATGGTGCTGACAAAGCTCAATGGAACTGATGAAGTCTGACAAAACATACCTCAGCACATTGCAGCGGCTTCTTTTCCCCCACGCACAAACACTTAAATAAAAGAGCGAACAGAGGATAGACATGCCACACATGTGACGATCCAGGAGGGTGATATAGGAAGAAGATGGCTTATTAACATGCTCCCTTGCAAAAGGATGATCACCATCAGAGCCGCTGTAAAGCAGTAACTAACTTTTTAGGACAGGTGGGTATTGGCACACTGGCAGGTAGAGAGGGGCAAAAATGTCAATTTTGTTTTCTACCAGTCTCTTAGCACACATTATTCGGAGAACTTCGTTGTAAAATCTGGAGAATGTGAATGCCAAAGGATGGGTGTGTTTCAGTTTCCTTACTATGTAGGTAGAGCTGCCTTTAAATGAGAACTGAATTGATTCCCCCCCCCCCACTTGCAAGAGAGTTAATAGCAGAGATGGTGAAATCTCAACCCCCGCCTTTTAAAAGCAAAACCACTAGTTTTATCAAAAGCCTTTCAGTTTTCCTTCAATTTCCTTAAACGTTTTAGATGAGGTGGAGCCTGCCAATTTTCCTTTGAATTTCGCTTGAGGTTGACCATGTATCCGAAATTCTTTTGACTTCTCCCAAAACTCTTCACATGGCTTCACTCAAAAGCAATCCCCAAGCTCACTTTGAATTTCAATGTAGGTGAAATTTCAGTGACAACTTTTATTTACATGTGATTCAGACCGACAAAGAAGATCTTCAGTTCTCCAAATTGTTTTTGAGGGCGAGTGTGTACAGCAGCATCACAAGACTAGCATGTCTGAACCCTCTGATGGATCACAGCTGCTTAAAGTTCAGTTTCACAGCAGTTTTTCAGCTTCTAGGCAGCTTCCAAACAGGCAACCAGTTTGCATAAAGATGGCTCTAAGTGGATAATCAGTGAGTCTGCAGAACACCACCAAGGACCAGTCTTGTATATGGGATTTTGGCAGCTGGATGCTGCAGCCGACACATAACACAATAAAATAAGCCACCATGTGCCAGAGGACTTGTAATGAATCAGCCATGTTTTGATCAACTTGGCATAACCAGCTTCCATGTTTGAAAGGAAAAATCCCATTGGTGCAGACAACCCTATGGAAAATGTCCAAGCGTCCCTCTTCCGAAGAGAGAAAACCTTCCTTCCCTGAAACCCTCACTCTGCAACTGAGGCACTATTATCATATCCCCAGAGACTTGTCCACCAGCCTTGCCACCTGTCGCAGCTTCTGCAAGTCAGTTATCTCGGTCTCAAGGCATCACACGTTCCCTGAGAGCCAGGAACTCCCTGCATCAGCACCCACAATGTCTGTCCAGTAGACATGTGACACTCTGTACAATACACTTTGCAGCACCCATGCTACTGCTGGCTTTCAAACTTTGTACAGTGGTGCCTCACAAGACGAAAAGAATCCGTTCCGCGAGCCTCTTTGTCTAGCGGTTTTTTCGTCTTGCAAAGCAACCCTATTAGCGGCTTAGCGGCTTAGCGCTATTAGCGGCTTAGCGGCTATTAGCGGCTTAGCTGCTTAGTGGCTAAGCGGCTATTAGCGGCTTAGCGGCTTAGAAAAAGGGAGAAAAAAGCGAAAAAAATCGCAAGACTTGCAAAACGTTTTCGTCTTGCGAAGCAAGCCCATAGGGAAATTCGTCTTGCGAAGCGCCTCAAAAACGGAAAACCCTTTCGTCTAGCGGGTTTTTCGTCTTGCGAGGCGTTCGTCTTGCGGGGCACCACTGTAGTTATTTTTCTTTCTTCAGTACATTTAACAGGATATTTATGATCAGATGTTGGGGAATTGCTGACTTCCCTGATCTCCTTGCCCAACTCACAAAGAGGCTGAACTTGCCTGTTCCTTTAACTTCTTATAAACTTGATTACTGAGTTCAGAAAAGGGCAACCAAAATGGCCAAAGGCCTGAAGCAACTCACCCTGAGAAAAGGTTACAGCATTTGGTGCTTCTTTAGCTTAGGAAAGAGTAAGGGGAGGACATGGCAAAGGCATGCAAAAATATGCATGGTGTGAAGAAAATGGACAGTGGAAGTTCTTTCCCCCTTCTCCTAAGAACCCAGGCTCATCAAGTGAAGCTTAATGGTGAAGGCTGCCAACCTGGATGCCTATCCAACATGATGGCTATGCTAGGCAGGGTGCCTCCTTGCACCATGGGAACAGAAGGGGCATTGACCTGATCTAGTAGGGCTATTCCATTCTTCCATTTCTTAAATGGATCCAGACAATCAGTATTGCACAAGAGTAACTGGAGCTGACTGGCCACCATTTTCTAAAACACCTTTCCCAGGAAAAGTTAGTAAGAAACTGGAAACAGTTCCCCAGGACAGCAGGATCCAGTGATGATTTCTTAAGGAGGGGCCTAATAGCTGCTTTTTTAAAAGGGCAACTTGTGCTAATGACCAGGATGCCCCAAACCTTCTAAATGTCCTTCACTAGCCAGTAAGTACACATGTTGAGAAGATAAATCAAGACACAGACTTCTCCAGGCACCTTGTTTGTATCCTCAGCTTAAATAAAATGAGACACATTCATGCAAAGAAAGGGAACCCAGAATGAACCCCTTTCCAAAAGAGGCATCTAAACAAGAACAAATGTGAGTGACTTTATTCTCATTGTCTCTGCTTCTCCTTAGGACTTGGCTAAGGCCAAGGTCATGGCACTCATGGGCCACTTGTAAAAACCACATGCTTGCTCATCCAATCTTTCAGTAGTTTTCAGCGGCTCATTTGACTGCTTAGCTTTCTGCATATTGGCCTGCTCTTTTCAGATCCATAGCATGTTTTCACTCCAGTGCATTTATTTTATTTGCCTTCCCCTTTATGCTGCATTCTAGGTCATGAACTCTACATATAATATTGCACCACTGAAAAAAATGCCTTCTGAGCACTGTAAGTGCTTCATTATACAACAACCTGCTGGTACGGGTGCAATTATACATGACAAGGAAAAAATGGTGTATTTGTTTAAATCAAAAATACAAGTGGACAAGGATAGCTAGACCTTTCCTTTACCCTTATTACTTGTTTCAGTTTTGTTGCTGGTGTTTTTATGCCGTCTGTTTAATAGGCAAGGCAGCTGACAACTGAATTAGCACTCTCTTCTTAGTATGCCACTGGCTCATGACAATAGCCTAAGGGATAAGATATAGATAACTGAGAGGTTTTCTCACTGTTGTGATATATTTTTTCATATGGTTAATAAGCCAATTGAAATGACATTCTGTCACAGCGGTACTATTCAGTGAGCTTGCGATTTCCCTTGTGCTGATGCTAACCACTAGGAGGAGATGCATAGTTCCACTGCTTTCTCCCCTTCCTTCCAGAATGGGTTTTATTTTTATTTTTTAATGAATATGACAACCTGCAAACTAGACATGTCCTTTGGTGTTGCTATGGATTAACTCTTGTTTATCATGGCTAATGGGAAAGGCTTCCGGCTTTTGCTTTGGCTATATTTTTTATTCTAAAAAGACTAATGACAGTACTCACAAGATGTCCAGCTGTGGCTTTTTCAAACGAAACCTCCCATGTAAGAGGCGGCAGAGGGTGTGGAATCCCACAAGAGAAATTCTGCAACCTGCAGTTTAGCTGTGGACCAGTTTGGATGACCATTTTGCCTGTGACGGGCTACTTCCTTGGGGTCACATTTTCCCTGTCTATTGTCCCACAGTTAGGAAAGGTTTGCCACATTTTGGATCCAGGTTCTCCCAAACACCAGCCTTAAAAATGACAATGATGGACATATAGACTCCCTCGGAGGGTGGCGGCCTCTCCCTTCCTGGAGATTTTCAGGCAGAGGCTGGATGGCCATCTGACAGGGGTTCTTTAGCTGTGATTCTTGCAATTCCAGGGGGGTTGGACTAGGTGACGCTTGTGGCCCCTTCCAACGCTACAATTCTGTGATTCTAAGTGACTGAAAAGGCATGCACTGCATTTTGAGAAGTTCATTAACAGGAAGGAAGTAAATGGAGCTAGCTTCAACAAAATGGTCATGATTTGAAACTTTTTTTTATTGTGATACGCGCTATACAGCGTGAGTCCACAAGGGCATATGGTCATTGCAGCCTTCACAACTGCAAAAATCCAGGCATTACCCTAATACCAATTCCTGGAGGAAGCACTGCAGGGAAATTTAAAATTGTGTTTGCAAGACCTGTGCCTGCTCCATATTCCAACATGCATATAAGTGTCATACTTTGTCCATGCGACTGTGGTCCCTCTAACAGGCAGTTTCCATAATCACGTGAACAAAGGATTCATCTGTAGAGTGTATTTGCTTGCAGGCTCCTTCTCACCTTCACCTTGTGGAATGCATGGGGGGTGCACCTGGGATGAACACAACCCCACAACCCCTATGCAGCTGAATGTGTGAAAGGGACTGTGACTCCTACAATCTCTAGGATCTGGTTTGATTCTAGGGCCTAATGGAAGCTCTCCTCACTGTTGCCACTTTAACAAGTTTAGGTAGTGCTATTTTTCTAGAAGAAGAGGCAAGTTCCCTATGAAAAAAAGCCATGAGTTTAGGGAAAGGGAAGGGAATGGCACCAGTCCATTAACTCCTGGGATGAAAACATGAAGAGGGTCTGGTCCCAGTTCATAACGGGCTTGGGTGGGGTGAATGAATTCCCATTCCCAGTTCAAGATTAAGCACCATGATTATTTGTGTGTGGCTCTTAATCTGAAAGCTGGTTTATTTCAGCTGGTGTTCTTATATGGCTATATATGTGTTGCGTGTCCCCACCCCAGTTTCAGGGTTTTAATTATATTATTATTATTTTCATTTATATGCAAATCTCCTTGAGGACTCTATGACACAAAGATGGCAAGATAAAAATAAATGTAGCTATTTATTTTTAAAGTTGTATTCTGTTTTTCCACCAAGGTACATAAAGCGGTGCCCACAGAATAATGTACATCCATAGCAGTACATACAAACACATCCCCTCAAAAGGCTATGAAGAAACAAAAAGAGTAAGTTGGCATAGGCAGCCTGGAAAGCATGCTTGGAATCCTAAACTAAAGCCCATGGCATTCTCCAGAAAGTCACTGCACCCAAGAATCAGGCAAAGGTCTGGTGGCCAGCAGAGGGAGCAGGGGCACCACCTCAGGTCTCAGAACCTGAGAAGGTTAAAGGAGTCCTCATTTATTCCATTCATTGTTCAATCAACTGGAGGTGGTAAACCTGCGTATGGGCTGTACCACATCAGACCGCAGGTGGGAGACACACATGACTTCATTTAAAAAAGCTGTCCTTGCCCATGCACACATGCACACTTGTCACCTCAAGGAGAGTGTTAGGCTATCACCTTTTGTCCTGGCATCTAGTTGTCAATGTGGAGGGCATCTTTTGTATAATCAAGTATTCAGTCACATGAATTCTGCCTGCAGTCTTAAGTGGTGTAGTCCTGACCCAGATTTATCATCTCAGTTGAGAACTCGGCTCTGGTCAGAATCATTAATCCAGCATGGAGTGCCTTCAAAGTACTTGGCTAGTCAAGAAGCATGTTTCCAGTTCAGGAAATATCGTCTTCACACTAAATGAGCTTTTTTGGGTTTGTTTCAGTGGTATTAGCACAAAGTTGATTGGCCATGATGCACTGTGACATCATCATGATCAAGATGAGATCATTGATTTACTGGAATCACTCTACCAATAGGAAATCAAATGGGGAGGGGAGTGGCACAGAAGTAGCAAAGGAGAGAAATAATGGCAAGGAACGGGTCCAAAAATGATTAACAATCTCAATAATTAACCAACAGGATTTGAAAAACAAAATGAATAATCCCCCACAAATGGCTATTTTTGAGCCAAGATTGAGGTGGGTTCAACAGAGTCTAAAAGTAGTACAGCCTGGAAACAGATTTACCTTATGATGAGTTGTTATTTGTAAAACTTACAGACAGTGTTTTCTAGTGGAATTACTCAAAGCAATGTACAAACTGAGGTAAGTAAAAAAAAACCAACCCTGTTCAATAGTCAGAAACAAATGATGCAGAGATTAAGCAGCCATAGTCAGAAATGATTTTAACATCTTAGTAAAAAACTTGTTGGAAAGAACAGAAAAATCTTTACCGGTCTTCAGAAACTGAAGCCAAGTGGTCTTGACAGGCAACGTTTTCCATGTCCTTATGACACAACAGGCAAGGCTTTGCTTTATACATCCAGAGACTGAATTCCATGTAAGTGTGGGATTCACTGCAAGGCCTCCTGAGACATACTTTACCTCTATCACATACTGTTTACCACTAGCAGAAAAGACATGTGCTACAGCTCTCCAAAAATTGTACCAATTCAGAGCGCTGATGTGAGATCACATGATATGCCCACCACATCACATGCTTTCTAACAATGGAAAGCTAGCATGTCACAGATAAGGCTCATTCTCTTTGACATGCTGGTATTTGATAGGCTGGGATGTCTGTATATGGGGATGTGTTAAACCTGCATGGGCTTTGCCATGTGTGTTTCTGAAGATCAGCATCTAAATCACAGGGAGGTGTCTAAGTTGATCTCATCTGGATTTCCAAATGTTGGCAGGCACCAAACACCTTTTAGATGGCTCCTTTTCTACAGTATATGTCTACATAGCGCTATTTCCTAGGATAACATTATCATGAATTAATGTAAAGGCTGCCCAAGTTTAACTCTGCAACATAACCTTAACCTTTTTAGTTAAGAGCTGGAATTAGAATGGCAGAGTTGTCCTTGTTCACCATGTGCAGTCAATTGCCCCTTAGGGAGGAAGATGGAGATGGAGAATTTTATGCACAGGCACATATTGTTCAGCATGTTTATATACATTCGATACACTGCATGCTTCCAAGCAGCTCGTTTTTATGTAGCAGATTATTAATCAAAGCAGCATCCAAATGCACAGCCAATTGTGTCTGCTTCAGTTGCCCCAGTTCATAGTGAAATGTGTTCCTTTGCTACAAAGTCCTTATCTAACATTTAAATAGAAATGGGTTTTTTCCCCTGGGTGCTAAGTGTAGGGTAGGTGCCAATGAACAAAAGACATATTAGTAAAGTTCTGGTGAAGCTTCTACTTTCCCCAAATGTTCTGAAATGTTTGTGGGATTTCATCTCTGAAAATGGCTTTATTACATTTTATTTTTACATAGTGCATATAAAATCAGGGTCTTCTATCATTTTTCTGCAATTATCCCATACATTTGCTTTTTCTTAAATAATGAAGGCTATGTAATCCTCCCACAGTTCCCAAACTTTTCAGTGGAACTTGCACAGGGGGAACTTGCTGGTGCAGAAATACAAGAATGAATGCAATTACCCACCCCTTTACTTTAGTGTAAACTAGTTACAATGCCCGCAGTTCGGTGGAGTGCCACATGTATAAAAAACAAGACGGAGAAAACTTCATCACTGATTTTATTGTGCTGCTTTCGCTTTCCTCCTCCACTTATCCCTTGTTCAGAGAAGTTCTTTGTTTGTGTATTTTCTTCCCTAGCCCCTCTGCATGTCTCTTTATTTTCATGTGCTTTGAAGTAGTAAATCCTGCAGGTGACCAAACTTTCATCCATAATCTGTAGCATTCAAATTAAAAGGAGTGGGCTATAGATTGTAGGATTTTCTGCACACCCTGTCTAAATCCTACCAGGGTCCCTTATGCATTAGCAAATCCAGGAGCAGAGAGTGAAGCTAAATTGATCCAATCAATGTTGCCACATGCAATCATGTTGTATTCATTGCTGGTCAACAAATAAGCTGAAGCCCAGGTATATTTTCTCCTCCTTAATTCACTTGCTAGTTAAGGCTGGATAGCTTGCCTGGATGAGATGTCTGGCAATCTCCAGCCAAAGCACAGCTTTGCAGCTTTCATTAATCATGGGAAACACTTTGAATTTTGCTAAAATAATAAGGCTTGGCCGTGCCTTTGCTTTAACAGCACACTTCTGTGCCGCTTTTGCCCAGACTTGTGCTGCAATAAGAGTAAATATGATCGTCTTTCATAGCAAACTCAGCTATAGCTGTAAAGGAGTTAGATAGCATGGAAATCAGTGCATTTTCCTCCTGCAACATTAAACAAAAAGGTTAAGCTCCCACTGACAGGAAAGATGTATTTGCAAGTGATTAGTTATATTTCTATCATCGTGCTTGTCTGTGTTCTCCTTTTGATGTTTAAACAAAGCTCTTGAACACACTGGGTTGTAGTCTCTGATGTTGATTTATAGGTAGGACTGAATTCCAAACACTGAGCTAGTGGGAAGGCCTTTTTTTTTAAAAAAAATAAAAAATCTGAGACTGCCTTCCTGCTGCTTAGTATGTGACTAAGCCATATAGTTTGGGGCTCTGCCTGTCGAGAGCAGGTGTACAAGAGGGGAGTCCTTCAGGAACAAAGACCTGAACTGTTCATTGAGGGAATGGTTCCACTGCATGCACGGCAAATGTCAAAGCACACCTCTTCTTTCTTCCTTTTATGTAAAAATCTTTCCTGTATGTAAAAATCATAATGTCTGAGGTGGCAAAAGCACCTAAGTTACAGTCCAAAGTAAATTTGCAGTGATACCCTATGCTTCTCCAGTCAGAAATACGTCTTCATTTCAATGAGATTTACATATAGGATTGTCATTTTAACAGACTGGGACCAGTTCACATGGGACTGCCTCCCCTTCCCCCATATGCTCACTGGCACTTTTACAGGCACCACAGGGAAAGTAACTAGAGACAGGAGTAAGGCATCGACTAAAGCGGGACTAAGGGAAGAGAACATCGTCTGCGGTGAATTAAAAGAGGCGAGATTGGACCTGAGTAACTGTGGATGGCAAGCATTACCAAAGAGGGAAGAACTTGAAAAGAGAGGAAGAAGGCAGCAAACCTGACTGGCCCAAGTGTGTTGATGAGAAGGGAGGGGATTCATCAGGCTCTGAATATTAAAGACACACTGGAGCTTGGGAAACACTTTGCACCCAAAAGGAAGTAGGAATCCTCACACTGTACTTTAATGTGATGCATGAAGTGAAACATGCCTCCTTTTCCATGATTATTTATTATTTCCAGATTTGTAATTTGCTCCCCAAAGGGAGCCCAGAGCAGCTGACAGTGGTAAAATTACATAAAAACAATTTTAAAATAATACTATAGTACAGTACATTGCAGAGGGACGCAGGTGGCGCTGTGGGTTAAAGCCTCAGCGCCTAGGGCTTGCCGATCGAAAGGTCGGCGGTTCGAATCCCTGCGGTGGGGTGCGCTCCCGCTGCTCGGTCCCAGCGCCTGCCAACCTAGCAGTTCGAAAGCACCTCCGGGTGCAAGTAGATAAATAGGGACCGCTTACCAGCGGGAAGGTAAACGGCGTTTCCGTGTGCGGCTCTGGCTCGCCAGAGCAGCAATGTCACGCTGGCCACGTGACCCGGAAGTGTCTCCGGACAGCGCTGGCCCCTGGCCTCTTAAGTGAGATGGGCGCACAACCCCAGAGTCTGTCAAGACTGGCCCGTACGGGCAGGGGTACCTTTACCTTTACCTTTACAGTACATTGCACTTGGCAATGCATATGGAGGCTGTATTGTCCATCTGAACAAAACGTGCCTGTACGGCTTTTAGATCTATGTAGGAAAATATCAGGATGGGAAGAGCAGGACTGGGATAACTGACAATTTTATCTTATCTGCTGCACAATTCATTTAAAGCCTAGCTACATGAAAGGAGCAACTCCCAAGCCAATTAATACAGAGTAATTCTATACTATAATTATCAGTATTCCAGAATGATATATTTAAGTGCTGCACATTTAACACTGGATACATTTATGTAGCTAGATTCTTTAAAGGAAAGGATATTAATATCCTTAGTACAGAAACTTAGTACACACAATCCTGGGCATTACTCTCAGGCAAGTGTGCAGAAGTATACAGTCTTAGATTTCTTTGTGCATACATGTATACATGTGCATACATGCAGGTGGTTTGGTTTGCACAATGTGGTAAGCCAAACTATGACATACAAGGACCTCACAAATGTGTGAACTCCTGGAAAGGAGCTTGCAGCGCTTTGCTTCTCCACAGATGCTTTTACTCTTGTCCCACGCTGAGCTAAATTTAGATTTGACTTAATTTGTCAAACAAACCTGGGCTCATGATTAATTTGTCAACCAAACCTGGGCTCCTAGCTGACCATGAGCTATACCAAGAATGAACCTGCATACCTGTGTGGTCTCAGTAAGTCATAGCTTGGCTTCATATGTGCCAGTTCCTAGGGGTTGAGGCAGTTTCAGGGGGCCCCAATGTTTTTTGAGGGGGCTGGGCCCCCTCAATGTTCAGAGGGTGTTTGGCACTGTCCCCTGGCTCCTCGTGACATCGCACATCAGGCCATTGCCTTGGGCCTCCTCAATCAACTTGAGAAGATGGTGCTTCTGCTTGGCTCACCATGTGTAAAATAAATGAAGCCCTTGTTTCCAATCCTTTCTTATTTGTAAAATGGGCATAATGGCAACCTAAAATAGTTGATTTGAAGAAAAAAAAATGGAATGCTTTTAAGTGTAAGTTCTTCATAAATAAAATGTCAAAAAAGAAAAAGAGCAAAGCCTGTCTTGCTGCAGGAGATAGATTGGGTCCCTTCAGCCGTTCTCAAATTTCAACAGTGCCTACTGTAAATGGCTGCCCCATTGCCAATGGACCAATGAGCTTGTGCCTGTTGATGGCTGTGTTTCATTATGTGAGGGGCAATTTCTGCAGGGAAGGATGCTGCAAGCTTCTTTCTAGGTTGTACTTTAAATTATTCTGTAACTTCAGTTTCTTCAGAAACTGAGTTATTTAGGGTATTCTCCCTGAAGGGCAAATAGTGTAGGCCAAATGTCTGTAGCTGCAAGAGGGGGAAGAGATAAAATAGTGATTCTGGTTGATGTACCTGTGAAATACCTGCTAAAGCAAGAGAGGTATCCTACCTTTCTTGGGAGGATACTGTAAAATCACATAGTACTCATAGGAGCAGAAAAATCATTTCACATTGCAATTTTTCATTTGCTGTAGGTAATTCCTAGGCCCATAATAATGTGTTTTTATACACCCCATTAACTTGGAAAGGTCAAATGTTGACTAGGTCTCCACTCCCTAAAAGAGGAAAGATTCCTAATAAGTGAAAGCCTCTAGGCTTTAATATTTCAGTCCTCATTTGCTTTGTCTTGATCTAAGCCTAGTGTGTCCCTATGACTGAAGAGTAGGTAGCATGATCACAGCATGGACACTATTGCCGACAGAGCAGATGCCATCTGTTGGCGCTGTGATTCTGCTGCTGTTTCTCCTTAACCTCTACATCCAAATAGAGGGAATATGATCTTCCAAAGATTTCAGTCTAAGGAATTGGAATTCCAAGCATTCCAAGGTGAAACCAGAGCCACACTAACAGGTCACTGTGTGAGCAAACAATTCTTGGATTAAACCACTTTAGACATTTTTGCACAATCCACTGCAAACAGAAGAGAATGTCTGAGAAAAGTGCAGGTTAGAATTTACCTAGAACTCCAAATGTCCATGTTCAGAGAGTTGTAATTTAAATATGGGACAACATCTTGCCATTCACCCACTTGCATGTCTGAAGAAGTACAGTCCAGGAACTGCTCTTATAGAACACATTCAGACATGAATTGCTTGGCTCTGCATTTAAGTATTACATAGATGCTTGTTAATGCATCTCTATATGGTTGCAGGCTAATCTCTTTTGTTTTGTTTGTTTTGTTTTTTTGTTTTGTTTTGAGTATTTGCAAATTGATAACAGTTACTTTGCATTCAGCAACTTCATGGTGAGTGCCAGCACCTTTTTTTCCCTAAACAACAACAACAAAACCTTTAGAATTTGTGAATTCAGATTATGGGTATTTACAGCTTACTGGTGGCCTGTCCATCTCAAGACCCATAACTGTCCAAAAGAGGCATATCCTTTGATTTTAGGTGAGGTTGCAGAAATGAATTAACCCAAGTGGAAGTTCTCAAAGGATGTTAATTAGAGTTTGAATATTTGTCAAAGGAAACAAATAATTGTATTTGATTTGCAAATATGTAAAGGAGCTTGCATTTCAGCTCTAGGGTAAATATATCAAAGAACTTAGATATTCTCTAGTGGTAAGATATCTTTAAAAAACAGATAAATGAAGCTATGCCCATTTACAAACTCTCATAGCTTGTTCTCTTTATTATAATTGTATGTTGGTGGGAATTGGAACTCAGCAAAGTGTCTCCTTGCAACAGAAGTGGTTTCTTGCTTGGCACTTTCCTTTTAAGGAGGGAAAGGGTACCGTTCCATACCATGAATGGTTCCCCTCTCCACCCAGCAATGTATTGATATTCTAGATATTTCAGTTTTTTCTTTCAGGATAAACTGACCAGAGTAGAAACTGCTTGCAATCTGGCCTAATCAGTTTACACACTGTGTTGACTTGTTTGGAACATGAAAAAGTAGCTGGAAGTATTGAATTTGAATAGGAATTCACACTCACATTGTCTCTCTCTCACACTTGGATCAATGTTCCCACCATTCTTCTTTGCATTTTGCAGATTATTATGTTGCTTTCACTGGATTGAGGCTAATGTGATGAAGGACGCAAATTTCCCATTTCTGTGTGGAAAGTATAATCTGGGACTGAAACAACATATATCAAAATGAGTTTCAGCATAGTAAATGAGATCAGTTTTTAATGTACATGTGATTGTAGCATGGCAGCACATTGAAAGCTTCTGTGTTACAGCCACTTGACCTGCTTCTCCATTGCTGCTATTCCTTTCTGGAATTATACTTCCCATATCTATGTAATTGAGATGACAGAAGTTGCAGCTGTGGTAAGTTTTCTTTTTCAGTGATAGATCAACGCATTGGGGTCATTGGTGAGCAATTCCCTCCATGTGGGGAAAAGGAGGTGGATGAAGAGGTGGCTCGCTCAATTGCCCCTGCCACACCACTATTGCTGTCTTTCCCAAATCATGCTACAGAGAAAGAAAACAACTCACACCTGAAATGCCTCCTATCTAGGGTCACTAAAAGATCAGTAGGATTTTGGGTGCCCCGAGGCCAGCAGGGGACCCAAACTATTAGATATCTTTTTTAATGTAAAGCAATTCAACATTTCTGAAAAAAGTTAGAGCACAAAATGCAGAGGCAGCTCTAATACTCCAGCACTCAGCAGGCAGCACCATTGCTAAGGACACCCAATCACTAAGGGGTCTCCTCCAGAGCAGGAGAAAAAACAGGAGACATTGAATAGGGTATGTCTGTTAAACCACTTTCCTGGTGCCCATATTATTTCACTCACTAACAGAGTGTGTTTCCTTTACAAAATAAAACATACTTGGGTTTGGCATGTTTTCCTTAGAAGTAACTCCCTTGAAATAATGGAGGTTTCCTTCCTACTGAGGAAAAGGGTGATATTGCAGTCTGGCCCTCTGATCCCCACCCCCCTCACATGCAACCACTACTGGTCTGCTTGTGTTCATGGGGCCAGATGGTTACAGTGTGCTAATAAATAGCAGCTGCAACAGGAAAGCTTTGCTGTGTTCATGGACTAATTCTGCTGAATCATGACTTGCATGTATTCATGTATATGCAGACAGTAATATGTATGTATTACTTAGGTTTTCTAAATTAGAATATATTTGGTTCTCTTTAAACATTTCAATAGCATTGTGATGACTGTTTTTTCTTTGGTTCATCCCATGATACTGCTATAACATTTAAAAGCTCACAACTATATGGGCAGATAGAGATTCACTTCACATTACAATGCAAACCTACCTAAATTGTTAACATCCTCCAAACAGCATGCAAATCAGAAACAGAGCTATCCTTTGAAATTTGCACTTCCAAGTCAAAATGTGTATACGTAGTAGGGGAAAAGGTGTACAAAATGTATCTATTACTGAAAACTACTTACAAATGTACAATATATGTATATATTAGGTGAGTTAAGAAAACAGAGAAACGGGGAGAAACTGAATGTATTAGATTCACCCATCCATACGGGCAGGGCCAGTCACACAGATTCTTACCACAAAACCATCAGCTGGGCCAGATCATAGATGAGGAGGATGATAATTTTGTAGTGAAGCTCTGCACTGCACAGTGGAACCTCGTGTTACATGCTGTCCTCCTTGTGAACGCTGCAGGTTCCAAGCTCTGCTAACCCGGACGTAGATGCCCCTTGTTGTAAACTTTGCCCCGGGATGCGAATGGAAGTCACGTGCCGGCGGTGCGGCAGCAGCGGGAGGAGTCATTAGCAAAAGCGCACCTCGGGTTATGAATGGTTTCGGCTTAATAACAGACCTCCAGAACAAATTAAGTTCATAATCGGAGTTTTCACTGTACAAATAATATGTTGCCATAATATTCTAAATGATATCTTAGTCAATACACAGTTAGTGATAATAGATGGGCTGTTCCATGTACTTTCACTCTCCTGGCACCACCACCTGTATTATTATTATTATTATTATTATTATTATTATTATTATTATTATTATTATTATACACCACTAAGGGTGCAATCCAGGACACAGTTAGACTTCATCAGGAATTAAGCAAGTCTGGTGTATGTAAGGTTGCATCCTAAGTACGCCTGGTATTCAGGAATAACAGCTGTTTCTTCTTTCACTTATAGTCTGCTGCAGAACAGCAATGGCAAGGAATCAGTGTGATCCTGCAAACCAACTTCCCATTCAATCTTTCTCAGTGCTGCCTCTTTACTATTTATTAAATTAGTTAGGCAGGAACCTGGAAGTGAAGAAATAAAAACTGTTTGGGGGGGGAGTGGGGTCGGGGAGAAGAAATCAAAATAATAATGAGAAACCGGGAAGCCTTAGTGAGCAGCAAGAGTCATTTTATGAAAAGTTTTCCCCTCCAGCAACCATATGGAACCCAAACAAGCCCATTTCTCTGAAAACTTGCTTTCCTTGCCATTCTACCCTGCAATACATCTGTAATGCCATCATAAAACAGCCGAGGATGAAGAGCTTATTCTGATAGACTGCTCAACACCCTAAAAGTCTGGATATTAATATATCTGCAAATCTCACACTTGAAGCATTTTAATGCAAACTTGCCATTTTTGCTGGGAATTGAAATGGTTCGCCTAAATAATTTATATATGCATCTCTTTCTTTTTCTCTGTATGTACATTGTATAAAATGTATGTGTGGTGGGAGGGATTCATAATAGCAGCGAGTCCGGAGATGTTTTTTTACCAGGAGATAATCACATCCCATGGGCATTTTAATACTCAGCTGGGGCTCCCCTTCCACTACTCATTTTTCTGCCCCAGAGGTGTGATCTTTTTCATGATAATAATTTTATGGTACCTTAGTGGTTAGTAATTTGAATTAAATACTTTTATTTGCAGCCTCTCCAACTTTTTATACAATGTCTTATTTCTCTTCTTTTTTCATGAATTTTTTTGGGGGGTGGGAGAGGCTGTGTTTTCACCGGGTGGGGAATGCACAAGGCTGTTGTGGCTATATTGATTAGGCTGAGAGAGCAGCATTACAAACGAGTGCTCCTCTCCTGAGAAATATGCACCAAAGATCCATACCTTCATTGACATTTTATAGGATGTCTAGACTTGCTAATCCACTGTGAAAAATGCAGGCTTTGTAGTAGTAGAGAGGAAGGGTTGGGGAGCAGGACACGCAGTGGAAATGGCTCTTGCTCTCATGGATGGGCTTTCTCATATGCCAGCTTATCCATAATTTAATCAGGCCCATCTTACAACTGTACACCTAAAGCTTGGATAACCCTCTGTACATTCCAGAATGCAAGGATGTAATTAGCCGCAAGCCAGTCAAAGGTTTGGAAAGCTTAGATATGATGCAGTCCATCTGTCTTGCCCATCCATGCACAACTATTTTGCCTTTAATTTCCCTTTGCAGATGACTTCAGAGTATGTAAGCAAATCCACCTGATTTCTCCATGCCCCATTCAACCAGTTGAGACACTCAGATATGGAGTGGAGCTGGCTTTTCAAAGAAGAGTTTGCCTTCCATTTATTATTTTATTTTTAAAACTTGGAAAAAAAATGCCTATGAGACAATGCCAAGATGATGTAATAATATTTATTTACTTATTTAACAATGGTTTCCAGTGCCATTCCAGACTTAGGTCTGAGCTAGCAAAATGATCATAAAACTGAATGCAGTATTCTTTCTGTCATTCCTAACTTATAGGTGTAGGTCCATTAATTACTTCAAATTTGGACATGAAATGTCTGCTATGCATTTGTTTTTGAAAGCAAACGTTGTCTATGTGCAAGGAGCAGTGCACACATGAATTCTTCTGGGATCTTCTTCCCCCACTAAAATGCTGGTGAATTTTCACAAGGATTGGTTTAAACACACTCTCACACACACAAATAAATTAGCAAATTGCAGCCAAATGTGAAGAACATAATTTAAGATTGGGAAAATAAGAAACTGAGAACCAAAATTAGCAGTTGTTCCCATTCTCACCTGGAACTCAACTCACCTTTTGGATGATGGGGAGAGGCAGGACTAGAAAATATATCTCATCCACAGAATAGCTCACTAGATCTGCTAAAAACAGATGTATGCTTTACCTCCATTTGTCATAATGGGAAGTCTCCCCCCCCCCCACTTTTACAGAAGCTGTAACTTTTTTCATATAGATAAAATTTGCAGAAAAGTTGTTCATGGGACCCAATAAATGTCTTGTATATGCAACTGTGCATTTGTTAAAATTCTGGTCTGCTTCTGAATCACTTTGTGCTCTCTGCTTTGAACTGTGCTCTGGATTCTGAGTCACTCTATAATATGAAGAACTTAATAATGTCTACCTTTCACCCCTTTGCCAAAGTGGACAAAATTGCCCTCAAGGTGAATTAAGTCTGCCAGAATGTAGGCAATATTTTCAGGGTTTTCGTGCATGGCACCTTTAAAGCTATTTAAACAACAACAACAACAACAACAACAACAACAACAACAACAAAGAGGTCTCACTTTCTCATTTTCTCCCAGAATTGGATACAATTTACAGGCATGGCCTGAGGGGATGAAGCCTTCTCCCACAAGGGCCAGTGTTACTATATTGGGGCAGGATATAATAGGGGGTGTGGGTCAGGGGGTGGTGGAAAATGGATCCCAGGAAAGACTAGGGTAGCGGAAATATGTACCCTCCAAAATGTAGTGGGGGGAAAGCATAGATCCATGTGAAAAACATGTTAACTGTTGATTGCTGCTCCTTGGCCAAATAAGTGAAAACAATGTAATATTTTAGGGAAAACAAACCAAACCAAACAGTTTAAAATATTTACTTCCAACATGCCTCCCTGTGATGGGGTGCCCTGGATAAAACAATTCACTGTGCTCAAAAGCTTCACCTGTCCATCAGAATAAAAGGTCCACGCAGTTCTCCACCCTGTTTTAGCTCTGGATGTTCTCATTGTCAGCTTACTTTCAGTTTTAAAAACTGAAAGTATTTTTTTTAAAGTGGTCATTTAAAAATGCAACATTTTTGAGCACCCAGGTCCACAGAGTAACTCAGGGTTTTAGGGAGTCTGTGATCTACATCAGGGTACAGTGGTACCTTGGTTCTCAAACTTAATCCATTCCAGAAGACTGTTCCAAAACCAAAGCGTTCCAAAACCAAGGTGCGCTTTCCCATAGAAAGTAATGCAAATGGATTAATCCATTCCAGACTTTTAAAAACAACCCCTAAAACAGCAATTTAACATGAATTTTACTATATTACAATACCACTGATCCATAAAATGAAAGCAATAAACAATGTACTGTAAAATAAATAAAATATTACTGTAGATGATAAAAATTAAAATTAAAACTTTTTCTTACCTGCACTGATGATAGTCATTGTTTGGATGGGGGGCTTTTATCTATTTCTGCAGTCACACAATCAGTCAGTCAGTCAGTCAGTAGTTGAACTGGGATCTGCACAGCCACAAAAACAAATTAACTGAAAAAGCCTCAAAACAAAATATGCAAAATAAATAGCAAAAACAAAAGCACCAAAATATCAGCTCCAAATATCACCTTAGAACATTGCAATCGGAAACAGAAGGCTTGAATTACAATGGGGGGGGGGGCGCAAATTAGCAGCGCAACAGGAAACACAGGGGGACTCAAAACGGAGCACATTCGGCTTCTCAAAAAATGTTTGAAAACTGGAACACCTACTTCCGGTTTTGCAGCATTTGGTTTCCAAGTTGTTTGTGAACTAAGTTGTTTGAAAACCAAGGTACCACTGTATTTGTTAACTGTGTGATCCAACGTACCCATATGGCCCCTGTATGCCTCATTATTTGGGAAGTATGCCAAACGGATGCACATTCTGAGTAAAAATACTAATATTACTCACAGGTAGTGCTTGAGTCAAGGTATTCAGTAGCCGATAGTGAAAGCATATCAGATAGTGGCACTACCCAATGCTCTTCCAGTTTTTATGCCTCATCCTCCCTCTCCCCCTTGATGGCTTGATGTTCACATTTCAGGATCCACCTCTTAAGGGTGATACTTCAGACACTGAGACAATACTCACCTATTCCGTGTGGAAATCTATCTGCAGTGTCTGGTCGCTTCTGCTCTATGTTGCTGGACTCTGATCTGCCAGGACAAAAAGAGTCATGAAGGTTCCTTGAGCAGTAGCAACCATTGCTATTATTATTATTTAGTAAATTTGTATACCACCTTTCACCTGAAGATCACACCATAAATGCGTGGCTAGTGGGCTAGTAATGACTATGGAAACCCTTCATCTCCCTGAACCACTAAAATAGATTAAAAATGTGCCCTTCTGGAGCTTCCCTAAATTTAAATAGGCTATGTACTGAAGCTTCAGGTGGAATTTGCAAAGAGTATGTATGCTCATACGCAGAACTATGTTATATTTCAGTTGCAGCTGGTTGGAGATGTTCTCCTGGAAGGGTCACTGTGGAAACTTTCCTCATGACAAATAGTTATCCTATATGTAAGATAATGCTCCTATATTTGGGGGACAATTGTGTTTTTTTTTTAAAGCAATGAATAGTTTTAACATATTGCAGGCATTGGTGGGGCATGAGGAACATTTGCAGCCGTCCCACTAAGAGGCATGATTCCCCTTGTTTACCTGTGTGGGGCGTGTTGTCTTTGCTTCTCCAGCTGCAGGAATGGGGTTGAGGTTCCTGCTGGGTGTTAGCATCTGGAGTTGTCAGGTGAGGCTAGGGAGGGATGATGGCTTGGAAGAATCTGCCAGGTTTTCTTTCTCTTTCTTCTTTTCCACCTGAAATTCAGTTTGTCACATTTCTCATGTAATACACATTTCTCCTAAGCAACATTTTTAAAATATGCAATTTTGCCTAATACGCAATTTTGAAAGGAACATTCCCTATGTAGTGCATTTTTGTTTGTTACCTTCATGAAGATAAGCTGAGATTCCTGCATCGCAGGGGGTTGGACTGCATGACCCCTGGGTCCCTTCCAACTCTAAGATTCTATTATTCTTATGCATGTATTCCACTAACTCATACATTGTTGTGCACATACTCTGGTTGGCTAGTGACGTTCCATAATCTAGAGAAGTGCCAAATTTGAAGGAAAGCTGCATTTCAGTTGTCTTGCGAAGTGCAAATTAGTTTGGTTCCTTTCTCCCCATGCGCCAGATGAGGTACCTGTAAGAATCGGGGGGGGGGGGGGAGAAGCACCTCTCCTATTTGTTGTTCTCCTTGGCTATTCCTGCAAAGTGCTCCTTTGTGTGTGTGTGTGTGCCAAGGGCCTGACTACCAAATTTCCCTCTTCTATTCTGTAGGCTTCCTAGGTACCTGTCTACCCTGCTTTTTATACTGAAGAGAATAAAAGATTTTCAGAATTATTCATCCACATGTGTAGCTGCTGCTGCTTTTTGTTTGCATTTTTAAACCTCTGTGGTTTGCTGAAAAATATATCCAGCATTTCCTTGTTTTTTCTTTCAGTCTCATATATACACTAAATTATTAAATTTGTAATACTATCCAATGTATTATGAATATCTATGAAACAAAAGTGGGGAAGGCATGAGGGAAAGGCATATGAAAGTTCATGTGCAAATTAGTGTTACTAACTTAATTACTTACTTAAATGCTACACATTAAGTGTGCAGTGGAATAACGGCAAATGCTAGCTGTCATATAAAGCCAGCTAGGATGCATAGCTAAACTAGCTTCATGATTTGCACCCAAGGAAGGAGGTGGAAGAACAATATATAGTACACGACTGTTGGCTAAATTATTAAAACCCAAGGCTCAGAGGGAAGAGAACTTATATATGTTTTTAAAAAGTCTCAGCTGATAACGGGACATAGTGGATCATTCTGACAGTGAGAACAGTGTAAGGGTACAAAATGGGAAATATATTACAAGGTGTAACATATGCTTCATTTTTGCTTGGGTGCTTAAACTGTGTAGCAACTGTATTCTCCTCTGTTGACATTATATATGGAAATACAGTTGCCCAAGGCAGTTGGAATGAGGGATTGCTGCTTATCTAGCGATCTGCAACTTTATGATTACATCTTAATAGATTACTTGTTAAGTGAATTAAGCCAGTGTTAGCTAGATAGAGAGCAGAAGATTCTGGATGGCAGCTGGTGTGTGTGTGTGTGTGAGAGAGAGAGAAATATAATTTAAAAGGGGAGATGCGACTACGTGAACCAGAAAATGGGAAGGCGGAGAAAGGAAGAACTGGAAAGCTAAAGGTTTTGGGGAGCAATATATATTGTAAGGTAAAGGTAAAGGTACCCCTGCCCGTACGGGCCAGTCTTGACAGACTCTGAGGTTGTGCGCCCATCTCACTCAAGAGGCCGGGGGCCAGCGCTGTCCGGAGACACTTCCGGGTCACGTGGCCAGCGTGACATCGCTGCTCTGGCCAGAGCCAGAGCCAGAGCCAGAGCCGCACACGGAAACGGCGTTTACCTTCCCGCTAGTAAGCGGTCCCTATTTATCTACTTGCACCCAGGGGTGCTTTCGAACTGCTAGGTTGGCAGGCGCTGGGACCGAACGACGGGAGCGCACCCCGCCGCAGGGATTCGAACTGCTGACCTTTCAATCGGCAAGCCCTATGCGCTGAGGCTTTTACCCAAAGCGCCACCTGCGTCCCTCAATATATATTGTAGCTGCTGGTTATTACAACCCTTCACCACTGTCTCTGCTATTAAGTTTAATAACTAATTGCTATTAGCCCTACAACCAACACAGTCTGATTGTAAAGTTAAATAATTGTTACTTATTCTCTTCATTTCTCCTCTGTCCCAACATTATATAAATTATAAGAATACCAGCTACCCCATGCACTTCTCGTGGCAGGAGTATCTGCCCCACTTCATAAGGAATTGTAAGTAAAAAAGGAAGTTGAGGGGTTATATTTACTAGTAATGTGAGAAGCAGAACTGAAAATGGAAAGAACACAGAAACTGTTCATAAAATTAATGAGGCAATCTAGTTTTTACTTAATTGTATTAATTAGCACTCGTGTCCCTCTTTACTGATACAGTACTTTGCACTTTGGCTGATTAAGCAACACAACCCACCTGTGAAGCATAAATGGAACACATGATGTAGAAGAGGCAGATAGTTTAGGATTTCTAAAATAAAGCAGGGGAGGATATGGAGAAACTCAAGCCACCTCAGTTCTTAGGAAGGCAACCAACTATATAATAAAGTATCAGAGTTATTTTGGAGCTTCTTGTATGAATTCACTATATGGGCATGATATCAAGAGTCCTAGAGCTGTTTAAAAAGAATCATGACATGAGATCTTGTGCTGATGATGGAATTATGCGAATCTTAGGCTGCTGATGGAAAAGCAGCAGTCAAAATGAGAGTGAAGGCTCTCTGAGGCTTGTAGGACAGCTTTGTGCAAATGACTCAACCCCTTATCTGAGTCACTTGCAGCACAATAAGTTGGCATAAAGGAGACAGTCACAGAACTAGGAGGAAGAAAGCTCATGGTGAAGAACTACAGTTGAGGCAGGAGCCGATTTACTAAAAGAGGGGAACAGCTAGAAGGCAGAATCATGCCTAGTAGAAGACTTCTGAATCCGGCCCGTGGACAGTCTGGAAATCATGCTTTTACATGAGTAGAATGTGCCCTTTTATTTAAAATGTATCTCTGGGTTATTTGTGGGGCATAGGGATTTGTTAATTCCCCCCCAAAAAATATAGTCCAGCCCACCACATGCTCTGAGGGACAGTGGACTGGTCCACTGCTGAAAAAGGTTGCTGACCCCTGTGCTGAATGGTAAATGGTTTCTACCAAGTAAAGGCCCTAGGGGTGGGGCCCTGGCACCCTACACAGCCACTGCTCCTAAAATGCTCCAACATTTCTCTGATGAAAATAGGGACATCCTATTCCATAATGATAGTTTTCCTTTTTATACCCCACACATCTTCGGGTTACCACAGTATATAACACACACACACACACACACACACACACACACACACACTAAAACATTAAACATTTAAAAAACTTCCCTATACAGGATCCCTATACGCAGGTGGCGCTGTGGGTTAAAGCCTCAGCGCCTAGGGCTTGCCGATCGAAAGGTCGGCAGTTCGAATCCCTGCGGTGGCTCGGTCCCAGCGCCTGCCAACCTAGCAGTTCGAAAGCACCTCCGGGTGCAAGTAGATAAATAGGGACCGCTTACCAGTGGGAAGGTAAACGGCGTTTCCGTGTGCGGCTCTGGCTCTGGCTCTGGCCAGAGCAGCGATGTCACGCTGGCCACGTGACCCGGAAGTGTCTCCGGACAGCGCTGGCCCCTGGCCTCTTAAGTGAGATGGGCGCACAACCCCAGAGTCTGTCAAGACTGGCCCGTACGGGCAGGGGTACCTTTACCTTTACCTTTATACAGGATTGCATTCAGACGACTTGGGGGTCAGATAACTCCATACCCTCCAACATTTCTCCAATGAAAATAGGGATGTCCTAAGGAAAATAGGGACATTTCAGGATCAAAACTGGCTTCTCTAAATCAGGTACGTCCCTGGAAAATAGGGACACTTGGAGGGTCTGCACTCTCCATCCCAGCTCACAAACCAGTTCTTGGCCTTGTGACAAAAAGCACAATTTTGCACACTGGTGAGCAGATGAAGCATATTTCCAAATACTTTTTTGTCACGGCCATACTTTGCATTTTAAGGTGTGCAGTTCACCGATCTTGGCTGCGAAAGCAAGAAAAGGACCCTTATGTGATATGTGCTGCAGCTCTGGGAAGAGCAGAACTCTAAAACAATTTCCTGCACCCTGTTGCTCCCTACATTTTGATGACCAAGACTGATGGGCAGCATGAATGAGTAGTGGGAGAGGTAGTTATTGACCTCTTCAAGCCGCTACCCTGTGCCATACCCCCCCCCCCCATTTCCAAACAATTCACAGGCCTTCTCATCATGTGCCTGGACTGAAATGAGCCACACTTTTTTTTTGTTTGTGGTGACAGCACTGCAAACCGGCCACTTCCTCCCTCTCTCCCTCCCTGCTGCAGTTGTCATCCCAGCTGGCATGTTGGAGTCGAGTGGCACATTTATAAAAGGCGCTAATGTTTCTGAAAACCGGGCCTGTGCCCACAGCAGCGGAACAATGAGTTTTGATGGTGCTCGGTGTCTCATTATCATTCTGCTGGTGTCCTTGTATGTTCCCTCTTCTCTCCAAAGGTCAGTCTGAGGTCTGTGCTACGTCGTAATGGACAAGCAGAGCTCACTATCTGCTCCTGCCACTGCATAGGCACTTAGTCCCAGTACATCAAGGCGCTCCCCCCACCCCACCCCACCCCTCTGCCTTGCAAATGACTCTGAGGAACTAGGCTGGTAGCTGATTTAGGTGGGGAGGGGGAGAAAAAGCACTCCGTTTTTTTGAACTGGGCTCCCAGAGAGCACTCAGGGCTGCCACGCAGTGCACGACGCCTACCTGCTCAACTGCAGGGAAACAAGCTTCTGAAGGCTTTAATGGGATTTTGCCCGAGGCTGTTTTATTAAGATGTCGGCTTTTTCTGCTGCCTCTGCAGCTGACACCATTCACTGTCAGCTGCCCCCCTCCTCTCCCAACAATGCACCAAATTACTCGCTTCATTTAGTGCTCATGGCTTTGCACAGGCAAATAAGGGGAAAGAGCTCCACTTGACCAGATGAGTCTCAAGGAGGGGAGTCGGAAAGCTATGCTGCTGCCTGACTGGGAGGGGGGCGGGGAGGGAGGTTAAGGGGAAGAAAGGGGAAGATCAATACCACTGGGGCTTACTTCCACTCTATTAGAAAGAATCATATTTTGCATTAACACAGCCAATTTGGAAGGCACATTTCCATTCCTGATTTGCATCTAGGCTTTCAAAGCCCTTTTGCAAATTACCTCTGTCTGCATAACTCGGTGACAGGTTAGTGGGGAGACAGAAGCTGTTTTCGGATTAAACAAACAAACCAGTTACGAGTTTTAATGAATGTTAGCTGGTAATAAAGTGCCTCCGCCCCGCAGAAGGAAGGAGGCATGAGATGATCAGATGCGGTGTGTGCGTCTTTCAGTGGCAAGAGCAAAATGAGAGATGGCACAGTGATAGAAGGCGGCCCACACGATGCCTCTTTCTTTCTTGTAGTGCCTGACTGCTACTGGCAGAGCGAGGGCTGCTTCCTAGCTAGTGCAAGGCAGGCAGAGAGGAAATCTTGTCTGGCAGGGCACTTCACAAGTGCTGGGGGGAAATTACTTGTGATTTCTCTTGTAAGTTCTCCAGGTTCCCCCCCTCCCCGAGCTTAAGGCAATCTGAGATCAAGAAAATAATGGATGAGAGGAGGGTGCAACAGCTTTCATATCGAGCTTTTCATATATTTCCATACTACACCATCCACTGTGTCAAACATGGGAATATAGAATAACATCTGTATGAGGAGAGACTTGCAAGACTAGGGCTTCTACACTGTTGGGGCAGGGGGAGGGCCTGAAAGAAGAATATTTAGCACCTCTCAAGCACTCTCTGTGTGAGAGAGAGGTTGAGGAGAATCTTTTCCCTCAAAGTACAAGAGCTAAGAGGATGCTCAGTAAAATGGAAGTGCGGGACTTAGCACACTGTGTCAGTTCCATTTTCCCATACCAATTGATGGAAGGCAAAATCATATTCACATTTGCATGCTTCACACCATGTAGGAAGCATATGTGCCTGACCCTGTTTGAGGGAGAGCAGTGGTCAGTTGTCTGTGGCCTCACACACCAACAATGAGCAATGGGTCATTCCAGCTGAGAAGAGAAGGAAGGAGGGAAGGAGCCAAAGTCCTGGTTGAAGAGGAACAATTTTGCCTAAAGATAAGTAATGAAGTTGCCAGACGCACCTCCCTGGAGAGAACATCCCACAAATGGGGAGCCATCACAAAAAAAGGCCCTGTTCTCATGTTGCCACCGTCTGGGCCTCTTGTGGAGGAGACACACATAGAAGGGCCTCAGATGCTGAACACAGACTCCAGGTTGGTTTATGTGGGGAGAGACAGTCCTTGAGGTATTGCAGTCCTGAGTCTTTAATTTGCGGTCTGTTTATTTTACTTCTTGGTAGATTAACAAAAAGAAAAGCACACACCAATTATTATTATTATTATTATTATTATTATTATTATTATTATTTGCAAAGTGCCAATATTAGACCCTGATGCACAAAGCATCTTCTTCCAAAACTCAGTGGAAGAGGAAATAGGGACATTCCAGGATCAAATCAGAAGCCAGGAAGGAAGCAAGGGACTCATCCTTTTGTATGGTGGGAGCCATTCTGGGTTTCCTTTTTAACCCCCCCCCCCACACCTCATAACAGATCTTTCTGCAGCCATTCGGATTCCCTCCTTCTGCAAAGAACTTCCCCTCGGCCCACATGTGATGATAAATGGGGCCAGGGAAAAGGATGCTTCCCTTGCTGGCGCCCATTCAGTCAAGTTGAGGACCCTCTGGAGGGCTCTGTAATGAGGCCTTTGGGCTGACCTTTTCCCCCCAATGGGAGGAGCACCTGTGAGGTAGCAGCAGTGGCTGCCTCCCACCACATTCCTCCCTTTACTGGACAGCAGGAGAAGCTCACTTGGTGGGGAATTCCTGGGCAGCTATTTCTCCTACAAACAGCATTGCTGCCACTTACCAGGGCAGGAAAGGCCGACGGTATGGACACATGCCTCCCTCCCTGTAAGTGACAGGAAACTTGCTGACAGGAATCTGGCATTGCTTCCAGTAAGTGTGCAGTGCAGATTGTTTCAGGGTGGGGGCCAGAATGATTAGGGAAATGGAGATAGCTTACAATTTATTTTTTTTGTAAATTTTATTCATTGCTTGATTATTAAAAAAAACCTTGAAACTATCATCTATCTATCTATCATCTATCTACAGTGGTACCTCGGGTTAAGTACTTAATTCATTTCGGAGGTCCGTTCTTAACCTGAAACTGTTCTTAACCTGAAGCACCACTTTAGCTAATGGGGCCTCCTGCTGCCGCTGTGCTGCCACTGCACGATTTCTGTTCTCATCCTGAAGCAAAGTTCTTAACCCGAGGTAATATTTCTGGGTTAGCGGAGTCTGTAACCTGAAGCGTATGTAACCTGAAGTGTATGTAACCCGAGGTACCACTGTATCTATCATCTATCTATCTATCTATCTATCTATCTATCTAATCTATCATCTATATCTATCATCTATCTATCTATCCATCTATCTATCTATCTATCTATCTATCTATCTATCTATCTAATCTATCTATCATCTATCATCTATCTATATCTATCTATCTATCTATATCTATCTATCTATCTATCTATCTATCTATCTATCTATCTATCTATCATCTATCTATCTATCTATCTATCTATCTATCATCTATCTATCTATCATCTATTATCTATCATCTATCCATCATCTATCTATCTATCTATCTATATCTATCTATCTATCTATCTATCTATCTATCTACCTATCTATCTATCATCTATCTATCTATCATCTATTATCTATCATCTATCCATCATCTATCTATCTATCTATCTATCTATCTATCTATCTATCTATCTATCTATCATCTACCTACCTATCTATCTATCATCTATCATCTATCATCTATCATCTATCAACTATCTATCATCTATCTATCTATCTATCTATCTATCTATCTATCTATCTATCTATCTATATCTATCATCTATCTATCATCTATATCTATCTATCATCTATCTATCTATCTATCTATCTATCTATCTATCTATCTATCATCTATCTATCTATGTATCTATCATCTATCATCTATCATCTATCATCTATCATCTATCATCTATCATCTATCTATTATCTATTATCTATCATCTATCATCTATCTATCTATTTTTTAAAAATAATATTAAAATTAACAACACACACATAAAAACCAATACACCAATAACAATAAATAAAAAACACACATCCAATATTCCATATCTCCATCCTTCATTTACTTGTTTCATCGACCTCCTCACACCTCCCTTTTTGTATTCTAGTTTAGTTATTTATTTCAGCAAATTCTTTCCATCTTTCTCAATTTTTATTGAATAATTTGTCTTAACATTCTAACCTATTAGTTAACTCAGCAAATCCTTTCCATCTTTCACTATATTCTGTCATTCAATTTACCTTAATTTATTTTAACCTTATCTTTCTATAAAATACCTTAAAGCTTAAAACTCAATATTGATTTGTACATAATTCCTTATATCATTTCTACTAAAGCCAAATATTTTCATTCCAACGTTTTCCTAATGCTCATTAATTTTACACTAATTCCCAATATAAGTAAAAAAATTTCTTCCAATCTTCCTCCAGCGTCTCTTCTTCCTGGTCTCAGGTTATGTCAGTCCTTACTGTCCGTTCCATCTAGTCCAAACAACCAGGTAATCTTATGTCCGAGGCTCTTAAGTCTTTTCCATGTCCCTTCTGCAGATCTTCTTCTTGTTTGTACTTGCACTTTACCTTATCTTTTGTTGATCACTTTCTTAATTCCTTTCCTTTCTCATTGAGGAGTAGGTCTCGGGGATGTTCCAACTCAAAAATATCTCCGTCTCTCCTCAGCAGATCGGCCCATTCCCCACAGTCCCATTCCCCACAATCAACAGTGTAGTCCAGAAAATATTTAAAGGCATGTTTCAAAGTCCCTCCAAACTTAAGGGCCCCCACAACTCCAGACCCCCCCCCCGGCCCACTCCAGATTCAACCTTCAACAACAACGGCTTGTGCTCCTGTAGGGCCTCGGGCTTCTCCATTTGTATTACTTGAGGTTCAACAGCAACCTCCTCCATTATCTTCTGCGTTTGACTTGCTCTGTCAAAGCAGGTTCCTGAGTTGGCTCCTGGATGGTTTCTGTATAAGTATTCACTGTTTGTCGAAAATTTTTGATTGCAACAGTCATCAAGTCCATCTTCTCATGCATCTGCTCCAACAAAGCGCTTGTCTTGCAAAAGGCAAGCACCAAAACTTCTTCCAAACACATTTTTGTTCAAGGTCACAGTCTGATCCCACAATCCTTATCACCGCAGCTGTAGAGTCCCCAGATCGACTCCAGCAACAATTTAACAAACTCCCTCTAGAGGAGACAATTTCTATTTGTATCCATCTTTTGAAAGCAGATCCAACAAAAGAAAGTTACTTTCATTTTTCAGATTTCTTGTTTCTTTTAAATGCAAAAGGCAACATTGGAGACAATTTGTTTCTCTTCTTTAACTATCTGTCAAAGGATGCTCCTTTCACAGTCAATGAACTTCACCAAAAATCTCTGTCTCTGTCACCCCGTTCCCAGGTTTGAGACGGTGGAAATTTATCTTTCTTTACTCTCTCTCCTGCAGGCTTAAACAGTCAAAATTCCCCCTCTTTGCTCCTGCTTCCAAGAGGGGTTTAGATGGTTAAAACAGGAGGAATTTTAAACCTTTATGTACAACTTTCCAGACTTTAGCTTGCACAATTTTTGCTTCAGGCTATTTACAAAAGCGGAAGGCGGACTTCCTGTTTAGAACCTTCCCGCTCGAGTGCCAAATTAAAATGTTTCTTAGCCCAATTTTCCGTTCTACTCACGGGTACTTGTTTAGAGTCCAATTGTCCACAGGAAAAAGTCAGCGCTCTCAAGCAATGGCTGTGCAGCTTCACTCCACAAAAATAGCGGTCGATTCAAAACACCGCGCCGCTCACCCCATGTCGCTTCGGATCCCCGAAAAAGGGGTTTCCTTGCGTGTAGGGGGGGCGCTCCTGGTGTCAGCCGAATCCCACGTTCCCAGGCTTCCTCCGCCTGGGATTTTTAAAGGGTCTCCGCCTTCGCCGCGGCGGCAAGACCCGATTTTCGCGGAGCGGGTTCCTCTGGATCAGAGGAATTCCGCCATTGCCGATGGCGCTAACCTGGAAGTCCTATCATCTATCTATCTATCTAATCTATATCATCTATCTATCTGTCTGTCTATCTATCTATCTATCTATCTATCTATCTATCATCATCTATAATTACAAGAAAGTAGATTCTGACTCAACATCAGGAAAAACTTTCTGACAGCAAGAGCAGTTCAACAGTGGAACGGTCTCCCTTGGAAGGTTGTGGACTCTCGGTTACCATATGTGGTGGCAATGTAAAATCATTAAAAAGGCCTGGGAAAAGACATATAAAGACTTGACGAGAATGTGGAAAATGACTGTTGTTTAAAAAAACTGAAGTCATGGTATTGAGATGTACAGAACTTGAAGGACTTGTAAAGCAAAAGACTTTGTCCCTGCAGCTGAGTGTTGACGCCGGGCCAAGATCAGCCCATACCTATAGAAGGAAGAAGCCACCGCCAAAGAAGATAAAGGAGATTGACAAAAATTAATTAATGAACTATGCAGGACATGTTAGATAATTTGAAACCCAAGAAAGAAAGAGGATATTGTTTTTTAAAAAGGGAAATGTTTAATGCACATTTTTAAAGGGTTGTGTACAGACTTTTGCATTAGTAGAACTTTTTTTTAAAAAAATAATATTTATTAACATTTCCAATAAAAACATACAAATACAAACAACAACAATAAAAACAAAACAAACAGAAAAAAACAACAAGTATAATTTCAAGCCTTAATTTTCTCAACCTATTTTTCCCGACCTCCTCATACCTCCCCGTTTTGTATTCTAATTTCATTACCCAATCAGCAAATCCCTTCGAACTTTTATAAGTCACTTGTATTAAGATGAATAAGGTTTGAAAATTGGATTGCTAAAGAGTGTAAGGCTTTGTGGATGTGCATGAATAATGGAACCAAGAGGGGGAGTGGAGGGAAGTCAATTGAGTTATGATTTACAATTTGAATTTCTATATTTGTTTTGTTTTGTTATTGTACTATTATTGTACTATTACTGTTTTTTGTCATTTGGGGAAAATAATAAATAAAAGGAAGGTTGTGGACTCTCTTTCCTTGGAAGGTTTTAAGCAGAGGTTGGATGACCGTCTGTCATGGATGTTTTAGTTGATATTTCCTGCACTGCAGAGAGTTGGACTAGATGATCCTCAGGATCCCTTCCAACTCTATGATTCTATCTATCTATCTATCTATCTATCTATCTATCTATCTAATCTATCATCTATATCTATCTATCTATCTATCGATCTATCTATCATCTATATCTATCTATCTATCATCTATCTATCTATCATCTATCTATCTATCTATCTATCTATCTATCTATCTATCATCTATCATCTATCTATATCTATCTATCTATCTATCTATCTATCTATCTATCTATCTATCTATCTATCTATCATCTATATCTATCTATCATCTATCTATCTATCATCTATCTATCTATCATCATCATCTATCATCTATCTATCTATCTATCATCTATCTATCTATCTATCTATCTATCATCTATCTATCATCTATCTATCTATCTATCTATCTATCTATCTATCTATCTATCATCTATCTATATCTATCATCTATCTATCTATCTATCTATCTATCTATCTATCTATCTATCTATCTATCATCTATCTATCTATCATCTATCTATCTAATCATCTATCTATATCTATCTATCTTCCTCTATCTATCTATCTATCATCTATATCATCAGGAGAGGCTTCTTACTTTGTTCTCCTTCTCTCTCTCTCTCTCTCTCTCTCTCTCTCTCACACACACACACACACACACACACAAAACCAACCAACCAACCAACCAACCAACCAAACAAACAAACACAAACACAGTATTTGTTGTGTTTTTAAACCAAACTTTAAACCAAACAGAGCCAAAATAACTGTCCCCCAATCGCCGCCAGTGAGTGGGGTGGTGACTTGAGTGCATCGGTTTTGGCCCACCCCCAGATTATACAAATGATTTCATCAAGATTCTTGTGCCGCGTTGTGCTGGTGCACAAATGTGCATTACTGAATTACTGAACAAGTGCTAACTGGGGCTGACAGGAGTAATAGCATCTGGAGGTCACCAAGTTGGGGAAGGCAGGACTAGGGTTAAAAGAATGCTAGGAGTACATAATTTTGCCGGCCCCTTGCCTGGTCCACAGAGCAGGATCCCTTCAGCTTTCAGATTGAGCTTTCGCAGAGATTAGCTGGTCTAGATTTAAGGTGAGGCCTTCTCCCACCGCCACCCATACTTGGAAAGCATTGCAATGCCTTGATTCTCCCCATATTGATACTGATGTGCAAATATGCCAATTCCTACCATGTGCCCATGATGTGTATTATTATATAGCTCACGTGCCCTGTGTGCTTGTACACATGCCTATTACAACTGTGTTATCCTTTTTTCCAGTTTTAAAGGAAAGATTTGCCTTTAGGTGCCTAAAATTAATGAGATGAAACACCTTTCGTATGTTGTAACAGTTGCAGTGAGTTTTGTTTAGCATTTTGATTATAAAACGGAGAAATGGTACATTAATTTTGTTTTGAGGAAAAGATTTCTAAACACTCTGTTTATTAAGCTGTTACTGCAGTGAGATTTGAAACATATGCTACATTTATAATTGACTTATTAAAACTTATACATAGTAAATGATTGCAACACTGCCCATGGGCTACAGAATCATCAAAATATATAACAACGCTAAACCGGTTGTATTCAGAAATGGAAGTAGTTGGGTTTGGTTTTTTAACACACACACACTGCTGCTCCTTGTTGTAACTCTGCTTACTATAGGTATGCTTTAAATTGTATTAATGGAACACACAGTAAAAGGACTCAGATGTGCTGGGGTGGGGGAAAATCTAATAAATTTCCCATACTGGCCCCTAAGGGAAGTAAACCTTTCTAACTGGAGGTCTTTGCCTCAACCACTTAACCAGCCTCAGGACTACAGTGGTTACATTTTTCTGTCTTTGCAAGAGCTTCAAGATATGATCAGTTTAATTGGTAGATTGATCAACCCAAATATTAGCTGATTCTTTAGTGTTAGTTGATTAATCAGCAGGGACCACCTTTAATCAGTATAAATTGGTGGGCAGTACTTGATTATTTCTGAGGCTACTTTGTTTCTGATTTTATTTTGTTTCACTGTGGCAATTTGTGTTAATTAACTACTCAGAAGTAGAAGTGGAACTGGCACAGCTAAAGGTGCCACATAGTACTGCAATTGTAAGAAAGACTCTCCTCCCTGCAAGAGAGGGGAGTGGTTGTGGCTGGGAGCCAGACTCCGCCTCAAGCAGGGGGGCTTTTGCCCCCTGCCTCCCACTCACCTGGCTGGCGCCCACGCCCTCGGCCAGACACCCAACCAGGTGCCTTCAAGGGGGCGTGTACAGCAGCCTGAATTGCTGCGGCGCCAGCCTCCAGCCCCCTCTTTTTGTCGTCCCATCGCGAGTCACCCACCCTCCACTCCCTTAGAGCAGGGTTTCCAGTTTTCTTTTGGCCTTGCTATGGACCTTAGGTTGGTCGTCCTGGTTGTCCAGGGGGCCTGGTAGGAATTTTTCCATTTGGCATTAGGCTTTTTGGTTTTTTCGCCTACCTCGTAGCAATCGTCACAACTTTCGTGGTATTGGTGGGTAGGTTAGGTATTGGAATAATGTGTTGTGGTGTGTCGAAGGGCTAGGTGTGGCCATCGCCTGCGCCTTCAATTTTTGGGTATTCCGTTAAAGGAATCCGGCGGTTGTGTATTCTGTCCGATGCCTGCTTGGTGGGAGGCCATGGCACGACCCTCCGTCCCATCAGGGGAGAGCCTATAGTTGGATTAGCATCAACAGGCTCCACCTACTGGTGAATAAACCCCCCTTTGTTTTTTAGACTCACCCCTCTCCAAGTGGGTGGAGTCAGCTGACGTAATCCAATGCCTAAGCCAATACCTTTTCACTTGCTGTAATCAATAAAGTTGTGGCCTTTTCTTGCCCATTAACCTTATATCATGTGTCCTTGTGTTTCATTCCACTGCGTGGGGTTCGGGTCCTCGAGCCACAAATTGACATTTTAGTGTAGCAGCACTACACTAGCAGTATATAAATTTTGTTAAACAAACAAGGAAGCCTCACCAACTCCACTACTACTTACTCCTAGCTGAGGTTGTAACTAGTTCAATGGAGCATTAGAGAGTCCTGCCTGGAGAAGGGCAGGGCTGAGCAGAGCAGCCTAGGAAGTCCTTTGGCATGCACTGGCCACAGCCGAAGGTGCGGAGGCAGTGCCATCCCATTTTTAACTTCAGCAGCTACAGCTTCGGCTCCTGTCCTTTCTAGGATGCCTCTGATCCCTGTAAAAAACTGCATCCTAGGATGCTGGCTGCCTGAGCCTGGAGCATGCCCTGTTCTAAATGGACCAGGTACAAAGCTGAGCAACTTAAGCTGGCTGCCAGCCCAGAAGATGCGACTACTGGCCAAACTCTGGAAAGTTTCAGACATGCATATTCAAATGATGTCTGGAACCACTCTTTCCATTGTGTCACTGCATAGTAAGTATGATGTAGCTGAAAAACAATTCCTAAATGGCCCATTAGTTTGTCATTTCCGTTTGCCCTTTATTTAAAAGACCATACTTATCCCAAAAATATCACATCATTCCAGAACATTGTCTTGCACAGTTATATGTCTCACCAAGGGCTTCTTCGGTCACCACTGGAAACAGAAGGCTTACTTGTCTGATTCAGAAGAACTCGTCATTCTATGTCCATCACTTGTTCAGGAACAACACAGATCTATGGAATATAAATCTTAAACATTGTCTCTTATATTTGATTATTTTATATATCATTAAGTGCTGCTAAAAAACTGAAGAGAGGAATTCACTTTCATCCAACTTCTTGTGAAATAATATCATTTCTTCCCTCTGATAATTTTTATATCAATTTGAAAAAAGTGTTGAAATTAATTAACAGTTAGTTATCCTATGTGAGCAGATAGGCTAGCTATGCCCCAGTTACACCAATGGAAAATCTGCCCCATCCACTCTGCCAGCGAAGATCTCTCATTTAACTTGCATGAGGAAGAGGTAGTAGGAAAATAACATAAATTTCCAAGAATGACTGAGGTGAGGGAAATGTCACCCTCCCCTTCCCAGCATAAACCCTGTTACCCCAAGGGTCAATGGTTAGAACTGGGCTCCAGCCTCCCATGGATTTTGGTGGATACAATAGAAGTCTGTCCCCTGACTTGTACAGGGGAAGATGTAGATCCATGTAAAAAAAAAAAACCCACTGCTTTAATCCTTCTCCAAGTCACTGTGATTGGAATACATTGGGAAAACAATTCACTGTGATAGAAAACTAGACCTGTTCATGGGGTGGGGGTGGGGGCAGATATCGTCCCCACTCAGACTTCAGGTGTTTCACCAGTCAGCTTGGTTTTATTTCTCAGGAATTGTGTTTTGGGGACTCTTGGAGGCACTTGGAACCTCATGGGGTATTCTTCCACCTTGAGACACCTTACTAATGTTGTCATCCAAATTGGAAATGGAAGAAATTTCTCCAAATCACATCATTATTTAGGGTATACATCAAGCTGATATGCACCCCTCTGAAATGAGTAATAGTACATTATTTGATTTCCATTATTTAATTTACTTTATGGACCAGGTAATGGATATTGCTGCATCATCACAATGCATCATGGCATGAATATGTACTTTGGTAAGTTGTGGTGTTATACTGGGTGTTATGAAAGCAATACAGAAATACAGATAATGAATACTTAAGTAGAAGATGCAATCTCTTTCTGTAGGATGCAGAAACTTCCATATACGGTAGCTATTAAATGAAGTTACCGGTAATTACTATACTTAATTGTTTGGGGAAATGTTCTTATTGATGTAGCTGTCCAGCTTTACATGGGAAAAACTGTTATCAAGTGTCCACCCAAAATGCTTTTTCAATTAATTCATGGGTCTCTGTAGTGTAGTGTTGCCATTTCCCAGACATATCCGAAATACTGCATTTGGAAAAGTGTCCAGGCGGAAATCTCACACACACACACACACACACACACACACACACACACACACACAATGTCTGGGAAAATCTGGACGTATGGCAACCCATGTTGGCAGTGTCATTTTCGGCAACTTTCCTTAAAAGTCGCTCAAAAACTGCAGGTTTTTTGTTGTTGTTTTTTGCAAATTTACCCCAAAAGCCCAATAACTTTGACAAGAAAAGCTCAACAACTTTTTGATCTGGATTTTCACTGTTTGAAATAAGGCATCCCTATCTTGAGCTTTCTGTGGGGGCATATATACAAACAGGTTTATTCAAAAAGAGTTTTATTGAAGTTCTTGTGCAAATGTAGCCGCAGCCACCAAAATTGTCTTTAAATATGTTTATGTTGTGGTCTTACCTTTCTATTTTCTTTTAACAGTTTAGTTTGTCTCTCCCTTGAAATAGATTGAAATAGATGGTATATAATATTTTAATAAGTAAATAAAAGTAAATAACCTTTGTATTCCGGACACACATTGCTACCCTTTCTTTCTTGATATAATTTCACCATGCATAAACCCTACCTACACAAAGTTCTGAAACATCTTCTAGCTCTTTACATAATGTGTCTCTCTCCTGCTAAAAATAAACATTGGCTGTCCTAAGCTTTTGGGAATTGCTTTTAAAAATAAAATGGTTGAATCTCCTTTATGCTGAGCAATAATATTGAACAGAGCAATCCTAAGGAGAGCTGGGGAGTTGCAGAGCAGAGGAGTCTCTGCTACATTCACAGCCTTGCCTTTTTGCCCTGGCCAAGGCAGAAGGTTGTGGGGGAGAAAAGTCTTTTCTTTTTCACTGTGTCAGAAATGGTCTGGCCTAGGATCCAGCCATCAGAGGTGAGATGGTGAAACATCTCTAAAATGCTATGTATGCATTTTAGTATCAATAGTATGAAATGGTATCAATATAAATAAATATCCATATCCATAAATATATAAATGTGGAATATTTGTGCTAGATAAAGGTAAAGGTACCCCTGACCATCAGGTCCAGTCGTGACCGACTCTGGGGTTGCGGCGCTCATCTCGCTTTATTGGCCAAGGGAGCTGGCGTACAGCTTCCGGGACATGTGGCCAGCATGACTAAGCTGCTTCTGGCGAACCAGAGCAGCTCACGGAAAAACCGTTTACCTTCCTGCCGGAGTGGTACCTATTTATCTACTTGCACTTTGACGTGCTTTCGAACTCCTAGGTTGGCAGGAGCAGGGACCGAGCAACGGGAGCTCACCCCGTCGTGGGGATTCAAACCGCTGACCTTCTGATCGGCAAGCCCTAGGCTCTGTGGTTTAACCCACAGCACCACCAGTGTCCCTTGTGCTAGATATCAGTACATATTTTGCATGATGTGATTATTAGATAATAAAAAAAAAGGAGAAATCTTCCACAGAGAAGAAATGGGGAAGCAGCACAAGATGCTGTCTTCCCTTCTCTTAAAGCAAGGAAAGAGCAATGCCACAGCTTGGTTCAAAGTAGACAGCAGGACTTCTGCACACCTGTCTCCAGAGGGCTGAGATTCCTACTTGAGATTCCTGCCTTGCAGGGGGTTGGACTAGATGACCCTCGGGGTCCCTTCCAACTCTACAATTCTATGATTCTATGAAAGTATGCATGAAAATTATCAAACATAGGTATTACATTTCAAGATAAAATGCTTATTGAATAATTTATTTTACATTATTCTCAGTGAACTCTGCAATGAAAACACTAGTAAAAAAATGATTATTAAATTATTCCGTTTGTATATGTAATTGTTGTATGTATTTCAGTTGGGGGGGCACAATAGGTATTATTCATAAATACCATTGCGGGAAGAGAAATCTCTAAATTTTATCTTATTAACTTCCTTCAGTTCACCTTTGACCCTGTATCAAACCATTTGCACTATTGATTGTTCTAGAGTTTTGTGTTTTGTATACTTTTTGATGAGATGGCAAGGGGAACTAGAAAGAAAATATTTTAATCTTAATGAAGTGTATTCTATTTCGCCCATTCTTGGTAGGCTCGGTTTAGCATGGAGAGGTCTAGACAAGAGCTTGCAAGAATAAAGGTTTCACATACACACACAAAATAATAATAAAAATAAAAAATAGAAGTCCCAAAGACATCAAATGTTTTTTAATTGGAATTGGAAGCATTCCAAGTTTGACTTTCAAAATAAGCTTTGATTTACAGTAGTTCATGTTGGGCTCATGTTGAGCCTGCCAAAAATCCAAGCTAGATCAGAGCTTTATTTGAAATGAGCACAAGCCTAATCTGATGTAGGTATTTCAAAACTCCCACTGCTTTAGTTATAACATCATCTGTTACTGAATGATTTATAAATCATTGCTCCACAGGCAAATTTCTACAAGACTGAGGGTGATATATATTAACCTCAGGACACAAGGACATGCTTGACTTCTGTATTACAATTAATGCAGATCCTCCACTGTGTGCAGAACTCTGCTAATAACACAGTTAAACAACACATTACGCAGAGCTCCATG
Source organism: Podarcis cretensis (assembly GCF_951804945.1). Taxonomy (NCBI): domain Eukaryota; kingdom Metazoa; phylum Chordata; class Lepidosauria; order Squamata; family Lacertidae; genus Podarcis; species Podarcis cretensis. Next base: position 122,641,107 of record NC_137172.1, on the reverse strand, counting down.
TTAACTTTCCTCTGGTTTTTGTTTTTAACAAAGAGCAGCAGCTGGAGGTTTCAATATGGAGTGAAGCAAAGGTGGGTGCCCATCAAATATGTGGGGGCCTCGTTCCCCAAATATTTTATTGTGAGGGCTGATGCCCCCATGACCCTTAGGAGTAGGAGTTCTGGCAATGTCCTGACCCAGGATGTTGGTTTTCGTGATGGTAAGACTGACCTCTCTGCAGGTTTGGGTGAAATGGCTGGTGAGTATCTGCAGAGCTTCCTTGGAGTGCGCTGCCAAGGTTGTGTCATCTGCAAACAACATCTCTCAGATAAGACACGCCACACTTTTGTTTCGGTGCAGAGACTTGCCTGGTTGAACAGACCCCCATCACTGAAGAAGATTTTACAATCTCCAACCATAAATCTTGAGGGTGGTCCTTGCGTGTATGCTACTTTACAGAGTAATCGCACAGCTTAAGCATTGAAAGGATCAAGTTGCGCAAGGCTGATGGCAATAAAACACGCATGGAAGCAGTAAAGCTCAGTCAAGCATTGTTTACTTGAAAGGCAGTATCAGATTGACAGTAGAAGACTAGGGGCACTTATCTGTGGACATGCACGATTCCTGTAGAAGCAAGAAACCAGAAGTCCTAATTTGAGATCTCCCAAGGTAGACCCAATTTCTCCCAGGCAGGAAGAGACAAGGGAGGAAAGTATTCAGCTCAGAAGGTCAGGAAGGAGCAATAAAGGTGTACCTCCTCAATGTTTTACAATAAATGAAGCAAGAGTGTTTCGTTTAGGAGTTGAACCTCAAAGATATGCAGAAGTGTTGAGGTTGCCTTGCCAGGAGGTGGCATTGTAGCGAAATGCTATGAAGGAAAAGATGAAATCTTTGGTAAAGTATGAAGTTTTTACAGTTGAACCATTGCCAGTAGGGAAAAAGAAAGTGGGTTGTAGATGGGTGTATAAGATAAAGGGCTTAGCAGAAGTTAGTGTCAAGGCAGAGACTAGTAGCACATTGATGTTCTCAAAAGAAAGGATATCGTTTTGATGAAACTTTTGCACCAACTGCAAGGGTTTAGCTACATGTGGCTAAACTCCCTAACTAGGAGATTTTATATAGCCTGCAAGTCTCTGCTAACACAGAGAATGCCTGATCCTTTTTGAGACAAAGTCAAGTTCTTTTCTTTTAAATTGTTTGGAACCCTTTTTTCTTCTTTATTTTGCTGCCGATTCAATGGAGACAAGTTTAAAACTTGTTTCCGTGACTACTGAAACTCAGTAGGTAAAAATCTTCACTTATTTGCAAAACAAGGTGTCTGTGATTTATTCTAGCCTAAGTATTTTCTTGAGGAACACTTTTTTTAAAGGTGGATGAGGGCAAATGTAAAATATAACCTAGTCTAAAGGTGCTAGGTGCAATCAGCTGTTGTGCAACTATGCTAGAAGAGAGCAAGACTCTTCCCAAACCTCTCTCTCCAACAGTGTTTACAGTATTGACTCAATGTATAAATATACTAGTATAGTGTAATGAAAGCAAATAGCTGCAAATAGCAAATTCTCACAAATCCACTAGCATAACCCAAGGCCGCACCCCTGGTCCTTTTCTGCCTCTTCTGCCTGTTGTTCAAACAGCAAGATCTGTCTTTTTCTTCAAACTGTGATAGGCCTCTCATTTCAAGTGCTGGACACCAATTCCCTTCCAGGGCATCATTTCCTGTTTTGAAGGACAGTTGATGACCTTCCTGGACTATTAGAAATCAGTCAGCATAACAAAGGAATAGTCAGCCAGGATGGTCAGTCAACACCCAAACACTCAAGCTCAATCAAAGATTAACAAATCGAAAGGAGCAGCCAGTGTATATCAGCAGTAGGATGCTCAATGCAACCCAGTAAGTGACAGAACAAATGTGTCTGTGAAAGAGTTTCCCCCACAATTCCTGAAACTGGCAAGCTTCCTTGGGAAGAGCCTTCCATAAATGCTGTGCACTGTGGCAATATCCTTTTCCCAGATGGTGAGCAATCTAACGTTCAAACAAATGGAGTATGATCAACAAGAGGGGTGGTTTATGTAAGCATGGGAATCTTGAAATGACCAATTTCTCTCTCTCTCTCTCTCTCTCTCTCTCTCTCTCTCTCTCTCACACACACACACACACACACACACACATTCAGCTAACAAGCCCCTCTGCTCGGAGTAGTGCAACGGGGTATCCCTCCTGTGTGTGCCACAAAACTGGCTATGGTGGGTTGGGAGAACCCCTAGAACAGCATGTGGGGGGAGGTAAGGGGAGATAATTCCATTTTGGCAAACTGAAGCGCTTTTGCAGATGGAACATTCCTTATAGTGCAACCTTGTGCCTTCAAGGACAGTGCAACTAAAAAACCATGTTGGCCAGGCCAAGGGGCTCCGGTTTAGGAGCTTTGGTCTTTTTGCAACGATCCTTGTCATTTGGGAAAAGGCAATCATTGTGAAAAGTTTAACCAAAGCGAGAGTCTTGCCTCTTCTTGTCTCAAGTTCACATGTTTGAGAGGAGAGCTTGAAAATTTGGCAGCAATCTGAAGAAAAATAATAGGAGCCCATAGACAAGGGGACTATTTAAGATAATCAGCTGTGATATATTTTTAAACAATCTCTCCATATTATTAATCTGGCTTTCCGCTGTTGACTTGGATTTTTGAATCTGTGTTGCTGGTCATCAACCTCAGGTAGTTGACTGAAAAGCAACACAGCTAAAAAGCCAAGCAATCCATGCCATCAGTTTTGGTGTTGAGGGTGAAAGGATGGTGTTTCTAGCTTCAGACTTATAAATGATGCTGTATGTTTAATGTGTACCAGGAATGTGGCTTATTATTATATGACATTTGAGTTTTCTGATGAATTGCTTGCCAGTTCTACACTGTAATCTGGATGATGTTTCTAGATGTGACACTTTATAAATAGAAGTGTCAGTCTGGAGATTTTTTTAAAAAACGTCTGTAGCTTTTTCTCCCCCTGCAAACTCCAGAATTTTCATTAATTAATATTATTATGCCTGTGAAAAGTGGATTTGCCCAAGGGCAGTTTGAAGCTCCATATTTTGCCCCCTCCTGCTGCTCTTGAGGTTGCCAACACATCACATTTCAGTACCCAGAGATGAATTTCTCATAGTGGGTGGTGGCTGGAGTGAGCTTGAACTTTCTGTGCCTTGTGGGGCTCTTAAACATTGCTTATTCTCTTTGAGGCCATTTCCCTGCTCTCACTAGAGCCAGGGGCAGCTGTCACAAAAAAGAGCCCCCTGGACCTCACGGTGGCTGCTGCTAAGTCCCTGCTTTGTAGAGCACAGAGAGCAGAGCAGTTGCCTGTGTAGGAAAAATTCAGCACAGTGAGTGCAGTTTCAAGGTCAAGAGGTTAATCCAGCCTGACTTTCTGTGCTGTGTTCAACAACAGAACATCCTTCCTCGCCCTGTTTCTCATATAGTTTCTATGGAATGATTGATTGGCTAAAGTGTGTCACTTAGAAAGATGCATGCCTATAACACACAAATAAAATCTCACCCTTCATGAACTTACCTAATGGCCACCAACAGTCTCTTGTGGCCAACCATCTCTGGCAGCACATTGCTTCCCTGCTGCCGTCAGAAGCACCTAGAGCGATTGTGCATCCTCCTTTGCAGGAGACAGCCCTGTAGCTGAAGGTGTTCTCTGCTGGAAGGACTTTCCAACCCAAGTCCAGCCATCAGCAGAGACCCTGAGTTTGCCCATCAACAGTTAGTATGTAGACAGCAGAGTGAGCAGGCACATGGCTCACCTAATCAGGCTTCCCTACTATGGGTGAGTTTGATTAGACTTCTACTGAAATTACAGTAATTGTTTATAAATTTGCACCTATACATACAGATTAGCATTTTGGAAATCTGAGTGCTCTTTTGTCGGGGGGAGGGCAAGAAGGCACAACAGTGGCATCTACCACTTGTATCACTTCAACCACCTGTAGGCACAATATCCTTTTGCTTGCATGTCTTCTACTTAGTCCTGGTGCATTCAGATGTTGCTGCTTCTTTCCACAATCCAGCTATGGCTAAAAGAAAAGGGGTAGGGAAAAGGCTTGCAGCCACTGATTGCCTCCTTCCAGGTCAGGTTGGTTCCACAATAAGTCCGGGCATCTGGTCATGGTTCCTGCTGTGTGCAGTTCCTCCCACCACCATCACTGGACCAAATCCATCACACCATCAGGCACTCAAACATCTCACAGATTGAAGCAGGGATCTTTTAAGGGATTGATATGCTTTAGTTTACAATCTTATACTTAATTACCTGGGAGTAAGCCCCATTGAACGCAGTGGGCCTTTCTTCTGAGTAGATATGTTTAGAATTGTGCCATTTATCTCAACCATCTTCAGAAATGCTCTGTGAAAATGGAACAGAACACCAGCACAAGAGATAATACTAGCAGGCCACTTTTTGTATGTGTGATGGATGGGGATGGAGACTCAGAGATAGCTGGCAAAATGTGGGGTGCCTCCTGCTTGAAATAGGAGGATGAACTGGCCTGGTGCCATAGTTAATGACAGAGCTCAAGACTTGGTAGCTTCAACCTGGAAGCTGTGCCACAAATGAGTTACATTTGTATGTTTAAGTAACTGTGAAGAGAAGTCACCGGTTTTGTCATGTTCATGTCCAATTGAGACATAAGTGACTAATTCGATTTTTGCCACTGGTGTAATCAAGACAATATAGTGGTGGTGAATGGTCATGCTTTCAGAAGTACTGTACACAAAGAATAACTAGTGTATATTCTGCTTGGCTTAGTTTTGTTTGCTTGAAAATGTAGCACTTTGATAAATGAAAAGCTTTAATAGTGGGGGTGGTATAACACAGAGTTTACACACATGACTGAAAGCACTCAAATCTTCTTTCAAGTTAGTGTCAAATTCCTTTTTGAAGCTGTTTGCATTTTGTCCCTCCCACTCACATGCTATTTGCATTTGTTTTAACATTTATGCAGAAATTCTCCTTTTAAGTTTATGAATGGTAAAATATTGTATAGGCTGTTGAAAAAGATACATTAGAATATACTATGTTAGCATGTTATGTTAGAGAGTGGGCATGTGTCCCTTGTGCCCTGTGGTTTGGCAGCAACGTGAGAGTTCTCTCACTAGAACCACTGGTTTTCCTAAGCTTAGCAAGGGGGGTGAGAGCTGTAGCCCTCCTGATCCTGCTGGTCTGAAACACACATCACCCCAGAACATGGGCCATGGTGGCTGGGGCTGTTAAGTAAAGCCATGCTGGGTAAGTCCAAAGGTCCATTTCTTGAAGTGTCCAGCAAAAGGTCTATGGGAAGCCTGGAAGCAATATCTCAGTGCAACAGGGCTTTTCCACTTGCAGTTCCTAGCAACTGATATTCAGAGGCATCCTGCAACATTGAAGGTAGAACATAGCTACCCTACTTAGTAGCCACTGAGAGTCATTTCTCCTCTCTGACCATTTAAAGCCATCCAGGTTATGAAACCTTCCTCCTAGGTATAATGTCACCAGAAATCAAAAAAGATCTTAGAGCAATTTTTATGTACACAACAGTAGCAGCCAGGATCTTAATTGCAAGAAACTAGAAAATTGATAAAACACCTATGATAAATGAGTGGCAGGTCCATATGATAGAATATCTGCAGTTGGCTATGATGACAGGGAGAGTCAGAGGATATCCAAAACAGAAAGTACAGAAAGAATGGAAAATCTTTAAAGAATACCTGGAAAACTATTGTAATAATAAACATCTCCTGCCAGAACTAGATGACTCTTGTAAAATAAGAAACATAATGTTTTTGTTATCTGATAAAAACAAAGAAAGTAATACAGTAATTTGGAACTGTGTGTGAAAGAACAATAGAAATAATAATACAATGAGTCTAATCAGAAGTTAAATGTATATATTTTCTTTTTTAATTCCTTTCTTTATTAATTTCTTCTTCTTTTCTCTCTTTTTCTTTCTTTCTTTTTCTTTTTGTTCTTTCTTTCTTTATTTTTCCTCCCTTCTCCCTTTCTTCTTTTAGTCTCCTTTTTTCTGATCTGCTAAGAAAGAGATAAAGTTAAATATGAAAAGTTGACTAACTCGAAGTGATATTTTGTAGTTTGTTAACTATTGTTAAAGATGGCCAACTGTAGTGAATTGATGTATTAGTTACTGTTGATATATTGTTATTGTCAAATCTTAAATAAAATTTATTTACAAAAAAATAAAATAAATAAAATAAAAATAAAGCCATCCAGCTTGGTGGCCATCGCTACAACATGTGGGAGCAAACCCCACCGTGTGAAGAAGTACCTTCTTTTGCCTGTCCCAAATCTTTCAACTCTCAGCATAAACATTCAAAGATGAAGTCCAACAATATCTCTAATTCCACATATTCCCCAACTCTTGGCCTAAAGAGTGATTTTTACATATCATGCATATCATCTAGAATATCAGCAGTCAAATGACTTCTTTGTGTTATTTTATTATTTTAAAATATTTCATGCCCACTCTTCCTTGCTGAGAAATCCCAGAGTGGGTTACATTGCAATTCAATCTATAGCACAGACAAAGAAGCAGAAAATATATAACTGCTAATAAAACCAGCAAGATAAAACAGCAGACTCAACCAGTGCCAGTCAGCACATATCAGACAAAAAGCCTGGACTTACAGTTGAACACATGACCTACTCCCACTGAAAATATGCTTTTTGTTGCTACCATGGGGTGTTTGAAATGTGGTAACTGTTTCCCATAGGCAAGGAATCACTAGAAGTTGCAGTCATCATATCATGACCTTGTCCTTAAGGCAGCATTTCACTGTTTTCAACACAGCTGTGCTTAAGTGCACACAATGGACTGCTGAGTAAAACCAAGGTTTATGGTTCCAGGATTAGCATATCCCATGGAGCTCTCATTTTGCTCAGCTTGGTCTTGGCTGTGATAGATTTGCCCAGGGACATCTGAAAGTGCCAGCTCTATTTCTGCAGGACAGTTTGGAACCTAGTCCTAGGTGGAACCTACACACATATGAAAAACACTGTGAAAATGCTTCCGCCCTCTTACATTTTGAAAAATATATTGAATTTGCCATAGCTCACCTTCACCATCTAGTATCACATTCATATATTGCACTTTACAACAAACCTAAAACGTTTTATTTGCAGCTGTATAGCCCAAGCTTGAGTGGTTCATAAGGTGCACGTATTAGGTAAACACAGATGATTTATTGATAAAGTGTGAAATTATGGCATATGTACTAGAATAGATTTTTCTAGTATAGCTATTCCAGACAAATGGTCATGTTAATTAGACTATTGCTTGCAGCAAAACTAACACAGAGTCTCTTGTGGCATCTTAAAGACTAACATATTCATGAATCTTATGTAGGCTCTGGTCTATGAGAGCTCATGCCATAATGAAATTTGTTAGTCTTTAAGATGCCACAAATACTTTATTGATACATTTATATGTGATTTATCATCTCTTTGCCTGTCTTTCCTTCCATATTTTAGTACCTTAATTTCATAATTTATTTCATAATTTATTACGGTCAAAGACCAGCTCAAAAAGCACAACTGGGACAGCTTTCACAAGAATAAAATATACATGTAAAGTACCTTAATTAATTAGGTTGCACTTGTGACAGTATCTACTCAGAAGTAAGTTCCACTGAATTCAATGGAACTTCAGTCCTACATAAGTGGGGTTAGTGTCTCAGCCCAAGGCTCCAACTTCCCTTGGATTGACGTGGATTCATGTAACTCTACAGTGATCAAGAAATGAATGCAGATGTTCAAGATCTTGCACTGCAGATACAGTCACATCTTGTTCAGTTTCTCCCAAAACCTTGCTTTCTGCCAGCATTGTCAGTAGGCAGGTGAGCTTAAGAGGTAACAGAAAAGGGCTGTTCTCTGGAAGGTGATTGAAGTGGCATCTGAGTTATGACTAATTTATTCAGAATTCAGAATTTAGAGATATTTTTTTTTTGTCACATCACTCACCACAAATAATAATTGAAACCTCTGTGATGCCGGAGGCATGTTTCAGTTTGTTGTTCAGGTCACTTCATTTCATTTTTAAATTTTTAATGGTTCATTTAATGTGACTGTCTTGACTTTTCAAAAGCCATATAAACTGGGTCTTTTGGGGGGTCAGTGATTGTTATTTTATAAGTCTTACCTATAAAAATTGGAGAACTAAAGAGGAAGGATCAGTCACTCGAGGGTTATACTGTAAGCCAGGAGGGGGGAACCTGGCTTCAGGCCAAGGGCCACGTGGAATGATTAATGGGGCCACCTTAAAATAGCGGGAAGGACCGCAGCCCAAAATTGATGGGACCAGATCAAAAAAGTGACATTCCCAGACTCGCACTCCCTTAGCACCCACTACTTAACACAGGCATAGGTGTATTCACACACCCTTAACACACATACAGATACACACAATCATACCAGGGCTGGATCTAGGCACATGAGCTAAACATGTTGCATAGTCATACAGGGAAATCTGGGACTCCACAGCGCCATCTGGTGTCACAGTGCTATATCGCATATATAACACATATAAAGCTCTTTTTCTTTACCAATTTAGCTGAGTCCCTAAACACACACAGGCAATCATATACACCCCCCCTTCCCAGTTCTCCTCCTCATCTACTGATATATTCAGAGCAGCTGAGGAGGGGATATTTCCATTCCCATCTCAGAGCACTGGGTGAGGAGTTTTAAACCTTTCTGCCCAGCATGCCAAGATGTGGAGGAAACTCGGGACCTCACCATTCCTCAGATGACCCATGGCTGTCAGCAGATGACTAAGGAAGGCCTGGTGCATGGAGTGGGGAGGTTTAAACTCAATGTTGATGGAAATGAAAAAGTCCCACCCCAGTTCACTGGAATCCCCTATGCACTGGAGGGGGGCTGCCAAGGTGGGGGTCATGGCTTGGAGGAAGACCTGGGGAGTGATGGGTACAATATAGGGAGGATTTCGCAACATACACAGAAAGCTCCCTTATACTGAGTCAGGCCATTGGCCCACCTTGCCCAGTATTGTCTACAATGACTGACAGTGACCCTCCAAGATTTCAGACAGGTTCTTGCCCAGCCACACCTTGGGATTCCAAGGACTGAAACTGCATGCAAAGTAGATACTCTACCAGTGTGCCGCGTTCTGCCCAATATGGGGGGGGGGGCAGAATGCACATGACATCACACAGTGGGAGAAGGCCCAATGGGGTCCATTGGGCCCTCCAAAAGGCCTGACGGGGCCTAATCACAGCCATGAGATGGCCTGATGGAGTGCACTGCAGCCACAGGAGGGTCCAATGGGGCCCGCCCAACTGTGGAATATGGAGGGGGCCTGGGAGAGCTACAACCTGAGAGTGGAAGAGAGGTCAACTTTCTATTATCATTGATGCTATTACATACAGTTGGGGAGTGGCTGGATGAGGAAGTGTGGTGGGAGCTTTCTGCCTGAGCCCCCCAGGGAAGGCACAGAAGACAATGACTTAGTTCCCAAATCCTGGTGGTGGGTCACTGAAGAGAAGTCTGCAGAAGGGACAAGTTGGGAGCTGCTAGAAGCAGGGGGTTGAGTGATCAAGGGGGTCAGGAGAAGAAGGGCCTTCCGGGACAGGGTTAGTGGCTGAGAGTCACTTGCTACACAGCAGCAGGACCCTCCCAGTCTTGCTGGCTCTCCTCCCCCTCTGACACCCTGATTGAGGGTAGTCCTGCACATTGCTGAGCAACAGGCCAGACAGGCCCAGAGGAGGAGCTCGCTCCCTTGACGCAGCCTTTCGTCTGCTTGGGACAGATCCAGAGTGAAAGGCTAGAGGAGAAGGGCAGCAGGGCCAGTGGTCAGTTTCAGCAATGTCTCAGCTGGATTAAGATGAAGCAGAGGACTCTACTGTGTGGTTACTGTCTGCTTTTAAAGAAGCTAATTGCATTCTGTCCCTCCCATGCTCTCCTGCCCTGTGGATGAGCTAGGCTCACTTGACAGTTCCTTGACACATACTTCCTGTGGGACTTTGGGAGGTGGGAACCCCAAGTGTGTGATGCATCTTCTTTCCAACAACTTCCACAACTGTAGCATATAGAGGTCTACCTGCATAGACATTCCCTTGTAAACATCCACACTTGGACCTTGAGGGTAGGGATGAGGCCAGAGGAGCCCTGTTCTTTAAGCGATTACCTTCATGTAATTCACTGGTGAAGAGGCTTATCACATAGCTAAATTTGATTAGATGTATAAACCTGCACTGTCATCCCATTAACTGTATGATACTTGATTGCCCACTGTACTTATTCCTTGGCAGAAAAAAACAAACCTTTGTAATTTAAAGAAAAGTATGGCAATGGAGGATCAATAGATCAGGGAGAGTGGATTGGGTGGGGCAGATAAAAATTTAGGCTTTGTGAATCAGTCTTCTCAATTGGAGAGAGACCTGCTAAATAGTAACATTAAGGTATTGCCAAAAATGTTGCTACTGGAAGAGCCAACAAAAGATGAGGAGGAAAATCTTCAATAATACATTGGGAAATGGATATAGGATATAATATTGAAATGTCGGCGTGGGAGCGATTGTGGAATGTAGATTTAAAATTTGCAGCATGTGATGGGTTGAAGGAAAACTATTTGAAAATAATGTAATGATACTTAATAGATTAGCAAAAATGTATAAATCCGAATTGAATATTTGTTGGAAGTGTAAAGTGGTGAACTTGTACGAAAGTAAAAGCCTACTGGGAAATGATATACAATGCACTGGGGAAAAAAGTTTAAGATAACCTTTTCTAAGAAATCAGAAGGTTTTCTTTTAGGGATAATGGAATTAGAGATACCTAAACAATATAAAAAATATTTATGTTTGCGACCACAGCAGCTTGTATGATATTTGCTCAAAGATGGCAAGAAGACAATGTCCTGATGAACAAAGAATGGCAGCAAAAACTATTGGAATAGGCAGAAGTGGCGAAACTTACCGGAAGAATAAGAAATCAAGACTTAGAGTGGAAATAGATTATTGAATATTTTTTAAAAATTATTGTAAACAGTCATCATTAGCGGGATTAATGTAAAGATGTGCAGTGATATAAAACTAATTTTGATTATATGGGATAAATAATAACTAGGTTTTAACTAGGAGATGCAGTAAAAATATAAACATAAGCAACCACAGAAAGGGGGGAGGAAGGTCGAAATGGGGTATTTGAAACTTGATGTAAAACGATTTTATTGTTCAATGGAAAATAATAAATAAAATCTTTTATAAAAAAAGATGGGGTGGGGCAAACAGTCACATGATCCGTGTTATATAAGGACATATTTCTGCCCCAATACACTAGTTTGGACTTGACAATAAAAAGGGAAGAACATTGACATGTCAGTCATGCTCAAGTGTTGAGTGCATTGCTTTGCTTGCTTCCTTTAACGAAGAAATTGGCAGTGTTTTTTTTGTCTCTGGGACTTTTTGCTGACTGCATAGTAGTTAATAGAGGGTAAACCACCTGACGAAGAATACAATGGCATTTTCACATCAAGACTTCCCACAGGAGACATTATACCTTCAAGAGATGGAGTGTGTGTGTGTGTGCATAATGGCATGCCAAGCAGGATGTCACTTACACTCGATTGGCCACAATTGTCAGGGTTCACTTCCATTAAGCTTTGTGTCAGTTCAGAAACTGTGCATGTGGGGCTGTGTGAAGCATTCTACCACTGCTGACTGCCCGGGGCTAGCCCACAGAACCAATCTTGTCTTTGGTTTTCCCAGAAAGCCTTGCAGAGAATTAGTTGCATATGTTGGCCAGCCTAACCATTTGAGGCAAGTTATTACAATTGGCCTTTTATCAACCATTTAACATTTTCCTGGGGAGGACTGGGGAAGAAAGGGGGGGAGGCCCTGAAAAAAAAACAAAACTTTACATCACAGAAGCAACCTCTGATGGTGAATTTATGGCAATGGTGGGTGGGGAGAAATTGCTTCCCAGCTTTAGTTTAGCAGCATTTTTTGCGAGTTTAAAGAAATAAGTATCATCAGACTAGTGCTTTTTTAAACAACTCAACAATTTAACACTTACATTTCACCCCTGCTTTTATAACATGTAAAATGAACATTTATCCTAATTCATATTTACATTTATCCTAATTCACATTTATCCTAATTCATATTTACTGCCCTAATTTTATCAGTTGTTACTTTTGTTGATTCCGGAATCTGCATTTAGCGCAGAATGCCACAGTGTGGTTGCTGATAGGAGTGTGGCTCTGCCTGCATATAACCCCTCAGCCCAGAGATCTGCACCTCTTGCCCACTTACAGAAGGGCCAAGTTTGAGTTGTCACTGTTAGTGTATAAAGAGTTTAACAACTGGGAAATAGTTTACTTGTGGGACCTCCTTTCCCCATATATATCTGTATAACTGCTTCAGTAAGAATATGTGGAACATGCACTGTTACATGTGCCACATATCCCTTGTTCTACACTTGTAAGAAATCAATCTTTAAGCACCTGTACTTTGGAACTCCTTGCCTAGTGACACCAGGTTGCCACTTTCACTGGATTCTTTTTGGCACCTGCTTAAAACAGTTTTGTTTAGGCGAGTCTGTCCACATATGTAGAAGTTACATGTGCTTTATCTCTTTTCCGCTGCTGTTTAGTTTAATCATGTTTTTATTGAGAATGTTAATGTTTTATTTATATTTTTGTAAATGACAGATTTTTCTTATAATCAGCAGGTATAAAATGTTATTTAAATCAATAAAAACAAAATAAATAAACTTATCTAACAAATAACTGTTATAAAAAAATCTTTGTTGTTGTTGTTTAGTCGTTTAGTCGTGTCCGACTCTTCATGACCCCCTGGACCAGAGCACGCCAGGCACTCCTGTCTTCTACTGCCTCCCACAGTTTGGTCAAACTCGTGTTAGTAGCTTCGAGAACACTATCCAACCATCTCGTCCTCTGTCATCCCCTTCTCCTTGTGCCCTCAATCTTTCCCAACATCAGGGTCTTTTCCAGGGAGTCTTCTCTTCTCATGAGGTGGCCAAAGTATTGGAGCCTCAGCTTCACAATCTGTCCTTCCAGTGAGCACTCAGGGCTAATTTCCATAAGAATGGATGCGTTTGATCTTCTTGCAGTCCATGGGACTCTCAAGAGTCTCCTCCAGCACCATAATTCAAAAGCATCAATTCTTCGGCGATCAGCCTTCTTTATGGGCCAGCTCTGACTTCCACACATCACTACTGGGAAAACCATAGCTTGAACTATACGGACCTTTGTTGGCAAGGTGCTGTCTCTGCTTTTTAAGATGCTTTCTAGGTTTGTCATTGCTTTTCTTCCAAGAAGCAGGCGTCTTTTATTTATATAATTGATATTTGAGTTCCTCGGTTCAGTTTCTTGTCCTAGTGGAGCAATATTGAAGTATTAATTTGGTATGATGATTTTCAAACAAATCAAGTCTAGTTGCAAAAATGTTTGGGCAAAAAGTTATGGAAATTCTTCTTCTTCTTGGCTATCCTAAGCTACCAAGGGAAGATCACAGCAACCATTTCTGCCTGAGTTTGCCCTATGACAGTACTATTAAGGAAAAATAAGTAGTGGCAGTAGTCATGGAAATGTCAAGCTGCTCTCTAGTTGGCTAACCAGACATTTGCATCCTCCAGGGGTTTAGCACACTTTGTCCCTGCCTTGCCAATCTGTTAAAACTACTGATGCTTCACTGCATGAGGTCAGGAGTTGGGATTTCTCACATAACAATAAAAGAGGTTAGCAAGGCCTGCTTTCCCTAATGTGAAGAGTTTTAGGCAAGTGGTCAGTTGTGGATGGTGGAATTCCATAGCTAGACATTTTTGGGACTTAGTATTTAAGCGCATGGTTTGTAAAAGAATTTGTTGTTATGAAGTTTCTTGACAAGAAGAGGACACATCAAAGGACTACCTCTAGGCCATGACTACAGTAGTAATGCTAAGCATTTGTATCACACATTAAAGTGGGAGGTGCAATAGACAAAAGATCAGATAATGAGAATTGGGTTCCAATCTTTATTCAGCCACAGAAATAATTTCTTAGCCTAATATAGTTCATAGGGCTACTGTGAGGATAAGATGGGATAATGGCACTGCCTTGAGGTCCTCAGAGGAAAGACTGGATGAAATTATGACAAACAGATAAAAAGATGAAACAAATGCCTCACATACATTATCTCAGTAATCTCACCAAGAACCCTATATGTTGTGCCTGTATTATTATCATCCCCACATTGCTGGTGAGTGGCTGTAGCTGAGAGAATAATAGCCTGTCTGAGGCTGCCCAGTGATCCCATGGCTGGGGTGAGATTTGAATGAGGGATTTCTCAAGGGAGGCACAGCCCGCTTTCTGATGAATGCTACACCGGTTCTCATTATGTGGAAGGCAAACCAAAGCGAAACGATAACAAGGTATGTAAACCCCTGCATATAAGAGTCTAAGATTTCAAGAGTTAGAAACAACACTCTCAGAATTAACACTGCCAGAATGACTTAATGCTTGCTTTCATCACTAGGACCACAGGATATGTAATGTGGTGGTGGGGCGCAGTACTTAATATCCTAAGGCCACAAACTCCGAGGCAAAGAACAACTTCTTGAAAATTGTGCTGAATTTTTCTAATAATAATAATGTATAATTAACACTGAACAGTAGGCCACACAATATTAGCTCATAATATCCTTTCCTTTTTCCTCCCTGCAGAGAAACTTCTCAGCTGATGACAGCTGATGGTGGCTAGACTTGGTCAAATCCCAGCTCTACCAGACTTTTATGCTGCCTCACAGTTTCAAAACCTTCCCTCAAGTTGTAATGTTGTTTGCCCACTTTCAAAGCTTGCTGTGAGATGGGGGATTCCAGAGGACTTTTCACAGTTAAACAATTCCTCAGCATTCTGAAGTGCAATTATTGTTTCCTTTTGTTACACTTGGTGGCAGCAGCCAAGGTGCATGAACTGCGCTTTCAAGGGGGTGTGGTGTGCTCATGAGTTCCCTGCTGGGCTAAGTTTATCATGGTTCTTAGAGAATTTTAGAATTAAATACTCTTCATAAGAAATCAATATTCAGATACAATTTCCACACTAATAGAATCATAGGATCATAGAGTTGGAAGAGACCACAAGGGCCATCGAGTCCAACCCCCTGCCAAGCAGGAAACTAAATCATAATTAATTGCAGCTCTTGCTAATAAAATAAGATAGGCATCTTACCTCACATAAAAACATCAGCTGTGCTAAAATACTTCCCTCAAAAGCTGTGCAGAATGCTACTCACACACACTGTATACCTCAAGCAGAGGCAGACAGAAGGTAGATCTGGATTTCCTTGTAAACCTCTGGATGATTTTCACAAGATCAGCAGGAATTTATGACTCAAAATTATTTATCAGTAACAGAAACAAAATGACCTCCTCAACCCCATCATGCAGCTGAAATGAAGAAAGCTTGCCTTAAGTGTGAGTGAGTTTTTGTTTTCAATGACTGTGAGCTCTGTTCAGGTTTAGTACTCAAAATGTTTTCCTGGGCTCAGGTTTCCTCCATTCTAAGCACATGCTTTTTGCACCTAGTGCTGATTGGTGGATCTTGAAGGTTTTAGTAAAGAAGAGTCCTCAGACCTGAAGTCTACCCATGTCTGCCTCAAAGGGTATGTCCCTATCTTTGCTCTTAATTGTGAAGTTGGTGCTTTTAGTTGGAGTTCCATTTCTGTTCCTGTCATAGAAGCATCATGTCAGAAGTAGCCCTAACCTGCACTGTCTTTGAAACCCAAAGAGAACGCAGCAAGCTGAGGATACGATGATGTGGTGTGGAAGTCTGTGGCTTCATGTGCTCAGGTCCTTGGGCATGTATGAAAGTATTGCTTTGGATTGTGGCCAACTTCTCCAGCTTACAAACAACAAAAATTAGCAAAGGGTTTTGAAATGGAAAGTGGTTTGATAAACTGTTGCTACAGATAAATGAAAATGCTGAGCAGAAGCTGTTGTGGTGGTCCAAGGGAGATGATAGACAGTTCAGCACATTGCTTAAATAGCTGGGAGCAAAGCCAATTAAAGTGAAATTTCTTGCTCTAAACATCACATTAAAATCCATGTAAACAGACTGACAAACCCAGAAGAGTTCATAGGAGTTCTGCAACATGGATTTTTTTGTACTGAACTTCTGAAAATTGCTAATCTCCTTTGAGACACGTATGGCAACAGGACATGCAGAAGAACACTTTCTGAAGCACTGGGCCTGAGAAGAACAAGGCCATAATAATGGGAAGTTCACAGTGTTGCTTCTTACAGAAAAGCAGGTCTTACTCTCAAATATATTTTAATAATCTATCTAAACTAGAGGAGTTCTTTAATATCCTAATCTATGATGCATGCAAACATGGCCAAGCTGCCCCAAAGGTGATGATAGCACTGAATAAGACATGTATTGTTTTTACGGGATGCTATTTGATTTCCCACCCTGTGCCGTCCACATCCGATTGGCAGGTATGGGCAGCCTTGAGGGGAGCTAGAGTGACAGAGTAGCTCTGAGGGAACTTTCAGTTGCTTGGCCATCCTACTGTGTCACAACTGGCTGAAATGAAAATAATCCTTTATTGAACTGGTGTTTTTTTTAGCTGCCCTTCATCCTGAAGCAGACCAGGGTGGACATACAGTATTCATGATATAAAAGAAAACACTACAAATGTGAAAAAACAATTAAACCACAAAAAATACCTAACCATACTACCCTTCAAGTATTAAATTTCAGGGTGAATAAAATGTTCTTAGACGTCATCTGAATGATGGCAGGGTAGGGAATAAATGCATTTCACCGGGGAAGGAGCTTCACACCCTGGGAGCAACCAGGCCCTGCTATGGGTTCCTATCCCTATGCCATATCCACCGGTGGCACCTCCTCCAAGGCATTGTGGGAGTTTGTCTTTTATTGACCTAGGGACAGGGAATAGGTAAAGGCAAAGGGACACCTGACCATTAGGTCCAGTCATGACCGACTCTGGGGTTGCAGTGCTCATCTTGCTTTACTGGCCGAGGGAGCCGGCGTACAGCTTCCGGGTCATGTGGCCAGCATGACTAAGCCGCTTCTGGCAAACCAGAGCAGCGCACGGAAACATCGTTTACCTTCCCGCCGGAGTGATACCAATTTATCTACTTGCACTTTGACGTGCTTTTGAACTGCTAGGTTGGCAGGAGCAGGGACTGAGCAACGGGAGCTCACCCCGTCGCGGGGATTCAAACTGTCAACCTTCTGATCGGCAAGTCCTAGGCTCTGTGGTTTAACCCACAGTGCCACCCGCGTCCGCAGGACAGGGAATAGTATAGTGCAAAACCTTTTGCTGCTCAGGAACAATGCATGCCAAGGTGAGCTACTCATTTCCTGAGTACCTTGGCAAAAAGAGTTTTATAATGTAGGTGGTTTTAGTGTTTGTTAGCTGGCAAGCATGCTACCAGAGACACAGAGGCATGAAAGTGAAATTCTGAAGATGGCATCTGAACTCATATACAGCACAACAGAGAAATGAGCATACAGGTAAGCATGGTTCATGGTAGTTTATCTAGCAGTAATACTGATGCACTTTTATCCCAATTGCTCAGACTGCATTAGGCATAATTACGCATCTTCACCATTTTTACCTAGCTAGGGTCACTCCATTATCTGCTGAAGATGCTGAGACACAAGCAGGAGATGTATGTGGCTCATGTGCTTGCAGTGAATCCACAGTCGATTTAGCATCCTCTTTGATGACAATCAGTGCTGATACAGCAGGTAGTCTCCTCTTTATCACTGGCGCTCTCTTGCTCTCTCTCACTTCTGAAACAAAAATAAATAAAAATAACAAATTGTCTAGTAGCACCTTATAGACCAACTAAGTTTGTTCTGGTATAAAGCTTTCGTATGCACGCACACTTCTTCAGATAGCTTATACCAGAACAAACTTAGTTGGTCTATAAGGTGCTTCTGGGCATTTTATTATTATTATTTCAACTGCATCAGACCAACACGGCTACCTACCTGACTTCTGAAACAGTTTGTTACTCTGAAATGAAGAAGAAGAAGAAGAGTTTGGATTTGATATCCCGCCTTTCACTCCCCTTCAGGAGTCTCAAAGCGGCTAACATTCTCCTTTCCCTTCCTCCCCCACAACAAACACTCTGTGGGGTGAGTGGGGCTGAGAGACTTCAGAGAAGTGTGACTGGCCCAAGGTCACCCAGCAGCTGCATGTGGAGGAGCGGAGACGCGAACCCAGTTCACCAGGTTACGAGACTACCGCTCTTAACCACTACACCACACTGGCTCTCGAAATGCTGGTTATACAATAAAACCACATTCAAAAGAAAAAAACTGCACCATATTGTACAATGCACACAGTCAGGAAATCTCCAAGCATGGTTTTCTACTTTTTCTTTCTTTCTTAAAAAAGTATTAATTTGTCATCTGAAGGAGTATGAAGAAGAACATAAACATATTTCACTATCGAGTGACTTTCAAAGTGGATCTATGCCACCCTAGAAAGATTACTCTCAGTCCCTGGCAGCCTAACATGAATGGTGAGGATCATTAGGCAAATGTGAAGATAGGTGAAGATAGACTAGGTACAGGTTGTTTTAGTAGTTCAGTGAGAGTGAAGTGCAACAGAGAATTTTAAATGAATTCTGCTCTCCTTTTCAATACCTGCAAAATATTTATTTATAGCAGAACACTCATCTATTGATACTACGGTTTAGCCATTTCTTATTTTACGGGTGCTTGTGTACATGCCTGCACATGTGAGAGAGAATAAGCTTTGTCTGGGATTTCTGGTAAAGAATTCAAAAGCGAAAACTGAGGAAAGGATATTCAAGCGTGGATTTCTTGGAAATGGTGTGAAGAATCCAGCAACTTATGCAATGATGGGAGTAAGTGGTCTAAGGCTTACGATGAACGTTAAATAGCTAACTGAAACAAAAAGACCTTGGCCATTACGTGTGCAGACTCTGATGTGTCTCTGGAAGTCTGGGATCATTAGTATTGGTTCACTGACTTAGCCTTGGAGGTTCCTTAAGAAGAGGACGTGACACCAGGCTCAGTCCGAGACTAATGGGGAACAATGCACATCTGCAGGCTCTGATGTTGCTAATCCAGTGCCTGCTGAGGATCAACTATTGGAGCAAGGGAATATTCCCGAAGCCACTGGCAAACAGAAGTTAAGGATTAGTAGGACCTCTTGAATTTGTAATATATCTCAGGTCTTCATTAGAACCAGTTGCACCAAAAAGATGGGGAGAGAGCAACAACTCAGATATCTCATTGCTGCTACTGTTGAAAATATAGCACAGTGATGTGCTTTCATATTGATGGTTTTAGCTAAGACTTCTAAAATGGCTGTCAGTAGTAGCTGTATGCAAGCAGCACGGAAATAGTTTTGATCTCTTGATTTCTTCATGTTCCAATTCAAGTTGTTATTAGAAGAGGAGCTGTGTCATGTCTTAAGGTGGATTACAGGTGATGGCATGGTTCCCCCCAACACACCCACCCCCAGCTCTGGAGATCAGAATGTATTGGCCTTAAAAAAAAAAAGTATAGCAAACAACATGTTTCTTGAAGTTTATGGAGGGGGCGACTATATTGCTTAGACTCAAGGGGAGTTTCAGATTCTTTTATGAACTTGCAGCATCTCATGCAAAAAAGAATAAACATTATCTTTTAGAAGTCTATTTTTATAAGGGCCTTTATGTTTGTCACAATTACTGTGAAGCAGATATCTTTGGAGGTGGGATGACAGTGGTACCTCGGGTTAAGAACTTAATTCGTTCTGGAGGTCTGTTCCTAACCTGAAACTGTTCTTAACCTGAGGTACCACTTTAGCTAATGGGGCCTCCCGCTGCCACCGTGCTGCCGCCACGCAATTTCTGTTCTCATCCTGAAGCAAAGTTCTTAACCCGAGGTACTATTTCTGGGTTAGTGGAGTCTGTAACCTGAAGTGTCTGTAACCTTAAGTGTTTGTAACCCGAGGTACCATTGTACTAGTTTGATTTTATCACATAGCTTATCCTTATATGGGCTATAACCTTGCAAGAGCGGAGCAAATTTTGAATCTATTTGATACATTTGTGTCTGAGACAGTTTTAAGCAATCCAGTTATACACAGGGGTTCAATACATTTCCATTAAAATTTGGCTTCTAAAACTTTTAAAAAACACACACAAACAAATGTCTTGTACTTGAGTGTACATCATTTGAGTGATTTAAATTGTATGAAGATGATTTTTAATGACTACTCAGTTCTAAATCTTGTTTAACATACCTTAATAGATCACAAACACACACGCCATGTCAGGAACAGTTTTGTGGGTTTTTTTGAGTCCTTGCCAGAAAAGCGTGAGGTGAGGATTGGGGTAATAGTATCACTTTATGAATTGAGAATGTACCCCAGTCCATCCCTTCTGGGATGTCATGAAGAATTATGAGTTCTTCTGTTCCATACTCACTGGAAGTAGCCCAAGAGTCTGGACTTGCCAACCATTTGTAATAAGGCCAGTGACCCCTGGATAGTCTGTGTGGGAGAGACTGGGTTAGTTTCTCCCCTGTCCTCCATTTCATGACATCAGATCTTACCTTTACTGTAAAATCCATGCACCAAGAGACGTACTGTCAGTGGTGACTTCTCAATTCAGGAACTTCCTTGCCCAGAGGTTTGTCAAAAGCTGAACACTTTCTGAAAGTGGTAGAAGACTTCCTTGTTTGTGTCAGCTGGGTGTAGCAGGAAAGAGATACGTGTAATCAGCTGTTATATAAGATATGGGCTCAGACTGATCAAATTTGGCCACAGCAGCTGTATACAGATGGGTCCCAAAAGACTGCCATGTGAACACACAAGCAGGAGTTTCTGGACCACCCTCATGAATGGTGCAGAGAGGGAAGGCTGGACAGCAGGCACACATAGACCTACCATTTCCTGCAGGGACATCTAGATACAGCGGCTGTGCTCGAGCACCCAAGAGCCTGAACTGGTGGAGGTGTTGAGCCCTATGGAATCTCCAACTTTCACTGGATCTAGCTCTAATGTTAACATTTTATTTTGCTTTTCTTGTTTTATATCTCCTAAATATGCCCTGAGCCTTAGCGCATGGTGTAGGGTAGAAACTTGCATTAATAAAATGGAATAAAATTAATTACAGGGGGAAATCTTAGACAAATAAAAAGCAAAAACAATGCACTTGTACATTAAAGCGGAATTTTATACACGCTTACTTGGAAGTAGGTCCCATTGAACACACAGTGGGACTTACTTCTGGGTAGACATGCACAGCATTGCACTGTTAGAAGCATCTGTATTTTTATCTGTTTCAGTATCACTGAACTGAATGAGTGGACATGGGTGGTTTTCCGTAGTTGGATAGTCTGAGCAGATTCTCACTTGCCTTGGAACTAAACATCAAGGTTTGCTCCATTTCCTTTGCATCTCTCCCCCCCCCCCATTCCTCTATTCCTTTCACTTCAGCCTCCTTTCTTTAGATTTCCCCTCTCTTCTCTCTCAACGTTGTGGGAAGAGACCATCAAGAAACAAGCTTTTCTGCTTGGTGCTCCCTTCCTTTCTTTGCAGAATAAGAGTGCCTCCTAATAAGGGAAAGGTCTCTTTCTGTCTCACTAGCTCACTCTCCCTTTCTCTGCAGAGTCAATGCCAATTAGTGAACTGGAAATAGATTGTGGTTCAGAGGGCAGGGCACCAGCTTAGGAAAGTGGAGGTGCAAGTTCTAGTTATTGCTCAGCAAGTGTTCTGCGGATCGACCTTTAAGCAAGTTGTCTTAAAGGTCAAGGCTGCCAATCACTTGCTGAGCAATAACTAGAAACTCTCTCTGCTTCTGTTCTCTTGTCTTGTCTCTTTCTGTCCTTGTCATAATGGGCACATATTGTGGGGCAGAGTCAAGAATCAACCAGCAAGTCTCCAAAGTCCCAGCCACTGTGCAGTGCCAGAAAGCTCCTTTCAACGCTGAAGTTGAAACTTAGGAGCACCACTATTGATTTCTTTCTTCCTATTTGGCCAGAAGTACTGTGTATAGAAAAGATGCACGAAAGAAAATCCTTAGTTGCCAAATGAAACTTTTCCTAGTTTATGATTCTGTTTCTTGGTCTACTGTCCTTTCTCCATGGTATCTGCCACTTCCTGACTCTCTTCTCTTTACAATTCTCTTTTTCCATTCAGTGCCCTATCACACTTCTTCTGCACTACTTGTTCCATCTCTCTCTCTCTCTCTCTCTCTCTGTGTGTGTGTGTGTGTGTGGCTGCCTAGCTTTGGCAAGGTATCGTTCTACTCTACAAATGTCTACAGGCAAAGCTGAACTTATCTGAGGTTACAGAATTAAGGCTGCACCAGATGTGAACGAAATGTCTCTCTCTACCTTTCTGCAAATAGCAGCTATGGAGAACGGTTATCTGGATTGGGACCCTGGTGTGTGTGCGGAGCTGTTATTTGCCCATTGCTCTGGCATGGAAAACATATGATCACTAGATAAGAGACTTAAACTGCGATTCTAACCATGCTACTCAGAAGTAAGTCCCATTGACATCAATGGGGCTTATTCCGATCACAAGTAAGTGGGGTTAGGATTCTAGTCTTATACCTCAAAGAAGAACAGAACTTTTTTTATGTATGCGACAACAGCGGCAAGAATACTCATTGCAAAATACTGGAAGACACAAGATCTACCCACTCTGGAAGAATGGCAGATGAAGATGATCGACTATATGGGACTGGCAGAAATGACCGGCAGAATCCGAGACCAGGGAAAAGAGGTGGCGGAAGAAGACTGGAAAAAGTTTAAAGACTATCTGCAGAAATATTGTAAAATTAAAGAATGTTAGAATGATGTTGGAGAGTAATTAAGTGGTTTTCAGCTGTAATGTTTAAGAGATATGGAAAATAAGGTTTTGAAATAATTAAAAGATTTAGTGGAGGATTTGCTGAACAAACAATTTGAATTGGAATATAAGAAAGGGAGGTGTGAGGAGGTCGGGAAAATAAGTTAAAAGAAAATAAGTGAACGGAAACTTTACGTGTTTTTAAATCGTTTTTATTTCTGTATTTCTGTATTTTTGTATTTTTGTTGTTTCTTTTTTTTGTTTTATCTCTGAAAACTTTAATAAATATCTTATAAAAATAAATAAATAGGATTCTAGTCTTATACCAATCCACTCTAATTCTTGCATACACAAAAATAAGCCTCATTGAGTTCAGTGTTGTTTGCTTCCCCAAAATAAGTTTCTTTAAAAAAGAAAAGGCTGCAGCCATGAATGATTATGGAACCAATCAGTTCATGGCCTTCAGTCATGGATGCTTCTGCTGAGATTTTGCTGCAGGGGGTTGGACTAGATGACCCTTGGGATACCTTCCAGTTCTACAATGCTATGATTCTATGAAATAAATAAATAAATGGACCTCGAAGGAACTTTGCCCTCTAAAGAATGAGGCACAGAAAAAAACTCTTAGTGCTAGTTAAACCATTTGCTTTGCCGGTTGTTTTCTTCAGGGGGAAAATGTGTTGCCTTTGCTTCCTTTTTCACTCCTCAGTGTCCTCAGCTAAAGGATAGGTATGCACATGCTTTGGAAGAGGTAACAATGTAGTCTACTCTACTAATATGTGCTTCCTCCCCGCCCCTCCCCCAGCAATCCCATGGCGCGTTGCTTATTTTTTTAAAAAAAAGAGTGGAACATTCTACACCGCCCATTGTTTCTGTGTTCTCTTTACCATTTTATTTTTACCAATTTGTATAATTTCTTTTTTAAGGTTTGGTCGCTTGCACCTAACTAACATCTCCCTGAACACATTTACATAATTCAAAAAAACAAAACACAAACATGCTGACTAATGTCAGCCTAAAATAGACTCTCCTGGGATATGCTAAACATATTCCCTGTTGCCAACGCCACCGGCGAAAATCTAAGAACATCATGGTGCTCCACTCTGTGCCCTGCAGGTCACTTGACTGAGGCTCAAATCCTATGTAGTTACCTGGGTGCAAGCCTCACTGAACACAGTGATTTCCAAGTAGGAAATCAGGCTATAATGTGCTTTGTGGGGGCTAAGTGAGGAAAAGACTCCAGAGCTATAAGGAGGCCAGTTTCATAAGTGCCACAATGCCCTGCCAGGCTGCTCTAAACACACTGGCCCATCTCATGACTGTGGTGGCTTCCCAGGAAGACATTAGAAGAGCTTTGCAGCCAGTGGACTAGTTGACTATTATTCTCTGTGTGTGCTACACACTGTTCTGCACCCCGGCCCCCCAGGCTCTCACAAAATTTTACAGTAGTTGAGGGCAGCGTCTTATAGCTAAAATCCATCTGCTCATTGGCTGCCCTAAAATTCTGAAGCTTCCTTCCCTTAAGTCACCAAACTTGAGCTTCTCAGTCTTTCTGAGTCTGTATTTGGTGACTGGGTTGATGCTGGAGGGGATATAAATATATTAGCAGTTTCAATCTTTCCTGACCATTTTAATTTGAGTAGGGATAAAAAAGCAAACTAAATAAATACATGCACTAGTCTGTAACAGCTTCAAGTATCTGGATCCAGCCCCTGCCCAAGAGATGATGGTGGTTGGTTGGAGAGTTTCTGTGATCCACAAGAGCTGATATTATTTCCGTGGGAAATGTGTTACATGATATCCCAAGTCGCACCCAGCCCATTGAAGAACAGCTCAGCTCTCCTATTTTCTTTTGTGATTTTCCATTGTAATGTGTAACTTTGTAGTCTGATGTATTCGGCAGAAAAACCTTCCTCCTGACCTCACTTTTTAAGCTGAGGCGATATCTGACCAATTAGGCTTGAGATGCAAGCCATATGCAAATGCTCTGTGTCTTCATCTTTTGATAGAAGTTAATGCCATTTCCCTTTATGTTTAAATGGCTCTTTAACCACTTAGAGATTAAGTGGATATTTAAAAGGGAGAAAGGGGGGGGGGGACTTTAAAAGGTGTTAACTTTATCATGTGTCATAAAAGAGAAGATATTTAATAAGCCACTGGTACTTCTTGGGAGCTTTTTTAGTTTAGTTTTATACTTTTGAGATAAAAAGATAATGCAAAAATATGTACAAAGTACCTTTTAGAAACTTTGGAAAAGGTCAAGGAGAAAATAGCTGGATTTCAAAAGCTGAATTTTTCAAGGATTTCTTCTGATTTCTCTAAAACAAGATAGCCTCTTCCTCCTCTTAATAGTTCTTCAATGCCTTTTTGGTAGCCAAAATCTTTGTTCTTTTTTTTTTAAGCAGCTTTGTAACAGAAGAACTAAAAATTAATTATGGCTATGGAACTTTTTACACAGAAGAGTTTAAAAAGCGCAGACGTAAAGAAGGGAAAAAGATGAGGGCCCATTTATCTTATATTGACAGGACTAGCTTCAAAAGATGACCTTGAATCATAATCATCCTAATGAGCTCAAAATATTTCACTTTAACAAGTGAAACTATAATCAAATCAGTTTCTGAAAGCTCTACTAATGAGCATTTCCTTTGATGAAAACATGGTTAACTGTCTTAGTCTGCAGGAGGTGCACTGCTATAAGAGGCCAGCACATGACAACTCATTAGCTGACCTGGGGAGAGACTAATTTGAATGCTTTTGATAAAAATTTCAAGGCTTTTTTTATAACTTAAATTACATTTTGTGCACTTTTATAAATACTGTAATTTCCCCCCTAAGTTGGGGGAAACTGTTAGGAAGACTTCAAAGTCATGGAACAAAGTTTGTTTACAACATTAAATCTATTGGATGCACCAGAACTTCCAGGGGGAGTTTAAAGTTTTAGATTAATTTCTCTCCCCACAAATGTACACACACATTTGGGCAGCAAGAATGAAACACCCCTCTGAATTCAGTCAATGCTGGGCTTATACTTCAACACAGAAGCAGAGTTGCTGCCTCACTCTCCTTTCCCTTCCCCTCACAAAAACGCTTAAAACTTTACGGCACTTAACACTGCCAATATTTAAAAATCACTGTTAGTTACTGGAAGTTGCTCTTATCAGTTATCCTCATCAGACTAGCCTCATTAGGAATTGCTGTAATTCATTCCATTTCTCTAAACCATCCAGAGAACTTAAATGAAAGCTGATTACACAAATCTAGTTCGCTACTGTACCCATCTCCCTCAAGGCTTTCTTTATTAGGAGGATGTGTGTTAGCTCCTGTTCTGTTCAACACTGAAAAGCCCTGTCTTCCTCAGCACTGCAGACTTGCTGTCAAAGCAGCGCTTTACACTGAAGAATTCTTCGTTTGTTTTAAGTTTCAGTCACAGCCAGATCTCAGATTTTTCAGACGGTTTCTTGTTTTATGTTAAAGCACTTCTTCTCCTTTTTTTGCTCCCGACTTTTGAGGGGTGCTCTTGCCCCTCCTTCCTGCTTCGATGTTGTGTCAGTGTCTCCTCCTCACCAGTATTCTGTAAGATGAATGTACTTGCGCGTGCAACTTGTAGCTATTTAGTCTATTCCCTTTACGTGAGACTGAGGAAAACGAGTGAGCATGACATCTTGGGGGTCTTCCTTTCTGTTTTCTCCTTCTTTGTTTTCAAAATGACAGCCAGTAGGAAATGGAATAGTCTTTTCTGCAGTGCTCCTTGCCTCCCTCAAGCCATCAGCATGGTTTGAACTTGGAGCCCTCAGCACCCAAGCACAAAACCTCTCACACATGAGCTGAGAAGACTGAGTTGACAGCGTCGCTGAGAGAGAAGTTCAGATTACTTTTCAAAACACGCCCTTGAAGTCACTGGGAGACTTTTCGCTGGCTCTGGTAATCTTTGGCTGAAGTTCAAGGAGATTACTCAGTTTGTTACAAAGGATTATGGGCTGTAAATAGGGATACCAATTTAACTACTCCAGCTCCAACCACCCCTATTTATTAAAAACGTATCCTCTTAAAAGCTGTAGCTGTATCATTAACAGTCTTTCTTGTTTAGCTTCCCATTGTACATGTGTATGCAGGCCTGTTCACACTTGACACTAAACACAGGTACAAACTATGAACACAGATCTAAATGTTTGTGTGAAACAGTTGCTGATTGATCCAGCTCAACTATTGTGTATGCAGGTACACAGACTCTATGCTCATTAAACATTACATGAGAATAATGTACGAGGGTACAGTCCAACTATTTTTTGTGTACACAGGCAGTCAGACTGTGCACTTGTTTAATGTAATACGTGAACACCTTTTACGTGTTCATAGATTTGCAGCTGTTCTGAGTCAGGTGCCGTGAACATGACATTCAGTCTGGTGAAGAAGTTCCAAATCAAAATTGGGCCACGGCTTCCTGCTTGCGAGAAGCTCACTAGCTGACCTTAGCCCAAAGTTACACATTTCAGCTTTACATGGGGGGTGGTCACCAAACCTTGAGGGGCACATTTGCAAATAGAACAAACTGTAGTAGGCACCACACATGTGCCACAACAAAGCACACGCTGACACCTTTTTTTGTTGGCTATAATGCAATGCTTCTTTCAAGCCAAATTTCAGAACGGGGGTCAGAGGTGACCCAGTGAACACTGGAGAATGCCTCTGCAAGCACACGAATATGCATAGGATCCATGTTTGCAACCCTGGCTTAGCGTATCTCACCGGATTGCTGTGAGGATAAAATGATGATTTACTTAAAGGAAAGGCAGGATACAAATGTGATGACTAAATGACTCATGGAAAGAAGTGAGGTCCAGGTTGTATCTCATCCCATGAACAATCATGTTCTGCTACAAATGGATGGTAAGTAATGTTCAAAAAATGTTAGTAATGTTCAAAAAAAGAGTTTATTTTCCCCAAGTTAGCTTCCTTTTGATCAACTGCTTTTAGGCAAGGCATTGCACAGACAAATAGCTGGTGCACTCTGTAATCCTGCACAGTGGCGTAGCGTGGGTTGTCAGCACCCGGGGCAAGGCAAGTAATTTGCGCCCCCTAACCCATGGATTTGTGCCCCCTAACCCTAACCCCCAGATGTTGTGCCCGGTGCAGCCGCCCCCCCTGCACCCCCCACGCTACGCCACTGATCCTGCATTCATAGGTTCAGCAGACAATGTCAAACTGGGCAACACCAATTTATTGTGGCTGCCCCTTTCTCTGCCGAGTGCTGGCAAGGGCCCATGGGGTATCAGGGTCTGTGCTCCTTTGAAGAATAAAGGCACAATGGACACTGTCATGGCTTTAAGAAATATGGTTTATTCACCTATTTACACCTTCAGTTGGCATGCAGGGAGTCCAGATCTTACTGCATGGTCATTTCAAGAGACAGCAGTGCAGGTTCCCTGAAGCCAGCCTCTCCCAAGATGGATCTGAGCCCTTCTTCCTGCTTCTTCTTCCCAGAAATCCTTTCCCTGTCCCCTCAAACACACACCCCATCACCTTGGTAGCATCTCACTCCCCAATCTCACTCCCCAATGGCCCATCAGCACCTTTTGCGAGGTTGCTTTTCAACCAGCCAGCCAGCCAGCCTGGTTTACATAAGCCAGTCCAGGAATTCACTGAATTCCCTATTTGGCACAGTTCTGCACTTTAATCCATGTCCCAATTAAGCAAAACCCTGGTATTTATTAATTTCTAGGGTTCAGGGGGACCCCCCCTTAAATCTATAACAGTATCTTGGGATGGCCTTCTTTTGTTTAACTGCTTGCAAGAGTAGTTATGCAAAGTGCATACCCTCCAACACTTCTCCCATGAAAATAGGGATGTCCCATTCCATAATGATAATTTTACTATTTATACCCCACACATCTTACTGGGTTGCCCCTGCCACTCTGGGCAGCTTCCAACATATATAAAATCATAATAAAGCATTAAACATTAAAAAAAAAACCTTCCCTATACAGGATTGATTTCAGACGGCTCGGGGGTTGGATAACTCCATACCCTCCTACATTTCTCCAATGAAAATGGGGACATCCTAAAGAAAAGTGGGACATTCCAGCATCAAATCAGAAACCGGGACAGCTTTTCTAAATCAGGGGCATCCCTGGAAAATAGGGACACTTGGAGGGTCTGAAAGTGGGCATGGCTGGAGACAGAAGGGCAACCCTGCCAACGTATGCATCAAACTGGTAGGGCCAACCCCTTTCATTTCATACTGTGCTCAGAGCTGTGTCTCCCTTGCTTTCACAAGATCCTGGTGGCGATCATGGATTCTTCTGGGTTGAGGACAACTGATGTTGGAAGAGCAGGAAGCTCCAGGAAAATAAAAAAAAACACTTGCATATGATGGCTTTAACAGTTCAGCGCACAACTTCAGCGCACAAAGTGCTTTCGTTGAGGACCAGATGCACTTCATCAGTGACATCTGATCTCTGCACTATACATGAACATGAGCCTTTAGCCTTCCTGGACTTCCTTGCTGCAAGGAAGATCAGCAACTGAGCCAGTACAGACTGACCCATACTAGGTAATTTCTCGAGGGAAGGGGCAGGTGCTGGTGCTGGTGGATCCTTCCAAAAGTCCCATGAACAGCAATACATATTGATCCACATTGGACTTATGATTTGTGGTCAATTGGAATGTACACATGGTTACTTAAACTGCTAAAATGAATTCTGTCCTTGAGAATAACAACATTTTAAAAATTGCCACCTGTGGAAACCACAATGCCCTACTGTTCTCTCCCCAGCCCCCCCAGCCCCCAATGCACATACCCAGAAAAAAGTGGGAATGAACCTTTTCCTTGAATCTCTTTAAATGGTTGGCTATTGGAAATGGAAGGAGATATTAAGTTAGGGACGTGGGTCGCGCTGTGGGTAAAACCTCAGCGCCTAGGACTTGCTGATCGCATGGTCAGCGGTTCGAATCCCCACGGCGGGGTGAGCTCCCGTCGTTCGGTCCTAGCTCCTGCCCACCTAGCAGTTCGAAAGCACCCCTAAGTGTGAGTAGATAAATAGGTACTGCTTTATAGCGGGAAGGTAAACGGCGTTTCCGTGTGCGGCACTGGTGCTGCCTCGCTGGAGCAGCTTCGTCACGCTGGCCATGTGACCCGGAAGTGTCTGTGGACAGCGCTGGCTCCCGGCCTCTAGAGTGAGATGAGCGCACAACCCTAGAGTCTGGCAAGACTGGCCCGTACGGGCAGGGGTACCTTTACCTTTACCTATATACAGCCTTTCCATCAAAAGATAGTCGAAACCTAACAAAATTCAGAATTATTTGGCAGTGAGATTGCTATCACCTCATTTCTGCTGCTATCACCAGTTTGCATAGTGTGGCTGATAAAATGATACACTTCAGACAATGACAGAATAATAACAATGGAATAGGGAACCAAACTTCTTCGGCCCGTGTCACTCACTAACTGCTTGGCACTGAAAAGCCTAGAAGTAGTGCCATAATCAATATCTCTCTGCTTCTTTCCCTGCCTCTCTTTCTTTCAGATTCCCTTTTAAGAAGAGCCTTGAAAGTTAATAAATAATTAGCCAACTTATCGAAAGGGGAATAACCTCGGGTTCAACTTTCTTTTAAAAAAAAATAGTTAAATAAAACATAAGGTGGTTTGGCACTTTCAGATTTCAAAAGCTACTTCCAAGAGATGAAACTCAGTGCGCTTAGATATTAAAGTCTCAGACCTGCAGTAATTGCCACTGGGTTAATACAGAATGAAAGAAGGTAAGAAATTTAGAACCAACTCCAGAATTGCTCATGGAATAAGGATAACATGCTAAATTGGTATGGTGCCACAAAAAATATGAAGTTGCATTTTAAATAAAGTGTCTCTCTCTTTTTGTAATGCCTTATTTTTCTCCACTCTGGCAGTAATCATTCTTCCACTCTGTTTAGGGTTACAGTATAGTATACCACATGAACTGCACATTAGTCCTGGCTATTCTGTGAGACTTTATGTTGAAGTTTCTTTTCCTTTGTACATGGTGGCATTTGGTGGAAGGTCTGTTACATGCACACCAGTGCAGAAGGACTACCTATGGAGCAACAAAAAATACCACCAAAATCCACAAACAGGGTCTTTTGAATATCAATATAGGGATTTTACTTCACTCATATCTTTTTTAGAGGATACACTGTTATAACTTTTCAAAACTAAATGAAAGATGCCTTTATAGTTCTGGTCAGCAGCAGGTTTTGCAAGACGTAAACTTCAGCCCAGTTTCCAACACCCACACCCTCGAGAGCCCCACTTCTTAGGCTACCTGCCAAATATAGAAATCCTTTACATCATCTTCTGCAGCTGAGTTAATGACTGGAGGAGAAGACAGGAGCACCCTTTTACAGAGCTGGATTGGTCCAGTTCTTGGTCACTAAAAATTCTGCCCCTGGTCCTGCACCTAAGCTGTCCTGCACCTGGACCTAGGTCCTGCACCTAAGCTAAACAGATAATGCAAAAAACCTACAACTGTTCTTTTGATGGCAGAACAGAGTCAATAGAAAGAGATGTGCTATAGTGTTGTTGCATTTTGGGATCTAGTATGGCAGATTTCTACTGTTTCCTGTGTCTACTTGGGCAAAGAAGCAAAATGCACATTTTGTGCAGAGAAAGTTACTCTCTGGGGCAAGTCACCTGGTAGTAATTTGCATTGTATGACGTTCCGTGGTTTTTATTGGCTTCCACAAAAAATAAACTGCTTGAAACAAGAGCCCACTTGCGAATAAATTGCTACTCCATATCTGACAACAAACAGGGCAGGACGCTTCACAGCCAAAAGCTTTCATTAAAAACCATTGAAAACCCATTAAGAGGATTTCTGTTTAATTTGCACTCTGGTAAAAGAAAGCTTGTGATGGAAAGAAAAATTATTATCAATCAAAGACACCCATCCAGTGACAGGACAATGAAGATTAGTTTTGAGTAATATGTAAATTTGGAGTCATTTACATAACAATCAAATTGCTTGCCACTGACAGCCAAATGGCAGCATGTACACTATAAACAATAAAGGGGGACAGAATGCCATTCCAGGGAGCCCCCAACATGTGCCCCCAAGATGAACAAAAAACTCCTGTGGATAAAAAAAAAGACATTTGTTTGTCCGGGGCGGTGGGGGGGAGTATCCTGTGAGCAAGAAAAACCCTCTCGACAGTTTCTGAACTAGCTTACAAGATTGCTATAATAATGTATTGTAATTGATTACATACAGTGGTAAGGCACAGTGTGTGTGTTTGTATAATATCATATCTCATCACAGTCTAGGTGGAAAGAATAATGTTTGGGGGAAATTTACAACTGGGAGAATTTAAAATACGAACCTGCTCAGTTTGGAAATCCTCATTCCATTTGTGCTGAACTCATACCCTGTTCATATCAGGGTGTGGCTCACAGATCACACATTTCACCAGCAGCCTTAGCTGCCAGCCCACCCCCTTCCCTAACAATGCCCCCAACTCACACATACCCCATAACACCTTTGTTTTCTAGGAGGGAGGCTTTTCAGGTGAAGCACTAAGGAATTTACATTCTGCCTTGGAGATGGTTAAGTTTTAAGTTCTGCTTTGGATAGTCATTTCTGCAGGCACTATTATTATTATTATTATTAATATTATTATTATTCCACCCATTATCAAAAGATCTCAGGGCAGTGTACAACATTAGAAACACATTACAAAACATCAAGGATAAAAACATAGTAAAAAGCATACTGACAGACAGTAAAAGAATCATCACAATAACAGTCCTCTCCCCCATACTTTCATAGATTATTTAATAGCCATAGGCCTGGGTAAAGAGGAATGTTTTTGCCTGGTGTCCAAAGACATGTAATGATGGCACCAGGTGAGCCTCTCTAGGGAGAGCATTCCACAATTGGGGAGCCACCACAGAAAAGGCCACTTCTCTTGTCGCCGCCACCCCCCCGAACCTCTCTGGGAGTGGGGACATAGAGAAGGGCCTCAGGTGACAAGGACAGAGTTCAGTTCAGTTTGTATTGGGAGAGGCGATTCTTAAGGTATTGAAGTCCTGAGCTGTTTAAGGCTTTATAGGTCAACACCAGCACTTTGAAGTGGGCCTGGAATCTAATTGGTAACCAATGCAGTTGTGCCAGGATTGGTGTTATATGCGCAAACCATCTTGTTCTGGTGAGCAATCTGACCACTGCATTTTGCAACAGCTGCTGAAGCTTCCAATCTGTCTTTGGAGGCAGCCCCATGCATAATGCATTGCAGTAATCCAACCTAGAGGTTACCAGAGCATAAACAAAAGTTAGGCTATCCTTGTCCAGATAGGGGCACAGCTGGGCCAACAGGCAAAGCTGGCAAAAGGCACTCCATGCCATCAAGGTCACCTGGACCTCAAGTGACAGTAGTGGATGCAGCAGCATGCCCAAGCTATGTACCTGCTCCTTAACAGGGAGTGTAACCCGCTCAAAGCAGGCTATCTTCCACCCATTTGGTCTAGGGAACCACCCACTGGCAGTGTCTCAGTATTATCTGGATTGAACTTCAGTTTATTGACTCTCATCCAGTCCTTTACTGAGACAAGACACCAGTCCAGCACTTGCACAGCCACACCTGCAGATGAGAAATGAGAAATAGAGCTGTCATTAGCGTACTGCTGACAACTCATGCCAAAGCTCTGGATGACTCCACTCAGTGGCTTCATATAGATATTAAACAACATGGAATTGAGCCTTGAGGGGCACTATAGCATCACGGGCTGAAAACAACCATCCAAGTAGGACTGGAACCATTGCAGAGCAGTGTCACCTAGCCCAACTCAGATAGCCTCTCCAGGAGGATACAATGGTTGGTGGTATCGAAAGCCACCAAGAGGTCAAGGAGGATTAATAGGGACTCATTGCTCCTGCTGTCGCTCTCCCTGTCTCTCTGTGCCTCCCTCTACTGTCAGAGGTAATATGCCTCTGAATGCCAGTTGCTGGGGTACACAAGTGGGGAGAATGGTGTCAACTCTCAGGTCAACTTTTCAGGCTTCCCATAGACCAGGGTGGCATAGGGGTTGGAGTGTTGGACTAGGACCTGGGAGACCAGGGTTCAAATCCCCACAGCCATGAGGCTCATAGGGTTATTGTGGGAATTAAATGGGGAGGAGGAGCGCCAAGTATGTCACTCTGAGCTCCTTGGGGAAAAGGTGGGATAGAAATGCAGTAGGTAGGTAGGTAGGTAGGTAGGTAGGTGGGTAGATAGTGTGATGGCCTGGGACTTGGGCTCGGGCTCGTAACCAGAGGAGACTCAGTCTGCACTGGATCCTTTGCCTCAGGCATCATCTGAACCAAGTCTGGGGCCTGATCCTGAAGAGTCTCAGTCTGCACAGGTTCGACTGCAATGAACACCAGCTGGGCCAAGTCAGGAGCCTGAGCCTGCCCTGGCTCCAGATGCGGGGATTACCTCATTACCCTCTGCTGGGCCATCACTTACAGCTGCTCCACTACCGGTTTGGTCAGGGGAGGCTGAGGCAGCCCCTTGGTCTAGTAACCCACCGACGTCTCCTGATCTGCAGAGGCTAAGGTCTGAGAGAAGGAGAGACCTGAGTAATCACAGGAGGAGTGCTCGCCTTCGGGCGAAACAGGGAGGTGAGTCGCCGGAGGATCAGGACCGTCCGCTACCCTGACAAAGATAAAAGGCTGTCAGACCCCGCCCTAGGTTGTGGGAGCAACATTGCTGTGTGCTAGATCCTGTCCTTGCCTGGTTTCCTGCCTCGTGTCTTACCTTGGCCCTGTCAGACTGACTCCCAGCGGAACCTTTGGATTCTGGACCAGTCCTGGACCGTGTTTCATGGGTTGCCCCTGGGCCCAGCCCAAATAGATAGATAGATAAAACTGATCAGCCCCACCCCAGTGATGATCTTCTGCAACTCTTTCACTCATGAACTTATGTCCAACTGCTGTACTTCCTGGCTGCAAGGTAGCTTACAGCTTAGATGGTAGAACTAATGAAGACAAGAGGACAAAACATTTTACAGCAATGACTTAAATACCCCAGTAAAAAATGATTCAGGTAGAACTAACTTTATTTACCAGAAATCCTAGCTGGAAGTTCAGAGAGATAATTAAAAAAAAAAGTTATTGTAGTTGCCATAGCACTGAGCTTTAAAGAAAAATGCAAGCTGCACTGGTCATGGGTCTATGCTGTAACTCAAGAGAGACCTGCAAAAGGTCTGACACTGAGGATGGGCTTGTGGCTTTGGCATACATTCTTTCTAGACATCGTCAACTTGTGCCCTATTGCTTCTATTAGGTCTCTGACCAAACAGAGATCCCCTGTTCATGAGGCACATGTGACTTTTCTTTGACTGTCAGTGCTTACTCAGTGGTTGGGGTACAGGAGGAAATGGATGTGCTGACTGAAGTCAAGATAGTTTGAGGACCATGCATAACCTGAGCAAATTCAAGGCAAGTGTTTCAGCCGTCTTTAGACTCACAGGCTTGTGATATTACTTTCAGTAGCTATTAATGTGCATGGAATTGCTGATAGGAGCAATGGTAAGGAAGGCTTTTCAGCACCATCTAGTGTAAAGACTGTGACCCTGAATTTGGGTCTGATAATCATGATTCATACTTTTGTAAACTTGAGAGAACAAGACTAAATTGCAATGTGCTGTGCTCTCAACTGCCTTTGAGGGCTATTCCAAAACTGTGGTTCTGAATAGTAAATAAAAAATTAAAAAACCCCACTGAAATGCTAAGTATTGTTTTTAGTATTAATTGTTGGGTTTCACAAACCCATCACACGAGTGCTTCTGTGACTGTACTGGCTCCCTGTAATTTTCTCAATACTATTCAAGAGACGTGTATCAATATATAATCCCTTGCGGTTTGTGCCTCAGGTAAGACAGTTTCTTCTCTTATGTCTGATTGCGATTTCTAGGGCCAGTGCACACATTATATGGTGTAGTTGTGAAGCAACTGCAGGTATTCCTCGATGAGACAGATGATCCACTACAGACCGGCTTTGAAACTGAATCAGTCTTGGTCACCCTGATGGATGATCTTTCTGGTGAGGACAGAGACAGTGTAACCCTGTTACTTCTGTTGACTCTCTCAGTAGCTTTTGATACCATTGACCATGGTATCCTCCTGTGGGATGGGCATCGGAAAGTACCATGTTTAAGAGTAGCACCCAGTGGGTGTTCCTTGGCCTCCTGGCACTTTTGCTATGGGGCTCTGAAGGGTAATATCCTTTCCCGAGTGCTATTCAATATTTATATGAAGCTGTTGGGAGCAATCACTAGGTATTTGGGGCAAGGGGTCACCAGTACACTGAAAGGGAAAATATCACTTGTGCAAATCAAGAACATTTGTAATGCTGTAGATGGTTCTGGTTGCCAATCTCATACAAAATTATTGCAAACCTGGGAAAAGTGGAGAAATGATCAAGGACTTGGAGCCCCTTCTCAGCCTACAAGGAAAAGCTAAACATTTGATTCTTGGAGGGAGGGGGGCTAAAGTTTACTAAGGAAGGAGATGATTTCATTATATAAATTTAATTAAATAAAATTATTAAATATTTAAAGAGAGGGAGGGGAGAGATTTTTTTCACTAACCCTCACAACACTAATAATAATAATAATATTTTATTTATATCCCGCCCTCCCCAGCTGAAGCCGGGCTCAAAGCAGCTAACAACAGTAAAATGATACAAGAACTAAAACTCACCCCCCCATTGAACTGACTGGAAGTTGACTGAGATGTTCTTAAAATTAAAATACTTCTTTACAACATGACAATGATCACTGGTGCAACATGACAATGATTACTGGATTAGGTATTTTAAATAGGAACTGGACAAATTCACGGAAGACATATTTATCAACACTCACATTTTATTTTATTTTATTATTTTTAATACACTATCCAGAACTACATAGAGCAGGAGATGCAAAGCTGTGGCTGCAGATGTTGCTAGATAAGAACTGCCATCATTCCAGTCAACACTGGCCATGCTGTTTGAGGCTCATAGGAGGAATAGTCCAACATGTGGAGTGCCACAGATTCCCCACCCATGACCAGGCTTTAAAGATCAAGACCAAAACTTTGAATTGGACCTAGAAATCAATTGGCAAGCAGCACAGATGTTTGCAAATAGGTGGCATACGAGTGTGCCAACTCAAATCTGTCAATAGGAAAGCAATGGCATTTTGCACTAGCAGGAGCTTCTGAACAATTTTCAAAGGCAACCTCATGTAGAGCACATTGGAAGCTTGGAAATCATCATAGCATGAATGTCAGGTTTCTGTTTTTCTGTAGCAGAAATAGATGCCTTATTAGCCAATAGTACTAAAAGACATTCCAGGCCACACTATTACCTTGGATTTGGGGAGCAATTCAAGTTCAGGGGACCTTTACCTAGGAACCTGATTCTTACAAGATTGTGCAGTCACACCTCGAACAGATAGTTGTCTAGCAATCATGTTCATTGAGCTCCTCACTATCATCACCTTATCTGCCTTAAATGCTTTCCAGCTTCATCTTACAGGAAGGAGCAGATCCACTGCAACATGGTTTCTTCAGTCCAGAAAGGTGGTGCAGAAGTTCTGGGGACAGAAAAGGAGGGAGGGTGAAATGAATTCCTTTCAATGAGCTTGGTGGGGAGCCTTACTCTTATGACTGAGGTGGCAGAAGTTTTCTTTAAGTTCCTTTCCTGGATTTTCTGGCACTTCAAGCAGCAACAGAGATGCAATTGGCAGTTCTGTGGCAGGGCAAATATCTCCTTCAAAATGGTAATGTTGTATTCACTGAAAGCTGTGATGTTCTCACAGGCCCACTGACCATCTCTGTAGGCTCACTTAGGGACTTGGTTGTTGCAGAATGGACATGAAAAACAGGATCCCCAGTCTGTCTGAACAGTCAATCATTAGGTAAAAGGTAAAGGTAAAGGTACCCCTGACTGTTAGGTCCAGTCACAGACGACTCTGGGGTTGCGTGCTCATCTCGCTCTATAGGCCAAGGGAGCTGGCGTTTCTCTGCAGACAGCTTCCGGGTCATGCGGCCAGCATGACTAAGCTGCTTCTGGCGAACCAGAGCAGTGCATGGAAATACTGTTTACCTTCCTGCCAGAGTGGTACCTATTTATCTACTTGCATTTTGATGTGCTTTCAAACTGCTAGGAGCTGGGACCGAACAATGGGAGCTCACCCTGTTGCGGGGATTCAAACGGCCAACCTTCTGATCGGCAAGCCCTAGGCTCTGTGGTTTAGACCACAGCGCCACCCACATCCCACTCAATCATTAGGTACATACACTCAATAAACAAATTCTGCCAGATCAGGCATCTGGTATGCAAGTCTCTAATCAACAGTGGCTAATCAATAGTTCCGAAATGTATAAGATGGATCAGAATAATAGCCATGGAATATTCAAATCTCCAGAGATAGTAGCTTTCCATGTCTCAGACGGAATTCTCTTGTAACCCCACAATCTGAGATCCTGCCCTGTAGATGCCAGGGAATGAGTCTGGGACCTTCCCATACACAGTGGGTGCCCTACCAGTAAACTAGACCTGCCAAATCCAATCAGGTTTGAATGATTTTCTATAAAAACATGCTTGCAAATAAAGGTTATCATTTTACCACTGACATATAACTGCTTTTATTTTATTTTTATTTTCACAGTTTCTTTTCATTGGGGCATTGTTGAATTTTATCATTTGACAAAAGAAAGCAGACATTCTGGCAAAGTCAAAGATATTTCTTCTCTTTAAAGGATCTCATTAGTAGAGTAAGAATGTGCAATCTCCACCTATATTTAAGCACACTCTACAGGTCAAACAATTTCTACATCAAACCAGTTTCTTTTCTATTTTTTTTTTTTAAGATGAAGCCTGAAGACTTAGTTACTGCTCATCCCCTAGTCGCATCAGTCAGTAACCTGGGATTTAAGGTGTCAAAATGATGGAGAACAGTTCAATTTGTTTTAACATGGTGACTGTGCTCATGCACATATTAGGCATCTCAAAGTGGCATCACCTGAAATGATGTGTGTTAAAGGAGGAAATTAATGGGTAAGATAAAATAAAAGTTATAATTATTTCATATCATATTTAATTTTTTTAAAAAGAAAATAGCTCAAATGTACTTTCTTTGTTAAAGCAGGGACTTTTGGAAGAAAAAGGGAAAGAGTGAGTAAAACTTTTCTCAGCTAATTGCTTGAGTCTAATTAGAGAAAGTAACCTTTGGAGGAATAGTGGCTGTTGAAACTTGATTTTATTTGCATATATTAATATGTACATGGCAATTACACCCCCAGAGAAAGTACAGCCTGTGCCCCAAAAGCCTAGTTTTAAATTTAGAACCAAGGAAGAAATTTTAAAGCAACTTAAATACATTCCACAGGCACCATAGAACCACGAGACATTTTATGAAATGCTTGCACTGTTGAAATGGGAATCATCTGTCACACTGTCATTCTTTAGACGATGTGCGATTCCCATGTATGCACATCTCGCAGGTCTAAAGAAATGTGCTGCAGCTGTAAATCTTTGATATAATTTATATTATGTATTTATTAAATTCCATATGATAGATGCTTCGCGTGCCTTATGTTATTATAAGAGATCTTCAGTTATTTTTTGTTGTTGATTAAAATGATCTAATTAACCCTCCCAAAATCATGCACTGTCAAGAGAATGGAAACAGCCAGTGTGTTTTCCCATGTGCCAGATGCTTTTTTGAAAGCTCTGTGTGTCTCCCTCCTGCCATCTCAAGGTGAGTGGTGACCATAGGCTGGACATCTTTTATTTTAGCACCCCATATTTGATACTTCTTTCTCGTGGTTTCCATTACATTTTTTGTTTTATGACTGAAGATTGGCAGGGGGTGGGAATCACTTAAAAATAAATAAACAAATTAAGTAAATAACAGCCTGCGTTTAACGTGGATGAGAAATTTCAAGAGCAGTCCCTTCGGGCCATTGCCTCTGAGTGTTCACAGTACATTTTGTGCCTTTGCAACTGTTTTTCTCCCGGTTGATGGCGGCAGAATAGACAGAATAGATTCTGAACACAAAAATGGGTATAGAGGAAAGGGATCACCACCTTCTCCCCAGCCATTCACCTGTCTATACTGCGCCAGATTGCAGCCCCCTCCCCCGCACATTGCTTCTCATTAAAAAGGAAGGGGAAAGCCTGGGCAAAGTTATATGCAAGTCACAGACAATTTGGGGCTTAACATAGATTGGCAGAGAGAGGTGGCTCTAGTTCTGTGAGAGGTTGTCAGCTCTTTCAGTTCTCCCCATGTTCTGGCTCACTAATTGCAGGACTAGCAAGTCAGAGGTTAAATTGAATTGTTATCCTGGCTGGATCTTCCTCATTGAGCAAAACAGAAGACAGAGAGCAGGGTGACAGTCAAATTCAGACTACTGACAGTGTTTTACCATGAGATATCGAAATATTCAAAAAAGAGAGATATAGTAGTCATGGGAACTACCCTGATATCTGTTGGAACTCAAACTCTGCCAATAATGTAAGGTCCAACAAATTCCTCAGCCGACTCACTGAATTGATCAATGAAGTGGAAATACTGGGAGCCTTGGGAGGAAGTGATCGTGCCCTCTTGGTTTCATTCTACAGAGGCAAGGGAAAGATGAGTGTAGCTGGACATGCACTTTGGACTTTAATAAGGCTGATTTCAAAAGCTTAAGAAACTACTGGGTGAAATTCTTTGGTTCTCAGAGAGAAGGGAGTCCAAGATGGATGGGAGTTTCTTAAAGGTGAAATATTGAAGGAACAACCGCTAATAATTCCAACATGAAAGAAAAGTGGGAGGCCATCTAAAGAAACCAGCGTAGCTGCAATAAAGAGCTAGCAGATGGGCTGAGATTTAAGAAGAGCATGTATAAGAATGGGAAGAAAGTGGAAATCCTGAAGGAGTATACAAGCACAGCCAGCTATTTCAGGAGAAGGTCAGGCAGGCCAAAGCTCAGAATGAGCTCAGGCTTGCAAGAGAGGTTAGGAATAATTAAAAAGGTTTCTTCGGCTATGTCTGAAGCAAGAGGAAGAACAAGCAAGTAGTAGGTCCTCTGCATGGAAAAGATGGAGAAGTGCTATTGTGTGACAGAGAGAAGGCGGAACTGCTCAACACTTACTTTGCCTCTGACTTCACCCATAAGCAAAAGCAATGCCCAACCTGGTGATAACAAAATAAATGATGCAAGGAGGGAAAAGAGGTCTTTTAAATTACTAAATCTTCAATTTTGCTTTCTTACCATTTATTTTACTTTATTTTATTCATATTAGTAGAATCATAGAATCGCAGAATTGGAAGGGACCCCTAGTGTCATCTAGTTTAACCCCCTGCAACACAGGATAACTTGCAGTATTTGTTATATTAAATAGAGTAAGCTGGTTTTTAACTGTATAATAAATTATAGATA
This sequence comes from Podarcis cretensis, assembly GCF_951804945.1. Lineage (NCBI taxonomy): Eukaryota > Metazoa > Chordata > Lepidosauria > Squamata > Lacertidae > Podarcis > Podarcis cretensis. The sequence continues at coordinate 122,599,864 of NC_137172.1, read as the reverse complement.
GATAGATAGAATATAGATAATGTCAAAAACAGTTGGATGTGTTAGAGGCATTTGAGAACAATATTTTAGAACTCAAGTCATTCAAATATTACACCTTTATTAGCCATTTCTCTTAGAGGCAAGATAGAAAGGGACTAGAAATGTCAAAGAATGAAGGAAGAAGATTGTACAGGATATACATACCTAACACGAGTATCATTGAAGATCAAACAAAGCATGAAATAAGGGAGATAAGAACAAGTTATTACAGGGGTGATTGTGGGGTAAAATCACTGCATGCAGAACTGCTTGGTTTGGGGCACCATTTGGGGCACCCGTATCTCCTGTATGGGTAGGGGGGAAAGGAGGCTAGTTGCAGAAAGCAGCATACCAAAGGCTCAGGTGGAGATCAAAAGCTAGGCATGGATTGGATAGCCTGACTCTGTTTGTTCGCAGCACCTGGTATTTAAACAGCAAGGAGATTAAGATCCATTGTTGGATAGTTGACATAAATCATGTTGGTAAGTGATTGGAGACCTGCACGTGAAAGAGCAGGAATGAACAGTTGCCCCACTAAACTTGCATTGTAAACTACAAATGATCCCTAAATCATTTTTACCTTTAAGTCAAGCTTATATTAATGACTGCGAAATAGGTAGCAAAACTAAGATACGTTAGGAAAATGTTATTTGTACCTGTTCCAGCTACATGCAAATAATTTTAGAGAGAGAGCTGTCCTTTTGATTTATTTATTTATTGTGACCCCAAAGAATGCAACGACGTTTGTTTGTCTATAAGTTGATTCCTCTACAGGATATAAACAGAAAACCACCAACTATTTCATTTTGCAAAACTGGCAATAGTTACAATAAATTGCACTAATATAGGAACCGAACTGAACAAATACACATACCCTCACACCAGCCTATCTTGTTATTATCAGTACATTTAGTTTCTCCTTAATACCTTGAGTGCTGCCATTAAAATGGAAAGTATAGCCGTGTTTTAGCAATTGCTATACCTACAAGTTTTCTTTATTACTTTGTCCACGGATGTTTGCCTTGGGTGACTGGCTGACAATATCTAAAAGATAATTTCAGGTCTTGAAGAATTAAACACAGGTCTATTTTTATGAGGCGGGATAGATTGGAAACCATTTTTTCGCCTTGTTCCAATGAAATTGGAAATGGAAAGGGGATGAGTGTCATCATATGAGGGGACAAGTGTTGTGAAGCCCATCTGAATTATGCTTCATACCTGACTTTATAGCCTATCCTTTTTTTCCTGGCAGTATTTTGCCCATCAAAAACAAGTTATTGACACTTATATCTTGAACATAAATCAGATCTGGCAGTAAAAGGAAAGGTGGTGTTTTTCCAAGAAAGTGGATGATGTGGGTCTAATAACATATTTGTTTTTTTACCTCTAGGATATCACTTTAATACCATTCAGAAACAATGGCAGAAAAATCATTCCAATTAAAGGCTCTTAAAATATGAGATGTAAAGCACATTCAGGTGATCTCATTCTGTCATGTGTGTCAGAGTAGGCACCACAGAATGGAGCAGAAATAGTTTTAAATTTAGCTGTCTTAGCATATGTGTACAAGGAAATTGGATTTGCTTCAGTGGAGTCAATTAAGAAGGCCTCTCAACAAGCTAGGGTTGAAGTGCATTGACAGGGCACTGGGAAATGGGAATACTGCCTCTATTGATTGGCATAGGCTTGGGTACAAATAAAGTAAAGAGTCTGCTTTCTGACATTCATTTCCACCATAAATGAGAAATCACAGTAATATATAAAATGATAATAAAGCTTAAAGAGAGAGAGAGAAGGAGGAAATTTAGCTGAGAGGTGACCCTTTTCAGATATTGATTATTTGGCTCACTCCTCGCAGTATCTATATTGACTTTTATGGGAATCCATATAAAGTGGTATTATGTGCTTTAATTAATAGAGGGACTCTTATTCAACTTCCATCTTTAATTTAGCATGCACAACTACTAATTTCACTTAGAATCAAAGTGCATCCATCACCAGAAGTATGTTTTAGTTGGGGGGGGGCACTCGTTTTTACCGTCCTGTAGTACCTGGAGAGTGGGGTGGGGACAGAAATGTATAAGATTGTAGAATGTTTCCAATGCATTTACAAATGGGGTTTACCGTATTTTTCAGTGTATAAGACTAGGTTTTTTTTAACCTAAAAATTAGTTTTAAAATTGGGGCTTGTCTTATACACAGGTAGTGCTGAGGGGTATTTTCTTAATTTGGAGTCCCCCCAAATAGGGGGCATCATATACAGGGGGCGTCTTATACACGGAAAAATACGGTATTTGCCTTTCCTTCCTTATTGGCTAGGGCATCAAGAGAAAACTTGGCTTTACACTAAAGAAGCTTTGTTTGTTCTCAGTGACAACCAGTCACCAATTTGCTGTTTTGTGTCATGGATGTCATCCCTGAATGTCTTGAAGTATAAGTAAAAAGGAACCATCCAGGGAAGACTTGGGAGGGAAGAGCTGCTGCTGCCTTCTGTTCCTCTGCCAGGATATGTGACGGAGCCCGAGGCCTGTACTTGCAGCCCCATGCAAGCCCAGCAATTCATTGAAAGTGTAGTGAGGAGTGTGAGCCCCCCCAAAGGGTGTGGCGTCTCCAGCCCACCAGCCACATGTTACCTGAAAGCACGGGGCAGCTGTATAGACTAGGTAAAACAGCAACAACTCACACTTATTTAAAAGGGAGTGGAGAAAAAGGAGTAAGAAACAGAAATTAACTTTGGTGGGAGTGGAGCATTCAGAGTCTCTTTGACCTGGTAATAATCCTGGGTAATTGTGGCACGTGTTGCGGTGAGACCTGGAGACTGACCTCCTGTGTTGTGGGTGGGTTGAATTGGTTAGCCACAACACCCGATTGGTAGGTCCCTTGATGTTGTGTTCATTCTGGCCATGGGGTACATCAGTAAATGATGCTATCCCTCCTGAGTTGTGTTCTGTCAAGTATGTCACCTTTGACCAAGCGATCAGGCTGATCAGGAGCTTTGGGAAGGGTGCTCTTTTGGTGAAGTGTGATGTGGAATCTGCGTTCCGCTTACTTCCTGTCCATCCACTTGATTTTAAGTTGCTTGGCTTCCAACTGGATGGAGTGTATTATGTGGATAAGGCCATGGCAATGGGCTGCTCTATATCTTGTGCAGCTTTTGAAGCCTTTAGTACATTTTTGGACTGGGTCTTGCGTACCAAGACAGGTTTGAGGGGTGTGATCCATTACTTCGATGACTTTTTACTAAGTTCTGCAGCCAATTCCGAAGAATGCTTGCTATTGCTGCATGCATTTAATGACCTAACCAAGGAGTTGGGTGTTCCCTTGGCAGCACATAAAACTGAAGGCCCAGTCACGAGATTGTCTTACTTTGGAATCCAGTTGGATACTGTGGCACAAACTTCCTCTTTGCCTAAAGGAAAATTGGTGGCCCTGCTTGACATCATTATGGAGTTTTTGCCATGGGAAAAGGTTACCTTGAGGCAGATTCAGTCTCTGTTGGGCCATTTGAATTTCGCTTGCAGGGCGGTTGCCCCTGGTCGCCCTTTTTGCACATGCTTAGCAAGACTTTCTGCAGGCCTGTGGTCACCCCATCATCAGGTGTGTTTGCCAAGTGAGGTTAGGGCAGACCTCAAGGTATGGCACAAATTCCTGAAGGAGTTCAATGGCGTATCCTTGTTGCAGGATACCTTGAATCTGCATTTTGATTTCCAGGTGCATTCGGATGCTGCTGGATCCTTGGGTTTTGGGCTCTATTTCTGTGGCTGTTGGTGCACTCAGCATTGGCAGGGCACAGCCATTACCCATGATTTAACGTTTCTTGAGTTCTTCCCCATTGTAGTAGCAGTGCACATCTGGACCATGGAGTTCAAGGACCGGCGGGTCTGTTTCTGGTCCAATAACCAGGCCGTGGTGAGCGTTTTGGCAAGGCAGTCATCATGCTCCAGCCGAGTCTCTGCCCTATTGTGCACGTTTGTGCTGCAATGCCTCAAGTTTAATATTGTGTTTTCTGCCCAATTTATTCCTGGCGCTACTAATGATATTGCTGATGCCCTATCCCATTTTCAGATGAAGCACTTCAGATCCCTGGCTCCGGATGCCCAGCAGCTTCGGGAATATTTCCCTGTTCAGCTTTGGAACCTTGGCAGCAGCTAGTCCTTCAGGGAGTAGTAGCTTCTGTTTCTCCTTCCACTTTGAGGTCCTATAAGAAGGCCTGGATGGACTTTTTAGCTTTCAGAGCACAGCACTTGATGATTGACAGTTCAGTGCCACCATCCACACATCTGGTGTTGCAGTATCTGGCTCACCTGTGGTTTCTGGGTCATGCTGTAAAGTCTATCAGAATTCAGTCTTCTGCTATTTCATTTTTCTGCAAATCCCTTTATTCTAGAGACCCTTGTGCAAAGTTTGTAGTGTGCAAGGCTCTCGAGGGTTGGGCCAGGTTGCAGCCACCAGCATCGCCAGGTAGGAGGCCAGTCACATTTGACATTTTATTCTCGGTGCGCAGCAAGACTTGTCTGCTGGTCTACTTATGAGGTGAGACTCTTTGCGGCAGCTTTTTCGATAGCCTTTTTCAGTGCACTGCGTGTGGGCAAAGTGGTGCTGGAGTCAGCACAGGGAAGGGCTCCCAGGGGCTTGCTTTTGCAGGACATTAAGCCTTTTGATGCTGAGCTGGTGCTCACTATTTGAAATTCCAAAATGGACCAGTTGAGCAGAATCGCCTTGATGAGGCTGCCTGCCACTGGTAAGCCTGGCCCTTGTCCAGTGAAAGATGGCAAGAGATATTTGTCACTTCGCCCGCCTGGGGATGATCCCTTCCTGGTTCATGAGGATGGGTTCCTATTAAAGAGGCATCAATTTGCTGCAGTAATGCACAAGGCGCTTGCAGCGTGTGGCCTGCTGGCCAGTGAGTTTGCACCTCATTCTTTCCGTATTGGTGTAGCTACTACTGCTGCACACTGGGGTCTGTCCGTTGACAGGATCGAAGATCTGGGCCGCTGGAAATCTGATGCATACAAGGGTTATGTTCGGATGCGGCGCTGAGGTGCAGTTATTAATGTTTTTTGTTCATTCCTAAGTCCACCTACCCTGCATGTCTGGATAGTTGGGCACAGCATTGCCCACTGCTCCGGCAGGAGGGTGGCAGAGTCTGGATTTGGATGCAGGCTCAGACTTCCTGACCACGTGTGTGTCTCCTGGGTGTCCAGATGAGGAATGCAGTGGGAGGAGCTTCTCCCAATGGTGTGGGCAAAGGTCTCTGCAGAAGGCATGCCTGCGGTGATGGTGGTGCAGCTGGGCAAGAACAATTTGCCGGAAGCTCCCGGCTTGAGCCTGCAGACCCACATGAAGGACTTGGAAGAGTTGAAGGCAGCTCTTCCTGGACTCAAAATTTTTGGTTGCAGCTGTTGCAGCGATGTGTGTGGTCTGGTAGGCGATGCCCAGCTGCCACCGAAAGGGCCAGGAGGCACGTGCAGAGCGCAGTGGCCAAGAAGGTTCTGGCCATCGGCAGGACGGTGATCCGTCACCCGGGCATTACCTTCCGTGATGCGTCCCTTTACAGGCTTGGTGGGGTTCATCTGTCTGTAACTGGGAATGATTTGTGGCTGACCTCCGTGTCAGCGGAGTTAAGGGGTTGGTTACAGGTGTGAGTGGTTGATGGTGAGCGCGGTGCTCGTGTGGCGGATAGGCACTGGTTCAGGTGATAGGGATGGGAGAGTGGTCCTGCCATCCCTATGTGAAGGGTATTCCGTTAAAGGAATCCAGGGACTCAACTGGTTTGGTCAACCCCTGAGAGGGGGTTGTGCCCGTGCCTGAGTCCAGGGGGGCATCTGGGTGGTGACCATAGTCTGTTCCCGGCTTTTTGCCTTCCCAGGTGTTCACCCTTGGCTGACCTATGATAGAGCTCTGGATCAGTGCTACCTGCAAGGGTGCAGGGAGCTAGTCGAAACAGAGCCTATGCTCTGTAATCTCACCTTCTGTAATCAATAGAGTTGTGGCCTAAATCCTGCCAAAAACCAAAACTAAAATTTGAGTCATGTGTGAATTTATTTAGGGGGGAGGTCTCTGGGTCTCAACACGCAACAGTTACAGTAAAGTATAGTCTGAAGGAGGGTAATGGAGGACCCCAACAAAAGTTTGGTGGTGGAGCTGCTACTGAATAAATGCTGCTTTGTGAAGGCAGAAAATGGTGGCTACTTCTCTCCTGCATTGTGGTGGTGCTTGTTTGTATGCATGTGTCACATAGAGTCAGGTGTGAGTTGAGTGGTGGGGAATTGTATCAAAATTATAATGTGATCTGGTCCTGAGAGTTTTCCAGTACTTTTGCAAAACTATTTTTATTTGGAGTCGTTTTCATGGTTCTCAGGCATAACACTTTTTTATTTCATGAGATTAAATATCTAGATGATCTGTATTTTTAACCTGAGAGATGATTTAGAAGTCGAAAGACCTAATTTAATTTAATTTAATCTTATTCAGGAACCAGACTTCATGTCATTTAATCTTCCTTTACCTTCTTATATGAAGATGCTTATCTGGGTGCTACAGCCAGAAAAAGCTGAATTCAAATAATAATATTAAATTTTGATGGTTGTACAAATCATCTTTTAAATATTCATTGGAATCTTTTTAACGATAGGGGCATTAATGGCTCACTTGCTTGGGAAGGATAGATTACCTTTGATCTAATAAAGGTTGGTCAAATACCTTTGATCAAGTAACAGCAGCATGTGAAAAGCACAGTCTTGCTAGTTTGTCCAGGTAATTTCAAGAAATTTAAATATTCTTTGAGTCTGAAAATTGTAGTTAATGGTGCTGACTGAATATCTTCAGTGGCTTAGAAATTTAAAAATAACTTTAAAATATAGTAGTGAAAGGTACTTAAAAAAAATGTGTACATAGAATCATAGAATCATAGAGTTGGAAGAGACCACAAGGGCCATCGAGTCCAACCCCCTGCCAAGCAGGAAACACCATCAGAGCACTCCTGACATATGGTTGTCAAGCCTCTGCTTAAAGACCTCCAAAGAAGGAGACTCCACCACACTCCTTGGCAGCAAATTCCACTGTCAAACAGCTCTTACTGTCAGGAAGTTCTTCCTAATGTTTAGGTGGAATCTTCTTTCTTGTAGTTTGGAGCCATTGCTCCGTGTCCGCTTCTCTGGAGCAGCAGAAAAACAACCTTTCTCCCTCCTCTATGTGACATCCTTTTATATATTTGAACATGGCTATCATATCACCCCTTAACCTCCTCTTCTCCAGGCTAAACATGCCCAGCTCTCTTAGCCGTTCCTCATAAGGCATCGTTTCCAGGCCTTTGACCATTTTGGTTGCCCTCCTCTGGACACGTTCCAGTTTGTCAGTGTCCTTCTTGAACTGTGGTGCCCAGAACTAGACACAGTACTCCAGGTGAGGTCTGACCAGAGCAGAATACAGTGGTACTATTACTTCCCTTGATCTAGATGCTATACTCCTATTGATGCAGCCCAGAATTGCATTGGCTTTTTTAGCTGCCGCGTCACACTGTTGGCTCATGTCAAGTTTGTGGTCAACCAAGACTCCTAGATCCTTTTCACATGTACTGCTCTCATGCCAGGTGCCACCCATCTTGTATTTGTGCCTCTCATTTTTTTTGCCCAAGTGCAATACTTTACATTTCTCCCTGTTAAAATTCATCTTGTTTGTTTTGGCCCAGTTCTCTAATCTGTCAAGGTTGTTTTGAAGTGTGATCCTGTCCTCTGGGGTGTTAGCCACCCCTCCCAGTTTGGTGTCATCTGCAAATTTGATCAGGATGCCCTTGAGTCCATCATCCAAGTCGTTGATAAAGATGTTGAATAAGACCGGGCCCAAGACAGAACCCTGTGGCACCCCACTAGTCACTCTTCTCCAGGATGAAGAGGAACCATTGATGAGCACCCTTTGGGTTCGGTCAGTCAGCCAGTTACAAATCCACTGAGTGGTAGCATAGTCAAGTCTGCATTTTACCAGCTTCTTTACAAGAATATCATGGGGCACCTTGTCAAATGCCTTGCTGAAATCAAGGTAGGCTACATCCACTGTGTTCCCTTCATCTACCAGGCTTGTAATTCTGTCAAAAAACGAGATCAGGTCAGGTTAGTCTGACATGACTTATTTTTCAGAAATCCATGCTGACTATTGGTGATCACAGCATTCCTTTATAGGTGCTCACAGACTGTTTGCTTAATGATCTGCTCCAGAATCTTCCCTGGTATTGATGTCAGACTGACTGGGCGGTAATTATTTGGGTCCTCTCTTTCCCCCTTTTTGAAAATAGGGACAACATTTGCCCTCCTCCAGTCTGCCGGGACTTCGCCTGTTCTCCAGGAATTCTCAAAGATGACTGCCAGTGGTTCTGAGATCACATCTGCCAGTTCTTTTAATACTCTTGGATGCAGTTCATCTGGCCCTGGAGACTTGAATACATCTAAACTAGCCAAGTATTCTTGTACTATCTCCTTAGTTATTCTGGGCTGTGTTTCCTCTGCATGGTTTTGAACACCAAAAATATATGGGTGTGGTTTAAACATTCTGAAAAGCAGGATGTAGAAGCTGATTTTCAGATGTCTGTTTTTTTAAAAAAACAACAACCCAAAAAAACAAGAGAATAACCACTTGGAGTCTGCTGCTAGTGAAATGTGGAAGAAGAGCTGCCAGGATTGCATTAATTTACTCCAGGAGACAAACCTCGGTACATATAAAACCTCGGTACATGCAAGTCCCCAAATACAAAAGATCCACTGAAAATGTTAGGTGAGCATTCACACAATGAATCAAATTTCCTATGGGGAAATTTCTAATGACCATGGAATTTTGACCCCCCGCCAAGTCCAGGAAAACCCTCTGAAATCTTACTAAAGTACAGATCACTGCAGTTCCTCAGCTAGTAAGCAAAAGGCAAACAAGGAGGTAAAAAATGCTCTCTGTTTGGATATCTGAATCTGTGGTGTGTATAGCAAGCTTTTGGTACTAATTACTCATGTTCAGATACATGATTTTTTGCATAGCAAATGTTCAGAAAGAAGAGCCAGGGTGCATGTGCAAAGACCAGTTGAAGGAACAGTTTTCATCAGGCATTCATAATGTGGGGAGGACTTTTGTACAGCTGCAGTGCAATTCTCTAGATTGCAGTTCAGTGGTCCTGCTTAGGGGGGGGGGGGAAATTGGGTACAACTGTAATTAACAGTACATTGCCTTGCAGTGGGTTGGACTAGATGGCCCTTGGGTCCCTTCCAACTCTACAATTCTATGATTTTATAAATTATCTTGCTATAATATGTGGGATTTGCTTTGCAATATTTACTTTTATATTACTGATTAATTTATTAATTCATGGAAAAGAATAGTGGACCCACAATAATGGGTGGTGACATGACATTAAGCCCTTCACTAATTAAAAAAGTTCTCACCTGTTCATAATTTTTATCCTCACATTTTGGAACTTTTGTCAATAATGATGTAGAAATGAGAGGTTGTTTATTTCTTAGCGTTGTATGAGTTACTTCTTTTAGGAAAAAAAAGCTCAGTGGAGAGCATGAAATAAAGCAGGGTGGGGAAGTAATTGCAGGAGTGGGGAGAGAACTCTTCCATGGGCGCATGAAAGATTTCTCATTTTGCTCTCTCTGTCGTTATCTTTGGTATCAGCCTCCACAGTGGTTGAGAGAGGAGGGAGCTTGCTGGTTCTCTTGACCTAGGGCCCTGAGGGCCCTCCATAGGTTGGACTTCCTCTCATTAGCCTCAGCAGGCATGGCCAACAGTCATGTAATCCCGGAATATCTGGAAGGCCACAGGTTAGACACCCCTGGCTTTGGAAATGAGACCACAGTGGTCATCCTCCCGGGCCAAGGCGGCTAAAGAAGGTCCGGGAACAGACACCATGGCCAGAGCCATCTTTCCCATTGGACTTACTGGTGCATTGCGCCTCTCAGGGAGCCCCGGCAAGTGGAGGAGCTGCATGGCTTTGCCGGCGGCCTCCCCTTTCCCTCCTGCACGCCCGCTAGCTGCGCCCCATCAGCCATATGGCTGGCAGGCGTGCAGCTTGCCTCCCAAGCCTCCGCGGGAGGAGAGAGCTCCCCACAGAGGTTTAGGATGGAAGCTGCGCCCTGCCACCTGGCGGATGTGCAGCTTCCTTCCCCAGCCTCTGCGGGAGGAGAGCGATCCCAGCAGAGGCTTGGGAAAAGGTAGACAACTCTGGGAAATGGAGGGTGGGGGGCCGGTGGGATCTTTGCGCCATGGCCCTGACCGTGGCACTTGTTTTGCCATGCTGAAATGGCAGGTGGCTGCACTGTGCACAGTCACAAAGAGATGATGACCAGATACAGTACATATAACTCTTGGCAAAATGTGTCACGATCTTTGATGGCTTTTCCATCCATAATCCCATGGGAGAAATCTGCACCATCCCCATTTTATAGATGGGAAAGTGTGTGAGTGAAATGGGATCTGGAGCTACATCTATGATGGAGACTATTAATGAAGCAGTAATGAGGTTAAACCATAGTTCCAGTTACAGATAGGTAGCCGTGTTGGTCTGCCATAGTCAAAACAAAATAAAAAAATTCCTTCCAGTAGCACCTTAAAGACCAACTAAGTTAGTTCTTGGTATGAGCTTTCGTGTGCATGCACACTTCTTCAGACACACTGAAACAGAAGGAACAAAATAAAAAAATTCCTTCCAGTAGCACCTTAAAGACCAACTAAGTTAGTTCTTGGTATGAGTGGTGACTTCTGTTTCAGTGTATCTGAAGAAGTGTGCATGCACACGAAAGCTCATACCAAGAACTAACTTAGTTGGTCTTTAAGGTGCTACTGGAAGGAATTTTTTTATTTTGTTTTGAGGTTAAACCATGTTTTTTAAGGGGACCTGCTCATTCTCGTCCCAGAGTTATGACACACGAGCATTCTTTGCAATGTGTTTCCCTCTCTCTTGCTTTTCCATGATGACTGCCCCCATTTTCAGCTTCAAGCCAGTTCTATTCAACAGAGATTTCCCTTATTTTTTTCACTCTCTCCCTCTCCTGTGATGTTTAGTTTTCAATTTGCACTTTTCCTACACCCAGAAGCAAGCATCTGTCTGATAGAAAATAAAACAAAATTCTCAAAGTGACGCTAAAGTAGCCTCTGTAGGAGGGGTGGTGGAAGAACCCAAACACAACACAACTGCTCTGTGCTAGCGGATGAGGAGTTCTCTGTGGTGCATCTTCTAGCTGCAAATTGTAATGCTTGGCAGAACAAAGAAAAATTCCACATGCCCAGCAGAAATTCTGGCAAGTAACATGTTCATTGTTTTAAATAATCATAGTTCTAATTTTTAGAACTTTGACAACACAGATTGTCTAAAGCCTTGTAAAGCCCGAGGAGAGCAGATCTGTAAATAAAAGCAGAGATGTTTCCCCCTGATATTTGCTTAGAAAGAAACCCATTTTAATGCAACGACTTTTCTACTGCTGCCACATTTCTTTTCTCCCAATTGCACCCCCCACCCCGTGCCAAAATCTTTCTTTCCTCTCAGTTACAGAATTGCTCTCTCCTTGACAGATAGCAGCCATATGATAATGCTGTGTTTTTGCTAGCAGTTCGGAAAGCTTTGTTTTCCACAGAAGAGCCCCACCAGGCACAATTTGGGACTAGTTATTAAACACAAACTAACATCCCCCAAAGATTTTCAAGCATGTCATGCCAGAATCTGGTATTTTAAAGCATTTCCCACTTCCCATAATTGGAGGCAAGTGGTCTAGCAAGGAGGAAGACTGTTTCAGCAAATATAAGAATTAATGCAATTTATTTGAGAGGGTCTCACAGGAGGGAGATATAGATTTTATGCAAAATTTTGCAGACTAAATCGTGCTTATTAGGACTCGTGCTTATTGCTTCTAGTCTACTGACCCAAGTTTATAGACAAGGATGCAATATAGAAGAAGAAAAATATCCAGATTAGTATTCAACCTGTGAGTCCAAATGAGCAGTTTAATAATCATTTGGGAATAGGCACTCCATCTTTATAATTTCCTGGGACATTTAATCAAATAATTAGTCAGAAGTATTTTTTTATGTTTGTACAGTATTTTTAAAATGTCCTTATTGTGATAAAAGAAAAATTATGAAGATTCAGTTCAGGATCCTTTACAGAACAGAAACCAGCTGACATGGTGAGATGCCAGATTAGATATCTGATTCCTTCCGCAGTGTGATACAACCCAAAAACCCTTAGGAAAACTTTCTCCCCCACTTAAAATATCAAGAGCAGGGTCCCCTCTGCCAAAGAATGACAGTCGTCAGTAAGGAATGAACAGGAGCAGCAGGGCCTTTTTCATTGGTTGTATCACATCTCCTCTGCATAAATCCATCTCCATTCTTTTGGGAGACTTTTAATATAGATACATTTTTATGTGGGAAGGTGTTCCATTGATTTTATCACTTCCATCTTTAGAATTTGTCTTTGTTTAGAACATTGCATGTCACTAGTTCTTTAAATTAAATTTTCTTTTCTTTTCTATTTGTTCATTTTATTTAAAACAGGAGTGATTTTATCATATTGTGAGCCACTTCATTAGGCTTCGTTAGTAGAGAAAAGTAAAACACAAATTAAACTAAATAAATTTTAAATTCACTTTTTCTTCAGATGAACATGAATAATTGTTTGTGTTAATTAAATATTTGCTTGGTGATATCAATTATACTATTGCATTTTTTTTAGTGACCTAGCAACCATGGATCAATGTACTCAAGAAACACAAAAGTACTTATTTATTCTTAAGAAGACTGCCTTGAGTCTGTGATGTGGCATTACAGGGCACCCTCTCACCATGTATGTATGGTGGAAACTTGCTGTGTATGGTGCAGTATTCACCCAGTTTCCACTGATCCATAGTTACTTTGCATTCAGTTCTTCTAGCAGGCAGTGACTGGGTGGGAATGGGATTATAGAGCAAGCCTTCTCCCCTGTCTGATATCCTTTAATTAGATTGTCTGCAATGTTCCTACAAATAGACAGCTCTGGTATCTTTGTGTAACTGTCAAACCTCACAGAATCATATAATTGTAGAGTTGGAAGGGATGCTGAGAGTTATCTAGTCCAACCCCCTGCGATGCAAGAATCTCAACTAGATCATACATGACAGATGGCCATCCAACCTCTGCTTAAAAACCTCCAAGGAAGGAGAGTCTATCATCTCTCATAGGAGTCTGTTCCACCGTCAAACATCTTTTATCCACCAGAAAGTTTTTTCCTGACATTTAGTCAAGATCTTCTTTCTTGCAATTTTAATCCATTGACTTGGAGTCCTACTCTCTGGAGCAGGAGAAAACAAGTTTGCTCCATCCTCCATCCTCACAAAAGTGCAGTCCTCAACTGAGCAAGGTTGATTCAGTTTCCATATTTGAGTGTAGTAAAGTACAATAAGGAAGATTACATTTCCCCTATATGACCATTCTTTTGCTTTCCATTAAAACAAGCAGCTTCTACTAGCATTTATAGCTGTGATTTCTATTTTGCAAAATTGTTAATTACTTGCACATGTTGGACTTTCATATCAAAATCAATATTATACATGTTTGTTTCTCCCAAACAGGTTGAATCCAAGTACAGATTTTGGTCCATTTGACCAAGGAGGAATTTAGATAGTTTAATGAGAACTATTGATGTGTTTCTGCAGGAAGCTTCTGTCCTACAGTTTTTCTCCAGAGCATTAGAATCTTTGCAGTAGATCTAGTACCATGTCACTGAAGTCAAATTGTCCTGATGGGGACAGTTTTGGAGGTTGATGTGAGATGCACGCTATCAGAAGTAGACTTCAGCAATGGTCACATTTGCAATACACAGGTGTAATTTGACACAAGGAGTGCCTTCATGTGAGCACACCCTGGTCTTTGGAGTAATTATAGCTCAATGCAATCCTGAGCTAGTTAATATGTAGGTTACCATGATGTATAACTTTACTGTATCTATGGGGTGGGGGGGACTACAATACCTTTGCTAGTAAAATAGCAATACTCCAAGAGCCTTGAGCAGCAATCAAAAGTAATTTGGGTTCCAATATTTTTATCCACAAATTGACATGTATAAAATTTAGTTATGTTCATATCACAGTCACGCACATGCTGATTTTATCTCTTTCACTGGGGTGGAAATCCTTTTGTCATTTTTACCAGCATTCCTGACATTTGACTCACTGCTTGGATTACGAGATTCTTCAGAGGACAGAAATAAATAACTGGTCTCTTTTAAGAACAAAGGCTGAAGTGAATATATTTAAAAGCTGCACTGTGTTTTGATGTTATTATAGCAATCAAAGTCATAAAATCATAGTACCCAAGCAATAAAGCACGACTTCAAAGAAAAAACTGACTGAAGGCAGTATGACAGCTCAACAGTTCGGCTGTATTTATGGATGTAATTTATGATATTACATATGCAAAAACACACAGCACATCTACATATGCCATGAATGAAAGTATTGTAAGATAAGCCAGTTTTTGTTTTTATCTTAAAAGCCAAGAAATCCAAATTTTAGAAATTTGGAACCAGTCATGCTGCATTTGCTATATGTTGTGATAAAACACTTTACAACACTGACAGAAGGAAATGAAGCCAGAAAGATAAGTTATGGGTATTGAAAATAATATTCATTATAGACATTGAATATCTGTGTTGGAGATTGTTGCTATAAAATGTAGTCTGTGTTATAAAGATGCTTAAAACTCAACTGAGGCATACAATTCAGAAATTATCTCTGAGAAGATGAAAGGCAAAAGTGACTGGTGGAGGGCCTGAGAAAGCACTTTTCTAGCAGAATACAGGAAGGTATGCGTGTCCAAGCAAGAGTGTTGACCTTGAACATGGCGGCTGTGTCGCTGGACTGAATAGTTTCTGTCCTCACAGTACATGCACTGGCAGCCCTTTTAAGACCTAGCCTTCTTTTTTTTGGCCCAATTCTTCTTCTACTACTTTGTGGTGAACGCTGTGACAGATGCAAGGTGCCACTTCCATTTAGATTTAGTGAAAAGAGATTAGATTTGGATTGGAACCATGTTTGGTGTATTGTACTCTCAGCAGCACTGGGCAGCAAGCTGACCCTGCGGCAGGCAAGTCGCTGCTGCTGCTGCTTACTGGGCGGGAGAGTGGGAGGGGCAAGACAGAGGGGAGAGGGGCGCTGCCACACCCACCACCTGCTGCTGACCCTTTGCAGTGCTGTGTGCGTGAGACTAAACTCCACTGAACACAGTAATAATAATAATAATAATAATAATAATAATAATAATAATAATAATTTATTTATACCCCGCCCATCTGGCTGAGTTTCCCCAGCCACTCTGGGTGGCTCCCAATCAGTGTTAAAAACAGTACAGCATTACATATTAAAAACTTCCCTGAACAGGGCTGCCTTAAGATGTCTTCTGAATGTCAGGTAATTCTTTATCTCTTTGACATCTGATGGGAGGGCGTTCCACAGGGCGGGCGCCACTACCGAGAAGGCCCTCTGTCTGGTTCCCTGTAGCCTCACTTCTCGCAATGAGGGAACCGCCAGAAGGCCCTCGGCGCTGGATCTCAGTGTCCGGGTTGAACGATGGGGGTGGAGATGCTCCTTCAGGTATACAGGACCGAGGCCGTTTAGGGCTTTAAAGGTCAGCACCAACACTTTGAATCGTGCTCGGAAACGTACTGGGAGCCAGTGCAGATCTCTCAGAACCGGTGTTATGTGGTCCCGGCGGCCACTCCCAGTCACCAGTCTAGCTGCCGCATTCTGGATTAATTGCAGTTTCCGGGTCACCTTCAAAGGTAGCCCCACGTAGAGCGCGTTGCAGTAGTCCAAGCGTGAGATAACCAGAGCATGCACCACTCTGGCGAGACAGTCCGCGGGGAGGTAGGGTCTTAGCCTGCGTACCAGGTGGAGCTGGTAGACAGCTGCCCTGGACACAGAGTTAACCTGCGCCTCCATGGACAGCTGTGAGTCCAAAATGACTCCCAGGCTGCGCACCTGGTCCTTCAGGGGCACAGTTACCCCATTCAGGACCAGGGAATCCTCCACACCTGCCCGCCTCCTGTCCCCCAAAAACAGTACTTCTGTCTTGTCAGGATTCAACCTCAATCTGTTAGCCGCCATCCAACCTCCAACCGCCTCCAGGCACTCACACAGGACCTTCACCGCCTTCACTGGTTCTGATTTAAAGGAGAGGTAGAGCTGGGTGTCATCTGCATACTGATGAACACCCAGTCCAAACCCCCTGATGATCTCTCCCAGCGGCTTCATATAGATGTTAAAAAGCATGGGGGAGAGGACGGAACCCTGAGGTACCCCACAAGTGAGGGCCCAAGGGTCTGAACACTCATCCCCCACCACCACTTTCTGAACACGGCCCAGGAGGAAGGAGCGAAACCACTGTATAACAGTGCCCCCAGCTCCCAGCCCCTCTAGACGGTCCAGAAGGATGTTATGGTCGATGGTGTCAAAGGCCGCTGAGAGATCCAGCAGAACTAGGAGACAGCTCTCACCTTTGTCCCTAGCCCGCCGGAGATCATCAACCAGTGCGACCAAGGCAGTTTCAGTCCCATGGTGAGGCCTGAATCCCGATTGGAAGGGATCCAAATGGTCCGTTTCCTCCAGGCGTGCTTGGAGTTGTTCAGCAACCACCCGCTCAATCACCTTGCCCAAGAATGGCAAATTTGAGACTGGGCGATAGTTGGTCAAATTGGCCGGGTCTAAAGATGTTTTTTTAAGAAGCGGTTTAATGACCGCCTCTTTCAGCGGGTCTGGGAAGGCTCCCTCACAGAGGGAAGCATTCACCACCCCGCAAAGCCCATCGCCCAGCCCTTCCCGGCTCGCTTTTATCAGCCAGGATGGGCAAGGATCAAGGAGACAGGTGGTCGGTTTCACTCGTCCAAGCAGCCTGTCCACATCCTCGGAGGTAACAGATTGGAATTGATCCCATATAACAGGACCAGACGGAACTCTAGCACTCTCCCGCCCTGGCCCTGCTCCCACTGTGGAGTCTACCTCCTTCTGAATCTGAGCGATTTTATCTGCAAAAAACTTTGCAAAAGCATTGCAGGAGATCTTGGGGTCCCTACCAGGCCCCGGTGGTACAGGTGGTTCCGATAAACTGCGAACCACCTGAAAAAGTCTCCTGCTGCTGTTTTCTGCAGATGCAATGGAGGCGGCGAAGAAGGCCCTCTTCGCCGTCGCCATTGCCACTTGGTAGGCTCGACGTTGAGCTCTAACCCGTGTCCGGTCTGATTCAGAATGAGTTTTCCGCCACCGGCGCTCTAGCCGTCTCAACGATTGTTTCATCACCCTCAGCTCCGGGGAAAACCACGGGGCTGTCCGGGCTCCATGCAATCGGAGAGGGCGCTTCGGAGCCAGACAGTCAATAGCCCTGGTTAACTCCGCATTCCAGCGTGCCACCAGGGAATCAGCTGAAAGGCCATCAACTTGGGATAAAGCATCCCCTACCACTCTCTGGAAGCCAATTGGATCCATTAAGTGGCGGGGGCGGACCATCCGAATCGGTCCCACCTCCCTGCGGAGGGGAAGGGTTGCGGAGAAGTCCAGTTGCACCAGGAGGTGATCTGACCATGGCACTTCTTTTGTTTCGCTTTTAGTTAATGTCAGATCACCAACATCCGTAGAGGTAAACACCAAGTCTAAGGCATGTCCGTGGCTATGAGTTGGGCCAGACTTATTCAGGGACAGCCCCATGGAGGCCATGCTTTCCACGAAGTCCCGAGCGGCCCCTTGTAAGGTCGTGTCGGCATGGATGTTAAAATCCCCCAGGACAACCAAGCTAGGTGTCTCCAGGAGCATATCCGCCACGACCTGAAGCAGCTCGGGCAGGGAATCCTTGGTGCAGCGGGGAGGTCGGTACACCAGTAGGAATCCTGTACTGCCCCTATTGCCCAACTTCCAGAACATGCACTCAGAAAACTGGGTCTTCCCAATAGGACGCCTGGTGCAGACTAATGACTTCCTAAAAATCACTGCAACCCCCCCCTCCCCGCCCACATGACCTGGGTTGCTGTGCGTAAGAGAAACCTGGTGGGCAGGCAGCGGCAAGGACAGGCCCATCTGCCTCATTCAACCAGGTCTCTGTCACACATGCCAGGTCAAATCCTCCATCCACAATCAGGTCGTGGATGGCAGTGGTTTTATTCATCATTGACCTGGCATTGCACAGCAACACTTTCAGGTCATGTGGGTTTCCCTTGCTGATTACTGTATCCTTCCAGTCAGGACCAGACTTGGAGGCAGGGATAGTCCTCAAACAACGACTAAACCTGCTACACAGTGGGACTTTCTTCTGAATATGCATAGCACAGAACAATGACTCTTAATAAACCCTTGACAATTCCTCACTCTAGTTTTAGGCAGATGGCACAACTATGCAGTTAACAGGAAATATCAAAACAAGGTAACGTGGGAGCTATATGTCCTGCGTGGTTCTATGGGCATGCCCAGGCTACACCTGAAATGAAAATATTTTCATTTGAATCCATCTGAAATGAAGACAGGTGGACAATACAACAACAAAGAAACTAGCAATTGTTCATTTAATAAATAAAATATGAATGGCTATTGCTTGCTTGAATAATAAGTAGCTTTTGAAAAATGTCTGCTTAATCTTTGAACATCTGTGGAGCTAAAGTCTATGTTGTGAACTGCCCTGTGGTCTTCGGATGAAGGGCGGTATACCAATTTAATAAATAATAAGGATAATAATAATAGTCCAGTAGCAAACAAGCTGCCCTCCAGATGTTGTTGGACTACAGCTCCCATCATCCCCAACCGTAGGCCATGCTGGCTGGGGATGATGGGAGTTGGAGTTCAACATCTGAGGAGCATCCCATTGGCTGCCCTTGCTCTAGCCGATGAAAACATGTATATCACAACAAACCTTTAAAGTGTCACAAGATGCTTTGTTTTGTAGCAAACTAGAATGACAATGACCTGTGGCCCATCTGTGCAGGAATCCAATACCACAGGTTTTTTTGATAACTCCCTTAAGAATGTGACCGTATCTAACCGTCTGTT
This sequence comes from Podarcis cretensis, assembly GCF_951804945.1. Taxonomy (NCBI): domain Eukaryota; kingdom Metazoa; phylum Chordata; class Lepidosauria; order Squamata; family Lacertidae; genus Podarcis; species Podarcis cretensis. The sequence continues at coordinate 122,580,809 of NC_137172.1, read as the reverse complement.
CTCTAAAGCCAGATACAATGTTTTCCCATCTGAAGTGCTGAGGGGAAGAATGACTGGTGCCCCATACCAAGATAGGCTGTGCCCATGTTCCCAGGATGCTGAATGTATGGAACACATTTTATTACACTGTAGCCTTTATAAACAGGTCAGACAGCATCGAATAAATCCAATTTTAACAGAACAACCTGGAATTGCTGACTCTATTCATGTCAAGGTTCTCCTTGAGGATAAGACTGATACTATTACACTGGCTGTAGCAAAATTCCTCTCGGAGGCAGTAAAAATCAGAAATCAGTATGTACAGGCTAAAGCTCCTCCATTGGCTAGCAAGGCTGCTCTTACGCCTTAATAACTGCTGATATATATTACTGTTCAGCTGTGTATTTTGGGTCTATGGACTGCAATAAAGCTGTGTGTGAGAATGACAACTGCTGTGGAATGTCTATTATAAAACAGAAACTCTAAGTGGGGATATAGCATGGTGAGCCAGCATGGTGTACCAGTTAAGAGCAGTGGACTCGTAATCTGGGGAACCAGGTTCGCATCTCCGCTCCTCCGCATGCAGCTGCTGGGTAACCTTGGGCTAGTCACACTTCTCTGAAGTCTCTCAGCCCCACTCACCTCACAGAGTGATTGTGAGCCGCTTTGAGACACCTTAAGGGGAGTGAAAAGGTGGGATATCAAGTCCAAACTCCTCCTCCTCCTCCTCTTCTTCTTCATCTCCATTTCTACAGTAGTTCTCTTTCCAGGGAGCACACATTGCATTGTTCTGCCCGAGCTGGGCCACTGATGCTGCTTCCAGTCAATGCTCTTATGCACTGGAGGACCAAGCAAACCAGATGCTTAGAAATTTGCTATGATGAGAAAAAAATGATTTTGAGTTTCAGAATTACTTCCACATAGCAAAATGGTATGATTTTTAGGATAAATCTACAACACTACAAATTTAGAGATAATTTATTACACAATTAATTGACAGTGAGTCACAGGCAGTTTCCCACAGTTCAATCACTGTTTTAGGAAATTACTAGCAATTAAGAAATTTCACTTCTTCCTAGTGGTTGTTGAACTCAGATATCTATGACAGATAATTAGTTTTAGAGAAAACATGGTCAGGAGCTAATATTAGGGGGCAAGTTGTTTATTTGCACACTGCGGGTTTTAGAATTAGCAGTCACATTAGACTGAATCTGATGAATAATTCATAGTGAAAGAAGACACAAAACAACTTGCTATGGTTAGGAAGATATACGCACTATAAGTCATCCACTTGCCCAGTGGGAAAAGTAAGGAAATATAGAATTCTCCCAATATGGATATATTGACTGCACCTTCAGTCCCACACAGAGGGCGCTAAGCCTCCATTGAAGTAAATGATCACATTCATTGGTGAAAAGGTTGTGGACAGTGACCCAGATAGACAGGGCACTGGAACATTCATGGGCTGCTTGTCAGTTGCTTTCTAGGCCTGGGTCTGAGCAGTTTTTCATTTATTTCACTGCTTTCCCAGGGAAAACTCACAGTTTACCACTGAATCAAAACAAGCATCAATCCTCAGGAAAACCAATTGATGTTTAGTGGAAGTGTGGATGAGCCCTAAGTGATGCAATATTTGTCCATTAAACATGACAGGAACTTTAAACTTTAAAATGTGCATTTTTCATCCAGCAGAAAATGCATCGCTTTGCTGTTAGAAATCCATATACTGCTGCGTTCTATACTCCTTTCCATGGAGCATAATAAATATATTAAGCTTCCAAAGATTCCTGCTTGGATCTAAAAGTGCCATTGGCATAACCGGAAGCTGGTTCCCGTTGTGCATGGTAGGAACCATTTTTTATTGATTCCACCTTTTCCATGGACAGCTGCCCCCCCCCCCGATCCACAAATTGATTGAAAAGCATTGAAAGTACTAAAAAAAACCTGAGGTTCTGCACTGCCCCGGAGAAGGCTGCCTCCCAACCGAAGCCTGCCCCCCCCCATAATGTCTGCTTTCGGGGGGTATATTTACCTTGGAAAAGCTCAGCAACTTTGGCTGCCACCCCAACAAAAATTCTCTGCCATTTTGGGTCCTGCACCCAATGCACAACAGTGACCTTGGAGTGTAGGGTGGGGAGGAACAGCTGAGGTCAGAATGACCGCTCCTCACATTAAATGGGGGACGCCCTTTGCGTGGTCGCGCGCAGCCCCCTGGACCCTATGTGGTTTCCATTTGCACAAGCTTGGCTTCGCCTTCCCCGGGTGGGATACCTAGAGGTCTCCACTTACCTCAACCTGTTGCCCAATCCCGCCTGGGGAGGCGCTGCCAAGGTGCTCAGGCCAGGTAGGGGGAGAGACTACCTGCCCACACAATAGGGGGAGGATCTTACCTGGGAATCGTCAGTTGGATCCAGAGCTTCTCCCACCCTACCCACCCTCAGTTAAGACTTTTTTTGCAGGTTAACCTTTTCTCCACAGGTACACGGGCGCTGCTATGTGTTTTGAATTTCCCTTAGCAAAACGTCACAACTTTGGCGGTTTCAGGCCTTGGGCGGAATCCTTTAGTCTTTCTTCCCTAAATAGGGGTGGGCATGTATTAGTGACCCACGCCCCCTTCCTCTTTGCGGTGGCAATATCAGGGTTCCCCGTTAAAGGGGTTTTTGAGGGGAGGCTTTGACGGGGTTTTTGAGGGGAGGCTTTGACCGTACGCCTAGAGGTTGTCATTGCTCTCCCCTGTGATGGCAGCGTAACGGGGTGGGCTCTCTCTGCTTGAACATATGTTCTCCAGAGCCAGCCCACCCACCCCACTGTATAACCCTAATATTCCCCAGATCCCCGGCAGGGGACTGGGAGGGATAACGCCCAGTGCCTGAGCCAAGGTCTAAGGTAAAGGTAAAGGTACCCCTGCCCGTACGGGCCAGTCTTGACAGACTCTGGGGTTGTGCGCCCATCTCACTTAAGAGGCCAGGGGCCAGCGCTGTCCGGAGACACTTCTGGGTCACGTGGCCAGCGTGACATCGCTGCTCTGGCCAGAGCCAGAGCCAGAGCCAGAGCCGCACACGGAAACGCCGTTTACCTTCCCGCTGGTAAGCGGTCCCTATTTATCTACTTGCACCCAGAGGTGCTTTCGAACTGCTAGGTTGGCAGGCGCTGGGACCGAGCAGCGGGAGCACACCCCGCCGCAGGGATTTGAACTGCCGACCTTTCGATCGGCAAGCCCTAGGCGCTGAGGCTTTAACCCACAGCGCCACCTGCGTCCCCGAGCCAAGGTCTACCTACATCTGAAACATGATAAAGTTGTGTCCCATTTTATTCCCATAGCACGTTGTCTTGAGTCGTTATTCCACTTGGGGGCTGCCCAGGGTTTGGGGGACTCCGCCTGTCCACGCAGTTATGATTCCCCACCCCATAGACATCACTCACCATGAGGAAAAGTTGGGGATGTGAGACTTTCTTCCCCCTCTTTCTCTCTCTCTTTAAACACGTTTGACTCACTAGCTCTGTAACTCTCAAACAAGATTAGTATTATCAATAAATCACCACCTTCACAGATGAAAAACAAGACAGAACGCCTTGTTTCTGAGGCGCATATAATAACAATAAGTGCTTCAGCAACAGTCAGAACTGCAGCAACAGATTGTGCCCTAAAGCAGTAAATATCCTGCACACAAGAGGTTATTTAGTTCTTTTTTAGGGGGAGGGGATTAAAAAAGTTTAGTCATCATTGCTAATGTGCCTTTTAGTTGAGGAAAGCAACAAAGAGCGTGGAAAGGGCTGGCAGGCACTGAGGTAAAATGGAAAGAAATGCTTTTGGTGCTCTCAGGATTAAGACAATTCAACCAGCTGTCAGTATAATCAGTCAGAATTCTCTCATATGAGGCATCTTTGAGAAAATCACCAGGGCATACCATAGATAGAGCGACACTTGCTCATGCTGCAAAGTCCTAATGACATATATATGTTTGCATGTTTGTGTGTGTCCATAATCAGGCTGATTAGCTGGCTGACAACACTCTTGTCTTTTGGTATCTTGGGGGTGCATGGAAGTAGGCTGCGTTCCAGGCCCGTTCCTGTTTATCTTAATGAGAATTCTGCAATTGACTTTAATAGCAGCAAGGTCAAGCCCCAGTAGTGTGCTGACTGCAAAGGCAGCTGTTTACCTCAGGGCCTGATCCACTGATATGCTGCTCTAATTTTATACCAGCGTAATTTCCATTAGAAATTAGACTACAGTAAACCTGAAGTAATGCTGCAGAGAGTCAGGGCCATCTCTTATTTCGTTTGAGGAAATTCCACTCTAATTAATGCCAGCACTGATCTAAACCCAGGGATGTAGTGAGCATTGGTGCTTCAGAACAAAACAAAATGCTGCTTGCCAAAACAGAGACCGAGTGCAAGCAGAAATCCAGAATAGGTTTCAGTGTCATTTTTGCAGCCCTGCATAGCTCATTATCCACATCACTAAATGCCAATGCAACAGTTATCAAATTAATAAATTAACAAATCAAGATAAGTCGATTGTTGCTAGATTTTTCTTTTTTTGCAGGTTACAAAACCTGAGAAGGTAGGTGTGAAAAATATATGGGAAATTTCAGAAACCAGAATAGGATTTTGTTGAGATGCTCAGGAGAAGGGAGAGCTTGAGTGCTGCACAGTACTCGTTCTTTCTCTTCCAGGATTAAGAGAAGCAGAATAGATTTTGCAAATTAGCAAATATATACAGATTTGCTCAATTTACATAGAATCATAGAATCATAGAATCATAGAGCTGGAAGAGACCACAAGGGCCATCGAGTCCAACCCCCTGCCAAGCAGGAAACACCATCAGAGCACTCCTGACATATGGCTGTCAAGCCTCTGCTTAAAGACCTCCAAAGAAGGAGACTCCACCACACTCCTTGGCAGCAAATTCCACTGTCAAACAGCTCTTACTGTCAGGAAGTTCTTCCTAATGTTTAGGTGGAATCTTCTTTCTTGTAGTTTGGAGCCATTGCTCTGTGTCCGCTTCTCTGGAGCAGCAGAAAACAACCTTTCTCCCTCCTCTATGTGACATCCTTTTATATATTTGAACATGGCTATCATATCACCCCTTAACCTCCTCTTCTCCAGGCTAAACATGCCCAGCTCCCTTAGCCGTTCCTCATGCAGTATCCAGATCACAAAATTCAGTTTTTCTTGAGTGTCTTTGCAGACAAGTTTTTATTTTTTTATTATTACTTCAATTCACAATGTCAGCTATTGCCAACTGATATATTCCAGTAATACAATGATGCAATGTATATAATGTAATTGTCACTGGGAACAAATGCTGATTAATTCTGACTGCTACACAAAACAAAGTGGCGAAAGTAAACGCATTGTAAGCAGTGAAGACTCTGTCATCGTTGTAATGAATTTAACAAGGAAGTGTGCCCTCTGTACAAGGTCTAGCTGCCGATAAACATATGTGAACTCTCAGAGGAGTGTCTACAAACACATGTTAAGATTGCCATTCTGCATAATAGGTGTAAGCTTCACGGAACATACCAAGTAAGATATGCATGCAGCTGTGCTGTCAGACTTTTTAAAAGGTGCTTAAGGCAGCAGTTGTGAGAGTAAACCCCATTGATTTACTTCTGAATAAAAATACACATAATTGTGAGGTTGTTGTTACGACATAATAATCTTAGCATTGGTTCCTGAAATATCTTGCACCCGTTGATATAGCATGAGCTTATCATTCTACTTCTAGTAAACTAGAAATATTTGCCGCATAGCTCATGACCTTGACTCTTCTCTCCATTCTGTTTACTAAATAACTCCATACATAGATATCCAATATTTACTAGCTTGACCAGCTATCACTGGACTGAATTTAAAATTAGACAGGTGGATTGCGACCTGGGAAGAATAACCTTGGTTCTTTCTTTTTATTATGCATTCAGTTTTGCCTCCTTAAGTTTTAGACTTAAAAATTAATGAAGGTAAAACAAAAAATAGGAAGGAAAAATAGTGAGAAAACCCCTCTAGCTGCTCTATGGGAGTCCACCACTTTTAGCTGATGGCAATTAAAAGAATGTAATGCCATTTTCACCTACTTTCTAGAGACATATGAGCACACTGATCTACTTAAAAATAAGTGTGTATTTTAAAACTTGAACATATAGGGAAAAATTAATGTTCAAGTTTTGTTTCCTCTTCACAAGTTGATTGTTAACAGATTCTCCAAGTGTCCCTATTTTCCAGGGACAGTCCCAGATTTACAGAAGCCGTCCCTGTTTCTGATTTGATTCTGGAATGTTCCGCTTTGTCTTCTTATTGGAGAAATGTTGGAGGGTATGTGTTAATCTTGTGTCTTTCTATCTCTAAGATTGAATCTTGAAAATATTTTGACCAGGGCAAAAAGAAAGCTCAGGGCTTTTAAGAACTTCTATATGGAATTTTGGGAGGCATCTATTAACTTACTTTCCAAACCATAAACTAGTTTCAGAGTTGAAGTACTGTAAGTAAGCACTGGAATTTTAAATCCAGTACACCTCTTAATGGGATTTCATGGCATTCTGGAAAGCCTAGACTTTGCTTAGTGATACGGTAACTTCTTAAGTGTTTCTGTGGCTTGCTTCAAGGTTCCTTCTAGCTGGGTAGTTTATTGCTTTACTCATTTTGTTGCTGCTGGTGGGCTATTAGGATGACCTTGCGACAGACACCCTTACTTAAAATGGCTGCTGCGTAATGTGACTGCTGTTATCAGTGTGTTGTTAGATAAATTTCTCCCAGTATTTGTCCAAAACAACTGTTTAATTTGTGAAAGGAACCCCATGACCATGGTCACTTTTAGAACAAAACAAGAGCTTAATTTGTTTACACTCAATGAGGTTATAGCTTCGTGGTTACTTTTGAAAGGCAGCATCTTTTGAGGCCAGCAGGCTTCTCTTTTAGGTTATTGATTGCCGATTCTAGTGTTTATGGGTTTGTTATTATTTCTGTTACTTATTGAAAAATACAAATATATCAGTGTTGATAAATCTTAACCCAAGAAAACTTCAGTACACCATAATAATAAGATATTATTAGGAAGGAAAGTAATAAAATAATTATTCTGAAATAATGTGACAATGAGCAGCATGCTTAGTTGCATGATTTACCTTTGTTGCAGTTCCCAGGGTCTCACACACTACACAGGACTCAGGGCAGCGGCTCCTTCCTTCCTTTAAGTGAACAGGCGGTGTCCTTTTATTGCCATCCCATCAAAGCAGAGAAGACCAGCTCATTCTGGGGTAGAGGTGAGGAGTAGACAACCCAACCTGCCTCTCCCGGCCTTCATCCTCCAGCAGCCTCCACCTTCTTTTGGATTCTCCTCTGCCTCCCAATCATGACTCCCTCAGAGGCTTATAAGCCACTATGGAGAAGAAGAGCCTGTAAGCTTGTGGCCTCACCTGAATAAGTAGCTGGTTCAGGACTTCTTGTCCATGGCCAGGCTGAAGCAGGAATGTGGCTGAAACAATCACATTAAGATTGTTTCCACAGTGTGGGTTAAATGGTGGGTCAAAAATACATTTTCTTTTGTTAGCTGGGATGGAAGAATCACCACTCTGGAGTAGCAAACGAAAGGGTCGTCTAATGGGAACAATGGCGTTCTAGTTCAGGCAGGCGGCAGAGTTTGCTATACTCCCTGCCAGATGCAAGAAGAAAAACAACAGCTGTTCGAGACCATGGCATCCTGAAAAACATTGTTAATGATAATTAGGTTGGAAGATGTTGGGTTCAAAACTGAACGTTGCTGTTCTTACAGCAGAATACTAGTTGCAACATTATCAGTGTAGCGATAATTAATATCCTATTGGCAGCTGTTCCTTCAAACACATTACTGTGGAGAGAGAGAAAAGGTGCGCAAAACCAGGCATGACCAAAACTCATTGTGCATATGCAATTTATGTCTACTTTGTGCCCCCTCAACCCAAAATTTGCACTGCCAAAATTCTACAACTTGAATAAAGTACATATAATAATAATAATATTTTTTTTTATTTATATCTCGCCCTCCCCAGCCGAAGCCGGGCTCAGGGTGGCTAACAATAATCAAATAATCAAACAATCAAATAATCACACATTCTAAAAATATTTCATTATAAAAATTAATTAAAATCAAATTAATGGCAACTGATTAAGCAAAATTCTGTGCAGGTTGCCAGAGGAGGGAGTCAGGCTGCGCCCTGACCAAAGGCCTGGTGGAACAACTCTGTCTTGCAGGCCCTGCGGAAAGATGTCAAGTCCCGCAGGGCCCTAGTCTCTTGTGACAGAGCGTTCCACCAGATTGGAGCCGCAGCCAAGAAGGCCCTGGCTCTAGTTGAGGCCAGCCTAACCTCTCTGAGGCCTGGGACCTTGAGGATGTTATTATTTGCAGACCGTAGGTTTCTCTGTGGGGCATACCAGGAGAGGCGGTCCCATAGGTACGAGGGTCCTAGGCCGTATAGGGCTTTAAAGGTTAAAACCAGCACCTTAAACCTGATCCTGTACTCCACCAGGAGCCAGTGCAGCTGGTATAGTACCGGATGAATGTGATCTCGCTGCGAAGACCCCATAAGGAGTCTCGCCGCGGCATTCTGCACCCGCTGGAGTTTCTGGGTCAGTCTCAAGGGCAGCCCCACGTAGAGCGAGTTACAATAATCCAGTCTGGAGGTGACCGTCGCATGGATCACAGTGGCTTGGTCAGGGCGAGAGAGATAAGGGGCCAACTGCTTAGCTTGGCGGAGATGAAAAAAAGCCGCCTTTGTTATAGCTGTAATCTGCACCTCCATAGAGAGGGAGGTATCAAAGATTACACCCAAACTCTTAACGGACGGTGCTGGCACTAATTGCACCCCCGCAAGAGATGGGAGTTGCCCCCTCAATCCCATATCGTCCCACCCCAGCCAGAGGACCTCTGTCTTCGAAGGATTTAACTTCAACCGGCTCCCACGTAACCATCCAGCCACAGCTTCCAGACATCTCGCCAGTGTGTCTGGGGCCGAGTCAGGATGGCCATCCATCAACAGATAGAGTTGGGTGTCATCAGCATACTGATGGCAACCCAGCCCAAAACTCCGGACAAGCTGGGCGAGGGGGCGCATAAAGATGTTAAAAAGCATCGGGGAGAGAATCGCACCCTGAGGCACTCCACACACCAAGGAGTGGCGCGATGACAATTCCCCCCCAAGCGCCACCCTCTGTCCCCGACCAGAGAGAAACGAGCGCAGCCATTGAAGGACTGTGCCCTGGATCCCCACGTCGGCAAGGCGGTGGTCCAGGAGTTTGTGATTGACCATGTCGAAGGCTGCTGACAGATCTAGAAGAATCAGCAGCCCCGACCCGCCTCGATCCAGCTGCCTGCGGAGATCATCTGTTAGGGCGACCAGAGCCGTCTCGGTCCCATGACCAGCGCGGAAGCCGGATTGGAATGGATCCAGAGCAGATGTTTCATCCAGAAACCTACCAAGCTGTTCAGCAACCACTCTCTCAATCACCTTACCCAGGAATGGAAGATTCGAGTACATATTCATGTACTAGAGTGATTACTAGCATGATCTAATCTCTGCTAAATGGTTGATTATGTAGCTTCAGGCAAGCTGCTATCTCTCATCACTAGCTCCAATTCTGTAAAATGGGAGTAATATGCTACTAATCCAATTTAAGGGATTGGTTTAGAGATTACTGTGATGATGCACATTCTGATGCAAACATGCCTGCAAATGAGTACAGCGTGCAGGTGTGTTTGCTGGGGAACTGGGATTGGTTGCAGCCTCCTGTTGAGTGAACAAATCCTGGGTGTATTTTGCCTTCATTTAGGTTGCACAGGTTTGTTCAATATTTTGAACTTCTTGCTCTCCCTCTTTGTTTGATGTTTGCCTACTCTGTAACTGCATTGTTTGCCTCTGCTTTGAGGGCCCTTTTGGGGACCAAAAGGTGGGATATAAAACATTGTGGGAATATATAAGTACCCAGGTGATATCTCTGCAGAACTCAAATGCAGCAGAGCAGAAAATGTCGCTGAATATGAGGTGGGTTTTCCCAAAACAAAAGCAGGCACACTTACACAAGCCTTGTTGGCCCAACTGAGTGAAACCTGGCATGAAAATGGCCTATCCTTGATCTCTGGGGTTACACTTGAAAACACTCAGCTTAACAGCACTGGAGCAACCCTCTACAAATACTTCAGACACCTCTATCATGCCACACCATCCACTCCAAAACCCCATGCTCTGGTTTGTACAGGTTCCAAAAACAGCATAGTAAATATATCAGGAGTGGTTAAGAACAGATTATTGGAAGCCACAAAGTCTCACTGGAAGTAATCCTGCCCACCTCTTAATGTTTTTTTTATTCACACTGCCTAAAGAGAGAAAAACACCAGCATGATTTGGCATTTCAGATTTGCATCTTATCTCACTGCTCTTATTTCCAAAAGGACCTTTAAAACACTATATTATTAGACGTTGGAGACGGGCTTCTTTCTTCTCTTGTGTCTGCATTCTATGGGTTGTAAGGGTTGAAGGTTTGGCTGCCCTATGGTGTAATACTTTTGTTATGTGCAAAGTTTCATATAACTCAACTGCCTTTACTGTGAAGAGAGTACAGAATAGGTCACCACCACATTTCAAGAAAACAATGGGCAGACAAGGTACATGGTGGTGCTGGTGGCAGAGCAGGTGGAAGATACTTTGGCACCTGCAGTGAACCAAAAAATGGTGCACATACCCTGCCAGGGAAGAAGGGGTGAGTTAAGATCAACATCAGGAGCAAAGGGGGAATCAATATCTACATCAGGAACAAGGATGGGAAAAGACCAGCAGCACCTCCTATTCGCCAAGAGGATGCTGTAGAGGTGGCACGGGGCGTGGAGGCTGCTGAGAAGGCAGAAGATATGGACTCCAGAGAGCACTGCAGCAGTAGAAGCAGCAGCGGGCAATATGTTTGTTGAAGGCCAGATCTGCTGCCCCTTTGGATCCTGCTGCCCAAGGCAGTTGCCTCACTTTGCCTCAAGGTGGGCCAGCCCTGCCTGTTGGGCCCTTTCCATACTCTCGAGTTTGTGGGATGTGATACATAGGTAGCAGTCAAATACAACATTCCTTGTCTTCCTAGAGTGGACATGCAAGGGGATGTTTGGTCCAGCCAGTCAGAACTTCCTGTTTCCTCCTGGGCTGGGACATACTTCCTCTTGCATGTGACTAGAGGTAGGTGTGGCCTTACCTGTGCAGTCTGCCAGTCTGCAGTCACTGGGATTAACCTCCCATATGGGGTAGACACTTTGTAACTAAGTCTGCCATCTGGGATCCAACTGTGAACAGATTGTGAGTAAACTACTTTTATATACTTTACACAAGATTGTGGCGTGTTTATTCTTTTAAGAGGGATATAAGGGAACTTACCAGGAACATACAATTCAGTATTGAATTGCGTGATATTGAGAGGCTCACACAAGCCTGCAACCAGCTATCTGCTGCACGTTTACAAGGGGAATGTAAAACTCTGCTAATTTATAGAACTTGCTAGTGCAAGTGTGATGGCCTGGGAATCTGATTCAGAATCTGAACCTGAGGAGTCCCAGCCTGCACAGGAGTCTCCGCCTCCAGGGCCAGCTGAGCCGGGGCAGGGGCTTGAATCTGAAGGGCCTGCACCTGTGCCGGATCCTCAGGAGCAGACACCAGATGAATCCACTCTGGCTCCGGAGGTGATCGAGGACCCATTGCCTGCAGGTGCTCCTCTCCCAGCCCTGTCAGGGGAAGGTGAGGTTGCCTCTGGGTCCAGTAACCCTCCAGCCTCTCCAGAGCTGCAGAGGCTCAGGGCAGAGAGGCGGAGGGAACTAAGTTCTCGCAGGAGGAGTGCTCGCCTTAAGGCCAGGAGAGGCGGGTCACCTGTGGGCCGGGACTGCCCCAGGCCTCAGAGGAGATAAAGGCCAGTCAGCCCAGTCCCAGGTTGCGGGAGCAATGACGTTGGAAACCTGTTTCTGCCAGCACCCAGACCTGTTTTTCCGGAGTTCCCAACCACACCCAGCTTCTTGCTTTGGACTCCGCTTTGCCCTTGCTGGACAGTCTCCAGACCTTCGGCCCAGGACCGGACTCTGACCACGCCTCACGGTAACCCCCTCCCCCCAGGACCAGCACAGCAAGTTAGGAAGGATATTAATATACAATATATCCTCTCCTGCCTCCCTGAACATTCCCCCAGAGTTCAGTGTTGCGTTCCAGAAAAGCTACTTTTAAGGGCTTCTCTCTGCTTCTGGCCAGGAGATCTCAGTTTCCTGTTCCCCCCACTTCAGGCATATCCCTGTTTCAGGCCCTACAGGTGATGAGGGAAGCCTGTTGTACATTCAGCGGCTTTTTTGTTTCCTAGCACGTAGCTCAGTAAGAAGGTGCTCTTTGTCTCTTCTCTCCACAGGTGAACTGCTCATCTCTTCCGCAGGTGTTCTGCTCAGTAAGAGAAGAGAATTGCCTCCAATGCTTTCATCTTCTCGTGAACTTTGGGCACTTAATGTTAACTTTAATCCTGAGTACAGAAGCTCCTTGGACATCAGGCCTGATTGGGAGTGTTTTCTAGTAGTTATGATTCATTCAGAACATTTCAGAAATTGCACAGCCATTGTTCATTACAATGAGGCTTAGTTTATTGATACAACTTGCAAAGTTTTAGTATTTTACACAACCAGAAAATTCCCAGGAGTTTTATGTAGTCTTATTAGGTTTGACAGAGCTAGATGCAAACAAATTTTAAACTGCTGCCAAAGTCCTCAGTACAAAACTAAGTGTGCATAATACCTCCTGTTTTCTGTTTTCTCTTAGAAAGTGCAGACTTTGGGGCTTTGGGGGAGAACCTTGCAGTATCTTACTCTTCTCTTCCTGTCTTTTAATTCCCCCCTCCCCCAAACATCAAGACTGAAGAACTGGTGAACTTGAATGACTGCTTACTATTTTGTGATGCTTCACTTCAACCTGGTGCCATTCAGATGTTTTAGACTAAAAGTCCTGTCAGCTATGCTGGCTGGGGCTGATGGAGCTGTAACTCAAAACACCTGGATGGCACCAGGTTGGTCCTAATGAACTTGTGGCTCTTGAAATGTTGTAGAACTCCAATTCCCATCAGCCCTAGTCAGCATGGTCAGTGGTCTGGGATGATGGAAGTTGTAGTCCAACAATAGCAGGAGGACTCTTACACACATAACTTCACCAGTGAAAAAAGCAGGAAGCCATTCTTTAGATGTCTATGAAATGTCTATAAAGTGTCCAGGGAAAACCTTTTGCATCTGGCAAATGAGGACAATCGGCAATAAAAATTGTTCCCTCGTGTAAGGTTTGAAAAATAATCTTTTATAAGGGAATCTGGCCCTCGTTGAGATGTGTCCTTAAATTGCAAAAATGATCTGCGCTCAGGGTGGCCCCCTCTGCCTGCACCATGTTGCTTAATCACATCACTCAGTAGCTTTCATTTGCTCTAATTTTCCTTCAGCCGGAAGCTTTTCCCAGTCTGGATGGAACATTTGCAATATGCCTTTTTACTGTGCATGCAAAAAGAAGCATGTTTTTAACTTCTGAGAACTCATTCAAGGAGACAGCATCCTTTTTGTACATGGTGTTCACTGGGAGTGCTGTGCATCCTGCATGCTTCGTTGGTAGCAGTTTAATGCTGTCGTGGTTCTCCTGGGGCTTGTCCCATGTGGTTATAATTAACTTTTAATGTCTGCCTTCAGGGCAAAACACTTAAGGGGTTAACCAGTTTTCTCCAAAAGAATGAATAGTTAAATGCTAACATACGTTTATCAATACATGCCAGAATCTGGATTAAAATTGCTAGTTTTTTTAAAATCTTCCCCTCTAACATTTCTATCATTTTGCAGCTAATGGAAAACCTAAGGGGTCAAAGCTCACTGATGTGCATTGACAAAGCTCCAGGTTCCTATAGCTGAACTGGAAAGACCCCTGTCCAAAGCCTTGCCCCTTAGAACAGGCAATTCAGGGCTAGTGGACCAATGACCTGACTCCGTATATCAGGGGTGAGTGAGAAACATCTGTTGCAGGATGCGGTGAGTGCTGCAGGCCACACACACACCTAGGTCACACCCCTGACAAACCCTACTTCACACCCTGAGTGTTTTTGGCTCACTGGAATATGTCCATGAACACTTACAATGCCTCTTTGTTGTATGGCTGGAGGACAGAGAACAGGGCCGGCCCACACATGAGGCAAACTGCCTCGGGCAGCAGAATCCTATGGGGCAGCGCCTCTGCCCATTGCTACTGCTGCTGGAGAAGATAGGAGAGCTCCTGATGAGATCTTGTCAGAAGCCACTTCTGTGCGACCTCGAAAAGCAGGACGTCAGTTGGTTGGGTGGCAGCTTCTGATTTTGCTTCAGGTGGCAAAACAGAACAGGCCACCCCTGATAGAGAATGGAGTGTGAGTCCAGGAAGAAGCCAGCCTACTGAACAATGCTACAATTTCGATAAATTGCTCCACTTTTATCTCTGTCCCTGCCTGTGGCCCCTGGAAGGTTGCCCAGTTGGGAATGTGGCCCTCAGTCTGAAAAAGGCTCCCGATTTCTCCTGTGTTCATAAGGGTTGCATAGTAACAGTCTCATACATTGTTCCTGCGTTTATTGCACAGTACTTTTTAAAATATAAGTTAGCACCATACCCTGTGGTGTAATAATGGCATTGTTATTATGCGTATAATAAATGAGAGACTACAGAAAGCAATAGGAAATTTGGCCATTATGATAAGTTGGTCATTACAATAAGGCCATTGGAATTTCTTTCCTGATCTCTTCTCCATCTTTCCCCATATATATCACTATATATAGAGAGAATGAGAAACCTGAGACTCGCCAGATGTTGTTGGACCCTTGTTCCCATCAGTCCAAACCAACACAGCCAATTATGGGGGCAGAAGTCCAACAACATCTGGAAGGCCACAGGTTGCATGTCCCTGAAACACAGAATACCTCTGTGCATGGATGGTTGTTTCTCATATCTGTTCATTCAATGATATCTTCCTGGTGTGTTACAGTGCAGCACTAGTATTGATACCACCCTTCACTCCATTGAAGAAATTGCAATACTCACTAGAGCTCCCACGACACCCCTTGGGGTGCAAAAAAAAGAGATGAGTCTCTCTACCCCTTGTCTCTGCCTTGAGCTATGTCCAGCATGACACTCTTCTGGCCCTTTCCCGACACCGCAGGGGTGAATTCTTCAGCGCCTGGTTCTTCTCTCTTCCGTCCCCTCTCCCAGAGCTAACTGCCACTACATAATGTGTGGGGAGTTAGTTTGGAGTTGTTGCTTTGTTTTTGGCAGAACTGCAGTTTGGGAAAACCTTGCTTGCCTTCACATGTGATTTTTTCCACTTGTGAAATGTGAGGTCCGTAAGACTTCACAATGGCTGTTAGCTCACAGATACACTTGGACTGAAATATCTGCGTATATTAAGTAGCATCACACAGATTTAGCAAGAGTTTTGCACAGGCTATTTATTTGCTCTCTTGAGTTAAGTTTTTTGTTCAGGATTTACACAGCTTCTACTGCTACAATAGATCCATCAGCAGCATCTTCAAAGTCTATTTTCTTCTTCTCCAAACTGTTAAATATAAGTGCACCAGCAAAGGAATCTTAGTGGATAAATAATGCAGCACAATAATACCTCTCAGGCAGTGTAAAAATGTCGTTTTCAAAAGTACTATGAACTGTTGGCCCCTACTTTGTTTTATGCTGACCTGGCAAAAGGGCTGGTGGCTGGCATTAACATGTTTTGGGTCTGAGGATATCTAAGAGGGGGGGGAAACCAGGTGTGAAGGGAACAATGCTGTCACAATCTATAGCCCCAGCAACAGGTATTCATTACTATAATACCTCTGAACGTGAAGGTTCCATAAATGCTTCATTTTAAATATCATCCAACAAGGAGACCAGCAACAAAATATTGCCGTGTATTCCCAACTTCCTTTGAACTCCAGCCAGCTTAGAACAGGAGCCTTGTAGTACTTCTCAGGTCTTTCCTGGGGTGAAGCATTAAGGAGTGGAAGGAATCCTGGTGTAGACCACATCATCTGGCTCTGGCCCTTTGGATTCTTGCCTGTGTGACTTTGACCCTGCTGAGTTCCTATCATGGGCATGAAATTTAGTACAGACGAGTAGCCTAAAGACTGATCAAGAAACTTGGAAGCCCCTAGTTCCAACAGTATCTCTGTTCTGAACTATGTGGCAGTTAACCAGTGAACACAAAGGGACATCTCTAGGCTCTGCAGAAGGGCAGGAAGTCTCACACATACTCAGCTGGCTTCACTGATGCTTGGAAAGCTCATTACATTCGTGTTTCTCCAAAGTCGGCCTGATGTCAAGCTGTTGGGAGGTGTGGATGCTCTCCTGATAAAGTATTGAACCTTTGAGCTATTTAGAAAACTTCTTGCTGCTCTCTGGGTGTATGTGAAGCTCCGTGTGAGAAGGACACCCAACCATCACCTCAGCTCATATGTTGGGAGGAAGCTACGAAGTCCCCCTCCACAGTGATGCTGGACCTTAAGTTCAGCTGGTGTGATGTCAGATAAGAATCCACCACTCTTTCACAGGTGGGGCCAGGGCTGTGATGAGAACAAATGGTGCTTGGTTATTAAGAGTCATCAGGGGTGTGGGTCCTGCTGATCTGCAGTTTGGAATAATAACCCCATCCTGCTTTACAAGCTTGTTGCAAGCATTACTGAGATGCTACACATTAACACTCTAAAGTGCTATGTAAATTATATCAGTTACAGCAATGACCACACCAACTGAGAACCATTCTCTGAACTTACCTTGCACATTTAGGAGCTGAACTAAACTCTAAGAACCACCATTTGTTGTAGGATATTTCTGTCACCATGTAGCATATAGAGGAGCTTTGGGTGACTTTCTATTCATATTAGTTTCCTTTTGACTGCAGCTATATTTTCCTACACTTCAATGGCTTTAACTTAAGCAGTTGGTATAGAAACCAATTTACATCTGAGAAAAGACATTAGCAAGAAGATGGAGACCAATGGTTTTGTGTTCGAGCCAATGCACATAGCTGAACCTAATTTATTTCTGTGACAGGGCATGCTGTCAGCCAAGACACATGCACTATATTTATAGTATGTTTATTCAAAGCAGCAGTTGCAGCAGAAATGAAATCATTTAGCCATTGCAAGACCAATAGACTTCAAATGTGCTTTTCACGCATTTAGCTTGTTTAGCTTCTAATCGATACTAGAATACAATATCCTTTAACCGTGGAATTTGCTGTAATTAAAATTTGAGAAGTGAGCCATTGTGCTTTGCAAAGTTGTGACTCAAAATGGATAATTCAATGATGATTCAAATTAGCATCTTTTGAAATGTTTATCTTCAATTTCACTTTGACAATTGGGAAACTTGTTCCCTAGGATTGGTACAGGAGTGTTCTTTCTTTTCTCAGTCTGCATCTGCAATGGAATGGTTTTTTTAACAATAACAATAACAACAACAACAACAACAACAACAACAATTTATTTCTACCCCGCCCATCTGGCTGGGTTTCCCCAACCACTCTGGGTAGCTCCCAACAGAATTAATGAGAATAATAATCATAATAAAGCGATAAAACATCAGACATTAAAAACTTCCCTAAACAGGGCTGCCTTCAGATGTTTTCTAAAAGTCAGATGGTTGTTTATTTCCTTGACATCTGATGGGAGGGCGTTCCACAGGGCAGGCGCCACTACCGAGAAGTGGAATTGTTTTCAAGTGTTTGTATTGTTTTTGTTTTTACACTTTTCTTGTTTTAGGGTTGCACCCGTTTATTTATTTGATAATTTTATATGTTATTATTGTAAAACAATAAGGTAAGAAATCTAAATTTTTTTCATTACATTAAATACTGGTGAGCTATGCCATTGACAAAATCACCCACAAATCTGTGAATACATGGGAATGCCAAATATAAATAGATAGCAAAGTAGCAAACAGCTCTGAAAATTTTACATGCAAAATACCGTATTTTTCTGTGTATAAGATGCCCCCATGTATAAGACGCTTCCTATTTTTTAATAAAATCTCATCTTATACATGGAAAAGTATGGTAAATAATTATAAAGAGCATGCCGTTTAAATTCATGCACTACAACAATGAAATTCAGAGTGGATAGTGAAATGAAAAATTATTAAATTTGAACAGATCTCATGCTGGTGCCAAGAATAGGTGGTGCTCTATTGTTTTGCCCCCAACACTGTAGGAAATATGATATTAAAGCATGCTGTCCAGGATATTACCAAAATTCAACATGGCAAAATGGTTGTAGCATCAGGTAGCATTGTTCAAGGGGCTTCTTAGGAAAAATGGCAGCTACTAGTTATTGGCTGCCAGGAAGCATTCTAATGGCAGTGAAGAGTTTCACCTTATCATCTCCAAATGATGTCCTGTTCTCAAAATGATGTTTTGTTCTCAAAATCCCCCAAGTGCTCCCTTTAACAGCCCACAATCACACCCATGAAATTTGTGAAGGCCCTTCTAACTTCACTAGCCATCCCTTCATTAACACTTTGATACTTGTCTCAGCTGCTGGGTTTGCCCCAGTGGCTTGAGGGTATTGTGCATGCACCCTTCTCAGAATGGCTTGTGGAGAAAGCAGAAGGTAATTACCTCCAGCCTTAGCCTACACAGTTCCTGTGAGGCACTATAGCTTCATCTTCTGTTCTGCGCAGTAGCTCATGACACCATTGCAAGAATGCAAGAAAACCATGAAGGGGCAGTTGAGGCTACACCACATGAAAGGATTCATTTTGCTCTTACAAAAAATGCATGGAGAGATAGGCACTCTCTATGGGCATAGACAAGAGGGGGGGCAGCTGCCCTCCCCCCAGATCAAGTAAAACAGTAGAAATACTTAACTAACTGACCAATCACGTCGGTCTTCCCCCCCCCCCACAAAAATCCTGGCTACACCCATGGCACTCTCCTATCCTCAGCATGGCCCCAGCTTTCACTGAGAAGAGCATGATAGTGAACTGTGGAGGAAAAGGAAGTACATGATAGCTCTGTTCAGGCATTTTTTCTTTTGTAATAAAGAATATTATCAGGTGGAGGTGTCATGGGGAATCACATGCCACCCCTCCCCCTAACATCCTCATCCTGTTTCCATCCTTGTCCATGAGCCACCCCACTCAAGACATATGATAGGCCATTAGCTAGCCAGATTTTTCCTCTTCTTAAAGTGAAGTATTACGAGAAGCACACTACAGAACTCTTTGAATTGTTCATTCCTCCGTTGTCCCTTAGAAATTGAATCCTGATTCAGAGCTACTGAGTACTGCTTGGCTTTCCCCTCCACTCTTTTCTTCCTGGGCATCCCCAAAGGAAAGAAGAGTGTAGAGTTTAAAGAAAGATGGTTCAGCTTCTAGTAATTAAACTTTGGTGGGAGAACTGAGAGAATATTTAATGCCATGAAGCTATCTCAAAGACAGATCTGGAGACTTCACAATGGAATTACAAGAAGTCGATTTAGTGGATCCAGTGCAGGAAGCCTCCCAGATAACTTCTGATAATAGAGACACCTCCCCACCCCCACCCCAGCATACCGTGGTGGGGAAATCTGAAGACATGAAGGCAATTCTCAATTTATTCTCTGTCATGGGCCCCCACCCGCCAGCTCCTCTGCACTCAATTTCTATTGCATGCTTTGCCTCTCAAATGAGCTTGAGAAATAATTTTGGAAATGGAAGGACTTTCTGTCTGCAGCTAGCAGGGTCAATTCAGTGTGGCAGCTGTGAACTGGTGACATAGACTTATATTGACACAAGCCCCTTTTTGCTGCAGAATCACAAAGCGAAAGCACCCGGGGCTCTTCTGCCTTTTTCAATAAGATACGAATTTTTTGTCTCCCTTATATTAAGCAGAGATCTGTCATCTTGACTTGTACACTAAATGGTCCATTCTGACTGCCTTGTTTTGTGTCCAATCCCAGCCAGAATCTGGAAACATGTGTTAACATTGGCATGTTTGGGGGAAAGTTGGAAGGGCCTCAGGCTAGCCTCCCTGAAGTCTGCTGGAGGGTAGTCAATAATCATTAGCCCTTCAAGTGGTAGATGCCCAACCTAAACTGTATTTATTTATTTAAAAAATCTTTACTTTAAGCCACAGGGAAAGGCATTTTAGAGAGCATGGCTTCCCTGAAGTAATAAAGCTCTAATATATATGGTGCCAAACAAAAGCAATGCTAACATATTGAGTGGTGGGGGCCAGGAGAGAGAGAGGGCTTTTAACACCATGCCATCCGGCAAAGTGATAGGAAGCTTTTGCAAGTAATTAGCCCATCCAAGTCTGTCACTTGAGACTCTCACATGAGTGAGGTGATTAAGGGATGGAATCTGTTTTTAATTGCCATTGTGCATTGTCACTAAGGTGGACCTGTGGCTATAAGGAAATTTGAAAATACAAACAGACAATATAAATCAAGTTAAATTAGACATTTTCTGAGTGGTCAAAAGAAGCAAAGTTTCTGCCAGTTATGTGAGATAATCTGTAGAACAGAAAAAAAGGAAGCCATGAAGCTCACTGAGTGACCTGGGGTCAGCGGCAGTCTCTCAGTTGTTGTGAGGATCAAAAATGGAGAAGAACCATGTATGCCACCTTGAGCTCCTTGGGGGGAAAGGTGGGATATAAATGTAGTAACAAATTAAATAATTTAATTAAATTAAGCCTGCCAAGCCCTGTGGCCTACCCATGAGAATTTTACTGACATTTTCTCTTCCTTTTGATAATACTTGTGGGAATCTTCAGGGTGGCAGGAGAGGATATATTGTTTATTAATATCCTTCCTAACTTGCGTTAGCCAGTTCCTTTACTTAGCAGAGTGCATTCTCCTTTACACAGCAGAAAACTAGTTGCAAACTCGTGTGAGTTTCTTAACACAATACACAATTCAATCTGTCTTGTCCAGATTGAAATGTGTTCTAATATTTTCCTGGTAAGACCCCTTGAATCCCTCCGAAAAGAATAAAGATACCGCAGTCTTATTCATAAGCAATAAAAAGAAAGTTTACTCACGACCAGGCAGAGCACAGTGTGATCCCTGAAGGCAGGCTTAAGGCTTAAAGTTACAAGCATATACAAACAGGTTTACCCCATATGTGGGTTGACCTAGTGACTGCAGTTAGCAGTCTGGGAAGTTTGCAGGATGAAAGGAAGATGGAAAAGGAGGGGAAGTGGCAGCATGCCTTGGCCTTTAACCAAGTCTGGAAAGGTCACGCCCATCCACTAGTCACATGCAAGAAAAGATGCTCCAGGCCAGGAGGAACAGGAAGTTTCGAGTGGCTGGACCAAACATTCCCTTGCATGTCCACTCTAGCAAAACAAGGAATGTTGTATTTGATTGCTCCCAGTGGATTACATCCCACAATATTCAAATACAATTTGTTTCTGATTAATAGATGGTGAATGGATGGGGGGAAATGTGGGATAATATTTTGGTACGTACTAACAGCTTCCAGCAGAGGCAGAAATATTTATAGAGTGGATAGCAGGTTCTGGTCCCACTCCAGAAAAAAAATGGAGGCCTTCCATGTAATGAAGAATGGCTCCCCATTCTTGCCATGGCTTTCAGATGAAAATCTAATGCATCTTGGGGACATATCCAGACTGTGGCCCCTGACAATGAAAGTACCGTGAAAGTTGTATTTGCTTTCTCCATTGGATGTCACATGCATGGGACACTGAGCCTTAGATTGCCCCAAGACATTCCTGTTTAATGACCCCTCATTGCATTGGAGGCCATCAATAATAGGAAGCAAAGTCCCAGAGTCTCTGAGGTGGGCTACAGCAGGGGTCAGGGGGCCGGTCCACTGTCCCTCAGACCTTGGGGGGGGGGGGGGCGGACAGACTATATTTTTGGAGAGAAAAAATGAATGAATTCCTATGCCTCACAAATAACCCAGAGATGAATTCTAAATAAAAGGACACATTCTACTCATGTAAAAATACGCCGATTCCCGGACCATCCGTGGGCTGGGTTTAGAAGGCAACTGGGCTGGATCTGACCCCCTGGCCTTAGTTTGCCTACCCATGGGCTAGAGCATCACAATCATATCCTGTGACATTAATTATCAGATGCAGTGAAAGTTCAGTTAAAAAACAAAACAAAAAACACCAACTCCTTGCTGTTTCAGAGGCCTTCAGACTCGTGGAGAGAGGCATAGGTACGCTAGGCATGACTGTGCCCACCTAGACAGAATAACAGAAGCTATCCCCGTTTTTGCAATCTGTTCTAGAGTCTCGATGGAGGAGAGTTTCATTCCATTCTTCAGAGATGGATTTAGGGGAGTGCGGCCGGTTCAGTCGGGCGCAGAGACCCAGGGGCGCCACTGTAGGCGCTGCAAGTAGGATTTAGAATGGAGAGCAATTGGTTGAGGGATGCTGAACTTTGACATTGTACAGGGCACCACTGAAATTTGAGACCCCAAGGTCCGCCACTGCACTCCTCCCCAACAGAACTGCCTGGTTCTGCATTCTTGTACTCAAAATGAGGGGTGTTAGCTGAGGTGAAAACATATTTCCAGCATGCTTTATCGATCAGTATGTGAAAGGTAACCTATTTGCAGGGGGAGTGCTGTGTTAATTTGCTGAGCACTGAGAAGGGATGGAAGACATCATTTCTTCATCCGTAAACACACCCTAAACTTCAAAATGTAATTCTGAAGAATGAAAATATAAAAGACTAAATAAGTAAAAATTAAACAGTGGTGGTTATTTTAAAATGCAGAGCGAGATGGTCAGATATCCTTTGTTTTAAAGAATGCCGCTTTATTTTAAAGGAACGTCCGAGCCACCATAAATGAGGGGAAATGCTAGTTTCCACTCTCTAAATTTTAGCTCCGAGACTGCTAACTGGAAGCAGTAGCAGTTCAACAAATCTTGCGTAGGTTTTTAATAACCCAGCTTGCTTTTTAAAAAATCCTTCAGCTATCTTTCCTGATATTCCCTCCTCACCTCTCTCTCACTGACCCCCCTGGAGCAGGAACTTTCTATCTTAAAAGCTATTGGGGGCTAATTATAACTAGCTAATTCCAACTACAGGTTTTACTTTTACTGTTTTGTGGAGTTTTATAATAAACCTGAAACAATCCCCAAATGTGAACACATTTATTATTTAGAAACACTTCCTTGGATTTTAATTTCATGTTTCCTACTCACTGTAAAAAAGACTTGCTGAGGTGATTAAAATAGAAGTAGGTGTTCACTCACACACACAATTTCTGTAAACAATAAATGAAAATAAATGCTATCCTTGCATGTGCTCATTTGAATAGATAGGGCTGGCAGAAGAATGCCACATAGAGGGCTGCATTTGGCCCCCAAACCTGAAGTTCCCCACCCCTGCTATACTAGCTCTCATTGTTATGCATTTCTTGACTCTTCTTTCTCCCTGTAAAAGCTGCATTCCAGAATACAAAGCTTTTCTAGAATCATATCCAACAGAGCAGTGCACGACAGTGCAAATTTTGGAGCTTTGCAGTTATCTGGTTGACAATGTGAGAAGGAGAAACATGCAGTCTCTGCGAGTTTCCTTCTCCCCTCTTACTGTCACCCTCCTCACACTTTTAACCACCCTGGATTGCCCTGAGTGACTTTGATCTGACCCAGGATAATCCAGGTTTTGCTCCACCTGATCTGGTCAAACAACAGGTTGACCTGGCCTGATTCAGTTTGGGATCCAGCTGGATCTGGCACACAGCGCTGGGATCCAAGACATACTCAGAGTAGACCTATTGAAATCAAGCCCATTTGATTTCAGTGGGTCTCCTCTCAGTATGTCTTAGCCAGATATCACCACCTGGACCTTTAATTATTTGGTGCATCGGAAGATGGCTGTCAATAACATCTCTCCGACCCACACGAGGTAATTTGGAGGCTATGATGGGAGTAATTAGCCTCCCTACCCCCCCCCAGGATGGTGGGGGGGACTGCCTTGCCTGCTGTGCCCTATACCACCCCCGAATTTGTGGGGATGGGGGCACTAGGCACAAAGCCCTCCTGTGGGATTCCGGTGCTCCTGGACGCCGTCCCTGATCTAGCTGCAAGAACTTCAAAAGAAACAATTTGGATGAAGGAATGCACATATCTCAAGGAAGAAGGGGGAGTAAAGACTGCTAACAGAAGAGATCTCTGATAAAATAAGACGAGTCGGAGGAACAAGAGAAATCATGAGAAGATACGCCAAGACTCGGTATGGCAAATGACTGATGGGGGAGGGGAAAAAACAACAACTTTCCTTTCTTTCCTTATGTGATTAAACAAGAATCCCCTCCCCTCACGAGTCAGAAATGTCGTTTTAAGGACTTAAGCTGTGGATTTAAGGCTGTGTGGAGATAAACTTTCGAACCAAAGTATGTTTTAAGAAGAGCGTGGAATGTATAAGAGCTTTGGAATGACGCAGTTAAAAATGCCGTCGCCATATTGGGAAGTTCTGTCGGAGGACTTAAGTCTGAGAGGAGAAATAGAGAAATAGAGCTGTTTTTATATTGTGGGTGAAACTCCTCAGTGGGACTTAAGAGCGACAGTTTTGCAAGATTAATGATGGAAAGAGCGATGTTATCTATGAAGGCGATGATATATGGAAACCATCTCGATTTGAGGATTGGAAGAACGGAAAAATTCACACAGGATTATTATTGGTGTTTATCGGCTTAAGGAGACTATCAGAAGAGATCATAAAGAAAAAAGAGAAAATATATGAACAAGATGTGATATGGAAACAGCAAGATAAGACTGGATAGAATTATGAACTCTGTTTGGATTGATTTGGACTGATTTGGACATTAACGCAGTAGCAAGATGATCAGAATCCCCCTTCGGATCTTGAAATATGGGTCCCCCCAACAAAATTTAAAATTCGGCTTTGTAATTTGGAATTTATGTGATGTGATTTAATTTGATTTGATTGGCTGGTTAATAAAAATTATTTTTTTAAAAAAATAATTATTTGGTTTTATTACCCACAGGGAAAGGGGAAAACAAGATGGTGCATGCTCTTCTGATAGTAGCAGTTCAGTTTATGCTGAACTGCTTGTTTTTGTCTAGGGCAAGAGGTGTGATGGCAAATCCAGTGTGAGACTACTTGGCAATTAACTTGAGGTTCACACATAATAAGGCCTGGTTTAGGGCTTCACCTTGGGATGACACTGATAATTTGTTGTATCTAAGGGTTTGTTCTCTGAGCTGTGCAAATGGTCTGACAAATGATTATACAATATGAATTGTTCATTTGGCCCATGAAAGCTTATGCCACAATACATTCATTCATTTTCATAATATCACAAGACTGTTGTTTCCTGCAACAGACTAACACAGTCAATTCTCTAATGTTTGTGTCATGCGTCATAAAGACTTAATTTAACTTGATTCCTGTTTTCAAAGGATGAATAAATGGAGTGTATGAACCTTTTGTGGCATGCAGCCATGGTATGTCTCATTTCAGCTAGGAGACGTACGAATTGGACATCTTGATGTAACCTCCTGCATCCACTGTTTCATATGCATATTTTTACTTGAAGGTTTCATACTTTTACTAAAGTGAGAAAGAAGAGCAGCAGAAGCCGGGGAAGCCCATTGCTAAGCTACCATTCCAGCATTCTGAGACAAGAGACAGGAAGCATGTTCATTCATATGGTACAATTGTGAGCATTTTTTGCTGTTGATGGCTAAGCAGTACAGTGGTATCTCGGGTTACATACGCTTCAGGTTACATATGCTCCAGGTTACAGACTCTGCTAACCCAGAAATATTACCTCGGGTTAAGAAATTTGTTCCAGGATGAGAACAGAAATCGTGCTCCGGCGGCATGGTGGCAGTGGGAGGCCCCATTAGCTAAAGTGGTGCTTCAGGTTAAGAACAGTTTCAGGTTAAGAACGGACCTCCGGAACAAATTAAGTACTTAACCCAAGGTACCACTGTATATAAATCCTGTTATGTGAATCAATTAAGGCTGTAATTCTAACGTCATACTTGGGAGTAAGGTCCACTGAATTCAGTAGGATTTACTTCTGAGCAGACTTGCTTAGGGTTTCAATTTAATCATTGCAACCTGAATTTGCCCTCTTAAAACTGGGCATGGTAGTGATAGGGTTCTTTCCAGTTGAGCCCTCTTTTGGACTGATAATGGATATCTACACACAGCCGTTGTTTCACATCTTGCAAGTCAAGTGTACTGGCAGATAGAAATTTAATGACTTGAAGATCCAAAATTCATAAACTAGTGGCCTCCTTTTTTAGCATTCCTATTTTAAACTATTCCTTTTAAGACATGAATATTCCTTAATTGTGGTTTTCCAGGCAGGTTTTAGTTATGTCTATAATTTCACAGGTTTCCTTATGCAGACATGCCTCTAGCTCTTCCATCATTCTTGTCTTTGTATTTAGCAATTTAATAACCCTCTGTTTTTAAATACAAGTTCTCTTTCCCTGTACGTAAATCCCAAATATAATCTGTTATTTAGCTCATTTCCACTGTAAGTGCATCCTCCCCATTTATCTAGTCATTAAATATGTATCATTCTACAGGAGTTTTTAATCACCACAGGGATCTATTCCATTTCCATGTGAATGACTTGTTCTTTTTTCTTCTGTGCATTAAAAGGGTGGAAAACATGCTTTTATGCAGAGAGAGCAGTACATGGTTTAGGGGCTGACTACATCTCACCCCACAGTCCCTCTTGAGCATCACCTTCCTTCTTTTCCCATTCCCAACACGCCAGGTCCAAACTGGCTTCCCCTTTCCCCCCAACATCCTCTTCTGAAGAAAGCATTGTAATATTTATTCTGATCAACTATCAAAAATGGAGATTTTTTTAAATTAAAAAAATGGAATGGTGAGAATGTGATAAAGCTGAATGGGAAAGCTATGTCCAAGACATGGTGTAAACTAGGGGTAGCCTTCCTGGTGATGAGGACTACAACTCACATCATCCCTGATGTTTGGCCATGCATGTTGGTCTTGATGGAAGTTGTAGTCCACAATGTCCGCAAGGCACCACATTCTAATCTAATCTAATCTAATCTAATCTATGGCTCATAATATAGTTGTACTAAAAAGCTAAGCAAGCCCACTGCTTCTGTAAGGTGCCTAGTGTAGTCATACATAAATCAGTCTGATGGATGCAAGTCTACTCCTTAGAGGAAGAATTAAGATGATCTAATTTAATTGATGGTTTAATAATGTGTTTTGATGCTTTTGTGGTTTATGTGAACTGCTATGGGTAAAGGAGTCAGCATATAGTTAATGTGAATAAATAAAAGAAGTAAGCAAGGGAAGGATGGAAGGAAGACATTCAAGGGAACATAACAGACAAGTTCTGTGGGGAAATCTTTAAGGTTCAGTTTAGGCAATTAACCTTACAAGGAGGAAGCTTGAAATGGCCCACTTGTCATGGTTTTCCAGGTTACTGCTGTAACATACAGTGATGCACAGAGCCCTCTTTCTGTAGAGGCTGCCCATGCCATTGCTGCCCATTCTTGGCTGTGGTTGGTGCTGGGAGGCCAGTGCTCCACAAGACATGGCAGAATGTATTTTAAAATACCTGTCCCCAGCAGTCCAAAATGCTACCATCATAACTGTGGGACTTTCATGAGCTGAGCAAACTGGATGGGAAGGGTGCCGTGTGCTCTCTACCTATAAAAATAAATAAATCAAAATTCTGCACCAACAGGATGTGAATTCCATGGTTTGCATAAATCATGCATATCCTAGGAATTTGCATGCTTATTTTGCATAATTTATTCTGCTACTCATGGAGAGAGAATGCTGTTCACAGCACTGAAACCCAACTGGGTGATCTTAAAAATCCTGATAAGTAAACTCTCTTCAACTGGTGTAAAAAAACCCCTGAGGTTTTGTTGCACTTTTCTTGTGTATACTCAAGAACAACAAATGAGTTTTTCAAAACACGTTCTCAAGGAAAGCGCATCACAACCTCAATGGATAAAGTGTGTACTCTTTCCCTGTCACCTCCATACCCTTCCAGAAGAACAAGCAAACAAACTCTTCCTTTTGAGAAAAAGGAGGGTGTAACTATGCATGGGTCACTGTTTCTATGTGTGCATTTGTATCCCATTATCCATACACATGCATTTTCAATTTTATACCTATGAAATCTATCCTAATGTTTCCCATCCACGCTAGCGGCTTGTGCTTGATGGAATATATTTGCATCATGTGTTGTCCCCTCCCCTCAATTAGCACCACCATAAATCCCATAAGTTTTGAAAACCTGGGGCCCAATGTGGGCATGCACACAGCTATTTGTTTATTTATGCACGGACATCTTTTTATTTTCATTTAATTTTTTGAAACGCAAGTTTTTTATATATACCCGATTTGCACAAAACAGCAGAAAACAAAGAAATATGTGACTTGCTCCAAGCCAGGCAAGGATTTGGAGTCATTTGCATTAGCACATTTGTGCAAAATACTTGTCCAAATTGTTCAAGATGGCTAAAGCAAAAAGAGATTGTGAGGTACTCCCAACAGTATCTCTCCAAAGTGGGTGGGTGGGCAAATGTAAACTAGAGTAAAGTGTGGCAGCTGTGGGGGAAATAAGAAGCAGCAAATTCTACATTAGGGATAGTTAGGAATGAAGAAGAGAGTGTCGTTCTACCCAGAGACTGAGGTCCAGCGCCGAGGGCCTTCTGGCGGTTCCCTCACTGCGAGAAGCCAAGTTACAGGAAACCAGGCAGAGGGCCTTCTCGGTAGTGGCGCCCTCCCTGTGGAACGCCTTCCCACCAGATGTCAAAGAGAACGACAACTACCAGACTTTTAGAAGACATCTGAAGGCAGCCCTCTTTAGGGAAGCTTTTAATGTTTGATGCATTACAGTATTTTAATATTTTTTTGGAAGCCGCCCAGAGTGGCTGGGGAAGCCCAGCCAGATGGGCGGGGTATAAATAATAAATTGTTGTTGTTGTTGTTGTTGTTGTTGCACTCAGGTCCTTATTGCGGGTTTCTTGTGTTCTGAACAATATGGAGCCTGTGAATTTATGTAAATAAGTGTCCTGATGAAATTAACAAAATAAGTGTAGATACAATAAAGGAATGGGTGGAATCAGGTTCTGATATGACTAAAAATGTTGAGCTAGCACTGATAATATGGTTAGTTGGGTGCCCTATGAGCCTAAACAGATCTCCAAAAGAGTAAACTGGGATAAACTCTCTCATTTTGAGATATCTTGGTGTTCTGCATCATCCTCACAAACAGTAGAGAGAAGTTGCCACAAACCAGGTGCAGAAGGATGACATAGTTGTTTTAATCACTTTCTATTTAACCTGGACGGCAAATCTTGGTGTCAAAGTTAAATTTTACTACACATGTCAAATACGTTCATCATTCTAAAAACACATATTGTTACAGGAAGACTTAAATAAAATACTATTTTCTTCCCTACTTTCCCAGTTGCAAAATTAGATTTAATTTTCTTTCTTTTTTGTTCCTCTTTGGTAATTTGATGTAACATTTCTTGATTTAGCATTATTTAACCTTTTGCTTTTTATGAACAGTTAAAATCAAATTAAGACCCCCCCTCATTTTTTTCCCATTCAAATATCTGTTGAGGCTGAAGGCAACAGCATCAGCTTGCCAAGAGGGGATTTTTTTTTTAACCTTAGGGCAATTTAAACACTCAATCTACCAATTTTTTCCTGTTTAATCTGATGAAATAAACAGGATATATTTATGATAGATGTTGGCAGTGTGTCATTAGAGCTTTAAAAAAATAATTTTAGTACCATAGTTATACCCTTTTTGGCACCTGGTTAAAACTTTGTCTAGACACTTGGGTATTGATGTGTCTTAATCAGTTTTAGTGTTAATTTTTAATTATCTTTAAATGTTTGTAATTGTTTTAACTGCTTTAACAGATAATTTTAATATTTCTTGTAAACTGCTTAAAGAGTTAACATTTGCTAAAGTATAAATAAATATTTTGTGTCTGGAGGACCTTTGAACAGTGGAAGTTAAGAGGAAGGGATCCCATGAGATGCTCTTGGACCACACTAGCCATTTGACCATCAGCCCCCACCAGTATGGCCAGTGTTCAAGGACGACGGGAGTCATAGTTCAGCTTCTGGAAAGCCAAAGGTTCCCCTTCCCTGTTGTAGCAGAATATAATGCTACATTCCATTCCATTAATGTATCATAAAAGAGACTGAAAGTTATGTAGTGAAATAAAAATTTGGGAACTAGAACACAAACATTTCACAGCAAAGATGGTATATCATATCCAGTTTATTAAATAGGAACAAAGTAAGTCCCGAAGATGGGACGCAGGTGGCACTGTGGGTTAAAGCCTCAGCGCCTAGGGCTTGCCGATCGAAAGGTCGGCGGTTCGAATCCCTGCGGCGGGGTGCGCTCCCGCTGCTCGGTCCCAGCGCCTGCCAACCTAGCAGTTCGAAAGCACCTCCGGGTGCAAGTAGATAAATAGGGACCGCTTACCAGCGGGAAGGTAAACGGCGTTTCCGTGTGCGGCTCTGCCTCGCCAGAGCAGCGATGTCACGCTGGCCACGTGACCCGGAAGTGTCTCCGGACAGCGCTGGCCCCTGGCCTCTTGAGTGAGATGGGCGCACAACCCCAGAGTCTGTCAAGACTGGCCCGTACGGGCAGGGGTACCTTTACCTTTACCTTAAGTCCCGAAGAATAGCTCATTTCCCCCCTTTTTAAAAGAATATTACACTGGTAATCTTTTTAATTCCTATATTAATATCTTAACCTTCTTCCATGAGGACCCCTCCCTTCTTATCTTCACGGCAGAAACTCCCCCAAAGTCAAATCTTTATTACAGTCATAGACCAGCATAAGATAAAAGCACCTCCATACATAAATAAAACAAAGCAGATAGGCAGTAAGACAACTGCAGATGTAGAGGGTACACATATACTCTCAGATACAGTAGACCAACGTAAGATAAAAACACATAAAACTGCAAATCAAACTCTTGGTTTTACCCCCCAATGTCATGCAACACATTTTTGTACCTGAGTGGAAACTCATGCTCAGATCTGCCCAGCCCTATCTGCCCAACTTTGATCCAACTGCATAAACAAGAGAATTAGATATATCTCCATTAAGAGCTTCATGAAAATCCCACTTTAAAAGGGTAAAATCAATGCATATTTTATGGAAGCCACATCTTTAAAAAAGTAACATTCATGAGATATTTTGTACTTGAGTATAGACATATATGCACACAATACAAGTGTGTCAACAAGAAGGCGACTCTTGTTTCAAATGTAGCTTTTAAACTTTTGAATACTGTACACTGGACTGGCCACCAGGAGAGGGAGAACTGGGTCCTATCTTTATGTATTTTAAAGGGAAGCATTTCACTTGTGAGATGCATATACCATTCACAACTGGTACAATATGCTAGTCTTTTTTACTAATGTGGCCATTCTGAGAAGCAGCCCTGTGTTCACAGTCTGAGCAGTGCATAAGGGGGAAGTTCTGGCACCACCACTTGTTGTGTACAAGACCATCTTCTCTTACTAAGGAACAGTGCTACTTTTTTTTTTAAGCCCCAATTATATGTGTGTTTTTAGAAATACTGAGCAAAGGAATATTACATGAGATAGCAACATTAATAAAAATTAAAAAAGCAGAGGATCAAAATGCAGTCTCAGAGATTCCTCAAATTCACACAGAAACTTGTTAAATAAAGCTTTGATGACTGACTCTGAACATAAAAGAGTTTTATGTGGTATTCTATACACTTAACTCAGATACCCTCTTCTGTTTTCTTTTCAGGTTTAAGACTAGAATGCTCCATTTTTTAATTCAATGTATCCAGGGAAAGCTAATGTTCCAAGTAATGTATTTATGGAGCAATGTGTGAGCTGAGTGGGTGTGCTTGTGCTATTTGACTACAGCTTTTCCCCACGGGTGGTGTTTAGCATCACATCACTTTCCATGCAAATATTCCCAAAACAACAGGAAGTTGCTTGTGCCTGTATCATACTAAAGTATTTTGAATACTATATTGACTGTAAAACTGAGGTGGCAAAATGCAGCACTTTGTGTGGCATTAATGATTCCTGAGTGGGGGAAACTACATTTTTGTGCTAAAAACGGGTTAGTGTGTACACAGCCTATGACTGGCTACCTTGTCCTAAGGTGGGATAAGCGTGTGGCTGTTACAGCATCAATGAAATGGCACAAACCATGTCAGAATATAGGTATTACAGGAATGGTACTCTGACGTTGCAGATATGTTGAGACGAAGCCTTAGGATGTGGGTGTAAGTACACTTTTAAAACATTAACCTTGAGCAATTTATTCCAGATTCCACATGAAACTATATCTACAATTCTAGACAATACCATGTGTGCCAGATAATTGTGTATAAATCTGTATATGCTGTAAATATTTAAACTGCAGCCAAGCACCTTGCCATCTGACATGGACTACTTCTGGGTGACTGGTTTAATACAAATCTTCAAAAATGTCTCCCATTATGTATGCTTTTGTTCTTCACCTCCATGCTGTGGGTGTCTAGGGCTGTGGCCCATGACTGAGTAAGGGAACTTTACTATGACAGAGGAAGGATAAATTTGAGTTTCCCATAGTGGGAAAACACTCTTTTAGACAGGGAATTCAAGAAAGCAATATTCCAACCATGGAAACAAACCTTGAGATCTGGCAATCGATAAATCACTGAAAACCTAAGCCAGGCCAGTCTTTGTAGGGTAATCTGATCTGAAGCCAAGACAATTGCAGTCAATCATATTTTGATCTTTTTCAGAAACTAGGACTGATGTTGCATGAGGGTCCGTCAATGTAAATAAATTAGAAATCAAGGCAAGAAAAGAAAAGAAAAGAAGGGTTGTTTAATTACTTAGCCACTAAAGAGCTAAGACGGGTTCTTGAAGGTCAAAATGGCAGATTTATGTTCAAAGAGCTACAAGTATTTTCCATAAACTGAAAAAGACTTACTTATAGCTACTAACTAGTGCTTTTCTTTTGTAACTATGGCTCCCACTGCCTGCCACCCAATATTATCATGTCTGTATTCTAGTTCTTATGCTTGAGCTTTGGGGCTTCATTGATGTGTCTTTATTAGGCGTATAAAGGAGTCTAGGTAATGCTTTTATGACACATCTGTTGCCACAACCCTTCACCAAGAAGTCCTACTCTTCCTTCCTCTCTGTTGTTCCCCATAGTCCCCATTACCCAGCATTTGCAGCCTAGTGACCCAACTACAAGATTCTGGAAACTGACCTGCGGTACTGATCCAGATACATTAGCTAATACTTTCTAAAGTCTGCCTTTGAAATCACAGGTGATGCCACTTCTACCTGCTAATGGTCTGAGGGCACATGATGTTGTTACATTGGTAAAGTAGAGGGTTCATCCACACTTCTGCTTTTCCTGTGTCTAGAAAGCATGGGTCTGAGTGGTTCGCCCCTTACCCCATTCCTTTACCAAGGAAAATCCACTCTTTAGTGCTAAATTGGAGCAAAGAGCAGTCTCCCATGGACAAAAGCATTAGGACAAGAGAAGGCTTAAGTTGGCATTAGGAAAGCTTGCAAGCATTTTCAGCAACAGACTGGCTCACTGGCCATTTCTTCCTGAAACCCCATGTAAACTATCCTGGGCCTATATAAAGGGATGCTTAATGTAAACTAGAAAAATAACCCTGATTCCACCTAGATGAGGGGATAATCCAGAATCATGCTTGTTTGTCAAACTTACAAGTCCTCTTCATGAGTCAACATGTGAGGGAGGCAGCGCAGGTGACTGCATCAGTCCCACCTTCCTTGATCACTATTTCTGTTGCCTTGTGAAGGTGACATTCTGAAGCAGGGAACATTTTGTATCCATGGGGACTCTGCATAATTGGGGTTCTTGAAGACATGGGGAGCCTCCACACATCCAGGAGGCCTTGTACTTCCAGCAGCCACCTTCCACAAGTTGGAAGGCTGCGAAAAGGGTGTCAGAGGAGGTGGAGCTCATTCCCCCTGGCCCTCTTCAAGGGCTTAATTTAATGCCTTTATAGGTCTATGTTGTCACACGCTTTCATTCTGAAGGGCTAGTATCCAAGCTCTGCCATCAAGCTCCTTGAAACCCCGTCTTCTGAGGTAACTGTGGTCCTGTTTTCTCCCCTTTGGGTTCAGCCCTCGTTGTGATCTTTGTAATGTTTAGCAAAAGATAACAGATTAAGCTGAGTGCAGGGATAATGAAATATAAATTAGTAGGTTTGCCAGCCTTTATCCACAGCACTGTCAGAGCGTATTATCTGGTATATCTAGTTCAGAGCAGTCAGTTAAATTTCCCCTTATCAGAAAGTGAGTGTGAAGTGTGGTAATGTTGCTAAGTGCAGAACAAAAATCTCTCTTTTTTTGCATCCCATGACTGCTCCAGGCAACATTCTTGGAAACCTCTGACTACGAAGGAAAAGAAGACCCTGAGATATATACACTGTGACAAGCCAGGAGGCTAAACTCTACCAGTAAACCATCCTATGAGCAGCAGTCGCCTGTGGCTGTGACATTACCACACTTTGCTCAGCTTCAGAAAGGGAAATTTAACTGACGACTGCTATGAACTGAAGCCACAGCCTAAACCAGATAATACAGCCTGACAATACTGTCAGGCAAAAAAGGCTGTGTTCCCATTGATTTCATCGCATTAGAGACATATTACCCTGAGCTGTGTGTGTTTGAGGGTATATGTGAACACTGTGGGAATATCAAAGGGAAAGACACACTGATTTGGGCAGGAGCAGGCCTCACGGAGAGAAATCCCCAAAGTGCCCTGACTGAAATATATATTACTTGGCAAAGCAGGGATGGGCAATGATATTGACTTTAATTATAGCTTAATCCTCAATCTCTATCAGATGTGTACCCTTCTGGGTTTGTTTTAACAAGGAGTCGAGTTTGGTTTAAAAGAAAAAAGAAAGAAAAGAAAAGAAAAGAGAACACAATATTTTTACACTATGCCACTATTGAAGAAATAAAAAATAGAACAGATACGGGTTTAATGTAGAGGTGTGGGTCGTATAACTCTAAGAAAGAGTCATGGGTGCTTTTTCTTTGGAGAGGGTCCTGCCTTATTTAATTTTCTTAAGAACAAACTAAACGTTAAATGCATTTTTTACATTTAATATGCATGCTTTTTTAAAAAATGCAATGACCTGCTGTAGCAACAGCCAGGCAGGATCAAGTACAGAGCAGGCAAGAAGTCAACCTGCCCCTCTTGATTTGGCTCCCCTGCCTAGTTCAAGGACTTCTTAGAAATAGTACAACATGGGAAAGTGTGTTATACTGAGTCACACCACTGGTTCAACTAACACAGTATTGTCTGCACTGGCTGGCAGCAGCTCTCCAATGTTTTAGACTTGGGTCTCTCTCAGCCCTACCTGGAGATGGCAGAGGTTGAAAGTGGAACCTTCTGTATACAAAGCAGTCGCTCTCTCAATTGCCATGGCTTTTTAAAATCTAAAAAGGTTGCTTGAGCAGCTTACAATTCTCAACAAGACAGTCCCTGCCCTGAGCTTTATACTCTAAAAGTCTTGACATGGAAGAGGAAGGGGAACAATCTCAAGCACTAGTTCCCATAATGACCTGCTGGAATGGGAAGTGTTCAAAGAAAGGAGGAGACTTAAGCCTGTGGCATCTCACCTGAGCAAATGGACAGGACCTGTCTCTACCTCTGCTCAGCTACAGAAGAATTGCTGCTAGACAACAGCTGAGAGAGGGGCTGGTCACGCAGCTGAGCTGACAGAGGGGGCTCTGCAGTCCCCCTTCTCCCTCTGCTCTGGCCTGACAGAATAGCTTTTGCTCCTGATAATTTGCTTCCTGACGTGGTACAAGATTCAAGCTTTGACTTCTTACACCATGAAGCAGTTTCCTTAGCATCCAACACCCTAGGCTTTCCCCAATGGCAGTGATAATTAGCGCTTATCCAATGTTCTTCCTAGTCATCCTATGAAAGTATATGTACAGATGGTTTCATTAAAACTAGCTAAGCATGTAAAACTTATGTAGGAGTGATACCTTATTATAAGCAGTAGCATTGATTCCTGATCGTTCAGAACCATCCCCAGAGGTGCTAAGTGGTAATGGTGGAGGAATCAATTGTTTCTATCAAATTTTGCATTGGGGAGGTCAAAAAAGGTTATCCTGTGTGAGTTTAACTTTCTCAGAATTGGTTCTTTTGATCCCTGCTCTCGAACCCACAATCCTAGTTAGGTTCTTGACAATAATTTCTAATCCTTATTGGCACCAATGAAATGGGAAATTCAGGTCTCTGGACTTGCAAGGGTCAAATCCACACATAAATGTTTGCTGTGCCTTAATCAATACAATTGCGCCCTCTTGAATAAGAGAGAGTATTTCACTCACTTTTGCTTGTTTGAACAAGCTTTATTGTTAGTGATACTAATAACAACATTCCAATAGTCAGGGAAGGATTAAACTCAAAATCTCATTTTTGAAAGAAAAAATGTGCAATTAACTCTTTCCTCTTAAATGAAATATAACCATTGGTGCTTGTAATGTCTTTAGCAATTCAGCCACATCAACCCTCAAACATTCCACTCAAGCAATAAATGTGAATCCGCGTTGGACTGATGTTTTATTTGAAATGCCCTGCAACAGCTTTCTGCTAGGAAAATTAGCATTATACAGCACCAGAGGAAACAGAAGAATTCTCCTGTGTTGTACAAAGGGCTATGTGAACTTTTGATCTCATTACTGACAACATCTTGACCTCAGAGTTTTCATGCATTGACCCAGAGGCTGCCTTTGGAGTTATAAATGCAGCCCCCCCCCCCATCTGAGATGACTGCATGGATTTACTAAAAGACTGCAGTATGTGACCATCCTTAATAACATTATATAATCATCATTAACAACTACTAAAAAAATAATAATCAACAATTGTTGGCAAACCTGTTGATATGTCAAATGGGGAAAATAGCAAAACAGGTAAATGTTACAGCCCTTGCAAGAATGCTGTACTTGAAATGGTATTTAGTGTTGCTTGAAAAGTCAGGCTAAGCCTGCTGAATCCTATCCAGAGATATGGGATTAAAAGCTCTGCACATCCTTACACTGCCATAGGAAAAGAGGGAGGGGGGAGCAGTAGTTGGCATCGTCTAAACCTGCTCCTTCTTACTCCAGTGAGCCAGTTTTGTTTGGGAACATCATTCAAGAAGAATGAAAGACTTGCAGTTGGGTTAAGCCAAGAGGGAGAAGAAGCTATCACTTTAGTTTGAAAAGAAAATAAGGGATTTAAAGTTTGAACCACTTTTAAGGTTTATTTTAGGCCACATTCCACAGCCGGATGGCTGGCTTGTGTGAGGGTCTTGGTGCAGTGTCACGACATAGTAAGGATTCCTTGGTCCCTTTTTCTGTGCACAGTGAGAGTTCTCCAAACTGTTTCAGTTACATCAAAAACCAGTTTGAGGCTTCTCTCTCTTTTTTGTTTTTGTTTTGTTTTGGTTTTTTTGCAAGTGCTATAGTTTGGTTTTGAAGACATTTTGCTAGCAGGAAGATAAATCATTGTATCCTCTGATCATCTCCCCACCTCCACCCCCAATTAGACAGGTACCTAAGATTGGCACATGCTGTCATTTTTATAGCTCTATTTTCCTTTGTGCAATTGTCCTCAGGGATGTTCATGTCAGTGGTTGCATGGACACCACACACCACAATAAATGATTGCACGTGGGTAATATGGGGCTGCAGAAAAGGGAAAGATTATGGAAATCACTGAACCTCTGTACCAATGGTTCATGTACTTTCGGTACTTGGTCCCTAATTCGTAGAATTTTAGAACTGTAGGGTTCTAAATGACCCCCGAGGGTCATCTAGTTTATCCGTCTGCAATAAAGGAATCTTGACTAAAGCATCCCAAGATGGCCATCCAATCCCTTCTTTAAAACCTCCAAGAAAGGAGGGAGTCTGTTCCACTGTCAAATGGTTCTTACCAGCAGAAGGTTTTCCCTGATGTTTAGTCAGAAACTCCTTTCTTGTAACTTGAAGCCATTGGATTGAGTCCTACCTTCCAGAACAGGAGGAAAGAAGCTTGCTCCATCCTCCATGTGACAGCCCTTTAGTTATTTGAAGATGGCTATCATATATCCTCTTAATCACCTCTTTACCAGGCTATACATACCCAACTCCCTCAACCTTTCCTCATAAGCCTTGGTTTCCAGACCCTTGAACATCTTGGCTGTATATTTGAGGACTAGTCTTGGGGACAGGAGGAGAGAATCAGCAGCAGAAATTATGTGGAACCGGATGTGCCATGTAAAAAGGTAAAGGGACCCCTGACTGTTAGGTCCAGTCGTGGCCGACTCTGGGGTTGCGCCGCTCATCTTGCTTTACTGGCCGAAGGAGTCGATGTTTGTCCGCAGACAGTTTTTCCGGGTCATGTGGCCAGCATGACTAAGCCGCTTCTGGTGAAACCAGAGCAGCGCACAGAAACGCCGTTTACCTTCCAGCCGGAGCGGTACCTATTTATCTACTTGCACTTTGACGTGCTTTCGAACTGCTAGGTTGGCAGGAGCTGGGACCGAACAACGTGAGCTCACCCCATCATGGGGGTTCGAACCACCGACCTTCCAATCGGCAAGCCCTAGGCTCAGTGGTTTAGACCACAGCGCCACCCGGATGTACAATGTAACTGAGCTGAAATCAGTTTGGAGATGTATTTACCCTTATTCCTTAACATATCACACTGCCATAAATGTAAGGATTTGTGCTCAGGCCCAGAAGAATAGTGCCTCACAGCATTTCTGTGGCAACCCAAACTCCAGAGAAATCTTGGGGTGAAAGATTGGCTGACCAGCTACCCACATAGCTACCAC
This sequence comes from Podarcis cretensis, assembly GCF_951804945.1. Taxonomy (NCBI): domain Eukaryota; kingdom Metazoa; phylum Chordata; class Lepidosauria; order Squamata; family Lacertidae; genus Podarcis; species Podarcis cretensis. The sequence goes on along the minus strand of NC_137172.1, from coordinate 122,541,986 downwards.
AACTTCTGTTGCGAGATTGGTATGTGTCAAAGAGAAACATCTCAACCCGCTTGCCCAGGCGAATGTAGATATTACTGCTATGATATCCAGAATGAATATTATCGGGTCATTTCTATGTTTCTTCAGATATCATTGCAGCTCCCAAGAGAACAGCTATGGCTCTGAACAAGGGAAACAATTCTAAGAAAGGGAAACAGAGATAAAGGAAGTATTGTCCTTTCTTTCTCCTTAGGCCTACATTTAGCTATGAGGGCAATATGTTGTATGTGGGAAACCAGTGACAGAAATAACTGAAATATTTAGACAGTTTATTTATTTATATGGATGTTGAAAGCACTTATCTCAAGCTCTGTGTGCTTTCCTGTATTAAAATATACAGTATTAATTATCTAATTATAGAGTACAGTTAATTCATTCTCTATAGAACAGGAGAACACACACCTATTAACAAGCCTATACTGTTGTTCTTATATTAGATATTTGGGGGGGCTCTTAGAGTTGTGGGTTGCCAAGTTTTCTAATTGCTTCATTTTAAAAAGATGAAACATGCATCTCTTGTATTCCTATACTTTCAACTCCTAGGTCCACAGAACTCACACCAAAACTATTTGTTAAAAGCTGGTTCACATGTGTATAGCATCACTTGTTGGGTACAGTATCATAAAATGTGAAACAGCCATTACACACCTAACTAATTTAAAATTAGCCAATGCTGTTTGAAATGCAACATTTCCTATTTGCACATTCCAGTTATCAAGCAACACATTATCAAGTGATATACATGCATGTGATGGACCAGAGTTCATTACATTTTCATAAGCCAACCTATGTCTTTATAAACATCTGCTGAAAGATTTGGTGAATCTGGAATATAAAAGTCTATCATGAGTAATTTTCACAAGTATAATTTTCTCTTTAATAATTTGTTAGAATGGTGTGTGTGTGTGTGTGTGTGTGTGTGTGTATCGAAGTGGAATAATGATTAGAAATATTCGCGCCTTCAGTGCTAACAAGAAACTGCAACTTATACTTCATATTTCACTCTTTCAACATGCTATGGTTAGTTCTACTTTTATTGGAAAAGAGCAATCAATTTCTGGTGATCATAGTATAGAACCAAGGATCCTGTTAACACATTGAAGAGATTGAGAGTTGAAGGACAACATGCATCCTCATTAACAAAACCTCTTCCTTTTAAAGGCCCACCTTTCTCAATTGAGTATCATGGTATTCTTATTTTCCATAGTAGTTAACAACCGCCATTCCTTTTCTATGAAATTTCTGCTCTAGATTTGTTTTCAGCCATTTTGCCTATGATCATTGATGGTATCTGGCTACTCTATCACCATTCCTTCCTGGAAGATGGCACAGCAAGATGCCACCTCGTCCTAGCATCATAGATCAAATCGTTGAAGACAAAACTATGCCTCAGGGCTGGTTCATACTTGCAGGTACAAACACTTATTCTTTCATCACTTGTCTACTCAACATTGGAAGTCTCTCACAGGGTGAAATGGAGCTGCCACCATGAATGGCAGGTCCCATGTCAAATTCTCTCTCCTTTCTCTGAAACATTTTGTCTGATTTATGCCGCCCATGATTGGCTGTCATTGATTGCGACAAGAAAGCACAGGGAAATGTGGGGGTGACTCTCATTAAACATTACTAGGGGGACACAATATAGGACAGCCATATTCAGCAACAGCCTCATATTGACTGCCACGTGTATGAACTTCAGCCAAATGTATGAACTGTCTCCACAGAAAATCATTAAGTTTGAGCTGAGGTGATAAGATAAGAGGGACAAACGAAAAAGCTCTCGGACCCGTGCTGAGAAAGCACAGAACAAACAGTAGTGTGGATGACCCCTTAGTTCCCATCCATCCTTTCTACGGCGGTCTTCAGATGATCATATCTTACTTTAATATGCTCTGGGGTTTGAGAATCAGGGACACTTTGTTAAAAGGGATTACATTCTGACCTACTGGACCACTGCCATTAGTTAACTGCTGGCTGATCATTTGCTGTGTATTATTTATTAATTTGCTATTAGTAGCCAAATATTAGCTGAATGCTATTGTGTTAACTGACTTTTGATGCAGGCAGAATAAAGGGACCTCTTCCACTTGGCTATTTATTTATTTATTTTTGCTCAGTGCCACTCCATAGGCTGCTGCTGCCCTGATTAAACTTATATGCAGAGGTGAATAAAATATAAAAGAGGTCTTGAGCACCATCTATTATTTATTGTCTTGTCCGATAAATATGATCATATTTTTAAGGATCACAGTATGTTTTTAGACACCTTGTAAAGCACTCAAGCTTTTGCTCAGAGTACGAAGAGTGTAAGGTTTAATAAGCTAGTTGATGGAGCATTAGAGACATCAAAGCATTGGGAAAAAACTCTGTTTGCTTGCATTTTTCTTTCATCTGACTTTTAAATACACTGCAACCAACAGCACTAGGACAGCAAAAAAACATATGCACATTGTAAACATATGTAATTAATGACGATAAGATGAGCTGTTTTCAACACAAAATGTAAATTTTCAGGGAGCAAAGAAATTCATTTCCTTGCATATGAAGTGAACATTTAAAATGCAGAGATACCATGCTGTTTCAACCCACCTTCATATTGTTTTTGTTACTCTTTTTAATGGCCATGCACTTATTTCAAAAGAGTGAAGTGATGTGATAATAATGTGATGCATGATGGGAAAGGGTCATAGCTCAGTGGTACACCACATGGCAATATTTAGTCCCTGGCATCTCCAAATAGAGCTGGGGAAACCCCTATTTAATAACCCTAGGGAGCCACTGACAGTCAACATAGCTAAAACTGTGTAAGACGTAAAACTGTGTAAGACGTAAAACTGCTCCGAGTACACATAAGGTACTATGTTCCATTGTGGGCTGGGGGCTAATAGCCAGACATATCAACAAACAAGAGTCAGGACCACGTCAACACCATTCCACCAATCCCATTAACCTTATTTGCATGACAAGCAACCCTAGGATGCCATGAATGGAAACTGCAGGTCAAGAATGCGCCAGAGGTGGACAACAACCAAGGCTCACCCACCCATGCAGATGCAACCTATCTTTACATCCAGATTTCCACCTAGTGCTCAATGGGCATTTTGCCAATAACGGAATCATAGAATCATAGAATCATAGAGTTGGAAGAGACCACAAGGGCCATCGAGTCCAACCCCCTGCCAAGCAGGAAACACCATCAGAGCACTCCTGACATATGGTTGTCAAGCCTCTGCTTAAAGACCTCCAAAGAAGGAGACTCCACCACACTCCTTGGCAGCAAATTCCACTGTCAAACAGCTCTTACTGTCAGGAAGTTCTTCCTAATGTTTAGGTGGAATCTTCTTTCTTGTAGTTTGGAACCATTGCTCCGTGTCCGCTTCTCTGGAGCAGCAGAAAACAACAGTTGTTGTTGTTTCTTAAGTGAGTATCTAATCAGTTATTAGGTTGTGCCTTTATATCTGTAAGCTTTTATCTGAAGCGGATAATTAGCCAGCATGTTAACAAAATGAGCTAAGGATATATCCTATACTCCTTTCTGCATAAAACACTTACAAAGACACTCTGCTGCAAAAACTGAGACTAAAGCTGTTCTGCTACTTCTCCTTAAGGCCTGATTTTCCAGGCAGGCTCCCCCCACTTTTTTTCTTTGCCTATGGAGATGTTTCAGCATCAATTTTGATCATATTCTCTTTCACACCCTCTATCGAAGGTACTAAAAAGGAAATTCACAGGAATTTGTAAGGTGCCATAAGCAATGTTCTCAGAAGTGTAAAAGAAATGAATATGATAATAGCTTTTATACTAAGTTCTTCTTCCATGTGTTTAGTTCACTGGGTGTTAAGAGACGTTCTGTGGCCGTTTAAGTGAGTCAAATGAGGATGTAATCGGAATTCATCAGGTAAGGTTATACCCTCACTAAACGCTACAACCTCTTTGTGTGTGTGTGTCAGAAGACTTCTGTCCTCTCCTGACCTGTTTGGATAAAAGTGGTCTGTCTCCTTTAAAACACATTTTCTGGAAATCAGGTTTTTTTATTATTATTATTAGAAGAAGAACCCAAAGGCAATGGAATGAGAGTCAAAGCTGTTCCTATTATTTTCCCCTAAGTATGTTACTACTACATGAGTGCCCTCTGTAGTACAGAAAGACAGATGGTGTGATGGAACTATGGAGAGTGCCCCATAGTCCCCACTCAATCCCTGCAGAGTGCTAGCTAGGTCCAGTGGAGCTCTTGCTGCTCAGCAAGAACCAGGACAGCACCCAGGGCTGTTAGGAAGATGGCTGTGCGACTCATAACAGTGTGAGACTGGCTCCAAGTCCTTTCTAGGTCCAATTCAAACTGCTAATGTCAATCTGTAAGGCCATTCATAGCTTGGGACCAGGGTCCCTGGATGATCACCTCTCCCCCAGGGGACACAGGTGGCACTGTGGTCTAAACCACTGAGCCCCTTGGGCTTGCTGATTGGAAGGTCGGAGGTTCAAATCCTTGTGACAGAGTGAGCTCCCGTTGCTCAGTCCCAGCTCCTGCCAACCTAGCAGTTTGAAAGCAAGCCAGTGCAAGTAGATAAACAGGTACGCTGTGGAGGGAATGTAAAGAGCGTTTTGGCGCGCTCTGGTTTCCGCCGTGGTGTTTTGTTGCACCAGAAGCAGTTTAGTCATGCTGGCCACGAGCCGGAAAGCTGTCTGTGGACAAATGAAGCAAGATGAGCGCAACACCCTGTAGTCACCTTTGACTGGACTTAACCATCCAGGGGTCATTTACCTTTACTTAGTATCATCCAGACAGATGTCTCAGTGTAATTTCAGGGATGGGCTTAATTTTCTGAAACCATTTAAGTTTTAAGCCGCTTGGAAATTAGCTGTGGTGTTGCTGGTTTGTTTTTTTAAGTGTAACTGTGAGCGTTGAGGCAGACTTAGACTCTGGTGAAGGAACATGGATAACTTTTATACCTCCCCCCCACCTCTCACATGGAAGTCCCAATCCAAGCTGGTGCCCTCTCACTTGCTATTAGTACTGGGAAGAAAGCTTCGACTGGCACTCAGCTTCATTGAGACTATACCAAAAGTACTGAGCAAGATAGATCAGCATTCTGACTTGCTAAAAGACAGTTTCCTTTCCAGAAACCAGAACGATGCCTTTCTTAAGTGCTGAAATCCTGTGTGTTTGGTGGAAGGAGAAAGTAGGGTGAATGGCCTCTCTCCCCTCCCTGCTCCCAACTCCACAGCAAACCACTGGTTTGGATTTGATATCCCGCTTTATCACTACCCGAAGGAGTCTCAAAGCGGCTAACAGTCTCCTTTCCCTTCCTCCCCCACAACAAACACTCTGTGAGGTGAGTGGGGCTGAGAGACTTCAGAGAAGTGTGACTAGCCCAAGGTCACCCAGAAGCTGCATGTGGAGGAGCGGGGAAGCGAACCCAGTTCCCCAGATTCCGAGACTACTGCTCTTAACCACTACACCACACTGGCTCTCGCTGGTCTGCAAGATACTGAGTTTTTTAAGACATGCTACAAACACACACCTTGGGTGGTCTGCATACACTTGCTAGTTCAAAGTCCTTTCATTTTATTTCTGAAAATGGATAATCACTTTCTCAAACATTGAATTGTTTTTTCACCATAGTGAACATGATCTTCCAAAATGCTGGGGATATAATATTTCATGACAGATATGCAGCAGCCCAAAACCTCAGTTTTCTCAACCAGAATCGAATCCTGTGATGCTTTTTTTATTTAGACATACCTTCTACAACACTATGCAGATGTTAACATGAAGTAAAAGATTCATGGATTTGTTTTCTTCCAACTTTTCATTAAAAAGGAAGGCGGAGATGGAAACACTGATTATTCTAAAAGCTTTTTGATCATATTCCAAAACCCAAGTGAGGCACGAAGAACAATCTTCAAGATTTTTTTATATTAAAAAGTAATAATTAGATTTCTTCAGTCCTATGTGAGCCTCTCCCATGTGCTGGCTGGCAGAACTAAGTAAATAACTCTCTTTGGCATTTGCATTTTAATTTTCTTTAATATAAGTGTTCATACAGGGAACACTTCTTTCTTACATTTGTATAAATAGATGTCACTCAAGCTGTCATTTCAAAGATCTAGGATGAGTGAATTTCTGAAAATCTAGAAGAAATGCTAAAAATGTCACAAAGTGAAGCAAATGAAGGCTATTGTTTGACATTTAAATGAGAGAAAATTAAGGAAAGCAGTCAGCAAAAAGGACTGCAAATGCTTATGTGGAATCTAAACCTCCAAAGTGCTTGAAAATATTAATATATTCTAGATGCTAATTATATTTGATAAAGGATATTTATTTATGCATATGCAGTATACTCAGGATAATGACAGTTTTTTTATAACAGCTGTGGCAGCAGCTTCTTCACCCATGGCATGAACCCAGGTTCACAAGTTATCACGGGGACAATCATTTTTTGTGTGTGACAGTACTCACCTGTACAGAGTAACTCCCCCCCCCCATGGCAGCCATATTGTGCTGGCACCCATAGCATTTTTATTGTATATGAGTATCAGCACCTCAGCTTTACACACACAAAAAGCAGACGGGGGGATAAATTTAAGTGAGTCATTAACATTTAAGAAGAAAAGAAAAAAGAAAAGGAACCTGAGGAGGCTGCAATTAGGAGTGGAGGGAATAAGGCAGGGGGATGAAAAAAGTGCTCAACTTTTCAGTTGCTGGGTAATTTTTGCTCAGAATTGCTCCCTCAAAGCAGGTAGGGGAAGAATTAACTTCCCCCAGGACTTTTCCCACTCAGATTTGCAGCATCCTGAAGTCTCCTTTCAATTACATTTTTTTTTAAAAAAATGTATCTGAAATAGGATGCCTCTTACCTATCACCTCCCCTCCCAAAAAAGAGGAACACTGTTACTCAAAAGAATGACAAGAGAGCACAGAGTGAAATATATGTTTGGATGCAAATTTAGAAAGAATGTCTCTAATTTAAACAGAAATACTATGCAACTCACCATTGTGGGGAGGACTGCGAGAGCCAGTGTGGTGTAGTGGTTAAGAGCGGTGGACTCGTAATCTGGGGAACCAGGTTCGCATCTCTGCTCCTCCACCTGCAGCTGCTGGGTGACCTTGGGCCAGTCACACTCCTTTGAAGTCTCTCAGCCCCACTCACCTCACAGAGTGTTTGGTGTGGGGGAGGAAGGGAAAGGAGATTGGTAGCCACTTTGAGACTCCTTCGGGTAGTGATAAAGTGGGATCTCAAATCCAAACTCTTCTTCTGTGTGTGTCTGTTCAATCTGCTGGCCAGGAGCTGACTTCTAAAGGCAGGTACCAGGCCCCAGCCCCACCTGCTCATTGTTCTCTGCCTTTAAATTGTGCCCAGACTCAGTTGCCCTTCAGAGAGAGGACTCCTTCAAGTAGATGACTGTCCTCTGTAAAGGACACAGGATCATCTTTATTTGCTTTCAGCATGCACTTTGCCCCTTTCTCACATGCGTATGGAGGTTCTCAGTCTAGTCCTTCCCAGTGGCGTAGCGTGGGGGGTGCAGGGGGGCCCGGCCGCACCGGGCGCAACATCTGGGGGTTAGGGTTAGGGGGCACAAATCCACAGGTTAGGGGGCGCAAATTACTTGCCTTGCCCCGGGTGCTGACAACCCACGCTACGCCACTGGTCCTTCCCCTTGTGCTATAGGCAAGGTTATAAAAACATATATCAGGTGCTCCTTCACTTTGCAAAAGCAAACAAACAAACCACTTGTGCCCTTAAAAAAAAAAAAGCTACAAAACTGTTCCATTAATTGGGGGGCTGGCAGCAGAAAGGCATGTTGGTGATGCCACTACTAGATTTTGTTTTTCTCCAAGACACTGGTAACGTACAAATCCTTTTCTTTTTTCTGTGCCTGCTCCAGGACATTAAAATATAGAATTTGAAGTATTTCTGTTGCGAAAATTACTTTAAAAAATTGCAGCCTTGGATTCAAGCAGAAATCAAACATGGCTCTCCCTCTCTGCTTCTGCTTCTCACCTACAACCTAGCTATTGTCTTTCTCACTAACAGTCAGACGAGGGGGGGGGGCTACCCATTTACCCTGTGGCACAGAGCAATTTCCTTTCTTATACAAAGGACCCCTTGCTTAGGGCCACAGCCAAGAAACTGGTAGATTGTAATGCTTGCTGGATCTGGGAATTAGAAGGGGCTTAGACATACAGCCTCCCCACTCCACCCCCACAAAAAAACTCACAGCATTATGCAAGACAGATACAGTACAGGCAAACCATACAGGGGTTGGGGGGCAAGCATAAGCAACTTTATCTATGACTGGCATTATGCACCCGGAATATACTGTAAAATGTCACTCCTCTAATAAGAAAGAGAAATGACATGTGTCACATATTGTGCTGTACACAAATGAGACCCACCAAATGTTTATATAAATACTCTAATTAATTGTGACTTTGGGGAGCAGGGTTTTCTATGAATTAAACAGAAACATGCCTTTTTCTCCCCTACTCCTCCCAGCTGAAGCAGTCACCGTGGTGGGAAAAGATTTCAGCTAAAGACTTTCCTCCCGGACCTGCCAAGGTGTATTTTTTCCTCATAGACTTGACTTGCTGTAGAAGTTGACGTGAGAGTTTGTCATGGCTGTTTTGACAGTCCGGTCAACCTAATCCAGGGATCCAGTCCCTGTGGTTTGTCAATTATCCTACTAACCCTACAGCGAGAGGAACACTCAAGGCACAGAAGTGTCAGCCAATCACAGAAAAATAATGTCAGCAGCTTGTGAGTGGGGAGCCAGGCTACGGAGAAGATGGATGGATTCCAGCAGCATGGATTATTTTATTTTATTTGTTACCATTTGCAACTATGTTCACCTCCACACTCTTACACACACACACACACACACACACACACACACACACACACACACACAAAGCTTCATTAAAATTTACTGGTCCCGGCACAATACACTCTGTAGGAAAAGAAATCAAGTCACAAGTTGCCGGCAGGACTGGGGTCAGGGGTCTACATGGTTGGGCAGCTGTTTGCTGGGCTAGGAGTATTTGTGTCAAGACTTCACCAGCATGCAGCCTAGGAGTCAGTTTTTGGTATTGGGATTAAGCCCTTGAATATGAGGAGGCTACCCCTGAACATGTGAAGAGTGTATTCCCATCACCACTGAATAACTTCCATCTTCTCTGCCTTCCCACCCACCTAAACATCAGAACCTTGTTGCATCTGAACACATGTTTAAACTGAGCTTTTATTATTAGAGCTGAGCTCACAACCTCTCTCCTCCACAAATAAATCTACACCTCCCCCCCCCCCACATTTTTTCTCATTTTTGCAACATAAAGTATTTAACAGCACGGAAGAATGTCACACTTTTCTATTTTAAATGTGTTTTGATGTTTTTGTTTTAAAGTTAGATGAAAATTAAAGTTTGGAGAATCATTTTGGATAGACAATGTGCGAGCAATTCATAGGCTTGGAACTAAAAGGAGTGCCTCTCTTTGTGGCAATCTGCCCTTGCTAGATCAGCAAGCAGGAGGGGGGGAATCTTCTTTGCCCTCCACAGGAAAGAGCTTTTTCTGTAGTGGCATTCTTGTCTGTGGAATTCCCTCCCTGTCTCATCAAGCACAACCCTGTGATGATCTGGGTGCCAAGTGAAGATATATGGACCAGGATTTTTTGGTCTTTAATGTGTTGCCATTTGGAGAAGAGAACTGTATAAGCTGCATGCTATGCTATAGTGGGACGCAGGTGGCGCTGTGGGTTAAAGCCTCAGCGCCTAGGGCTTGCCGATCGAAAGGTCGGCGGTTCGAATCCCTGCGGCGGGGTGCGCTCCCGCTGCTCGGTCCCAGCGCCTGCCAACCTAGCAGTTCGAAAGCACCTCCGGGTGCAAGTAGATAAATAGGGACCGCTTACCAGCGGGAAGGTAAACGGCGTTTCCGTGTGCGGCTCTGGCTCTGGCCAGAGCAGCGATGTCACGCTGGCCACGTGACCCGGAAGTGTCTCCGGACAGCGCTGGCACCTGGCCTCTTAAGTGAGATAGGCGCACAACCCCAGAGTCTGTCAAGACTGGCCCGTACGGGCAGGGGTACCTTTACCTTTACCTTTATGTCCTTCTCAACCCCAGCCCATACTAACCTTCTATCTCAGGTGTGGCGGATGACACCGTCCCATCACCAGGGCTGAATCAACATTCAACTCCTGGTCCTTCTGTATGTGGAATGGGGAGAGGTGCAATTCTGCCCTTCACCTCAGGCAGCAGAGCATGTTGGGCCAGGCCTGGGCAGGGGAAAAGCAGAGGAGCTGATCTAGGAAGAGAACGTGTGGTGAAATTTCTCATAGAGGAACAGTTAGGGCTAGAGGCGCTAGCTTGTGAGGGTGACAGGGAGGCACCAACGTTGTGTGTGTGCCTTGTGCCTCCCTCCCTGAGCTGGGCAGAAGCTTCCCAGGGAAGGAGGCACCAGGTTTTAATACTTTAATAATCCAATTTACTGGGAACATTTAGGGGGCTAGGCTAGTCCCCCTAGTCCACTGACCGCATGCCACTGAATATTTCTCTTTGTGCCTTCTGCTCTTTCACTTACTAGAGATGCAGAATAAGTTGGATAACAAGCAGTGATGGGGCCAACACAAAATTAGAGGAGTCTGGAAGTGACATCCGCACCCCTTAATGAAGCCGGCCCAATTTCTCCTAAATTCTAGACCAGCTCATAATAGTATGCAACCCCATCCAGTTCCATTAGCCACCCATTTCAAAGCAAAAACAATACCATTTATTGGGGTTATGCATTAAAATTTAGTGACACCTCATTTGGTAATAGAGCTCTCCATTCTAGATAGTATCCCCAGCAGTCTCCCTTTGCTCCGCCATTTAATTTTCCCCTCTAGGAATTCTCTGTCTTGGTCTAATGTGCCCATTGGGGATGAGAGGACTTTTCCCAGTTCACTGTTTTATTGTTCCACAGGAACATTTCTAATATTAATTCCAGAAGTGGAGAATTCTCAGCTTGCCATAGGCATCTTTCCTTCCTCTGTATTACTGATATGCACCACTGCATTGTAAACACCTGGCAAAAATTCAGTCTTTGTGTGATTGTGCATCTGATTGCATCAATATATGTTTTTGTCCAGTGCTTTATTGACACACATGTAAAACAGTATACAAAATAATATTGAAAGGATAATCCTTAAAATCATACAAAGATCGCCTTTTGGTTTTTTGCAGTGCTGCATCATTTGTGCATAGGCAGAAATGGTAAAAATCTGCACAACCAGCAATTTACAACTAACTGTGCATGTTTCATTAGTGTCCATGTGTGAACTGGCAAGGAAGAGAGGACAAACAGGAATGTACTGAAAGATGCAGCGTACTGTGCCTGGCAGTGTTCTGGAAACAATTTCGAAATAACAGTGAAATAGAAATGGGAATAAAACGTAAAATATTCCTGATGCACTGGCTCCAACAACAAGATTAGAGTCCTGTTCACGTGTTACTTGCATGAAGAAGCAAAGCATGTTAATAAGGGCTGCAGGTCCACTGTTGTTCTTCCTACCTTCATCCCCACTGCCCAAACCCCCAATGTCTGTTTGTGGGGATGTCTGAGGCCTCATCTGTAGATCTCTTTGTCCACTGCTTTCTTCAGGTCATGAAACCCCTGGGCAACATGGGAATCAGGCATGGCCTTGAAGACTTTGTCCCTTCACACATGTGAGGTGCATAGCAGGCTTTGATAATAACACAGAATTCCAAAATCTTGGGGGAAATTAAGATGAGGGGGATTTCAGATGCAGCCCTGGGGCACATCCAGCAAGAGCCATCTCTTCCGTTTTGTGGGCCCAGTTCTGTGGAACTCCATCCAAGGTGAGATCCGTCAGGCCAGTCTCTCTCTTGAGCTTCCAGAAATTGGGAAAGACTTCTTGTTGCATCAGCTGATGTTTAAATACTTTCCCCCACTGATTTAAAACTCAACAGATTTTATGCCTATTATATCCCTTTTTGTATATCATTTAGAAATCCCAGTATTCAGAAATTCTTGAAAGAAACAAAGTGAGCCTCTTGGCACACATGCACAGTGGTCAGAGCCCTGCTGTCTCAGAAGAAAGCCCACCCAGTCCAATATCCTGTTTCCCACAGCGGCCAGTCAAATGCCCCAATGGAAAGCTCACAAGCAGAGCATGAGCGCAGCAGTTCCCTCTCCCAGGTGATCACCAGAAGAAACTAGTATTCAGGTCAATGTACTGAACGCTGTGCTGTGCTCAGACAGATGGAGACTGAGAACTGTGAATGCATTTTAGATTACTAAAGGATGAAACACTAGTCTGTGGTTTATGCTTTGTTTCCCTCTCACTAATGTGGGGGCTTCCTGAAGCAACAGAAGGAGGTTTGGAATGGTTGTTCTTGCTTTTAGCCAGAGCACCTGGGCACACAGAAGACACACAGAGGGAACTGCACTGGCTGCCAAGGACCTATTGGACCATTCAAGGTTCTTGTTACTAGCTTAAGAGCCCCAAACAAGTTGGGACCAGGTTGCCTGGAGGACTGCCTGGCCCTGCAGGGACCTGTAAGATCATTTAGACCATCTGCAGAAATCCTTACTCATGGCAACAAGCCCTACAGAATATCACAGGATGGTGACCTGCAAACAGGCACGACCCACCATTGCCCTTCTCTCTACTATATGTGAAGCAGCATCTCTCAGTTGCTTTGGAGCTATTGCAAAAACATTCCCTCCAGCATTTCTCTGATGAAAATAGGGAAGTCCCATTCCATAATGATGACTATTTATACCCCACACATCTTACTGGGTTGTCCCAGCCATTCTGGGTGGTTTCCAACACATATATAAAAATAATGAAACATTAAACAATAAAAAACTTCCCTATACAGTACAGGATTGCCTTCAGATGGCTCAGGGGTTGGATAACTCCATAGCCTCCAACATTTCTCCAATGGAAATAGGGGTGTCCTAAGGAGAAAGGGGACATTCTGGGATCAGATCAGAAACTGGGATGGCTTCTCTAAATCAGGGATGTCCCTGGAAAATAGGGACACTCAGAGGGTCTGCAAAAACAGAACTTTTTGCCCTAGCTTTCCCTGACCCATAGGATTGTGCCCTGTTATTGCTGAATTCCTGTTTTTATAATGCTCTTGCTGCTTTTATGATACTATCTTAATTGTTTGTATTTTGCATTTTTGTATCCTAGAACTTGTAAATGCTAAGTGGGTTAGAAATGCTTTCATAAATAAAAAATAAAAATAAAATATTATTATGTACTTCCTGCTTCTGGTCTCTACCCAACCACACTCATAATACCTGGGCAAGAAATGATAGATTAATAGATAGACTATTGTTGGGACAGTCAGATAAGGCAAAATAAATGCATATATGGTTTCCCCCACATGACTTACATCCACAATTGTGTGTGTATGTATGTATACACATGCACTAATTTCAGTATTTATGCCCCCAAACAGCATCCTCTATACAATTTGCAGGAAAGTTAGCCTATCAGTGAGAAAACTTTAAGTCTCCAAAAACTGCTTCTTGACAATTTGTCACTCAACTTCAGCAAAACTATAGAGGCTGAAGCACAATGAATTAATGAATAGCAACAAATTCCCATGGCAACATGTTACTTCATTAAAATTTTATCAGCATTCTTCCGAAGGAAAGCGTGCCTTCTGTTCTGCGTTGAGTTTCTTCTACAATGTTTTCACAGACAATCCACAGTATTCTGGTGCTTCAAAATTAGTTCCTGTGGAGAGCAAGCTGCACTCAGACTCTAGATTGTGTCACACACGGCTCTCCTGGGCTCCGTGATGAAGTTTTGCCTGCATTTTGTGAGTGAGCGTACGTGTCTGCATCTCAAGCCTTAAACATTAATCAGCCATTTCCCAGTTGCTTTCTTTGAGAATAGGTTAATTAGCTGTAAATGCAGCTCTGCGTTAATTTTCAGCAACTGCTTTTAAGTGCATTTCATAAACAATGCCTTGCCGTCCAAGAAAAAGCATTAAAAGGAAAACAAGGGAAATAACTGTATTTTGCCGGGACAGCAAAACATTGTTAGCCCTTGGCTGAAGGTTTGGAAAATGTAGACATGAACACGTTTTTTTTTTGTTTTTTTTTTTTTGTTCTGGTCTGTTTGTCTCAAACTGCCATAATCATAATGCTTTCAATGTTAAGGTTCAGATAACTCACAATACTGTAATCTGTATTAAGCGGAAACCCGTGCACTTATTTAAGGGAGAGGAGCGCTGCGCATGATGTACTAGGGCTGCCTGCTTTGAGCACCCTCAAAAATCCAAGCCCAGGGCCAAGGCCCCTCTTGCACCCCCTATGCTGTGCCTCGGTTCTATGGAATAGCATTCATTTTGAGGTATGGCAGCTGCCAATCATCTGCACTTTTTGGAAAGAGTGGAAGACATTTTTCAGCTAGATAAATGGGTCCAAGCCATGAGCATCCAGTTTGTATGTATGGTGTCGGTTTTGTTTTAAATGTATTCACTGTTTCTTTTTAAAAAATGGCTTTAATTGTATCTATTGTACATCACGTTAAGATGGTTGTATAGGAGGTGATTAATAAAGAAACAACAACAATTGTTTCTTTGTTGTGTTTTGGTGTCCTTACAGATAATGCAGTGGCACTGTACACAACCTTAGATGACACATTTTTCATAGGTATTTCTATGTTACCAAGATCTCAAAGACCCTTTGGATGTTTGCACAACACAGTAACATAGGATGATACTTTTTCATGTCACCCTTTATAATTTTAACAAGCTCAGGTGAAAAAATCGATTTGTGAGGAAACCCCTTTTAGAATTTTCTTGTTGTCATGCTTTTTGCTTTCTCACTTATTAAAGGCATCAATAACTTGAAAATTAGAAGCTACAGAGATGGTAAATTTGAGAGGGTGTGTGCGTGTGTGTCTTGGGAAGTATATGGGTGCTGTTTTGTTGCCTTCTGAACTCTGCTTGCCTGTCTCTGTTCTGTTGTCTTGTGAGAGAGCTCTTGTTAAAGGGAAGCTCTGCCAATCAAAAGCTGCAGGGGGCCTTTTTACTTCCAGGTGTTGACAAGAGGCATTTACTTTAGTCTCCCATATTCTATACTACAAAAGGCAGGTGGCAGACAGATATATTGGATAGAGCAGCCTTTTGCAGGAAACTACATGATCCCTTCAAGACCACCTTCTGTTCCTTCGTTATTATCTGTTTTAAGGAGGGTATTGTCTGATCCACTGACTGCAGAAATTTAGTATTCAATGGGATGTCTGATCATGCCATACTTTCTTGAAGCACCTCAGGTTTTATATCTATAAAACACGAAGGTAATTGCTGTGGACATCATGATAATGTCATGATCCAAAACAAGAAATGAATACATCCATGTGACTTAGCGTATTGATCTTTCGGGTGGTATCCAGTGCATTTGATCTAGTGAAGGTACTTGCTAATGGAAGGGAAGGGGAGGCAATTTCCATCGATTTCCTCATCACATGCAGCTCCCTGTGCTTCCCCCTTCCCACCCTACCATGCTGGTGTGGAAGGTCCTCCTTAATGCTCTGGAACAAATTTTGGGACAGCGCAGGTGGCTCTTTCAAGTGGTGTTAATTAGCACTAAGGATCAGGCAGGAATATTATAAAACAAATAGCTTTATTCAAACAAGATTCCTTTAATTTCCATCTCTCTCTCTCTCTCTCTCTCTCTCTCTCTCTCTCTCTATGCGTGTGCTGAAAGCACTTCCTGGAAGTGCTGTTCCCTTAACCCGCCATACCTTCCCTCTGTGGCATCAAGTTTCTCTTCCCTGACTGCTGTCCCAACCTTCTTAGTCCCACATACATTGATGGCTGCAGTCGGAAGGAGGAATCAATGAAAATTGCCTCCCCTTCTCTTATGCTAGACCAAGAGCTGTTAGTCAACATCATCCACCGACTGTGTGAAGACATCCCATGGCCTCATGCATTCTTCATTAACCACGGTGCCCACTATGGAATCCACATAGATGAACATATAGAGCTGCCTTACACTGAGGAGAACCACTGGCTCAGCTAACCCAGTACAGTACAGCTTTCCAATATCCCAAACAGGTAGTCTTTCCTTGTCCTGTTGCCTGAGAGTTCCTTAAATGGAGAAGCCAGGGACTGAACTTTCTGTTGGCAAGCAACCAAGGAAATGGGGGCAGTTGGCAGGCCCCCAGCTGGCTCCAGCCCACCGACTGGTGTGCCAGGCGACCTCCAGTCCTTGGTGCAGCATCTGCGACCTGAGCTTCAGAAGCTAGGGCACGCTACTCAGCAGAGTAAACGCTACGCAACAGAAGTGGCAGGTGAAGTTGTGTGAGCATATTTACAAGCAGTTTATTCAGCATACATCAGGACAAAAGGAAAACATGTCCAATCTCCTTCGTGTCCACAGCAAGACAGCAAAAGCAAAAGCTATACACAAACGGAAGTTCCCAGCAAGCTGTGCTGGAGTGTAAACAGACATGTGACACACAACAATCATGCCTGTTCCTTAAGGTGGAATGGAATATCTTAACATCTTCTGCATGTAATGCTGATGGTCTGCCCCAGAAGGAGTCTGAATTATTCTTGGCCACAACACTGTGCTGTCTCCATTGCGCATGCTTTTAGATTCCTCCCCACCCCCTACTTTTTAAGGCATCTTCCAGCCATGTTTCTGCCAAGCCAAAGAACATCCAGAGGTGTACCCAGGGTCCCTTGTGCCCTTGGCAAGGAGCTCTATCTACACACACACACACCCCTGGGCAAGAAAAGAAAATCACTTTACAGCAATAGCCACTTTAGAAATTACTACATTTTATGAGACCCAAGCACTCAAAGCCTCCAGAGTGAGAGCGAGGGGAGGAAGAGAGGGAGGGATCCACGCGTCTGTGTGGCACAGTGCGAGAAGAATGGGAAACTTCTCCCACATTTGATCTCGCCACAACAGTGGTGTTGTGTCATACACTCCATGGTCTGATTGGTGATTTCTGCCCCTCCCCCCGTCCTGTGCCTCTGATGGGTGCTGTTTCACCAATCCCTAGGTACGCCTCTGGGTACATAAAAAATATTTTAAAGTTATTGCTGTCTATTCTTGAAATTAATTGTTGAGAAACATGTCATGATAGCTTTAGTGCCAAGGACGAGGAACACAAAAGTCTCTGGACTAGCTTCCTGAAGTGCAGAAATGTTTTAGCTAAGTGATGCAACTGCGACACATACAATTACCTTATTTTTTTGTGCCTTTATGGCCTCATTAACCCTTTCCTCCCACCAATATTTTGAGTTTATTTGCTTCTTCCTCCTGCTCCACATAAAAGGAGTGCGGTCCATAACTCACAACTTTAGATAGTTACGGCTGAAATGCTATATACGCTTACCTGGGAATAAGTCTCATTGACAACTTAGTGGGGCTTCCTTTATATATAACCATATGACCAAATAAGGTATTTAGCAATAGAATCAGAGTTGGAAAGGACAAGGTTTCTCAAGTCCAACCCTCGCTCTTGTTTGCTCAGCTTTCTGAAGCATCCTAGGGCAACCACACCCAGATATTGCTATGGAATAATTGTTTAGCAGTCCAAGTCAGGCCACTGGTCCATTTAGCTCAGGGTTATTTTTCTATTTTAGCTCTAATTCGCCTTAAGTCCTATTCTGTGAGAAAGGTGGTGTGTGTGTGTGTGTGTGTGTGTGTGTGTGTATTATTAATAATAATAACAGTAATATTGTTGTTGACACTGATTGGCAGCAGCTCTCCCTGCTTTGAGACAAGGGTCTCTCCCAGATGTCCGATGCCAAGGATTGAAACTGAGTCCTTCTGCATACAGCTCAGGTGCTTGGCCACAGAGATTGGGCTCTGTAGACTGGAACTGTGGAAACTTTACTTTAGTTTAGGGATGTCAGTTTACACCAACCAAGAAGGTATCAAACATAAAATATCAAATGTAACAAGGGGAATGTTTCTTAGATCCTTTATAAACACTGCTCTTTTAAAAATTGCCCTGGATGTTTCTAACGGAGCAGTTTTCATTTTTTAGTGGAGTCATTAATATTTTTATCTTCCTTGTGGGGAACTGAGGCTGAGTCGCTGGTTTGCTACTGAACAGAAATTTGAACTTGTATCTCAGATGTTGATCAGCTGGACCACACCACTTTGTGTCATATAAACTACATTTTCAAGTTGCATGTGGCGCTGTGGGTTAAACCACAGAGTCTAGGGCTTGCCGATCAGAAGGTTGGCGGTTCGAATCCCCATGACGGGATGAGCTCCCGTTGCTCGGTCCCTGCTCCTGCCAACCTAGCAGTTTGAAAGCATGTCAAAGTGCAAGTAGATAAATAGGTACTGCTCCGGCGGGAAGGTAAACGGCGTTTCCGTGTGCTGCTCTGGTTTGCCAGAAGCAGCTTAGTCATGCTGGCCACATGACCCAGAAGCTGTACGCCGGCTCCCTCAGCCAGTAAAGTGAGATGCGTGCCGCAACCCCAGAGTCGGCCACGACTGGACCTAACGGTCAGGGGTCCCTTTACCTTTACCTTTATAAGCAAGCAGGCAAATTATTTCACAGCAATGAAAGTCACCAGCCTGTTGCTGCTGGTAGGGAGTTAATCACTGAAGCAGGAGATCCAAGATGGAAAGTTTGGTTAGAACTCTACAGAGCAAACTGCCAATGTTTCTGCAGCTGGAATGGAAGGGAGAGCAAACCATAGGCACTAAATATGTGGAGTCAAAAACAAGGTGGAAAGAGGCCCCAGCGCAGTGTGGAGCTGAGAAATGCCCATTGTTTCTTAGCTTGCCCATTTCCCTGTTTGTGTTCGGCCAGTGAGAGGGAAGTGAGGAATGAGGTTGTCCTAAATCTCCAGAGATCAGAGTTCTAACCTGAAGAATTATTGGATTGTCCTGTCCCGAAGACAGATCTTATGTATATTTTTATGAATATTGTCATTTAATTTTTCCTCTCCAAAAGCTCATGGGTATTATGCTTCCAGCAATTTTCTTTTCATTAATATAATGCCTCCATGCTGACAGCTTATAGAGGAACAAAAGACATTGAAATATGGGGCAATAGGCAAACACAATGAAAAGCTCTCTAAAATGGAATGAAAAAACTGTTTTGACTTTTTGCATTTTAGCCTCAAAGAGAGGTCTTTTATCGACTTTGGCTCAGCACCTTGGAGAGAAAGATGACATCTTTAAAAGGGCTTTCAAACCCTGAGGTTGACTGTGGATTTTTTCCCCCTTTCCCCAGACATTGTAAACATTTTTTTCTGTCTATGAGCAACACACATAATTGTGGGAACGTCCTATCATTTTATAAGAAATACCTTCTATCTATTTCAAATGTAAGAACTTTTTTTGCCCTGGAAGTTACGAATGAGGAATAAATGAGGAACACAAGAATGTCATTTTTTTTTCTATAAAAGGGTAAATTTCTTTGACAATAAGGTCACTCTAAAAGGTTTCTATTGTGTATGTGGTCGCAGGGGAGAAGAAAAATGATCAATTTCTGTTTCAGGTTTCTCCTTTAGGATTTTTCCAGGAGTTCTATGCTCTAAGTGAACCAAAAGGCTTTTTAGCAGGTGTGTGAAATCATGTGTGTGTGAGAGAGAGAGAGAGAAAGAGAGAGAGAGAGAGAGAGAGAGAGAGAGCAAGAGAGAGAAACAGCAGGAGTGTCCTGTCTATAGACGAATATGGAGCTGTCTGTCTCTGTGTGAACACTATGGAACATTTAATAAGTTGTGCAGACTTGCTTCAGACTTTAAATGAAGGAGCACAATCTGTAGATGTGTAAAAAGAGGGGGAAAGATGTGTTTCCCCTGCACTGTTCACAAATGAACATTCCCTCCAAAACCCAACCCCACTAGGGGTTGTGAGAATAGAAAATAGAGTGTGTCGAATTCAGTAATTTGTACATGGGGATGTGGGTGTATGAATGCCACGTCGGCTAGGTAGAATAGGGAAGTAATAGGTAGAATAGGGAAGTAATGAGTAATTCCATAAAAGGGCAGAGTTAGAATAGAGAGTGTAGATTGGCTATTGTATTAGTGCGGTGTCTAATGATGCTAGGTAGATTGTAAGCCAAGCCTCTAACGAGGGGCGGCAGCTATAGGGTATAAATGTTTGTGCTGGAGTATGCTCGGGGCTCTTCGCACCAATTCGGAGCGGAGGGCCCGCCTTTGCAAACGCGTACCAATAAAGAGGAAATCTAGATTCCTGACTTGGTGTCTCCTTGTCCAGTTGTTGAATCCACGTAAGTAATATATAACAGGGTGATGATAAAAACTGGCTTTGGCTTCACTCCAGATCAGTCTACAAAGTGGTGAGCCTTTTCCTGCCATGTGCCATTTGCGGCTGTGGGGGGGGGGGGGTCCCACATGGCCCACAATCCTGGAAAAGCTTTAACACTTGGTTTTGCTGAATGCATAATGAACATATGCAGATGAGGCAATGTGAAGGAAGAGGCATGTGGCAGTTGTTGGGAGAAAAGTAGTTGAGGATTTGAAGCTGCCTCACAGCCAGGATCCAGTAGAGGAGCAGACAAAACTATCAATTTTGCTTTCTCACAGTTTCTATTTTTAAGTTCCATTCTCCACAGTTCCATATCCAGGGGCCATCTTTAAAAAGAAGTTTGCTTATTTGGGAAGCCTGCACTCCACGTGCATCTGCAAGCAGCCTGTCAATTGTCTGGTGGTGCAGCAGCTCTGGGGAGGCAGAAGAAAGGGTCTCTGGCTTTCAGTCCAGCTTTTGCAGGATCCCATGGGATGACGCAAGATCTTCCAAGTGCCATGTAGGGCCCACAAGTTCCCACAGGATGATGCAGGATCTTGTGAGCATTCTAAGGCTTTTAAGCTCTCAACCTCCTGATTATTGGGGCCATTTTGTCCTGCATGTTTCCCTCCGCCAAAATCAAAGTGGGATATATCCTGCCTTTTCCCGGTTGGAGGTTGGAGGATGGATGGCGGCTAACAGATTGAGGTTGAATCCTGACAAGACAGAAGTACTGTTTTGGGGGGACAGGTGGCGGGCAGGTGTGGGGGATTCCCTGGTCCTGAATGGGGTAACTGTGTCCAGGGCAGCTGTTTACCAGCTGCATCTGGTATGCAGGCTGAGACCCTATCTGCCCACGGACTGTTTTGCCAGAGGGGTGCATAATCTGGTTATCTCCTGCTTGGACTACTGCAATGCACTCTATGTGGGGCTGCCTTTGAAGGTGACCCAGAAACTACAACTAATCCAGAATGCGGCAGCTAGACTGGTGACTGGGAGTGGCCACTGAGACCATATAATACTGGTCCTGAAAGACCTACATTGGCTCCCAGGTGATATCCGAGCACAATTCAAAGTGTTGGTGCTGACCTTTAAAGCCCTAAACGGCCTCGGTCCTGTATACCTGAAGTAGCGTCTCCACCCCCATCTTTCAGCCCGGACACTGAGATCCAGCTCCAAGGGTCTTCTGGCAGTTCCCTCATTGCGAGAAGTAAGGTTACAGGGAACCAGGCAGAGGGCCTTCTCGGTAGTGGCGCCCACCCTGTGGAACACCCTCCCTTCAGACGTGAAGGAAATAAGTAGCTATCCTATCTTTAAAAGACATCTGAAGGCAGCCCTGTTCAGGGAAGTTTTTAATATTTAACGCTGTATTGTTTTTAATACTTGATTGGGAGCCACCCAGAGTGGCTGGGGAAACTCACCCAGATGGGCGGGGTATAAATAATAAATTATTATTATTATTATTATTATTATTATTATTATTATTATTATTATTTCCCCTCTCTTCCCCTGTTTTGAGAGTAACTTGTGTGACTTTCTCTTCCTCAATTAAATTCCGAAAAAGTTAATACATGTAGGGAAGCCGAATCAGTTATAGAGTGAGCAAAGAGAAAGGAGGGACCAAGGCTCTGCTGAGAAAAGGCTCCTGTTCTTTTGGGGAGCTGGGAATTAACCCAATAAGGCACATCTCCAACCACAACAGAAGGCACAGAATTTCCATGTCACCAGATAACGAGGATTTGCCCCACCCCCACCCCCTGTACTCAGGGCACACTCTTGTGAAATGATCGGAGGGGTTCTGGAGACCTAAGCAGGCGTGTCCATGTTATGCCCTTGAAAGCTGCTTTCAAATATCTGGCCCCTTTTTATACCCCCTTATCTAGAAGATGAAGTCATCTTATCCATAACTAGAAAGGGATGGTGGGGGGAAAGCAGTTGTAAATTGGGGGGGGGGATCCAAAAGGGTGTGCAAAGAAAGTGGGATGTACATGAAATAATATATCAGTCCTGAATTCTCTCCTCTGCCATCTTTAAGGGAGACCAAATATTATTTTTAACCTCATTTGGATACTGATTCCGTTACTGTGTATAAAAGATCAATGTAAACGTAGAATATCAGCTGCTTCATATACATCCTTTGTAGAAGCAGGTGGTTTTGGACCTTGCCTGAAGCTATTGCTTTTGATCATTTAGGGGGCTACAGATGTACCCCAGGCAACTCACGTAAAACAGTTATTTGTAGTTATTTAAAAGTATACCTTTAAACATGCCTTTAATCTATGTGCAGCTATAACAGGCTCACAGTATGGAAATGCTTTAAAGAACCAGCATTTTTTTTTGGCAGCATTTTATATGACCAGGTTTTATGTTGCCTGGTGCCAATATAGATGCTCTGCTCTTACAAAGTGGCTGCCTCTAACACTGCTTGGCTTTGTAACTAATCATTTCACTATAGTAGTTGCAGTGTGCCCTCATGAATACCAAAGGAACACAACTTGAATTTGCAAAATGCAAAATTGTGAAGTTTTTCAAAATGAGTTTAAAATGCTGTGCATGTGAGATTGTGTCTGACACACATCCATGCACAGAATCATAGAACTTTAGAGTTGGAGGAGTCCCATATGGTCATCTAGTCCAACCTAAGGCATCCAGGACAGGCAACCATCCAACTTCACCTTAGAAACCTCCAGTGAACTTCCACCTTCTGGGGGATTGTTCAAACATCTCATTGGGCATGGATCACCTTTCCTCAGAGGCAACAGTCCTTCATTAAGGTTCCCCCTGCAGAACAGGTAATTCACATCAAGCAAAATCCTGATGCTGCAAAGCACAGGAAAATAGATTGAGATATATGGTGTGGAAGGACCACGGACAATGCTCATGCCACTGTTTATGATACTTCCCTCTACTAAAATCAATGATAGCCATGTTCAAATATATAAAAGGATGTCACATAGAGGAGGGAGAAATGTTGTTTTCTGCTGCTCCAGAGAAGCGGACACGGAGCAATGGTTCCAAACTACAAGAAAAAAGATTCCACCTAAACATTAGGAAGAACTTCCTGACAGTAAGAGCTGTTGGACAGTGGAATTTGCTGCCAAGGAGTGTGGTGGAGTCTCCTTCTTTGGAGGTCTTTAAGCAGAGGGTTGACAACCATATGTCGGGAGTGCTCTGATGGTGTTTCCTGCTTGGCAGGGGGTTGGACTCGATGGCCCTTGTGGTCTCTTCCAACTCTATGATTCTGTGATACTTACTTTGATCAAATCCAATTAACTCTGCTTCACTAGCAAGGTTGGCCCAAGACATTTTGCTGCCTGGAACAAAGAACAAGATGATCCCCTCCCATTCCTCATATAGAGGATGCCTGGAGCAGCAGCTAAATCCTGCTTCAGAGCTTGAGACAGGACAATATCCTCCACCGCACCTGAGGCCACCAGCGGGTCCAGGCAGACTGTGTGGTCACTCACAGCTGCGTCTTCCAACAGAGGGAAACAGGCAGGTTCTCTGGAGGAACAACTGTTGTTCCCTTATCATAGATCCTAGCATCTGCCACTCTACCAAATGTTCTTGAAACTAAGGCTGGACTTTCCAGGGTCAAAATAGGAACTTATCAGACCCAATGGTTACAAGTTAAAATCAAATGTTACCAAGTATCTGATAAGAATATGAGAGATGCACTGATAACGCCTCACATATCCTGATCAGATACTAGATATTGTTCAATTTTTCCAAGTTGTCTCTATCACTCTCCAGGGGGTGTGGGTAGCGCTGTCGTCTAAACCACCGAGCCTCTTGGGCTTGTGAATGGCAAGGTCGGCAGTTCAAATCTGTGTGACGGGGTGAACTCCTGTTGCTCTGTCCCAGCTCCTGTCAACCTAGCAGCTCATAAGCATTCCAGTTCGAGTAGATAAGTAGGTACTGCTGCGGCAGGAAGGTGTCCCATTGCGCCAGAAGCGTTTTTAGTCATGCTGGCCACATGACCCAGAAAACTATCTGTGGACAAATGCTGGCTCTCTCGGTCTGAAAGCGGAGATTAGCGCTGCACCCCTTAGTCAAATTCGACTGGACTTAACCGTCTGGGGTCCTTTACCTTTTTACATTTACCTTACCCATCCCTCTCCATCCAGTAAAGGTAAACAGTAGGTGCTAAATTCATGTTCAGATGTAAAAGAACATTTTATGAAATTTAGAACCATCAGTTCAAGTGCTTTTTTATGCATATCATTGCTTGATATGATTAGCAATAAATATGTAGCACAACCCCATTTTTATTAACACCTTTTATTGCTTCCAGAAGGATTGTGGCATTTTCTTATTTTAAAGTAGGCACAGAAAGGCAATTAGATACCAATTCCCATATTGACAAGCGTCTCTGTGCTTATGGTTTTTTTGATAGCACCTATCATAAAAATAGTAAAAGCACTTCTATTCTGCAGTGATGGTTTAGGATGCCAGGTGGTTCACATGTTAGAATGAAATGTATGTTATTTATAAGTGAGCACATGGCTCAGGAATAAAGAATCAAACAACATTTAGTAGATTACCTCCTTCTGCCTTATTATCATCATCTGCGCTTTCATTTTTTTTAAAAAAAAAAATCCATATCCTTAAACAATTTGCCATTAAAATATCACAGTTTGCTGTCAAATGTTGATCTAGTTGCAGCATTCCAAACTGCAATTGCAACACTCTGCTCTGCAAAATGAATGACACAGTTGCAGGAATTAAGGATCATGGGGGGGGGGAGGGGCAGTACAAGCTTGCCACATGGGCCCATTCCTACACACATGCCACAATCCTATACATGCAGTCTTATGGGTCATGGAAGGGGGAAATATTTTTTTAATTCTGAAATTACAATTTCTCCATTTCTTAATTACACCATGGCCCACAATAGAGCCTTCTAACACATTATCAAAATAATGGCCTGCATTAAGGCATCAGGCTATGTGGGGGGCAGTGTTTTAGCAAATGTGCACATGAACATAGATAATGAAAATGAAGAGAAAGACATAATGAACTGACAGAATCTAAAGTTCTGGCAAATGTGCATGTGCAACACTGGCTGCATTTGCACATAAAGCTAAGCTATAGTTTGTTTAAATCATGCTGTCTCACATATTGCTCTTGCCTCATGCTTGCGGGTGTCTGGTGTGTTGTGGCCAAACAACGCACAAGCAAGTCTGTTAGGTTTGGAAATAGATCCAAATCATAATTAACGGAAGGCATAGTTTGTAAGCCAGCAACAAATCATGGATTGACATTCTTTTATTTTATTTGTTTATTCCTAAATTTATATCCTGAACTTCATCCCAAAGAAGCTCAAGGCAGCAAACAAGTGACAAAACAATAAAAACATTTTTAAAACAATTCCAATATTGATGCAGACTGGGGAAGATCTCAACTTAAAATGCTTCTTGAACATACATTATGATGTGCTGGCAGAAAAGAAATCATGGTTAGTCTGTTGGGTTGATGTTCAGACATTCAAACAAACCTCATTTTGGCTAAGCAAGCCATGAATCAGCATTATAAGTGAATTAGGCCAATATTTATATTAAAACAACAAACTGAACAACAGAATGTCTATAATGCATTGGTTTCACTTTGGAAACAAAACCAGATAATCCAGAACCCCCAAATCTGAGGTGAAATGTAGATGGCAAAGAAGAAGTAAAGTACCGGTGAGGCATCTAATCATAGCCTGCATTTTTATTAAGGCTTGATCAGGGCCTGTATTTTAAAATGAGCTTAAAGATTTTCAAATGTTCATGCTAGGCAGAAGACCAGCTGCCTAAGAACCTTGGCAAGATGTTTATTCTCCTGGACAAGGGGGCCCCCTGATTTATAGCAGAAAACAATTCTCAAAGTCGTAAAAAGGGAATTACAGGCTGACAGCCAAGGTTACACTGACCCTACATATTACAGAAGATAAAAAAAGAGATAAACATAATTAAGAGTGGGTAAATAGTAAAATATGGGACGCAGGTGGCGCTGTGGGTTAAAGCCTCAGCGCCTAGGGCTTGCCGATCGAAAGGTCGGCGGTTCGAATCCCTGTGGCGGGGTGCGCTCCCGCTGCTCGGTCCCAGCGCCTGCCAACCTAGCAGTTCGAAAGCACCTCCGGGTGCAAGTAGATAAATAGGGACCGCTTACCAGCGGGAAGGTAAACGGCGTTTCCGTGTGCGGCTCTGGCACTGGCTCTGGCTCTGGCCAGAGCAGCGATGTCACGCTGGCCACGTGACCCGGAAGTGTCTCCGGACAGCGCTGGCCCCTGGCCTCTTAAGTGAGATGGGCGCACAACCCCAGAGTCTGTCAAGACTGGCCCGTACGGGCAGGGGTACCTTTACCTTTACCTTAAATAGTAAAATAAAACCATGTGCCTCCCATTAAACTTGAGCCATATTTTCCTAAGGTTGAAAGGTCAAGAGCAGTGAAAAAGGCAACTGGCTTGGCTGGAGAAGAGGTTTTCTTTCTATCTTATTTTGAGGCTGGAAACTGTTCCTTCCTTTTTTACTTTGAAAAGGTTTATTCTTCTAAAAAGCTATCTATGTTATGTATTAAATATATTGGCTTAAATGTAATTATGCAAAGGAATTAGAAGCTAAGAAATGTTAAATCCTTATGCTAGATTCTTATTTCATATAGTTGGAAGAGATCACAGGGGCCATCAGCCACCAGCCCAGCCCCCCTGCCAAGCAGGAAACATCATTAGAGCACACATATGGTTGTCAGGCCTTTGTTTAAAAGACCTCCAAGAGAAGGAGATCTTTCAATGATGATGTGAACTCAAGATCCTTGACATCTGTTTAAGATAAAAAATTAAGATTAAACCATTTGTTTTGGAGGGCAATAGGGCGAGGTGAGCTGGTAATTAAGGTTCCTTGTTGAGACACATGTAAGATATATTACTACTTATTTGTCATTTATAGATAGAAGAATATATATCTTTTTGTTTCCCATAAAAGGGCAAGAGGAAATGGGTGTATCTTTTGTGATTGGTTCTAGCAAACAGCCAATAGGAATTTCAACCAGGCTGATTGGACAGAGGCAGCCACAGGAGGAGCAAGGGGGCTGGATTAAGGAAATATAAGTGCTGGCCAGAATGGCAGGAGGCCAGGCCAGAGCTTGGTAACCATATACCACTGTGCCTCATATTTATTTGTCTGACAAATAAATTATTATTTTAATTTCTCTATTGCTGCGTTGAATATTTCATTCCAGCTAAGCGTTAACCACAAGCAGGGTGCTATACCGGTACCTCTAGATTTTTGTATCCTGGGTCTCAACAGTGGGTGGGGGAAGGGAGAAAGGATGGAGCCTCTCCATTTAGAGTCAATGGGACCTGAAAGTTTTAATGCTGGCATGATCATGCCCAAAGCTGAGGAACAACTAAGACAATAAATAGCCTTGAAGATAAATGTATTTGGTGATAATGTAGGAAACATTTCAATGCCCTACAAAATTATAATAATCTGCATCCAGCTGACACAGGCAGTAGTCTGAAATGCTGAGAAGAGAGAAGGTGAACATTGTATTTAAATGCAATGTTCCATTATTAGCCTTTTTCTTTTTTAAAAATATGCTTTTTATTAGTTTTACTTAACAAACAGACACAAGAAATTAACAAAAATATAAAATAAGAACAAAACATAAAAAATAAGAACATAAAAAACATCCATAAATCCATACATTATTACAAAAGAACTTATGCCACCATGTTCTTAATTCCCAATTCCTTATCTTCCCCAATAGACCTCCGTCTTCTTCAAAGAAAGGCATTATTAGCCTTTTTCAGTGGGGTCAGGGTCTATTGTAATTTCAGTTATAGCCCTTGCTTTTTTTGGTGTCATTTGACCAAAGGCACAAAGAGCTATAAAGCAAGCAAACTCAAACTGCTATCTGAAGAGCTTCCCCCTCCTAACCTATATCTCTTCTTTATTATTAACATGTATGTCACACTCTTACCAAATGAAATGCAATTCTCACTGGTAACATAAATACAATGATATCACATGTCCCATGTCCCCGGTGCATTTTATACAATTAGCACAACATTTTGAAGCATACCTGGTAGCTGTCAGAGCAGATCAAGTTTGTATAGCTGTTGGTGCCTGGATTTCAGAAATTGTTAATACTAGTCACTAGTGACCAATCCTTTCATGGCTGGGCCAGTCACCTATGCAGCCTCTGCAGAACTGTGTAATCTGTCACAGCAATACAAAACTTTACTACTTCAAGGAAGAGTTCTGCGTATCTAGACATGTGCTACGGCCATGTTTTATTCCAAGGGCAGTGGGGGGGGGGGGGGGAGAGAGAGATTTAGCAAAGGGGAGGGGTGTTTATTGAACTCTCCTGTAATAGAACATGACTGAAGTCTCCAGGTTAGTGCTGCATTAATAACACCGCAGAAGTAATCGACTGAATAAGCTTTATGAACAAGATAGGAGCAAACACAATAGATCTTGCATTTTAAAATATATCTTCTTTATGGAGACTGGCAGCCTGATCATTCAGATTCCGCTACTTGCAAAGAAGCATTTGTATTTAAACTGGTTAGCAAATTTACTCAAATTTGCAGATAGAACCATCCCAGCACTAATTTAAAATACTTGCTTCTATAAAGTATATAGTACATCTCAACAAGCTTAACCATCTTAGCCTTCGAGCTTAAATAGTAAAAAAGTTAAATTTCTGAAAAACATTTTCAAACGTGGCTCCTAATCCAGTTTTGACATTTTCCACAGCTGTATTGCTGTTATTGTTAATTTATATTATATAAAATCTACATGTGCTAGAATGTTCATAATTATTCTCTCCCACTTTCTGTGTTGCATTCACAGTGAAAGACATCCGTCTTTGCTTCCCTTAGCAAGATGCTTCCTTCACTGAGCCTGAAGCAGAATGTTGGTCGCAGTATGTCTCTTGCAGCAGCAGCAACTTGCAAGGCTGGGGCACGTAGGACCTTCAGTGGGGTCCTGAGTCTCCACCATTGTGGGGCAAGGACCAAGAACTCATTTTGACAGGCCCAGGGCTCTCTGGGCAGAGCAAGCACACAGATGGCACCCTTGTTTCATTGTGTATGCTTTAGCGATTGTAAAATTGTTTTTACATATGAGGAAACAACATGCAACCTAATGATGATATTAATATGAATGCTTACTAGGTTAATACAAAAGAAAGGTATTTATAATGCACATATGCATCCTGACTGATCAATATTTGCTTTACAAACTGACTTAAGCAGAAGTGGATCCAAAGATCACAGAGGAAACAGTATTATCAGACCAGCTATCAATTCTTCGATGTTTTGTAGGGTAACTGACCAGTAATAAGAGTAAATATTTGCACCAGTACAAAAAGATATCTATCAAGTCACCTTTTTATACATCACAGCAGCATGGTTTAATCAAGGCTCCCTCCACCTGGTGCCCTCCAGGTGTTTAGGACATGCTGACTGGGCACCAGTGTCTGGGCACTAGTGTCTAGCTTGGGGAAGGCTGCTTAAATCTGTGGTTTTGCTTTAATTTGATTTGATTTCAATGCCACTGATTGGATTTTGAGAAAGTTCTTTTGGGATATTTGTAAACAACAACACAGACTTTAAAAGAGTATTTCAGAACTCGCTCCAGATTTTCCTGAAGGAGGTTTTGTCCCCTTTATTTCAGAAATTATTTTAAAATTTTCTTTTTCAAAAGACCTTTGCTCCATCTTTGATGAAGCTGATTTTTCAAGAAGTTGATTTTTCAAGAAGACAGTCTTATCTCTTGAAGGACCACACACCTGTATATAGCATGTGCCTCCACAAGAGAAGGTGGAGGGAGGTGTAGTGAGCGGCTGGTGAACATCCTTTTCAGCGACAGCACTCTGGTGGTGGAATGCCTTCCCCAGAGATGCCTGCCCGCCTGGTGACTTCTTGTTGCCTTTTGGGTGTCAAGTGAGGACCATTTTTTGTTTTCTCAGTCCTTTTAAATTTGTACTAACTTTTAATTTTTTAATCCTAGTTGTTTTATTATCTAATACTTGAGTTTAAGACTGAGTTTTAAATTGTTGCTTTTTATTTTATTGTCACTGGATTTTTAATTTGTATTGTTTAATGTAGTGCCATGTGGTCCCAGCTCCTGCCCACCTAGCAGTTCGAAAGCACTCTTAAGTGCAAGTAGATAAATAGGGACCGCTTTATAGCGGGAAGGTAAACGGCGTTTCCGTGTGCTGCGCTGGTGCTGGCTCGCCAGCTGCAGCTTCGTCATGCCGGCCACGTGACCTGGAAGTGTCTCTGGACAGCGCCGGCTCATGGCCTCTAGAGCGAGATGAGCGCACAATCCTAGAGTCAGACACGACTGGCCCGTACGGGCAGGGGTACCTTTACCTTTACCTTTATGACTGGAAAAGTTTTTGTTGAAGGGTGATCTATAGCTGCTGTAAACAAACAAGCATCTAGTCTAGGGGGGAATTGAGAAATTGAGTCATTGAAATTATGTCTCACAAGTGGGCAATAAATTCACTTGTGAGTTTAGTGATAGCCCCCATCTCTCTGTTGACTGTCTTTCCCCGAGGTCCTTTCCCTTTGCAGAATGGACTCTGGAATGTTTTGAAGTTGTGAGGAATTCAAGGAGATCAGGATGTGAAGGATGTTGCCTATGTGTCTGGCACATTTTCACAGCTGCCTTTTTAATAGGCAGATCATACACCTGTAAGCTATCACATTCAAGCTGCTGAAGTAAGTTCATCACAATCACATCAGGTACATCTGAATTTTAAAACCTCTAAAAACCAAATCATTTTTTTAAAAAATGGAACCTACTTCCCCTTCTGAGTTTCAGACTGCCCACTACCTTTGTAGGAGCCAGAACTAAATGCTTTGGTCTCCTTGAAAAGTCCCCAAGGCAAAGTGTGAGCCAGGCAGTTCCTCAAGTCTTCTGACCAGCACAGCTGATTCAGGGCAGGAGGTCAGTGTCTTTCCCTCAGGGAAAACAAGGCACATGATTCCCTCTGGCCAGTCCTTCCAGTCCCAAATTCATTTGGATAAATGTGTTTTGCATCCAATGGAGGGAAAGCTACTGAGACAGCATGTGTGAGAGAGATGGAGCTGAGAAATGGCTGGTAGGAAAAGGCAATTTTCAGTGTTCGTGCTCATGTTAATGCCCATTGCTTCCTTTAACCTGTACTTCATGGCGTGAAAGTAATTTTTGTCTTTTTGCTTTATGGAGTCCATTTAAATATTTGAAGACCACGATCAACATTTTAATCCTCCTCCCTGGCTTAGCCATCTTCTGGTCTGAACATATCCACTTCAGTACCCAAATGATGTTTCACAAGCAATAAGTTACAATAAAAACAGAAGTGCAGAAAATCTGTTTTCTGAAAGAAAGAAGAAAGACATTTGGCTTATAGGAAATCCATTCAGATATGTGTTATTTAATTCCTCACAGGAATATTTATTGGTGTGGTTCAGGATAATAGACTATATACAGGAAAAGCAGGTATCTGTCCATGCTCAGAAATGCCTGAAGTTCTACAGGGGAGGAAGACAAAACTAGCAGATTCTATATAAAAATTCAAATAGGCTTTCAGTTTTACAACCTTGAAAAGCAATGCTTAGATGGAAAGGTAGTTCAAAAATGCCCAAGGGAGCAAACAGTTGCTTAATGAGGATGCACTGAACGGAATTAAAATACAGACTAATAAAGATAAATTCAAAAATGTGACGTTAGCAAGAGTCATTATTTCAATAGCATTTCTATCCACAGAAGTGTGTCTATTTGAAAAAGTGGGATGGGTCAGAATATTACTCTTGGTGTCCTAAGCCAGTCATCCAGTATAGTTAACCAGTCAGGTGAATGGTATTGCAAAACAAAGTAGAAATACTAGGTTTGACTCTGTCAGAGCTGTACATCAGCTAGAACAATGATGGAGGTGCAGCTACATTAAAGAAATAGAACCACTGGAAGCCACGACATTCCTAGCCTCTAAAAATATGCAGTTTTCCAGTTTTGGCTTGCATTCTGGCAGGAGATGTGACTATAAAACACAATCAATATACACCTGATATTTGTAAATGGCTATTTCGAAAATGACTACTAAACATGTGGATTATAGGTCAATAAAGAAATATTCAGAGCAATGACTCACACATTGATAGTGAAAACGAGCTGGAATACCATGGGCGAATCCTTGACTGTGTGTCAAAATCCAGTGTCTGAATGTGGCTGTATGTTTATTCTGCATCATTCCAAAGGCAACAGTCCAGTAAAATACTTGTATGCTTTATATAACAAAAACAAACAGGTCTTGTTGGGTTCTCAATGAAATGGTCACAAAAATACACAAATGGTCACAAAAAAACAAGCAGAACCTAGAGCCCTACTCTCAGCATCACTGTGATGCTGGATGTAAGGAGGAGTCAGTATTTATCCACTTTCTCAATTCAAAAATAACTCTTCACTGTGGAGTTGTCTGTCTTCTTAGGCCATCTCTCTTTGCCTGGTGGCAGATTTCAAGCAGTTTTTAATGTTATTCTTTGCCCCTCTCTAGCCCCTGCCCCTGCTTATTGCTTCTCCATCCTAGAAGTTGGTGGGAAATGTATGGGATTGCCTTTTAAGTCATCCACAGTCCTTTCCTTCACAGTGATACTCCAATGAGAGGCCTCCATAAGGAACCTTACGAAGTGGCTTGCTGCCACTGTAAGATTTTATTGTCTTCTCTGAATGGATCTTCACTGGCAAGCTTTCCTGTCCACAGAAGTCTTATTACATTTCTGCCTTGACATCATGAAATTTGAGCCTTCACCTCACATTAGCAGCAACACTTGTTATATAAGAAAGATGGTTGTAAGAACGAGTGGGAGGGAAAATGCCAGGAACAATTCTCTCTCTGGCAAAATGGTGCTCTCACATACTGATAACTGCCGTTAGTGCAGCAACATTCCGCATGTACAGCTCCAAGGCTTATTAGAATTCCAGTGAACAAGCTTCTACAATTATGATTTGATTTTAATTAGTTTAGATATTAGCAGAATGGGCCCCAGCAGCCTTTAAATGTCACTGAGTTTCCCAGAACGCCAAGGGTGTATCAGCTATCTTAACTTGCTTAGTCCAAAGGGCCTCAGGGAAACCAAGGAAAAGCCAAGGAATATCAAAGATTCCAGTATGCTGTGGTCACCCACACTAATCAGCACTGGGTCTGCTAGGCATCTCTTTGACTTACAATACCAGATCCTTTAAAAGAAATCTGTTTTAATAATTTCCTGAAATTACTCACTAAGGGCATATGTAACATTTAGCACATTGCTCCACATTCGGCAATGGGGCTCATCTATCAATCAAAATAGAATGCAATTTGCATGTCGCGTAATGTCCTCCATGGAGAGCTCTCTTGTTCTGTGGAGTCCTGCAGAAGACAGTGGTCCTGGCCACTTGAGCAACAATTAGCCAACTTTAAAAGTGCAACCAAAAAGCTATCCTAACTAAATGTGGTCTTCAGTTAAATGGAAAGAGTTATTATTATTACATATTCATCTATTCCCTGCCTTTCCCCAGAAGTGGCTCAGGGTGGCTTACAGATGAAAAACAAGAATTGCAAAAAACACACAGGTGTGTGAAAGTTATGACGTTTTGTTTTGTTTTGTTTTTGAAGTCAGGGGATATAAATGTTCTACTTTCCAAAGCTCTAAAGTGTTTGAATTGAGGGTTTTAAAGGGACTACAGTATATTGTTGAATTGGCTAAAAAATTCCATCAACTGAAGCAGTGTCCAAAACTCACTCAGCCTTAGATGTAAAGAATTGTTTTCAGGACCAGAACTTAGATAAACTATTGGTGGCAGGCAGCACCGTGGAAGAAGGCACTGCCTCTTCCCTTCTACATGTGAGGAAGGGCCTCACATAGGACGGTGCCTATTGCAAAGCATCAAAGTATTGTTATTCATATGCACATTTATTCACAACTTTGTCTGTTGTGTGACACACGTAATTGCCATGTCACTGAGGAGCAGTCGAGGAGCAGTCTAGCATCCAGTTATCGCAGTGGCCAACCAGATGTAGATGAAGCATGCAAGCAGGTGCAACAGCACCGTCCCCTACTATGGTTTGAAGCATACTGCCACTGACAGTGGAGGCAGACACATAGTGGAGGTGGACTACACACCATGATGCATGGTTTAAGCAGAGACCACAACTTTATTAGCTATGGTCTATCAGGGTCAGCATGGCACAGGGCAAGCATCAGACAGCCCATTTGCTCGCTGCTGTCTCACCCAGCTCACCTATTGAGTACACCAAGTGGAAGTTGCCAAGATTTTATATCCCAGCCAGTAGTGGTTAAGAGCGGTGGACTCGTAATCTGGGGAACCGGGTTCGCGTCTCCGCTCCTCCACATGCAGCTGCTGGGTGACCTTGGGCTAGTCACACTTCTTTGAAGTCTCTCAGCCCCACTCACCTCACAGAGTGTTTGTTGTGGGGCAGGAAGGGAAAGGAGAATGTTAGCCGCTTTGAGACGCCTTAAAGGGAGTGAAAGACGGGATATCAAATCCAAACTACTCCTCCTCCTCCTCCTCCTCCTCCTCTTCTTCTTCTTCTTCTTCTTCTTCTTCTTCTTCTTCTTCTTCTTCTTTTTCTTCTTCTTCTTCTTCTTCACTGTATCCTGGCTCCCACTAGTAGATACAACACTCAGACGCTTTTGCCAAAGGTTTTGTTCCAAAAGTTGCTATGATGCCCAGAAATATATCAGGTTGCAAGGTGTGCAGGCCTATAGTTAGATCAAAGCTCTAAGGCTCATGGCTAGACATAAGGTAAGATGTGACATGAGCTTCCCTTTTGAAGAGTGGTGTGGGCACATGGTTGGAGCCCCGAGACTCAGGACTGGGTAAGCTAGCAGGCACTTCTGCGCATGGGTTGGGTCTGCTTGTACTGGCACAGCCATCAATGTATCCTTGCAGATGGAGACAAAGATGCCGTGGTCAGCTCACTATCTGATCCAGCCTCAGCCCCCAGCCCGCCCCAAGACAGGAAGTACCTCTCTGAAGAGAGGCAGCACTGGAGTCAAGTCAAGTAGGGCTATCCCATGGTACAGTGGGGGAACTTTCTCCACGTCATAGGTATGCAATGTCATGTTGCACAGAGCGGAAACCCAGCTCCCTCAACTGCCACGACCTGCACAGAAGAGAGGAGGAGGGAAGCAGATAGAGAGAGACAAGGAAACAAGTACACTTGGACCCAGGGATATGCTACCTGTATCCCCCTGTCTGCCATACTGGCCCAAAACCTGATAAAACATGATACAGGTAATCAGGTGTGTTGGGTAAACTGTAGAGGATTCCTTTGTTGACACAAGGCAAAACCCCAATCCATTGTCATAAGTCTACTGGGGAGGAAAGGCTTTGTTTGACAGAAGTTAATGGGGACAAATCTGCTTGAATTAGCATCCACGTTTGTGCAATGATCAGACCCAAGATCTGGTAACAATACTTTGATTGTTGAAGTTATATGATCTGTGTGACACACACAGTGTAAAGTAGGTCTTCATCACAGCTTTCTTATGGTTCTCTTTTCAGTTAAGTTCATGCTTTTCTTATGTGAAGCTTATTTGATACAGAAAGTGAAGCCATGATAAGTTACTTTAAAGGCTTGATCATTGACAGTGCTTTATATTTAATTACAGCTTTGATTCTTGTTAGAAAATAGCTATAAGGCATTGTATTGTTTACAGTCACCTCTGTCTCATTAACAGCAGGAAAACTTTCACTGAGAGTCCCCCCCCCCAGCTAAACTGTTAAATGTTGCTGCTTCACATGGTTCCTAAAACCTTTTGGATTTTGTGACACCTGATAGCTAAAGTCTTTCTACCGTCAGTCACCAAGATGCTATCAAATGTAGTGCTGAAACTCAGGTGCTCATAATTTGATGTGCAGGAAAACTCCACCGTTTGTTGTGAACCTGGTATATTCCATTGCCATTTGCTCTTGTTAGTGGTTGTTTCACTCTCTTTTATACCATTCACTTCTTAGCATCCATCTGTCTTGAGAGATGATGGAGTGCACCTCCGGGGATGAAGTCAAACCACTGTGATTGCAGCACCAAAGTGACTTCCCTGGAGCAGAAGCCTGGGCAGTGTGTATGGAGTTCCTGGGATGCTCAGCCTCAATGAGGTGGTCCAAAGGAAAGCAGTGCAATATGTTTGGCACCAGCTTGAGTGCAGGAGTTGCCAGAAGGAGGCGTATAAAGCACTATCCAACTGCCATAGAGACTCTACTCTGGATTTGTGTAGAGGAGGCTTCCTCAAACTCGGCCCTCCAGATGTTTTTGGCCTACAACTCCCATGATCCCTAGCTAGCAGGACCAGTGGTCAGGGATGGTGGGAATTGTACTCTCAAAACATCTGGAGGGCCAAGTTTGAGGAAGCCTGGTGTAGGGTTTACTCCTGAGCCTTTTCCTTTCCCGAAGATATCTTGCAAGGCAGCAGGAGTTTCGGATCATAATTTTCCTTCTCTTAGATGGGCTACCATGTCAGGTTGATGAGCCTCATGTGCCCCTCACTTCCCTCTACAGCACATGCAAAAACCACCTTCCTGACCATTGGATCCACTATTGGTCACATCCACTCAATCCTCTGGAGCCTGTCTTCACATGCTGGGCAAATCTCTAACTCATCAAGGATTTGAGA
This sequence comes from Podarcis cretensis, assembly GCF_951804945.1. Taxonomy (NCBI): domain Eukaryota; kingdom Metazoa; phylum Chordata; class Lepidosauria; order Squamata; family Lacertidae; genus Podarcis; species Podarcis cretensis. The sequence continues at coordinate 122,505,042 of NC_137172.1, read as the reverse complement.
TAAATCAGCTTCCCTCCTGGTAGGTATAAGTTACCCATGACTCACTACCATAAAGCAGCAGGCTCAGCATCCTGGTAGACCTTCATCTTGGTATTGGTCATTAGCATCACATTCTCCCAGACCGTTTTGGAGAGGCAAGCCATTGCTGTAGCTTATTTTTCTGCAGTTGGGACACATCTGTTAAAAATGTGTCATTCTGTTTTGACCTGACTCTGCTAATTCTTTGTAGAAAAGATATATATGGGGGTTTAAATTAAGTTGACAATTTCTTTGAAAATTATTTTAGTGCTTGTAGTTTGCTCCTAGTTCTTGTCATCAAATATTAAAAAATTAATCTTCTTAATCTTGTCTACTCCAAATTTCTCCCTCGAGACATGAGCAAGAAATAGTATTAGTGAGAAGAAAAGAGTTTAAAAACAAAAAACAAAAAACCTGTTTCCACCTTTAATGCAGCTACCATTCATTGCAGTGCTCACCCGCCTCTAATTAAGGATAATTCCAGCATTTTAGAGATCAAAGTCGTGAAGGCTGGTTAATCAGTTTTAAAAGTTCTGATTTGTACCTTGCTTAACTCCACCACCATGTGGGGTTGAACTTAACACTTAGAGATCTTACTAATGTTAGCCGTAGAGAACACAAATTATCTCTATACTTATCAAGACATTACCCATTTAAACGGGTAACATTAAGCTTTTAGCTCCAATTTTCATTAAAACAGTACATGACCTGGTTACACATTTATACATTGGGGGAGGAGAGCTAAATTACTGCAAAATTCCACCAAATACCGTAAAGTGAGCTCTGGGGCTAGAAGGGTAGGGTGTTCCCAGAAAATGTGTTTCCTCTGAAATACTCGTGAATCATTCACACACTTTTTACAAAGCATCTACATGACATCATCAGGATACAGTCCATGTACCATGTTTTTCTCATGCTGCTTCTATTTCTCATCACCCTGAGGAAAGAGGGAGTAGCAACACAATCACCACACTTCCACTTTTTAAAAAAGAGATGTGTTTTAAGTTGTGCTGTGGCATCTGTGGGAGTGGGGAGGGAGAGGTAGAGCTGTATCACTCTATCAGCAGAAGTGTAGGTAGACCTAGAGTGTCAGCTTCAGGGTCCCTTTTGGAGAACTGTTCACAGTACATTGACTCGTTTTTACATCCCTTCACGAAAGAAACTCCTTCTTACATTAGGGATATTAAACATATTATAACCCTCATCAAAAATTTGAACGTCACTCAACTCGGTATAATTGCAACATGGGATGTTTCGTCTTTATATACTAACTCACCTTTGGATATAGTTAAATCACAAATTCAAGAACTGCTGGTTGATCATAGCCAATCATCTCCACCAGTGCATTTTTTAATGGAGATTTTAGATTTGGTTCTATCTAACAATTTTTTCAGGTTTGGTTTGAAGTATTTCATTCAGAAACAAGTTGTAGCCATGGGCTCCAAATGTGCTCCTAGTGTAGCCAATATTTTTATGAGGAATTTTGATTTAGAACACATTGTTCATAACAATATAGTGAGTACATTTTGTTTTACGGTTGATACATAGATGATCTGATAATTCTATTTTCTGAGGATATTTTTGAATTGTTTACCCATTGGATAAATAGTTTAAGTCCATATTTGACCTTTGAAGGAACATCGAGTTCACACTCCTTACCTTTTTTAGACCTAGAAATTTATGTGGATCAATCTAGAATTAACGTTCATCCTTATAAGAAAAGTACAGATAGAAACTCTTTGTGGCATTATAGTTCAATTCATCCCAAACACCTCTGTGACAATCTTCCTCTAGGTCAGTTCCTAAGATTAAAATGAAATTCATCAGACCCACAGGACTTTAAAGCCCATTCAAAAATATTTTGTGCATCTTTGTTAAAACAAGGCTACCCAAATTCTGTAATAACAACTGCCATTCAAAAAACACAACTGAGAGAGAGGTTGACCTTTCTTACATCCTGTTCACATGTCAACACAAGATCCATGTGTATTTACGCCTCCCTAGAAAATAACCGTATGACTTTTGAAATTGAGAAAATTATCAGGTGACATTGGCATATTCTTAAGGACATCCCTGGATGTGATATGATTCCCCTTTTTGCCAAACGTCGCACAAAATCATTAAAAGATATATTGGTGCACACGGATTTAAAACCTACACCCACACAACGTACTTTATCTAATCCTCCACATGGTTTTTTTAGATGTGGATCATTGAATCATAGAATCATAGAGTTGGAAGAGACCACAAGGGCCATCGAGTCCAACCCCCGGCCAAGCAGGAAACACCATCAGAGCACTCCTGACATATGGTTGTCAAGCCTCTGCTTAAAGACCTCCAAAGAAGGAGACTCCACCACACTCCTTGGCAGCAATGTGGTCATTGTACCTCCTGTAAATACACACTGCAGGTAAAAGAATTAACCAACAAAGAAGGTTTTAAATTTGTTTTACAGGCATTTGCTACATGTGCTACTCCACGTGTAATTTACGTGATTAGATGTTCCTGTGGATTGTTATATGTAGGTCACATTCTTAGACCTATTAAAGCACTGAACAAGGATGTTGTATTTTAATCTTGTTTTTTAAGTTGTATTTCAATCAACTTGTTTTTATTATTGGTTGTTAGCCACCCTGAGCCCGGTCTTGGCTGGGGAGGGCGGGGTATAAATAAAATTTATTGTTATTATTAAGGATTAGGAACAATGTAATAGATGCTCCTTTAGTACAACATTTTATTCAAGCGTCTCATTTGGATGAAGACATGACATTTTTCATAATCTGGGTATATCTTGGTCCTGTAGAACGGACTAAAAAAATTCTTATGCAGAAAGAAACTAGATTTATTTTTCTACTTGACTCCTTGCATCCCTCAGGTTTGAATACTGAAATTGATTATAGTTGCTTTTTATGAGTTATTACTAATGTTTGTATGCATAACACCTATGCATGGATAAAGTTTGTTTTACATCTGTTGTGTTAAAGGGGGTCACTTTAAGAAGGAAACCTTGCAACTGTAGATTGCCATCACCGGTAAATAAAATCAATACTGTGCCTGTCTATATAACCTTATATTGTAACAGTTGTTGTTCACTGCAGAAACCACCATGTCATATTTTCCATTATCTTGATATACTACATACGGTATGTACACCTATGGTACAATTGTTTATATTATTCTTATTTGTTAAAATATGTTGAAATACAATATTATACTTATTTATATTATTTAGAACATGTACAACTGATGAAGACCAGGAGGGCGAAACAAGGCATTATTCCAGAAATTCTTGTCAAGATTCTGTGGAACTGTAGTAAGCTCCCATTTGGATTTTAGGAACATACAAAGACATACATGGAACAGAAACTAGCAGATATTTGGACTCTATGAATGAACTGATCTATTGGGACTTCTGTTTACATTGTTGTACTTTATGTATTGATTATGTTAAAGAGAAATATTTGATACTGTGATAAAAATACAGAAGAGAATTGTTTATGTGAATGCACAGCCGGTTACGTTTTGTGTGTTTGTATTTTATGTAACTCTAGGTTTGATGTTTGAGGGATGCGGGTGGCGCTGTGGGTTAAACCACAGAGCCTAGGACTTGCCAATCAGAAGGTTGGCAGTTCGAATCCCCGCGACAGGGTGAGCTCCCATTCCTCGGTCCCTGCTCCTGCCAACCTAGCTGTTCGAAAGCACGTCAAAGTGCAAGTAGATAAATAGGTACTGCTACAGCGGGAAGGTAAACGGTGTTTCTGTGCGCTGCTCTGGTTCGCCAGACGCGGCTTAGTCATGCTGGCCACATGACCCGGAAGCTGTACGCCGGCTCCCTTGGCCAATAAAGCGAGATGAGCGCCGCAACCCCAGAGTCGGTCACGACTGGACCTAATGGTCAGGGGTCCCTTTACCTTTACCTTTACCTTTAGGTTTGGTGTTGTTTCGAGTTGAGATTCCTGCATTGCAGGGAGCTGGACTAGATGACCCTCAAAGTCCATTCTAACTCTATGATTCTATGCTTCCACCTCTCTGCCTTCCTACCTGAGATTAACTTTACCATTTCTTTTCCAGTTACATCACTGCAAGACATTTGCAGAAAGCAACAATCCAGCTAGGCTGGGAACATGGAGTTGAACAGAGAGTGGGTTCATTCAGCCTCCATAATTCACATGTCCAGTTCTGAAAAGAGTTGAGATACAAACCTTATAGCTGGCTACCATGGACCGCAGTTTGGAGAGTCAAGGGAGCTATTGTTTCAGAACTAGCCTGGCTCAGACTGAGAGCTTATATAAGAGTGGAGACTCTGTCCCTTCCTGGCTCTCAGCCTTTCCCTGATTCCATTAGGTGAGCACACAAACTTCTCCTCTCAAGTAATATCATATTAAAGGTAGCCTCATGTGGCTGGTCAGTAGTTCATTGGAAAAAGGATGTCCCTTGTTGGAGGGTAATTATCTATTGAGATTTTTTTTTTTTAATGAAGTGACTCCAAGTGTTAATTTCTTACTAAAGATGTCACCCCACCTGGTACACTTATGTTGTCAAAACTCTTTGCTCAAACTTCTTTTCTAGTTCCATTTTCATCACCCTACTGTAAAGTATGAACAGGTTCCTTCCCCCTCCTTTTTTTCTTTATAGTGAAAGTTTTAGGAAGTTTATATAAATTAATAAAATCCTGGGCTCTATGAAGCCAATCTAGCTTTGAACATGCTTTTATTGATCTTTCAGGTAAATCTACTGTGAAAGTTATGAGCCAAGCCCAGCACACTGACTTCAAAAAGAATTGGAGGTACCTGTAGAGAGTTACGCTGGCAGACAAGCTTTCACTAAAGCCGGCAGAGCAGAGGTGAGAATAAGAAAAAAAAAGTTTAATTAACATTTCACATGTACTGCAGGTTGAGTGATTTAAGATAGCTTAAACTATCCCTATTGTACACACAGAAGGATGTCTTTTTTTCTGGGATAGAGAAACTAACCCTTAATGGCTGGTTGTATTTTCTGCGCATTGAAAAAAACAACCAAACAACTAACTAAAAACGCTAGTGATTCAGCAACTGTAATAAGTTACAACTCAGACATTACAAAACAGAAGAAATGTTTTCAGTTTAAGAATGAGTGCTAGGGGCTCGTGCATGCTAAATGCTTACATTGGCTTTATACTTGCTTAATTGTCATGGTTTCTACAGGGAATCCTGGGAATTACAGTTAACAGCCATGACACAGGTTGACAACTTTCTGTTCTTGATTCCCAGTCCCCTCCCATCACAGATCTACAGTTTCAGGATTCTTTGGCAAGAGCAAGTAATTATTAATGCAGTTTAAGTCTGATAGGGTAGAGTCCTTCAGAATGTACCACTATACCACGGTTTCCTACACTGAAGCTGTTCAAGGCAGTTCACAAGTACAAAGCATAAAACACATAAAGAGCAACAATAAATGCACAAAAAGCAGCAGTGAAAACACATCACAAAAGTCAAATTTAGAAAACGCCAGTAAGTGTAAAGTAATCGCAGGTTACCAGATTTTTTTCAAAGAATCCGGGGACACTTTATTTTTTTTTTGAAAAGAGAAAAAAAAAGGTATTAAAAAAAAGTTACTTAAGAAGTAATATCTTCTCTTCTGTGGTCTCCTCTGTCGCGTGGCCTTCCTCTGGGCTCCAGCCTGCTCTCTTGGAGCGCTAGCCGCATGGAGTAGGCTTGGGTCGGGCCTGGGCTCAGACACGTGTCCTTGCCCTCCCAGTGCTCTCCTACCTTTCCTCAACAGCAGCAGCGGCGGCAGCGCAGCAAGATTGGGGCTCCCCTCTTTTTCTCTCCTTCCTCTTTCTCTTCCTTCTCCTTCTCCTCTCCTACTTCTCCCTGCATTAGCTCCGGGGTTTTCCTGGCCCCGGAGCACCACTGGGCAGTCAGCCTGGTGGCCGGGTGCTCTCTCTCCCAGCTTGATTTGGGTCACGGGGGATCAGTGGTTCTCTCAGTTGACACGCCAGGTGTCCCCAGTTCCCCCTAGGCTGTGGCGCCCGCCATTTTGCCTCGCCGGAAGCCCCCATTTGATGTGTCTTGTGCCGTTGAACCAATCACGCAACATTCACTCCCTACTAATAAATCTTCAACACTTAAAATATAAATCTGGGGACATTAAATGAAATCCGGGGACATTCCAGGGACAGATTTTGTACGGGGACAGATTTATAAATCCCGGGACTGTCCCCGGGAAAATGAACTGTGAGGAAACCAGGCATATTTCCCTCAAGAAGCCACAACTAAGAAGGACCCCCCCCCCCAGGTGGCAAGGCAACACAGAGGAGGGCCTCTGCAATAGAGTGGCATTTCCAGACAGGATAGTACAGGAGGAGGTGATTTTGATGGTATCCTGGCCCCAGGCTGCTCAGGGTTTCAAAGGTCAATGGCAACCCCCTGAATTCAACCTGGATACATCTACAGCACAGTTTGGAAAGGACCAAGGTAATAGGCTTTTGTCTTCTGATTTCTTCCAGAAATCTGGAACTGTAAGTTATTGCTTGATCCATTTACAAGGCTGAGGCCCAGGTAAAGCTCAGTGGTGGTAAATGCTAAAATCATTGTGCTGAGAAGTATCTGAGCAGGGGATAGGCAGAAAAAATTATCACAGCAATCCAAACTTGAATTGAAAATTTCTGAAATGAATATGAAATAAGGCTATACAATCTTATACACACTTAACCTGAGAGTAAGTCTCACTGATCTAAGTGAGTCTTACTTCTAAATGCACAGGATTGCACTGTGCAATCAGTAACTAATTTCATAATTAATAATTAATAATAATTCATTTCAGCTGTGACATCAAATCTGAGGTTCAATTTTTCAGTGAAAGTGTATCTCAAAATCTGGTATTTAAAAACTATAGACTTTTTGACATGTCTTGATTATTTGTGGCACTCACCAAATGTAAAATCACATGGAGTTGCTGTTCTGCTTCTGAGAAATTGCAAGCGTTTTCAGATAACCCGCTCAATGTATCAATTGAAACAAGTCGGAACTTTTGGGGTTTTACTAACTCTCCCAACCACGCAGGAAAGAAAAGCATCCAATTAATTAATTGATGTGTGCCCTATACATAGGCCTGGTGGGGAGGAGGGAGCACAAGCACCCCCAACTAATGTTGTAGCTTGCTAACATTTTGAACGAAATGCCATTCTTGTACTGGGAACCCCTCCCATTCACCTGTCACTCACTGGAATTTTCCAGACTGTTGGAAGCAGTTGTATGAAAAGCTCCAGGCCAGCCCAACTGCATTCCGTGAAGGATCAAGCTGGATGGCTCTCCCTGTAATCAGCAGACATGTTGGCATAGGCCAGATGCCAACCAAATAACCTCAAGAACTGGCCCCACCTTGTCTTTGCTTGAAAAGGGGTTAATTTACAGCCAGTGTTGTCTGGCGCAGCAGTAGCATCTCACACTCTTTTTGTTCCCAACCAATCCCACCTATAAGGTTCAAACCTGGCTTTGATTTTGTCTAAATCCTTCTGAGGTTGTGCTTCCCTTGGATTGTGGGGAGATAGATCTGTTTCTTGGAAAATCACAGCACCTGGCCAAGGAAACCAGACCTGCCATGCTTCCCTGTTGAAGCTTAGACCCCTGGAGAAAAAGTCCAAATGATAAAGTCTGCTAAGACTCGGTAGGTAAGTCAAGGGTGGAGGCGAGGGTTAGACAATGACAAATGTCAAGTGTGGCTGGTGCAGAGGAACTTCAGGCAGCCGTGTGGGCAGGCACAAGAAACATGGTACTAAAGAAGTAGATAATACAGAATGATTTGAAAGTGGAGAACAAAGCAGCATGACCAATAGGTACCAATGTATACCCTACTCCTGAGCAACAGGAAGGAACTTTGCCTAGAGCCTTAGTCATCAAATTCCTTTCCCCCTGGGTAGATAATTATTTTGAATTAAATGAGCTATCCTAAGGTCTTTCTTTCTCAGCCAAAGCAAGCCTTAATTATATTCCTGGTAGGAATCCAGGCTGATAAAAATAAAGCAATCATAGCCTACTGAAAGCTGCTTCCTCCTCCTCACCGTTCATTGCCTCCCTGACCGAATAGGCTTTCCCCACACATCTCATGGAAATTCAAGAAATAGTTGCTCCTAGTCCTGACTTGCAACCCATCGTTCCTGCTCCTGGTTTTGCCTGAACACACCCAACCCACTCATAGGCTTTGTCATTCTTGTAAATGCTCTCTTGAGCCGAAGAAAGTACAAAACCTCATTGAGAAAGGTTGCTATTCTTATCAAAACCCCTGGCTTCTCTTAAATATTTCACTTGTGGAGGTACAAGGCACTTCCAAAGCTGCTTCAAATTTTGACAGATATATCCAAGCTTTCCTTAAAAGGCTATGGGCTCTTCCCTTGAGCAGGACCCTCCACTTCAAGGTTTTTTAGTTTTATTTTATTTATTTTCTTTAATGGTAGTGGTTCTGTCTTGCCCTGTGCTAGAATATTGACCCCACATTACAGATCTGGGCCTATAAATTAGGTTCCTCAAAGTTGCTGACCTCCCTTTTATTTTATTGTCCAAACCATTGTAAGAAAAGCAGATGTATTTCAAGGGAGTCCTTTCTGGTAATGTTTGGTAGAACAGCAGTGAGAAGCTGTTAAGTGGAGATTAGCGCCATACCATATCAGCTTTAAATGCTTTTGTATTTAGGAGACTTCGGGATGCTTTTTGTTTCCTGAATGCTCCTCTGTGAGCTGAATATTGCCCTGTACCTCTGCCTACATAACACACACACAAAACCACAAAGTACAGAAGTGACAGCTCAGCACTATCTTCTATTCTCAGTGTACAGGGAAGGGAGGCTTTCATATTCCTTTCAAATCACTGTTTACCAGCATCTCAGGCAATGATCCCAAAATGTAGCATCTGCTTTAGAACTTTTTAATTTCATATTTGGCTCTTGCCCAGTTCTGCCTAGCTGTGTCTGGCTCATGTCTGAGTTTATTACATAGAATGTCAATAACCTATATCACATCCTATTTCATTTCAGTTACTGTAATAGTTATCATGCTACGCTAGAAATGCTGATCACGGTGACAGGCAGTGTAGTGTGTGAAGCGAGGGCTTCTAGATTCCAGGGAGGGGTGGGGGTGCATGGCACGGGGGGGGGGGGGGAGAGATGTGATCCTACCAGGGCCTGTGCCAGAGAAAGCTGGTTGAGATGGTGGGTTTTACACTGTTCTCTGCAACTCATTAATGTTTTCCCCATATAAATGAGGGACAACCATTCACTCAAGGGACGGAGTGAAGAGGCCTACTTGGGAACATCTTTAGTGTATGAGCTATCTCCTGCCCCTGGTGTTTTACTGATTTTTAGGTTGTATTTTGGGTTGAATGTTCTGATGACACATTGTTTGTTTCTTAGACTCTACACTGCTTAGAGGTTTATTAGGTTTATGAACTATTATGAGCATAAATGCTTTTAATTAAATATGCAACTGTCAGGCTTGCTTCTTCCCAACTCTGCCCCACATTGCCTGCCACTTGTTTTTCAATGGAACTCAATAGGAGCATTGAGAAGTGTTTAGCCCTGCATACTTTTTATGGGCAGGTCCAAAATGGATAACACTTCCTCAGGCTGCCCACAGCTGTGTCCCATTCAGCTGTACTCTCCACACCCAGTTCCAGGTACAGCAGGTTTGTTGAGTTTCCCAGCAGGTCCAGAGGATGGGGGGAAAGCCATCCCTCCACTCACAGCTCTTTTGTTACCCTCTGACCTCTCCTCCTCCTCCAACCAGTGCAGAATGCTGCTGTCTGGGTATTGGTTGGGTAAGCAACCAGAGATATGATGGTCACCAATACTGTACCATTTGCACTGGTTGTTGTGTGATTCTGGGTCAGTTGGGTGCTGTTTTGACCTTTCAACACTTCAGCCCTCTTCAGGGGTTCACTTCAGAAGACTGCCCTTCAACTCATGGGGAGCTGTAAAGACAGGTAAAGGTGATGCACTGAAGGGCTGGGGTGTCAGTGTGCCCACCTACTTTCCCTGTGTGGTTGCAATCATGCAAGAGAATGAATACCAGAATAGAACTCTTAGGGATCATCTTAGCTGAAGCATTCCATGCACCTGCCTGGGTAGTTTCTGCCTCTGAGGCCCTGCACATATACCTGCCTTTATCATTGATTTAGTTGGTGGGTGTGAGAGACAAAGTGTGGTAGCCAGATTATGGAACTCCTTCCCCATGGAAGCGCAGATGGCTTGAACTCTGCCAAGTGTTTATTTTGGGCTGATTGTATTTATTTATTTTGAAGTGTTGGTTTTGGGCAGATTGTCATGGCCCCCATATATAACATTTCAACACATGAGGGAAACATCTGACTAGGGCCTAGTCCTTAGTTTTTTGTAGATGGGGGCATGTTTCTTTGTCTTGCTTTTAATGGTTATTCATTAAAATAGCTTCATTTGGGTGTAATATTTAATAAACAACCACTTGTTCATCAAACAGGCAGATTTAGGACAGTGTGAACACTGCTGCTGCACTGGACACTGAGCCTAGGAGGCGCCACAACTATGACGTAGTGAATTGAGCAGAACGGAAGGTGAGATGTGGGTAGGTGCCCTTGCACAGAGCGCTGCTGAAAATGGAAAGACCAAAGTCGACCCTTGCAACAAAGTATTTGATTGCCCATATAATCAGTGCTCATTAGACCATTCTGGGTGGGTTATAAACCTAAGTACAAACTATCTTACCTACATACATATCTGTAGAAATAGCAGTAGTATTGACCATATATTTACCACAGCTTTCCTATGAAATGTTAAGTTCACACTGGTGAAATGTAACTTGTACTGAAAACTGATGTGCAAACTCTAATGAAGAGAAGTGTAATGCAAGCATTGGACTCTTCACTCTTACTGAAAACTTCACCAGTCAGGTATATCAATATAAAAAAAGAAAAATAGTTGGGGGAAAATATCATCTGTGCAATCCTCAGTTTACAGAGCATGCCTTTCAAAGTTTCCATGAGCAGCAATGGTTGCTTTTGCTCTGTGGCAGAAGACAAGAGACTGTCTGAAAGTCCCTGAAGCAGCTGGAAAGCTATGGAAAGTGAATCCCAGGTAGACTCAAAGGCCCTGGGAAGGCATCCTAGGAAACTCTTTGTTTAGTAACAAGCCCTCTGCTAATGTTGATAAAATTTCATAGATTTTCTTGGCACAACACTGGCCAGTTGGGTGATCATAAGTAATGGGCATTTCCGTGTTAAGAGAAAGAAAAATATTTCAGTCCCGGATGACATCCCAAGTGCCTGGCATGCAATGAGTCATAATAAAAATGTTCAACTGGATTAATGACCTATTCAGTCACTTCTTGAAGATGCCCTCAAAAACACAAAGTCATAAGCCCTGTTGGATCAGGCAAAAGCCCATCTAGTCCAGCATCGTTCTCTCACAGTGGCTAACCAGATGCTTGTAAGAAGCCCTCGAGCAGAAGAAGAAGAAGAAGAAGAAGAAGAGTTTGGATTTGATATCCCGCCTTTCACTCCCTTTAAGGAGTTTCACAGCGGCTAACATTCTCCTTTCCCTTCCTCCCCCACAACAAACACTCTGTGAGGTGAGTGGGGCTGAGAGACTTCAAAGAAGTGTGACTGGCCCAAGGTCACCCAGCAGCTGCATGTGGAGGAGCGGAGACGCGAACCTAGTTCACCAGATTACGAGTCCACCGCTCTTAACCACTACACCATGCTGGCAGGACCTGGATGCAATAGTACTGCCCCCACCTCTGCTTCCCAGCAGCTGGGATTCAGTAGGACTGAGCATGTGGTCCAGACAAATCCTAGATCCTGAATTGAATTGTGCTGATTTTGGTAACTCCAGAATTTCTCCGGAACAATTGAGGCACCCCCAGATTGTGCTGGGTTAAATCAGGCCCACCTGTAACAATCCCAGGCTGTCAAAAGTGTTCAGATTTTTATCTATCCGAGCTGCTCCAGCAGTGGTACTATGATTGTATGCACCATGTGAGTATCTGAGTGAGCGTGAGACAGGAAGTCTGAGTATTGTTGGAAGTTAGTTTCACTTCTGTATGTGTCACAGTTTTCTGTATTGGTGTTCAAAGAGCACAGACATGATGATGGAGTCGTTGTATATAGGCTGTAAATAAAGTAGTTTTAGAACTACGATTGAGTCTTTCTTCTGCTATGATATACCAGAAGATTAGCGTGCTCTTTTCAGGAGAGAAGGGTCGCTTATCACCAGTCTCTCTGGACTGAGGGAGATTTACAGCCAGGGCGGACCACTGGAGATGCGCTCCGAAGACTTGGGAAGTTGGTAGCCTTCCCGGAGCGTGTTTCCAACAAAAAGGGGGTGCAGTCAGACATCAACCTATGCTCCCTCCAACATTCCTCAGCTTCTTACTCCCCCCTCCAACTGACCCTGCTCAACCCCCCATCTCTGTCTTCTCCCCGCCTCCCACTGAGCATTTCCTAGCAGAAGAAGGGTAAGTAAGTGCCACCACCATCACACCAAGATGAAACAGCACACGAGCCCTGCACCATCCTGAGAAAAACCCCTCAACCCCAGACTTACATTATCTCATTCTTTGGTAGATTTACAATAAGAAAAACACAAACCAATAAATAAATTTTAGAAAGGGGTAAGATTAGACTCAGACGCAGAAAATATTTTTCTTTTTTAAATCAAGATGCCTTGTGCTCTGCCCAGGGTGGCCCTGCCCTCTGCCTGGCATGTCACACGGGGCTGGGCCTTGGCAGGTGCTCCAAGGGAGGAGGCCGGCAGCAGGAGCCATGGAGAGGCAACAGGATGCTCCCTCTGCAGCCTCAACTGCTGTTGTCACTCGGGACAAGCTCTGGCTCAACCCCCTCCCTGAGCTCAGCAGCAGCAGCACAGGCAGGGAAAATGTGGATATTCCAGGATCCAGTCAGAAGCTGGGATGGCTTTTATAATTCTGGGATTGTCTCTGGAAAGTTTGGACATTTGGAGGGTATGCAGGAAGGGAGGGGGAAACAAAATGATGCAGCCCGAGATTCTCACCTACATCATCTCCTTCTTTCCTGCCTCCCTTCTCCTTGCCACTAACTACGTGATGAATTAGGGTTTTAAACCCTGATTAAACATGTAGTCAGGATGAGGGAGAAGGAGACATGCTTCTCACTGCATGTTTGATAAGAGTTTAAATCATTAATTTTTAACTGGGGACTCTCAATTTGGTTTTAGGCCTGTATTGATCTGGATCTGAGTGGATGAATCAGGCCTCAGACTACTTCAGGGGTGCCTTGCACAGCAGAGGACAATGTTATCTGGCAGTGTCTGAATTTTCCCTGCTTTTCCAACTACATGGTTAAAAAACACAGACACCTTAGTAAACTTAGTGAGGAGGTTTCCAGTTGAATTCTTAACTTGATCTTGGCCATGCCACCATTGTCTCAGCATTCCCTTTTATCTGCAATATCGGGGTGTGTGTGTGTGATAATATTGGCTTACCTTACAGATTTGACAGAAGGATAAGTGACATAATTGATGACAACTATGGTGATAATAATCAAACCTCAAATCAACTATCTGCAATGACACCGAGTAGGAAAGGATATTTTTCTGGCTTGTTATGTTTAAAATGCATTTTTCTGCAGCTGCCTGGGAATATGGAACGCTCAAACACATCATATGGAAAGGGCTGCTCCACTAGTTACAAGTGTATGATAAATCCATTTTTGTGTACAGGGTTTCATAATTTATCACAGGTTCCACCTCCACCTGTGCCGTGTGCATTCCTGCAATCTCCAGCCTGGGGATTACGTGCTTTATTGATTTATTTATTTTATTCCTCTTCCTGTCCTAGATTCAGACTGAGGCGGAATAATTTAAAGAGAAAGAAGGAGATTATTATTTAAGATGGAGTCGGTCCTGAGTTGGCAATGATTGCTAGGAGATGAGAATACGATGGAAGAAAGTTTCACTCTCCTAAACCAAGAGGTATGAAGAAGAACTTTTTAACAATTCCTCATCAGCCATTTGCTGTGGTTTTTGTCTTGTGTTTTCAAGACATGTTTGTATGTTGCTTTTTCACTGATAACTAGAGTAGCCCATGAAATGGGAGGTCCAGATTCAAATCTTCACTTCACTCATCCATGAGGCTCAAACAATAACCTTAGACCAGTCAAAATCTTCCTGACAGGGGTGCCAACTTGAATAAAATATTGGATGGCCCCAGGAAAGCCCCACACCACATAATCGATCACGTGATGCACACCATTAGAATGGCAATGCCCATCAACTTTTGGTGGGGCCAGACCCCTCAAATATTTTATGGGGGGGGGACACTCCTCAGCCCCTAGGAGTTGGCTCTTGTGCTCCCTGACTAGCCCATCTCAGGTTGAAATGAGCTCTACCTCTCTTTCCCAGCTCCTAAACCCAAGAAAATCTGAGCAGGTGTTTGGAGGAAGTTTTGAAAATAATAGGTGAGTGAATACCAGAAATGGAGCCTTCTGTAGAATAGCCTCCCCTATTTGTTTGCTTTTAGAAAAAGCCTTAAAAGATGTATTTCAGTCTGCACTTGGATGAATTTATGACACTCTTTTAATAATGGCTATATCTACTGCTGTTATTTTAATGTTACTTAAAATTATGGTTGACTTATTGAATTGGTTTTTATAGCTCACTATTAAATTTTTGTATTATTGATTGCTTTGTAAACCGCCTTGGGAGAATGAATACCCTAAGATGGAATGAACAATGTATTTAATAGAGAAATAAAAATGTACAGTTTCTATTACAATGGCAACCTTTAGGGGTACCATTGATCAAAAGCACAAGCCTTGCTTCTGGAATCACCAAGCTCACTGCTATAGCACAGCCAAGGAATTTAGCTAGAAATATGCAGATTGCAGCTTCCAAATCATTCTCCATATCTTGTCCTTACACTGGCAAATGTCATATATTAATTATTTTGTGTTGAGGTTACTTCTTTTGCCTTTTCTTAACGTGCTGTGCCCCAATCCCCAAGTCTCTGGGAATGTGAAACATACCT
This sequence comes from Podarcis cretensis, assembly GCF_951804945.1. Lineage (NCBI taxonomy): Eukaryota > Metazoa > Chordata > Lepidosauria > Squamata > Lacertidae > Podarcis > Podarcis cretensis. The sequence goes on along the minus strand of NC_137172.1, from coordinate 122,490,020 downwards.
GGATTTAAAACCTGGTCTGGAGCCAGCTTCAGAAAGGCAATTGGGCTTGCATTCAAGTAACTGCAGGATAAGCCTTGAGCTGGATGCATAGCCTCCTGGAGGGCCAAGCCTAGATTTCTCATCCATCTTCCATCTTATCTTTGCATTGCTAATTTAAGTCAAGTTGATCCTTTCCCAATTAACTGTGATTGTCAATGTTATTTTAATAGCATTAAGTGGGTTGCAAACTTGATGATAATGATAATAATAATAATGTACCCAAACCTGCTGCCAAATTGTGATTTAAACTGAGATTGGCATCAGCAGACATTTCTGCACCAGCCTGTAGCACATCTGGTCCAGACCAAACAAATAGAAGATTTATTCTGTCAGTGAGATCATTTAGCATTCCTTTTTATGCTTCAGAAAGAGCCTGTACCTGTCATTCACCAAAGCACTAGCTTTTGGTGGCTGGGCTCTGTTGCTCTTTCCGACTAGCCTTGATCTGAGACTTCTAAGGAGGCTTGTGTGCACCCGCTCCACCTGGGAGACCAGTACCCATGCCAAGTTCATTTCCATAGTCTTATAAAAAAAACCTCCTGGAGGATTTCAAACATCTGCTCATAAGTAAAGAAACATTGTCTTGAGATATAACAATAATATAAAGGGCAACGGAAACTTCCTTGCAAATAAATCCAAGCTAATAAATTATTTTGTTTCACCACTTTTAAAGAATTCAAACAGGGAGTGAACAGAACTAAACAGTCTCATAGATATCTTAGGCATGAAACTATTTTCTTTTAAGATCCTTTGAGTGCAGGCTTAGTCACATGTGTCAATTAATTTATATTTTTGGCTGTGGTGGTAATTTTTAGATAGATGTGTTTTTGGAAACAGGGCAATGCTGCTGCTGCTAGTAGCAATGACTAACACTGAAAAAGGTATGCTTTCTAATGTGGACATTAAAATATGTGCTAATGAAATCTTTCAATTTCCCTGTGGGTAGCGCCAGAAGAGTATCAGCAGTAATAACTACTTCACCCAGGATGGAAAATAGAGTCAGTTCCATTGTGGGATGTGGTGGCTGTTAATGACATTCACAAGCTAACAGTTTAGACAGCAAGGGGAAGCAAACCCAAAATGCAAGGGAGAATTATGGGTTACAACAGGGGTAGCCAACATGGTGCCCTTTCCGATATTGTTTACTTTTCTGGATGGGGCTGATGGGAGCTGTAGTCCAAAATATGAGGAGGGCACCATGTTGCCTACCCCTGGGTTACAATATGCATTTGCCTAAAAGAAATTGGATAAAGATTCCAATAGGAATACTATTTCCAGAAACCACCAGGTGCTTCTTTTTTAAAAAAGAACTGTGTTAATCAGGCTGTGATTGTTTTTCTTACACAAATGATAGTGAACATTGATTTTCACAAACTGGAAAGAATTGACAAACCTCAGGAGCCCTGATTAAGGAAAGCACTAAAACAAGCAGCTGGCTTTCAGAATCTGACTCAGAAATACTTCAAACATTGTGAAAATCCTGCATCAAAAGGTCTTGAATAGGAAAGTGTGCAAACCACAGCAAATTCTCATTTATGACAATAAGGTTTCAGTCCAACAGCCACGTACCTGGAAGGAAACCTCAGTGAACTCAGTGGGATTTACTCCCAAGGAGATGTATAGGATTGTGTCCCTGCTTCCTGGCACATGTAACCTGTACTGTATATATGCAGGATTTACATGCTTCTGAGGCCACAATGATCCAAGTTACTGTTCTGTACACAGGATAAACATAATTTTCCACATGGAATTGTTGTGATGTTTGAAATGCCCTAAGACACCTTGGGTTCAAAGCTTGTCAGTGTTGGCATTTAACCACTTTCCTATATTGAATCAAGACTTTGCTGACAGTGCGCTTGCAGATCTGATGGGTTTCAATAAAGCAATAAAGTCCCATTTGTTTCCAGAAAAATTGTGAAAACAACAGCATGTAAGGGTTCATCCTTGAATTTAAAATAACTGTGTTATTGATATAGTCCTTACCCAGGGAGCTTGCAGTCTAACTCACCTCTTTCTCTGCTGAAGAGGAGCCACTGCTGTCCTGTTCCAGTCAGGATGAGAGTCTACAGTATGGAGGGGAAGCCTGGAGTAGTAGTGGCATGTTGTGGGCTGCAGAAGTGAGAGAGGAAGCAAATCTCTCTCACACACAATGGTCAGGGTACAGCTGGAGCTTCCAGGGACAGCAGAAAGGTAACTCAACAAAATACAAAGCCCAGCTGTGTCCATGTATCTCCAAACAGAGCTTGATGCGTCCTCAAGGAATGTAAAGGTATGGGCCTAGGCACCATTAAAGGTAAAGGTACCCCTGCCCGTACAGGCCAGTCTTGACAGACTCTGGGGTTGTGCGCCCATCTCACTTAAGAGGCCAGGGGCCAGCGCTGTCCGGAGACACTTTCGGGTCACGTGGCCAGCGTGACATCGCTGCTCTGGCCAGAGCCAGAGCCGCACACGGAAACGCCATTTACCTTCCCGCTGGTAAGCGGTCCCTATTTATCTACTTGCACCCGGAGGTGCTTTCGAACTGCTAGGTTGGCAGGCGCTGGGACCGAGCAGCGGGAGCGCACCCCGCCGCAGGGATTCGAACCGCCGACCTTTCGATCGGCAAGCCCTAGGCGCTGAGGCTTTAACCCACAGCGCCACCTGCGTCCCTAGGCACCATTAGATCCACTGAAATGTCTGCAACCAGCTTCTTTAGGAAAGGAAAGTGTCCTGGGCAGTACCTTCACCCTAAAGATCTGTGCTGCTACTCCAGGGGTCACAGTGTTATAGCATCCTCCACAGAGAGGCTTGCAGAGATTTCCTGTTTGGGTTCGTGGGCTAAGAGACCATGTGAGCATAGGTTTCTGACTCAAGTTAATGCCATTATATCATTGGAGGGATGTGTGGTCGACCTGATCACATCACCAAATTCTGCACATTTTTGTGTAATTTATGTTAATTTGTTCCCCCTTGATTTTATCTATATTCATTTACTACATTTATATCCTGCCTTTCCTCTAAAGAGCTCGATATGCCAGAGATGGTTCTTCCCTCTCCATTGTTTCCTCAGATTAACCTTGTGAGGGAGGTTAGCCTGGGAGAAAGCAACTGGCGCAAGGTCAGCTCAGAGAGCTTTGTGCCTGTGTGGGAATGTGAACTTGGGTCTCTTCAGCCCTAGAAAGACACTACACAGCCCTCATTTATAATCATGTAATCCAGCACCTTTCCTTTGCATTTCACTTCTGCTGTGAGGACTTTTTGCATTTCCTGAGCACTGGAGAAATTCCCCCACCTAACACATCTTGCAGCAGTGTGAGAGTTTGAACTATGCCTCTAATAGTAAACCTTTACTGAAGCAAGTGAATGTGGTGACACCCAGTGCTATACAATACTTGTGGTTGTGTTATCTACCTCCTTCAGACCATGAGTGGCTAAACTTTAAATAAAAACAGTATATCATTAAAATTCAAGGAGAAAACTCATGTTGCAAGATAACAAGGAAAATGGAGTGCAAGTCTTATTCTACAACCAAACCAGTAGTAGCTCTAACAGTATTCTAGCTAAATTATGTTTCTTTGCATCTCAACAACAGATGTTGAGATATCTTTATTGCTGCTCAGGTTACTGGGGTAACTGTTTCCCTTGAGCTGCAAATACTCCAGAAAATACCTGTCTCGTGTCATGGTGATGCCAGATGATCCAAAGGACCCTGTGCCAAGATAGCTAGGAAGTAGAAATCTATACACACAGAAGGTTCTCTCTTTTTACTCCATTCCACAAGGAGCTGACTTTTGAAAACATATAGCCCTCCTTCACTATGGACATACTGTGGCATCGTTGTGAATGAGGACTTCTGCTCCTCTGATTTCATGTCTTCTGCTACAGAACTCATGGACCTCCAATGAATCTGATTGTGGAGGGCTCAGGACAATAGAAGAAAGTACTTATTCACACATTGCATAAAACTATGGATCTCACTCCCACAGGAGGCAGTCATGGTCACCAACTTGGATAGTTGAATTAGAGAATTAGATAGTTCTATGGGTTCGAATAACAAGACAGGTGTTTCCAGTTCAGGAACTGTTCTACAGTGAAGCAGATGGACTCTTCCTTGTTAGAGGTTTTAACAGAAGCAGGATGGCCTGTAGTAAGGTCTGGTAGAGCATACCCTCCAACATTTCTCTGATGAAAATAGGGACTTCCCATTCCATACTGATAATTCACTATTTATACCCTACACATCTTACTGGGTTGCCCCAGCCACTCTGGGCTGCTTCCAACATATATAAAAACACAATAAAACATTAAACATTAAAAAAACCTTCCCTATACAGGGTTGCCTTCAGACAGCTTGGGAGTCAAATAACTCCCTACCCTCCAACATTCCTCCAATGAAAATAGGGACGTCCTAAGGAAAAGCAGGACATTCCGGGATCATATCAGAAACTGGGATGGCTTCTCGAAATCAGGGACGTCCCTGGAAAATAGGGACACTTGGAGGGTCTGGTAGAGCAGTGGATATTCTGCTTTGGCAGAGGGTTGGACTAAATGAGCTTCATGATTCTATGTGCAGGCGACTGAGTATGCAACTGGTTCTGGATGTGTTTCTTAGGAGAAATCTGCACTAAAATGCTGATGACTTTTCATGAGTCTTGCCAAATTCTGGACTGAGTTTCAGTTTGCTGGCTCTCATCCAGTCCATTACCGAGGCAAGGCAATGGTCCAGCACTTCCACTGCCTCACCTGCAGATGTAAAACCTCATAGAAACATAGTATGAATGCACAATTAATAATGCTTACAAAACAGAGTGGTGCAATGGTATTGTTATTTTCTAAAGAAGCCTATGGACTCCAGTTCATTAAGTACTTAAACACAGGCTATAGTTTGAGATACCATATAGTAGTAACTGGGAAGGATTGAACTGAAAGCCTTTTATCTTTATCTAACACCAAACATGGGATGAAGGCTGGCAACATTAATCTCGCCATGTGGGAATCCCTTGCAGACAACTGCAGTGCCTGGAGACAAGTTGTGTATCCATAGAGCTGCCAAAGGAGGAATGTCCACAGGGAGGAGCACAGAAAGAAGAAATGCATGGTGCATCTGCAGCAGCACAAATGGGCATCTTCATCTGCCCGACTAGCAATAAAAATGTCTCTCCCATATTGGTCTCTACAGCCACAAGAGGCACTATAACTCTCCAATGGTTTGACTTCACTCCCGAAGGCAAACTCTTCCACTGTCTCCTGAGACAGATGGATGCCAACAACCTACACAAAAATAACCAGTCAGTTATTTCACCAAGCTTCACCAAGCTAAACCTATTTTTTATTTGCCTTGTACGTTGCAAATGTCTTAAGTTGTAAAAAAATACATATAAGTTGACACTTAATCATCACTGAGTTGGGTTTTACAGTGCTGATGCTGGGGACAGCATGCAGCAAATTTATCTGTGTTTTCTTGTTTTAAACCAATTGCCATCAACGCTCAAAAAAACCCAGTTTCCTAGTCAATATATTATTACCAGGACCAATCCCATCTCTCTCCTCTCGGCAGCCACAAAATGTCTGCCTCTTGTGCGCAATGCATAGCTACATCTCTCTGGGTATTTCAACTGGTTGGCTTTCAGCATGGAAACGCTTCAGATTTCCAAAGAAGAACTGCCCTGAGGGAAGTTCTATTCACACCCAAGAACTGATGTCAGTTAATATTTGGACATGATTAATTAAGAGAACACCCTAAGGCAAACTCTGCTATTACGAAAATAAGGCAATATATCAGATTGCATAGTAGGACACTGATATGACAGAATCATCCCAGATGCTCAAGTATTATTTTACGAGACACAGATTAGGACAAATTACCTCTGTCTCTTTTGGGCATGAAACCCTACAGCTGGGTCTAAGCTTCATAATATTTTAAATTGTAAAGCTATCATTCGCCACTGGCTATTCATTGTCACCCTCTGTTTACAAGAGCTCTTGTGTGAGCTGCATGATTGCTACAATAAAAGAGGGTGATATTTCTCACCAGGTTTTTCCACTTTCTTTTTCTTATCAATGATTTCTTTATGGTCCAGAAATGCAGACCCTCACTGTACCCACTCCTTGTACCTTTTCCTCTTTGCAGCCGTGTTTGGATGGGAGACTAGCTCTGCAAGACTGAACTGTACTAACTGGCTGTACACACGGTGCTTATTGACTGTCCTGCATGTGAAGTTCTGCCCTAGCTCTCAGAGCAGTTTTGCACTTTAAAATAATAGGTCCCTTTTTAATGAATAAAGTATCAGAAACAATAATAATTATGAAGTGCTTAAAAAAAGATTACAACACATACTTTTGATTTATATGTAATGAAAACATGCACATACTCCTAGCAGGACTGTGCACAGACCCCTTGATCTGCCCTGTCACCCCAATTTTGGGGCCCATGAGTCTGGCCAATGCACCCTGTGTAGGCACAGGAGCCAACTGCCCAACTGAAGCAATTAGTGGTTTTTTAAAAAACTATCTTCAACATATGGTGGGGCAGGGGAAGAAGGAGACACTATGTCTTCTTCCCCCTCTCTCCTGACTGAGAGCAGGCAGGTTTGACATGGAAGTTGCTCACAAAGGAGAAGCACCACACAGGATTGAATCCTCCACATACTAGCTAGTAAGCAGGAGGATTTAGTATATAGTATGCTCCTGAACATTGAGACGAAAGTTAGTTTTCCACTGGTGAACAAAAAACCTTCCAGCCTGAACCACATATTTATATCTATCTACCTATCAACACATATTTCATATTTATATATGAAAGACATCCCACCTGAAAAACAACATGAGAAGGAAGAGTACCAGCTGAGCCAGAGTTTGAATCATTGGTATGCACATCTGACATTTTACTTGCAAACTTGGGAAGAACACCATGGCTTAGGAACCTACTGTGAGCTCTCTTTGTATACTGTGTCTCCCTCCACCTTTACAAATTCAGAAAATCCACTTCAGAGATGCGGTAGGTCCCTTCTCTCTATGAGCACGGTGTTGTGGAAGCTTCTGGAGTCACTTTCATAGAGTTTACAGCTGAAACAAAGGCCTATGGCATCCAAAATGAAATTTTAGATTGAAATAATGCAATCCAAAATGGATTCCAGGATGAGTTAGGAGAACAGGTTTTCTAGGGCTTTCGGAATGACCCCGTCCTTGAGTAATGGCCACTGGGTGGGATACAATTGCTATCAAATTGCTATTGTACCAAGAAAACACAATACTACCCTTGCAACAACAACATTAAGCTGGAATATCATTACCTGTTCACCAGTCCATCAACACAAACAGGGAAGAGGACTGTGCAAAGCTGAAGGTTTGAAGGCGCAGGAGAAAGGAGGAGAAAAATGTTATTTGAAATCCTTTGACCCTTCAAAAGATGTTACCATAAAGGTATAACATGTGAAAGTTATAGCATAAAATGAAACACTAACATTTGACTTAATAGGAAGCCTATGATTACTGCCCTCCTAACTCCTCATATTCTGTCCAAACATCTGTGCATTTTTGGCTCACAACCAGAACTATACAAAAAACAAGAAGGGAACACAGTTTGTGCATCATAATAAATGACACAGGGCTTTGTCCATCTGTCCCCTTGTCTATGTCAGTACCCATGTGGAAACTCTGGTGATTGGACACTTTGCAAAAAAAAATAAGTACTCAATATCTGAAAATGTCACCAAATTTTGATGAAGCGTTAAAAATGTACAGCTTTCTGAATATCTCTGAAGTGTCCTGTTCTGGTCCTGAGCAGGAACCTGTGGGGCACAGTGGTTGCAGCACCACCTAAGTGACAAACTTGCTCTGATAAAGGCTGGAGGTGGGAGGATGTGAGAGTTTCATTCTTCTAGTCCACCCTTTAGCAGTCTCCACCCCCTTCACCTGAAGACTGCAGTTCTTCAAGGACCAGTCCCGTGTCCTGAAGACAAGTGCGTCATTTTCTGTGGCATCCCACCTAGCACATTTTGGGCTGGCTTGACAGTGCAGGAAGAAATTCTTCTGGGCACTGTAGGATCTGAACCACCAGGCTCATGTTCCATGGGCTCTGAACCACCAGCATCAAGAACCTCATGCAGTTCCCCAATAGCTGTTAAAATGGCCCCAGACTAAGCTAGATCTCCACCCTCCCTGCCTAGCCAGGGCCTTGACATCACTCATCAGGCAATTAGGAAAGTTTGTTGTTGCAGCACTGTGGAGAGCTCCCAAGTGAGAAACCTGCTCCAACAAGGGCTAGAGATTAACTGAGAACTTTTGATCCTGTGTCTCCAGTCCACTATTCCTGCATTATACCTGTTTGTTGGACAACTGAGGACTCTTAAATGGAGAGCACCTTGGTTTCAAGATGGCTGCTTCTCCTTTGCTCCATGGCCTCCCTGCTCCACTGAACTGGTGAGGCACTATGAGGGGCAATTCATTTCTCAAACCCAGAAGGGTTCTGCTCTAATTTGATAGGCTGTCTGATCCAGGCTGATGGATCTGATTCAGCAGTCCCCTGCCTGCCAGGTTCAATGGGCCCCTGATAATCAGAATCAGATTCAAAACCCCTGGCCCAGCTCCTCAGCAAGTGGCCCTAGAGCTTCCGATTTGATGACTGGACTCCAAATTCTATGCAGCCATTATTCTGAGCTGTGTGGAAAACACATAGAGGGCACAGGTCCATAGATGCTGCCCCAATCCCCAGTTTCCCTGTATTTGCTCATCTCACATGCTCCACCTCTGTCTTCCCTCATTGAAAAAGAAGGCCTAAAGTGGGGGTTCTGGCTTCCCTGCAATAGAAGAAGAGTTTGGATTTGATATCCCACTTTATCACTACCCGAAGGAGTCTAACATTCTCCTTTCCCTTCCTCTCCCCACAACAAACTTTGGGGCTGAGAGACTTCATCAGAAAGAGGTTTTTAAGGCATTCATCCAGACTGCCCCTTCAGACCTTCCTATTCAGTGCATAGTGTCACCGCAAGGGCATTTTTGGACCTCTTTATCAAAGACTGGAATGGCTTGCCCCCTGACTGTTTAAAGCAACAGGGGTACTCAAGCAATGGCACCACCCGAATGTCCACATCTACTCAGATGTTCTTTCTCCCCTCCTGATCTTTGGGTGGGTTTTTGAACACCCCACTCAAAAAATTCTCTGGAATTCAGCTGGGCCTTCTAGGGGGCCTTTTTCTGAAATGCTGTCCTTCCTCTCCTCCATCCACTACCCACATGCTACCTACCACTGGAGGGAGCTGACCTAATTTAGCACCCTCTGTCAGTGTTTAAGCCGGTGCCACAGGATTCTGCGACACATCACTGAATAACAAATGATATCAAGAATGATGCTCCGTTATCTGACTAGCAATATTCCAGAAGGAGAAGCTAACATGGTGAGGCTTCAGAAAAACAAGCAATGAGATTCATAGTGAGCTGATTGTGCACCAGATTGCTGAACCGTAAGGCTATTTAGAATTTTGGTCATTCAAATTACAGAGTCTTCCATTCTCTTTGTTTCCCTCTCTTTTTGCCAGCCACCACCTCCCTGTCTCTGTCATGACAAGAGTTTGGCTTTGCTGTCAGCAGGTGTCTTGCCACTCACCCATCAGCCAACACTTAACACAGCAGATGGTGCAAATGGCCTAGGAATAATTTGTTGGATTAGCTACTTGTCTGAAATTATGAATCAAAACTAGGGTTGCCACCCAGCCATAATGTTACTTTGCTGACTAGAATTTCATCCTCTTGGCCATTTGCCAGAAGACCAGAAGAGTCGAGGAAAATATGCTTATTACTGCTCAGTATTTTTGATATTTCTACTCTCTCCTTATAATGCATTTTTTTTATTTTAATTTTTTTAATGTGGTATCTTTCATGGGGTGGGATCAAAACACACTCAATTGCACTTTGCCGTTATATTTTTAGAAGATATAATTTTAAAAGTTGTTACACTTCAAAAGTGAGAAAAAAATCTGCCTATTTTCAAATGTATTCTCTCATTTCTGTGTGTTTTTAAGCTGCTTTCTTCAAGATAGGAGATGCATTTTTCACTGTGCTCTTAGGTTCTTTTCTTTCTCTCCCCTTTTCCTCTTTCTTTTTCTAAACAAACTTCAAAGCATCTCTCAGAGCAAAACAACATTCTGCTCAGAGGCAAAACACTCTGCACATGTTCAGTGGTACCTAAGCTGCTTTGCCAGAATTTGTAAAAAATAAAAATGACAATGACAATCTTCATCAATAGTACCTGACCAGAGATGGAAACTGGTGAAAACAAAATTGCAGAAAACTCAAAAGCACGTCAAAGTGCAAGTAGATAAATAGGTACCGCTCCGGCGGGAAGGTAAACGGCGTTTCCGTGCGCTGCTCTGGTTCGCCAGAAGCGGCTTAGTCATGCTGGCCACATGACCCAGAAGCTGTACGCCGTCTCCCTCGGCCAATAAAGCAACCCCAAAGTTGGCCACGACTGGTCAGGGGTCCCTTTACCTTTACCTAGCTTTGGGGTGTTTAGAAGGAACACTGTACAACTATTTAGATAGAAAGGATGAGGAAAAATGCTGATCCCTGAAGGCACATGATGTTACTTTCCCTCTCCCATGAAGCAGTATATATGCATCAACAGTGAGAGACAGAAGTATGAAAGGTACTTTCACTCCTTGCAGTGGTAGGTCCAGGTTCTTGCTTCATGAATGCATACAAAGTTGCTCTAAGAAAACATAATGCCTGCAGCCCTTGCTTTTTATTATTCCTTGATAAACAAGTAGGAATTAGTTACCCCACTGGATCCTATACAGTTGCTGTTTGAGCCTTTTTATGCTAGGGGCCAAGTACTTATAATCAGTATCATTGTTTAAAGAAGGTACATGCCCCTCTTCTCCCCCCCCCCCCCCGCTCTCTCATGACACCCACATACACCCACAGACTCTCTTGCACATGGCCCATTGGAATGAATGCATGGAATATTCTCATGCCTTCCCAAGAGGTGTGCAAAGGAGAAGTTCCCAGTGGATTGTGCCCCTAGCTATCAACTTGCAGAACATTATAATATGGGCTAATTATCACGGTGGTTATTGTCAAAAATTGAAGATAATGACTATTTAGCATTGGGAAATTCCCAGTGAGATGCACTTGTTATTAAAGGTAATCTGTTCTTTGGGAAGGGGGAGAAAAAGTTAATTGGTAATTTCGTTGCCCCACTCCTGCCTCTCTGCTTCTTCTTAATCTGTGTCTCCCAGTTGCAGGATGTTAGCAATTGCCAAGCAAAAAGGCAACACAGTGAGAATATTGAAAAACCATTTCATTTTCCGCAGTTGGACAAAGCTGGAGAAAACACCGGTCGTTGCTTCTCTGCCAAGTGATTATGCAGCCATGTTGTTTGAAAGCTTGCATAATTTACATTAGCATGCCTAAGATCTCAGGTGACTATGCCTTTGAGGCCGGCATGGCGTCCCCAGTGGACCCAGATTTGATATTCTTCCCAATATCTGACCCTTTTTTTCCTTGTTAATTACAGGCAGGCTTCCCTGGCCTGAGTCTGGATCTGCACCTGTTTCCCATCTCTGAGCAGCTGCTAATTAGGTAGCAAATGGTGGGGCTGAGCAAAACTGCTGCACATGCTTGAGTAACCTATTGATCAGATTGGCATGCCATGCATACAATAATTATTATCTGCTGGACCTGCCTTCCAAAAGGAGAGCCACTTGCAAAACTGAAAGAACATGAAATGTGTGGCATGCACAGCAGATTCAAGCCAGAGGATTTCTTTTTCTTATCTCCTCACACAAGATTCTCCACTCCACTCCACTCCATTTAAAGCAGGAACTGGAACACCGAATAAGAATAACTTTAAATTCCCTCTTATAGAATTATTATGTTTGCCATTGTCTTTCTTAGTATTTAAGCCACATCTAGAGACATTGTTAATTAATCTTCATTTACATCCTGATCCTATGCATGTTTACTCGAAAGCCATTTCGAGTGGCTGATATTCCCCCCCCTAATTTTATTAGTTTTTGCAAATTTTAACAAATTGATCCAAATTATTAAAATTTAATACATTTTTTTTAAAGATTTCACTCATTTTCATACAACGGACAATAATGTGTCCGTGATACACAACAAATATTTTCATGTCTGCTCATGGTTGATCTCATTCCTGCTCAGCATGCATATTCCAAAGAGTGGGCAGGGCAATTGCTCACAGTCTCCCCAAGGCCTTCCATGAGATTGGCACAGTAGAGGCTGGCCGGCCATCTGTCAGGGATGCTGTAGTTTCATCTGGCATGAAGCAGGGACTTGGACTAGATGGCATCCAATGTCCCTTCCACTTCCTATGATGCCATCATTCTGACTCGAGTACTGCAGTTCTAGTACCAACTCACTGCCTCACTATGGGACTCAATGCAGCCAAGTCAGTGGGAGACAATTGCTTGAAATAAATATATTTGTCATAGCCTGTGAACTGGAGTGAGCAACAGATTCTGACTGTTGATGGGAGTTCAGCTTAATGCACAATCTGTGGTTGTTTCTGGATCTACCACTGCACTTTACAGCTCTGGCCTGTAGTGTGTGTGTGGTTTTTCTTCAATGGTGATGTCCCAGCTTCTGGACTAACAACTCTCCTTAGAGACTGCTGGAAGGTATTTGCAAGCTTCAGCTGATGCAGAGCAAAGCAGCTTGCCTCTCATGGGAGAACATATCACCAATGGCTTTTTACAGTGTTTCAGGCACCATTCAAGGTGCTGGTTTTAACTTCACATATCTTAGACACCATCTCTTCCCTTAGATCCCATCCTAAAATCTCACACTAACTAAGAGCACATGCTTACACATATGTCTTCTGACCAACATGTTAGAACAACTATGGAATGCAGAGAGTGAGACATTATTGGTGGCTGCTCAATAGTTCTAATTTTTTCTTTCACCTGAGACCAGATTTATTTTAAATTCTAAAGTTCTTTTAAACAAATGTACTTATTTAAATAAATTATAGGTCACGAAACAAAATACTCACTAAAGCAGTTTATGAAAATGTGTAGCAAATAAAACAGAATGCAGTTATAAAACCAGATAAAAACAGTAAACCCCCCCCCCCCCACTAAAAGTAGCAGAATCTAAACAGTACCCTACACAATGTGACCATAAAAGAATCCAAGGCATAGCCACAGACCAGCCACTAAAAGCTAGGAAGCAGGAAGAGAGGTATAAGTGTCAAGAAATAGAGTCTGCCTAACTTCACATAGAATTTAGTTCCCTAAGTGCAGACTGAACTTTTCTTGGGGCTTCATTTTCGACTGGATATTTTGTGGCTGATGGCCTCTGTGATTTTTGAGCTGTTTATATATTTCAGTACAGTGATACCTTGGGTTAAGTACTTAATTCGTTCCGGAGGTCCATACTTAACCTGAAACTGTTCTTAACCTGAAGCACCACTTTAGCTAATGGGGCCTCCCGCTGCGGGTGCGCTGCTGGAGCCCGATTTCTGTTCTTATCCTGAAGCAAAGTTCTTAACCTGAAGCACTATTTCTGGCTTAGTGGGGTGTGTAACCTAAAGCGTATGTAACCCGAGGTACCACTGTATCTTATCCTGTTATAAGACATGGTGAGCATGTTAGTTTTGTGATGCTGAAACACAGCCTGACACTCAATGGATCACTCTAATCTACTAATTAACTAATGCCTGTAAGCCACCAAATGAATACTTTTGCATGTGCAAAGTCTCCATTGAAATCACTAAGTTTTGGAGAGAATCCCAGGAGCACATGGGAGGTTCTGGACCTTCAAGGAACTTGGAATTTAGGCAATTTATTTCCATCATACGTGAACTGTTGGTGCCAACTAGAGCAACATTTGTTCAATCTCCTTATCAGAGGAATGAGCTCTCCCATATGCCTGCCTCTGGGAAGCCCACCATTTTTTCAAAGACATTCAGCAAGAACTACAAGGATCCCTGGTTTTCCATGATGTCAGTGCAGAGAAGGCTCATTCAAGCAGAGAAGCAGAGAAGGCTCATTCAAAATATTAACACCACCATTCCTACTCCTTTTGACCCTCAAGCTCTGATTTAAAAGCTTGGCATTCTCTGTGGCAGCCCCAAGTTGTGGAATTTCCTCCCCACTGAGGACGTGTCCGACATCTTCCTTGTGTCATTTTTTTGTTTTACCTGACCTTGGACACCAAATATTTGTTTTTAAGCACCCACCATATTCTTCTGATTGTAAATTCTTTAGACTGATTTTAGTATTATATTTTGTTTGTTCGTTTGTTTCAAGACATATCTAATTGCTTTGCATATCTGAATAAAAATTGATATATATTGCTTAATCCACCCTGGAAATTTATTTGAAGGGCAGGTAAAAAATCCAATAGAAATATGTAATAAAGGAACAAAAGAAATTTAAAGTGTCCTGTAACACCTTAAATAATGTCTCATGAGCTTTCGTGGGCTATTGTTCTCCCAACAGAGAACAATAAGAGAAAAGCAGTCCCCTTAGGAAACAAAAGTGGTAGGTACTTCAAAAGATGGATAGACAAAGTGGTGAGACCTGGATTCCAAGTGCGTCTGGAGGGCACCATGTTGACTACCCCTGCTTCAGAACAAGCTCTTTTAAAATGGTTCTATATGATAAATCAACAAAAATTGCTTCCTCTTCTGTTGCAGGTGACATTGAGTCAAATAATTATTTGCAGCCTTTTCAAAACTAAATAATTTCAAAAGCTAAACTAAATTATGTTGATATGGTATTGTTTCATTTTATATTTCAGAACAAGATACATACTTAGAGTCTTCTGTGAACAACATTTTATCAGAGGCTTAAGCAGACAAAATCAAGCCATTGCACATAGTTAGGTTTAATATTGTTGGACAGACCTGGGAGATTGCACACAGCAAATCTAGAAAGAAATTGCTCAATGGGTACTGGGTCAATTTTCATAAACACATTTCTGGATATGAGTGAATATGTTCTAGTTAAGAGCATTATGAAAGATTTAAAAATGCTGGTCTTGGCTTTAGGCAGGAGGTAATTAGCAATTTGTGCACATAGAAATCAGTGGAGATTCTAAATCCAGGACGCCAAAGTTCCCTGCATAATCTCAGTGTTGATGTGTATTTGGGGCAATGCAGTGGAGAATATCTAGGGATGATAAGTGGCTGATACTTTAGCATATGCATGATCACCAACACTTCAGAACCATTTTCTTGTCTTCTACATTCTCCTTGATGACTTTCTATGAAAACTGTGGTATTAGCCTCAGATCTAAGCCTATTTAAATAGAGAAGGGGAAACATATTTAGAAATCTTACTGCTGACTATTAAAAAAAGATTAAAATGCATTTATGTAAAAGTAAAAATATTAGAATTGCACCAATGCTGTGTTCAGGCTTTTGCTTCTGTGATTCTTTCCATTAGGTTAGACTTCTTATATGGTATTTTATCACAAAACAGGAGTACTTTAGCTGATTGCAGATTATTACAGGCTCACCAAGCTTTATCCATCAACTGTCAACTATATATTTTCATATGTGACTGAAAATCAGTGCCAGATCTGCAGATCTCACCAGAGGCCACGAAGGTCTGCCCTGCTGCTCTCGTGCCCTGCAGCTTTGTGTCCCTGTCCCCTTGCTGCTGCTGCTGCTGCCACTACCACTGAGGCAGGGGCGTCTGTGGGGCAGGATATGAAGGGGATACAAGAAAAGGCTTCCTTCTCTTGGTGGCAACAGTGTGAGCAGGTTGTGGCCAACCAGAAGAAGGGAGAATCTTTCTCCCCTTCATGTCCCACGCAGGCTTTCTTCTCTTGCTATTGGTGGTGACAGTAGGATGATGGCAAAGGGGAGACGGAGGTGGCAGCAGCCCCTTGTTGCCACTGTCACCAAAACAAGAAAGCCTGCAAGTTTGTCTCCTTCTGCCACCCCTGCAGATTTTCTCCTCCTGGAGAAAATCTCCTCCTTTCTCCTCCTGAAACAGACAAGGAGATGGACCTTTCTATAGTCACCCACCTCTTCTAATAAGCAGCTTATAAGAATAAGTGGGTGGGTAATAGCCAGCTCCCTGACACATACACACAGTTTTCAGGACCTGGCTTCTCTTTTACGTTTCTAATGGTCCAGGGGGATCAAAAGGGAGGAGTGAAGCACAGCTACCTGTGTCCAACTCTTCTTAGCAGCTGAACTCAGCCAGAATGTAAAGGAGGAGGAGTCCGGCTCTGATGATGATGATGATGATGATGATGACGATGACGATGACGATGACGCAGTATGAGAAAGAGGGCTGAGTGGCATGCTATGGCCACAACACATGCAAAGTGACTCTTCCTGTTCTGGCTGGGTTCCACTTATTAGAAGAGGTGGGTGGCCAGCCACATTGTCATCAGAGCAGGAGGCTGTTTCCCCATCACACACCTGCTGCCCAAGCCACATGCACCCTCTTACACTGCCGGATCCAGTCCTGCTGAAAAGGCCAGTAGGAGGCTAGCACTGCCATTTTATGCATAAGTCCCATATATGCATAGGATTGCAGCCTTGCGTGTGCTTACTTAAATTATGCACCACTACTGACCTACAGGCAGGCTGTTCAGTTATGCACATATTCACCTTTGGGTTCCACCGTCATCATATCAGCCTTTAGGAGAAGAAGAGAGAAAGTGGCACACGGAGAAAATGCTTAAGCAAGTAGACAGGTTGATCTCAGCACTAAAGGAGCTCACTTAAACCATAAAATATGGCCTTAAGAATGTGAAGGACTGGAAATTTGCTTCCCTTGCAAGTTTTATGGATGCTGTGGAAAGTTAATTTTGTGTTTTTTTAAAATCTGCATTTTTTTTAAAAAAAACCCTCATTATTTTCTATTTTTAAGGGAAACGTTTTAAAGATAAAATAAGCCTTGTTTTGCACAATTATTGTTGTTCGTTTGTTTGTTGTTACTGTTTTGTTAATCACTACAGGATTTCATAATATAGTCTACCGGTACTTACATCTGTACCTTCAGGATTTTCATTTCATTAAAGGTAAAAGTAAAGGTACCCCTGCCCGTACGGGCCAGTCTTGACAGACTCTGGGGTTGTGCGCCCATCTCACTTAAGAGGCCAGGGGCCAGCGCTGTCCGGAGACACTTCCGGGTCACGTGGCCAGCGTGACATCGCTGCTCTGGCGAGCCAGAGCCGCACACGGAAACGCCGTTTACCTTCCCGCTGGTAAGCGGTCCCTATTTATCTACTTGCACCCGGAGGTGCTTTCGAACTGCTAGGTTGGCAGGCGCTAGGACCGAGCAGCGGGAGCGCACCCCGCCGCAGGGATTCGAACCGCCGACCTTTCGATCGGCAAGTCCTAGACGCTGAGGCTTTAACCCACAGCGCCACCTGCGTCCCCTTTTCATTTCATTACTCCTCCTTTAAAGAACAGAATCTCCACTTTGACTGTGGAATGGCAGGTTCACAACAGAACAAGTTCTGCTGAATGAAAGTTCTCTCAGAAGAAACAGGAAGTGTTTCTTGTACAGCAGGGTTGGGGAGCCTGTGGCCCTCTAAATGCTGTTCGGCTACGACACCCATCTGCCTCAGCCAGCACAATGGTGGGAATCTCCAGCCTCTTATGTGCCACAGGTTGCCCATCCCACTTGCACTTCCAGTATGCAGATGCCTCAACATCCCCTACTGAATGTTAAAGCTACATGCCCCAAAGTCCTGCCCGTAGGACTTTTGCTCCAGTTCAGCCACCTCACTTGTTTCTTAATACATTGCCAGGCTTCTTCCTTGCCCTAAAAACTCAATTTCAAAATCCACCCCAGTCCTTTCTTTGCTCAGCAGTGAGAAAACTAGGGTCTGGAGAGAAACAAGGATTTGAGCAGTTTGTGCCTGCAATTTCTCAGGGCATTCAGAACTCACTCAACAAGTCAGGCCCAAATATATTTGTCTTGGGCCTTATACCCTGCATACTGGGCCTCAGTCTAAAATAGCTGGCATGGGTAACAGCTCACCAAATACAATGTTCTGCTGATTGACCAGCCCAGTTTTCTCCTCAAGGGGATCAGGGCTATATGAGCTACCACCATTGGGTGTATCTCAAAGTCTGCATGGCTCTCAAAGTAAATGTTAAGTGACAGCCACGGCTGGTTATACAACATTCTCTGAAGCATGAAGAATGAAGAGTTCCAACTAGCAGGCACTTCTAGAATCAGTGACTGGAAGCATAAGTTCATGGAGGCTTCCTGGTGCTCCAACTTTTGTAAACCTTTTGGCACGTGACTAAAAGGTCCACAGATCCTTTTTAATGACTTTTGTCCCCTATGATGCAAAAAAGATTTGACCTCCAGGATAACACAGAGTGCTAAGCAAGGCACATAGTTAAGCCACACATTTCTTACAGTCTTCAGTACATTTGCATGATTGTCTGCTGTCATTTATCCCACCCCTTGTCCAAGAAGTGTGAGCCATTTGTCCGAGGGCCTATGCCCCAGTGGTATGGCATAAAGGTTTCTGGAAAAACAACCAGAGAGAAGGTAGCCTTCTCTCTGTTGAGTGATGGTTCATGGTTTGCTATCCACTGAGAAATGTTCACCATATAACTCAGCATTTAGGAGCGTGTGATATGCAGGACTTTACCACCTTGTCAACAACCACCAATGGTGAATCCACAACTTTTCATGGAAAATAGTGCTGTGGAGGAACCTTATATGGCTATCTCAGATAATCCTAAGAATACTGTACCTCTTTTTTCATTCGCTTGAAGAGAAGTGTGTGTCCAGTTTTCATAGAAAGACCATAGGGTTAGTGGGCTCATGGGAGATGCTTTCATGGAACTATCTGTGATTTAATGAAATGGCTGCAGTGCAAGGGTCAAGTGTAGAGAAGAGCTGATACTGTCCTGACTCCCACAGAACACTTTTTTGCCCTGACAAGCTGACATCAACAAGACATGCACAGAACCCCAGCAAGCCTGGCTTGAGAAAACAAACCTGCCCTTTGGGTCTGCAGAAAAGTGGCTCCAAACATAAGCTTTCTGGATTCACAGTTCCCTGAAAATTTCAGGGAAGCGTCATCGTAATCATAATAGATATACTACAACTATTATTTCTATAGCACAGCCATCACAAAACAGTAATTCAAACTTTACTGTACAGGATAAGGAATGCTAGTGTAGACTGATGCATCACCTCTGCGGTTGACTAAGGACTTATTACAGAAGTCAGGAGGAAGCAGCTACCGGTAATTCCTTGTGACTAAGGCAGGGGTACTAGGGCTGGCGCACCCATGAGTTGAGGTGGCAGGATCTATGGGGCAGTAGATCCTAATGCAGATATTTGCTCCCTGCTTGTAGATCTTCATTCACCCCTCCTTCGGGGTGTGGGGGAGTGCCATTTTGTGGTTTGCCTCAGTTGCCTAAATGTCTTGGGCTGGCCCTGGGTACTAGGTCTTAGAAGAACTGGAAAAGACATAATCTCTTATATGTCCTTGCCTCCTTGTCTGCAGCAGGAGAAATGGGACCCACCCTATTTTTGCTGCTGTAATTTATTTTAAACTGTTTTTAATATTGTATTTTAAATTGTTGTAACACATCCTTGGACCTTATGGTGAAGTCAGGTAATGAAATCATCATCATCATCATCAGTACAGAAGCTGGCTCTGGTACCAGGATAGTATCTTCCTTTCACACAATGAAATCAACCTCCTCCAGATGTTATGACTCTATCTACCTGCTGACTTGGACACAGTACTTGCTTCTAAAACAGGTTTTTTGGTGCAACCAACAAACAAACCCTTAAAAACAGAAGGAAAAGAAGTGATTACAGCACATTCCTAATTCTGTGTACTCTTGAATTCAATAGGAGGTAGGTAAGTGCAGTTAGAATTTCAGAATTAGGCATGAGTATAAATGGATTGGGAACAAGGAAACCCAGGTAAATGGCCCAAAATAGTGCACACAAAAAAGCAGACTCATCACTCCTAGTAAAAGTAAATAAAAATAAATCCCTGTCTGAGAAACAAATCTAGGAGCAGCAAAGACAGGTAAATGGCAAAAAAATAGCAACACTCCCTCCTCCAAATGCAGAAAGTGTAAATTAAGGTAAATTCAGGGGGAGGGGGGTTACAAAAGCCAAGGCTGCCCACCCAAATATGTGAAAACGTGTGAAGATTGCAAAACCAGGTGAATGGCAGGGGAAATGCTGCAAAAATATTTTTTTTTTAAATAATGATTTGCCACATTGCATCTGAAATGGGTTCCTTAACTACAGTCAGCTTTCTATAACAGGAAGACAGGAAAAACCATGAGTTCAAATTCATCTAGCCTTTGATGTAAAAAGTGGAATTTCACAACCGAAGTAAAAAAAAGTCATTGCTCCTCATCAGGAGCCAGGATGTATGACTAAAACTCTGGCCAAAAAAAAAAAAAGGTTTGGGAGAATCTTGTGCTCAAAATGTCATGTAAGCAAGACCTCAAGGGAAAATCAATTCTCACTAGTCCATCACCCAATAAAGGCATGTTTCAGAACCTCTTTGCATAACTTTGGATGTCCCTAAAGGAAAGTGTTGCGCGACAAACACACTCTTTATACTGGAAGGAAGGTCTGCTAAGAAAAGATGCAAAAGCATATATATATATATATATATATATATATATATATATATATCTAGAGCAGAGCCTTAGGCTGAAATGTCATTATTGAGGAAGTGTTAGCACATTAAAAAAAGCAAAAACAAATCAAGAAGATGTGCTGGAAGTATAGATATATTTACCTAAAAACTGTCAGTGTAGGTACACCTTTGCTGTTTACAGTATAAGGGCTAGCAGTCAACACAAGAAGAAAAAAAGACAACAGTTGCTGGGGGGCTATTGCAAACATAGAAGACTTTGTTGTGTATTTGTTGCACATTGCCATTCTTACAAAGGGACCATGGCCCTGGCTCCAGGGAATGGTTGAGGGAACTGGGTAAGAGGAGACTGAGAAGAGATCTGATAGCCATCCATCACATGCAAGATGGAGCAAGCTTGTTTTCTCTTGCTCTGGAGAGCAGGACCCAAACCTATGTATTCAATTTCCAAGAAAGACGATTCTGAATAAACACCAGGAAAAACTTTCTGACAGAACTGTTTGACAGTGGAATCCCTCAGAAAGTGGTGGACTCACCTTTGAAGCAGGGTGGGGTGGGGGTGGGGAGGTTATGCAGAGGTTGAGTGGCCGCCTGTCATGGATGCTTTAGTTGAGATTCCTGCACTGCAGGGGGCTGGACTACAGGACCCTTGGGGTGCCATCCAGCTCTACAGGTCTGTGATTCCATGTTCCTCAACAACCTATCTTTAAAGTACTTGCCCTGATGTCTAAGAAGTAATGGGCCAATATGAGAGAAGGGGAAGCTCTCTTGCTGGGCCCACCAGGACTAGCATTGTGGTTCCAAGGGCGTCAGACAGATGCAGACGTGAGGTTGCCGGGCTGATAGCAGATGGAATAAATGGACAACGGCCCGGGGATCGAAACCGGGGAAGGGAGGGTGGGGGTTTGGAAATCCGAAGGGTGTCTGACTCTTTCTACTATTTTTTTTTTCTTTTTTTATTCTTGTGTTGTCATTACTATAAAAATGGGGAATTCGTGGAAGGGAAACTGGGTCGACCTTAGAAAAAGTGTGTAAGTATATATGATTGATGTATATAAGCTAAAAGTTGATATATAAATTGAATTAAATATAACAACAAATTAAGGTTAAAAATTTAGGGATAAGAACTTGTTGAACAAATATTTGGACATGGAATACAAGAAGGGGAGGCGAGGGGAAGTTCTGGAAAAAAGTTATTGAAAATATGTACTGTAAAGGTTGAATTTTTTTTTCTTTTCTTTTTTCTTTCTTTTCTTTTTGCTTTTTGTATTATTTGAAACTCTAATAAATATTATTATTAAAAAACAAACAAACAAGGGCATCAGACAGATGCTTCTAGAACAGGCATAGGCCAACTTGGCCCTCCAGGTGTTTTGAGACTACAGCTCCCATGATCCCTACTTAACAGGACATCCATAGCTAACAGGGAATTGTAGTCCCAAAACATCTGGAGGGCCGAGTTTGCCTATGCCTGTTCTAAAAGCTTAGAAGAAGGTGGTGAAAGTACTACTTTAACCTGTTTCTCCTCAGACGCAGCGTCTCAGAAGTATGTTCCTTCTTCAAATAGTATGGGAAACAGCCTTATTAGAAAAACTAACCAATAAACTGAAACTGACACGGGGACAAATAGAAGAAGACACCTTCACTCCATTATGGCTCCCCTTTATCACATAATAATAATAATAATAATAATAATAATAATAATAATTTATATATATCCCGCCCTCCCCAGCCGAAGCCAGGCTCAGGGCGGCTAACAACAATAAAATAGTGCAACATTCTAAAAACATTTCATTATAAAAATTAATTAAAATCAAATTGATAGCAACCATTAAGCTAAATACACAGCCCAACAAGACAACGACAAGAATTCACCAACAGCATATGAACCAATATGGCTAACCTGATCCAAAACACCCACCCACCCCACTCACACATAAAAACAAAGCTCGCCACAGCCAATCACAAACAAACAACCACACCCTAGGCCAATGCCAACCTCTCTCACCACCAAAGGAACACAAGCAAATAGTAAAGAGAACCCACACAAGTGATGCTGACACAAAACCCCGCACATACGCTAAGTAGAATAGAAGCATTGCCCCGCGACCCCACCCCTCTCACCATTCCCCCCTCCACCTCTTTCCCCCTTTTCTTCCTAATGTAACGCCAATGTCTCAACAAATGAAACTGATCTGTAGAAAATGTAACTTGAAAAAAGAGACATTGCACATACTTTTGTAAACCAACAAATCTTTAATAAAAATATGTTGTTGTTTTTGAAAAAAGAAGTATGTTCCTTCTAAACATGGATGTTCCATTTAGCTACCTTAACTGATGTAAAAACAACAACAGAGAGTCTTGTGGCGCCTTAAAGACTGACACATCTACTGCAAAATGCTCTCCTGGGAAAGTGTCCACCTCTCCTCCAGTGGCTTTTCATTCATCCCACTCCTTTTTCTTTCATATCTATTTTGTATGTGGGTGGATAGATATATGTAATCCATATATGGGATTTGTACTGAAATTGCTGGATTTATACCTTTAGACTAAAGTAAGAAGTGGGTGGTGCTGTGGTCTAAACCACTGAGCCTAGGGCTTGCCGATTGGAAGGTCGGCGGTTCGAATCCCCGCGACGGGGTGAGCTCCCGTTGCTCAGTCCCAGCTCCTGCCCACCTAGCAGTTCGAAAGCACGTCAAAGTGCAAGTAGATAAATACGGTAGGTATTTATGGCGGGAAGATAAACGGCGTTTCCATGCGCTGCTCTAGTTTCCCCAGAAGCGGCTTAGCCATGCTGGCCACATGACCCAGAAAAACTGTCTGCGGACAAATGTCGGCTCCCTCGGCCTGTAAAGCGAGATGAGCACCACAACTCCAGAGTCGTCTGGGGTACCTTTACCTTTTAAGAAGCTTTTAAAAATCTTTTGTCTTAAGGAAAAAGTTATCCTTGCAATTGTCGTCTTTTTTTCTTGACTCTATAAAATAAATGTAAAATGCTAGCAGATATTTAAAATACAAGCAGGCATTTAATATGAACAGCATTTCGTTTGCTTTTGCACTGCAAACTTGTGTCGCAATGTCTGCTTTTAATCTTGATAGGATTGCATTACTTTGTGTTATTTTCTGATAGAGTGAATTACCGTATTTTTTGCTCTATAAGACTCACTTTTTCCCTCCTAAAAAGTAAGGGTAAATGTGTGTGCGTCTTATGGAGCGAATGTAGGCTGCGCTGCTATAACAGAAGCCAGAACAGCAAGAGGGATTGCTGCTTTCACTGTGCAGCGATCCCTCTTGCTGTTCTGGCTTCTGAGATTCAGAATATTTTTTTTCTTGTTTTCGTCCTCCAAAAACTAGGTGCGTCTTGTGGTCTGGTGCGTCTTATAGAGCGAAAAATACGGTACATAGCCATGGCATCTTCATACAATTGTAGCATATTTCTTGGGATATCCAAACCACCCCTCTGAACTGAGGAAATCACCTGCATAAATCCACTTGCTGTAAACATGTGTATTCTTGGAGGCCTTTCCTAGCCTTTCCCTTAACTATCTGCCATGGCAGCTGATGTTTAACTCATAATTTTGCAATTTGCTTGTCTTTTTGTTTTTGTATAGCACTTTGTTATTATGTATGAGTGGTGGTAGATAAATACCTTAATAAATAAATAAATAAGACTACAATCTGTACACACTTATTTGGGTGTAAGGCTGCATTCCCACCTTTATTCTGTTTTCCCAATGTTTCCCTAACTGTTCTGTATTATATTTGAGCTTTCATATGCCATAAAAGCCACTTCCAGAACTATAATGAAACAGAGCTCAAGTTTCGCACTCATTTCCATGTTGTTAGCAAAATGAATTTTTGTTTGTGGAAGAAATAACATGGAAATTATCGCCAAACCTGTGCTATATTCTGCTAGATCTCCAGATGCGGCTTTAATGTCATTTGATGTAATGCAGAAATTAGCAGGTAAGGAAACATCAGGGAAACGGAATAAACTGCTATGTGAATGTAGCCTATGTTCCATTGGAACTTGATGGAACTTTCTGAGTAGTCATATATAGAATTGCATGTAGGTGAGTCGTAATACAATGTCGTCTCATCAATCCTCAAAACTCTCCTTGTGCTCTAAGATGCATAGCATCAGATAGAACAGTATTTCTTTCCACATAAAGTCTTTCTTGGTTACATATGTAAGCTAGTCTCATCCCAGTGATCCAGTAATAATTTACTGCAGTTTGTTGGGTTAACTGCCTAGTGGAAAGAAACGTATCCACATCTGTGTGCAAATATTTCTAAATCCAGTCCAGACCTTTGAATAGTTGTTGAATTGCAATGCCATCCTGAGTCACAGAAGACAAAAACATGTAATAATGAATTACACGTGGATCCACTAGGATATGCAACCACACTTCTATTGTCTATACCCCATTATGAAATATTTTTAAGCCCTGCTGTTGAAGTACCACATTAACAGAATTCCCAGCCATGTGAAATTCATAAATTCTGAGAGCTTGATGGATTTCAAATGGGCAGTTAAAAATGTCTTTAGGTAAGGTCTTCAGATTTCTGGGTAACATGTGGTAGATATCATTCTGTAGAATTAATGTTTTGTTACTTTCTACTGTTTTAAACCATACTTAACTTTGGTAAGTTTTTTAAAAGTAAATGATACATTTTTCAAATGAAGAAATTTCTACCTGTGGAGGTAGAACTTCGTGTTAAAATTTGAAGTATAATTCTTTTTCCACATGATCCTAAACCAGGCTTCCTCAACCTCGGCCCTCCAGATGTTTTGAAGCTACAATTCCCATCATCCCTGACCACTGGTCCTGCTAGCTAGGGATCATGGGAGTTGTAGGCCAAAAACACCTGGAGAGCCAAGGTTGAGGAAGCCTGTTAAACAGCTCAGCTGAGAGATAAGTCTTGACAGAATGTGCTCCCTAGTAAGTGCACATTATAATCCGCCTGTACATAGTAACAAATGGAAACTTATTCTCTCTTATAGTGTAAAAGCTGGTGATATGCTCTAATTTAAGAGCATGAGTGCTTGCTTCCTGCTCAGAGCTCATGCCGAAGGAAAAGCTTTCCCATTCAGTCTGATGATATGGAGAGTGCTTTGTGCACATTTTCAATCCTGAAGTGAGCAGGGCAGTCCCTGTTTGCACAGCAGCCTCATGGAATCTGGGATTTGGGTGAAATAACAGGATTCATAAATGGTTATTCACATAAAAAGTGAATGAGTTAATAAATTTCTACTGATCTATTAAAGAAACTCAGGCTTTAGAGTGGCAGACTACAGTCTGGTCCACATCTTTCCATACTACAGTGGTACCTCAGGTTACAGACGCTTCAGGTTACAGACGCTTTAGGTTACAGACTCCACTAACCCAGAAATAGTAACTCGGGTTAAGAACTTTGCTTCAGGATGAGAACAGAAATCGTATGGCAGCGGCGCAGCGGGAGTCCCCTTTAGCTAAAGATTCAGGTTAAGAATGGACCTCCAGAACAAATTAAGGTCTTAACCCAAGGTACCACTGTAGTTCTACTAGGCTAATATGAGGCTGGGTCTTGCCCTTCTTGCTCCCCACTCCTGCCCCCATGCAGCAATCTAACAGGCTGACCTACTAGTCTGCAGTGAGCCCTCAGGGAAAGGACCTCCATCTGGGAAGTGGCTTTCACCTCCTGATGGCATGGCTACATTCTTCTTAGGTGTGTGATATCCTTGAAACCTTTGTCCCACTCTCTCCCTGCAGCAAAATTCTCCTGGTGGTTCCCAAAATCTTGCTCCTTAGCCAGGCCTGATTCGAACAGAACATCAGCAAATGACTGCAAGTAAGCAAATTTCTTTTTTAAATAAATGCAATGTTGACCAAAGACTCATTCTCCAGTCATCACGCTGTATTCTTCTCTAGCTTTTCAGCTAGCATCTGCATTTCAGCAACAGAGCAGCGCAATACTTGCCCTTGTTACTGACATTTAGCATTAGTTCACTTGTGTTTATTATGTGATAATTGCAGCTATTACTTGATTACTGAAATGTGTGAAGCTGCTTCCACAGTTCAGCCTCTCTCATCACCTACAGCAGCTGCCTAATGAAAGGAGGAATGTTGGGAGATGACAAACATATTGTGCCTTTGCTCTCCAAGGGGTGGTATGAAATCACCTTTATTTTAGTTTTATATACATATAATTGTGAATGCATTTCTTTCTTTTTGTCCCATTGGTTTATAACCATTGTGTTAAATGGAAGATAGCTTTAGTATTACTGGTGGTGGGGGGACATGCAGTATGTGGCTGTGTGCACATATACAGACATGCACAAACAGCCATGTTCAGTTAATTTATACCTGTTGTTCCCATTTCCTGGACTGATGTTTTCATGAAGTTGCCTTTGGCTTTTGGAGATAATCCAAGGAGAATTATGATGCTGGCAAATGTGGTTTACTGAGGACTGGAGTATTTAACCATTAATTAGTAAATGCATGGGTTGTCTAAGTTGTGGGACAGATAAAATAGATAATTGCAAGAGTTCACAAATTAACAATAGACTGTTTTGGGGTGTTTTATAGTCTGTAGAGAAAAAAGAAGAATGGTTCTACTCCAAAATGTTAAAAAAAATACTGTGGTGCATATAAAATTACTGTATACACTTTTAGTGGTTATTGTATGACTGTGGCTGCTATAGATTCAGACCATAAACAGACCTTAACAAACCCTGCTGCCCTAGATGTGACTGCGCTTCAGGCTTGTGCACAAAACATGTTTTTGGTCAGCATGAGGGCTGTGACCACAGTTGTGGGCTCAAGAAGCTGTCAGACTCAATTTCACTGGCTGGCCAGTGAATAAGACTCCACTGTGTTACCCTGAGGATGGAGAACCTGCTGAAGTTGGTGGGGCAACTTGCATAATTAAGAGCTTCTTGGTGTGAATGAATGACGGTATGATTCATTGCATAGGCTGCCTTGCAGACCTGAAAAGGTTTTACCAGAACTTTCAGCCTGTAGTCTAAAGATTGCAAGCCTTGGATGTAGGAGTTACAGGATTCAAACTGAAACCATGTGATATATTTTAATAAGGATTCTTGTTTTCTCGTTTGGTTTAGCATAGAATTGCAACTTTCAAATTCTGGTACACAGCTGAGAAGCTAGCACGGCAATCTTATAATTGACTGGACTGGCAATAGCGCTGTTGCTAAATTCACTTGACCTGGTAGAACCCATAGATGCACCAGGATTAGGGAGCTATGCTGGTGTAGCACTGTTTTTATGCTGGCATAAGATTATTGTAACCATGACAACAAGCAGAAGAGCTAAAAATGAGGGTTGTGGCAGAGGGGTATGATCCTCAGAGATTAATTGCAGCATTAATAAAATTATTCTAGCAAAACAGGTGGTGAATGTTAAAAGACTCCCAACTATGAATAGAAAGATCTTCAAGGTTCTCTTAAAATGCACAAATTGAAGGAGCAAGGCATAATTCACTTGGAAGGGAGTTTCATAAGTAGCTGGCAGGGTGGTAGCACTTTCCAGATCTCTGGTCAGTTGTGTTACTGCTACTTACTGGGAGGTAGAGCAGTGGTAAAGTTGGTATACTGCAAATACATCAGCAGGGTCTGGCTCCACCAGTGTGTTCACACGGTTTCACACTTTGTGCTGCCCCCCAGCCACTGGAGGAGGAAGCAGGGTGCAGTAGGTGCAGCCTACCCCAGGTGTCACCCGGGGGGGGAGTGACATCACCACCCCCTGAGATGCTCGCCACTAGCCACAGGTGGCACCCCCCTGAGACGCTAACCGCACCCCCGGGTGCACAGCTAGCTCTGCCTCTGCCCCCAGCTTCCTGCAGCAAGGCAAGCAGCCAGAGAGCAGGTGAGCCCTTCCACCCAACCATTAGCTGCTGAGCTCCATTGCTGTAGGCCACCACTTAGAAGACCAGCTGCGTCATACTTTGGTTTAGCATTACCTCAAAACCTGAACTTGTAGTTTGTCTGACTCTGAACAATCAATCTGTTTGTTCTTCGCTTACCACTCATGGTTTGTACTTTGCTGATCTAACTAATGTGAGCAAGGAAGGATAATAACTAAACAATATAAAGTAAAGTAAAGTAAAGTTACCCCTGCCCGTACGGGCCAGTCTTGACAGACTCTAGGGTTGTGCGCCCATCTCACTTAAGAGGCCAGGGGCCAGCGCTGTCCGGAGACACTTCCGGGTCACGTGGCCAGCGTGACATCGCTGCTCTGGCGAGCCAGAGCCGCACACGGAAACGCCGTTTACCTTCCCGCTGGTAAGCGGTCCCTATTTATCTACTTGCACCCGGAGGTGCTTTCGAACTGCTAGGTTGGCAGGCGCTGGGACCGAGCAGCGGGAGCGCACCCCGCCGCAGGGATTCGAACCGCTGACCTTTCGATCAGCAAGCCCTAGGCGCTGAGGCTTTAACCCACAGCGCCACCTGCGTCCCATAACTAAACAATATATCAGTGTCTAAATCCATTCCGACAGTGGCAGAAGCTGTAGAGGCTGCTTCCACACACAGCCCTTCACTAGAACCCACTCATGGGTTGAGTCCAGCAGCCTCAGGAGCAAACACTTTGTGGTCAGTCCTCCTACTTCCAGAATCTCCTGGGTTCCTGGGTTCCACCACTGGGATTTTCCTAGGCCCCATTTCCTGGCATCAACATTTTAAAAAACAAAAGCTATTTAGATTATGGTGGTGACGCATTATCCTGAGGAATGAAGATGCTCCCACTGAGCTTATTAAGTATAAGGTATTGTCACTAATCAAGCAAAACCTAAGAAGCCAAAATCCAAGTCTCTTAGCTGGGGTTTTTACACCCATTTTCTGGATGTGACACAGAGGACTTTCTGCTGCTATTTGTTTCAAAAAACAAAACAAAAACACATATGCAAACAAAAGGTCTGTGATAGAAAATAAACTCCTGACCCAGCTCTCCCAGCTTTATGCATTCACACACGCTCCACCCCCACCTCACTAATTGTTGCTGTCTGGCTCTTCTCTATCCTCTGGGCAGAGTGGTGATCTCTGAAGTTTAAGGAACTTTCTTTTGCTTTATAATTTAAATTAAAGTCTGTTTTAAGAGGGGGGGGGACCCTACAAGACATAGTGCAATTTTAAAGTCATTTGGCAAACTGATTCTGTCAAGAAAGCTTAGTTTCATTCTGTTTGCTTGCAACAGCTTTTTTCTCCCCCCATAACTCTGCTGTTCTTGTTCTTTTAATACATTGGGGAGGCCTGTCAAGGCCTATCCACTCTCCAAATAGCTTTGCAGATTAAATTTTTAACTCTCCCCTCTTCATGCAGATGTATATTTCTGACAAAGAATTGTACTGACATGTCAGCTTCCATCTTTCTCACAAGAGAGGAAACATCTACGTGCAAGTACTGCTGGAAACTCAGAAACTGAATCTCCCTAGTAGAGAGGGGGGAAACACACACACCCCCCCAGCGCAACTGAGTCTCCGTTAAGCTAATTTTGCTACTGTGGCTACCATCCCTTTCACCTTCAGCAGCACTCAAAACCAACTAATGAGGGATCGTGGGATGTGAGGCAGGATGCATTTTTTCAAATTTATTGATACTACTGAGACACATGAACTTCAAACAGAACAATATTACTACTCTACAGTAAGCTTTTTTTTCTCCACTCATAATTTTACTGGGATTTCTCCACTCCACCACTCGGAAGAAACATCCTCAAAATTCTACTTACCACACAGGAGCAACAACCTGAACTGAGGATACAGTTGACAATATTTTGAGTTTCTTACACTATAATTAAGAAGCAATATTCAGCATGGCTGTGTGTGTGTCCAGGGCCAGGATACTTGCTCTTGGAGAGCCCAGGAGAAAAAAGAAAACAGAACTACATAGAGACTACAACACCACACGTAGCAGAAATGTCTGGTATTTGGCTGCCTCTATAAGAGACAATTAAAGTCACGTTTTTTGCATTTCGTGCTTCTGTGAGATGACATTATAACCACCTGACATAGGGCATGTTTGAATATAGACATTTTTGGTGCTCTTCAAAACACAATGCTTACAGTGTCCTCTAGTATGGGAGGTGCCCTGCGCCTGAAAAGGAAGGCTAATAATACGTACAGTTTTTTGTTTTGTTTTTGCAATGGCAGACTTCCGTGTTTTCTTTCACTTTTCTATGTGGCCTGTGGCTTAACCTCTTAGTCCTCAGCCTCAGCTAAACTGAAGCTGCGCAGCCTGATTGTATGCATAATTACTTGGAAGTAAGTCCCACTGTGTTCAGTGGGGCTTATTCCTAGGGAAATATAGGCTGCAGCCTAAGTACATTGACCCCATTTATTGCTTCTCATGCCTTGTTACATTGCATGCCCCTTTCCGCTTCTTTTCCTTTTCCTGTTCCTCATTACTCTTGCCTTTCCCTCAGCTACTCCATCCTCAAAAATCTAGGTTGCTAATTTTTTTTAATAAAAAAAATAAACTTAGGATACAGATCACCAACCCACTGCCTGCAGACACCCTGATACCCTCAGAAGGCTCTATTGGCAGGGCCCATAGCTAGGGGGTGGCGAGGTGTGCCCCCACCAGGGGCACAGGCGATGGGGGGCGCGCGCAAAATTGGCTTTAAAAATATGTCCATAAATATAAATATTGATTATTGTCTCATAAGAAATGGTTTTAAAAGAGGGTGAATTGAATGGGTGGAGGGGAGGTTGGAGGAGAGGCAGAAAGAAGAACTAATTTGTCTGTGGCTAGGGGGCGTGATCTAGACTGTTCTGCCAGGGGTGCAAGATCAGCTAGCTATGGCTCTGCCTGTTGGTGCCCCTAGGTGGGGTCCCAGACTCTGAGCTTTCATTAAAAGAAAAAAGTCTCTAACGCAGCTAGAAATAAAGTGATGAAGCAAAATATGCAGCTACCCTTTCTAGTGATTTCTGCGAAGTGGGCCAGCCTGGCTGCTCTCACCTGTCAGCATTTTTAGATAAAGAATGAAGTCAGAACAGCAATTAAGCTAATTTTAGTTAATTTACAGTTAAGTCTCTTTGTGTTTAATGAGTCTTACTTGCAAGTGGCTACAAGCTTTGGTTTAGGGCTGGTGTTAAGTGAAACAGAGTTTTTGTGTTGAAGCCACTCAGTCAGGACCAAGAAGACGTAGCTGACTTCTCATGGGGTGCATGAGGTTGTCTGGGTGGCAGAGGAGAAGAAAAGCTGCAACGACTGTACCCTCTCATTATGCCATGCCAACATGGTTGCCATTTTGTCACTGGCAACCACAGGACTCTCTCAAACTTTGAAAAGTGCTCGCTAGTCCAAAAAGATTGGAGACCAGATATGTGCAGTCAATACAGCAGCTAAGGATAACACGTCCAGCACCTCTAGATCATGAAAGTTTATGCCACAATAAATGTGTTAGACTTTAAGATCCAACGAGGCTCTTTATAGTTTTTAGCTTAGGCTACTGTGCTTTGGTGGATCTCTGATCTTCATGATCATGTGTGTTTGTACACACAGGGAAGTGCATTTTGAACTGAGTGGGACTTACAAAAGAACTGGGATATTGAGAGGCTTTTACTTGATTTACTTTATTACATCTTTAATTACAGTGGTACCTCAGGTTACAGACGCTTCAGGTTACAGACTCCGCTAACCCAGAAATAGTACCTCGAGTTAAGAACTTTGCTTCAGGATAAGAACAGAAATCATGCTCCGGCAGCACAGCAGCAGCCGGAGGCCCCATTAGCTAAAGTGGTGCTTCAGGTTAAGAACAGTTTTAGGTTAAGAACGGACCTCCGGAACGAATTTTGTTCTTAACCCAAGGTACCACAGTGCATATTTACCAATGCCCTTTCCACAACAGCACAACTGTGAAGCATGGAAACCGTGGGTCTAATGCATGAAAGGTGACAGTCTGAAGTGGGGAGCCTTTTGTAACCATAAAGCAGAGTTGCCATGTGTCCTCTTCTTCCAGGACACGTCCTCTTTTTCAGGAGTAAAATTTGAGACAAATTGCATTTAATTGTTTTGAATGGCTGTCATAGGTTCACGGCATCCTCTTTTTTTGCTCTTCAAAATATGTCAACCCTACCATAAAGGCTCCCTACTTATTTTGAAATGTTGCATAATCAAGGCTCAAAACTGCACAAGCTGTTTTCATGCTTAGAAAACTACTCCCCACTTCAGAATAATGGAAAGCGGCAAAAACTGGAGCAGGGTATTAGTGGCAGTGGCGGAGTCAGGGTGCTTGTCTTTGCTGCTGCCCACCTTGTATAGAATCATAGAATCCTAGAGTTGGAAGAGACCACAAGGGCCATCGAGTCCAACCCCCTGCCAAGCAGGAAACACCATCAGAGCACTCCTGGCATATGGTTGTCAAGCTTCTGCTTAAAGACCTCCAAAGAAGGAGACTCCACCACACTCCTTGGCAGCAAATTCCACTGTCAAACAGCTCTTACTGTCAGGAAGTTCTTCCTAATGTTTAGGTGGAATCTTTTTTCTTGTAGTTTGGAACCATTGCTCCGTGTCCACTTCTCTGGAACAGCAGAAAACAACCTTTCTCCCTCCTCTATGTGACATCCTTTTATATATTTGAACATGGCTATGATATCACCCCTTAACCTCCTCTTCTCCAGGCTAAACATGCCCAGCTCCCTCAGCCGTTCCTCATAAGGCATCGTTTCCAGGCCTTTGACCATTTTGGTTGCCCTCCTCTGGACACGTTCCAGTTTGTCAGTGTCCTTCTTGAACTGTGGTGCCCAGAACTGGACACAGTACTCCAGGTGAGGTCTGACCAGAGCAGAATACAGTGGCACTATTACTTCCCTTGATCTAGATGCTATACTCCTATTGATGCAGCCCAGAATTGCATTGGCTTTTTTAGCTGCCGCGTCACACTGTTGGCTCATGTCAAGTTTGTGGTCAACCAAGACTCCTAGATCCTTTTCACATGTACTGCTCTCAAGCCAGGTGTCACCCATCTTGTATTTGTGCCTCTCATTTTTTTTGCCCAAGTATATTTGTGGTTGCTATTTAGTCATGCCTGAAGAGGGATACAAAGGACATTCAGTTGCAGAGTGCAATTTACAGCACCAAACGGGGGCGGGGGGGCTCAGGAAGAAAGCGATTGGCCACTGCTTTTCCTCTTGCAGCCCAGGGAGTTTTCACTTGGGTTCACTTCTGGTAAGAAAGCATTGCTAGAGGGAAAGGGAAATCTGGGGGTGGTCTTTGGATGTGAAAGAGGCAGGAGCACACTCCCTGTGCTTTGAATTGCATTGCCCCATCCCTTGCCATTTTTAAGGACACAGATCTGCTGCGCTGGTGTATAATTTGGCTCGTAGACTCTACAGGGTAGCCTGCAGTACGCTTTGTTGGAGGGCCGAATGTCACAACCTGGTGCTCAATGCAGCTGGATCTGAGGGCTAAACTGCTACATGAGATTAGCACTTGTGTGAGGCGCTTTTAAAAAAGCAATTAGTCCGTGTGGAGGCCCAATTTGGAGGCATTTTATCCCACACTGTGGTCCCAGTTCAGATCAGAGGGCCACTCTTGCTATTTGCAGTGAAAGAAAAAATTCCATTGGTTGCAGCATACCCCCCCATGAAAATAGGGACATCCTATTCCATTATTTTATTCATCCTCCTCCCATCTGACTAATAAAACATTGAACATTTGAAAACTTCCCTTTACAGGACTGCCTTCAGATGTCTTCTAAAGGTTACTTATCTCCTTGGCTTGGGGGTC
Organism: Podarcis cretensis; assembly: GCF_951804945.1. NCBI lineage: Eukaryota > Metazoa > Chordata > Lepidosauria > Squamata > Lacertidae > Podarcis > Podarcis cretensis. The sequence goes on along the minus strand of NC_137172.1, from coordinate 122,455,690 downwards.
ATATAACTCCATACCCTCCCACAGTTCTCCAATGAAAATAGGGATGTCTGAAGGACTTTGTGCCAACCTGGCACCCTCCAGATGGTTTGGACTACAACTCACATCAGCACTTGCTGGAACTGAGAGGAGTTGTAGACCAAAATACCTGGAGGTTGGTGGTGGGCTGGTCTATAAAATGCAAGCAGTCAAACTTTTCTCCAAACCAAACACTCTGACCCAAAATCTGGGCCCAGAGTCCAGGTTTTATGTGGAAAAAGAATTTTGTAAAATGGAAGTTTACAGATATCTAACAAAGAGCAGCTGCCTCATGGATGCTAAAATTATACCCTTGTTAAAAGTTTCAATTAAACAAGAAGTACTGGCTGTATACGTTGGCCATAAATGTTCGTAATTCTTGTTATTTTCCACATTTCCTTTTTACCAGTCACCCAATGCAGCCTCCCCCAACCTGGTGCCCTCCAGATACTCAGGACAACTCCCCAAATTCCTGATATTTGGTCATACTGGCTGGGGCTGATGGGAGTTGTAGTCCGAAACATCTGGAGGACACCAGGTTGGGGGAGGCTGTCCCAAGGAGTCAAACCAAGACCTCACCTGTCCCCAGGCTTGGAACTCCTAAAGTAATGACTGGTAAAAAGGACCAGTCATGCTTCAAGGACCAACTTTCCCCATAAAAACCAACCTGGATCCTTCGATCATCATCTGAGGCCCTTCACTGTGTGCTTCCTCTGGAGGGTGGCAACATGAGAACAGGGCCTTTTCTGTGGTGGCTCCCCATCTGTGGTATGCTCTCTCCAGAGGGGCTTGCCTGGCACCTTCATTATACACCTTTAGGCACCAGGCAAAAATGTTCCTCTTGAACAAGGTCTTTGGCTGATTAACATTATTTGGGCTTTTTAATGTGTTTGTGGGAAGGGGGTTATTGGTCTGTGGTTGTCTTTGCTCTTGTTTTTTATGTATTTTGTGTTCTCCTTTTGTATTTTTTTTGTTGTGAACTGCCCTGTGATCTTCAGATGAAGGGCAATATATAAACTTAATGGAGGAGGAGGAGGAGGAGGGGGAAAGCATGCAAGTTATCTGAGCTTCATTTTAAGACATCACCTTGCCAACAAAGGTCCGTATAGTAAAAGCTATGGTTTTCCCAGTAGTAATGTATGGAAGTGAGAGCTGCTGGGAAAGGAGTACGGCAAGGCTTTATATTGTCTCCCTGCTTATTTAACTTATATGCAGAATTCATCATGCGAAAGGCTGGGCTGGATGAATCCCAAGCCGGAATTAAGATTGCCGGAAGAAAAATCAACAACCTCAGATATGCAGATGACACAACCTTGATGGCAGAAAGTGAGGAGGAATTAAAGAACCTTTTAATGAGGGTGAAAGAGGAGAGCGCAAAATATAGTCTGAAGCTCAATATCAAAAAAACGAAGATCATGGCAACTGGTCCCAACACCTCCTGGCAAATAGAAGGGGAAGAAATGGAGGCAGTGAAAGATTTTACTTTCTTGGGCTCCATGATCACTGCAGATGGTGACAGCAGCCGTGAAATTAAAAGACACCTGCTCTTAGACAGCATCTTAAAAAGCAGAGACATCACCCTGCCAACAAAGGTCCGTAAAGTTAAAGCCATGGTTTTCCCAGTAGTGATGTATGGAAGTGAGAGCTGGACCAAAAAGAAGGCTGATCGCCGAAGAACTGATGCTTTTGAATTATGGTGCTGGAGGAGACTCTTGAGAGTCCCATGGACTGCAAGAAGATCAAATGCATCCATTCTTAAGGAAATTAGCCCGGAGTGCTCACTGGAAGAACAGATCCTGAAGCTGAGGCTCCAATACTTTGGCCACCTCATGAGAAGAGAAGACGCCCCTAGAAAAGACCCTGATGCTGGGAAAGATGGAGGGCACAAGGAGAAGGGGACGACAGAGGACGAGATGGTTGAATAGTGTTCTCGAAGCTACCAGCATGAGTTTGACCAAACTGCGGGAGGCAGTGGAAGACAGAAGTGCCTGGCATGCTCTGGTCCATAGGGTCACGAAGAGTCGGACACGACTAAACGACTAAACAACAACAACAAATTCTTGCAAAGCAGGCAGACAAGGTCTTCCAAATCTTACTATTTAATCTTGGGTAAATTTATAGCATAGTAAATGACCAAAGTCTGTATGTAACCACTTGGTAAGTTGATGACCAGCCTACCCAGTAGTGAAGCTCTCTTGTCTCTGGTTAGCTTGGTTGTTTGTATTCTCCTACTAAAATGGGTAAAATGTAAAAAGTGTAGTGAAATTTGTGATAAAATTGTTTTCTAATGCCTCCATTTTCCTGTCAAGTGGTGATGAGAATCTTACTCCTCTATCACTTCTCTTCATTTCTGTTGGATAATAAAATTATCCACACACTTGTAGGTTGTGCATCTTACTTGCCAAATGTATCACAATTTTATGTTTGCAATCTTTGGTTCTTCTGTAAGCTTAAAACTTTCACAATAAAAATATACAGAAAATAAAAACAATAGACAATCTACTACACATCTGCTGCATAGTCCACTACAAGTACATAGTCTGTAAAACATCTTCATCCAGCATGTGATAAATTCCTCCTTGCCACTTGAAAAGATGGTTGCCTAGGCCTGGCCAACAGAAATCACCAGTCTAGCCAGGGTGACCTATATGGGCTCATTTGTCTCATGAAAATTTAAATTGATAGGTAGGTAATCCAGTGGCCTTTGCCACTTTGTTCCAACATGAGAATCTGGACGGCAGCAGTAAAAAGAAAGAAAGAAAGAAAGAAAGAAAGAAAGAAAGAAAGAAAGAAAGAAAAGTTGTGGTATCCAGTACTGGCAGGAGAACCACAACAAGGGTCTTGGCTTCTTTGTTCTCTAAGTATTTCCTGGCCATCTCTACAACATTTGCCTCTCAAAAGGATTCCAGACATATCCATGGATGTCCACAGCAATTTATCTGGGGAAGGAGGGGGGAATAAAACACTGGAAAGGGGAAAGCAGGGTAAATTCTTACAAAAATGAGAATAAAGGTAAAGGTAAAGGGACCCCTGACCATTAGGTCCAGTCATGACCGACTCTGGGGTTGTGGCGCTCATCTCGCTTTATTGGCCGAGGGAGCCAGCATACAGCTTCCAGGTCATGTGGCCAGCATGACTAAGCTGCTTCTGGCAAACCAGAACAGCGCAGGGTGGTACTGTAGGTTAAACCACAGAGCCTAGGACTTGCCGATCGGAAGGTTGGTGGTTCGAATCCCCGCGACGGGGTGAGCTCCCATTCCTCGGTCCCTGCTCCTGCCAACCTAGCAGTTCAAAAGCACGTCAAAGCGCAAGTAGATAAATAGGTACTGCTCCTGCGGGAAGGTAAAAATGAGAATAGCACTTGTCAATTTTGTCTCATTGCTCAGGTTCTACAAATGCTAAACTCCCCCCCCCCCTCTCTCTCTCTCCAAATGAACTTTGAGAATCTGAAGATTATGATTCATCTAGGGGGGAACCTGCCCACATTGGGTTTCTCACCGCCCCCCCCCCATACCCATGCATATATTGCATATGTAGACTGTGGACTAGATTCAGCTAATAAGTCCCACTAGTGGAGGTTTGTACAAGGACTTCCACAAGCACAGCCTGCCTTCTCCCCCTCTCATGCCCCCCACACCCCACCAATTGCCTCATTGGGTCAGAAGAACCCCCAGGACAGTGCATGGGGGAGGAGAGGGGGGCCATTCCCTCTGGCAAGCTGAAATGCTTGCATTGATGGAATGATTGCCATAGCAATACACTGAATTCCTCCCATGCTATTTAAATTCATGCCACCACAAAGCAGTAGCAATCTCTGGCAAGGGGCAAGGGGCAAGGGCAGGCTATCGTAGGACATGCCTGGCATCCTGGCATCCATGCCTGGCTTTCCAGCTTAATGTGTAGACGGGACCACTTGTGAAAGCCCCTTCTTTTCCAGTCCCACCACAGGTGCCTTCATGATCTTTGATAACAATTTGCTCACCATAGTTAAGCTCAGACTCACGTGGTGAAAATTATAACTGTAAATCAGCTATGGTCTGATGTTCCTTGCTCTAAGTCGTTAATGCATCCATTCTCCAAAGAAATGGCAATGAATGCAAAACACTGTAGGAAACAGTAATCTCCATTAATTTTCATAGCCATATGTAATAGCATGATCTATTGATGATTTGCTACACTTCAAAGAATATTTTGCATTCCGGGTTTAAACTGCTGCCAATCTTACCTTTATGAGTCATTCTGCCAATTCCTGGGAGAGACTTAAACTTGATAACTGATGTCAAAACAGGTTGTTGATTATTTTTTTTCATCAAGCAGATGGATAGATGCTTATTTTTGCTTATTGTTAGTTATGCATTTTATGACACTTGTAAATTAAGGAGCAACTAGTTTCTTCAATGTCAGAATAACAAACAAAATTACATGTGATATATTTCACTTATTTTGTTTGCTCTTTCTGTAAACTATTTTTCCAGTTCTATGTCAGAATCACTTATTCACCAATATTCCTCTTTTTTTTTTTTTTTTTTGAAGTATTGGTAGCCATTATCTCAAGATAAAGTTAATTTAAATAGCTGCCTTTTTTTTTTTTCTTTTCACAAACCTTTCCAGTTGTTTCCAGTCTCACCTGCCACAGTGGGAAGACTGGTTTGGGAAATCTTCTTCTCCTGCCTTTTTTCTTTTAAAATGCAAACTTAACCTCTGCTGTCATAGTTTGAAAATGCACTTGGTTCCTAACATGAGCTTTCTGAAATGTAACACAGCTGATTTGTTAGATAATGAAATCCAAATTGTTCCAGAAAAAGGTGCAATTATACAGCGTGTAATACACAAATAAATTGACTTAATGCTACATTATAATGGAAACTGTGCAAAACCCTCTACACAAGCACAATAAAATAATAAAAAGTAATAGAACAGGTAATAGATGTAAAATAAATGCTAAAAAAGTAGTTCAAATCATTTTCATACCAGTCAAAAGATACCGAGAAGGGCGCATCCAATCACAATAAAACACCAGAATGAAACACTTCTAAATAGTAATATAAATTTTTGTGGACACTTCATGTCCCATGATGTGGAATTGACATATAGTTTGATTTTCTCCTTCCTAATGTAAGCCACAGTTTTACAGTCCTAGTGAAAACATTTTATTGCTGTGGATGTATTAGACATGGTTCATTTCCTCCCTCAGTATGGCTTTAATTTTCCACATCCATGGCTTGACATAGACCCAAACACCAGAAGATGGTTGTCTGCTATAAACACTTGGGTGGGTGGGTGTGCTTCCCTTTGATTGCTTTCCAATTTAATCTATAGTTCATTCCATTAACCCTTTCCATTTTAATGTTACCAAAGCCCCGCCGTCTCCTTAATGCAGAGATAAACATCTCCGCCACTCGGCACTCTGGGCTGGTATGCCCAGAGGATTGTGATGTTGAAGGAAGGAAAGAGGAGGAGAAGTTAGGTACTCTTCCTGGCGAACTTCTTCTTCCTCCTCTTTTGCGCAGCCATTGGCACGCGCGCGGTGGCGAGAGAGGTTTCCATCGCCTTTTCCTTTCCCCCCGCAACCCTTTCCTAATTATTCACTCGTTTGGTTTGGCCAGATTCAGACGCATCTGCAGAGCCAAGAATGTGCCACTGTCATTCCAACTTTCTACTCAATCCCTGATCTTTAGAGGGGCTTTAAAAAAAATAAAAATACTTTTTTTAAGCCTTTCCCCGTCTGCAGCGTTGTCACATCCGATATCCCGTTCCTCCCGGCAGAAACCGTGTATCTGGGAGGGTCACCGGAGCAGGCTGTGCCTCGGGGCGCCTCGCCTAAAGTACAAAAGACTCGACTCAACTCACGTTAGGCGTCGAGGTGGCCTATCGGTGGTGACGGACTGCCAGCTCGGTCTGTGGGCTAGCCGTGAGAACTGCCTTGAAATGCTAAGTGCTTAATTAAGGACCTTTCATATCAGTTATTGAGGGCTCCATCTCCCATAGCCCAGGGCATTGTACTTTGCAGAGGGTTCCCCAGAGCCACTGCCAACTTTATTGCTGTGACAAGTTGCGGAGGGTGGGGCGGGGGGGATAGGAAAGGAAAAGAGAAACAAGTGGTTTTAAAATCCTCTCGCAGGCTCCCCAAATCTAAATACGAAGAGACAGCTGAATAGACAACATGAGTCTCATTCTAAATACATACATATATATATATATATATATATATATATATATACACTTCTGCATGTTTAGGAAAATATTGCTTGCTGGTGTTTGCGTTGGGGGAGGGCTGAGCAGTCATCTCTTTTTGACGAGCGGGGAGGCTAGAGTTTGCCTTAAACTGCCGTGGCAGGCGGAAATCTCCATCCATTTCAGTCCTCGGGAACAGTTGGTCCGAGCTGAGAGGTATGTTTATTTAAAAGCCCCCCAGACATATGTTTGGGGTGAATTTTGCATCTTTCTCCATTGCGTTCTTCTATTTGGGGACGTAGCGCCCGGCGTGCGCGCCAGCAAGGTCACTGCTGTTCAGGAGCAACGGGATGAGAGAAGAATCAGACTCGGAGAGAGTCGGGTTTCCTTGAGCAGGATCCTACCTGGCAAGGGTGTAGCGGTGATTTAAGGCAACACAGAGGAGGAATTCGGTCGTCAGGTTGCATCTGTTTAGGAAGACAACCCAACAGCGGAGCGATATGTAACAGCGACAATTATGCTGGGGAGAACAGAGCGAGGTCCTAGAGTTTCATTTGAAGGGCTGATACTCAAATAAAAAGAAAGAAAGAATATGGTACAATTTGCAGGCGTGGGGTTTCAGAGTGCGGGAGGTGTAATAATCACGTGATATGGGAATATCCCCCACCATCTTCTGGCCTTGTCCCTGATGTGCTAATCTTCTGTATCCAGGAAGGATTTTGTTTTTTTGTGGAGGACAAGGGTGCCTTAAGAGCCCTGCAGGATGAGGCCAGCATCCTTTTCTTACAGTAGCCAACCAGGTGTCCCTGGGGAGACTAGTAGGAGTGCTAACACCACTTTCCTCACTTGTACTTTCGTGGGAACATGCATATAGCAGTGCAGTTTCAGGAGACTTGAGACAGACCTCAGGAAGCCCAAATAATATACTTATTAAACGACGAAGACTCAAGTAGATCACTTGCAGTCGCTAGATATCTGATTAATGTCTTATTTCATAAGAGGAGAAATGGATCACTGTATGACTCTGACAGCTTAGCCAAACTTAAGAACCATCAATAAGTGCCAGAACTAAGACGCATATCCCCCAAAATCTGAGGGATTTGAATTGCGGTTGACATAGAGGGAGCTTATTGTGTATAGTTTACTTAATTGAAGTAAAATTGGTTTTATAGGGGTGTTTTAACTTGGAACTGTTTAAATTGTATTGTTTATGGATAAATTTTGATGTATTGTTTTTAGATATGGGCCAATGGCCGTAATAAACCAATCAATCAATCAAGGAGACTTGAGAATACAGAGGTTGTCTCGAAAAGGATTATGTGGAAACGTAATAGGATTCTGCTTTAGGAACCCAAGTCTGAGTCACATAAGAGCAGCAGGGACATGATAAGAAGTGTTGTAGAAACTCAAATACAAGCCCTTGTTACACTGAATTAATGACATGGAATGGGCTAATGATGTACTATATTTATCAGGATAACAGTTTTAGAAATGCATTGTTTCATAAAATGTACGAGCAACACAAATGAACACAACACAAATCAGCTTAGGCAACTGTAAATGACCACAGTTCTAGCCAATTCCCAAATCAAAGTTGCAATTAAGTTTTTTTAGGTGATTTTTCCTAAGAAGCACATACATTTATGCACATGGCTCTTCATGCCTGCTAAAATTACCATTTTAACCATTTTCAGTGCCTTCATTCCCCACTCAAAATCTCCATAATTCAATGAGGGTATCTGTTATTGAGTTTTAAAATATTTGCAAATATTCCAATAAAAGAATATTTTCAAGTAAAACTGCAAATATGTAAACCTTTAAACATACTAAGTGTTTTATTGAATAGCTTCTCTCTCTTTTTGGAAATTATTCTTGGAATTTTTCAAATTGTGGAATAACAATTTTCAAGACGAAATTAAGACTTGTGTAAATATTAAATTATTTGATTTTTATTATTACTATATTATAAATATTTATCATTATATGTGTTTGCAGCTGTCCTGTACAGGGATAGAACCTGCAGACTTGGCATTATCAGCAGCACACTCTAACCAAGTGAGCTATCCAAGCTTCTGTAGTTTTGAATTAATCTCTTATCTTATATTCTTTTTATGACTTCTTAGGTAACATTTTCACTATTATCATAAGAATATCTGAAAGCAATTAGTGCACTTTTATTGGCTTCTCCCCTCTCCCCCACCCCCACAACATTTCATTTCAATTCCTTTTGGTGAGTTTTCAGACATTTTTGTAGCATGTGAAATTAACACAACATAAATTTCATGATCAAAATAAAATGTAAGTCAAATAAACATGCTATGTCAGAAATCCATCAATTTAAGGCAGCAGGAAGTTTTTCTGAAGAAAATGTGTTTTTCTTTTCACTGGACACAAGCAAGTGAGTAAATAAAAGTGCAGTTCTATTCCTGAGTTCCATTGGCTGATGGAATTTACAAAGTGGTAGAAGCCCCACTGCACTGGTGGAACTTGAGGTGAAGAACAAGCCTGGGGCACCAGTGGAACTCTTCCTGAAAGTGGTTGGAGAACTCGGCTTGCAGAGCCGTTCTTCTGGCAAAGATACCATGATCCAGTATAGAATCATAGAATCCTACCCCCTGCAGTGCAAGAATCTTAACTAAAGCATCCAGAACAGATGGCCTTCCAACCTCTACTTAAAAACCTCCAAGGAAACACAGAAGAGGAGCACACCTGTGCCAGATATGATATGCATCAGACCATGGCTATGCCCTTATCAGCCCCAGATATTGTGTTAGGAATTTCTCCTTACCAGCCCTGTAGCAATACCTGTTGTACATGCAGGTTCAGGGACTATGTGTTCCAGCTGCTGCCTCACCTTGCTCTCCCACAGGGAATGGATCTTTTCTACACCCTAACATCCTAATCTGTGCAAACAATGGAGGGCTTCCCATGACCAGCAGCAGAGACCTGGATGCTCCTGTCTGCTCCTCCATGGGACTGACACGTTGCTTGGCCCAAGACAGAGAGTTATGCAACAGGTGAAGGTATCCATTAAAAAGGTAAAGGGACCCTTGACAGTTAACTTCAGTCGCAGACGACTCTGGGGTTGTGGCGCTCATCTCGCTTTACAGGCCGAGGGAGCTGGCGTTTGTCCACAGACAGTTTTTCCAACTCATGTGGCCAGCATGACTAAGCTGCTTCTGGTGCAACAGAACACTGAAACCAGAGCAGTGCACGGAAACACCATTTACCTTCCCACTGGAGCAGTACCTATTTATCTACTTGAACTTTTTGGCGTGCTTTTGAACTGCTAGGTTGGCAGGAGCAGGGACCGAGCAACAGGAGCTCACCCTGTTGTGGGGATTTGAACAGCCGACCTTATGATCCGCAAGCCCAAGAGCCTCCGTGGTTTAGACCACAGCGCCACCCGCGTCCCTTGAAGGCATCCCTTACATGGAGTTAAAATGGCATCTGCTACCCTGTTGTTTGCAGAGCCACTGCTGAAAACACAGCAGCCCTGCTGGGGTGAATGGTTGGCAACCCCACACTTGCCTCTTTCGGGATGTCCTCCAACCTAGATGCTGTTCAGTAACTGCTGCTTCTTGGTTGCTAGGGAATTGTTAGTTAGGGATCCTTTTCTGGGTGGTATCTGGCTTCAGGTTGCCTAAGCGTGGGATGGGTAGGAGATGCCAGGACTAGGAGATGGGAGCTTGGTGGGCTCAGAGGCAATGGCCCATCCTCTTTCTGCTCACACCAATTTTCTGGACTGATGGTCTCAGGATTCACAAGTGGTGTGGGTGCTATTGCTAGGATTGAAGAGGCAGCCTGATGAGAAGGGAAAGGAGGGATGAGGAAGAAGGGGCAATGAATCCTGCAGCTGGGGTGCAACATGGCAAGGCCCGCCTATACAGCAAAATAGCTGGGAGAGTGAATTAATCACAACAGGAGCAGGAAGTGTCCTAAATTTTAAAAGCCACAATCCCCCTGATGATTTTTGTTAGCTTAACTTTTTATTTACGGACAATAAAACCAGGTTCAGAAAGTCAGAAACAGTATTAATTAACTATTCAGACTGAGCAAAACAGAAATATGAAATCACCCACATTTGCAATTTCAGCAGGCAAATAATGACAGTGCTTCCTGTAATATATTCAAAAGATGCATTTCTTCTTAGAAATCCCCCCCTTTAATCAATCCATTTTGTGCTCTTTGATGTGCATGTAGCTTTGTGCCTGTCTGGTTGTTGACTGATGTATAAGCTATTGATGTCTACAAAGTATTGATATGTAGGCAATTTTTTAAACCAAAAATGCAGATTGCTTTAAAAGGAAGCTGTTGCTATTTGAGCTCTTCTCTCTCTCTATTTTTAATAACTACACTCTTCCATGCTGCAGCTGAGTTACTATGATCAGTTGCACATTTGTCAGTATCTGGGTACTCAGAATCCTAAGGCAGAATAAACATACAGCACTCTGAAGTTTGGAGCTAGTTCACACATGCAAGTATACGTAACTTGACTTCCCTGAGCTCAGTTATGGCTGGCTGGCAGCAGCAGCAGCAGCATTATGCATGAAGTGATTCCACTGAAAATCACTGGGTGAGAGAGATGGCGCAAGGTTACGTGGAAGTCCTCGCTGTGATGCCTGCAACATCAAGTGATGACTCGCAAGTCTGAATAAGTATAAAGAATTGATGTGTTTGGAAGAATTAGATATTTCTGGTATGTGGATATTAGCACACTCATTTCAGTTGGTAGAGACGTTTTCTCTAGCAGCTAAGAAGCTAAAGTTTGTAATGTACATTTTTTCTTACCTTTTATTGTGAATACTGTTTAATCTGGTTAATGTTTCAAATGTCTTGTATGTTGTCATCTGTATGGGTTTGCTAAATACTGAAGAATGACAAATTGAGATGTCCACTTACACTTCAATGAGCTTGCCATAAGTATTTTGATAATCTGCATATTACCTACCTTAGTATGGCACTTATTACTAAATTCAAAGCCACAAAAGTGGGTTTTATACTGCAGAAGTCTCTATGAAATCATGCAACAAAATAGTTCTTCATTCAGGAAATTTAACTTAGTGGCTAGGAAAAATAAAAAGACTATCTGGACAACAAAAAAGTCTAGTTAGACAAGGTACTTGCTACTTATCTGGTATCTTTTCATGACTGAAGTCTCTGTGCATCTAGCAGCATAAAACTTTTCCCCATATGCAGAGATAGGAAAAGGTGCTCTGTTTCAACCTACATTTCTGTAATTCCTGATAGGCTGAATAGAATAACAAGAAATGACAATGTCCTTCAGTATTAGATAGTAGCAGAACTACTAGGGGGCTGAAAGGTAATAATCCTAAACTATTCTCTGAAATTGACCCTGGAGATAGGACCAGAACCACTGTAAAGCAGTGCCCCCAATGCCTATCTCACAGAGTTAGTTCAGAAGGGTATGATAGTTATCTGACTTTTAGAACAACTGAAGGCAGCCCTGTAAGGGAAGTTTTTAATGTTTGATGCTTTGTCATGTTTTTAATATTCTGTTGGGAGCTCCCCGAATGGCTGGGGGAACCCAGCCAGAAGGGTGGGGTAATAATGATGATGATGATGATGATGATGATGATGATGAATTTCAAAACCTGCTGAGAGATCAAGCAAGAATAAGAGAGTCACACTCCCTCTGTCCTTCTCATAATAAAGGTCATCCATCAGGGTGACCAAGCCCAATTCATATCCAGACCTGAACCAAGATTGGAATATAGGTCAAAGTAATTGGTTCTACCACAGAGTACTTCCAGCTGCCACACAAAACCCTCTTGATCACCTTTCTCCCAAATAGAGTATTTGTGACAAGGTAGAAGTTGTCTTAAACTGATGCATTGACCACATCCTGGATTCCCCTGGTCATATCCCCTCAGTGAGTTTTATTAAGCCAAGAGAGGGAAAGATTGCAGGACAATGTGGTTGGCTGCATCATCACAAGCACCTTGTTTGAACTTTAAATTTACTTATTGCAAACTTGGGCCAAGACATGTGCTTTTTATTGCCTCAACAAAGCAGCAATAAGTGTCTGGCTAATGGTAGGCTTAGTTAATGGTTTTCTTCCAGGGGGAAAAAACAGAGTTATCAAGCATTACTTGATTGACATATTAGCTCTTTGTTTCATGAATTCATAATTCACAGAACTTGAGTCCTGAAGCCCCTGTGTTGGACCAAGTTGGAGTATTGTGGTACATGAACCTAGTGCAATTCTCAGAGTCCAATGCACACTAGAGATATCCAAGGTGTGCAGCTGATCAGCCCAACTTGCACAGTAGATCATTGTTTTGATGGCAGATTCAATAATGCCATTCATGTCTGTCCTGTATGGAGACTACTACTGGGGTTCCTGAGAACCACAATGTTCTTTCTTAAAGTGGTATCATTTGTCCTATGACAAGGCACTCCTTTCCCAGTAGTAGTAGTAGTAGTAACAATAATTCTAGACCACCCTTCACCGCAATATCACAGGGCAATTTACAAAAATATCCCACATTGACAAGCAAAAATAGTAACTCCACACCCCAAACCGTATAGTCAAAAGGACACAATTTGTTTAATTTGCCAAAGGCCTATATTGGTTCTATGGGACCCAAGGCACACAGAATAGTAGCAGAAACTCTGTCTAGCATGGAGGCATCTGCTGGAGGGCAGAGGAATGAGCAATGCAAAATAGTTTGGATGCTCTTTCATCTGAAGTTGTCATTAATGTGACAGAGGCTTCTCCTTGTTTCCTCTCCTGCACACATTTTTCCATGCCTAATTTAGCAGATTATTTGCCCACATTACCATGCTCTGATGAAAAACAACAACAACAACACCTCCTCCACATTTAGGAAAAATACATAAATAAGCCAACAAAACACACAACAACAAAAACATCCCAGAGTGGTGAGGAAAGGCAAATAATGCAGATCCATGCACTCCTAAGTGCACACAGTTCATTTGTGGAAATACAATTGTTGGCAGTTATGAATTTACGCACTCATTCAGGAGTGCGACGCTGGATTGAAACTATTTGCCACGAGATGGTTGTTAGGCAGAAGGAGAGTAAATAAGCTATCAGCATGGAGCTGCATGGCAGACTGGCATTCCAATGGAACATGTTTTCTTGCAGCGGGCTCCACCTGATGACAGCTACAATCAAGAGTGGCTCCAGGCAGCTGCTTTGCTGCAGGCCACATTCAATTATGTCGGACTGCATTAGTCCCTGGTGAAGCTGTCACCTTCCAGCCTGTGAAGTGATAGCATGAAGAGCTTCCTGAAGTCTTGGCAGTTCTTGCTTGCAGTCAATGGGGAACAAGGGAAGCAATGTGGCAAAGCAGAGGCCACCACGCGCCTCTTAGCATTCATTTTTGCCTATGGAGGTGAAGGAGGGGGGAAATTAAAACCAAAACCAACCCAGATTCATGGAGCCAGACTTGAGAAATGGTACATGGGCTGGGAATACGAGTGGCTTCTCTCTTTCCTCTCCTGGCAAAGGTTATGTTAAGAACGAAAATGATACTGCTGGATGATGTTCTATTTCTATTTCTTGTTTCTCCCCTCTCTCTGCTTTTTCTTTTTATTTAAAAAACCCACTATTTGTAATTATTCTCACCAGCCTCCTGAGGACAGGATTTTACTGTGCATACAGCAATAGCAAACTATAATAACACAGCATCTTCTTCATGCGATGCTTCCCCAAGCAATCCCTTGACGTTTTCGGAGGTAGTAAGCCCTGGAGGTATCGCAGGTTCAGGGTGTTGATGGTTTGGGTTTCTTTTCTTTTTTTGCATAAATCCCACTCTGGATTTTGACTTTGTCTCCTTTGGGTTTGAGGCTGGATGACAACCCTTGGGGACCAGTAACAGGATACAGAGGCTTTCGTTTAAAAGAAAAAGAAAAAAAGAACAGGTTGGTTTCTGTGTGTCCTAGGGCTGTAGTGGCTGCAAGATGGCTGCTCAATGACCTGTGTGAAATCTGCCCAGAAGCTGCCTCTGCTCCCCATTGACATAATCGTAGGTGCAGACTACTGAGGAAAGGAGGTTGATTCTTTGACTAGACATGGGAATGCTCCTAAGAACATTGCCCTCCCCTCCTTGGGGAGGGGACAACCTAGACTCATATTTATGCTCACAAAGCTTACTGAATAGCCTGGATATGATGGAGGTATCATGTGCTCACATTCCATCTATCTTGCATGGAAAAAATCCTCAGCCACTTCCTAGAATCAAACAGGGCATGCACTGAGGAAGCAACCCCCCCCCCATGAAGACTTTCTCAAGTGTGAATATTCTTTGAATGTTAAAGATTAAAGACCGCTTTTCAAGAGTGAGGCAGAATGTTTGAGTTGTTAGCACTCCACATTCCCTCTGCAGGGTCAAACTCTGGAATCCAGCATAACATTTGATTTCCCAAGGATTTGGAGGGTGGTGTGGGAGAGAGTAAATTTCTAATATTTTTGTTTGCAGGGAAAAGTTTAATAGCATATGAGCCACATCTGCTGAAAGTTCAGGAAGTATCTTTGCTTTTCAATATACCTGGAAAAAGTAATTCCACATTCCACATTCACCAGCAAAATGATACTTGGTATGCGTTGGTATACTCAAGACACCATGATTATTAGTGAAGTCTGAAACTTCTTAATGGAAGATACCTCAGCGCTAGCAGAGAGCTGGAATTTAGTGCACATGTAGTCTAGTCGCTGTGGGTTAAACCACAGAACCTAGGACTTGCTGATCAGAAGGTCGGCATTCAAATCCCCGTGACAGGGTGAGCTCCCGTTGCTCGGTCCTAGCTCCTGCCCACCTAGCATTCAAAAACATGTCAAAGTGCAAGTAGATAAATAGGTACCACTCCGGCAGGAAGGTAAACGGCATTTTCGTGCACTGCTCTGGTTTGCCAGAAGTGGCTTAGTCATGCTGGCCACATGACCCGGAAGCTGTACGCCGGCTCCCTCGGCCAATAAAGCGAGATGAGTGCCACAACCCCAGAGTCGGTCACGACTGGACCTAATGGTCAGGGGTCCCTTTAGTCTTAGTCTAGTCGCAGACATACAGGGAATACAGTAGGGCTCAAGCTAGGAGCCTTGCAGATCATGAGTCACAGCAAGAAGGACAATGCAGATTGTGAATTAGAATCCCATTGGCTGAAGATGCTGAGAGACACCAGAGGCCAAACCCAGTGCCACTGGCTGGTACAAAAGCTGTCAGATCTGGTGTCCCTCATGTTGAATAACCTGGCTACCAGCAGGAAGCTACTGTCCCTCTCCTGAAAATTAGTCAGTTTTTTACTCTGGTGCAAAGTTTTCCCTCAATGTACTCCTCAATTAAAGAAAGCTATACCCTACATTGCAATGAGCTCTCAGACATGCAGGAATTACACCAATAAGGCATTCATTTTGTAGACAGAGAGCAGCGCATTTACTTATTTATGCCATTTTTAGCCCACTCTGTGTTAAAGGCAATCCCAGAGCGGATGCAAAATGATGACACCTTCCACCTTTCTTTTTCCATTCAAAAAGTTCCATTAAAATTCATAAACTTTGAAGGAAATGTATATATATAATAAAGTTTGTACATGTCAAATGTAGAAGTAACTTCAAGTTGTTTCTCTGTGGTATATTTATCATGTTGCAGTAAAGAAAAGGGGGGTCAATTTCATATGTTAAAAACAATGGATGGTATTCAGCTAAGTTTTATTCAGAATAGACCCATTGAAATTAATAGACCTAACTTAGAGTCATTAATTTCAATGGATCTACCCTGAGTAAAACTTAACTGAATACCACTCAGTGCTTTTTTTCTGGGGGTACTCAAGGTTACAAAGCACTGGCACCTTTTTTTTCTGGAAGAAAAGCACTGAAACCACCCAATATGATTCTTAAACTTTAATCCATGCCACTTTTTCAGGTAGCCCATAGGACCATGATGAAGGTATCAGTATGGGCAACTGATAAAAGTCATGATGAATACAGAATTAAAATCCAGTTTCTTCTGCACTCCAATGCAGGTGTACTTAGTACATTGGATTGATGCAAAGGAGAAGGCTGGTCGGTTTACATATGCTTCATAGCACTATTGTTTGTCAGTCGGGATGCTATTGTTTGTCATCTGAGTACAGAAATTTGTACACCGTTGAAGCAGTTTCCATTTTTGGCTGGCAAAACGTAAGAAAAAGGACACCCATAATACAACATGCAGCATGATGCAATGTATGGTAACATGGGAGTGTGGCCCATGGTATTCAAAGGGATTTACTCCCTCAGTAAGTGCTTTCAGGATTGTAACCATAGATGTTTTTTAAATATATTTTTATTTAAGATTTCTTAGTTTACAAAAATACGTGCATTGTCTCTTTTTTCAAGTTGTGTTTCCTACAGATCAGTTTCATTTGTTGTGAGACATTAGTGTTGCATGTTAGGAAGAAAAGAGGGGGGAAGAGAGGGAGGGGGAATGGTGAGTGGGGTGGGGTTGGGTGGTTATGCTTCTGTTCTTCTACTTTGTGTATGTGTGGGATTGCAACCATAGTTAAATGATCCCTGTGCTATAACTGTGAAACAAAGTTGATGTAAGGATTCAAATAGCAACCAAAACTATATTTAGAGTGTTACAATTGCAAGCCATCAATAGCCGGGTCAATCTTATGCTCTCCTCTCTCCCTCTCTCCTCCATTCGCCCACCCCATTATTTTGAATTAATAATCAAGCCTGGTAAAGAGTTTTGTGAATTTGAAAGCTCCCTTACTACTTGGTGACATTTTAGTTGTTTCTAATAAAAAGTATTGCTGAATTGGTTAATGTTGCTGCTATCAGGGTTGGAAGCATACATTTGAATGAAAACAATACATATCTATGGCCTTTCAAACTGTGGAGGTTATTGCTATTGTTTGTTATTATGGTGTGTCTTCTTTGTGTTTTTATATTGTGTATTTTATATTTATATTTTATTTTATATTATATTGCGTGCAATCTTTGGATGAAGGGCAGTATAGAAATTCAATTAACAATAACAACATGTTCTTATATATTTTGGAAGCTGCCCAAAGTGGCTGGGGCAACCCAATCAGATGGGCAGGGTACGAATAATAAAATTATTATATCCATGCAGATAAATGTCTCTGCACACAGAGGTATTGTTATATGTTTCTAGGGAGTCCCCCAGTGCTCCCGTCCTTCTAATGGCAAGTTCATAACACAGCACGCTAGGCCATTGTCGACAGGCCCAGCTCAAGACATTTGGGTGCCTGAGATGAACCACAAAATGGTGGCTGTCAAGGGGCGAGTGAAGCTCTACATCAGGAACAAGGGAAGGAATAAAGATCTACACTGTGGACCTTGCTGCCCAAGGCAGTCACCTCACCTTGCCTCATGGGTGTGCCGGCCCTGATTATCAGGAACAGTAGGTCCATGTGCACCTCAGACATCCTCTCCCAGACTTCATGTTCTGTTTAGATGTTATTTGGACCACCTGGGAGCTGCTTATCCACAAACAGCTCCCATACAGATGGCAGAACATATAAATGACCCAATCACATGCGCTGGGGGCTGCTCACAAGGGTCTTTCTCCTGAAATCAACGCCTTGCTCAGCGCTACGCAAGGAGAAATGGCTTCCCCTTGGGTGTGGGAAGGTATCTATAGGTCATCTTAGTGTGGGCCCTTTTCCTTCAGAAAAATGTAATTTTGGTTTGTTTTAACAGGACATGAAAATAAAATATTAAACATGGCTTTTTTCTGACAGTGAGTTTATTAACATGTAGATTGGCTGCCATGCCAATGTCTCAAAATAGACATCTAGGTTAACTTTTTTTGTAATATGCATGCTTATTTACTTGAATGGCAGGTGGTTAATCAACTATTGTTTTTAATGAGTTGACAACTCTGAGCTATGTATGTGGGTCAGCAGAGAAGAAGCAGAAAGAATTTCCTTAAAGGGGTTATGTTGTCGGGGAACTCCTACAACCATCTTTGGGTTGTTAATGATAAATTGTTTTTGCAGTTAACAGCTGTTCTTTAATATAGAGTTGCCATTTGCAAGTGTGGAATAAAAATAACTAGGAGCAGAAGAATCTGAATGACTAAGCATTTCACGGTGTGGTGTGATGTTCAGTACTTACTTTGCTCCCAAGTAAGAGGGCGCAGAATGCCAGCCTTAGAGAAACAACATTGGAAGATTTTACCAAACTAAACACCTGCTGACATTTGGCAGGTCATTACTGAATGGCTTTTCCTTTCCTTTAATCATACCTTTTCTACTGCTGCCCAACCCTTTTATTTGATATATTCACAACAGTAACAGCAATTAAAAACAAAATCCCCATATGATGGTCTCCTTCTTCTTTTTAACTCCGGCGGAGAGATTTCTGTTGGAAAGGGCTTTTTAATTTTTTTTTTTAAAAAGAGAGAGTGAAAAGTTATGGTTTTGCTTCTTGTTTAACCAGTGGTCCCTCTAGTGGCACAATAGCAGAAGTGCTGGCAAAGGATACTGTTAAAATAACCTGAACGGCATAGTTTCATCTAATAATCCCAGAGATCGAAATATGTTTGCTTAGCTCAATTTATTCTGAAAAGCTCTCTGAGCCAGATGTTCGCGGGGCGGGGGGCGGAGGAGAGAGAAAGAAGAAAGAGGCAAATAAAAGTGTGAATAAAAGCAGTGACCACGACGCCGAAGAGAGCGTGGCCAAGGTGTCCCTTCCTAATCTTCTCCTCTTTCGTGCGCGCGCTGACTTTGATCGCAGGCTCACATTCGGCGCGGAGAAGGGCGCTCTAAATGCGCAAAGTTCGCGAACTCCCTTTGCGCCCTGGGTCTTCCCGCTTCTGAACTCTGATCTGTCCGCCGCCGCCTCCCTCATCCTCAGCGCTGGCTGGACCATTTGCTGCGCCCTCCAACTTTCCCTCTTGTTTTTGTCCTTGTAAGCAGCTCAGGTCCAAACTCCCTCTTTGGGGTTTCTTCTTAAAACCTTGCTTACCATTCCCAGGCCGTCTCCAAAAAGGGGAAAGGACAAGAAAGGGTTCTGTGCTGGTGCGCCATTGATTTTTCTTTTTGAGCCTAATTGTGTTTGCGCTTTGCAGAGCGTCGAAGGGAAGAAAATGCAGCCCCCCCCCCAAATGACCGTCCAGGCTTGCAGCGTGTCCCCCGCCGCCAATCCCTGGGAGAAGTTTTATGCGGGAAGCCGCAGCTTGTTCTACAGGGATCTCTGTCAGCTTCTCTTTCTGCGCATTTAATGCTCTTCCCCTGCGATCGCCTAAGGGTGCTTTTGCTAAACAATTAATGTAAGGCATCTCCTGGGAATCTAACGGGTATTTAGCAATAAGTTCACTTCCAGTGAATTGTATAATGTGATATTTTGACAACGGCTACAGTGAGGTTCTGGAAAGGTGACGGGTGCGATTTTCCTCCTCTCCAAAAAATAACATTAATCATAATCGTAAATAGTCATAAATTCCCCAGCTAACTTCCCTGGTTCAGCATTGCGAGGTGGGACAGTGGTTGGGGCAGAAATGGTGGATAATTAATCACCACACTTTTAAACCTTGTAAGGTAGTATGTTCTGTAATTTCAGTGTCATCCTGCAATACTACTCACCTTCCCTAATACAATGTACAAGTCGTAATCTATTAGGGAAAATAAAATTTACTGTGACGTTTGATAGGAAAGCCGCTAGCAATGAAAGCTGTACTACTGCTACTGATATTTGTATTATGTTAATAAAAAATGATATTAACATATGAAACCGTTGCCAGGCAAGGAGGGAGAATAAAGCTGAAATAGGGAGTAAAAGTAAAACAAAGTTCTTAAAAATGTAGCTCTGTCTTTTTCCATTCTCTTCCATGGTCCATCAGAAAATCTGACCTGTGCCAATTGTTATCATTACAACAGCCACAATGCTCAATAATTTAGTGACATATTCACATTATCACAGCCTTCTCTGATGTTTTTGTGAAGATCGTCCAGGAATCAGAGTCCATTTAAAAAAAAAAGAAATATTTCAACTGCTTGTCAAAAAAAGCAAAGCTATATGAATCCAAAATAATTACACAGGATTGCCAGAAACACTTGCATGCTTTATGCTCCTAACATAATGCTACATTTTTCAAGAGTGGTTCTGTTCCTAATATTTTCAGCTCAAATCTTTTTTCTTTTTCCTTTTTCTACAGAAGTGAGTCCAAGTAAGTGTGGTTTAGATTGTAGCCTTTGTCTTCCCTGGTGTGTGTGTGTTGGGGCTAATTTCTTAATGTCATATCCCTTTTTCTTTTTTTCTTTTTTTGAGATTTTGACCCTAGGAATATCACAAAATCTCATGTTAAATATATGCCAAAAGACTTAGATTTTGCAGCAGTTCCATACCCACTTTCCTGGGAGTAAGCCCCGTTTAACACAATAGGATTGCACTGTGCATGTGCTAGCAAATGTGTTATGTGCACAACATGTTTAACTCGGTGTTCGCTGCCACTAGTTTTCTTGGCAATTATACATAAGGAAGTGTGTGGAATTCTCTGCAGGTAAGCTGTGCATAGAAATTCGGTAGTGATTCAAATGTTTACCTTTCTTCCTTTTTGCCTTAGTTTTTGAAAGTAAATATGCTCAGGTAAGGCAATATCTGAGCAGATAAAGAACCCTCTACTGATTAAAATCAAACCATAAGAAACATCAGGGTGAAGGTATTACAAATAGTTCATATCAGTTCCTCTAATTCAGCATACACCCATATCTTGCCCCACATAAATTCTGGATACTAATGATGGATCTAGAAATTGTTTCTACCAGAGTGTGGGGGGGGGGGGAGCAGGATCACACCTTGTGTGCTCCGCAGAAGATGTTGCACGAGCTTCTGTAGCTATTCACACATGAGAGTGGATAGCTGTGCATGCTTAGAAGCTCTTTTCGGACCATCCATTAAATGAACAGAGGAGCCCCCTTCTCTGTGCATTCAGGACCTATACAGAGGGAAGCAAATTCAAAAACAACTAATGTATTATAAAACAATAGTCCTGGAATGTTCTCTTCGAAACCAAGGTAATCAAGACTAAAGAAACATCAGATAAATGAAAGACATAAATGTGCTTTTTGTTGCTGCAATGGTTGTCCCTTCTCCCCCAATAAAATATGTTTGTGTCCTTCAGATAAGATGCAAAGTCATGCATGGAAAGATCCAGCCGAAGTGTGTTTAAGGCCAGTTGAATTCAGTGGGAGAAATAAATGGGCAGGTACTGTGTGTGTGTGTTTTTGAGGTGCAGGGTACTTTTGGCCTTCCAGCTGTTGCTGAACTACAACTCCCATCAACCCCAGCAAGCACAGCCAATGGCCAAGGATAGCAGGCATTGTAGTTTGGCAACATCTGGAGGACTAAAGGTTTCCTACACCTGGTTCATTTATTATTTCAATTAGATTTACTCTGAAGTAAGTGTGTATAGGTTTGTAGCCCTAAGTATAAATTATCAATAGGACCAGAATAGTTTTTATAACAAACTCTGGTTCCCCATATACTCTGAACAATACTGAAAACCTATGCATGCTTATTTGGGAGTGGGTCTCATTGGAAAAAATAGAATTTACCTCTGAGTAAATACATGGACTGTATTGTGGTCTGAATTCATTTACGTTACCGGTGATATTGCATAGAATATGCACAATTCACAATCACGGTGAATGCACTATAATCAAAGTCATGCTTTTCCTGTTCATAGACTGCTGTATTATGTTTTAACCAAACATAGACCAGCCTGACGAGTTGGGTATAAATTAAAATGTTGTTGTTGTTGTTGTTGTTGTTGTTGTTGTTGGACATAGCCAGTCAAAGACAAGAATTTTTAAGACCTCTTAATTTCAGTGGGAGACACTGAAACATCCGTCGGAAGTCAATGAGAATTAAAACTGCTTAACTTCGGCTGGATTTTGCCCCAACAATGTAATTTATAATAAAAATGCAGATTTTATTATGGCGCATTTTAGTGTTGCTTCCATTGTACTATATATTTTATGACATATTGAAAAGGATCTGATTCTTCATCTGTTTAAAATGCACTTTTATCTTCCATAATATTTTTAAATGTAGCCATTATTCTGATATAAGTATTTTCCAGGCATTATTGTGTATCCCAAATTACACATCTGGCAGCGTTATTGCTACTTAGAACACAGCAGTGTTTTTGCAGAAAGAATGTCATTACAGGAGCTACCAGAGAAATAAGCATAAACTATGTGTTGCGTTACAAGATAATGTGCTATAAAGATTTACCTATGTTTAACATTTAAGGGCACGAGATGGAAATTAAACACCTTTGGAAACCTAAATTATAACAAGATTTCAAATTATATTCTACCCTCATCCGATCTGAAAGCCCAGATCATCTCACTGACTCCACAGAAGGCTATTTCAGACATTAGGCCCACACATCTCACAAGAACTGCGCAATGTACCGTAGTTCTTCCTACATTGTTCTCCAAAGCACTTAGGATGCAGGTGAAAAGGAGAGCCCTGGTAAAGTTACTCCCTGGTTGGAGCCATTGCCAGCCTGGGCTTCCTTTCCCTCTTCCCTCCCTGACAACTTTTGTCAGGGAACTGACATCGGAGCCAGAGGTGGAGGCAAGGCTCTCAAGCGATGCTGGAGAGGGGCCCAGCAGGGAGAGAGGGAGCTCATCGGCTGGGGAAGGAAATCAGCGTAACACCAGGGATAGAGGAGGGCAGATGAGAGAATCAGCGAGGGGGCTCCAAGACTCTTCGCTGGAGACCAGCGGGGAGAGCACGGATCCTCCACTACCCACACCCACCCTGCGCAGAAGACTTCCGCACAGGGAAAGTAGGCGTAGAATGGTGTCAAAGAACTTCTTTGCTGGAAGAAGTTCAAGAAACGCCCACTGACGGATTCTGCTAGCGACTGAACAGCCACGAAGTGAAGGGCTGTCCAGCCAGAACAGGTTTAACCAGGCTACCTAGCCAGGAGTGGAAGTAACTTACACACGAGCAACCCCTTATAACCATTACAACTTTCTTCATACAGAGAGGTGGGGGGGGTTGAATATTCACAGATGTGCAGTCTCTCTGTCCTTCAAAATTTTCCAGGTGTGTCCACAGGTTCGAGTAGCCTGCTTCACTTTGGACTTCTTCGAAGAGGTCTCCTTGTGCTTCAGACAAAGACCACTTCAGTTCTGGATCTGAGGGTTTGCCCCTCTGCTTCCAACTGAGGAAACCCATGCTTGACAGATGAATAGGACCAAACAGCAACTGGGTTTCCCCTGGATTGTTGTTTGTTCTGATTCAGCAGTAAAAAGCAAGTATTTCAGGGAAGAGCTGCAGGGCAAAAACAAAATCCATGCCTAGAAACCATGGGGCAAGCGGAAATGTGGACAAACCCTGAGTTTTGTGCATAGAGCCTTACAATAAAAAGCCCTATAATAGACAAAGCAAGGGAACGGCCAGGAGTGGGTGTCAGCCATTTTAGATTAATTATAAAGGAATACAGTGGTACCTCGGTTTACGACCTTAAATCCATTCCAGAAGTCCGTTCTTAAACCAAAACCATTCTTAAACCGAGGCACACTTTCCCTAATGAGGCCTCCCGCCGCCAGTGCCCTTCCACCGTTCAGATTCCATTCTTAGACCAAGGTAAAGTTCCCAAACCAAGACACTATTTCCTGTTTTGTGGAGTTTGTAAACCGAATTGTTCTTAAACCGGACTGTTCTTAAACCGAGGTACCACTGTAATGAGTATAAGGGCTCAATCTTTTGTCTGTGGCACATTCTAGTCATTTAAATGTGATCCCCGAGTTCATACTTAAGATCACATAACTCTTGATTAATTATGCTTAAACGCATATTGTTCATTCTTTTGTACTTAAATCAAAGTATTTAAATAATGGTAAGGGGTTTATGCATATTCTCCAGCTCATAAAACTGTATTTTGAATTCCTTGAACTTAATCTGGCTTTAGGTATATGGAGAAGTACCTCTTACACTCATATATCCACTCTGGCTGACCAACAAAAATACCCAAGTGAAAACACATAACTGTGTTTGTGTGCATTCCTGTATTGTGAAACTATTCACGGTTCAGTATTCAATGAAGTAAAATGCTTATATGGTGTTTTTGAAGCTGAGTTTTTCTTCCCCACTGAGGGCATGTTTATTTTAGTAATAATTTTGTGAATAATGATTTGATCTGTTAACACAGCATAGATAAAATATTTGTTGGTGCAGGCAAACTATCCATCAGGATATGCACCTAGCTCAAAAGTATGCATAGGGTCACACTGACAAAAGGTAATTCAAAGATACACCATGTGTTCTGCAATCTTTACAGTGTTTTTCTCCTAATTATGAAGAATTTTGCAAGACTGAGATCTGGAATATGAGATTATCTGGAATATAAGGTATAGTTTTATAGTTTAATATAGGTAGACCATCTGTCTACCTGAGATTGCTAAGTGTGAAATAGTTAACACACTTTATCTGCCATATCGAATTCTCTGTCATCATGGGTGATATTTTCTTTTGTTGTGTGACTCCTCTCCCACTGGAGCCTTTTCCATAGTCCACCATTATCTACGCATGCTCAGAAATGTTCCTATTTTTGTCTGTGAGCATTGAGAGTTTGCTTTCTACTTTCTCTCGCCACATGCAATTATGAGCATTACACAAGCACCTAATAACAATATCAATTTGAACACATTGCACCACAGAACAGACTATTCAGACCCTCTTCAGACATGTGCCCTGATTTATGTTCCTTTGCAGTAGTTGATATGAAAGCTGGACTTCTGGAACTAAATTTCACTGCTAGGAATAAGTTCATTTCAAGGGTAGGTTGGAGTGGCAAGGGGGAGAAGATGCATGGATTCGACCCTTTTAGGAACCTTGCCACTACTTTGTCAGTATGTGTTGTCCCTCTCTAGATAAGAGGCTGGTTCCCCCTGCTTTATTTTTTAAACCACCACCTAGCACTTTTCTGTCACTACTGATGTCAAGTAGTTTTAGGCTGCCAAAATAAAAAAATTGCTTTCATGAAAAGTCCTGTGGCAAGTCCTTTATCTCAGCATACCTTAGCACAGGATGCTATGACATGTCTGTCTCAGGAGTGCAGATACCACAGGAACCATAGGTGATAACTAGTGGTTGCTTGGTAACCTCCCATGCTTCCCAGAGTTTCTGAGTAGAGTGAAGACAAGACTGAAGTAATGAAAAGTGAAATGACTTTACATTTACCACTTTGACAGATGGAGAAAGAATTTTTTTTCAAGTTCCTAAAGGTGGCTCCCACAAGTACCATATTGCATGCAACTTCTGTCATTTTCTGTTTGGGTAAAGAAAACCCAGCCTTGAACCCTCTTCCGTGGTATCTGTGTGGGTTACAGTTAAATCAATGACTTGAGCAGTAATATTCTAGGAGTCCAGGAAGCATGAATCTGTGAGCAAGCCCACCGGATGTCTTTTGGAAGACAGTCTGCTGAGAATTGGTTTTCCAATGTTTGAAAGTTTCCATTTCAATTATTTTATTTAGTCTTTGAACTACTCTATATTCTATGAGTAAGTTTAAATTAAGCCTCACACATCAGGAAAGAACAAAGTGAAGATTTTTTTGAATTACTAGGAAGATTTTCCACATTTCTTCTTTTTGCAATACTCTGCGGCCCATAGTCCTTTGCCTGAGCCCCTTCTGCCTAAGAGTATGTAATATATTTGCAAATATCAATGTTTTCCTCATTCTTTTCCCAGATGTTCTTTACAGGGTTTTCGTTTCTAAACCGAATTATTTTTAGTTCTTCAGTTACTAAACATTTCACTTTTAAATCTTTGAACTAGATTAGAACTACTCTGTTCACCATCAAGTAAATAATGCTAGTAAATAACTCAAGTAAATAAATAAAAATACTAGAAAGTGCAAATAATCAGAATATTTGAAATTGAAATGCTCAATGAGGTCACTTGGATGATGTTGTGGTGCATTCTAGTGACACAACTGGCCACCTGACTGAGTGATAGGCATGGCTTTGCAGGTAGCTCAGTTCTGGAAGCTTTTCATAGTTTCCAGCTTTTTCTCCTGCAAGCTTGCAACTGCAGGGCCTGTCTAGAAATGGCTGGAAGTTTCCCATAGGCTATTTGTACCACAAAAAGCCCTCAGGCCTCAGTCAATGATATAGTTCAGTTTATTCAAGTTCACAATTTAAATATAGTGTAGTTTCCTGGCTATTGTCGGTGTTCTAACTCTAACCTAGTCAGCCTACCTAGGACACAGCAACTGTTTTGAAAAAGTTGTAAGAAAGGTTTTTACCATTAAGTAAACCCATTCATATGTTTCTGTTCTTTTTAACACATTGAATGCCACAAGACCGCTGCCCAGTTCTTTATTCATGGAGCTTGGCCAGGCCTGCATATTCTACTTTATTTCAGATTCCTTTACTTTGTTTTAGGGAGCCAAAAATGGGGATCGTGTGACAGTGATAAAAGTGGGACAGAGCCAGACAGAGGATGATGACAGGTGGGTGTCCTGCCCCCCATCTCAACATTAGTCCTGCTGCACCCATGGATGTTAACATTAGAGATTGATTCGGTTTTTACTTCACTGTGGTTTTGAATATGTTTGTTTTTTACTACCACAGGAGAACATTTAAGGCTGCAACCTTTTGCCCAGTTTCCTAAGAGTAAGTCCTGTTGAACTCAGTAGGACCTACTTTTGATTCGATGCACACTATCAAGGAATTGATATAACCTCTTGTTCTAATAAATATGCATCGCCAAATTTGCCCAAATCAATCTGGTATAATTGAATATATATTCCTTCCTCTTCCTTCCAGGTGACATTATACTTGAGGACACTGAGGCAAAAAATGATAATCCCAGCAGTATAAAGGGCAAGAAAAGTGAAAAACCAACAAAAAACAATTTGGCCAAGAAATAAACATCTTCTTGTACAATATATGATGTGAACTTATGGAGACTGTTATTTATTGTATGCCAGGATATTGTAGGATCGCTTGTTTATATGAAGTTACAATTTGGTTTGTTATACAGGTTTCTCAAATAAATAAAAATTTAACAAAGATGGATGAAATACTTTTACATGTCTTGTTTCAAAATAATACCACTAGTGCCAAGTAAGGTAAAGGTAAAGGTACCCCTGCCCGTACGGGCCAGTCTTGACAGACTCTGGGGTTGTGCGCCCATCTCACTTAAGAGGCCAGGGGCCAGCGCTGTCCGGAGACACTTCCGGGTCACGTGGCCAGCGTGACATCGCTGCTCTGGCCAGAGCCAGAGCCAGAGCCAGAGCCGCACACGGAAACGCCGTTTACCTTCCCGCTGGTAAGCGGTCCCTATTTATCTACTTGCACCCGGAGGTGCTTTCGAGCTGCTAGGTTGGCAGGCGCTGGGACCGAGCAGCGGGAGCGCACCCCGCCGCAGGGATTTGAACCGCCGACCTTTCGATCGGCAAGCCCTAGGCGCTGAGGCTTTAACCCACAGCGCCACCTGCGTCCCCCTTGCCACCTGCGTCCCCCTTCCTCTTCCTTCCAGTTGACATTATACTTGAGGACACTGAGGCAAAAAATGATAATCCCAGCAGTATAAAGGGCAAGAAAAGTGAAAAACCAA
Source organism: Podarcis cretensis (assembly GCF_951804945.1). Lineage (NCBI taxonomy): Eukaryota > Metazoa > Chordata > Lepidosauria > Squamata > Lacertidae > Podarcis > Podarcis cretensis. The sequence goes on along the minus strand of NC_137172.1, from coordinate 122,427,921 downwards.
CAAAAAACAATTTGGCCAAGAAATAAACATCTTCTTGTACCAAGTACACACCAACAAAATGGTTCGATCCAACAGTAAAAATGAGCAACATTAATGCAACTGGTTGCAAATTCAACATTCCAGGGATGAAGGCAGGGGCATGCTGGTGGTGGTGGGATTAGGAAGGGCAGCCCCATGTACAAACTACAAAAACAAAGGAGACAAATCTCAGAAAGTGCTGAATGGAATAGGAAGTTTTGTTCATAAAAGCACTCCAGCTGCAGTTACTATGCCCAGTCACCAGAGGCAATAGCTTCTGTCTGCCCCCTGGTTAAAGAGTTCCTTCTTTCGTCATCTGAAGTACAGTAGAACCTTGGGTTGCAGACGTAACCCGTGATGGAGGCACTTCCGCAACCCACAGCATTTGCATCCTGAAGCCCCATGTCTGCGCAGGTGCTGGCGTGATTTGGCACTTCTACACATGTGCAAAGCACGATTTAGCGCTTCTGCGAATGCGCGAGTGGCAAAAGCCAGAAGTAACCTGTTCCGGTACTTCCGGGTTTCCCGCAGTCCGCAACCTGAAAACATGTAACCTGAAGCAAACGTAACATGAGGTATGACTGTATACAGTATATATTCTTACAACCAATGTTAAAGATGTACAGTAGGTTAAAATGAGAAATGCCTATAATTCAAGATTTTTATCATGTGTGAGATCAGCATTTGTGTCATCAGAGGAAGTCAACCAGAAACCAATATGTTACTGTGCAGAGCAAATAATAAGTCATTCAACAAGTGGCTTCTTTTGCTTTGTTTGAACTTTAGAGCCAGTGTGGTGTAGTGGTTAAGAGCAGTGGACTCGTAATCTGGTGAACCGGGTTCGCTTCCCTGCTCCTCCACATGTGGCTGCTGGGTGACCTTGGGCCAGTCACACTTCTCTGAAGTCTCTCAGCCTCACTCACCTCACAGAGTGTTTCTTGTGGAGGAGGAAGGGAAAGGAAAATGTTAGCCGCTCTGAAACTCCTTCGGGTAGTGATAAAGCGGGATATCAAATCCAAATCCAAACTCTTTACATCACTCCCTCTGCATATGGCCTACCCCACCTGATCATTGTGAAGATAATTACTGGAAGGGAAACATGAGCACACCAGGAGTTCATGGGTAGCCATATACTAACCACTATACTATACAGCTCTCCACTTTGTACAGTGTTGAACTGATGGGGTGCTGTAGGATAATAATAATAATAATAATAATAATAATAATTATTATTATTTTTTATTTATACCCCGCCCTCCCCAGCCAAGGCCGGGCTCAGAGCGGCTTACAAACAATAATAAAAACAAGATGAATGATTACAACTTAAAAACAAAAATAAAATACAACATTAAAATAATGGAACATTAAAATATTAAAATGTAGCCTCATCACAGGAGGAGAAGGAAAAGAAAAAGAAAAAAAAGAGAGAGAGGGAGGGAATCAAATTGGCTCCAAGCCAAAGGCCAGGCGGAACAACTCTGTCTTACAGGCCCTGCGGAAAGAAATCAGATCCTGCAGGGCCCTGGTGTCATGAGACAGAGCGTTCCACCAGACCGGAGCCAGAGTTGAAAAGGCCCTGGCTCTGGTTGAAGCCAATCTAACTTCCTTAGGGCCTGGGACCACTAGGGTGCTATTTATGGACCTTGAGGCTCACCGTGGGGCATACCAGGAGAGGTGGGAGAGGATGAGCTGAAGGGAGTTGCAATGGGGGTGCATAAGGTTGTGGGGCAGGTTCCCCTATCACAGTTTCCCAGGTTTCCAAATTTGTCCACAGGCCCCCCCAAAATTGGCAATCTGTCATCTAACCACTACAACCTGTCATCCACCATTTTCAGCACTTCTAAAATTGCATTTTATTGTAACATTTTATATCAGATCAGTTTGAAATTTGCCACATTGGGTAGACCATGGATACCAAATTTCAAGTTATTAGCCAACAGGTACCATTTTTATAAGATAAAGAATTTTGAGACTTCTAATGCCAGAACTTTATTGTTGCTTCTCAGCTAAGGGCACTCCCATGGTGCTATAATTTAATTCATTTAATTTTAAACTTCATTGTCTGAAATCCACAGGATTTGAAGGATGTAAACTTTGTAAGAAAAAAGTCTGAGATGGAATTTAAATGGAAAATATGTTTCTCTCCATGAGCTGGGACTTGTTCTCCAGTCCTGTGAGTGTGACTCTTTCAGTAAGCAGTATGACCAGCCCAGTTAATGATTTTTTATAAAAATAAGATCACATGCACAGTTAGTTTACTTATGAAGTGAAATATACTCAGAGTCGCAAAGTGATTTCATGCTCTTTATTCAGCTCATAGTGGTGAGGAGGAATGAATGAAAGTCCCCGCAAAGTATCTGCTTTATATACATTATTTAGACAATGGGTTGCACATGATTGGCTAATTCCGGAATTCTACTGTAAGCCAATCAGGTTGTGGATTCGCTGCTATCTGGAGAATGATTGGGTGGTTCCTGCCAACCAATCATATTGCTGCATTGTTCTAGGACCAATCAGACTGCTGCATTTTGAACCCTATTGTTCTAGGATCAATCAGACTGTCGGTACGAGGCGGTCACGAAGCATGTTCTCCAGCTTTGAGAAGTTGCAGAACCGGGCGGCTTGGCGGAGAGAGGTCACAAACCCAGTTATGGTTTCCCCAGGGGCTTGCCGCTTTGCGTAGAAGGCATTTCGACGAGCCACCACTGAGGGCTGCGGTGAAAAGTGCCCCTTCAGCTGTTCCATTATTGTTTTGTATGGAACAGTAGCGACGTCTTCAGGCGCAAGGAGAGCCCGGGCAATTTCAAACGTCTCCTCTCCGCAGACGCTGAAGAATATCGCCCTCTTCTTGGCGTCTTCTTCGTCGGTGACCCCTTTGGCTTCTAGGAGGAAGGTGAAACGGGAGGCGTATGCTTCCCAGTCTCCGGATGCTGGGTTGAACGGCGAAAAGCTGCTGTCGGTTGCCATTCTGAGTTCCTTGTGTCCTGGAGCTGAAGCCTGGATACACGGTGCGAGGCAGCAGTGCGGCAGGTGCCGGTGCTGCGGTGCTGTGTGTGGCAGTCAGCTCAGCGGGATCCCACCTTCGTCGCCAGTGAAATATACTCAGAGTCGCAAAGTGATTTCATGCTCTTTATTCAGCTCATAGTGGTGAGGAGGAATGAATGAATGTCCCCTCAAAGTATCTGCTTTATATACATTATTTACACAATGGGCTGCACATGATTGGCTAATTCCAGAATTCTACTGTAAGTCAATCAGGTTGTGGATTCACTTCTATCTGGAGCATGATTGGGTGGTTCCTGCCAACCAATCATACTGCTGCATTGTTCTAGGACCAATCAGACTGCTGCATTCTGAATCCTATTGTTCTAGGACCAATCAGACTGCTGCAGTTTGGATCCTATTGTTCTAGGACCAATCAGACTGCTGCAGTTTGGATCCTATTCAACTCAGTACATAACATGAAGTCTGCAGAAAATGAACATTTCCAGATGAAGAAAGTCATTTTAAATCAGTCAGGTTCAGGTTGAGTCCAGTTCAGTCTGATCTAATCTGGTGTTTCCATTCTCCTCTCCTGGATGTTTTCAGTGGTTTCTTTCATTCCTACAGGCAGGGCTTTTTTCAGCAGTTCCAGCACCCCAGCCACTGCCATTATAAGAGAGGGAGTGGGTGGCGCTGTGGTCTAAACCACAGAGCCTCTTGGGCTTGCTGATCAGAAGGTCGGCGGTTCAAATCTGCATGACGGAGTGAGCTCCCGTTGCTCTGTCCCAGCTTCTGCCAACCTAGCAATTTGAAAGCATACCAGCATGAGTAGATAAATAGATACTGCTGCAGCAGGAAGGTAAATGATGTTTCCATGCACTCTGGCACTCATCAACTGCCAGAAGTGGTTTTAATCATGCTGACCACATGACCCAGAAAGCTGTCTGCAGGCAAACACTTGTCCTGAAGCGAGAAGAGCGCTGCACCCCATAGTCGCCTTTGATGGAACTTAACCACCCAGGGGTCCTTTACCTTTACCTTTTACCTACAAGAGAACAGGGACAGAGTTCATGGTCAGTTCTGGCACCTCTTTTTCTAGGAAAAATAGCACTGCCTACAGGGGGTAAAACAACTAGCATTTTGTTGTTGTTGGCATCTGCCTGTCTCAAGACACAATGGAGTGCACCTCTGGGGTTGAAATAAAACTGCTGGAGAATCGCAGCATCTGCTGTGGCTGCAAAGACCAGTAACCATTAACTCATAACTGCTGCCTTCTGTGTTGTTTTTACTATATTTGCAGCACAGATATTTCTGGGGCGTATGCCTGGGCATACGTATTTATGGAGGTCTTGGGCTGCCCAGATGACAAGACCCCCCATCTCAGCCTCTCTGATGTGGTCCAAAAGAAAGCAGAGCAATATGTCTGACACCAGCTTGACTGCAGGACTTGTTGGAAGGAGTTGTACAAGGCACCATCCAACCATCTTAGGGATTCCACTTTGGATTTGTGTTGGATTTATTCTTTAGCCTTTTCTTCTCCTGAAGATGTCCCACAAGGAAGCAATTAGCAACAACTAGCATAGCAAATGGCATAATCTTGGGGATAGGATTACATTGTTAGTCTTAAGCAAACTTCCTTGAAAATTCTGGGGAATGCACATCAACCACAAGATTCGGTTTTGATCCCAATTTATCACAGCGGAAAATAGCCTGACTTGGACTTTGTAGGCTGTCCAATTCATTTGCAGTTCCATTTGAATGTTCTTCATTTCACGCATACCCATACACGAGTCAAAAATCTAAAAATCTTTATTTTTTCTTTCTCGCAGAAATGAATGAAATTTTCCAGCATGGTAGCTCCCACCACCAAAAATGGATAAAGCCTGCTAAATCACAGAGTCAGACAGTTTTGATCAGACTGTTAATGTATGTAGCTGTAGCGATTCAGGGCAAGGTGCTGCTGGCTCCTGGCCTCTGGCCACTGTGTGCAGAGAAAGAAAAATAAATTACAATCCAGAAGTAAAAGTCAGCGGTTTTGTGGGTGAAGTTCAGGGACTGCAGAAGATAGCTGCCTAGAACATTTGACAAATATACATCTGTGGCACTTTTAATACTCCAATGAGGTATATGATTGCTAAGTATTATTGGAGGGGGAGTGCTGCACCTCAGTGGAAGAGGCACTGCCCTACATGCAGGTCCAGCCCCTTGGCATCTCCAGCTAGGGACCCCTTTCTGAAACCCTGGGGAGTCACTGAACTAGATGGACTGGTGGTCTAAGTCAGTATAAGGCAGCTTCTTCCATTCCTTGCCTTTTGCCTCTCATGTTCATAAGAAAGCTCATCCATAACTCTAGCAAGGGGCACTTGTCATACTTGAGGATCTCCTTGCTCAATTTCTCAGGTGGTGGCTTAGTTCCTCCTTTGGCTTTGCATTTTCTAGCTGGCTTTATATGGACTAGTTGTGCAGCAGGTGTTTGGCTTAACAATTTATATGATATGCACTAGAATTTTAGTGGGGAAATGGAGCAGAAGGGATGGGAAATTTAACAGCTTGTAAAGTTTTAAAAGTGGAATGTGGGGGGAAAGCACATTTTGTGTATTAAGAATGAATGAAGTGTGCAATGTCACATCCTAAAGAATTTATAAGGCCAGGCACGGTCTTGAAGTTAGAAAACAGACAAACAAAAAAACAAAGTATGGTCCCAGCTAGTTGTGAATGTAAAACTTTCTACCTGGTAACAGGCTCCAATAGCAGAATGGTGATCATCATTTCAGAGCATATGCACTGTATAAATTTAAATGAACATGACTGCCATTGCTTCACTTGAGTGAAGCTTTTAATGTGAAGACCGTCCAAGACAGAATTCAGAGCATCTTCCCAAAGCTTCCCAATTTCTTCTTTGGGAGAAGCAATGACTATTGACCATTACATGCTTATCATGGTTTCCAAACCATCTTCCAAGGTAGCTGCTTTTCCTGTAGTCCAAATATAGCGGTAGACTGATCCAGAATGAGAGAGAGAGAGAGAGAGAGAGAGAGAATGGTTCTGAGCAGTGACCAGCTGAACTTGGGAAAGCCAAGAACACTCCTTGTTGGTAATATAACCTGGGAATCTGTCACAGGACTCTCCTGTATGTGAGTGTCTGAGGGCCCTGCTCCTTCCTGCCACTCACCATCTGGCCTGGGGCGGGGCCTGAAGCCTCATAAGGACTGCTGCGCTCTGCTGCCCAGGAGGACTCTCCTGCGTGGGTGTCTGAGGGCCCTGCTCCTTCCTGCCACTCACCATCTGGCCTGGGGTGGGGCCTGAAGCCTCATAAGGACTGCTGGACTCTGCTGCCCAGGAGGACTCTCCTGCATGTGAGTGTCTGAGGGCCCTGCTCCTTCCTGCCACTCACCATCTGGCCTGGGGCGGGGCCTGAAGCCTCACAGGGACTGCTGCGCACTGCTGCCCAGGAGGACTCTCCTGTGTGTGAGTGTCTGAGGGCCCTGCTCCTTCCTGCCACTCACCATCTGGCCTGGGGCGGGGCCTGAAGCCTCACAGGGACTGCTGCGCTCTGCTGCCCAGGAGGACTCTCCTGTGTGTGAGTGTCTGAGGGCCCTGCTCCTTCCTGCCACTCACCATCTGGCCTGGGGTGGGGCCTGAAGCCTCACAGGGACTGCTGCGCTCTGCTGCCCAGGAGGACTCTCCTGTATGTGAGTGTCTGAGGGCCCTGCTCCTTCCTGCCACTCACCATCTGGCCTGGGGCGGGGCCTGACGGGCCTCACTAGGACAGTTGCTGTTACTGCTGGAGGGGTGCAGAGTGCTTTTAAAATGTTTTAAAATTTTTATTTTGAATTTTTTGTATGTGGGGGGGGTGGATGTTTATTGGGCCTGGGAATTTGTTTGATTTTATGTTTTTGTAATTTTTATAATTTTTATTGTTTTTTGTTTGTATTGTTTTATTTGTGTTGTTGTTTTTTTGCTGTTGTTTTTTAAAGGGGTTATTTTGCTCTTAATGGGAGGGGTCAGGGCTGCCGGGGAATGGGCCCCAGCCCACAAAATGGCTGGGATATGTTTCACGGGGGGGAATGCACTGGGACAACCGATCTCAGTGATCACGGGTAGGAGGAGGAGTTACGCTAAGACCAGACCATGTCATTACAGAGGAGGCAGGTTTAGTCGTTGTCTGAGGACTATTCCTGCCTCCGGGTCTGGCCCTTACCAGATGAATACTAGAATCAGCAAGGGATACCCACATGACCTGAAAGTGTTGCTGTGCAATGCCAGGTCAATGATTCATAAGACCACTGCCATCCATGACTTGATCATGGATGGAGGACTTGACCTGGCATGTGTGACAGAGACTTGGTTGGATGAAGCAGATGGGCCTGTCCTTGCCGCTGCTTGTCCACCAGGTTTCTCTTACGCACAGCAACCCAGGTCATGTGGGCGGGGAGGGGGGGTTGCAGTGATTTTTAGGAAGTCATTAGTTTGCACCAGGCGTCCTATTGGGAAGACCCAGTTTTCTGAGTGCATGTTCTGGAAGTTGGGCAATAGGGGCAGTACAGGATTCCTTTTGGTGTACCGACCTCCCCGCTGCACCAAGGATTCCCTGCCCGAGCTGCTACAGGTCGTGGCGGATGTTCTCCTGGAGACACCTAGCTTGGTCGTCCTAGGGGATTTTAACATCCATGCCGACACGACCTTACAAGGGGCCGCTCGGGACTTCGTGGAAAGCATGGCCTCCATGGGGCTGTCCCTGAATAAGTCTGGCCCAACCCATAGCCACGGACATGCCTTGGACCTGGTGTTCACCTCTACGGATGTTGGTGATCTGACACTAAGTAAAAGTGAAACGAAAGAAGTGCCATGGTCAGACCACTTCCTGGTGCAACTGGACTTCTCTGCGACCCATCCCCTCTGCAGGGAGGTGGGACCGATTCGGATGGTCCGCCCCCGCCACTTAATGGATCCAAATGGTTTCCAGAGAGTGGTAGGGGATGCTTTATCCCATGTTGATGGCCTTTCAGCCGATTCCCTGGTGGCCCGCTGGAATGTGGAGTTAACCAGGGCTATTGACTGTTTGGCTCCGAAGCGCCCTCTCCGATTGCATGGAGCCTGGAGAGCCCCGTGGTTTTCCACGGATCTGAGGGCAATGAAACAATCGTTGAGACGGCTAGAGCGCCGGTGGCGGATAACCCATTCTGAATCTGACCGGACACAGGTTAGAGCTCAACGTCGAGCCTACCAAGTGACGATAGCGACGGCGAAGAAGACTTTCTTCACCGCCTCTATTGCATCTGCAGAAAACAGCAGCAGGAGACTCTTTCAGGTGGTTCACAATTTAGCGGAACCACCTGTAACATCGGGGCCCAGTACGGGCCACATGTTCTCCTGCAATGATTTTGCAAATTTTTTTGCAGATAAAATCGCTCAGATTCGGGAAGAAGTAGACTCCACCGTGGGAGCAGGGCCAGGGCGGGAGAGTGCTAGAGTCCTGTCTGGTCAAGTTGTGTGGGATCAATTCCAATCTGTTACCTCTGAGGATGTGGACAGGCTGCTTGGACGAGTGAAGCCAACCACCTGTCTCCTGGATCCTTGCCCATCCTGGCTTATAAAAGCTAGCCGGGAAGGACTGGGCGATGGGCTTCGTGGGGTGGTGAATGCTTCCCTCCGTGAGGGAGCCTTCCCAGACCCGCTGAAAGAGGCGGTTATTAAACCGCTTCTTAAAAAACCATCTCTAGATGCAGCCACGATGGCCAATTATCGCCCAGTCTCAAACCTTCCATTCTTGGGCAAGGTGATTGAGCGAGTGGTTGCTGAACAACTCCAGGCACGCCTGGAAGAAGCGGACCTTTTGGATCCCTTCCAGTCAGGATTCAGGCCTCATCATGGGACTGAAACTGCCTTGGTCGCACTGGTTGATGATCTCCGGCGGGCTAGGGACAAAGGTGAGAGCTGTTTCCTAGTTCTGCTGGATCTCTCAGCGGCGTTTGATACCATCGACCATGACATCCTTCTGGACCGTCTTGAGGGGCTGGGAGCTGGGGGCACTGTCATACAGTGGTTCCGCTCCTTCCTCCTGGGCCGTGTTCAGAAAGTGGTGGTGGGGGATGAGTGTTCAGACCCCTGGGCTCTCACTTGTGGGGTGCCTCAGGGTTCTGTCCTCTCCCCCATGCTTTTCAACATCTACATGCAGCCGCTGGGAGGGATCATCAGGAGGTTTGGGCTGGGTGTTCATCAGTATGCAGATGATACCCAGCTCTACCTCTCTTTTAAATCAGAACCAGTGAAGGCGGTAAAGGTCCTGTGTGAGTGTCTGGAAGCGGTTGGAGGATGGATGGCGGCTAACAGATTGAGGTTGAACCCTGACAAGACAGAAGTACTGTTTTTGGGGGACAGGAGGCGGGCAGGTGTGGAGGATTCCCTGGTCCTGAATGGGGTAACTGTGCCCCTGAAGGACCAGGTGCGCAGCCTGGGAGTCATTTTGGACTCACAGCTGTCCATGGAGGCACAGGTCAAATCTGTATCCAGGGCAGCTGTTTACCAGCTCCATCTGGTACGTAGGCTGAGACCCTATCTGCCTGCAGACTGTCTCGCCAGAGTGGTACATGCTCTGGTTATCTCCCGCTTGGACTACTGCAATGCGCTCTACATGGGGCTACCTTTGAAGGTGACACGGAAACTACAACTAATCCAGAATGCGGCAGCTAGACTGGTGACTGGGAGCGGCCGCCGAGACCATATAACACCGGTCTTGAAAGACCTACATTGGCTCCCAGTACGTTTCCGAGCACAATTCAAAGTGTTGGTGCTGACCTTTAAAGCCCTAAATGGCCTCGGTCCAGTATATCTGAAGGAGCGTCTCCTCCCCCATCGGTCTGCCCGGACACTGAGGTCCAGCTCCGAGGGCCTTCTGGCGGTTCCCTCACTGCGAGAGGCCAAGTTGCAGGGAACCAGGCAGAGGGCCTTCTCGGTGGTGGCGCCCGCCCTGTGGAATGCCCTCCCATCGGATGTCAAGGCGATGGACAACTACCTGACATTCAGAAAACATCTGAAGGCAGCCCTGTTCAGGGAAGTTTTTAATATGTGATATTTTAGTGTATTTTTCATCTCTGTTGGAAGCCGCCCAGAGTGGCTGGGGAAACCCAGCCAGATGGGCGGGGTACAAATAATAAATTATTATTATTATTATTATTATTATTATTATTATTATTATATCAGAAGAGCAAGGCCCAGCAGCATACCGAGTTAAGAACTTTCATTTTCAATGGGGGCATGAAATCCCAGCTAGAGCACTTATGTCAAATCATTGCATCTCCCAATGGTAAATGCTTATGATTTGCGTGCATTCATCTGCCTATCTAGGCACTAACTCAAAGAACTCATTTCTATTCCTGAGCCAGATATAACAAGAAAACAGAGTTGGGGGTCATCAGGCATCCTCATATGCAGGGGTGGTGCACCCTGTCTCACTGCCTGAGGTGGGAACGTGCCACAGTGCTGCCACCCTGCCTTGCCACTGCTGAAGTCTTTCTTGCCTCCCTTACTGGTGGTGGTGGTTTCCAGCAAGAGGCAGTGGAGTGGGGGTGGGGTGCCTACGGGGGTGCCACCTCTTTGGCTTTCACCGCCTGAGGCGGCTGCTTCAGCCCACTTCATGGGTGGGCCATCTCTGCTGATACGTTACTGAAAGTTGTTGAACCATTTGTCGCGGTAGCTGCTGGGCTGAAGTATAGCTAAATCCAGTTCCACCTATTTAATGGCATAGCCATGGTAAGAACAACTGTCTTCTGCTGCCAACCTGTGGGCTAAAACCATCACACTGAGACTCTTGCCCCAGCACCCCCTTGTGGTGCAGTCCCACACCCCAGAACCAGCTGCCTTTCCCCTCCTCTCAGTGCCCCCCTGCTGCCCCTGCCCAATCACTCTGCCATCACCAATGCTCAGTCAAGTGCCGGCTCCAGGTTTAGTTTGGGTTCTCCCTGCTATTCTCTCTTCCCATTTGCTTGTCCCCTCCCTTTGGACAAAATCCACACAATTGCCAGAGGGAGAGGGCCAAAGTGAAATGCAGCTGCTGTTCCTTCTCCTTCCTCTCCTTGCTGCTCACTTGCTTGGAGGGGGCAGGTGGAGAGGAAGCGCCAGCAAAGAAGAGAAGCAGCAAGCCGGGTCCTTGGGAGTTGGCAGTGGACCACCTGCTGGTGCGCAACAACGCTGGTCCCGGCTCCGTCACTCGCTTTTCCACCATGAAAGGTAGCATTTCTCTGTCTCCGTGCTCCTCAGTCTGAGAGGTCAACTCAAGTACTAAAGCAGGAGTGAGGAATCTTTTCCAGACTGAAGACCACAAACTCTTCTTGGTAACCTTCTGGGAGCCACATGACAATGGTGGGCAGGAGCAGAAGGGAAAGTGGGTGGGGCAATAAATGTAGATTTTACCTTTGTACAGGAGGTTAGTTTCTGTGCACACTCATGCATCTCTATCCAGGCAAACAAGAGGCATGATTAGAGCTCAAGGACACATTCCAACCAGGCAAAATCACTCAGGTTGTAAAGGAAGGCCGGTAAAGGTGTGCAGTCAGGTGAGAGTCCCAAGGGCCAGACAGAGAGCCTGAGAGGGCCACATTTGGCTCTCAGTAAATGGTTCCCCACAGTATTAGATCAGACAATTGAGTGATTCCAAAGTTCTATGAAATAGAGCTGTACATGTGAAAACTGCAGATTGTGTGTGTGTTGTGTGTGAGGGAAAGTTTGTGTGTGTGTATGTGTGTGTGATTTTGATAAGCTGGAAATAAAAGCCACTGCTCATCTTCATGCTCTGATATTTCAAAGACACCTCTCCCAGCATGAAGGCACCCAGAAACCAAGATGAAAATGAATGCACATCACCACATTGAAATATTCACACCTCCTGGAGGAGCCAAATGGGGACAGTGATCTGTGAATTACTGAGCCACTGTTGAACACCATCTGTAAAAGAACTCTGCACAGTGACAAATGCCATCAACAGTCTGACAGTTTCCTACAGCACTTGGAATGGGGGGGGTAGGAATGGGGGGCTTCAGCATGAATGCCAGCGGATTGTTCCCTGACGTCTTATGTACCAAATTATATCAGGTTAAATGTGGTAACGCCTTGTTAGTTTATCCCATTCATCCTCCTCTTTTGTGAAATTGCATAGTCAGAGGTTTGTTCCTGACACTTGGCTTATTATCCAGCATGCTTTTGTCTATGTAAAATTCAAGCTCATTTCACCACAAACTTTTGTTATTATTTAATTATGACAGCTCTGTTATAAACTTATCTCAGCTTTATATCTATGTTATAAACTTATGTCAGTTTCATTATCAAGATTTCTCCTGAAAGATTCCAAGCAATTGTAGTTTGGTAAGTCCTGAGAAGTTTACAAAGTGTACAAAGTGATCCTATGCTAAAGCCACATTCACTAAATTCCCTGCAGAGGGGCGTAGGAAGGGGGGGCGGTCCATCCCGGGTGTCATCCTTGAGGGGGGTGACAAAAAGGCACACTGCGAGGGACTTGCCCCACCGACCCCGAGCACGGCGGCTTGAGCACGGCATGGCTCCGGGCGCCCATGCAGCTAACTCTGCCACTCTCTGCACCAATGAGGCACAGTACTCTGGGCACCCACCTACCCACCCAAAATAATTATGCTGAGAGGAGGAAACTACCAGCAGGGTGATACTTCTGGAAGAATACCGGTTAGCACTATGTTAGATTACTGTAATATACATGGGGCTGCCTCTGAAGATGGTATGGAAACTTCAGCTGGTACAGAATTCAGCTACCAGGTTGCTCACTCAGGCAAGACGGTTTGAGTACTGGCTACCAATTAATTTCTGGGTCCAATTCAAAGTGCTGGTTTTCACCTATAAAGCCAAGGGTTGCCACATGTCCTCTTTTTCCAGGACACATGCTCTTTATCATTGGTATAGTCATCATAGTGATCCATAGTTAAAAGTAAGGTAAAGGTAAAGGGACCCCTGACCATTAGGTAGACGACTCTGGGGTTGCGGCGCTCATCTCGCTTTATTGGCCGAGGGAGCCGGCATACAGCTTCCAGGTCATGTGGCCAGCATGACTAAGCCACTTCTGGCAAACCAGAGCAGCGCACGGAAACGCCGTTTACCTTCCCGCCAGAGCGGTACCTATTTATCTACTTGCACTTTGACATGCTTTTGAACTGCTAGGTTGGAAGGAGCAGGGACCGAGCAACGGGAGCTCACCCCATCGTGGGGATTCAAACCGCTGACCTTCTGATCGGCAAGTCCTAGGCTCTGTGGTTTAACCCACAGTGCCACCCGCGTCCCATATAGTTAAAAGTAGAAGTCAGCAAATGTGTCCCCTTTTTTTGCTCTTCAAAATATGGCAACCGCAATGAAGCTGAATGTTGGAAGATATGGGGGAGGCAAAACGAAAGACAGTGCACAGTTAAACTAGGAACTTATTCGCTGTAAGATGTTGTCATGGACAGCGATGTGGGTGCTTTTAAAGGGGGATGATGCTGGTTCATGAAGGATAAAGCTATTAGTGACTACTAGTCAAGATGGCTTATTATTGCCTCCAGCACTGGAGATGGTGTGTCTCTGAATTCCAGTTTCTGGGGAACAGAAGGGGGCAGAGTGCTGTTACACTCATGTCCTATTTGTGGGCTTTCCAGCAGCTTTCCCCCTGTGAGAACAGGATGCTGGACTAGATAGGCCTTTAGCCTGATTCAGCAGGGCTATTTTTGTGTCCTTCTGAGTTCTTTTGAGTCACCAGGGCCAGAACCTACTAGAACCTTTGAGTCCATGTGTAGCTGGGACTTGCACAGGAAAACTTCCAAATGATCTTCAGTTCTGAAATATTTGCAGAGATGTAAAAACTAGGGTGCCTCACACCAGCAGACTCCATGCTGGTGTGAGAAGAAGGTAAATGCCATTGACACTGTGTCACCTCCAGAACATCTAAGGCATCTTCTTCCTTGGTTATAATAATCTATTCCAAACCTTCTTCCTTCTTCTCCAGTAGCAATGCGTACTCAGGCATGTTGTTGTTGTTGTTTAGTCATGTCTGACTCTTCGTGACCCCATGGACCAGAGCACGCCAGGCACTCCTGTCTTCCACTGCCTCCCACACTTTGGTCAAACTCATGTTGGTAGCTTCAAGAACACTGTCCAACCATCTCGTCCTCTGTCGTCCCCCTTTCCCAACATCAGGGTCTTTTCCAGGGAGTCTTCTCTTCTCATGAGGTGGCCAAAGTATTGGAGCCTCAGCTTCAGGATCTGTCCTTCCAGTGAGCACTCAGGGCTGATTTCCTTCAGAATGGAGAGGTTTGATACTCAGGCATACTCAATGTATACTCAGCCCATAGTCAGGCCAGGGCCAGGACCAGGCAGAGTGAGGAAGCTGCCTCAGGTAGCAAATTCTGAAGGGTGGAAAGTGGCCAGAAAGGTGTGCCATGTGGTTTGCCCTGCAGCCCCTAAGCTAGCTTGCTGCCTTCGCATGGCTGGCACACCAGTAAGGCAACCTGAGGCAACCCATCTTGGGTGGCATGGTCCTTTCACCTCACCAGGGTGTGGGCCTAGATCTGCGGTGAGGAGAAGCATCGGTAGCACATCTTGCTTCAAGTTCCAAAAGGTCTCAGACTGGCCCTGACTTGGGCTGCCCCTTCCAGTTTGCTTAATAAATGAAAAGGTATCAGAGAACCTAAGCCACCCACTATTTTCAGAGGACATCCAGTAAATAATGACTATAGCACTTATAGGCTTCATAAGTGGATAGAATTTGGTTCAAGTTTAATTGACTCACCTTCATCCAGTCCCAAAATGCAAGTGAGTCCTGAGCAAGCAAAGACACTGCAGTTCAGATGAAAAAGAGAAATATAGTTGGGCATCATCAATTAATCATGGCCAACAAACAAAATCCAAATCCCTAGACAATAATATGCTACTGCACTGCAGTTAATCTCAGCCCATGGCTGTCATTGTTCCCATGAAATTTCCCCAAACCATAATTCTCATATTAGACTTATATAACTAGCAATAATTTATTTACTGGATGCAGAAACACAATAACTGTAATATGAATTTTCATTTGTGCTAATAAATCTGGAATATTTTTAGCCATAAAATAAATAATTGAAATAAATAATTTCAATGTAATCTTCGGAAATGTTTTGAGCATCAAAATTGCAAGCTTCTTATAAAAGCAGCACATTAAGAAACCTGCATTTTCCTATGGGAAGGAACAAGCCCTCCCTTCAGAGCTTGCTCACCTTGCAGTTTCAGATACCATGGTCTGCCGTGATCTTCCATTCTGTTCTTTTATGTAAGACATATAAAAGATATTTTATATTTTTAATAAACACAGACACACAATAACCCCCCAAAATTCACGATTCTCTCAAAATAAAGTATAAGCCATCACCTTAATGGTACCATTTTTAAAAGCCTCATGCATTAAACATAATGGAAGGGAGTAGTACAGCTCCAGTTCAATATGTGACTTGTGAGCTATCACAGGGCCTCTGACTCAGTATTACTAAGGAATGTTCACTGACTGTCACTGCAAAGGTATGAGAGTGAGACTCTCTAAGGACCAATTAATGGGAATGGAAGAAAATTCTGGTGGACTGGATGCCAGTGGGGGGAAGGCGAGTGGAGAGTGGTGAGGAATAATATATGTTTGCAATTTACTTATTAGTTCTATATATAAAAAGAAAAGTAACTCATGCCAAATGAGAGATAACAAAAGATCCTAGGAGCATTTGTAAATACCACTTTAATTATTTAAAAAGTGTGTGAATAGAAAGTCATTTCCCTTCATTCTTTCCTTTTTCTTTCTTTCTGTAGGGCTTCCATTGCTAATGAACTCGGCGGCCTCACAGTGTGTCAGAAATCTGTAGTGCTCGGCTGCAGAGGAAGTTTATTGCTCCAGTTTCTTACTGCTTGTAGCCTTTAATCACAGCTGAAATCATGGCATCTTAAGTCAGAGATATTCATGTTGAGATTTATTATTATGCTGTTTTCCCTTTTTGTAATTTAGAAAAATGCTCCTGTAGCATTTCTCTCTCTCTCTCTCTCTCTCTCTCTCCAAGTGAAGGTCTTAGAGCTCTTAACAATTGCTAATTAAAAACATCTTGTGACACCTTGGCAAATGCAGGGCTCTCCAAATGCAACTCACCTAGCGGTAGGTCGCTTTGGTTGGATTTGACAGAAGATAATTTTGTACAAAATGAACACTTGCCTGTTTGTGTAGGTTTCGTTGCTACTGCATATTTTGATCCTCATTTTCCTTGATGCAGTTTAGTGCAGTACTTAGTCCTGGTGCCATGAACGGTTTAGCATATGTCCTTGACTGATGTTTGTGCTGTAGATGGGGGAAAGTTTTCTACTCAGCTAATTATTCACCTCAAATTAGGGTGAAAGGGGGGTTTCAGAAGTTCCCTTTTCTGGATTTGGCTTCTTTAACCCCTTGAGTTAAAGTTCACTCAATACTTGCATGCAAGGGACATCACATGATTAATGGGGAATGGGGCCACGCTCCTGGCAACACCCCTACACTGGGGGCGCTGCCTAGCTCCATGGTGGTGTTGTCTATGAGGAATAAACCTACACGTATAAGCAGCTACACACACATTGGCTGCCACAAGACTGGGACACTGGGATGAACTGGGTGTCTCAAATAAGTGGAAGCTTATGGATATATGGTTATGCATTTGCTTCTTCCCTGCAGATTGCTATGCTATGGCTATTGTGTGAGAGCAGCTATTGTGTGAGAAGGGCTATTGTGCATTCTACCTGAGGACAGAAAAGGAGAAAATTAGTTGTAGTGTAACAAGGCTGGCACAATGCATTTTTGCACCTGAGGCAAATTGCGAAATGGTGCTCACCTCCTTGCCAAGGAAGAAGTGAGCGAAGATCGACATTGGGAACAAGGTGTGGGGGCAGAGATAGACATCTGAATCTGCTGCCCCTGTAGATCATGCTGCCTGAAGCAGTCACCTCACCTGGCCTCATGAATGGGACAGCCCTGTGTAGTTGGCTGAAATACAGACATTTTGGCAGTGGCACAAAGTCTACTTAAAGTTATATTCTGTACTCTAGGCCTATGCAGATCCGTGTCCCTTTCTTCCTTCTGCCACTCACCCCAGTTTTTGGTTATTATTTCCATTCTTACTTCACCTTTTCACCTCTTATTCCAGCCACAAATGTTGCCTTATAAATTATCAGTGCAGGTGAGTCTCCTCTGTAAAGGAATGATTCTGGAATTTTCATCATATGTCTTTGGAGTTCTGAATTACCCGGTCTTGTTTCTTGTTACCTAGAACTGATGAATTAGAGATCCTCCACTGTTGTTGTTTCAATTTATGGAGTTTATACAGAGTAGTTTGCAAAGCTTAATGTGCCTTCCATTCATCCCTGTCCTCCCCTTCTTTATACTGATAATGCACAGAAGCGCACTGTTAAATTACCTCAGAAAAGTAATTTTTCAATGATCATATGTAAAATTGCATTAAGATCCTTTTCATTTGATGCAATCATGCAACACTTATAACTGCTTTTTGTAATGCTGAATCAATGTGTGCATGTACATTATCAACTTCTGTGCTGATACAATGGATCAGAAAGAATAGAAAGCTGCATCAAACTTCAAATGGTCTCCTTCTTGGTGTTAATTTAGAAATCTTCCCCGTTAAAGTAGAATGATGGAGGAAGGGAGTTCAGCAAACAAGAATATTCTGAAATAATAATAATTATAATAAAATATTCTGAAATAATTCAAAACAGAATGTGGGGAGAGTGCACCCATCCAGTATCTCAAAGTTCTATTGTCCACTCCACAACCTCCATCATTTGCTGGCCTGAATAAAAACCCCAAGTGTGCCACACACAAATCAGCAAGACCAGGGACAGAATGGATGGGAGGAGCCAGAGCTGCCTTTCCTCCTGCTTCAACCAGAGATTTAAAGGCACAGCAACCAAACCAAAGGGTCCTCAAGGCAGCTTACAACAATGAAAATATCAAAACATTAAAATCCATTTGTAAGGACAGATAAAATGAATAAAACATTAAGCAGTCAGAAAGAAAAACCGAGACTACATGCCCAAACCCAGGGTGAATAATAAAGCTTTGGTTTGCCTTACAGAGAGTTGGAGTTAGAACTAAGAAGATGCCATTTCAGAGATGATCTTGCAGCTCATTCAGAAGAAAACAGGAGCAGGAAGTTTGGAGTAGAGAGGAAGATCTCTTCTGGAGCTCTGCTCTCTCCTCTCAGATGCTGTGTGTATGTCCACATGAAAGCATCCTGTGCTTGTGTTTTATGACTTTTATGGGATGTGGGAAGCTTCCTGGTAAGTTTGTTCTGGGCAGCCCTCGGTCTATCACTAATCAGCAGCATTTAAGGTTACTTATCAACCAAGTTAGGGAATCATCAGTGCTGCTTTAAGAGCATATGTGCTGCTGGGAGTGGGTTTCATGCAGTACGGTTCTGCCCTTGGTTTGGAGAGGAGGAGGCCAAAAGGCCACCTTTTTTGACCCTCATGTGAAAGCTTCTAACATTTGCCAGTCAAACACAGTCCTGAGAATTTTACAGCTATACAGCAGGAGAAGGCTGAAGTTCTAGTGGGGAAGGGAATAATATTTCTCTGTTCTTCCTCCTGGTACACAGGATGCATCTCTCAATCTTACTTGCTCTCATCCATAGACTTATCATAGACTTACACAACCCCCCTCCCATTGTTTCCCATAGAGAACAATAGAGAACTTCAGATGTTTATCCTAGGTATGATTGAGTAACAGCATTTTTTCTACTGCCCCACCCCCAGGAAATGATAGTAGCTGAAATATACGCAGAGTCCTGTAGTGATTTCATGCTTTTTATTGCAGCTTGTAAAACAGTGATTGATTTGCCCCCCAAACCTCAGGCTTTTATATACATTATTTACACAATGAGTGCCGTCTGACTGGCTGATTCTGCTTCCCTCCTGGAGCCTGATTGGTCATTTCCTGCAGGCCAATCAGTTGTTGCATTCTACTATCTTACCAGCCTAATAGGCTGATTACCTTCCTCCTGGAGCCTGATTGCTCTTTTCCTGCAAGCCAATCAGTTGTTGCATTCTAGGATCCTACTTGCCTATTGTTCTGGGATCCAAGCTTAGTGCATAACAGTAGCTAAAACAGAAAGTGCCAGTCAAATATGTATAGGGAGGGAGTTCCTCAACGGTTGCATCATCACAGGAACAAAGGTGGAAGACACATGACTTCAGAAGGGGGAGAACCAAGGAAAGAATCTCATATGTTGATCTCAAAGTGTATTGCAGGCTACTAGGAAAGAAGGCAGTTCTTGAGATACCTGGGTCCCAAAACATAGGGCTTTTAAATAGAAGCTTTGCATTCAACAACTTGTTTCCCTGTTAATGCACTTAGTCTTACAATGCCATTGGAGCACAAAAATATGTTTACAATGCTGCATGTTCCATCAGACATGTTCATTGCTCAGCAATCTGCTTGCTTCTCTTAAAAAATTATTTCCATGACAAACAATCATTGAACCACCCTCACATCTGCCAAGTTCAAATAAATGAAACCAGTGATGATATTACCATTTGGCTGACACATTTGTTTTGACGTTATAAAAGAGCATCCTTATTTTTCCCCCTCTTCCTTCATAAGCTGCCTCCCCTCCTTCTCTGAAACAATAATGTGTTCCTGCAAATACTGCAAAAGATCAAAAGCTGTTCGGATCATATTTACAGTACTAAAGGCACAATGAATGTCCCTGTAAATGACATGTAAATTACCGAACGATGATTTAACTTCAGTCAGGTTTTGCAGATGAATTGAAGGACCTTAATTCCACTTTAGCTTAGAGATCTGATTATTCTGCCGCTTGTAAGAAATCAGCTTTAATCCTCTTTTAAATGTCATTCAACAGGTTCTTACTGCTCAAAAGATGCAAATGAATTTTCCTTTACAATATCTTTTCTCTTTCGTTTTTCTTCCACAGGACATTCTTAGAAATAATTTAGATCTGGAGTATCAAAATGATAGCTATTCTGGATTAGACAGCTTAAAAGAAATACTAGGAAAGATCTCTATTAGTATTTTAGACACTTTGGTTGAGCTCAGGTACGACTGCTTCTTGAAGGCTTTGGTCCTATAACTACTTGGGAATAAGCCCCATTGAACACATTGCTGAGTAGATGTGTGCATGACTACTTTCTATGGGAGGCCTATATTGGACCAAATTTATGCAGCCTGGTGCCCTGATAGTATTATATACAACAAATCCCAGAATCCCTGACCCTTGGCCATTCTAGCTGAGACTTATGAATGCTGTAGCCCAAACATCTGGAGGACATCTGATTGAGGAAGCCTGGATTAAACTCTCCAGAATCTCCAGTTCTGTGATCACATGCAATAAATTTTACAAAAACATCTCCACCCCCGCCCCGTTGCTTAAAAGCAGTGGACTGGTCTTACCACCCCAGTGTTTTTGCTCAAGGATCCACCTCCAGCTCTGCCTGCCTATTGAAGTCCCTGCCACCTACCCACATCCTGGCTTCACTGACCATTCTGTTTGCAAACATGTAACTTGTTGCACATCACACTCTGGGATGAGGGTGTGTAAAATTTTTATAAAGCACCCCCTTACTTTGCACAAGTGTCTTATCACTGTTACCAACCCGGTCTCAAGTTTCATTTCCATTCCATATTTATTCTTTGTGATTTATGCCTGCTGTCATATTTAATTTGGAATGTGGCGTTGTTGTTTATGTTTTTCTCCTGTATAGACTTGGGAAAGAGAATGGACCACAAACAGTTTGGGTGGTTACTAATGTATGGTAGAAGCAGGAGGACTGGAAGCCAGGAAGAGGGATAAGGAGTTAGCTGTATACCGCAGGGGTCAGCAACCTTTTTCAGCCATGAGCTGGTCCACTGTCCCTCAGACTATATTTGGGGGGGGGGGGAATGAATGAATTCCTATGCCCCACAAATAACCCAGAGATGCATTTTAAATAAAAGCACACATTCTACTCATGTAAAAACATGCTGATTCCCAGGCTGTCCGCGGGCCTGATTGAGAAGGCGATTGAGCCGCATCTGGCCCCCCGGGCCTTAGGTTGCCGATACCTGGTTTTGGAAGGAATGCTATCATAGGTTTTATGATTTCTAGGTTTTATCATCCCTAGTCTCTCTGTCCCATATATCATACTCTCACTTACATCTGCAGTTGCATAGGAATACTGCGGTTGGCATACAGACAAGCACAGGGGGAGTTTGTTTTGTCTTGTTGATCATACACCTAAAATATATAGGGGTATGAAGAACCCTGTGAAGGCAGCTCCACACCTTATACATCAAACATGATTGTTACAGCATTGTTGCCTACTAGTGTCCTCTCCAGCTAATGCAAAAAGTGTACATTATCGTACACATGTTTGGGAGCCCTGGTTGAGCCAAGTCCTTGTGCACAGATATTTAAGGGTACATAACTCTCATCCACACTCCACATGTTTCTCGTGTAAAATACTGGTGTAACACTGATGTATCCACAACAGTTGTGTTGGGTTTGATTTGATTTAATGGATTTATTATATTTTTATGCCCCTTTTCATTAAAATGAATCCCAAAGCGGTTTACAAACAACAAGTAATCATAATAATAATATGGAACATCACAAATACAACATAAATCATACAGAATAAATAACAAATCATCAGTGAAATAATTACAATCTATAAAACACTATTAACTAAACCACAAATTAAAATACGCTAAACATCGCAATTAAGGCAGTCATATTATATGATTAACAAATCAATTCCGAAGTTATAATCTATAAAACAAAATAATAACATTAACAAAATAGCAGCCAAAATAAACTAAGCATTGGTAAGTTCATACATGCACTCTCCACACCCCATGACTCATAATCTTTCTCTCCATTCAGTTCATCAAAATACACATACACCTAATGCCCATGGCAATAACTCCCTTCTGAAGGGTCCTCAGGCTGGGGGTGGAGCAGCACAGGTGAAATCAACCACCCCCTGATGGTAAACAAGTCTCTCTCATCTCACCGTTCTTCCTCTGGAAACAGCATCCTTATGGAGGCTCCTAGGACAGGAAGGTGGAAAAAGCCATTACCTGCTGGACAACATGGAGCCTCTCTCCCCTCACATTTGTTTGCCACAATTTCATTGCAGTGACTTTCATTTTGCTTCCTTATGTTAAGGAAAAGCTGCCACTGAGAAGAAACACAAAGCATTAAACAGAGCAGACACATTCTCTATGCGTAGCCACACAGTAATTCTGTTGTATTGCCTTGTGTGCAATACACTAAACAATTATTAATCTAGTTCTCTGCCTTGTTCTGTTTTCTTCTTCGGTTTAGGTTTCAACTAATTCATAAAATAAGTTTTAGATTATCTGCTCAGCCAACTAAAGCTAGAACTGTATACAAATTCTAAAATTAATTTACTTGAGAAATTTAGGTAAGCATTTCATGAGCCATCATATGTCTCAGTTACATAATTTAACATACACTAGGCTTAACTTTTCTTCAGTTTGTTCCTCTTGTAAATAGAATAGCTGGTGACACACAGCTGTGTTTTGAGGCAAGTTGTCACTGAGGTGTTAAAAATCAATGGCTGGGCCCTGCCCCTTCAGACTGCAGGTGGAAGGCTCCCATGATAGGATGTCCCAAAACCAAAAATCTCTTCACATATAAAACTAACATGTTAAAGAGATTTATCCAAAAAAATGCCAAATTTTGATGTGCAGGGAACAACTGTGTGTGAAGGAGCTTTTTAAAAAAAAGTGGCATAATCTGTTTTACCACATGAATGAGGATGAGGCCTAAGTCTTCCAGGAGGATTGAAGTTTGCAGGAGAAGAGAATAACATGCAAAAAAGAAGCCTAAAATGTTGCAAGCAAATAAAACCAGTGTTTATTGAAAATGCATTCATTGTTTCTTTTTTCTTTTTCTTTCCCCTTAAATTTCAAGGCAAGTCTTAAAAATTTAAAATGACTGTGTACAAATCTTATTAGCCAAACCCGTATTTGGCCTGATGCTTTCAGTTTGATATGATGTGACCCGAATTTCTGCCCTAATGTAACTCTCTTATCTAGTCCTCATCCAAGCATTCCCATGGGTAGCAGGGCTTAACGCTTTGAATATGAGAAAAGAGTTTCTGGCTTTTGAGAAAGGAAGAAAAGCACAACAGTATGATTGAAAAAGCTTTATGTGTGGTGCAGGGTTTATTCCTGCATTCTCAAATAAAACTGAACATGGGAGCAACATCTGAGAATAAAACTTCTCCCCTCCCCATCTATCAGATATTTGGAAATAAATCCAGTAGCTATGACATGAAAAGAAAGGTCTGCATTCTTGAAAAGCAAGGGCTTTTCACCTCATCAAAACCCTCGAATTTTATCTTTCCTCTTGCTGGCCCCAAACCGGCACCTAAAGCAGGGTAGCCTTGCAACAGAGGAACTAGCCTTGCTGTAGGGGCAGAGCCTCAAGGCTGGCCCTAACATCATGTAGGGTGTGGTGACCTGCCTTAGGCAGCAAATTTTGAGGTCCCTTTAAAGGCTGCAAAATTGTCAGTCACTTAACTTTGCATGCTGTAAACTGATTGCCTGGGAAAGCTGAAAGGCAATGAAGGGAATGGATAGGTTTCCCATGTCTCTCTTATACTCCCTCCTTTCCTTCTATGACTCAACATGAACAGACATCACAGGTCATCCGCCAGTTTTCAGATTCACAACTTTTGGGCTGCCTTTACCCACATGAACAGAAAATGTGGCCCAGGCAGTGCACATATGAAACTTTCCTACAAGTTTGATCAATGCCTGGATGGGTGGCTGCTTGCTAGGAGTGTGCATTTGTTTAGGGACAAACGGACAACTGAACCAAATGGAGTCTATCCAGTTCAGTTCAGTTTGTGGTACAATTAATGTTTAGAGGAATAAACTGTCATGAATGAACATCTAGTCTGGGACTCCTGTTCATGTGCATTTATTCAATTGGTGGCATTCAAGGACGGATAAGTAGATGACCTGTCTGCAGCAGGAGCCAAGTCAGCTCTGGCAGAAGGAGACTTCAGTGGCGCGACATTCACCACTCCAGAATGCCTCTGAACATTCACCACAAAAAAATGAAGCATTCTGAGGAAAGCAAGGTGGCAGCCATCAGGAGAGCTGCTACATAATGTCTCATCTCCTGTGAAAATGTTGTTTTAAGAAAATAAAAAGGATCTTATGGCTTGGTTGCCTTTCAATTCATGGCTGATATTAAACTTACCTGCAGATTTGAATTGATGTGGGCATAGTTTTATAGATTCGTGAAATTAAAAAGGAAGAAAAGACCGTGCACTCCAAAACCATCTTCTATGACCTGCCTGCTCCCAAGTGCTCCATCGTTCAGCCTACACTACATAGCAACCATAATAAGCCAGAATAGAATAGAATAATATTGCGGAATGGTGAAACCCCAAAATATTGGTTGTCTGTATTCTTGCCCCATTTCTCTCTCACCTCTCTCCCCACATAAGCCACTGACCAAACTGACCTAGGGAGACATTCCTCCTCAATTCCCAAAATATACAAACTAGCATCACCCAGTCTTCCAAAAGAAAATGTTAGAGTATAACTCTATCCTGCCCACTCTCTAATGCATGCCAGTCCTTGCTGCCCCAGAGGTAATGCCCCCACACACATCGGAGGAAGGAGACTTCGTGACTCCAGCTGTCCACAGCTGAAGCTCCAACATGGAAGATATCCTTACTGATTAATTTTGCCTTTAAGCAAACTCCCCATTTCTCTGTTAAGGAGGCTGTGAAATTCTTGAACCAGTGCCTGGAGGCAGCTTTGGTGTGAATGAAGGCAAGCAAGCTAAAACTTCATCCAGACAAGATGGGGGTGTTGTGAGGGAGGTGAATTGTCAACTCTGGATGGAGGCTCATGACCCTTCTTGGATAAGGTTGCAGTCCCACTGAAGTAAACAGTTTCAGAGTTCTCCTGGATTCAGCATAGTGGCCAGGAGTGCATTTTTCCATTTAGAATGGCGTCGTTGTTGTTTTTGTTGTTGTTGTTATATTAATTGAATTTATATACCACTCTATACCTGGAGGTCTCAGGGCAGTTCACAGAATGATGCCAACCATGACCCTATCTGAATAGAGCAGACCTAACCTCATTTACAAGGACGCAGGTGGCACTGTGGGTTAAACCACAGAGCCTAGGACTTGCTGATCAGAAGGTCGGCGGTTCGAATCCCCGTGACGGAGTGAGCTCCCATTGCTCGGTCCCTGCTCCTCCCAACCTAGCAGTTCGAAAGCACATCAAAGTGCAAGTAGATAAATAGGTACCACTCTGGCGGGAAGGTAAACGGCATTTTCGTGTGCTGCTCTGGTTTGCCAGAAGTGGCTTAGTCATGCTGGCCACATGACCTGGAAGCTGTATGTCGGCTCCCTTGGCCAATAAAGCTAGATGAGAGCGGCAACCCCAGAGTTGGTCACGACTAGACCTAATGGTCAGGGGTCCCTTTACCTTTACCTTTAACCTCATTTACTAGTGACATAGAATGTAGTAGTGACATTCAAGTTGGACTACTCTAGTACACTCTTTGTGAGATTGCCATTGAAGACCATTCAGAAACATGCAGTGATGCAAAATGCCTCAGTCTAGTTATTGGTGGGATGTTCTGACTCTTAAACTTGTACCAGTTACTGGTACCATCTTTGATTCTAAGGACTGTTCTGTTGTCTGAGGCTTGGTTGGTTGGTTGGCTGGCTGGTTGGCTGGCTGGCATCCAACAGAGGTGTGTGCCTTTGCAGGTAAAGTCAAACTGTTGGAAGGTTGCAGCACCTGCTGTGGCTGTAGAAACTGATATGGGAGATACATGTTTTGTTGCAGCTGGGGCAGATAAAGGTGTCTAGTTGTGCTGATGCAAATGCACCATGGCATTTATTTTCTCTGTGCTGCTTCCTCCTCTGGTCACTGCTATGGATACATGACCTGCTTTCTGTCTCCAGGCACTGTGGTTGTCTGTAAGGGATTCCCACATGGCAGGAGTGATGTTGCTGGCCTTCATATCATGTTTGCAGACATCTTTGTAAGGATAGTTGGTCTGCCAATGGGCCTGGTGAGTGTTAATATGCCCCATATTCCATATTTCATCTCCCCATGGTATACTGTGGCTTGGAGCTAAATATCTCATCACAATGGTACCTCTGTTTATTAACTTAATCCATTCCAGAAGTCCGTTCTTAAACCAAAGCCATTCTTAAACCAAGGTGTTCTTTCCCTAATGAGGCCTCCTGACACCGGTGCCCTTCCACCGTTCGGCTTCCATTCATAGAACGAGGTAAAGTTCGCTAACTGGAACACTAATTTCGGTTTTGCAGAGTTCATATACTGAATAGTTCATAAACAGGGCTGTTCTTAAACCGAGGTATCATTGTACACGTTTCAGTTGATTAGATTTGAATGGATTTGTGCACATCTGATCAAGGCCATGTAAAGGTAAAGGGACCCCTGACCATTAGGTCCAGTCGTGACTGACTCTGGGGTTGTGGCACTCATCTCGCTTTACTGGCCGAGGGAGCCGGCGTACAGCTTCCGGGTCATGTGGCCAGCATGACTAAGCCACTTCTGGTGAACCAGAGCAGTGCACAGAAACGCTGTTTACCTTCCCGCCGGAGCGGTACCTATTTATCTACTTGCACTTTGATGTGATTTCGAACTGCTAGGTTGGCAGGAGCAGAGACCAAGCAACAGGAGCTCACCCCGTTGTGGGGATTCAAACCGCCGACCTTCTGATCGGCAAGTCCTAGGCTCAGTGGTTTAACCCACAGCACCACCCGCGTCCCTTGTAATACAATACAAGGCCATGTAGTGGCAGTATTATTTATAGCTCTCTGGAGTTTTAGACATGGGACTTTTCCAGCTCTACCTGGGAATGCCAGGAACTGAATTCAAGACATTCTGAATGCAAAGCATGAGCTATGGCCCTTCCCAGTATCAAAGATCCCTGGAATCATAACAGGTTATTTTTTTTTAGATCATGGCTACTCAAGTTCCATACATGTTGTCCCCAGAAGCAGATTTAGGGCACCATGACCAGTTTTCACACACACAGGGCACAGGGGCCAAAGGGACACCTTCCCACCTCCTTCCTAAAGCCTATTTAGCACTTCCCCAACTTTGGGAAGGAGGAGGGAGGGCTCTAGGACCCTGCAAGAGCCTTGCACCTCCTTCCCAAACCTGACACCTCATATATCCGGCTTTGAGAAGGCAGTTTTAGGCTGGGGCCAGGCAGTGAAATTTTGGCTGTCAAATTTTGGCCTTGCATAGGGACGCAGGTGGCGCTGTGGGTTAAAGCCTCAGCGCCTAGGACTTGCCGATCGAAAGGTCGGCGGTTCGAATCCCTGCGGCGGGGTGCGCTCCCGCTGCTCGGTCCCAGCGCCTGCCAACCTAGCAGTTCGAAAGCACCTCCGGGTGCAAGTAGATAAATAGGGACCGCTTACCAGTGGGAAGGTAAACAGCGTTTCCGTGTGCGGCTCTGGCTCACCAGAGCAGCTTCGTCACGCTGGCCACGTGACCCGGAAGTGTCTCCGGACAGCGCTGGCCCCTGGCCTCTTAAGTGAGATGGGCGCACAACCCCAGAGTCTGTCAAGACTGGCCCGTACGGGCAGGGGTACCCTTACCTTTACCTTTACTGCAAAATGAAATGTGCCAACTCTTCCATTAATTACATGGCAACATCAGCTTGAGAAACTAACATAGAAGAATTTGTTGCAATAACCCATTGCTTGAAACAACTCAGTGTTCTTATATGACAGCTGGAAAGGGAAGAGATAAAATCAGAGAGTAGGAAGACGACCTAACCTGAACAACTGAAATGGTGGGACATCACCCAAATCCCCATATGGGTTCAGCCACTACTTTACCCATTTAGCCTCACTGTCTCCCTGAGCAACTATTACAGCATCCCTATCATTAAAAGGAGCCAGACTGCTATAGGAAACACCCAATTCCCATTAATGCTTTTGTTTTACTTGAAAAGGCCCTTTGATATTTCTATGCCATCAGTCAGCAACCAGCTCCTTTTTTTCAACCTCCTCCCTCTGGATGCATGGGATATTAATATGATCCCTGTAACAAGCAGCAGAAGAAATAAAACATCTAGGTAAATACTGCAAATGAGATTAAAACTCTTAGCTTTCTGATCTAACCCTGTGACATAGAGTTTCTAGCAAATTAAACCAAATGTACAAGTATTTAATGACTAATCCTTTTAAGTATTTTAATGCCCAAATGAAGATTTATTGGGGGGAGAGAGAAAGCATATGTGGTTTCCGTTAGAGCTTGCCTGCAGGCGTAGGATTGAACAGATTGCATCTCTCTCTCTCTCTCTTAATTAATATTTCACTTCTTTTGTTTTTTCGCGGGCAGGCACCACGTGGTTGTTTGGTCCTGAATGGACAGCTCCCTACTGAAGCATTGCTGAAAGACAAGGGGCCTTGTTGGAAGGGGCCATGATGTTTGATAAACCAATAACTCTTTGGAGGAAGGAGATGGGGGGATTGCAGAGCAGGGAGGGAGAGGGTGTGGGATTACTCCAACTAACAGGCTGCTCCTGTTACAGAAAATAAAAGAAAGGGATGCCAGGCAGGCTTGCATCCTTTTTTCATGCTCTTATTGCAAACATTCAACCTAGCTCAGGGGTTGTTTGAAGACAGTAAAGGAGGGTACCTTTTAGATTTGGGGAAACATCCTGCAGGAAAACAAGTGATACTTCAATGATTTAGAGTCATTCTGCTCCAGAATAATTAAAATTTAAAGCAAGGACAAAGAGATTGTTGGTAACTGTTTCTCAACCCCAAGCAGCTTACAATTTACATTTCAGCAGAGGAGGAAACACCAGTGTAGGCGGAAGGTGGTGGGAGCAAGGATAGCGGGGGGGAGGGGAATATGCACAAATTCAAGTTCAGTGGGGAGTGAAGAGAAAGATATTATGCACAAAAAACCTTTATAGAACAGGTGCGTATTGAGGAGGGATTTGAAGGAAGAGAGCGGAGAGATATAATTCATCATCTCCCACCCCAATTAATTATATAAATAAAAATCAGCCTTTAGATTTGCTGTACATTACTCACAATGACTCATCCCTAATAACCTTGGGGATTCAAATGTACATCCCAGGCCTAAGCACATATTCTTGGAAGTAAATTCCACTGGAAGTGATGGGGTTACTTCCCTGTAAGTGTGTTTGGGCTCAAGCTGATAGAGTCACTGCTAGCATATTACTGATATAGTAAGGCATAAATTAAGGCACAGATTTTCTCAGTTAAGCTTGAATCAGTACCACTAACTTCAGTAGAATTAGCATGTACATAAATGACCACAGCTTCCCACATGGATAGACTATGGACAGAACCACTCAGTGGAAATCAATTGTTGTTGATTGAAATAGGGACTGAGCCTTGGAAACAAAGTGCTGATAAATATTCTGATGTTCTGATGCCCTGAAATATAACAGCATTGAGAATATTCATGGAGTTACTTTGATTTTTATCAGCTAACATAAATCTCAGGTTTTGAAAATAGCCCTGATTCTAATTCTGAGTTTTATGGTCACATTCCTGAACACATTTGATTTGAATGATGCCCTGTTGAAAGTAAAGATGCATTGGGTGGGTGGCTTCCTATTGTTACTGGCTTGATTTAGGAAATGCAATTTTATGCTTAAATTAATTACTTAGTGATCCCAAAGACTGCAGAGAGAGCTCCTATTTACAGCCTTTCAGACAAGATTGCAGATCTCAACATCCTGTAAATAACTAATGCTTTCAGATTAGGGTTCCAAAGTCATCCTTTTCTTCAGCTGCCATTTCAAGCAGTAGTGATAGGTTCACTCAGAAAGTCTTCACAGTGGTTGCTGTTTGCAAACAATAATACGTTTTATTTTCCTGTTATGCACTGATCTATACAGAACCTGGGAAATGGTACTGCTGAAAATCCTGAAAGGATCTTTCGCGGTGACTTCACACTATATCTTTTAAAGCAAGTTTTAAGATCAAGAACCAAACTATACATTATATGCAATCTCATATAATGAGGGGAAAAACTCTCTTTTTAGGAGTAATTTGGAGCAGAAAAACAGTGGGCTGGGAAAGTGTTAGGGCACTTCCGGATAGAGGTTTGTTTTGATATTGGTGCTACTCACGCATGCGTAGTTTTCACACCATTGACACGATGTCATTGTCATCAAAATTCCAACCCATTTTCTCTCCTTGTTTTTTTACATTTAATCCAGATTTCCTCTTACTGGAGAAAATCCATGAAGTAAAACAAAAACAAAAACCATTACACACCCAAAGTCATAATTATTAATTAACTTCTTTTAAAAAGAAAATAAATGGACATTGATGTCACCTGACACCTCCAAATTAAAATAGCATAAGCCAGTTTTGCTCATTGTGAGACATGATAATGAAGGGTTCATAACACTTGCTGTTGCGTACTTCCTGCGCAATTTTTTTAGAAGAAATTCCTGTATGCATGTCCAGAACAAGAAAAGTTAGCTAAAGGTGTGGAAGTAGTGACCGAGAGGAACATAACACAGAAACATTCCATCAAGGACGGCCCACTGTTGTGGTTGGGAAGCAGTGGAATATCTTTTTAAAAACAAAAACCTACGACTAATACAGGAGTGGTGGGTAACTGCATGCCCATTGGGCACACAGAAAAAAATCAAACCTGAATGACCCACTTGCAGCATAAAACCCCCATGTGGAGGCACCCTGAAACAGTTTCCCTCCACCACTTCTGCACGTCCAATTACCACCCAAAGAGAGTTTATATACTTCTCCTGAAGGGAATGAGGCAATTAAAGATGCAAGTGCATGTATCATGTAGTTTGGTCCTTACTTGACGGCAAACCCAAATTTGGCTCTGCTGTATTGTGTAAAATGGCCCCAAATGCTTAAAAATCCATTCCTTTAATGTGAGCAGTCATTGCTTTGCCATTTACTCTTTCATTCTTTCATTTAAAACACAATGAAAATTCAAACATTTGCTCAGGGCCTCAGCTCAAGCCTAGTGCATTCAACTGAAGAGGCTCTGACTTGCAATGAGCTTTGGGCCAAACCCTTCAGGCCTCGAGAGTTCCAGAATTCTAGGGTTTTGACCCTTCAACCTTCACCCAGGTCAAGGACTCCAATAGGGTCAGGAAGACAACTAGCTTAAGCAGGGATTACTAGGTTTGCAGAATTGAATTCATAGTTTGTACTATCAGCAGGACCGTTATGAATCTCTATTGGCTATTGCCAAAAGTTCAGAAATAACCTCTTCTTCATCTAACTGTTTTTTTAAGAAAGGAAAGCGTAAGAAGGAAAAACTCATTTCAGAATCAAACCTTGTGGATTTAAAAAATAAAACAAACTTACCACTACCCTCTCATTGCTGGGTTGCTGAGGACATTATTTTGTTTTACATATAAATTTTACTTGTTAATTTTTAAGTGATAATTATGGGAGGGGAAAACCTTGATTTTATCCATGAGCTGTTACAATCAATGGGGAAATTAAATTATGTTTTTAAAACATAAATACATATTCCCTGATGGACTCCAGTGTCTCTGAAGTAGCTGGCTTCAGTGTGGGGAATGCAGCATATGCATTTTAATAGCAGGAAGGCATGAATTCTGAATCAGTCAAGGAAAAATATATATTCAGTGGTTCCTTTGCAACCATCCTGGATTCTTGGGTCAATAAAAGCCTTATGTTTCAAGCCCATGAATAAATATGTGTTCAATTTTATTTTATTTTTACAAAAAAAAACCCACCTTAATCATAAAATTTATTCAAGCTGCTCATACTCTTGAGAAAATAGTGGCTTAAAAACATTAATAGCATTAGATTGACACATGAAGAGTGTTACTAGTAAAGCATAGGCCTACAACTGGAAGAACAAAAGCAAGTCAAAATACTTATTTGTATGATACATTAGAATGATTATCCAAAATCTAGCAGATGTTGACATTCACATCAATGATCACCAACTTATTTCACTACAAAAAAGAGTTGACACTAAGATGACTCATAAGCTAAGGACCCAAATCTTTGACATGAATTATTTTCACATTTGTGCTATAGTCTTATGTTATTTAAACATACCATGGTGGTGCTGTGTGTTTAATTAGAGAAGGAGACATGCTTGCTATTACTGGTGGTGCATAAATATATGAGCACTGTAGATGAGCCTCAATAATCTAAAGATTCTGACACTGTATTATTTATTGGAATGTCTCCATCAATTATAGACACTCCTAATATACGGTACATCTTTAATACATCACAGTCTACAGATGTTTTCATTCTCAGCTACCAGAGAGAAGTTTAATGACTGGATACTGACTCAAATATTAAAATGCATCTTGAAAACAATGTCAGAATAGTCTTCTTGATGAAAAAGCAGCTCTGCATCTGGTGTGATGATTTTCTCAGCCAGGAGTACTTTTATGGAGAGCCTGGTCAGGAAATCCTTGATAATCCTTTGTATAGTTGCCCCCCCCCTTTTTTTTCTAAGAGACTACAAAACAAGTAGTGTTTGGATCAGTCACTCTCAGAAAAACTGTAGGCACTTCTCTACTGAAGGCATTGTGAATTTGAAGACAATGAAATAGCACATCACTCACAAGATGACCCAGCTTAAAGGGCAGATTGTGTAGATCACCATAGGTGGCACAACAACTGTGCTATTTTTAAAAATCCCAAATCTGTGCTAGCTGGTACATCCTGTGTGAGGTCCTCTCCTCTCCAGAGGTTCCTGGTTTAGCATCGCTGGCAAAACAATGTGGCAATACACATCTTGAGACACATCATCATGGTGGCTTTGAGGGCAACCATCTGCATTTTCCATATATATATATATATATATATATATATATATATTCCACATGCTTATATACAGTTCTACCTTGGACTACTGTCTTAGCACTCTCTACCACTCTGAGCCATAACTGCTGATATTGGGGCTATGGGCTTGGCATCTTCCCAGGAGAGATTCCATTATGAGTCTTCAAAGGGGTACCTGTTTTTCAGGGTGCCTATTCTGTTCAATTTCAAAGCCATCCCTTTAGTGTATATATCCTGTGAATATGTGTATCAATCTAAGAGAATGGGAAAGTATATATCAATGAAAACCCCTCCCTCCCTGCCCACCCCGATCCGTAGTGGTTAAACACTAATTAGGAAGAAAATCCACATAACACTAGTGCATAAAAACAATCAGTAGAAGCTGGGATTCTACTTGATGCTGCTGAAGAGATTTTCCCTTGCTGCTGGAGGCTGCAGCAATCTCTCTTTGTGTGAATCTCCACCACAAAGTGGTGAATGTTATTGGTAACATCCAATAATATTCTAACCTCAAGTCTCCCACAGTTAACTGTATATTCCCGGATGGAGGGGGAACAAAAAATTATCTCTAATAAGAGATGGCACATCAAGAAGGGCATCTCAGACGAATCCAAAATTATCAGCATGATCCTGAGCTGAGAGGATTGCAAGACTTGACCTGCATCACTATTCACAGGTATGAGTGGAAGGAAGATCAATGTTGCCATGTCTCTTTGGTGGAGTGGACATAGCGAAGCAAGTAGGATCTTTCTGAAAGGATTGTGGTAAGAGCAGTACATATTTAAAGTGAATATTCATATTCCAAAGTAAACTAAATATTGTCTGAATGAGTGGTTGCATTAAAACCCATTGGTAGCTTAAGAAAGACAACCACACATTTGTTGATGAAATAAAAAAACAATAGCAGGGAAAACTAGTTCTACATTTCTCAACTTGTAGACGCTTGTTTCCTGTGACTGAGACAACAATTCACAGCAATGAGTAGAGCTCTTTCTCGCATTTAGGTTAGTCTCCCAACAAAGATCTTGGGAAAGTTCCCAAAGGCAGGAAAGGATTCTGCTGAAAAAACAGTTTCCCTTGACAGTATAGATAAAAGATGCTGAAAGCCACATAAAAGACAAAATCATAGATAGGGTACACTTTGAGAAAACATTATTGTGGGCTGCAGAATAAATGAGTTCAAGATCATTAAAGGTTATGCATGGTCCAAGCCCAATGCTTATGCAGATTAGTTAAAAAGAGCTTAAATAACATTGCAGTAAGCAAAGTGACTTCAGCATATAATGGTGGAAAATGAGGGAATCTGGGACAAACATAGAGCAGGGAAGGAGGTGTGTTGAAGTCGTTACCATTACTACAGCACCTTGCATAGGAGCCAAATCCTAGAGGCTGAGGTCCCTTCAGCCCCCCAAGAAAATATTTGAGGGGGCCACCCCTCCCAAGTTGAGGTGAATTCCCATTCAAATGGTGTGTGTGCACCACATCATGTGACCAATTATGCAGTATGGGGCTTACCTGCCTCCCCCAATATTTTATTCAAGTTGGCACTTGCCAAGGGACATGGCATATAGTTGAATTAGAGACTTTGCTTCCTGCTCTTGTATTTATGAAGGGAGTGGGAGAGAGGGTAGGTTTCATATCCCCAGTACAGTTTGCTCTTCAGCTAAGGATAGACGAAATACAAATAGATTTCTTCTGTCTCTAAAGGCAGAGACAATGGATGGCTCAGGAGTGGTCCATGGAAGGCAGGACTGTGCAGATGTGTGGCTCCTGTGTAAAACAACAGCATTTGTTTGAACAGCATTTCTCTGTTAGCCTCCAGTTTTGCTTGCTTAAGCCTGTCCTTGTTTGGTGGTCAGAAGTGCTATAAGGGTGCCGATCCCCCAAAGAAGAGAAAGGGAACCAACTTGTGGGCCCAAGGATGTTGAATTCCAACTTCCTGTTGGAATTACTTGGCAGACTGAGCACACAGCTTGGAAGCTGGCTGCTACTGAATAATTGTGGCAGGTGTGGCCTATGCTTCCACCATCACGTTCGGCCTGGGCTGAATGGAGTTGGTGTCCAGCACCATCAGGAGAGCCACAGATTGCCCATCTCTCATCTAAACAGGAACCTTTCAACAAATAAGTTTGAATGGATGGTGGCTTCTTCCCAGCCTTCCTCCCACAAACAGTCCTTGATGTAGTAAGCCAGACATGTCCAAAGTCCATGGCAGTTTACTTATTGGGGTCAAATCCTTAAAAAAGCTCAACAACTTTGTTCAGCCCTCACACATCAACTTCATCAAATCTGGCCCTCTTTGAAAAAAGTTTGGGCACCCCTGACTTAGGGGAAATTATGGTAGGGCCTTTGGGTCGTAAGATGAGTCAAAGAATCCCGACAGAGAGTGATTGGGAGAAAGAAGGCAAAACTGATAGTGTGGAACAAGCTTCTCCAGCTGTCTCTGAGAACTGAATCAGCTCCTCTTGGTCACTGGCTTCTCAAACGGAGGAGCTCCCCAATATATCCCACAGACTTTCTAATTAAAATAGAGAGAAGGGAGGTGAGCAATAGCTTAGGGTGGTTTCCGCAGCACCACACAGTAAAACCACAGCTTTGGCCTTCTGTGTTCTGAATGCCTTGTTTTGAGAGAAAAGCCAGGCGTTCAAGACCCATTTCTTTCCATAATCCCGCAAACTGTCAAAGAACTCAAAAGTGCCACTGAAATCCTCCCTCACAGGCTAAAACTGAAAGAAGTCTTCGAGAGAATAGGCTAGCTAGAAAACTAAATTACACCTTGGGAGTGCCCTTCAGTACACACTTACTTGCGAGGAATTCTCATTGATCCTAGTGGGACTTACTTCGGAATACACCTGCATCTGTTAACTGTAACGCATTCAATTATTGCGTCTTTAGGCTGATAGTCTAGCATTGCTTTGCTTAGGACGGGATTGACATAGCAGGAAACAATGCGTTTCCTTGCTTTTGAGAAGCAATCAGTCGGTTGCTTCACAGCTTTGACTCCGTTCATCAATATGGATTTGGCCAAGATTGTGGAGGAGAGGCTGTGTTTAATGGTTTGTTTCGAGAGCAACACAAATCGAGGGCGTAGGAAGGACTGTAGCTCAGTGGTAACGCATCTTTGCGTGCAGAAGATCCCAGCCAGGTTCAACCCCCGACATTTCCGGGTGTGTGTGTGTGTATGGAAAAGAGGCCCCGGAGGGCCGCTGCCTCTCATTGTAGATGGAGCCACGGCCGAACTGGGCAGAAGGCAGCTTCTTACGTTCCATATTAAAAAAACTAGCAGGACAAATTCATCTGTTCTGTCTGGCTGTTCTTTAAACGTTTTCGCTAGTCCGGACAGAAACCTTGGTCCTTGTTGCCGGTCTGATCCTGTATTTGATAACCCCGCTGGTGTTTACGCGACGGTGGAGGAGTGCCTTTTTTGTTGTTGTTGTGGAAAGGGAGGAGTTAAATCCTCTTCCTAAGGAATCACTGCTTTGTCGAGGAAGTTGTTTCCATGCCTAGGAAACTGTCAGTCTCATTTCTGCACGCCTGTCTTGCCTTGTTTAGGCTGTAGGAAAGTGAAAACAGCTCTCCAGCCTAAACATGGACAAGTAAGATGAAACATGCAAACTTTGTCTCCATTTGGCTGTTTTCTTTGCCAGCATGGGAAAGGACGTCGCGCGTTTTCTCCACTCGCTTTTCCGGCGTCGAACTGACACTTTCTATGACGTTGGGGGGAAACAATGATTAAGTGTCATTTCACACCAGGTTGCCAGAACCCTTACCTACAGAGTTTCGTGACTGAATGTGAACTAGATCCTCAACTCTTAAGACCTTGCAGCAACCGACCAATTACTAACCTACGCTTGATTTCAAGAACATACGAAGAGTCTGCTGGATCAGGTCACTGGTTCATCTAGTCCAGCATCCTGTCTCACACTGGCCAGTTCGATGCTGATGAGAAGCGCGCAGACAGGACCTGAGCGCAAGCGCTCTCTGCCCACCTGCGATTCCGGTATTCAGATGCATCGCCCTGCCCCTGGCAATGGAGGCAGAACAAAGCCATCACGGCTCGTAGCCGTTGGTCGCCCTCTCCTCCTCCCTGAATTTCCCTAATTCTCTTTTAAAGTCATCCAAGTTGGTGGCCATCACCAACTTGGATCTTATTTCCTATGGATCTCATCTCCAAGTAAGCGTACCTAGGTTCGCTTCCTGTCTATTTCCATCTTAATCTCAAGGCACTCACTTAGAAGTACGTCCAGCTGATGACAAGAAGAATCACACCTTAGGTGTGCAAAACTAAACTGCTTTTAAAGCAGCAGAACCTCACTTGAAATCCGTAGGGGTTACCTTCCAGGTGAGAGGGAAGTATAGAGAATCGGGCTGTAACCATGCTATCCTCCGCACATTCTCCTGGAAATCCAGTTTGACGTGCGTAAGGTTTCCACACAAACAAATCAAGTATTTAGTTGTCCGATGTTACACTTGAATAGACGCATTTGAGTGGAACCTAGCCATGAACGAGATTTCTCCTTTCTTTGGGTTTAGTCTTTCTTTCTTTCTCTCTTTCTTTCTTTCTTTCTTTCACGCTTCCGACGTGCGCATCTACTCTTGCGAGCCAGAAGGACGATCCAGTCTCTCATAAACCAAAATAATACCCTTCGGCGTTATAGATGATCATAAACCAGGGTGGGGTGAATAATCGTGGTTATCCCAAGAGACTGGTGGCTCTTCTCGTCTGGTGGGCAAGCAGGATCCTTTAAAAGGAGGTGACTTGAGAGGAGTCCCTGCTCTTTCCTGAAGGCGCCTCCGCTTAGGAAGGGGGTGGACTGGAGTGTCTTAACTGGGGTAGGCTGATCACTGGACAAATTCAGTCTTTGCAGGGGAAAGATTTCACTGATTTATGTACTGTCTCCCATTTCCTAATCTTTACCACCAAAGTTGTCCAAAGCCTCGGGAAAGAAACATTAAAGATGTCAGTAATTAATGGAAATTCCTGTTTAAAATGTCAGGGTGTAATTTCTTTCTTTCTTTTTTCTTTCTGCGAAGGCGTTTTAGAACCCCTCGCCCCACCCCATCCCGTTAAAGAGAAGGTTGGGGAGGCAACAAAAAGTGTTTGCTGCTGGCCCCTGTGCCGGTCTGGATAATCGCACTTTTCCATTTCAGACAATGCATTTCACTTCTAGTCGTGTGCCTTTGTCCATTTGGATAAAGAATAGAGGCTTGAATGACAGCTCCTGTTAGCCTGCATGAACAGATACCAATAAACACTCCCCAAACCTGGACCTTAAAAAAGAGCCACATGTCTGTTTGCCTGCGGCTTATTATTAAGACACCTTCGCGGTTTAAACACTTAAAAGGGAACCAAATTAAATGGCAATTAAAAGCGAGTTACACCCGCTTCTGTCTCCAAGGCTTGTAATTTAAGCTCGCCATCAGCAGAGAGACACAGCAGCGGCAGGAAATGCCATTTGCCTCAGATCCTTCCTTGGAGCTTTCGCCAGGCGCGCCCTGACGAGAGAGAATCTTCAGTTGCGGTTCCTCCGAGCAGAAAACGGGGCTTAGATGATTCTCCCGCAGAAAGCGGACGCGCCCCCAGAAATTAACTCCCGGGATGGTTGCAAATAAATACATGCACGTAGTTTTAAACTCGGCCATAATGCTAACTTGGCCATAATTAGCTGTCTGAAAAATAAAACAAATCGCACTTCAAATAGACAATTCCAAGTTGGGGCGGGAGGCTCCAAATCTTTCTCACCTTTTCGCTCACAAATCTCCAGGTTTTTAGCTCTCTTACCCCGTGTCATTGTGTGGGTGCGGGGGCGCGCGGGGGTGTCTTCCTGCTCCCGGAATCGCCCTATATGTATATATATGTATGCATTTATATTATATCTATCTATCTATCTCTCTAATGCACGGCAGCGACACTTAACCGCAGTGACACATTTCAGATAAGTTGTTTCTTTGAAATTCTGTTTCAAAACCCAGTGTGATTTCATCTAAGTTGCCCCATATCGAACAATCTGACTAAGGTGGCGGGGGGGGCGTGGAGGTGGACTTCAATTCGATTTATTATTTTCTCTAAGAAATATAAATGCGCTGGTGTAATTCGGAGGACGGGGGAAATCCAGTTACATACATGCTAATCTTGTGTTTTGGTCAATATGGGGGGGGGGGGAGGGTGGATAGCCACAGCCAGCAAGAAGAAATACTCACCAACTGAAAAAGGATGGTTTTAATTAATCTAGTTTGTTTTATGTATTAGCTCTAGTTCACCTCAATCATATGTTCCTAAAAAGGCCCCTTTCGAAAAGATTAGGTCCCACATTAGCCTGAGTAAAGTGGGGGGAAGCCTTCTAAAAGAGTGAAGGAAAAATGTATAAAAACGTTGAAAGAACCTACAGTTCCTTATTAGGCGAAGATACAATATTTATTCCTTGTCTCCTGGGATGAAGCTGCTCTATCTATTGTCCTCCCAGTTCTCAGTGCTGATGCTTAATTTTCAAAACTTCTATATTACCAAGGGACCTACGACATCAGCCAAAGAAATACCCTGCAAGTACAAAATCTGATCCGGGGAGCTGCTTTTGTGCAGAGGGAAAAATTGTTCCTATAGGTTTTTAAAAGGGTGCACGGTGGAAAAAAGCGGGAGACCTATGCAGACACGTTGCAAAGCCTCTTTGTGTTTAGATAGAAATACTCTCTATATGTATATATATTTTTCACGTCTGTGGGAAACAGGAGAGGACTGCAATTTTTTGATTTTTAAAAACTGTTCGTGGTTTGGTGGTTGCTTTGGTGTCTTTTCTTTCCTTTTAAATTTGGAGAAGGGATTTAATCAGAGCCTCTTTCGGAGAACCCAAAATGTCAACTACCTTTCCAGGACTCGTCCACGATGCGGAGGTATTTTGTGTGTGTCTGTGTGCGTGTGTGCGGATGTGTGTGTGTGCGCGTGTGTGCGGATGTGTGTGCCTATGCATGCGTGTGTGTGTGTGTACGGTCGAGTGTGCCTGTGTGTGGTTGTTTCCATTTTTTTGTTAATCCACATTGGACCGTTACATTTAATTATAATCCGGCTTCAGAGAGGACTTCGAGAAGTAAAGGGCGAAAATTCGTTATGACATCTGTCGCCAGGAAAGGGGCAAACCCATTGCCGCATTCAAACGGTTGCCGGAAAGAAAGCAGGCTAATGGCCCCAATAATGCCGTGAAACGGAAGGTGGCAAATACTATTAATAATAGCCGGAGAGAGAGAAAAAGAGCGAGAGCGAGAGCGCGCAATGGGAATCCGGGGGCCAGCAAACGATCGACTCCTACTCAGGTTGTCGGAAGGGGAAGGTTTTGGACCT
This sequence comes from Podarcis cretensis, assembly GCF_951804945.1. NCBI lineage: Eukaryota > Metazoa > Chordata > Lepidosauria > Squamata > Lacertidae > Podarcis > Podarcis cretensis. The sequence goes on along the minus strand of NC_137172.1, from coordinate 122,387,684 downwards.
ATATCTTTTACCAAGAAGGGTTAAAGGCATGTAGGGAGTCGAGCCACACCGAGAGAGACGCGGTGCCTGGTGTCTATCGAGAGAGACCTATGTCTGCTGAGAGAGTTAGGACCGTAAGAGGAGGAGATCAGCCCTTCTGCGCTTGAGACAGATATGGAGTTTTGCAGCGTTTGTGTTGGGTAACTTTGGGTTTCCTCCGCAAGCAGCCATTACAGTGAAGTAGCAGCTTTCTTTTCCAAGCTGTGTGGACGCCTCGCTTTCCTACGTAGGGGTCTCTCTCTCGCTCCCTCTTTAAACCTCTAGTGCAGACTTGCAGGGCACCAGCCCAAGGTGTATGGGGTTGCCGGCGCTAACTCTAGAGGAGCTTTGGCTAGGGTTGCGGGGGGGGGGGAGCTAGGCGGGACAGGGTGCTGTTGGAGCCCCGCTCTTTTCCGATGACCAGCCTGCAGTATTTGGGTTACCTTTTCCCTTCTTCCTTTCAGATACGTCATGATGGATCAAACAGCTACCGTTTGATGCAGCTGGGATGCCTGGAGTCTGTGGCCAACTCCACCGTCGCCTACTCCTCCACTTCGCCCCTCACTTACTCCACCACCGGCACTGAGTTCGCCTCCCCCTACTTCTCCACCAACCACCAGTACACCCCACTGCACCACCAGTCCTTCCACTACGAGTTCCAACACAGCCACCCGGCCGTCAACCCCGACGCCTACTCCTTGAACTCACTCCACCACTCGCAGCAGTACTACCAGCAGATACACCATGGAGAACCCACCGACTTTATCAACCTGCACAACGCCCGGGCGCTCAAGTCCTCCTGCTTGGACGAGCAGAGGAGGGAGCTGGGCTGCCTAGACGCTTACCGTCGCCACGACCTGTCTCTTATGAGCCATGGCTCCCAGTATGGGATGCACCCCGATCAAAGACTCCTGCCAGGACCAAGCCTTGGGCTGGCCGCCTCGGGAGCAGACGACCTGCAGGTAAATCACACGTTGCCTTGCCGCCGCACCCCCCGCCGCCGCCGCCGCCGCCCGGCTCCTGCTCCCACCCCTGGCCCGCACTCGCCTGTCGCCCACCCGGGCCCCGGCTGTCGAGAGAGAGCTCGGCGACCTTGTGGTCAGGAGAGAAAGTGCTGCACGGGCGGAGGAGCCTCTCACCTGCGAGCTGCCTGCGGCCGAGGGCGGGCGGGGACATTAGCTAATCCAGATTAGACAGGCAGAAATCAAAGGTCGCTCCCCAAAAGACAATCGCATCCCTCCAAGCAACCCCCACTCCGCTCTGCAAAATTAAAACTGAACCAGACAGGCAGAAATATCTCTGAAAGAGAACTGCACAAGAGCAGTAGCTCATGGAAGGCGACTGCGTGTGTGTGTGTGTGTGTGTGTGTGTGTACCTACGGCAGTGAGGGAGCCAGCAAAAGCATTAAAAACTAGCTGTAAAATATTGAAATAGATCTGCAAATCCATCCATTCGTTAACCCAATCATCCGCTCCCCCCCCCCCGGTGTTCACATACGCATGCACGTCTCTTCCCTAAATTTCTCTCCCCCTCCAACGCAAACACCTGTTTTTCTCTTCCTCTCCAACATATTCATCTGTTTATTTCTGTTGTACCTCTCTTTCGCTGTCTGTGACACACACAAATCTCTAGTTTTACAAAATTCGAACGTTTCCTAGTCAAGAAGCTATCAGCATCAAGGGAAGGTGCGTTTTGATGGAATTAACTACTTTTAATACATATAATGTATTATAATAACTAATTATAGTTATAATAACTAATACATAGTTCTAACGTTACTGTAAAAGAGAGAGAACGTGAAATTCTATCAAGCCTATTAGGAAGGAGTGTAGTTTCACTTAATGAAGTGGGTCCTATTTACTTACAGAGAGTAAATTCTAAGTTGCTTTTATTTTCCTTTCTTCGCCCCTCAAACCCCGCCCCAGATTTCTTATCAGAAAAAAATATATATTTTCCTCTCTGAGGATAAAGAAAATGTTTGTGTGTGTGCCATATAAAAGGTAGGCCTCCCACACACATATTTTGGAATTTGCACAAGAATAAAATCATTTGGGCCCATGAAGAACAGTTCCCTAAAACCTGACTTTCTGCATTGAAATTCACTCAATCATTTTCCACGCTTCTGTCTCTACCCGCCCCCTCCCCATTTTCAACAGGGCTTCCCTTATGTTCCTCCTCATCACTCCTTCTCCCAAATCTGCCATTCACTATTTCGCTTCACTAAGACCTATTTACTCTCCTTTTTTTATATAACCACGTCTGCTGCTGATTTTTTTAGCTGTACATTTTTTTTTCTATGCGGAGCACAAAGCCTTGTATTTTTTTTTCAAAAGGAGGGATTAGAGACGTTTGCAAGGCAGCGCACAATGCCTAAATCCTGTGCAAAAAAGCACCATAGTTTATCCAATTTTCGACTTAGTGCCATTCAACTGGTCACTTATGCAATGTCATCCGACCAAACAACGCGCTTCCCTTCCAACCTCCTTTTGCCGAGATGACTGAGATGGCAGGTTCATGCTTAGGAATCATTTTAACGATTTTAAAAAATCATTTTTTGTCTTAAATTTAAATAGTGGAGAGAATAAGACGAGGTCGTCTTTCCTTCTTTCTGTTTTTAATGCTTTGTGGGAGGGGGCGGCGGGGAAGCGCTACCAAAAAAATTGCCATAAAAATCAAATTTAACAAAACCCTGTTTTGGTTTTGAGTTATGCATGATGCATAATGTCTATTATACTCATTATACATGAATGCTATTTCCTTACATCGTCTTCAGTTTCTTCACAGTTACAAATGTGGGGTTTCGAAAGTGGCGCGAGGGGGAGGCGGGGGAACAACTATTGGTGAATTTGCATTGATTTTTGTAGCTTTTTCTTTTCGACGCTTGAAAAGAAGCTTGTTGATTTCAGCTTCTTATGTTTTATAGGGGAGGTTTTTTTGGTGACAAAATGGATTGCTGCCCGACCAAGGTTGGAGGAAGAACTCCAACTCGTAGCCAGTTCTTTGCCTTTTCTTTTTCATCTCCGCCCCCGCCCGCTTTCCACTTTCTTCATCAACATATGCCTCATTTCTAATGCAACAAATGTAAATATACTTTCCCCTGCTCAGAATGTTAAGTGAAAGTCCAATAGTTTGGAAGGCTGTTTAAGCCAGCCTAACAGATGCAAGGAGTCTTGGAGCCGGAATGGGCATCTTTGAGGCCCCTAAAAAGATTTTCCATGGGCAACAAAGGAAACTGTCACACCTTTTCCCATCACCGCTTTAATTTATGCTCAGTCGCCTAGTTTTTCCCCATATTGATTTCATAATCACTTTAAGGCAGAACACTAAAACTCAAAAGAGGCCTTGAAAGGGGTTTTCTAGGCCAGCGTCAATATGCCGAAAAACGGGGGGGGGGGGGGCTTGTGGAAGAGAGAGACGGGACTGTAAAGGTTGTTTTTGTAAAGTGGGCTTTATATTATTATGCACCGACTCTTTCTCCGCATGTACTTAACTCTTCACGGGCTGTTGAGTAGGTTAACACCCTTAAGAGGCCTCTTTCATGTCCAATACCTCGTTTGTTTGTAAAGGAAAATGCATCTTTTAACACATTGCCACTGGACAAAAGGACTGAGAGGTTGCGTGGAAGAAATGTACACACAGAGAGACAGAAAAAAGGGGGATTTCTTCTCGATAGAATTCGTATCCCAACATAAAGCGAAACCAGAGTATATGGAACTCAGTTTGTAACGTGTTTTGACCAGAGCATGTTGAAATCCCACTGAAGTTGATAGCAAAATTCTCAGTCGTTGGAATGGTTCCCTGAACAGCGTAGTCTCGAATTTAGTCCAGTCGAGAAATCGAGAAACACCCGATTGTTCCCCTTCTGTCTCCGTTCTTTATAACTCCCATTTCTAAGTCTGGCTTTTACCAGTCTCTGCAAACTGGTCCTAGCTGTGTGACATGTTAACACGTTAGACATGGACCTTGAAAGGGGTATATATGTTCCACAGGTATGCTGCCACTTTCTTTTAAAATTGTTCTTTTTCCTCCTCCAAAACATCCCTTCAAAAACTTTCCATACTGACTCTCTTCCTCTTTGCCTGCCAATCAATCATTCAGACAAAAGATCATATCTGAGAACAGAGTTTGTTTGTTCTGGGAAGAAGCTGTGCTATTCTATGGTTTTTGAAATATTTCGTAGGAGATATATTCTTTGAGTTGCAATCTGAACATAGTCACTTCTAAAACGCATCACGTTCGATGCATCCAGCCATGCAATTTATCTGTACGGATCTTTATCTGATTTTATTTTATTCTCTTCATTCAAGGGCTCAGTGGAGACCCAGTGTGGGCTAGTGTTGAACGGCCAAGGTGGGGTGATAAGGAGAGGTAAGCAAGTTGCGAGTCCTATATTTTTACTTATTATTTTAACAACAGAAAGCCTTAAAATTGTGTAGTAACCACTAGGGCCAACTTCCAAACAAATAGCGGAGTTTGTGACCGGGTTCTGGGTGCCTTTTATATCCATGTAATTGCCCCCACCCCAATAGAAACAGAAGAGGCGTTAAGGAAACGTTGCCATCATGTTTAGTGTGCAGCTCTAGGAAATGAAAGACGACCCCCGCCCCATCCCGCTATGCTTTCTACTTGGGATGATCTTGCGATGTTGTTTTTGCCATCTGCGTTTCCCATTTCATTTTGTGCGCGCACGTGTGTTTTGTAAACTTTTCCACTCAGTATGCTGCTGGTACTATTTACACAAGTAGAGCTTCAATGACAATTTGCGATGGAAGTTTTAAAACCGAAGCGTAGCTTTTGTAAAAATCAGGATGTGGTCTTCTAGCCTACTCTGTATCAGAAACCCGAATTACTGGCTTTTGCAGGGCGGGGAGTAGCACCAGCCATAAGCTCACATTTGGATCCTACGGCAACCGGTGAATTCAATGAGGTTTACTCCTGAGTAGTCATGTATAGGAGTGCACTGTAAATGCACTGGGTGAATGAAAGGGGGTGGGGTGGGTCAGTTCATTAAGTTGCGTGAATCGCAAGTATTTTAGGCAGAAGGCTCTATAGTGAGGCCAATATGTTACCGATCTGATCAGAATGAAGGATAATAAAAATGTCAGAGAACAGAATTTATTCAAAGATTACATCTGAAAACGGGAAAAAACATCTTTTCCCGAAATGTGAACAAATTAATGAAGGGAGGAAGTTAAATGGGGTTTTCCCCATATATCACCGATGACAGGGAGACAAGATGAAACTATTGAAACCATCCTGTGCTTACGCTGAGCGCTTCTTAGCCCATTTGGGCCACGTGTTGTAATATAGGCTGATTCCAACAGGATTGCTTCAACTGTAATTTACGTTTTTCAGATAGTTTTGTTTATTTTATTTGTTGTCATTTGGAGGAAGAGTAAACCAAAATGAGCAAGGGGAAATTTTCTTCCGTCTTGGTTAAAGTTACTGAAATAGTAATAAGGTCATTACAACTTATTTGACGCATAAAACTATGGAAAGAGCGCACAGCAACACGCTAGTGGTGAAATGTCTTTTGAATCCTGTCGGACTGCAGATATTCTAAAGGTGCGGGAAAGGAGGCGGTGGCAGGGATACTTCTGGTGCTGAAATGGACAGCTCCTTGGCGGTGAGTTTTCCTAACAGCGAGGAAGCTTGACCGTTGAGCGCCTGCGGCTACTTTATAACAGTCCCACTCCAAAACCCTTCTGAATGTTGAGGGTTACAATTCTTCTAGGAACTGGGCATCTGTGAAAGCCACGTCATTTTTTTCTAAACAAACGAATGGATTCATTTTATATTATTGTTAACACTTTGATCAAGGTCTGCAGAAACGTAAACTGTAATATCAACTATAAATGGCCCCAAATCTATTTTTTCCCCGTTTCAATGGATTGTAAATCGGTTGTTTCCCCTCACCCTTTACACAAGGCTGTGCTTTCTGATTTTTAGAATCGTCTTAATGTGCGGTATTATTGTGTGGTTTAAGAAATATAAATAGAGCTAGGGGTGACACTTTTCTTTTTAAAAAGTTACATTTGTTGCTTGCATACTGGAAAAAGAGCAAGGGTCTATTTCTCTGGAGTAATCCATATGGAATGTTTTGACAATATGTTATGCATTCTCATTCAATCATCTCCACCTTCCTTAGCGCCAGAGGTGGGGAGAGAGTTGCATGTTGGTTTCTTGTATTTTGGTTCATATTCATTATGAGCAAGTGCGCTTGCTTCTTTGGGCTGGATCCTGACGGGAGAAACGGGCAAATGCTGAATCCCCATCAACTGAGGTGCTGTGTCTGTAACTGCTTGACTGGACTCTAATCTCCCATCTGAAGGAGGTTTTTCCTCTCGAGTCCTTCTTATCGAGTTGATGCCGTCTCCAGCTCTCTCTTGGCAAGGAGCTTCCAATTACCTGAGCGACTGATTGTAGTTAAGCAAGGCTGCTCTCTCCCTCCTTACCGTTCCGTTTTTCAAAAGGCGACCGAGTCATTCAAGGATTTAAAGGCTGATGGTGAAATCCAGCATGAAAATGCAAGGAGGCTGTTTCTCTACTCATCTTAAGAGCTGAATGGCTCCGACACCTTGAGCCCCCATCCCCCCGCCCTCCGCGCAACGCCTCTTGTGAAATCAGGGACAAATATCAAAGACGAACCTATACGTTTCAAATGAGTCCTCGAAATACATAATAAATATTTTGTCATGTGAGTCTTAGGGAAAAAGTGTTAGCAGTCATCAAGGCACTCGGATCCCGAGCGCTGTGAAACCTTCCGCATAAATCAGCGGGGCCCTTTCTTTTTTCTCTCTCTCGCTGCATCGATGCAAATATATGAAGCCGGGCTCCCCTCATATTTTAAGCGTTTGGTGTCATTATCTGAGGGGGGAAGCGGCTTTAAGAAGAGAGGGAGGGGATTCGAGGGGGGGGAGAGAGAAAAGATTTCACTTTGGGAAGAAGCAGGAGGAAAGAGGAAGGAAAAACTAACTCCATAAAGACATTAAAAAACACCCTTTAATTTCAATATAGAGGAAAATGATCGAGTTGAAAGGACGACTCCAAAATACTAATACTGTTTACTAAACAGGTGAGGAAAACTGGTAAGGACTATAGAAGGTATAGAACAGAAAGAAAGTGGGGAAATCCATGTACATTTCAAACCGGGCCTTCTGGCCCTACAGCCAAGATTGCCCAATTGTAATTCGAAAAATAACCAAGTGCCCCTACTCCCCCCCCCCGCTTCCAACAAAGTCCTCGGCCCAAGCCCGCCCACCCCCGTCTGCTCAAAATGCAGTCTCTTGCCTGCCTCCTCCTCCTCCTCCGACTAGGCCTGTCCCAGCTGAGACATTGGAGGTGCCCTGATGTGGAGTGTTTGCTTTTTAATGAGACCCGGGCAGGAAGGGGCCTTTTCTTTTGTGTGGGTTTGGGCGGTGGCGGTGAGGGGGGCGGGAGGAGGTCGGGGCTGCAGGACTGAGGTGTTGGCGAGCTAATTACAAGCCAGAGCCAATATTTGCCCCCGATTCGGTGGCCGAGCTCCCACCGCTATCACTTCCAGTTAATGGTGTGCAGGATTTTGCCCGGAGCTCCGCTCCTCGCACCATCACAACCAATAATCTTTACTTTACCTACTGCGAGCGTATCGATAGCTTCTCTAGCCGCAGGCGCCTGCTTTGATATGGTAATCTTTCTGAGGGCCCAAATTCTGCAGAGATCATATTAATGTTGTACATACAGACGAGTGCAGCTTTGCCTTAAAAGTTGAATATTCAGATCGGCCCTTTCAAAAGAAATCTCTCCCGAAGATGCAAACCTTCTATTTACAAGAGTAGTCTGCAATTTTTAATCATTGCTGAGGATGGCGGCAGAAAGAAACATCTTTTACACTCCCCGCCGTCACGCCCAGTTTTCCTCCCCTCTTTTTTATAGTTTCTTAGAAATCAGTTTTCTGTTTTAGGAATTCCTCTCTAAACGACAATTATCAGCCTGGAACCTGCTTTTTTTTTCTTTTTTAAGAGTCTCGTATGTTTTGCTTGCCTACCTTGGAACGAGTAAATAAGAGGGATAGCCTGGTGGCTTCAGCACTAAATATTTTGGAGTCCTTTTTTTAAAAAAAAAAAGACAACACGGTGACACTTGGCCCTCCTGTGTCGTTTTATGAAATGGCAAACTCAAAAAAAAAAAAAAAGGAGAAAGGGGGGAGCGGCTCTTGTTTCGCTTTGTGATCATCCATCTTTCCCTGCCCCAGGCTAATTTCAGAAGCTTAAATACTGCTATCGCCTCTGGGCCATGAAGAGAAAAAGAAGGCCCGGGCTATCGGCACACTCTTTCTCGATTGCCCTTGGCAACGTAAAATACAAACTACTTTGAATCAAAACATTTTTGGGGAATTAATATGATCTGAACTCTTCCCGTTTTAAGAGATCTTGAGTTTGTCAAATCGCTTAGAGGTGACTGACATGAGAAGGCTGAGGCATTAATGCGAAGCTAGAAACATTGTCAGATCTTATTTGATTAAAAAAATAAATAAAAAATAGAAAGGCTCTTAAAAGTCTGAGCATCAGTCACCAAAAAACCAGCCTAACCAATAGAGAGCCTGGATAGACGTCCCCCTTCTCTGCCTTCTGCCTTTTATGTGTTTACTTAAGGCGCTGCCTATCCCTTGCAATCCGGGGTTTGATCGTGGTCCTTTGATCTGCAATTTTAATTTGAGGCACTTAATGATGAAACTGCAGCCTAATGACTCATTCATTGGATGCGGGGGGAGAGGGGTGGAGAGAGTTTTTATTAAGGGGTGGAGTGAAGCTCTAGGGGGCAAATATCTAAGACCAAACAATCTCTTTCTTTCTTCCTTTTTAAGGATAGCTCCAAGTTTTGCATTTATGGTACATTCTGGCAGAATATATCACGACGCATATGTCGTGTTAGAAAAGACCCTGTTCATACTGGGTGTAGAGAATAGGGAATTAGGCAGAGAAACCAGATGGGAAAGACGAGCCACCGTTTGTTTTACTGTAAACTCCTAAACAGAAGGTAAAACCTAAAGGGACTTTGTTAGTATATCTCGCAGAATATTCTCCATATCGGCACGGGGAAAGATAAGACCTGTCTATCATATCCATACGGCTATTCTGTGAAAGAATTACATATAGAATTCAATCCTACGCGACCCTTTTGCATTTACTTGGCAGTAAGGCTCACTTCCAAGCTGATATCCAGAAGATCGGACTTCGTTAAATTAATTTCAACAACAAAACATGTGCTTAACTATTTTATTCGAATCAGTGGCTTAAAATGCTTGACTCCGGCTGGTTTGTGACTTTAGCACCACAGCGTTTTTCTCGAGTACTCACAAAAGCATTAGCCACATTTAGCTCAGCAATCGTTTCACAACAAACCTGTGAGGCAGGCCAGCGTTACTACGTCCCATACCTAAACTGGAAGGAATGGCTAAACCACCAGTTTGCCTAAACCAGGCATGTCCAAAGTCCAAAGTTTGGGGGGCCTAATCCGGCCGCCGGTCGGTTTAATTCGTCCCCCACAGGCAGTTCTCCCTTTGTGGTTCTAAAAAAAGGTCAACAACTTTGGTCGGCCCTCAGGCATGTTCATTTCATCAAATCTGACCCTCTTTGAAAAACGTTTGGACACCCCTGGCCTAAACCACCCGGCAAGGTTAGGGATGAGGTGAGGTTGAGTGGATCGTAGGCATATTTACTGGGAAATAAATCCAGCTGATCCGATCCCTCTTCCGAGGGCGAAAGCAGGGGTGCCAACATAAATAAACTATTGGGGGGCTGGTAAGCCCCCCCCCAATAATCAACCACAAGACACTATTTGAATGGCATTGCCCATTATTATTATTATTATTGGGGGGTATGGCCCCATCCAATATTTTATTGGAGGGGGCCGAAGGTTCCTGGGCCCCAGATGTTGGCTCCTATGGGCGCAAGGTGTCCAACGCGAGAGTCCTACACCCACATTCTGTTGTCTATTTTTGCTTCACTATAGCTGTTCTGTTGAATTCTATTTGACTATTGTTTTTAATGTGGGAGTGGGTTTAAAAAATGTGTACACATTTTACAACAGTACATATTCCAGCAGAAACATGTCCAAGAGGTTAATCTTTTTGAAAGGATGTGCTCTGTTAGACCTGATCCACCACAGGCCTCTTCTGTCTCATAGTCCTCTCCCTGAGTCCTTCTCTCTTCTCGACTCCAAGTTACGCCTAGCTCTAGTCCTCAACCGCCTTTCTTTCCATCTTTAAATATTGAAGTAAAAACAAATAATATTAATTTCTGCTCCCTCCATTTCAACCCCCTAAAACCCTTAGTAAGGAAGCCCCACGGACGTTTTCCCCAAGCCGGCGTGGAGTCTCTGCGGAATGCAGGGCACAACTGAGAACCCTGTTTTACGGGGGTGGGTGGAATGGTCTTGGCTTTTACAGCTCAACATGAAGGGGTTTCAGTGTCTCCTAAGTCCATGATCGGTCAGAGAAGAGGAGGACCCCGGACAAAGGTGTGTTTAAACACTTAGAAATTGCCTAAAGACCACCAGAAGCATCACACATGCATCTCAGAAAGAGGCGGTCTACAACAGAAATTTGGGAGTGTGGCTTGTCTCCTGTTTGTCAAGATACCTGATATTGTTTCCTGATCGCCCCACCTCGGCCAGTCTGGGCCATCTTTTAAATGGTAAATACGCTAGTTCCTGAAACCATTGTCCCAAGACCTCCCCTATTCATTCACAAAATATTCTCTTTTCACTAGATTTGTAAGCGAAAAGAACTACTGGGAGAGGTTTTTTCCAATATACTTCCTTCTGCAGAGGAAATATATGGGTCATTAAGAGTCCAGATGGCTTCTGGATTTCTTTCCTATACTATTTCAGACATGTGGTTTTTTATCATGTGTTTGTGTTTACCTTGTGCACTTATGAAGATTCATTTTATTTATGACACCTTAGAATTATTATAACACCTCCGACACCCACCACCACCCGTTGCGCATCCGCGGGGTTTAGGCGCGCGTAACTGTGCTGAGCTAGTGTCCCGGTCTCTGAGAAAGCAACCTGAGGAGACCGGGCGAGGCTGGCTTGCTTCGCCAGCCGTTCTCTGTCGGCCCCCTTAGATTCCAATTCCCTCCCCACTCTTTAGCTCTTATCTGGCCAAATCTTGATAATCCCATAATACGTATAATTTGCCCTTAATGTATTGTCATTAACGCTGCTGTCTCTTTTCTCTCTCTTTTTTTTTCCAGGAAGCAAATTGAGTCCCATTTAAAAGCCCTAATGCGCTTGTTTAATTAATAGTTCCAGCCGAGCTGGTTTCAAATGGAGTCACAACAATAAAAAGAGAGGAAGGGGGGGCAGGAAAGGATAGACGTGAGGCGGGGTGTGGGGAAAAGCCTAACTGGTTCATGAAGGAGGCCGCAAGAAACGCGCCCAGGCGGAGGAGGGAGCGGCTGGAATAAGCGCGGCTGGGTTTTAAGAGGGTGCAGCTTGCGGGGCGTGGGGAGCGTTGCTTGGCTTGGCTGAAAGATTAGCAGCCGAGTATCTCAACAGTTGCCTGGGCTTGGGACTCGCGGGTCACGGGAACGTCTTGGGAAATCCCGCTCCAAACGAGGGAGTACTGTATTAGGATTTCGAGCCATTTCCCCCATTCACTTCCATCGCTGTGCTCAAGCGTTCGGAAGCCTCTTCGGTTCAGAAGTACGTCGCAGCAATCCCCTTGCGTTGCTCACCATGGGAGCAGAGCCCGATCCTTTGCATGCCTTCCTTGGAGAAAGCCCCGCTGTGTTTTGGGGGATTGCTCCCAAATGCTGGCAGCCTGCGTTGAATCGGTCTTCTCTTGGGTTAGGCTCACGGTAGGCTCCAATAAGCGCCTTCCCAAGCAGGGATGTAAACCCGCCTCATCCCAAACGTTTAGATGTAACAGGTTGGGTGGGCTGTGTTGCTTTCTCTGGCCAAGTAAGAATAGACTGCAGTCCCCAACGAAATTTCTACAAGTCCCACTGCATGGGGGAAATCCAGAGGAAGTTGGGCGTGCTAAATCCTACTTACCTAGGGAGATGAAATACACAGACAAGCATCAAAGTTTACTCCAAAGTAAACCTTGCTTACTGGAGAGTCCTTCTTTCCCCACCCCCACCCCATCATAGGCAAGGGGCTGTGGTTTCCATAAGACTGAGGTGTAGGTAACTTTTTCAAGATTACACCAATTGTGTGGAATGAAGGACTTTGGGAATTTGTGTTTTAAGGAATGTGTTTATGACAGAGCTGTTACTTGGTTTCTACAAAACTAATGCAACTCAGATCAATTCTGTAATGAGAGGTTATAAAGTGCTAGAGATTTATTGCACTCCAACTGAAATACTGAGGCTATGCTAACTTTATTTCGGTCCTAAAGGTGGTGGAATTAAGCATGCTTCTTCACTCTATGCGCTGCTTCATGTTACATGGCAGCAAATATGCATTTTATTTGGTCTTTGTCTTGTGGTGTGGAGACATGGCTGATCACTCATGTGCTTGAATTAGAGGTGCTTCCAAAATAATCCTCCTCTGAATTTTCTTGGCATTCTTTATAAATTGTGCAGGCTTGTGTTTTGAAAGAGAATCAATGCATTCAGAGTCCTCCATTCCTCCAATATTTTGTTCCCAAATTTTCTATACAGTGCTGTTGGTCCATGATTTGCTTAAGTTCCTTCATGTTTTCACTCTGTCCTGCGTTACCAATGTATGCATGTGTGTGTGTGCATTAATTAATTGCATTGATAGAATTATACACACAGTTGTATTGATTTTCCTTTGTGCAATCTTTTACTAATGGAAAGGAGCACATTTGTGCACACCAGTGAAACATTGCACAAAAAGAATCTCGATACAATCATGGAATGACAACTTCAGGGTTGCTTTTCTGCAATGTTTTCTACACAGACATGTGTATACTGTATTTCTAAAGTAGATGGGGAAGACCATGACCATGAACTGTAGGAACTGAAAGTGTTGGCAAATTGTGCGTTTTCCAGTCCCAGCAAAAGGTTTTTAAAATTCTCCTAGTTAAACTGGAATTTTGGAGGAGTGGCACCATCAAAGCAGAGCAAGCCCTCAGAAAATAAGGGAATTGGATAGAGAACCCCCCCACACACATATCCTTAAGCTGAACTCACAGTTTTGTAAAAATAAAATAAAAATTAAATGCACAGAATGGGAACTGCTCCTATGATTTCCACCGTCCTCTGCAGGGGGACAGATTTGGATGGTGGAATAGGCAGCATGATGTTTTCAGCCAGATCTGCATGGAAGTTTAATCATAGATGAGTAGAATGCATGGATATTGTGACAATGGAATGAGAAACAGAGGTTTTTTTAAAAAAAAAAAACCAACAACAACACTGTTTCAGGTGGCAATTTTTCTACCATTCCTAACCCCCTAAATGCTTAAAAAAACAAAAAACCCTTACCCTTGAAAATCCATACGAATGGACGGTGTATTTCTCCATCTAGCCAGGCACTGTCTATCCTGACAGGCATCTTAGATTGAAAGGCTCAGGTAGAAGCTGATGTGAAATGACCTCTGCCTGGGACCTGGGCAACTGCTAGCTAGGTGGGCACACCTCCTAATTTGGTGTAAGGCACCTTCCACATGTGAATGTAGCCAGGGGGTGCTGGGGGGCAGCTGTCCCCCCCCCATCAAGTAAATAAATAGAAAAACTTAACTAACTGACCAATTGCATCACAGATATCTCAGTTCTGCCTCATCCAATATAAAGCATGCCCCCCCCCTAAAATCTAACCCTGGCTATGCCCATGTATTCCTCTTGTATTCTGTGGCACAATGTTTTCAATAGAACTTCCAAATAGCAGCCCAATCTTAATTAGCCTGAACCTTCCCCTTATTTCTGTGTTATTTGCAGTTATGGAGGGTGGAACAAGCTTGTTTTCTGCTGCTCCAGAGGGTAGGAACAGAACCAGTGGAGTCAAGTTGCAAGAAAGGAGATTCCGACTAAACACTGGGGAGAACTTTCTGTCAGTAAGAGCTGTTAGACCGTGGAATGGACTCCCTTAGGAGGTTATGGACTCTCTTTCTTTGGAGGTTTTAAAGCATCCATCTGTTATGGATGCTTTAGTTGAGATTCCTGCATTGCGGGGGGTGGGCTAGATGACCCTCAGGATCCCTTCCAACTCTGCAATTCTATGATTCTATATCTGTGAGATACTTACAGCGCCTGGTAGGTGGAAAGTGCTTATATATATATAAAAATGTTGGTCAATATGTTTGTCATTCCAAGAAAGGTGTTGGTTTTTGAAGCCTATATAAACTTTTGGGCACACCAAGAAAAGACCTCTTTATTGTGGGCCAGGTTAGCAGTTATTATGCAGTTTGCTGTACCAGCACATAAATACTTCCCAATGATACAACAAAGCAGGGCTGTAATGTTGGCACATGTTATGGTGATAATTTAGAATGTTGTTTGTATTCAAGGTCACCCAATCTCAAAAAGTATATTATAGTACAGCAAAAGGCAACTGAATTGACCATAGCATTATCTTCCTTAGAAAGAAAAGCTAAAGAGATTTATCTTTTTAGTTTAGAAAAAAAGGTTGTTCTTCCTTCACTCTCTCTGTACTATTCCTTATTACAGTGGTACCTCAGGTTACATATGCTTCATGTTACATACGCTTCAGGTTACAGACTCCGCTAACCCAGAAATAGTGCTTCAGGTTAAGAACTTTGCTTCAGGATGAAAACAGAAACTGTGCTCCAGCGGCGCGGCAGCAGCGGGAGGCCCCATTAGCTAAAGTGGTGCTTCAGGTTAAGAACAGTTTCAGGTTAAGTACGGACCTCTGAAACGAGTTAAGTACTTAACCTGAGGTACCACTGTATAAACAGCTCCATGATTCATGCCTCCTCCTCCACTCACTGCACTGTGTCCCACCTTGTCCCAAAGAAGGGATTGATTTATTCCATCTTTTACTGTACTGCTGCTATCCGAGGATATGCAGGCTGGATGAACAGTGGTGGAACTTGGGGTCTCAAAATCAGCAGCACCCTGCACAACAGCAAAATGTGGTGCACCCCCTTCCTCTCACACTCCATTCTAAATCACAGTTGTGGCGCTTCCTCCATCACCCCCAAGGCTCTGTGCCCAGTGCTGCAGAACCAGCCGCGCTCTCCTAAATCCACCTCTGCTCCGAAAGGGACCTCACAGATTTGTGAGGGCTAGTCCCAAGTACATGTGCATAGGCTTGCAAGCAGGGCCGTCTTTAGCACATGGGCCACAGGAGTGCAAAGATCTGTCCAGCACCCCCAAATTTAGTTTAGCCGTCCCCAAATTAACTTTTATTGAGCTTTTTTGGGGAGGGGGAAAGCCAAAGTTGTTGACCTTTTTTAGGGGGGTGAACTCAAAGTTGTGGAGTTTTTTGGGGGGAGCGGGAATCGCTCACCTGTAACAATGATGTAGTGAAAAAAACTGCTTTTGTTTCCTGACTCGTCGGGGATATTTGATGCTGCTGAGTAACAGAACGATGGAAGAGCGGGGCGGGGACTTTTGATCCTTTGCTTTTCACTGCCGCTGATCGAGAGGGACCAGAAAACAGTAGGTATACATTTGACGCCCCCCCCCCAAATGTGGTGCCTGGGTGCTCTGCACCCCTTGCACCCCTGGGTAAAGACAGCCCTGCTTGGAAGCCTAGACATCACATTTCATCAAATTCTTCCTTGTGTTATGCCAAAGCTTGCTCTAAAATATTTTAGAAACACCTTTTTTAAAAAAAAAAAAAGATTGCAATCCTTTCCACACTTTCCTGGGTGTAAATCCCACTGAGCACAATGAGACTTGTTTCCGTGAAGCTAGCATAGGATAGTTGTGAAGTCCAGTTGTCATGAAAGAAAACCCATCTAGGTCAATGAGATCTAATTTTGAATCCAGCTAGGATTTTAGGATAAAAGTTGAAAGTCTGCTTCCCAGGTGTTTTCTTTGACAAGAACTGAAGTATATGGCAGATAGTTGGTTGGCTCCTTCATGGAGTGATTCTTTTTCTTGTTTAAAATGTATAGACTGAAACTTTCATTGGCCAAGAAATCATATGCCATTATGGGAGAGTACAGTAGTACCTTGGGTTACAGACGCTTCAGGTTACAGACTCCGCTAACCCAGAAATATTACCTCGGGTTAAGAACTTTGCTTCAGGATGAGAACAGAAATCGTGCTCCGGCGGCGCAGCAGCAGCGGGAGGCCCCATTAGCTAAAGTGGTACCTCAGGTTAAGAACAGTTTCAGGTTAAGAACGGACCTCCAGAACGAATTAAGTTCTTCACCCAAGGTAACACTGCATTGGTTTAATTTGTATTTATTTTTAAATAGATAGTTCTAGCTTTCACAGTTTGGGATAGTAACATCAATCATAAAGACTCAAAGTGCCAGAAGTCACTATAAAAACCATTCTTCAGTAAATACTGACTTGAATTCTAGACAGTTAATACTGGAAAGGGCATAGATATTTGCCACAGGAATGCAGAATCTGACGGTGAATTCAGTGACTAAATAAAACCTGGCTTTCTGCCCCACATTTCTTGCTAATTATGCTCTAGCAGGATGCCCTTTTTGTTTGAGTTCTTATGCTTAGATCTAAAGCTGTAGTTCCTCCCCAAATCCCATTAACACCCCACCCCTTCAGCCTCCTTCATCTTGACCACCAGGAGTGACTTTTGGAGTTATCAGGGGCTGCAATGGAAAGGGAGTCCAAAAAAGGCCCATTTCATGAGCAGAGTTCTTCTCTGGCTCCAGCTGTTAGTATATAGTAGTTAATCCAGCCTTTAGTGGTGACAATTGGCATATACCATTCTGGATGTTTTCGCACATTACACACAAAGTCCACCAACCCACACCCCATGCTTAGTGATGACTTGATGTTTCAAAATGTGTACATAAATAGAAACAGGAGGTGCGGAAAAGGCATCGCCCCAGGAATCTGCTGCCCAAGGCAACTGCTTTATGTCACTTCATGGTTTGTGGATCAAAGCTTTGGCTCTAAGGTGCTATGATAGAGACTGGGACAGTGTGTTTAAGAATCGTCTCATATTCCAGAGTTTTTGAAGCTGGGAATGTTTCGGGTCATAAAGCATGAAAAATGAGGCATGGAATTCAATCATTAATGTGAATATAACTTTTCAATCCATATTATGCTGTTTATAAAGAGTGGGATTAGCAGAATACAGAAGTTTCTCCAAAACATCATTTCAGTGCGCTGTGTTCAGACTAGAGACAAATGGTAGTTTTTCTTCTCCTGGGAGTGGCACCATAGGGCCATCATGGCTCATAATGCAGTCACTTACATTTTCCATCCCATTGCTGATTCTGAAAAGCAGTTTTTGCCCTTTTGTAGTTCGGCACCCTAACATCTGCTTGAACAGTCATGACAGTGGAATAAAATGTTTTCCTATCATGCCACCTTCAATTCTCCTGAAGAGAGAAAAGTATTGTGGGCCTACCACTTCATCCTGGAAAATGGTGCATTGCCTACTTACGTGCAGTTAGGGAATTTGCCCCACTTCATCAGGGCTGGTCCTAGTGCTGGGCAACTTTGGGAAGCCTCCAGGGAACATTTTTCTCCTATCAAGCATGTTAAGCATGATAGGGAAGAATGGTGGGGAAGAGCGTAGTATCAAAGGACAGTGACAGAAGAGAAGTCGGGCATCCAAGTCTCAAGGATGCTGAGGAGGAACCAAGGAGTCAGCTGAGGGCAGCATCCCTGGAGATGCTCAAGAACTGGCTGCTGGCTCTTTCCTCCAGGGCCAGGCTTTCCCTTTGTTCAGTGGGTGGGCTGTGCAGCTGGTGCACTGAGGTTTCCCATGAAGCCTGCCCAGCAGGCTTAAGCCATAATTTGGATAGACCCTGCTTCATATCTTCATTATAGTTCACTGGGAAGTTCCATTTACCATCCTGCCCTTATGTCACTGGATAAGTAATGCCTTTTACATTCCCACGACATTTTCCCTTCTCCCCCCTATCCTCATTGGCCACGATCCAACAATACAGCTAGCTCTGCATGCCCAATGCTGATTTGGACCTGTGGTAGAGCAGTGGCTCATACCTCAAGGCAAAGCACTTTTGAAAACGGTGGCAGGCAGGGGCCTGTCACTCCAGGAAAAAATGTCAAAAATCCCACTGGGCACATTGAAACCCCAAGGGGCACCTCAAGTTAGCAATTCTTTGGATCTGGCCATTGTTTCTGCTCAATGTTGTTTTACAAGGCATCGCTTTTTGAGTCAGTTTCATTTTAGAAGACTACTGTGGCCTTTCTGGAATCGATGCATTTTGCTGAATGATAAAGCCTGCGCTGAAAAAGATAAAGCAGGTGGGAACAAAATGTTTTCTTATTAAAGGAGCAATTATTTATTCAGCACAAATTGTTTGTGCACATATGGGTTGGATTGTAAAAGAGAAATATTAATATTTCATTGCTGCACTTCCTCATTGTTTGTAAAATGTAGACTTAATTTGTCTCTTGCATTGTAATATAAAGATCTATGGCTGCAGGTAATTCTCTACCTGCCTACGAGCAAATATATCAAGAGCTGAAATAAATAGTACCTTCCAATATAATTAACATCATTTACACATTATTTTGCTGAACTGAAATCTGGATGCACAGGAAGACTATTATTTATTCAAAGCTATATGTAGGTGAAAAAGCATAAGGTACAATTTGGCAGGAGGAGAGTTTGGAAAAATAAAATAACCTCCCCACACACACAAAGAGTTCAACTAGTTATGAAGCCTGTGTTTTCCTTTGAAAATACTTACATTTATTAAGATAACTGAGTTTCAGTGTTTTGTTGGTCTTTCATTGTTGGTTGTTTAATTTGAGACCTCGTTTTCTTTCCTAAATGGCAATTTATAAAATCACTAGTTAGATAGGGACAGAGATATAGACACAGATATATTTTCTAGTGAAGCCCCTATTATAGTGACAGAGTGGGTTGGCCATAGATTGCTGGGACCCCTGAGCAGCAAGGAAGGAAGCAGCTTGTCTCCTTGTAAACTGCGTATGTGGCCTCTGTCAGAGGAGGCAGGGTAAAATCAGAAAATATGGAAAGCGGCATAGATAAAGTCAGGCAGTCAAATTGCTATGCCCATAAATAGAATAGGGACACTTTGTGTGTGGAGGGGCCTTTTGCTTTTCGGGGAATCCCTGTTAGTGAGGGTTGAGGCACCCACTGTGAGTGCGGGAACGCAGGTTTGCCTTCAGGTGTGCAGACCTTACATTCCCCATTCACTTATATGGGAGAAAGGAAAGACGTGCCCTTGGAGATATCATTGCAATGGAGGCCTCACCCAGTTCTCTATCTGAGTCACCCCAAATCAAGCCATTGAGTGGGATGGTCTGCTTCTCTCAGCACATCCTACATTTTGTTGCTTTTCCTCACAATGTGATTGAGATATTGAGGGACTGGCTTTTATAGGGAGAAATCGTGATTAACCACTTAAATGCACTAGGCATAGATACAGAAATCATGACTTAGAAATTGTGAAAACAAAATGTAAAAAGGGGAAGGGCGTGGACTACAACAATTAATGAATGCCTCCTCTGGGACCATCACAAATATTTTCAAGTGTGCCATTGCCTTGTGTAAATCCATGGAATATAATTGCTATAAACTCTGCTTCAAAGAATAATGTTAACTTCTACAAATGTAATAAAAAGCAGAATGTACATGATACAAATACTGGTATATGTTAGTTACCTGGATTGTCGTCGTCGTCGTCCTTCCCAAGTACCCTTTGGTAAACCACTTCTGTGTGTATCACTTGTATTAATCTAAACATCTACAGCATGCTAATATAGAATACAAATAGCATTTTAAACCTGTTTTAATAATTTTTACCACTGCAAAACTTAGCCTACACAAACAGCAGCTCCTGTGGTAAGAGTGCCCCTCTTCAGACTGCAGAAAGTGTGCGTGAATGCTTTTATTGGGGGAGATACATGCATAGAAAAATAGAATGCTAGAAACCTTCTCCCTGACATCTAATTGTCTATGTACAGGGAAGGATATACAGTATTTGTGCAATCCTCTGTCTGAAGCGATATACTCCAAGAATTGCAGCTGTAGTAGTGATGATGCCTAAGTATTACTATCATGCCAGAGGTCAGGTCACAGTTGCAAGTGGCAGTTCTGGGAAGAAATCACAGAACAAAAAGCCCGAAATAAATATGCAAAAAATATTTTCCTGAAAGAAGAAGAGATCTTCCAGAACCAAAATATAAAAAGGGAAGAAATCATTGTAATTGGTTGCAAATAGCCTGTTGTGACTAACTATTTGAAGTTCTTACATGTTGTGCAAATTCTTTGTTTGATACAGTTTTGGAGGTACTTTTTTAAAAAAAACAATAACAAGTTCTGCTATGAAATTGTGCTTTTAAAATGGACAAAACTGGGAAAGACATAAAAAACCCTATTCAGGCATTAAAATGATCAACCCATGGAAAAGGATTGCATGTCACTGAGCATGTCAGTTCCATCCCCAGCAGTCTTGGGGATGGAAAGTCTAAAGGAGATTTATAAGTGCATTTAGCCGAATGTGCTTAGAAACTTCCCTGTAACTGAGAACCTTGCATTATTCCAAGGAGACTTCTAAGTGTGTTCAATCAGATGTGCTTAGAATTCCCTTCCCTACTTTCCCACTCAAGACAGGAAGGTCAGGGATGGAACAGGCAGAGCAAGCACACAGGTGGGTGTTGGCAGCAGGGCTGGTGTGCTTGGCCCCACGGACCTTACTTGTGCTCCCACCCCCCATTCAGGCATAATTCCCAAATTAAGCAAAACTTTCCCTCAAATGTGTTCCAGGAACATTTCATCCTGAAAACTCCTGCTCTGAGCCTCCCCCTAACGCATGTCATGTATACCTTTTCAGGTGGCACGTGTGTGGTCAATCCCACAGACCTCTTTTGCTCAGTTCCTGGCCGTTTATCTTTACTCAGCTCCACTTCCAAATACAAAGTGACCATCGCAGAAGTGAAGAGACGCTTGTCCCCACCAGAATGCCTCAATGCCTCTCTGTTAGGAGGGATTTTGAGAAGGTAAGGGAAAGCTGTGTGCAACTGCATGGGGTAGATATAGGGACGCTTGAGTTGGACTCAGTGGGGCCTTGGACGGCATGTCATTGTGCCTGCTCAGCTTGGCTGGGCTTATAAGAGATGAGTTCTTCAGACCTTTATGTACCTCAGGCTCTTCAAGGAAAAGGGAACACTGAGACAGATTGATCAGAGGCAGAGAAATGGTGCCTCCTCTGGAATCTGTTTCCTGAAGTGATTACTTCATCTGAATCTGTCCCTCCGACTGACAGCAACATCAAAAAATGATTGCCTCAACAAGGAAGACCAGAAATAATAAAGGAAACATAAGCAGTTTTTTGTTGTAGCATTTTAATTGTTGGCTGTGGTTTTATCTGTTAGACAACGTTTGTGTCCAAAAATAAAATAGAAACAATATAGGCATCATCTCTATGGAATGTATATAAAATGGAGTTCATTTGGTTAAATTTTCATTTGTTTCAGAATGAATGCATTAAATAATGAATGGGCACGAATGGGCTCAGCTTTTGTTACCACACTTAGACCCATTTGAACTTTTCACTGATAGTTCCTGCAGACACATTGTTTCAATGGCCACTCTACATTTTATTTTCTCCACAGTGCTTAGATCAGGCTTCCTCAAACTCGGCCCTGCAGATGTTTTGAGACTACAATTCCCATCATCCCTAACCACTGGTCCTGCTAGCTAGGGATCATGGGAGTTGTAGGCCATAAAACATCTGGAGGGCCGAGTTTGAGGAAGCCTGGCTGAGATGATGCATCACTTCAATATATTTGGGAGAGAAATGACAGCTGATTCACACGATGGTCATTCCTAATGGTGACCACCATTAATTTATGCTGCTCCTCCTGCAAGAAAGCCTACAGAACAATATAAGATCTGGGGTATTCTGGGGAAATGAAGTGGCAGCCACAAGGAACAGGCTTCAAAATCAGCTCTGTGATCACTGTTGACCCAGATGACAGGGGAAGGGGAGTTACAAACATGAGTGTTGAAACAAAATGACTTTGCATGAAAAAAATGACCAAAGAAATGTGACTTTCTCAGATTAAACACAAAACAAATGATGTAGTTAATAGCAAAAGCCATGGAGTAATTAAATTGGCGAATGGTGGGAAGATTCTTGCTCTTCTTGGTGCAAAGCTCTGTTAATAGAATCAAAGTCCTTCATTTTCTTCCTTTTTACTAGTATCATTCAGGGGGTCACTTCTGAAACCCATAAATCTGTGAGAGGAACAGGACTATTTTTGTAACACTACTTTTTGTTTGATAACCCTTTCTAAGTAGAAGTCAAGAGAGACATCTTGGGGTTACATCAGAAACC
This sequence comes from Podarcis cretensis, assembly GCF_951804945.1. Classification (NCBI taxonomy): domain Eukaryota; kingdom Metazoa; phylum Chordata; class Lepidosauria; order Squamata; family Lacertidae; genus Podarcis; species Podarcis cretensis. The sequence goes on along the minus strand of NC_137172.1, from coordinate 122,365,261 downwards.
CCAACTTTTACTCATATTGTACCTGCATGCTTTCAGTTCCCCACCTAATGTCCCTTTCAGAGGAGTGGTTTTAGAGATGAGAGGATTTCCCCTGTTCGTTCTCTTGCTTTATTTGTTTCTCTGATTTGCTGTGCTCCAAATTTCACTTTTCCTGAATCCAGTTTAAGTAGAGGCATTTGTAAAATTTAATTTGGAATGTGGGTCATGTGCAGTTTTCCACAGTCTATTTTTCCTCATTCATTTGTATTATTTCGGCTTTTGTTACCAGTGCACATTAACGGATTTATAAAGCACACTGCCCCCAAAACAATCTTGATATGACTGCATCAAGTTTCTTTCCAGTGTGCCCATACGCTGTCATAGATTGGTCAAACACGGCACAAAAAAAGCCTTCTATTACAATTGTAGGTACTATCATATCACATTTGTTTTGTTGATGTATTTTATCAATGCACATAGTATTTGCACATCTGTGATGCAGAAGAGAGGGCATACAAATAAACTGAAGGAACAGGCTGTGTGTACAAAGTGTGCTGTACAAATCTGAAAATCAAAAAGGAACAATGGGGAGAAAAATCAAATGTGTCAGTTTCACTTTGGAAAAAAAAGACCTGATCATTCAAAACTCCAAAAATCTGGGGAGAAATTTGGTTGAGGAAATTTTTGGAAGCCCCACTAAGTGATCTGCACCACGAAATCAATTTGTGGGGAAAGGTTAGCCACATGCACACTCATGTACACTATGGCACTGATTCAATTGCTGCTCACAATGGTTCCTATGGGGAAAGAAAGCAACATCAAGTCATGGCTTCCCCACTTGACATGCCATTTAGCCCTCAGCAACATCATCCTTCTCATTTACTAGCTCCAACTGCTGAGAGTACCTATCAATTCCTGCTGAGGAGGGCCTTGTACTGCAAATTGGGAACATGCAGCTCTTAGATACTCATTTGAGGAATTATTTTAAGTAAGAAAAAATGGGAAAGGATAACAATGAATCTTTGTATTTCCATTCCCTCCCCTTTCCCTGACAGAGCAAAATCCAAGAATGGAGGACGCTGCTTAAGAGAAAAGTTGGACAGGCTGGGGCTCAATCTGCCTGCAGGGAGGAGGAAAGCAGCAAATGTCACCCTCCTAACATCCTTAGTAGAAGGTATGCTTTGTAATATCATGATATAAGTACCTTACTTGTTGCCGCCTTGAATTTTTGAAGTGGTTTTGGTTCCAGCATGTTACTGTAACTGCAGATGAAAACAAAAGATCAACAGTTACATTTTTCCTACTAGCAATGAATGACAACTGTTGTTTCTGAAGTTTCCACACTTTGTTCTCAACATGTCAATGAGGCACCTGCCCTGAGAGTGTGGCGAGATGGCAGACTATTTAACTAACGAACATAGAAAGCTGTCTTATGCTGAGTCAGGTCATTTGTCCATCCAGCTCAACAGCAGCTCTCAAGGATTCCAGAGAAGTGTTTCTCCCAGTTCTATTTGGAGAGGTTAAGAATTGAACTCAGGACCCTCTGCATGCCAAGTGTGTGTTCTACAAGTGTGGTACAGCCCCGCTTCCTTGTAGGCAGTAAAAGCCCCAGCAGGGACTTGAGCAGGCAACTGTGCAAGAGACAGAGCAGACTTTCATCAACCGACTCCATCTGAGAAGGCAGGAGCCTAACATGGAGTTTTAAGGAGATGGGTCTCAAACCAGGGGCTCCTGCAGCAAAGTCCAGGAAACTTGCTCCCTTTGCCACTATGGTAGTACTGTAATTGATGATCAGCCCAAATACACTTAGGCTCAAGCTTTGACCAGCTGTTGTCAATCAGAGTAGACAAGAGCAGGAGGAATGGTGGGCCCATGGTGGGCTTTAGGGGAAGGGACTGCCTTTTAATCTGTCGGCACAGCCATCTTGACATGCCACAGCAACTTTGCTCAGAGGACCCCACACACAGTGCTGACTGCTAGAGCAGCCATGCTGCACTGCTCGTTGTTTTCACTACAATCTGGGTTACAGGCTGCTTTATTTACAGCTAGAGCTGATGCTGAACAAGCAAGGCTTTTTCTGTATTGCTTGACAATTGGCCAGGGAGCTTTGCAAGATTGAAAAGGACAGTTTGCTGGGCTAAGGCAGAGATTTCTGGAAGGCCCCACAGGAGGGACCAGGTTGTGTACCTTGACAGGCTTCAGCTGGCAGGTGCAAGGAGCAGCAAGAAGCTCTCCTGGGCCTCCCCAAGACTGAGGGATGCTCCTATCTTGAGTGAAAGCTGAAAACAACAATCCTAGGAGGAAGCTTATCCATGGATTTCCTCTCCTCTTCTCTCTGGCTTTACCTGCATAATGATCAGCACTCCTGCAGCATTAGCTGTTTAAGGAATGGGGGGGAGAGAAATAGGTTGCTTTTCCATCCCCATGAGAAGACAGAAGAATGAAGACTGTGAAAATAAAGGCTACAGAGCAGGAGAAGGAGAGAGAAGCTGTGAATGTGGTAGTGCCCATTAAACAGCCAAAAGAGACACATGTTGACTTGTTTGTTGAAAATATGTGTTTTGTCTTGTAAAGGGATGGGGTAAAGAAAACAAATTGTCTCTAAAATTAATATCTGCAGCTCAGTATGATATGTCCTCCTGATGTTTTAACTACTACACAGTTATGCAATTGAGCCCAATGAAACTATAAAATTCTGTATGAAAATTCTCTGTTTCTAAACAAGCAACACAAAAGTAATCAGAATTATATTTTGTCCATCTTAGGGCCTTTATTTGGCTGCATGTTTTATAGCTGAACACATAATGAATTAATTGATTTAATTTCCATATATTACAATGCAAACTTCAACCAATTTACTCTTAGCCAAATTCGAAAAGAAATGGATTCTCTAAAGAGTTAACGTACATTTTAATAAACAGAAGCTACCAACCAGTCATTGGTAGCTGTTTTCTTAATGCCATTTTTTAATATTTGAAAAAAACATTTCTTCATTCATAATTATAGAAAATTTCCTATAATCATAATACAACAGTATTGTTGTTGACATCCATCTGTCTCAAGACAATGGAGTGTGCCTCTGGGGGTAAAGTCAAACTACAGTGGTACCTCGCAAGACGAATGCCTCGTAAGATGAAAAACTCGCAAGACGAAAGAGTTTTTCGTTTTTTGAGTTGCTTCACAAGACGGATTTCCCTATGGGCTTGCTTCACAAGACGAAAACGTCTTGCAAGTTTGTTTCCTTTGTCTTGCAAGTTTGTTTCCTTTTTCTTGAAACCGTGCTTTCAGGGGGTGCAGTTGTGACTTGACTTCGAGGAGCAACTCATAGCACGCGGTGTGGTAGCCTTTTTTGAGGTTTTTGAAGACTTTGGTGATTTTTGAAGCTTTTCCAAAATCCGTGCTTTGCAAGACGAAAAAAATCGCAAGACGAAAAAACTCGCAGAATGAATTAATTTCGTCTTGCAAGGTACCAGTGTATTGTGTTAGCAGCACCAAAGTGACCTCCCTGGGACACAAGCCTGGGAAGTGTGTATGGCGGTCTTGGGCCACCCAGAAGACAAGACCCCCTCTCAGTCTCGCTGATGTGGTCCAAAGGAAAGCAGAGCACCAGCTTGGCTGCAGGAGTTGCTGGGAGAAAGCATACAAGGCACCAGCCAACCAACTCCACTCTAGATTGTGTTGGGTTTACTCCTTAGCCTTTTCTTCTCCCACAAGGCAGTGGAGGTTCAGGATCAGAGTTTTCCTTCTAGATGGGCTACCTTCTCAGGTTCACAAGCCCCATCTGCCCCTTACGTCCATTTACAGCATGTGCAGAAACCTCTGTCTTGCTATGCTGCCTAGTAGTTATAGCAAGCAAGGAGTTCTTTTGGATCCCAGCAGATGGAGGACTAGTAGACTGTTAGATGAAGAAGAAAATGGCTTATTGATTGACAATTATTAGCAATAAGACATAATGATACTACAAAATAGAGTCTAATAAGCTCTACAATATAAAGACTTACAAAAACAAAGACTTAACACTAAATAGCAATTAAGATATGCAAAAATGGCACTTCAGGATATTTAGGGAGATAACTGCTAATTATATTGACAGATATATAGCAACATCTAGCACCAGTTCCGCATTGTAAGTTAGCTATATGATGAAGCCCTCATTATACAGATAAAAATATAAAGATTTAAAGCTACAATAAACATGAAAACAGGAAGCACCACCTACTGGCCATATCTGATCTGGCAATACAACCATTGGACCATTGGACCCACTATTAAGATAAAGGTAAAGGACCCCTGACAGTTAAGTCCACTTGCGAATGACTCTGGGGTTGCAGAGTTCATCTCGCTTTACTGACCGAGGGAGCTGGTGTTTGTCCGCAGATAGTTTTTCCGGGTCATGTGGCCAGCATGACTGGTGAACCAGAGTAGTGCACGGAAACACCATTTACCTTCCCACCAGAGTGGTACCTATTTATCTACTTGCACTGTGACGAGCTGGTACTGAGCAACGGGAGCTCACCCTGTCGCGGGGTTTCAAACTGCCGACCTTCCGATCGGCAAGCCCTAGGCTCAGTAGTTTAGACCACAGCACCACAGTCTATCTTCACATGCTGGGGAAGTCCCTAACTCATTGAAGGTTTGACACCCATTGGCTGCACTCACCTGGTTTAGCTGGCTAGTCGAAGCCATTCCTGGGGTATGGCTACTGTTGCATGCTGACAGCTTCTGGGAGCCACAGGTGAGAGCTGAGTGTAGGGTGGGGAACAAAGGTGGAATGTATCCCCCACCAGAGGTAGTACCTCTCCCCTAATACTCCATATACCCCCCCTCACAACATCATAGCCTTAAGAAAGAAAACAATATTAAAGTGATTGATCTTTAAAGTATAAGCATTGGACCAGTTTCTTTGTGGATTCATTCCTTGATGCTGCTGTAATATTTAAAGGCCCAGAGCCACATTTTTGGGCCCAATTGCATGGGACCTTTTGATAAGTTTACCAGACGTCCCCATTCCCTGGGGACAGTCCCCAGATTTACAAATCAGTCCCCTGACAAAATCCATTCAAGTTGAAAAGTGTCCCTGGATTCATTGAGAAAAAATCTGGTAACCTTACCTTTTGATGAGTTGTTGATGAGGATGATGGTGTGCTGGTGGTGATCTTGTGATTGTCCCTACTCAAGTTGTGGGCTTTAATATGTCACCTCACTACTATGCCCATGGAAGAGAGTCATCCCATAGTGCTACTTACAGCATATCTGAACATTGCCTGGTTTGAAAAAGCTGCAGTACTTCTTTGCCAAAAGACAAAGTATACGTTAGGTTTGGATCCAAAGTGAGGGTGTGCTCACATTACTGCCTTAGAGCAGTAATAGCTCAGTTGGTTAGAGCATGGTGCTGATAACACCAAGGTTGCAGGTTTGATCCTCCTATGGGACAACTGCATATTCCTGCATTGCAGGGAGATCGACTAGACGATCCTCGGAATCCCTTCCAATGCTATGATTCTATGAATCAGTTCAATTTCTGTCTGTGTACTGTACACACCAGGAGGTGTTGACTGAGCAGGGATGTCTTTGCCCCATGCAAAGGTGTTCATGCCTTGGCTAGAGACAAATGAGGAATGGCTTAAGAACAATTTAAGCTGGTGGGAAGCTGGTTTGAGAAACAAGGCATCAGACAGTAGTATCTAAAGACAAAGTACAGGATTGATATACATTTTGGGTAATGTCTTGTGAGCAAGGATTAAAAACCCAGCCAAAGTTTAAGTTTGCCAAAGCCCAGTCTTTGATTTTGGTGGTTGCCATTCTTCAGGGTTATCAGTATTTTATTTTATTTTTGATGCCATATTTCAACAACAAAAATATGTTGTTGTTTTGTTTCTTACTACTCTTATGCAATCTGCTCTGGCATTTTTCTTGATTGAAGAGCAGGTAAAAATGCTTTAAATCATAACTATTTATCTATCTATGTTGAGAGAGGCAGTGCCTGTACATTCTAAGTAAAGTACCAAAGACTAAATGTAAAATGACCCAGTTGTTTTTGTTTGCTTGCAGGAGAAGCTTTACATTTGGCCAGGGATTTTGGCTACACTTGTGAAACTGAATTCCCAGCTAAGGCGGTTGGGGAGCATCTTGCCAGACAGCACATGGAACAGAAGGAACAGACAGCAAGGAAAAAGATGATCCTAGCAACAAAGTAAGGAAGAGCCAGATTATTTTCATGCTGGTTTGTAACCTGACCATGGATCAGCCCAAAACATAGTGGAAGGGGGGCACATGCACCCTCTGCAAACGTTTAGAGTGTTTTTGTTCCATGATACATAAATGCATTAGTCACAGAGGCTGCAGTTTGAAACACACTTCCTGGGAAGTACATTGTGTTGTATTTAGTGAGACAAATACGTAAATATAGAATAGCACTTTGTATCACTTCTGAAAATATAGCGCTCACATGAGCGGTCTCCTTGCATGAGCACTATAATATTAGAAATGCAAAATCACCAATTCCATTTGTGTGGAGAAAGATGACTTTGATGTTTTTTAACAGAAGTCTGCAGCTGACACATCACTGGAATCAGCTGACTGATGAATGACAGACAGATGGACTGTTGCTTCTTTTCTGTTATGTTATTATTGCCCTCTACTGGGCATAATCAGAACTGATCACCTGCATGTCATAGACATGCTGAACAAACCAGGCACATGAGCCAATCCTGTAGTACTCCTGTACCAGGGGCGGACTTTGGTCTTTCAAATTTCAGCAGCCCCCTGCATGAGGCCAAAATTTGGTGCCTTCTCCATGTCTGTTTTGCATATGCACTGCAACATAAGTTACGGTGCCGCCCTCACCTTGACACACAGTGCAGGAGAAGCAGTCGCACTGTGCTAAATCCATCTCTGCTTAATTTGTCATGGGAATTATCCAGTGGGATTCATGGGAAACATGGGAAATTGACAAAGAAGTTCAGTATTCTCATGAAAACCTCACTGCATAGCAGTTGACATGCAATCCTCCATATCAAACTTCTTTGAATGTGCCCAAATGTGCTGAATTTACTAAAGTACATGAAGAAGACATTATTACACACACACATCAAGACAGGAGCAGGCCAGAAACAGCCTGTTAAATCTTTTGAAATTATCTGATTTTTGAACTTTTTTGGCAATCTGGAAAAGGTGAGGAAAATGTTTTCTTGAAATATTTTTGGTTACTTATGCAAAAGTCAATGGTTTAATTTTATTTTTTCAAAAATCAAGGGCCATATTTTGGAGTAAAGACCTTGTATATTTTTTAGTTTATTATAATTAGGGCCATAAACATACATTACAGACGTCAGTCTCTTATTTGCTTTCTTTTAATACACAAGCAAGGATGTAATCCCAAACGCAATTATTCTGGAGTGAGGAAGCTTATTCAACAGAAGCTTACTTCTGCGTAAACATGCAAAGGACCAGATGCCGCAGACCTAAGGGACACTACTCCTAACATGTCTTCGTTTCCCTGTCACATCATCCCATGTTATCCTCATCACAGTCTATGAAGAAGGCTGGTGATCTTCGTGAATGTGGGGAGCTGAACCAAGGTCTCCCCAGACCAGTCACTGTGCACACCAGCCATTATTTTCACTAATGCAGTTTCAGTAAGAGTCTCTCTCAGGTATTCTGAATAAGCCCAGTTACAAAACTTCCCCTGATTTCAACAGGACCCCCAAAGAAGTACATGCTGCACTGTAGCATTAGAGACCGATGCACAAACCATTTAAGCTCACATGATAGGCTAGACAAAGCAGGTTAATTTGTTCTGTTGGCCTGAGATATGAGGCTCATTCGAACTATAACAGCCCAATTTGTTTAGGGATCAGACTTTCTGTATTATACCTGCCCTGCATATTCATTCACACTGAAGGACAGAGAGTAGGCTTTTTGCTCTGTAAGTGCTTCTGAGTTCCTTCCCCTGTGCCTCTTTCACATTTTCAACGGCCATGGTGTGCTGCCTGGCGACAAGATACAGGTGACCGCAAATAACTTATACAGTATCAAAGGCTTCAATGAAAGTCGCAAGCTTTCTGTTTCCTTGAAAAGGGAAACCTCTTTCCTACTTGATGTATAACCTCACTTCAAAGAATCCCCTTTGGCTATACCAGCATGCAATAGTCCAAAAATCACATAACTGGCTTAAAATGGAAGGAAACAAGCTGCCACTTTTATTAGGCCACACACAGTCATTACAATCAGAAGTTCTGAAATGCACAAACATAACAGAGGCAAATAGGCCTCCTGAAGCCCTTTATCTTCCCCAAGGAGCCATAAAAAACAATTAGTCTGCCAGGATTTTAAAGACCAAACAGACTCTTAAAACATTTACCTAGGACTAGCACAGACCAATTGTTCATCTGCAGGCACATCAGCATACCATTTCAAAGTGACCCCTTCCTGCCAAGAGTGGCGGAGCTTGGAAGAAAGACTGGACCAAGATTACTCTGGGCTTGCTCACACTAATGATTTGCACCAGAGCTTTTGGGAGCTATGATTTAACACTGTAAAGATTGGAGTGATAAAAACTAATACTATTTGCTTTCATTTTAAACTATCAGTGGTTGCAAATAATTTGTTTCCTTTTTTGAAAAATAAGACAAAGGCTCAAGTGCAAAGATTTGCTTGATATGGACTGGTGGACCTTAATGCAGGCTTCGCTGGATCTTAAAAGACAGAAGTTCATATGGAAGTTATTGTTCATGAGATAAAAGTATGTCTATAGGGAAAATTTGTGTAGAACTTGAGAGCAAGGCTGTGCAAAAGTCTCAGGGGTTTGAACTAGATTGCTCTTGATGTGCCTTCCTACTCTACAATTCAACAGTTCTATGAGGTATGAATCTCAGGCAAATCACACTGCTTCATGCAGTCTGTTTAGAAATCGAGAGCAACTCAGCTCTGCATATAACACCCAATTCTGCCTAATTTTTTATTAAAGGTAGAGACTTTTGTTAATTTCCCCATTATAGTCTGTGGGAAAGTCATGTGAAGCTTCAGAAAATGGTCTGAAGCAACCTTCTAAACACAAGCTGAAGTGGCCTCCTATCTGAACCTAAGAGGCAGGTTCTGAAATGATTCACACACACAAAAACCCTACCTGGGAGGTGTTTGTGGCATGCACCCAAGAGATGTTGCTTATTTCTGATAATGGCCTCAAAAGGGGGGGGCATGGCTCATCATCTTTTGAAAATTACACGGTAGACTCATGAAGGCAATATTTTATGTATGTGTGGCTTCCTTATGAGATGGTGAGAGAAGAGTGCAATGGTGTGCAACCAAGAGGCTAACCCCATGTAGCACTATTTCCTTTGATCGTCTGTTTTTGATCCTATGCAGTAGTCTCAATAACATAATGGATGAAAATTGCGTACATGCAAGCTGATAGCAGCTGAATTTAGACATGAGTGAGATAAGCATGGTTGGCAGGTCCTCGTTGTAGGGACATGCCTCCCACTGATGGCCTTTCCTGTTCACTGAAATGTGAAGTTTTATTGACCAAAGCCTGGAACTGGATGGTCAAGGTTTACTAATACTGCAACTTGAAGCATTTTAAAGTAAATTCCAAAAGCAGCATAACCACACATAATTTGTGTTGGATTGTTGTCACTGTATTATGTGTGTGTGCATGCATGTGTGTGCATGTGCATGCATATGCACATTTTTTGGAATGTAGATTGATTTTGAATATAATCACTAAACAGCATAAGAGAGCAATGGCCAGCTAATAGTCCACATGCTGGATCATCTGGTCTCCAAATTAATATTGCGTGCTTCAAACATCCTGGCACAGTTTCACTTGTAAAGCAAAGCAACGAGCCTCTGTGCACATTCCATATGCATTTCATAGTGTTGCTATTTCACATGCATTATGGAAAGCAATGGAATAGTGCCAGTGCCAAACTCTTTTCAGCAGAGCTTTGAAGAATGCCTTCATTTCTCAGCCCACCTCCCACCTGTACCACCTGCTACTATTTATTCAGTTGTGCTCCATACCTGGGAATCCATTTCTGCTAAGAGATGTCAACACACTGGAGCATGCATGAGATATCCTTAACATTATGCATCCATTTTGGTTCTAGGCAAATATGTAAAGAATTTCAGGACCTGCTAAGTCAAGATAGATCACCCTTGGGATCCTCAAGACCCACTCCAATATTGGACCTTGACATCCAGAGACATTTAACACATTTCAGGTATGACCTTTGAAATCCATTTGTGTTCTGTAAGTCAACTTGAAATGCTAGCTGGTGAATGTTTTAGATTTCAATGTGCTTCCTCTCAAGAAACTGGGATGAAAGTTGCTTATGCTGTCACAGTAAGTTCTATATCAAGACTAAAGGTAAAGGTAAAGGTACCCCTGCCCGTACGGGCCAGTCTTGACAGACTCTGGGGTTGTGCGCCCATCTCACTTAAGAGGCCAGGGGCCAGCGCTGTCCGGAGACACTTCCGGGTCACGTGGCCAGCGTGACATTGCTGCTCTGGCCAGAGCCAGAGCCAGAGCCAGAGCCGCACATGGAAACGCCGTTTACCTTCCCGCTGGTAAGCGGTCCCTATTTATCTACTTGCACCCGGAGGTGCTTTCGAACTGCTAGGTTGGCAGGCGCTGGGACCGAGCAGCGGGAGCGCACCCCGCCGCGGGGATTCGAACCGCCGACCTTTCGATCGGCAAGCCCTAGGCGCTGAGGCTTTAACCCACAGCGCCACCTGCGTCCCAAATATCAAGACTAGCATCTGTTAAATCCAATCTATGTGTGGTAGGGAGGAACTTTCAATGGGTGCATAAAAGGAGGCTACTTGAACTTTTGGTCTTGGGTTGGGGAGCTTTGCTGAGTTTAGTCCTTGTGTAGCAACCACCTCTTACAAGATCCCAAGGCACAGGAATGTCCTTGAATTTGATCCAGGAGAGAGTATAGGTCTCTGGAATACAGTTACTGTCCAAGACTTTTATGTAAACTCATTTTTTGCTATATAAATAATATAGACTTAGGCTCTTGAATTTTCCCCAGAGTGGCTTGCCTTATCCCTCCCTTTAATGACTTTTCACTGGATGGTCAAACCTTCCAGTTTAGAGGAGCATGAGGCCATGAATGGTTTTTAAATTCCTGCATCAATCTGTATTGCATTGTTTGTACACTGTTCTAAGACTATTTTAAGAGCCGCTTTTATTTGTGTGTGTATGTGTTCTTCAACATTTAATAGTTTAGCTATTCTTCCTTGTTTTTCTTTAAATTATTGTTGGTTATCTGGCCTAGGAAAGGTGGGATATAAATGTTTTAAGTAAATAAACAATTAAACCACTTCAGTTTTTGCATAATGAAAAACTATCCAGTTGAATATGTGGGCTTAAACATGAAATCCAAATTCATGAAAATTTGCTCAGTTAGAATGCAATGGAAACTATTGTCTCGTTCCAAGGTGCTGTCATTCCTGAGTGGTCAGGCGCCCTCTGGTGGTGCTGGTGAGAAGCAGTCATTTCTTTTCTGCTGTTCTGCTAGTGAGCTAAACAAAAGAAGAATATGTGGAAGCAAGAAAGGACATAGGACTAGGTTACATTTTCCCAATTGCACCTAAATGAGCATTCAGTCCCAAACAGGTTAAATCAAATAAGTGATATTGCAGGTCTCTCTAAGCAAGAGCAGGATGGGATAAGTGCAAAGATTTTCCCCAGGTATCAATTATAAAAATGTGCTTGAACGAAACGGTGGCTGAAGGTGGAGCACTTCATGGAGCACAGTGCAGAGATGGGACATTTCCAGGATTTAAATTCCTGAAGTGCCAGAAAATTTATGGAGCCATATATACTTCCCTTGCCTTGTGCTGCTCAGACAAGGTATCTGAATATAACCCTGCAACATTTTCTGCAAACAAAATTAAGTGAAACACAACCAGTAGAACTACCAAAAAACACTTTCATAGTATTTAAGGGAATGTGTGGGTTCTAATAGGCTTGGCATAGAGGGTGCTGTGGGTGTAGCTATAGGACACAAGTCCTTCTCAGCAACTTGTTCTTCCTCCTGAAATCACTTTAATATGCTTGCATGCTTTAAATTATTATTATTAGCAATAATGAATAGCAATGGTAATAATAACATATGTATTTTTAAAGGGCTGTGTGAGCATACAACCTTTAAAAGGTTGTGTGAGCCACCCAAATTGCAACTGGAGTGTTACAACCCTCCTCACACTCTTATTCATGGACGAGTGGCCATGCCCAGAAAGGAGTGGTGGGGCGATACCACAGCTTCTGCAGCTTCCCCTGACCCACCCCCAAAATGTGTGACTGAGCTATGTGCATAGGCTTCAGTGCCAGAGAAGCTGAAACCCTGCATAAAGCATGCCCACATTGTGGCCGATACAGTTATGCAGCAAGAGACATGGCTGATACACTCGTTGCAAGCAGATCCTCGTCTGGAAAACAACGAGTGCTGTGTGTAAGCCACAAAAATGTGATTATGGACCAAGGGAGATCCTTTCAAGAAAACACTGGAGACTGCTCTCACCTTTTTGTTCCCAAAATAAATTTATGTAAAGCAAGGGTGGCCCTCTGGACGTTTAGCACTATAACTCCCATGCCGGCTGGGGCTGATGGGAGTTGATGTCTGGCAACATCCAGAGGGCCCCACCTTGGCTGTGCCAGCTGTAAAGCATCTGAAGGCTTGACACTAAGCCCTGGTGTTTTCCGTCACAAGGAGTGGCATTCTAGCTTCTAACCATGAACAAGTTACATACTGAGAAGAACTGCAGGTAATATGTAGAGGCTGCAGGAAGGGGCTTCTGGAGTCATAGGGGCCACTCATGGGGTTAGATGTTTTCACACTGAGCAGGGCATAGCAGAGGCACATGTCTCTCTTTGAGTATCATCAGCCTGCCACAGTATGCTGTAAATATTTGATAGCAACTTCTGCTGCTAGAAATATCCAGACTTGGCCATTGCTGTAAACGGGGATAGACAGATGGTGGCTTCCTCTTTTTCTCCTCCACCTCCCATGGAGAGTAAAGCTATTTCCTTCACAATAAGACTGAGCTCTGTCAGCCTGGGGGTGGAGAGGTGGGGTGGGGTGTGCGACACCTTGTAGCTGCTGCCAAAGGAGAGTCCAAGTCTTGAGGCCTATTTGGCTGGTTTTGCTTCAGTGAAAGGATATCATTAAAACATGAAGGGGAAACGCCCTTCCCATTCAGCTTCTGGGCATGGCTGCATGTGCTGAACTGCATAATGACTTGAGAAAATTGGCATAATATCCCACCACCACCAAAGTTCTCAGAACACTCTTTACAAATACAAATCCATTTTCGTTCCCCCAAAAGTGCATTGTATCATGGTAAGTATAGAAGAGGTGCAATGGGCCTTGCTTTCTCTTTCCTCTCAAATGGAGAGAGGCTCAAAGCAGATGCCAAGGTGGCAAAGAAAAGAGGAAAGTAGGAAATTAGGTCAGAAATTCTCGTCTGAAGGAAGGTCAGCATAGGATAAATGACAGTCTAGGAAGCTAGGAGGTTCCTCTCTCTAGCCTCCAGTCAGGGGTGTAGGAGGGGGGGGCGCCCCAGGTGCCATCATGGAGGGGGTGACAAATTATCAAGGAACAATTACTGCCCTACTAGGGCGGTTCATAAAAAACTTTTTTTAAAAAATGCCTGCTCCAAAGATCTTATCTTACTACACTAGGGATTATATAGCTATATCTGAAATTTCATGCATATCATATCTTGACCCTCCTCCATGAAAATAACTGTTTACTTGGCCATTTTCATATGTCATGAAGGCTGAAATTTCAATTCAGTGGAGCCAAAACTCAATCCATTCTGTAGATTTAAGTTTCTGTCCACAGTCGCCTACTTGTTATCAGGGGCCCAGAATCCACATTCCTCTGTAAGAAAATATGAAATAACATAAAACCATTTTTGCAGGCAAATAAAAAAATAAAAAATCAATGTGGTGACAAGAATTTTTCCGTACTGGGTACCACCTGACCCTCCTACACCTCTGTCTCCAGTGCAAGCTTAGCTGTATCCAAATACTTCCAGCATTTCATAGCTATATAACAGTCAGAAACCAGCATGTTAAGCTTTGCCCACTCTTGAATAGCCACGCCAGCAAAAACTTCAGTGCTGATTTTTGCCAGCCAGGCAATTATTAAAGGTATAGGGGACATGACAGGGGGGAAAACTGGCAACCTGAACTTTAATCCAAATGAAAGACCAAACTACATGTGACTGTATCCCAAGTATGATTTGGATCAGGGCCATGTATTTGGGAAGGGGGGTTAACCCTTCACCTTCATACCTATTCCCAGAATGAAGATTGCCTGTTCCTTGTTTTGCCACCCCAGTATATGTTCCAGCTCTAGACATTATTACTGCAGGAATCACTTTTGTTGCAACACTGACTCTCACCACAGCATGCCAAGGGTGGATGTTACCTATACACCTATAAACACCCATGCACAAGTACCTGATTGGGCCAGAGTTTCCCAGTGGGTGCAAGATGTGTGTTTCCACACATATTTCTACCTTTGAGGCTTTTTCTTGCAGGACTTTATTCCTCATCATCCTAACAGGACGTTTTGTTGGGCGTCACATTGTATTGCTTTGGGAGACTTCATAGCATCCTCTTCTACCTGTGGGGTTCCAGGGCATCCTGGCCACAGTAAATGAAGCAACACTGGTTTACACCAACTGAAAATCTGGTCCCTAAGGGCTGCACTTAACACCTAAGCTTCTGTCAAGAAAATCAACCTTTGAAGATGTTTCTGGCCTGGATAGATAGATTATTTTTGTGTCTTCCTCACTCGGAAAGTAATAAATATTTTAGTGGGCAAGTCTTCAATTTCAGCAAAATGAAAATCTGTGCGCAGTAAACTCTTCAATATTTCTCTCTCTCTCTTTCTCCTTCCTTTACAGCTTGATCACTCATGGCTTTGGGACGCCTGCGATATGTGCTGCCCTCAGCACTTTCCAAACTGTTCTCAGTGAAATGCTGAACTACTTGGAAAAACACACGGCACACAAAAATGGCGGAGCAGCAGAATCCGGCCAAGGACACGCCAACTCGGAGAAAACCCCCCTGCGGAAAACTTCAGAGGCTGCTGTGAAAGAGGGCAAAACAGAAAAGACAGACTAGCTACATCAAACAGAATCTATTTCCAGAGAACCTTGCTGCTGATATTTTTTTTAAAACATATATCTATCTCTCTCTATATAGATCTACATATATATCTATATCTATATATCTCATCAAAAGTGATTTGGCTCCAGTGGACCAAACTGAATTTGGGGAGGGGGAGGTTTTTTAAAACCCACCACCCCTGCTCTCCCCAAGGACAGCTATGTACAGTAACTGTGGGATGAAACCGTCACTTTTTTAAAAGCCTCTCTCTCTCAATGATGTTTTGTGTGTGCACGCACACACACACGTACATTTGATCATTCCAAATGATACACTGACACTTCCCCCCTTAGCACTTCCAGACTTGGAAGAAGCAGCACAATTCTAACCTATCACAGGCTAACACT
Organism: Podarcis cretensis; assembly: GCF_951804945.1. Lineage (NCBI taxonomy): Eukaryota > Metazoa > Chordata > Lepidosauria > Squamata > Lacertidae > Podarcis > Podarcis cretensis. The sequence goes on along the minus strand of NC_137172.1, from coordinate 122,349,745 downwards.
GAAACACTTTTCTGATTGGACAGCCTAGTCGGAGACTAAAAGAATATGGCATCCTGGTGAACTTGTGTCACATCATCACCCATTCAATGGATGAAACAGAGAAGAGTGCCTCTTTTCACTTGTCCCCACGAGAGACAATATGGAAGCATGTCTTGCACAGGAGGTGGAAGAACTTGAAGATATTTCAAATAACAAGCACTGCGTTGTTTGGACTGAATACTGAGGCCTGGGAGCTTCTGAGAGATCCACACCAGTATGATGTCAAAACCCATCAACGATTTGTCATTCCAGCCTGGGTGCCTTCTCTTGGGAGGGTGTGGCCACTGAGTCCATGCCCTTCTTACCGCTAGCTAGGAGAAGTTCAACAAATAAGAGCTGGAGCTTCTGACCATCTTTCCCACCTGCCCTTAAACTTAGCAGCTGACTTCTGTGCCTGCAGAAAACCATAAACAGCTGTATGCTCTGCTGGATCAGAATATGGGACTGGAGAGATCTAGTGTGTTGCTGTGATGTCACAATGTTTCTCTTTCCCCCCTTCAACGGCTTGTACGATCATGCTTCAGCCACACTGTTCAGCTCTTCTTGCGGGGGGGTGGAGGGTACGATTGCTCCTGCCAGCTCTTCCCCAATGTGTGTCTGATGTAATGTCTGAAAGATCCTGTGTGTAAGCTCTGACTACACAATCAGGAAAGGTCCCTGATCACACAGACAGAGCCAACAGTTTGCACATGTGTAGGGCATCATTTGTACAGACACCATGCTGAATGTGCATAAGGAGTGAGGGCCAGAAGGCATGAACATGGAAGATGCTGTCCCCCTTTCCCTGCTTATTCAGAAAATGTCATAATAGTGCCAAATGCCCCCCCCCCCCCCCCCGAACACACATTCCTAAACTCAAGATTTGTTACAGACCGGCACATTATCCAATTCAATAATCTGATTCAGAAGTAGCCATTTGTAGCAGCCATGCCCAAGACAGCCAGAGAGTTATAATTTTCTAGCTGTTTCATGATTCTGACACTTAATGCCTCAGCTTTTGCCAGGCTCATTCTGTTTCTGTTAGGTTCATTAAAGGAGGGAGAAAAGCCTTCTAGCTGTGGCTTATAATAAAGTTGGACTTAAAATTTTCTTTCCCAGACATCTGCTGAAAGTCTGGTTTGCTATTCTGGGCTCAGGTTCATTCAGCTAGACCCTGCACTTAACATATGCGCATGTTGGGCCTGGAACACCAAATCTGCCACACAGAGACACACACACACTTTGCTCACTGCAGAGACTAGAGCACAACCTTATTGTTCTCAATTGTCTTTCTTCCTCTTCTTAAAATAGTATGATGTTCTGACATTCCAAATACTCACAAAACTTACCCAAATCTAGAGTAAAATAAACTTTTCACTAAAGCATCATGAAATATGCCCAGGATCAAAATGTAATAGGATTGCTAACTTTGCGACTAGTCCTCCCAGCTATGCCTTACACAGTGGTTAGATATGCAGGAATTAGCAGGTCACAGATCTGTCCTAAACTCAGTTGCCCAACCCAGCTGAAATGTTGACAAGTTTAGATTTATAAAATAAATCCCTGACGTGTTGTGCATCACACACTTAATTCCTGCCAATATAGAGGAATCCCACGGAGCTGGTTCTGATTATGCTTCCACACATGGGCATAGCCAAGAGGGGACGGGGGACAGCTGCCCCCCCCCATCAAGTAAAACAATAGAAATACATAACTAACTGACTAATCACGTCGGTTCTGCCTCACCAACAAAAATCTTGGCTATGCCCCTGCTTCCACACACCCAATTAGCATGCACACATTCATGTGAGTGGCCTGCTTGTTTGAACAGTATAACACTTGAGCGTTGGATTCACATGAGAACATGGCTCCTTTTCTGTTGCATTGGAAAATGCAAGCCATTTTTCAATACATGGAGAAGGGTTGATCTCATATGAGTCCATGGCTCTGATATAATACTGCTTACCAAAGTAGACTGCACGGTGGGGTTTTGTGAGGTGTCAAAAGTCAGCTGCGCTCTCGCTCTCCCTTACTCTCTCTCACACACTCATACACAGAATTGACAAACCTCTTGGTATCAAGAAGTTTTACCTGAGGTCTCCTCTTGTGTAACTTAATCACATTTAACCCTCCCTTCTAAGGATTCACCATTTTTGTTAAATATGGTGGTGATTATTGTTTTTGTGCAGCAGGTATCAGGTCCCCTGTAGCCATCATTTGTAACACCCTGGCTGTGACCCACAAGCATGAATGACCAGGGACAGCCTTGGTGGCTGTAATTTAGAAATACTTTTATTCAATCAAGAGAGGGATGAATGGGTTTTTGGAATTGTGTATTCATGGGACCACTGCATTTTCAGATGGTAAAAGCGAAGGACCTCTTCTTCATTTTGAAATCCTGGCAAAAACCTTTATTGCCACTCACAGCTCCACCCCAGTTCATATTCAAAAGTATCTTAACTGTTCAGTCTTTTATAATCCTTTGGTTGCCAATGTTTATCTATAAGTAAGCTCATTAGCAAAACACAGTCATCTTTTTTATCCAACCAGACAGGCCCCCTACTTAGGGCCTCCTTCCTGTATTATGGTGTGTTTTTTTAATTAAAAAAAAAGTGTACGCCTAAAAATGTATAGTGTGGATGTGATAAACAGGTGTTTGAAAATATGTGTTTCAGACGAAGTACACTTGTTAGAAGACGGTGGGTGAGCTGCAGCCTAGATGTAGCTTGAGGGCCATTTGAGTGTACACTTGGGGCCAACCACTATTTTGTTGCTGCGTAATGTGTGAAATGACCTTCTTGCAGGTCAGGCTTGATGTTCTGTAAGATACAAAAACAAAAAAAACAAAAAAAAACCAAATCCTGATTCTGTGTACAGTCTCTCTCTCAGACCTCTGTGTAAATACCACCCACTGCTCATATCTTTCTTTTGAAATTTCCTCACCGGCATGGTCTCTTGATAGGAGCACTCACATGGTGGCATCCTGTTATTCAGATGCACCCTTGAGCCCCACCCCATGTAGTGGTTCCCTCCAACCTTGAAAAGACTGTAGAACATTGTTTTGTTTTGTTTTGTTTTGCTCTGGAAATTAACAAATCTGAAAGGGCTGCTAATTAATCCAGATAAATTTGAATTTATCTTAGCCTTTGGAAAGGTAACTCTTCTGTTCCAGTAGTTTGCTTTAAAAGGGCAAGAGGAGCTGATAGTAAGAGAATTGCAGGCCCAGGAGCAGGATCCAGGAAGTGTAATTTCAAAGGCTTCTTCCTCCTGGCTGTGCTGCAGACTGAGGGGTTGGGAAGATGAGGTCATTTTGCCCAGCATCAGAAAAAGACCAAACTTCAGTTTCTTTCATGGGGAATCATTTTTAAAGAGCTATTTTTTTTCTTTTGTCTGATGGGTTCTGTTCTGTACAGCAGTTGTTGTGATTGTACTTAAATGTGAGTGAGCACTTGGTCACAAGCAAGGCAAAGATTATTGTTCCTTTCCTCTTCCCTGCTCCACCCCACAGCAATTTATAATTTGGTGGATAAACTCATTCTCTTTTACCTTTCCGTTCCTTACATGACTTGTCCATGAGACGTGGGTCTCTGAAGATGATGACCACATTTAAGTGAACATTTCACGGCAATAAAATCTATGTTGATTTATGCACTTGGAAATAATTTTTGTATTTGGGATTTCTAAGCAGAAATAACATGCTGTCCCTCCCACTAGCCTTCTGTGCCTTTAACACAGGTGTGGGGAACAGGATCACATCAGCAGACCAGAGTGGGCCACTTTGACAGGTGGGTAGGGTCATTCACCTTAATCATCTGATGTCACCAACTACAGCCAGAAATTCAGGAGGTGTAACTTTCCCCCATTACTGACTCTCTGTGCCACGGTGAACTTCTGCCTGCCACATAGCTTTAGAAACACACTGGAAACACATGCAGCAGTGGGAAAATCTGGTTCTGTGCATATCTACTCGGAAGTCCTATTTAGTTCAATGTGTGCATACTTGTGTAGGTACCATCAGGACAGGACTCTGGGCCATAAGCCCAAGGTGCTACTCCGTAGAATGAGCAAGCGGTCTCCGTCACTCAGCCACTGTCACTGTGCTGCCCACCCAGGTGCGGCCATAGTGCTATTCACCAGGACTGGGATAGGACAGGATCAAATATTTAGTTGATGTCACTTGCTCTGCCAAGATACAAGAAATAAATAAAATGAATGCATTGAAATACTCAAGCCAGCAGGTGGCAGCAAAAAAGGCTCCCGCAGTTCTTTTTTTGTCTCTATAGCTTTACCATAAAGAACCAGGATCCTACCCACGTGTGGTTCCAGCCAATAGAACGTCCTTCACAAGATCACCTCTGCAAAACATAGCAAACTTGTTCAGCACAACTGTCAAATTTCTTTTCAGCTCTTTAGTATTCACTCCACAGGCAGAGAGAGAGAGAGAGAGAGCAGCTTATCATCTCACCTGCCTTTCCTGACCACAGCTACACTGCTGATCCCCAAGGCCACATTGCTCAGGGTGATCCAGGGTGATTAGTTAATGAGGGTGGCTGGGAATGAGTCAAAAACATTCCAAGCATCACTTTATTCATCAACATATTGCAATAGCTACAGTTAGGCAGCTCCACCAAACATGCAAATAGACTCCCTCAAAGTGATAAATTTGGGGGGGGGGGGGGTTGTTACAATAGTGCTTGATGACTTTGCCTCCAAGCCATCCCACCACACCAAAAAGGAATTCTGAAATTAGCCTTTCTTTATGGTGAGGTGGAGGAACTGTGGTCCACCAGCTGTCCAGGGCTCCAGCTCATGGGGCTGAACCAGGTTCAGAAATGCTTCCCCTGAAAATGAAGAATCATAGAATCTTAGTGTTGGAAGGGACCCAAGGGTCATCTATCCAACCCCCTGCTATGCAGGAATCTCAGCTAAAGCATCCATGACAGATGACCATTCAACCTCTGCTTAAGAACCTCCAAGGAAGGAGAGTCCACCTCCCGAGGGAGTCTGCTTTGCTGTTGAACAGCTCTTAATGTCAGAAATTTTTTCCTGAATGCTTAGTCGGACTCCTTTCCTGTAACTTGAAGCAACTGGTTCGAGTCCTACCTTCCAGAGGAGGAGAAAACAAGCTTGGTCAACCTTCCATGTGACAGCCCTTGAGATATTTGAAGATGGCGGTTGTCACCAATGGAAGCAAAGGCTCTGAAAAAGCTCAATATGGAGGCCAATTGGCCGAAATATTGGGAAATATTGGAACAAGAAGGAGACAGATTAAAGCTGCAGTTTTGAAAAACTAAAGAACAAAGTACGAGATTGGCGTCATTATTATCAAATAATGGAGGCTTATAATTTGGATAAGAAAATTGGTTTTCAGGTGGAGAAATCAAAATTGGAAACAGAATTGTTAGATCCTAAAACTAAGAACTTGTCAAGAATGTATAACTTGCTGTTGAAATGGAATACTCAAGATGAAATGGTGAAATCTGCTACGATAAAATGGGCACAAGATGTTGGACATAACATTATGATAGCTGACTGGGAACAGTTATGGACCACAGGTATCAAGTTCACGGCATGTAATGCCTTAAGAGAGAATATAATGAAAATGATATACAGGTGGTATATAACACCAGTCAAGCTTGCAAAAATCTATCATTTGCCCGATAATAAATGTTGGAAATGTAAAGAGACTGAAGGTACATTCTTTCACCTTTGGTGGACGTGCCCAAAGATTAAGGCTTTCTGGGAGATGATCTATAATGAAATGAAAAAGGTATTTAAATATACCTTTCTGAAGAAACCAGAGGCCTTTCTCCTGGGCATGGTCGGCCAATTGGTGCCAAAGAAGGACAGAACTTTTTTTATGTATGCAACAACAGCAGCAAGAATACTCATCGCAAAGTATTGGAAGACACAAGATTTACCCACCCGGGAAGAATGGCAGATGAAAGTGATGGACTATATGGAACTGGCGGAAATGACTGGCAGAATCCGAGACCAAGGAGAAGAGTTGGTGGAAGAAGATTGGAAAAAATTTAAAGTTTATTTACAGAAACATTGCAAAATTAAGGAATGTTAGAAGGATGTTGGAATGAAGTAATGTGGTTTTAGCAGAAATGATATAAAGGATTAGGTAAAAATTGATTTTTTAATTGGAGAAAGACGAGAATGTAAAATTACAGTATATTAAGATAAATTATTAGGCTAAAAACAAAGCTAGAAAGGATTTGCTGAAATATCTAATTGAACTAGAATACAAAAAAGGGAGATGTGAGGAGGTCAAGGAAATAAGCAAAGGAAAGAAAGTTATGTAAAGGTTTGAGCTGTTTTTTTCTCTCTTTTTTCTTTTTTCGAATTGTTTTTGTATTTTTGTATTGTATTTTTTATTTTCCTTTTTTGTTTTTTCTAATTTTCTCTTTGTAATCTTTAAAATTTGAATAAATATTTTTTTTTAAAAAAAAAAGAGATATTTGAAGATGGCTATCATATCTCCTCTCAGACCCACCTTTCCAGGCTAAAAATACCCAGCTCCTTCAATCATTCCTTATAAGTCTTGTCTTCTAGACCTTTGATCATCTTCGTTGCCCTCCTCTGCACACGTTCCAGCTTGTCAACATCCTTCCTAATTTGTGATGCCCAGAACTGGACACAGTCTTCCAGGTGTGGTCTGAACCAAGGCAAAAATAGAGTAGTACTATTACTTCACTTGATCTGGACACTATCCTTCTATTGATTCAGCCTAAAATATTGTTAGCGTTTTTTGATTCTGCTGCATGACCCTGTTGACTCATGTTAAGCTTGTGGTCCACCAAGACCCCTAGAACTTTTTCACATGTACTGCAAGTAAGCCAGATGTTCCCCATCCTATATTTTTGCATCTGGTTATTCCTGCCTTATATTTAAAGGTAAAGGTAAAGGTACCCCTGCCCGTACGGGCCAGTCTTGACAGACTCTGGGGTTGTGCGCCCATCTCACTTAAGAGGCCAGGGGCCAGCGCTGTCCGGAGACACTTCCGGGTCACGTGGCCAGCGTGACATCGCTGCTCTGGCCAGAGCTAGAGCCAGAGCCGCACACGGAAACGCCGTTTACCTTCCCGCTGGTAAGCGGTCCCTATTTATCTACTTGCACCCGGAGGTGCTTTCGAACTGCTAGGTTGGCAGGCGCTGGGACCGAGCAGCGGGAGCGCACCCCGCCGCAGGGATTCGAACCACCGACCTTTCGATCGGCAAGCCCTAGGCGCTGAGGCTTTAACCCACAGCGCCACCTGCGTCCCAATATTTAGCTCTATTGAAATTCATGTTGTTACCTTCCACCCAGTTCTCCAATCTGTTAAGGTCATTTTGAATTTTGATTCTGTCTTTTGTGGCATTAGCTACCCCTCCCAGTTTGGTGTCATCTGCATTTGATGAGCATCCCCTCAGTTCCTTTGTCCAAATCATTTATAAAGACACTGAACAACAACGGACCCAGGACAGAACCCTGCGGCACCCCTTTTTCCCAGGATGCTGAGAAACCATGAATGAGCATAGCTGTCAACTTTTCCCTTTTCTTGCGAGGAATCCTATTCGGAATAAGGAAATTTCCCTTTAAAAAAGGGAAACATTGACAGCTATGTGAGTGAGTACTCTTTGGGTTTGGTCAGTAAACCAGCTACAGATCCACCTACCAGTTATGGTACCTCATTCAACCCACATTTTACCAGCTTCCTCACAAGAATATAATGGGGGACTTTGTCAAAAACCTTACTGAAATCAAGATACACTATGTCCACAGCATTCCCCTGATCCAGCAGCCTTGTAACTCTATCAAAAAAAGAACAGAGATTTTCTGGCATGACTTACTTTTTAGAAATCTATGCTGTGTCTTAGTAATCACAACATCCTTTTCTAAATGCTCACAGACCGACTGTTGAATTTTCTGTTCTAGAACTTTTCCTGGTATCGATGTCAATCTCACAGGTTGGTAGTTACCTGAGTCTTCTTTCCCCCCTTTTTGAAGATGGGGACAACATTTGCCCGCCTCCAGTCTGCAGGAACCTCACCTGTTCTCCAAGAATTCTCATAGATAAATGCTCTGAAACTACATCCACGAGTTCCTTTAGTACCCTGGGATGCAGCTCATCAGGCCCTGGAGATTTGAATTCATTTAAAGTAGCTATTTATTCTGTTATCACCAGGTTGGGCATCACTTTCCTTTTTGGTGAAGACAGAGGCAAAGTAGGTATTGAGAAGTTCTGCCTTCTCTCTGACACACAATAGCTTTTCTCTGTCTTCTCCATGCAGAGGACCTACCACTTGCTTATTCTTCCTCTTACTTTGGACATTGCCAAAGAAACCTTTTTTATTTAAATTTAGACCAGCAACATGACTGGACTAATGAGCCATATTTTAGTTTGTAGGTTAGAGGTAAGTAGGCTTTTTTCTTGCAAATGCCATGATCTCCTCAATTTCCCTATTGCAGGTTTACAACATGGTATTTATAATTAGCCATAGCTGAGGTAGCTTATAGTGCAACTGAGTTGATTTCTAAATCAACCGCATATGAAGGTCTCTGCTCTCCTATAGCACCAAAACATACATATACACACATTATTGGCCTCATTTTCCAACACCTCTTCTCCACTTCACTATGCAGTCTTGAAGGAGAACACTGCATGTACTACTGCCCTCTACTGGAATATATACACCACAACAGTTCACCTATACAGTATTGTCTGCAAGAACATTGCAAGTATGCAGGCTCAGAAATAAAAAGGCAAAGCACTCATCACTGGCTTTAAATAAGGATCGGAACTTTGTTTAACTGCATTCAGTGATCTGAAACTGAAGAAGCACATTTAGTTTCTCACAGGGCAGGCAATCCCCTAGCTGAGGCTGCTGAGGCTGCATTTAAAGGCATCGTTTGGCTGTGGCTGAGATGAAATATAAACTGTATGATGAACTATACAGAAAATCTCCAAGCTGCCAATGGATCTTGCATATATGCTTAAAGGTAAAAGGTAAAGGTACCCCTGCCCGTACGGGCCAGTCTTGACAGACTCTGGGGTTGTGCGCCCATCTCACTTAAGAGGCCAGGGGCCAGCGCTGTCTGGAGACACTTCCGGGTCACGTGGCCAGCGTGACATCGCTGCTCTGGCGAGCCAGAGCCGCACACGGAAACGCCGTTTACCTTCCCGCTGGTAAGCGGTCCCTATTTATCTACTTGCACCCGGAGGTGCTTTCGAACTGCTAGGTTGGCAGGCGCTGGGACCGAGCAGCGGGAGCGCACCCCGCCACAGGGATTAGAACTACCGACCTTTCGATCGGCAAGCCCTAGGCGCTGAGGCTTTAACCCACAGCGCCACCTGCGTCCCATAAGCATATATGCTTACCCACACATAAAGAGGAAAAGCAGCTTAAGCACTTCACCTTCTGTTAGTAATTGCAATATGTAACTCTTGTCTTTTTTGTTTTTGTGTTTCAGAGATAGTTGGATGAAAGTTCGCAAGCCTACTGGTAAAGAACTACCAGTTAACAACTTCTTTTGCTAAAGATCAAAGCAAGTTGACCTTTGTATTATACAGACTATATTGCAGGGCTGAAGTTTCTACACAACCATGGGCATAGCCAAGGGGCAGCAGGGGGGCAGCTGCTCCCCTAAATTAAGCAAATCAATAAAAATACTTAACCGAGGTTCTGCTCCCCCCCTCAACAGGAAGCCTGCCCCCTAACATAAATCCTGGCTACACCCATGTACACAATATAGGCAAGCACAGCACATTTCATTAGAGTGTGTACACAGGGATTTTTGTTTATTTGCTTATTTATTTCAATGTGAAGGAAGTCGGGAGGGGAGAAATCAACAAGTCAAATAAATTAGGACAAAATAAAAAAATTCCTTCCAGTAGCACCTTAGAGACCAACTTAGTTTGTTATTGGTATGAGCTTTCGTGTGCCAATCTCCCATTCCCACCACCCTTCTGAGTGTGCGCTCGCACTCGCACTTGCAGCTCTCTGCCCCTACCTGGCTCACTCACTCTCTCTCACTGCTGTGCGAATCCGATCTGAGCTGCCGGGTCGCCACCCACTGTGGAGGGGGGGTGCCAGGCGTGCGGGTTAGGGGGTGCAAATTACTTGCCTTGCCCCGGGTGCTGACAACCCACGCTACGCCACTGATCTGAAGAAGTCTGCATGCACATGAAAGCTCATACCGGTAACAAATTTGGTTGGTCTCTAAGGTGCTACTGGAAGGAATTTTTTAATTTGGTTTTACTACAGCAGACCAGCTCGGCTAAAGGTAAAGGTAAAGGTACTCCTGCCCGTACAGGCCAGTCTTGACAGACTCTGGGGTTGTGCGCCCATCTCACTTAAGAGGCCAGGGGCCAGCGCTGTCCGGAGACACTTCCGGGTCACATGGCCAGCGTGACATCGCTGCTCTGGCCAGAGCTAGAGCCAGAGCCGCACACGGAAACGCCGTTTACCTTCCCGCTGGTAAGCGGTCCCTATTTATCTACTTGCACCCAGAGGTGCTTTCAAACTGCTAGGTTGGCAGGCGCTGGGACCGAGCAGCGGGAGCGCACCCCGCCGCAGGGATTCGAACCGCCGACCTTTCGATCGGCAAGCCCTAGGCGCTGAGGCTTTAACCCACAGCGCCACCTGCGTCCCTGACCAGCTCGGCTACCTACCTGTAACTAGAAATAAGGACATGGAAGAGGTAAAGAGGCAAAAAGCTAACATACCAGCTACAAGTGGTCAGAGTTCCAAAGCAAGATATTCTTTCTTACCAATAAAAAGACCTGTGTCCATGGGCATAGCCAGGATTTATTTTAGGGGGGCAGACATTATGGGGGGGCAGAACCAAGTTATCTGTGACACAACTGGTCAGTTAGTTAATTATTTTTATTTACAGTATTTACTTGATCGGGGGGGGGGAGCTGCACCCCCCCGGCTATGCCCATGTCTGTACCAGTGTGCCAAGCTGATGAGACGCAGGGCACATCTGGAGGGTCAAGGGCAGGATGGCTCCCCCTCCTCCTTGCTTGTGCTCCACAAAAGCAGCCCCTGACCACCACAGATCTTTTCTGCAGAGGATGGCAAGCAGAGATTAGATGAAAACAGCCATGAGACAGAGGCAGGTGCAGGCCGAATATAAAGACTGGAATAGATCTGCAGAGGAGGGAGTCCCTCCACCTCCTCCCTTGCTGCCTCTGTTGGAGCCAGTCACCCATTGCCACTTACAGGCACAGGCAGAAGCTAAATACCAGTATCTATTCCAGATCAATTCCAGCCTTTTTATTCTGCCTGCATTTCTCTCTGTCTGCTTCCCTCTATCCCCAGGTTTTTTAAACATTCAGGTTTGTCTGGGCACACCTGGCGCACACCCTGCACACACTTAGGCTATACACAACACACTCATACACACTTGTTTCTATCCAGACAAAGAAGACACAATTCAAAGGCATATTCTATCCAGACCCAAGAAGTGTGAAGAGTAGGGCTAATGAGGAGTGTGGTCTGGGGAGAGTCCTGAGGGCTCTAACCTCAACTTGATCTGCAGCAGTCATAAGTAAAGCTTTTGGATGAACAATATCGCTTGCTAATGTCTGCAAAGCAAGCTAGTGCAAGCTAGGGCATAGCCAAGGGGCAGCGGGGGGCAGCTGCCCCCCCTAAATTAAGTAAATACATGACTATTATAGTAGTCTATTATTTAAAGGAAACAAAACAGAGTGTGAAGAGTTCATTTGAGGGATTTATTGGCAAAAAAAGGCCAAAGTGCAGAAAACATTCCTTCTTTTATCTCCTTTAAACACAAGTTCAAACAGACATGGACTAGCTTCTTCCTCCATAGTTACAAGGTAACCTTTTAGAAAATACTTTTCCTTTGTTTTCCCATATATATAATAATGTTCCTTGCTTTAGAAATATACTAATGATGTTACTGAATCCAAATGAATCCAAAGCACCTTAAAATTTCATTTTGTTTGTTTGTTTGTCTATTGCATGTGCTGTACAGAACACTGCAGAACAAAACATCAGGTCCAAGGCTAACAAAGCAGTGACAGCAGTTACTCTTTTTTTAAAAAAAAAGAATTCCTTTTGATAGTTTATGTTATTTTCCAAAATATTAATATTTTTAAGTTTTTATCAGTTATACAAAATAAAGCGAAAAAAGAAAAAAGTGCAATGTATGCTATTATATATGTGACTCTTGCATATGCTAATACATATTATTATAAACCTACTATATTCTATATAAACTCATTCCAAATATCAATATATCTACCCAAACAATATCTAATCTCTAAGCAGTCTGTTCATATGCTGTAAGTGCTGCCATGTCTCCAGTCCATTGATTAAAGGGGAGTATATCTCTGCTCTTCCAGTTCATCAATCCCAGGCTATTGGCCATCATTAGGGCACATAGAATCCATTATCGCACTGCAGTTGTCGACTTTCGTATAATAGGTAGATGATTCAAAAAATAGTTTCCTCTGAAATTTTTATATTTTCCTGTACAGTCAAGTTTATACAGTTCAACACTTTCTTCCAAAACTTAGTGAGAATAGAACACTGCAAGCATGGGTGTAGCCAGATGGGGGGGAGCAGATGGGGGCAGCTGCCCCCATCAAGTAAATAAATAAAAATACTTAAGTAACTGACCAATTGCCTCACAGATATATCATCTGATGCATCTGAGAAATTATATTTATCTCCAAAAACACTATACGTATAAAATTCATCTTTCTCCCTATCAGTTGATCCAAAGTCAATATGCCCTCTTCCATCCAATTTTTCATCTTTTTTACAGTTCATAAAATTGGGTTTCCCCACTAAGTCAATTTACCATGCGAAAATGGATCAAACTGGTTTTTATTAGACATTGTATTACATATCTTTCTGGCTTGTCTCAACAGTCTCCCAAATTTTAAAATATCTTGATCCTAGTATTGTCCAACCAACTATAGGTGCTGTATATGTGTGTTGCATAAAGTTGCCCAGGTTGCACAGTTAACACCAGATACAGTGAAACCTCAGCTGTCAAATGCAATCAGTTCCGGAAGACTGTTCGACTTTCGAAATGTTCAACAACCAAGGTGCGGCTTCCGATTGGTTGCAAGAGCTTCTTGCACTCAAGCAGAAGCTGCGTCGGACATTCAAGTTCTGAAAAACATTAAAAAACCGGAACATTTAATTCCAGGTTTTTGGCGTTCAGGAGCCTAAACGTACCATAACGAAGGCATTTGGGAACCGAGATTTGACTGTAGTAGGTTTCCAATATTTAGTATTTGACAATAAATAAGCACAATGGTCTACTTCCAAATTCAGAATACCAAATCCACTCCATTAATTTGTACAGTAGTTTCATTTTTTGCAGGAATATTCTTGGAGTCATGTAAAGCATCTTGCTAAAAGAACATATACATTTTCTCAAGTGTCCATCAAAAAATGTTCTGCTATCAGGGACCATGCTGAGGAAAGCTGCACTGAGGAAGAAGGGTCAGAGCCACCCCCTCTCCCTGATCCTGATCCTGAATTTCCCAGGAGCAAGAGGACAGTATAGATTTGGAACAGTGGTTTGCAGAGGGGCATAGTTCAGAAGGCAGAAGCTGGGAAATACTGGAGGGGAAACAGCTAGGAGAAGAAACACTGGGAGAGAGAGTGTTAACAGATTCACAGTCTCTGGACAGCATTCCTTCACCACCCTCTCCAAGGTCAAGAAGAGCTCAGAACAGAAAGCGCTGAGATTACAAACTCAGATTACAAAACGTAGGAGTGACGTAGATTAACAGGGATGGAGGGAGAATGCCTTAATTGGGAGCACTGCCATTCTAGGTAGACTGGTTCTTTGTCTCTCACTGTGATTATTAAAGAATCTAACTGTTAAGACATTCCTTTTGTTTGATCTCTTCTTATTTACTGACACAGGGGAGGAAGCCAATTACCCAAAGCCTAACATCTGCCTAGATTATTTTCTAACACCATTTTTGCTATATCACCAATATTGTAGCATTGATATTAGTTATGCATCAGATCTTAGTGCAACTATTATTATTTGTAATGCCTAATAAAGGTTTGGTGAAACAAGTAAGCAATTATCTTGAATTGTGTGTTTCATAAATTGGATAAGGCATTGAGAAATTAGTATTTTAATGTTTCATTATTTAATGATAATAAATTTCTACAACAAATGTGGGCAGAGACCCTACAATATTTTGAATTTAATTTCAATACATCATCTGCCTGGATATTTGAATTGGAAGCATATAAAACATATACTTGGGGCCAAATAATTACACACTCATCATATAAAAATAGACTTTAAAATAAGAGGGAAAATATGTTGAGAGATGACTTGAAAGACCTATGGGTCTTAGGTTAGGAATCCAACTGCTGCATTGTATAATGAAATATAAAAAGGAAATATAAATTAAACAATAGATTATCTCAGCAAATAGAATTTATGCTCTTCTGTGTAAGTAAGACAGAGATATTGGGAGAATGGTGAACAGCCAGGTAAAATTTTGGCTAATTGATTAAAACAAAAGAAAGATAAGGCAATAAACCCGGGTGGGGGGGGGAGAGAGAGATGAAGTCTATAAAAGCTCAAAATATATTAATGATCTTTTTAATGTAAAAATGGAATTACCGGTATATAGCATACCAAAAGGGAACGCAGGTGGCGCTGTGGGTTAAACCACAGAGCCTAGGACTTGCCGATCAGAAGGTCGGCGGTTTTTAACCCCCGCAACAGGGTGAGCTCCCATTGTTTAGTCCCAGCTCCTGCCCACCTAGCAGTTTGAAAGCACGTCAAAGTGCAAGTAGATAAATAGGTACTGCTCTGGCGGGAAGGTAAACAGCGGTACCATGCACTACTCTGGTTGGCCAGAAGCGGCTTGGTCCTGCTGCCCACATGACCCGGAAAACGCCAGCTCCCTCGGCCTATAGAGTGAGATGAGTGTGCAACCCCAGAGTCGGTCACGACTGGACCTAATGGTCAGGGGTCCCTTTACCTTTACCTTTTACCATTCCAAAAAATGTAGTGGATGATGATATAGAAACTTTTTAAATTAAATTAATCTACCACATCTCAGTGATACACAAAAACAAATGTTAGTTGCACTAATATCAGAAACAGAAATTAAGCAAATAGTTTTTAAAATGACAAGTGGTTTTGAAATAAATAAAAGAATGTCATCAGCAAATAAAATCAATTTATATTCAGCTGAATTGTAAATTACTCTGTAGATCTCGCTATGTTGTCTACTAGAACAAGCCAGGGGTTCTAAGCAAATATTTTTTTAAAAAAAACCAAGGGTGACAAAGGAAGTTTTCTAATGCAAACCAAATTGCCAGAGCACTACACATTTCACACTGTTTCCAGCAAAAGTTTGCTTAAAATACCAGGACCAAGTGCATAAGTTTAAGGTCCCTGAAAATGCGGAAGCCTATCTATTTGCAATCAAATCAAATCTTTGCTGTTTTGTTTTGTTTTGTTGCTGTTTTTTGTTTTTGTTTTTGTTGCTGTTTTTTGTTTTTGTTTTTGTTTTTGTTTTTGTTTTTGTTTTTGTTTTTGTTTTTGTTTTTGTTTTTGTTTTTGTTTTTGTTTTTGTTTTTTTGTTTTTGTTTTTGTTTTTGTTTTTGTTTTTGTTTTTGTTTTTGTTTTTGTTTTTGTTTTTGTTTTTGTTTTTGTTTTTGTTTTTGTTTTTGTTTTTGTTTTTGTTTTTGTTTTGTTAGCTTGCCTCTGCCACTAAAGCACACTCGCTCTTTAGACATTTTGGGAAGGATGCAAGAAAAACATACCTTTGCTTCCTCCTGAAGACTCAGTCTGATAAGCTTCTTGATTTACTGCCAGTTAGAGAACTTTTTGCTGTTAAATACTCAGAAGAAACACTCTGAAAACTTTTACAGTGTAGAGAGGACCTCTTTTTGTGACGCTGACACATTCAGGAAGTCATATTTTTACTTTTATTTTCTATTCTTATTTTTCCTTTTTTATGGTATTTTGCTTACTATTTTTATTAATTGTTGCACTTTCCTATTTTTTCTAATTTTAGGGTTTTTTCTATATTTCTTTATTTTTCTGTTTCTTTCCTTTTTATTCTTTTAAGGATCTTTTGTATATTTCTACTTTTCTTTAGTATTTTTTTATATCACATAATCATGCCCCCATTTTGTTGTTGTAGAAGGGGACGACAGAGGACGAGATGGTGGGACAGTGTTCTTGAAGCTACCAGCATGAGTTTGACTAAACTGCGGGAGGCAGTGGAAGACAGAAGTGCCTGGTGTGGTCTGGTCCAGGGGGTCACGAAGAGTTGGACACAACTAAACGACTAAACAACAACAAATATATATATATGTAATAGTATTGAATTTACACAATAGGCTAAATGTCAATAGAAGACTTATATTTAAGCAGTGTTTTTTTCTGGGGGGACACAGGAGTATGCATACCCCTAAACATTTTGTGAATCTAAGTTTGGCCTCATTGAGGGAGGTATTTCAGTATGAGTAGGAAAATGAGAGCACTCCTAAACATTTTTTAGGAAAAAAGCACTGTCATTTCAAATTTTACCAAATCAGCCATGAATTAAGAAAAAAAAACACAATTTCTCCAAAAACTGGTTTCCTGCACTCCGTTCTTGATGTGTCCAAACTTTCCTCTTGATGATGCTTTATTTTCCTAGTTGTTTCTAATTGACATTACATTCCTTACATTTAACATTATATTACAATAGTTTTTCATTGTTTAAGATTTTAGTTATCCTTAACCATCAGTCATCTTTGTGCTCTGCTTCTGCCACCAAAGTAGCAGGTTGGATAGAGATGCTGGGTCTTGAACTCTCCGTCGCAGAGACAACAGCCAGCAATAATCCATTCTGTCCCACTGGTATGTCACAGAACTTCCCCAGCTGAAAAGAAAATGGCAAAGAGTGGGCTGTTTTCAAGCAAAGCACGCAGATGATTAAATACTCCTTTTCAGCTCACAAGAGCTCTGTGTTGCCTTTTTTCCACACCCCAGAATTTCCTTTGATCTTTACATGTAAGATATATTCAATTTAAATTACATTCCAAGTCTTCTTCCTTTCCCTCTTGTTTTATAAAAAATGGAGAGTAGGGGATTGGTATAAGTATATGTGACAAAAAACTCAATCAATACTTTAAAAATAACACCTGTTTTTCTTGGGGGGGGGAATGCTAATGGAGTGACTTTCTTGGTGCATAAAGCATTTTCAATGGATATACAACAGACCATCACTGATGATAATGGGTACTATTTAATTTTATGTGCTAAAATAGCAGGAAATGTAATGGCTATGGTCAATATTTATGGACCTAATATGGGTTCTCCTGATATGTTCTATGAATGTTTTAGAAATTTAAATAAGTGCCTCCTTCCCCTCAAATTAAAAAATCTTAGAGCAACCCTGAAAATCACACTTTTGAGTCTCATATATCAGTTGTTGCTGGACTAGTATTAGTTTTGAGTTTTACACACACACCACAAACTTGAGGGGCAAGGCAGAAACATTGTTAGCCCTCCTTTTAAAGTAGGAAAGTGTAAGTAATTTTCCGGTTGTTTTTTTAATATCTTGGGCCTATTATACAGTCTACATTTGCACATATCTAATTTCTCCTTTTTAAACTCTGTCCTTTACCACAGTACTAATGGGGACATAACGGGATGCGGGTGGCGCTGTGGTCCAAACCACTGAGCCTAGGGCTTGCCGATCGGAAGGTCGGCGGTTCAAATCCCCGCGATGGGGTGAGCTCCCATTGCTTGGTCCCAGCTCCTGCCAACCCAACAGTTTGAAAGCACGTCAAAGTGCAAGTAGATAAATAGGTACCACTCCGGCAGGAAGGTAAATGGCATTTCCATGTGCTGCTCTGGTATCACCAGAAGCGGCTTAGTCATGCTGGCCACATGACCCAGAAAAACTGTCTGTGGACAAACTTCGGCTCCCTTGGCCAGTAAAGCAAAATAGAGCCGCAACCCAAGAGTTGTTCATGACTGGACTTAACTGTCAGGGGTCCTTTACCTTTTTAATGAGGACATATTACTTTCTGACCTCCTTTTGGGGAGTTCTCCAGTGCTCCCTACTGGTAACTTTGCACTGCTTTACAGTATCAACTACTTTTTAATTAAATTCACAAACTCCTCATCCTCCTCCTTCTTTTTTGATCACTCATAGCTGAGTAAGATTGTCTTCCATGAACATGGTCTTAACAGTGAGTCTGTGGAGGCCAATTTTGAATCCACACATCCTTTGACAGTGGGGACATAGGTTTCCAGGTGGGAGTTGATCACGGTGAGGGTTTGCCAAATGTGCGTTCCTCTTAAGCTCAACTACTGTATACTGTAGTCCACAAACTAGAGGTGTGTGGGTGCTATGACTGAGGCTGCTTTCTATTAATATCATCCATGCTCACTTTTTATTCATCACAGAAACTTGGCAGCTGCTATCTGTTCATATCTGAGAAGCAACTGCTGTAGTGAACTCCCTGGAAATAGGACTTGGATTCTGTAGGTTATGGAAGAGAACCTGTTCCATTCTTTCAGCGCATCTTCAACTGCTGGCTTCCAAATTCGATTCAAGGGACTGCTTAGCATCTCTAAAGCCAAGTGCCTCTTGAGCCGGCACTTCGGACATGGGTTGACCCTAGTGGTAGAAGTTCCAAGTTCTGAAAGCAACCTGGTGTGCACTGTGGAAGCTTATGCATGTCTACTCAAAGGTAAGCTATACTGAGTACAATAGGACTTGCTCCCAGGTAAGTAGGTATAGAATTTTAGCCAAACAGCACAATCCAATCCATCTCTCCCTCTGCTGCAAAGAAATGGCATGTCTCTGCCTTGTTAAGTGAGGGAAGAGCCCGGTGGTTTTTACAAAGTCTTTTTTTTATTCTTTAAAAATTCTTTTTAAAACATTCAGTTAAAAGCACTATCCTATGCATGTCTACCTGGAATGGGGCTTACTCCTAGGTAAGTGGGTATAGGATTTCAGCCTAAGTTCTACACGTTAATTTCTAAGAACATCATTGAAGTTATCAGACATGTTCTTTTTCAGAAAGTCGAAGTCTGAGAAAAACAGAAAGGACAGCTTGTAAAAAAAATTTATCATTGGTCATAATCATTTTTCTGCATAAGTTACTTCAAGATTATATGGACTGATTGATTTATTCCACTTACTCATCAGTCAGGCCACTTGCTGCTATTGGTAGGTGCAGATCTGTTGAATTCTGAGTAAATGAGCTCCTAAGAGAGAGGAATGTATGTATAATAGAATTATTTCATTTCCCCTCTTGGAGTTTCTGCTGGCTTTGTGTAAAATGTTTTGCTGTTAAGAATGGGTTTCTGATGTTTTCAGATGATATAAGTTAACTGAAATGACATAAGTCATGAGAAAATTTGACATCTTGAACTTGAAAATCAGATCTGCAGCTGAACTTTGTTTTTCATGTGGAAAATGTTAAATATTATTCAAGAATGGAAGTTATAAAGTACACCTTGGACAAAATGCAACAAGGTTGTATTTTAAACTATCAAACAAACAGATCACACAACTATGTGAGAGAGGCCAACTGCCTGATCCTATACATACTTAAACTAAGTCCCACTGAATTCAATGTTCTGAATGAACAGGCCCAGGACTAGATTGCAACATACTTGCTTGAAAATAGGGCTCAATGACAGCTAGGCCCAGAATACCTTTTATTAGTGCCAGAATTTAGCAAATTTGTGTGAATAATTAAATGAGTGCTTTTGAACATGCACAGAGTGCATTCATTTATTTTTAATTAACAGGAGTTACATACCAGTTAATAACCAAAGATCTGTAAGTAGTTTACATAAAAAGATATAGGATAGTCAATAAAAATGCCAGGTAAAATCAAGTGTTAAAAACAAGTTAATTGACCTAAAATTCATCAAAATATAAATAAAATCAGTTTGAAACAATTTTTCATAATACAAAATAAAATAAAATTATATGTTAAAATCCCATGTCTGGGTGGGCTTGCCTAAACAAACAAGGTTGTCACTTTGAATCCACGTGAGGGGGTGAGCTTCTAGTGCTCTGTCCCAGCTCCTGCCAACCTAGCAGTTCAAAAGCATACCAGCATGCGTAGATAAACAGGTACCGGTGTAGCGGGAAGGTAAACGGCGTTTCTGTGCGCTCTGACACTCGTCACAGTCCTCTGTGCACCAGAAGTGGTTTAGTCATGCTGATCACATGACCCTGAAAGCTGTCTGCAGACAAACTCCACCTCCCTCAGCCTGAGAGCAGTGATGAGCACCGCACCCCATAACTGAATTTGACTGGACTTAACCATCTGGGGTTCTTTACATTTACCTTGAACTATTAATGGGCAGGGAGTTCCAGAGAACAGGTCTGCTGCCCCAATGAAGTATTGATTCCTTACAAGTGCAGAATGAAGATTCTTAAATGTCCCAGTTTTGCAGACTGAAGCAGTGAAGTGGGCACCTATGGGGTTAGGGGATCCTTCAAGCATACTGACCTCAAATAGTTGGGGCCTTAAAGGTAAAAGGTAAAGGTACCCCTGCCCGTACGGGCCAGTCTTGACAGACTCTGGGGTTGTGCGCCCATCTCACTTAAGAGGCCAGGGGCCAGCGCTGTCCGGAGACACTTCCGGGTCACGTGGCCAGCGTGACATCGCTGCTCTGGCGAGCCAGAGCCGCACACGGAAACGCCGTTTACCTTCCCGCTGGTAAGCGGTCCCTATTTATCTACTTGCACCCGGAGGTGCTTTCGAACTGCTAGGTTGGCAGGCGCTGGGACCGAGCAGTGGGAGCGCACCCCGCCGCAGGGATTCGAACCGCCGACCTTTCGATCAGCAAGCCCTAGGCGCTGAGGCTTTAACCCACAGCGCCACCTGCGTCCCAGTTGGGGCCTTATATACTAATAATAACACCTTCAACTGCACACCACTAACAAATCAGACAGCCAGTACAGATCTCAGATCAGGCATGTAACAGGACATCTCTCCTGTCAGCCATCATCCTGTAGCATTCTGCACTAACTGCAGTTTCCAGATCAAGCAAAAGGGAAGCCCCACATAGAGAGCATTGCAGCAACCCAGTCTTAAAGTTGCCAGTGCCTAGACTACTCTAGTCAAGCTCTCCAAGAACAGCTGCTGCTGTTGTGGCAGCTGAAGGTAATAAAAGATGCTTCTAGTCACTGAGGCCGCCTGGGCCTCCAAGGACAAATCTGGATTCAGAAGCACCCCAGACTGCATACCTGCTCCTTCCAGAGGAGGCAATTGTCCAGGGCAGGCAATTGTTTGATTTCTCAGACATGGAAATGACTCATCTAAAGTGCTTCTGACTTGCCATGATTCCCTCATCCAGTTCAGCACTGCATCCAAGCCCCTACCCAGGGCTTGCACAGCCTCTTCTGATTCAGATGTTATAGAGAAATTGATCTGAGTGACCTCAGCATACTAATGACTCCTTGGCCCCGGATCTCTGAATGATCATTCCCAATGCCGTCATATAGATATGAAATAGCATTAGGGATAGACAGTGCCCTGCGGCAGCCCATATCCCACATTTCTGGGATACATTGAAATGAGGGCTTTCAGAGTAGAAGCTTTTTTAAAAAGGGGGGGGTTGATCCCCAACACCTCTCATTTTAGAAGATAAGGCTTCCTTGGATGTAAAATGCATTGAAACCAATGAGACAAGGTTCTAGGTTAGGAAGTTTAACCATTTTGACCAGTATTGTCAGTTTCTCTAAGGCAGAGTTTTTCAACCTTTTTGAGTCCATGGCTCCCTTATCCAACTACTTTCTTTCTGTGGCACTCCTGTAGGCTCAGAGGCCAGTTATGGCACCTCTTGCCTGCAGAGCTGGCAGCTCCTCACCCCTTTTTGAACACCCTCCCTTGTGGAGTATTCCCTCAGCCTCCTCTCCTCTTCCCTCTCCTTAGGAGTCCTTTGGGCAACTGCTGCTGCCATCCCTGGTCTCTGAGCTGCCCCCCACTCCCAAAAGAGAGGTGCCTCCCAGAGGCAACATTCACAATAAACAGCTGTGCAAGCCTTTGGGAGGCAGAGACAGGAGAAGGCATCAGAGGAGGGAGGGAAGGAAAGACAGACAATGCCAGTGTTGCCCTGACCATCATTCAAGGCATCCCAGGGTCTCAAGGCACACTGGTTGAAAACCACTGCTCTCAGGGTTAGGTTGTGGTTGCAAAATATATACAATCTGTGAGATGATGATAATGATGATGATGTATTTCTAAGAATCACTAAAAAATCTGAAAAATGTTGCTAAATAGGATTCAGTTGTAAAGGATTTGTCAGGTGTTGATTCTGAAAGTAATAAAAAACAAAAGAGAGAAATTCAAGGCATACACAAAATTACAGTGGGAGGGCACTAAGTCAGGCATGCCCAACCTGCGGCCCTCCAGATGTTTTGGCCTACAACTCCCATGATCCCTAGCTAACAGGACCAGTGGGCAGGGATGATGGGAATTGTAGTACAAAGCATATGGAGGTCCGAAGGTTGGGGGTGCCTGCACTAAGTTTTAAAATAATGGTGCTAACGTTTTATGTGACTACCAGCAGAGGGCGCCGGAATAAATCGTTGGAAAAAGCCAAGAAGACAGCCTAATTCCAACACCTGCCATCCCTAGTTATATAGATACACTTTGGCTTTAGCAGCGCGCGCATCCACGCACACACAAAGCGTGTGTGACAGAGACCGAGACTGAGTGACTCAACACAACTGAATGGGTATGCAACATCTCAACGAGACCTTGCAAGAACAAAGTGTTCTACTGGAAACAATATATTTATTTATTTTTATTTTTTTAAGTTTTATTTTTTTTAAAGCTGATGGAGCAGACGACGGTGAGGACGATGTCTGTAGTTGCACCGGCCCCATGAGTATTACGGCTGTGTGTGGACCTACCATCAGCTTTGAGTAAAGCCTTCTTTTATACATCAGGCTAGTAACACTTAATCAACATATAAATGAAAACAAGCCCAAATATCTGTATAATATTTGCAAAAGAAATATGTACAACTCCATAGTTGTTCACTTTATTTTCACTTTGGAATTTCTTTGAAGCGATGTGTGGGACAACTCTTTATAGCTTACTGCTTATTCATCACAAAGGTCCTCATTCTTTTTTTAATAAATTGAAAGACTAATTTTAATTATACTTGTATCATCACTAAAGGGAAGAGCCGTTTCGCCGCGGCGACCGCAAAATATCAGTGTCCTACAGAGGGCGCTGTTACTCTGCTGAACGATCGTTTTCACCTTTCTCTTGCAAGCCTTCCATTAATAAGGGTTTTCGGGTCTCTATAAGCCGTCGAAAGGCAGCTCCCCTCGACTGCAGTTCTTCCAAAATTCTGAATGTTCCTGCTTGGGCAAGTCAGTTAAAAGTTACGTACACGCGATCCTAAAACAAAGCTCTCGTATGCGCCAGCCCTAAACACCATTCCTTAAGCAGAAGTCTGCAATTTGCCTGGACTCGCTTGCCAAGGCATGGGCTTGAGGCGTGAACTCTTAGGCCTCAAATAACTTGTTCAAATATTTTCCCGTGATATCAAATTTGCGCAATTTGCGAATCAGTCTTGCCTATAAAAGCGCGGTTCTCTCAAAAGAAAAACTGCTCATTTGCGAGGCGAGGGCTGCCTCCTTCTGCAAAATGTTCAGATCCCGCCACTCGCCAAGTAAAGCCTCAATTTCCAAAGTCTCTATAGCTGTAAAGAGAAAAGATGATGGTGATTTTTTTACCAGCAATTGCTCTTCTTGCACTTCTTTAGCTAAAATAATAATAAGACTTTACAGCTTTTAGCTTATTCAATTCAGCGCCACAAGAACTTCGCCAAGTTCACTTGGTGAGTTGTGCATGAAGAGGAAAACTGTTCTTTGGGTTTGATGCGTAAGGCTTGTGGCGAGGCTTTATTTTGACATCGCTAAGCGCGCCAGAAGCTCAGGGTCTTTAGTCGCAAAGGGGGGGGGGGGTTCTTTCCTGCCGCTCAAGAGAACGTGGAAAGCCCTTAAGCTGTAGGCATAGAAGTGAGTGAGTTTGTGCGGATAGGCTTCCTTATATATGGTGAAACCAACTCTACGGCCAACAAGGGGTTGTTGGTGAATCGACCACCGGCCCCTCTTCCCACGCGTGGCATTTCCATCACATGAGAGCCCAAAGTGGCAGCGCGCAAGAGCGCAGCCGAGAAAGGGCGAGGAGAGGCATCCAGCGGAGTGGAAGCCAGCGGCCAAGCTCCGAGTCCCAGAAACGTGGGCGTCACAGATCCATCCCAAGCCCGCCGCGGAACTCGCTTCCGAGTCAGAAGGGCCGGCAATCTTCGGCCCACTTGACTCGGGAGGAGGTGAGTCCACTGGGCACACAGCGAAAGGGACCTCCGTCGGACTGAGCTGAGGCTCCATTTGTGTGAAAAATCCCCACCCCCCTTGTCAGATTAAGGAGGAAAGGGTAGGTGGGTGGGTGGAGTGCGCGCGCACCCACACCAATGAATATGCACAGCTCCCAAGAATGCATCCTGTTCTGTTTTGATTTCCCTTCCCTGGGCTCATTCTGCATTCGCTGCTCTGCCTGTGTAGGAAGGCTCCTTCCTAATGCTCTAAGATGCGGCTGCCCTTTCTTCCTCCTCCTTCTCCTCCTCCTTCTCCTCCTCCTCGTATGCCTCTCCCCCTTGTCCTCCTCCACACACACCCCGCCACCATCACCGCGCAGCAACGCATATAAGACAACCTTTGCTGCGAATTGCTCTTACCAGCCATTCTAACTTACAAGCAAACGCCAACTTGCCTGACTCCTTAAGACCAGCCTGCTTTCTACGCCTTCCCTGGGGGAGGCCCCCGTCTCTCCAGCTCCTGCTGGAAACGGGGGTTAGCGAGGAATGAGGAAGAGGAAAAGTTGGTTGTTCCCCTTTATTTGGTGGCCAAGGAAGCCCAGGGGCAGTTCTCACCTCCCGCCCTGCCTCAGGTCCAAACGATCGATTTATTTCTCGATATTGCAAAGAAACTCTAGGGATATATATACATATTATCCTACAAGGTCAAATGGAGATGTAGGCAAACATGCGCTGGAGGGGCGGGGGGTGCGCTTTTAAAGAGAGCCTGAGATTCTAAGGCAAAGGCCTCCACATCAGAGGCTTTTATAAAATCTTTCCAAGGGGCAGAAAAATCGGTCTTGCCTGTTTGATCAAACTTGCTTTGAAATCCTGATTGCAAAATAATATTGAGCAGGGAAGAGCGAAGTCGCAGCTCAAACGGACAGACCGGCGCAAAAAAAAAATAGAACCAAAACTATTCACAACCAGGGTATTTTGAAGTGTTTGTTGTCTGTTAAATACATCCAAATCCAGATGTTCCTAAATCTTTGGATTGCTTCGGTTTTAGATCCGTGGGGGAGGGGGGCTAGTCTAAAAATGCCGAAATTAAACTCGTATGTTCCAAATGTACATGATCAGGTTTAATATTCTCTAACGTCCTGGTCGCCCTTTCTCTGCGTTTATCAATGAATCGGTAGAGGATCTGTAAATCTCTACACGTCCCTCTTCGGGGTGGGAAAGCATCTTCCCTCATCTCTCATTACAAATAATTAATACTCCTAAAGGGTAGGTTGGTTGGTGTATTTCCCCCACCTTTATTGAGCCTAGTCTTAAGGAACCTATTCATGCACAAATCTGTGTATATCTGCATATAGCAGCATATATTTCTACTAGTGTATCTATTTTAATAATAGCAGACATGTAAACAAATCAATACCTATTGCTATCTATTTTGCAATGCTTGCTCGTCATGATCAAAAAGTCCACATTAACATTGACTCTCTTATATGCATATACGGATGTGTGGCTGTATATTTATATATTTATATTTATCATGGGTGCGTGCGACTGTGTGTGCCAATATAGAGTTGTGTGTGCATCAGGGGAGTGTAATTATATGCATAATATATGTGTGTTCAATATGTCTATGTGTTCTATATAAACTGTGTAGATGGGAATGATTTTCCTATCCGGCTGAGGTTTACTTCTCCAGCCTATTGTTTCAGACAACAGATATAAGTTGCGATGGGAGAGGAACGTCGGGTTTGGTGTCTGTCCCCCATTTCCAATTATAGATGGATCATTACAGACAGAGAAGTACTGAGAATCCAGACATCTGCTCTTCACATGAATGCACTCACCTCCTAGAGAACAGCCCGCCATCATGCTCTGGAAACTGGTCGAAAATGTCAAGTATGAAGATATCTACGAGGTAAGTATAGAGATAAGAAGCATGTTTTTGGTGAAAAGAAGGAACCTTAGGTTTAGAGAAGTGGGGAAGTGCCCGCTTATACGTTTGGATTTATTTCTGAGAGAGATTCTGATGCAGGCGGGCGCCCAGACGCAGACACATGAGCTGCGTTCAGGGGCAAAAGGACTTGGAGAGGCTTGTTTTACGCCGTGTTTGTTGTCAAAGGGAGCTACTTTTTTTCGAAAGAAGAAGCCGAAGAAGAAGAAGCAGACGAGATTTAGACATCAAAGCACGGAATGATCTGGGGGATGGCAGAAAGCAACTTAAACGCTGCAGTTTGTTTAGATCTGGAAGTCGGTGTAATTCGATTAGATGCAGCCTAATGCCGTTCATTACATATATAATAGGATAGGCTTTCATTTTCTTCTTTAGTTTTCATCCCATCTTTTCAGTTCCTCAGTGGGGAGACCACCTAAACTGGCCGCTTCTGTAGGACTCTGCACAAGCCCAGATGCAGACAGACTCTGGAGAAGAGCAGTGGTGGTGCTGGTGGAAGGTGTTCGCTCAGCTTTGGGGTTTTTTTCTCTCGTGAGAACGGTACACGAGGGGAAAAAACCTTTCTCTCTCTTTCTCTCTTTCTCTCTTTCTCTCTGTCTCTCCTTCCCTCTTGCGTCTAGAAACATCGGAGATCCCCTCAGCTTCTCTTAAAATCGATGCTTGGCTCTCTTTTCTAGTTATTGCTTTCCATGGGAGGTGGACTGCACTCTTTCCGAAATATCCGGGCTCCCTCCTAGCTGAGTTCCAGAGCAGGCTAAGGGAGAATTTAGTGGCGCTCTGGTCTCTCTCTCTCTTTTTTTCTGCCAGTGGAAGGAGACAAGGGAGAGAACACCGTCTTTCCCTTTCTGCCGTGGAAGTTTGGGCTGCAAGCGGGGGTTGTGGAGCAGCCTTTCCCCCCTTTCCCGACCCGGGCAGGGTTACTGGAGTGTGGGCCAGGAGGGCGGGCGGGCGAGCAGAGCCGCCGGCCGGTCTGCGGAGTTTCCAACTCGATTAAGAAAGCCAAGAGCCGCGTTTTGCCGGCGATGAGTTAATATTTAAAAGTGCAGCCGTCTGCGGAGGAGAAAGGTGGAGGAGAGACGCCAGGGCAGGCGAGGCGGGGGGCTCCTGCCAGATAGGGCGCCGGGGGGATCCCGGTGGGTAGCCTGCGTCCGACGACGAGCAACCTCTCCGGAGCTGTGTAAAGCTCCTGTCGGGGTAATTATCTACAGAGCGCCGGCAAAATCCAGCCCGGTGTGGGGATGTGCAGCGCCCTCCTCCTCGGGTCCCATTTCTCCCTTCCAGCTCACAGAGCTCGGACCTCTCTTGCGCGCCCTACTCTCCCCTTCTCCCCAAACGCATTTCCAGTGATTCCCTTCAGGGCGAGCTCAGGGCGCCCTGGGGGGGACCGAGACCTGCCTCGGAATCTGGCCCCTCTCGAGTGAAAGGGCGGCAGGGTCTCCTCTGTGAAATGGTAACGCTGAGCCTAAGTTGTGGCTCGCAAAGAGAGTCCTCGGCTTCTTACTGCGCTTTGACCGCTGGACTCCGGGCAGAAATTCACGCCTTGGGAAGTTCGTGGCTAGGAATCGAAATCCCAGGATTTGTCTCCGAATCCTGCGAGAAATATGCGATAGACCCGCTCCCAAGGCAGCTATATAAATCTGCGTGGATATATATATATATCCTTTTCTCTCTTAAAATAAAAATAAAAAGCCTAAAAGGTGAAGGAACACACGTTCACCCATTAGATCGATCGCTTTTGATAACTGTAAACATACATATATATATATTTAAAAAGCGACTTTTCCCCCTCAAAGAGACGCCGCTGCGGAGAAGTCAGGGAGCGCAGCGCGGCCAAGTGAGAGTGGATTTAAGCAGGAACGTTAAGTTGAACTTTAACTGAAATGGCAGTCAGGCCAGTCGAACGGGTTCTGGGAACATCAAAAAGGTTCTTAATCGCCTCTGGCTTCGCCTAAGAACTATAAATCTAGTATCCTTGCAAATTCATTGCGTAGATTTTACATCTAGGTGGAAATAGAACGCTTTTTTGGCACAGCCAGAGGAAAGCTGTCTATACGTTTGAGATGTGTGTGTGCGTGTGCGTGTGTGTCACACACACAAATAATGACAGGCTAAATAGAAGCCAAGTGCTCTGCACCCTCTCTGTATAGCTTTTCAAAACGAGGGCAGTCTGTAATAACTGGTAGTATTTTAAGTGCTTTAATTACTTCTGTAAACAAACAAATCTCACTGGCTGACTTAAAAAAAAACACTGCAGGATTAGAGAAGCCCTTATATTATTTGCTTTAAAAATTAGAACAAAAGCACCAAGGGCAATCGATTTTCTTTCGTATTTGGAATGTATAATTAAATGTAAAAGAAGGAAATATGATTTCCCCCTCCCCTCTTTAGCCCCTGGCGCGGCTCCAGATCACTTCCTAGCTCCAAATCAGCAGTGCCTCGTTTACACGTCTTCCTCTGCTCGAGTTAATTGAAGTTCTGCCTCTTCCTCGCTCAACTTTTTTTTTGTCCCTTCCCTCTCCCCCAACTCTGCCTCCGCCAGCCCCCTCGTCTGATTACATCTAGTAATTCTCCACTGAATGAACGTCATTTACAATACTAGGGGAGCTCTCGAGCTGCCTGCAAAGCCTTCACGCTCCATTTGGTCCTGCATTCTCCCTTTAAAGTAGTCGTGTAATATTAATAGTCATGAATATCAATTATTATGAGGCGTTGTAGGGAAGGAAAAGGAGAAAGGGGCGCCGGAGCAGTCTGAACCTCGCCTTGGGTTGAAGAGGATTGCATTTGGAAGCTCAAAGGGCCGGGAGGGGGGACAAGAGAGCGGAGCCTTTTAAATACACACACACACACACACACACACACACACACACACACACAGATTTTGGGGCACTGGCTTTTTTTCCTTCTTCGAATTTTTGTTTTGATGGATAGACTCGGAAATACCTCCAGCGGCTCTCCTGGGTGCTCCGCGTTCCCTTGCAGATCTCCTTGATACGTCCCCTCCCGTTGATACTGTTATTCTATCGCTATTTTATTTTTAGCTGTTTCCAGACTTTTTTTTCCCCTCCAGATGTTAGTCCACACCTATTCCGCCATGGTGAGTTGGCTCTGTGTTGTGATTTAAAATTGCCCTGTTCTCTCTCCCTCTCCCTCTCTCTCTCAGTCCCTCTCTCCCTCTCTCTCTTTCTTCCTTTCTCTCTTTGAACGCCTTTGGCTTGGTAATTTAGCACAATAATTGGAGGAAGCTCGCAGCTGCTTCTTCGGTTTTGCATTGTGTTCTCGGTCTGAGCTAGGGGGGTGAGGAGGGGGGCAGAGTGAGGGGAAACTTTTTATAAAACAAAATTGCTGTCGGGGATTTGAACGACTTTTTTCTGGAATAGATTTTGTGCGTGTGTGTGTGTGTGTGTGTGTGTAAAATCACAGCTTCACTTCGAATATAGAATCCACAATTCAGAAGAATATTGATTTGGATTGTGACTCTTTTTTTTAATGTAAATAGTGTTTTGTTTTGTTTTTTACAAAAACTTTTATACATTATAACGCCAAAAACATTTTTGTTAATTTTCTTTTTACAGGCGTGAATCAAATATTAGAAAAAATATTAATAAATTATATTCTGAAGGCCCTCGCTTCACTGGCTTAATCCTAACTTTTTTCCTCCGATTTTGAGATCGATTTTAATAGGAGAAATGTTGTTTCATATTATTTTCCATACAATCTTCCAGAACGAACCTAGAATCGCATCTTTCCAGTTCTGCCACGGGCAAACGAGCGGGTGGCTTGTTTATTTGTTTTCATCAAAAGCTCTTCCTAAAGCGATACAGTGTTGAATAAATGTATATTTGGTCGTGCTCTTGCGAGATTATTCGTGGGGAAGAACCATGGAATGGGTGGAGAAATTCACCCCAGTCCTTCGTGGTAGAGTTAAGGGGTTTTTAATTCCTCCATTCTCTTTTAAAACCAGAATTTTTATTTCATTTATTTTTTGCCATTGTCGCTTGCAGTCGAGAAGTTCATGGGAAGTTTTGGAACTTAAGGAAAGGAGACAGGAGTTATTCTTCCGTTTTCCTAATTTGTTGATTTTTCATTCTGTTTTCAATTATACGCAAACCATAGGAGAAGCTTTAAGAAACGTCTCTTCGCCGCTGAAAACGAGCGGTGCCGAGGGGTGATTAATCTGAACAGGAGCCGTTTTGATAGGCACCTTTTAAACTGTATTTTTTTGAGAATAATAAATTGGGTGTTAAAATCCCTTTCCCAATCTCTCTCTCCTCTCTCTTTTCTCCTTCCTCTCCCCTCCCTCCGGTTGTCCACCTTCCAGGACCGCCACGATGGCGTGCCCAGTCACAGCTCTCGGCTGTCCCAGCTGGGCTCGGTCTCGCAGGGACCCTACTCGAGCGCCCCTCCGCTGTCTCATACCCCGTCCTCGGACTTCCAGCCGCCCTACTTCCCGCCGCCCTACCAGCCGCTTCCCTATCACCAGAGCCAGGACCCTTACTCCCATGTCAATGACCCCTACTCCCTGAACCCTCTGCACCAGCCCCAGCAGCACCCTTGGGGGCAGAGACAGAGGCAGGAGGTGGGCTCGGAGACCGGCTCGCTGCTGCCCCAGCCGCGGGCTTCGCTGCCTCAGCTCTCGGGACTGGACCCCAGGCGGGACTACCACTCGGTCAGGCGGCCAGACGTCCTGCTCCACTCGGCTCACCACGGCCTGGACTCCGGCATGGGCGACGCGCTTTCTCTCCACGGCATCGGGCACCCGGGGATGGAGGACGTCCAGGTAATGCGCTCGGGACGGAGCATCCAGCTCCCACGCACACAGGCGGGGGTCGCGGGCGGGGGGGGGGCGTGCACGGATGCCTTCCAGCGCTGGAGGTTTTGCTGTGTTATAGAACCTTTCCCAGGATTATTGCGAATGTGATCGACCTCTACTCAAGGTCTGTTTTGGAATAGTGCGCCCCCCCCCCAACCCCAGGAGGCTTGCATGTTTAGCAATCTCTGGGGCTTTTGTTTTCTGGAAGACGGAACACACCCAGAGTTTATTCCACTCTTTTCTATCTCTGGTAATACGTTCCCGGTTGCTTCAAAGGACTTAAAACAAACTCTGTCTTGCAACTTCCCTCAGTGTTGCTTGGAAGTCAATGAGTTGTGAGTTGCAGCCATCAATGATCAGCTGAAGGTTGCAGCCCCAAGCTGCCAGACAGCCAGGGGCAGCGAGAGGCAGACTTCTCTGGGATGAAAGTCCCACCGAAATCAATGGAATTTATTTCCGTGTAGACAGCAAGGGGGGCAGCTGGGGGAGCCCCAAGAACTTCGATGGAAGTCGTGTGAGTTCCCAGGATACGCACCCCGCCCTTCTCTTTGCAAAAGTTGAAGAAAATTTCAGGGACATGTGCTGGGCAGAAAGTTGGAAATAAATCCACGCACACAAGGCACTGCTCTAGATTTTATTTTATTTTATTAATAATACTAAACACTAAACTAAAATACTAAACATGTATTTCAGAGAACTGGATGACGCGCTAAATTTCTTTTCTCCTCCAGTTCGACAGTCAAACGATCAAGGGCTACTTTTTTGTTTAAGACAAAAGCCTCGCACAGTGTCTTGAAAAGAGGTGGCAGTGGCCTATAGGATTAGTTATTTGGGGGGCTACATTCTCTTCCGGCGGGTGGGCGTTCTTTTCTGCAGATGTCATCGTTTCTACTAGTGCATTTATTTTATTTTGCACTGAAGACAGATCCTCTGAACGCAGAGTTATCTCTGTCCTGAACCCACGTGATTTCTGAATTTATTCCAAGAGAACGTAACTCTAATCAACGATTTTCCATTATAGTAAATAATGACAGTACAGAAATTGCTCCAGAACGAAGTAATTGTTGGTATATAGATTGAACGAAATCCGTTGGGTGTTTCGTTAGGAATTCCCCAATTGCACGAAAGCATGATGGAGCAGAGAGGGTTAAAAAGCATCTGATTATTTTGGGCGGTTTGCGTTTATTGCCAGCCTTTATGAACTAAGGCAGAGGGGGCGTCAGATTCCACGCGCATCAAGCGTTTATGTGCATGACGCAAACGATCCGGAGGAGGAGAGGACTTGGCAGGCCCGATCCTGCGTTTTTCACTTAAGCGACTCTCCCTCCAAATACGGTCACTGAGGGGGCAGAATGTATGAGTTTGTGTCCAGTGACCAATGGAGAGAGAATTAGAGGATCTGGGCTGAATGGAGATATTTCATGGCGTGATCCGTATTCAGCTTTGAAAATGGGGTGATGATGGGGGCCAAACATTTATTTGAAAATGGCTCCTCTGAATTCGAATGCAAAGGAATGGGAACTCGGGGCAAATCGCTCAGCTATGTGAAAACAAAGGAAAAATGCAGAGTATCAGTCATAGGAAAGGTTATGGCCCGGTTTTAGCTGAAGAAAATGTGCTAGGTGTGCGGATTGTTTTGTTCCAAAACAAACCTATTCTAGGCTAGGAAGCAGCTCCCTTGAAACCGCCTAAGAGGCAACAGCTATTCTGAGGTATGAATCTTGTGAGTAATGTGCAGTTTTTGGGAGACAGAAAAAGGCAGGTGGAGCAGGAGCAAGCGACCCTGATGGGAAGGAACTTTGTTTTATTTGAAATGCATTTGCTTCTAAGGGAGAGAGAGGGAGGAACTGTCCAGTCTCCTTCCATTATAACTTACTCTTATTTGGGATGGGGGATACACCATAGAATTCATTCTAAACTTTGTAAGAATAATCCAGTTTACCTTGTACACAAATCCAGACGTTTACAAAAAATCACACGCATCGGTTTTATTCAGTTTCTCGAATAACAAGAAAAGGGTTATGCAGAGGGGAAACGGTGCCTGCGTCCCCGCCTCCCAATTTCTTACAGTCAATGTGGTTGACTGTAACAGGGGGGAAATAAGGCAAGCAGAGACAGAAAGAAATTAGGGAGAAAATATATAATTATAGAAATACAAACCGAAGCTATGTGTAATCCATTGTTCATGGGCAGAATGAAGCGTTTCTTGTAACTGGAGAGTTTTCTGTTGCAGTGCTGTAAACATGTTGCGGTCCTTGGGAGCGTTAAATTCTGCACTTGGTCACGTGCGGCCCGATTCTATGGGTGTTTGCTCTGAAGCAAGTACCGGTAAATGGTCCTCAAGAGAGGAGCCACGCAAAGGGTAGAGAATGTGGGCGGGCAATTGATGTAGTCCACAACTTTTACATGAACACCTCTCTAGTAAAGGGAGGGAGCGTGCCACCTCCGTCATAAGGAATGACTAACTATATGGGAAGATTTCCAGACTGTCCTTAAAAGTTCAGCCTGCTCATATATTCTGGGAAGTTCTGCTGAAATCAGTAGGGCTTGACTTCCAAGGGGAAGTGTTTAGGATCTAGGGACCAGTGACTGAAGGCAGGAGTGCCAGGGTAGCTGAATAGTGAGTGGATGCTGGTAACCTTTGTCTACTGCAAAGATTTATTTAGGAAGATGGGGGATCCATCAAACTGCGTGGGCGTTCTTCCAAATCCTGGCACAGTTAGGCAGTTTTAAGTCCCTTTGACTTCAGTGCGAGGGGTGAGGGAACATCTTTGCATCAATCCCACTGGAATCAGCAGAAGTTCTGCTTAATTGTAGCTGGATCGTAGGTGTATATATTGTTAAAGGGCGTGCAAGAGTGCTCAATAAATCCATTTCCTCTTAAGTAATCCTATTAGATGTGAATGTTATGGAATAAGTGAAGAATGTTCTGCAACGTATATTCTTAATGGCATGTTTGGAAAGGTGCGAGTTTACATGAAACTGATATCTGGCTTATTTGAATTAATGGAATCTACTAGAGCTAGATAGATACGTCTACGAAATTTTGATTCTTCGTTTCCTTGGTTATGCATTTCCTTGATAAATAGCACCATTGAGAAACTATTTCCTCAGGAATACTTTATGAATTATTAGCAGTCATTATCTATTATTAGAGCGAGGATACTTTCATTTGGTACGTTCTGTGTACATGTGCAATTAATGTGTACCGCAATGTAACTAAGCTATCAGGTGGATGATAAGAAATTTGTTTCTTCTTAATGTCCTTAATAAATTAAGATTAGACAGAGAGATCGATGAAGAAATAGTTATGATATATTCACGGCTGTATGCCATTAATATGTCTGCAGTTGCTCCCTATCTTTAATTGAAACTCGAGTATTCGTGATACCAAGTGTGATATATTGCACGACTTTATTTTTCATCCCCAGTAATATATTACGGGTTAATATTTGATGTAATGTTTTCTTGAAATACCTTATTCTCTCATTAAGCACATCAGTTCAGGTGTTCGCAGGCGAGCAAACTCACAGTCCAGGGAATCCAAAGTATTCGGATTTATGCAGTTTAAACGCTGCTATCGTAAATCAAACTGAAATCAACCAGAATTGCTTACAAAGTCGTGTTAATCGGAACAGGGGTGTTTCGCTTGGAATTGGTGGCTCTGAAGCCTTTGCAATAAGATTGCTTCGGCTTAACTGGTTTCTATATCAGATTTGCTTGAGGGTTTAAGATTCAAAACTACTCTTCCTCGCAGCAATCCTGAAGGCAATCCTGTATCCTTCTTACGCATCTGTGCGCAGAAGCCAGCCCCTTGAGTTTAGTGGGACTTTTCCCGTTAAGTAAGTGCACGCAGGCAGAGTTACATGGAAACCGGTCCCATTGTTAATGGACGGGACTGACTTCCGAGGCACCTATTAAAGGCCGATCACGGTCTCGCTGAAATCAATGCGCATTCGTTCCCCGTAAATCCCTTTCGAACTGAAGCGAGACCTGCACTGTAGGCTTTTCTTCCTTCCCACCCCCTCCATTTATTGTTCTCGGTATGTCAGGCGGCGATTGGAAAGTGTTAGCTTTTTTATTTAAAATAAATAAATAAATGTGTGCACTTTATAGCGGGGAATGTCCAAGACTGAATTCCACCCCCACCGTCTCTTCTGAGAGGCGCTGGGGATCCAAAGTTAACTTTGCACCCATGCAAAGTAACCCCTGCTATCACTTTTAACTAAAGAAGTCTAGTAATTAAAAGTCTGAGTTGTGTGTGAGTGTGCGTGTGCGTGTTTCCGCATGCAGTCCTAATTAAATCTTTACGATCCTCTCTGTGACTATTAACTGCCAGCATGCTGCGCGAATATCCTGTACAAAAACCCAGCAGGCGGCCGTAATTAGATCGAAAATCAGACAAGACTCTTCTCATTAACTACAACAGCTCAGGCGCGCTGCTGATGAGGAGGCGAGCAGCGGAGGGTGCGAGGAACAGGTTTCCAGGAGGAGCCCTGCCACCGCCATCTCCACCACCACCACCCACCGCGCCTCCCAGGAACTGCGCCCCTAGAGCACAGGCACGCCCTTCGGGGGCACTTAATCCGGATCAACGCCAAGCCCGCCCCTTTACCTGAGCGAAAGAGGATTAGAATCCCCATCCCTTGCAAGAGCTGCAGATGAGCACCAGGGGGTGGGCGCTGCCTCCAATGTTCTGCTCGCGAGCTTCCCAGCGAGACTCAAGCATGGCCACTTTTGGGGGGGACGGGTGTGTGTTCTTAGACGTCCAGCCGGGGTTGTTCAGGTGGGGAAGAACCGTTCCGAGCTAATTATTTTTTGTTTAGGGATTAGGGGCTTGTGACACCCTTCCCTTGCCCCCAATAAGGACGGAGAACATGCCCCGGCAAGTATTTATTCCCTTTGGTTGCATCTGTAAGATGAGAGACGCGGTCCAGCCGCTCGCTCTTTTACAGAGCCATCCTCGACGCGTTTTACTTTGAAGTAAAGGCACTGAACACAAAGCGAGATTTATGCCCGAGTAAGCGTGCGCAGGCTTGCCGCTTGGAAAGGGGGCGAAAGGAAGAAGCAGGACCCTCCCTATCCTTTTGTCTAGTGCTCTGTCCTGCGGTTATTTTTGAAGCTGAGGGCTAGCGGACGCTTCTCTGGCAAGCTCTCGGTGCCATGACCATTCGCGAGGACCCTAATTCCAAGCAAACGCGCTTAGCACTAGAGTCAGAGTGGCTGGCAAGAGACCGCTTGACCCAGTTACGCAGAAGCCCTTGAATGAAATCCTTCGCTGAGGCCATCTTCAGCAGAAGAGTCGGAAATGTTTGTTAGGTCGGTCACTGTTGCTTAGGCATAGAGAGCCCTAGGTTCTGTTCGCTCTAGACACCATGGCCTAGACTCAACAAGGTCCTCATTGGGAGAGCAAGTGAAATCATCGAGTTAGGCAGCATCAGCTCCGTTGAATTCAGTAGGTCATACCTCCGAGTAGACCTTGGCCGGACCACGCTGGTAAAACCTATGGAGAAACACCGACATTTAAACCCAGGCTCTGTGAAGTGGGAGGGTATGCAGGGAGGCAACCTCAGCCCAGTTTTGCTATACATTTTATATGAACTGATGCAAATTTATTTTCTTTCATTTGTCTTGGTAACCAAGTGGCTTTTGTTCGTCTGAGTAACGGTGAAGGTGGGGAGGAATCCTCTTCCTTCATAAGGAGTTTGAAACGCCTTATAGGACTCCCTTTATTCCATGGACTGACTTGTAGGTGCGCATCGCGGTAGCTGTGATGAGGAGGAACTCCTCTGCTGCTTTGAAGATTATGACAATATTTCCACTTACTAAGACTTACTAGGGTTGGGCAACAGGTGAAATTATCTTCAGTGGGGTGGGGGAATAAAGGCTGCACCTCCATGCATGCTAACTGGGAAGGAAATCCCATTAAACTGAGGCCCATCTTTCATAATACAGAGGACAAAGTCGGAGGCCTGGTCGTGCCTTGGACCGTACCACTTCAGGCTGCCGGGGGGGGGTGTTCCTATCCTGAAGAGCAATTCCCGCAGATAAATTTGTGCAGTGGAGAAGGATTCCAAGGTAGTCGTCTCCCCTCTGTGCTAGTTTTCTACGTCCGGGGACTTTCTTTAACCATGCGGCAGACCGTTACCACCTGTTGCCTTAAAGAGGTATGGTCCAAACACGGATTTGGCACTCTTATTCCAGAGAACCAGGCCAGGGTAGGATTTGCTTCCGAGCAAGCAGTAAGCAAAACCCAACCTTTTCTCCCCTTTGAGCCATAATCGGATCATGCAACCACACAGTACAAGAGCCTTCTGCAGTATCTCCTCCGTGTCCAACCATGCTCGCTCCTGGGCCAGAAGATTGTTTTTTAGTTGAAGAAAGACGTGCCATGATTACAAGTGTGGCTCCTAGATCATAGCGGGAAGGAGAAGGCTAGAGGGCCATAAAAAGAAATGGCTTCGATAGACAATCTATTTTAATCGCCTATCAGAGTATCAGTAAGTTGTTGTTCCCCGCCCCACCTTCGTTTCCTTCTCTCTCTCCCCCCCAAATATATGGAAATAAATGCGAGTTGCCCTTCTCCCTCTGCACAGGTAAGGAAGTTGTTCCAACAGAAGAACGACTGAAAGCGAAGATCTTGACAGCGTGGGCTTTAAATTAAACTTACTATGTGCTTTACTGCTCAGCCTTTACTTAAACTGGCAACCTAAAGCACGCTTACTCGGAAGTAAGCCCGATTGGGTTCAATAACATTTACTTATAAGTAAACATATAAGATCGGGTTGTTTCGAGATCGTAGACCTGGCTAAGAAAGTGTGTATTCCTAAATTTCAAGCAAACTCGCACAGAATTATTATATTGTGAATGTGCCCTATTTCAAATGGTCTTATTGTCTAACTAGGGCAAATAAAGGAATTTTTAAAAGCCTGAAGGAATAAAGTCGGTGTATTATTTAGCTTTTTTTTTTTTTAAGCAATAAAGAAGAAAAAGAAGCCCAGGTGTTTTGCACCTCTTTCTATTAGATCCTCTAATCTGGGAGCGCTTCATTGCCCTGTCGATTTAATAAGGAACGCCTCTCTTTCCCTAGTGAATTAATATAAATGGTAATAACAGGAATTCCAGATCCTGGGCTGACGTGATGTCGTGCGCGCGCTTGAGTGCATATGTTTATACCTACGTGTACGTTGTACTCTGCCGGCCAGTCAATTTGAATAGTGATACCCCCCTCCCCTTCTTTTTTGTATTCATAGTCAGTAGAAGATGCCAATAACAGCGGCATGAACTTGTTGGACCAGTCTGTCATCAAAAAAGGTATGGAAAACATTTCAATACTGTGTGTACGCGCGCGTATCTGTGGCATTTGTTTCACCGTTTGGGGACAATCGATAGTCCTTCCGAGTAATGAATATCCTTTTTCTACCTACTTGGAAGTACTTATTCCACTGGGGCTTACTCCCGAGTAAACGTGGATAGGATTGAATAGCACGTTTCACGTGGAAGAGACAAGACTACGTCAGTAGAAACAAAGAGAGAGAACAGAGGGATTAATAGAGGCAGATTTTCATAAGGAGGGAGGGTAACGGAAGCAAAACTCCCTACTGATCATGTGGACCACACTTGTAATCAATGAAATTTGCTTCCTGGGAACCACAGCTGTGATCCTAAGAACACGTCATGAGCCTAGGAATGTGCCTGGGAAGCAAACCAGTTTAATTGCGCAATGGGGCTTGTTCTCCAGTATGTCTACGAAGAATCCTAGCCTCGAGCTCTGTGCACATTAAGTTGGGAGTGAGCCCCATTGTAGCCATAGAAACTTCCGTCCCGGTAAGCATTCATAAGACCTGACTGCTGATTGGCTGTATCTCTGAAATTTCATGGAACCATTTTGTAGGCAAACGTTTTGAGGATTGTGATGTAAAAGCGGAATGAACGGATCTTGCATCTAAGTGAGGTTTACTTCCCTTGGTGTGGGAATGAAAGTTTTCCTAATTCTGGGATGTATCTCCCCTCCTCCACTCAGAAAGGGAAAGTCCAGTTGTGAAACGGCCAAAAATCATTTCATAGCTTCCACCCCCCCCCCGTCAATTCTCGTTTTGCGTAGAACAATGGCTCTGGCTAAATAAAAAAATTCCCATGATCCTTGGTGGTTGCGATTCGGGCCCCTTGTTTATATTGCCTCCATGCTGCTTGCCCAATGGAAGCATTGATTTTAAGGCTGAGCCTCATGCACAATTCACTTGGGAGTAAGTCTCATTGAACCCAGCGGACAACTCCTGAGTAAACGTGCACGGGTGTGGCAAGAGCTTGGTTGTAAGGGGTTTTCCCAGCCTGTGGACACGCACACACAAACACACACACACGCACGCCTGTCCTTCGGGAAAACATGGGATGGGGAGGGTTACGAATCGCACATGCTCCATTAAAAAACAAATCTACACATGCATACATGATTTAGTGTAAGTGTAGCTTCGCCCCATACTGTTAGAGGGAATGTGATATTAACAAATGTTTGCAATCTCTTGTACAGCTGTAAGCAAAATAATTAACTAATTAAACTAATTAAATGTAATTACAATAACTCATTTTGGGCGTATTGCAGCTGCTTCACCCTTTCCCCAGCTTCCCCCGCCTCCCGTTTGAATTTCGCTGACAGACTCTTGAAAACGTGGGACGATTACGGCGAAAAAGCAATAGACATTGAGCAGACCCTACTCAAAGAAGAGAGGGGTGCTAGATTTAATGATCTCCGGAATTACTATTGCTAGATCCAGTTCTGAACTGCGCAGGATGGGCATGGTAGCACTGGCTCTTCGGCGTCCTAAACTGCAGCCCCAATTGCCGGGGCTCGCCTTACCGTTAAGAACCACTCCGGCGAGCTCCCTAACAAAGCTCCCCCAGCCCTGAGCGGAAAGGAAACAGAAAGCTGTCTTAGACCCCGATTTTGAGAGTTCCTCGGAAACTCAAGGCTCCCGTCCCAAAATCTGCTTCTATAATCAAGGGAAAGGCGGCTTAAGGAACTAAGTTTAGGAGGACGTATTTACATGTGCTGAATGTGGTATCTCACTGAAGAAAGCTGAATGGAAAGGACGTGATTTGTTTCCTTAAAATCAAATCTGTGGCTCCAAGGTAGAGGTGGATTAGCGGCGGAGAGAAGAGCTGCGGGCCCTGTAATTTCTGCTGCTTTCATCATGATGCAAGGCTGCGTGTGGGCGCAGTCTCCCTGGCATAGGAGCCAATTCTGAGGGGCCTCGGCCCCCACAATAAAATATTTGAGGGAGCCGGGCCCCCACAAAGTTGATGGACATTCCCATTCAAATGGTGTGTGCGCGCACACTGCATTATATGGTCGATTATGTGGGGCGGGGCTTACCTGGGCCCCACAATATTTTATTCAAGTTGGCACTCCTGCTCCCCAGTAAGTCAAAATCCCGATGGGACCGGATCCTACTGGTTTTAGTGCAGGTGACTTTTACCCAGTTACGTAGAACTCAGCCCCACAGATGCGGGCGGGACCTGCTCGCGAGTAAAGGTCCATAGAATTACTGCTGCCTTTATGGGAAATCCTAAACTGGAATGAAGCGAAAAGGAAGGGCACAGTTCTGTTCATGATTTCAGGTGGCACTTGGGAGCAGAGCAGACAGCCCCCTTCAGCTGACTGGCTCAGGCAGGAAAGGTAGATTGCAGGTAGATTGGTCTGCCACCATGGAGCTCATAAGCGCGTTGCTTTTTCTCGGGTCCTCTTCGTTAACTGATAGCCCAGCTTCAGCCTTGGCGCACTTCGCTTGCTTCCTTCAGCCGGTGCTCTCTTCCATTGCCTTGAATGGCAGTAGGATCTCTCCTGGGTTGCACCGTTACAGCCCAGTCTTATAGCATAAGTCTCCTCCGAAGTCAGAGTACTTATTAATAACTTGCTCGGGAGGGAAGTAACTGCATATTTTATAGAACGGCGTGTCGTATAAATTTCGATAATGAGCAAACCAATCAATTTAAGGCCGCGGCGCTAAACAACCGAAGCCAATGAAACAACTAAGTAAATGTGATTGAGGTTGAGGGATTATATATCCTCCAAAGGTTGTTGGACGCCCTCTCGCATCGGCCCCAGCCAGCATGGCCAATGTCTAGAGATGATCATCATCATTTATGACTTGTACCACTGCGAATTGGAGTCGGACGGCATCCGCGGACACCACGTTGACAACCCCGGCTATTGTCGCCTTTTGCTAGCGAAGTCAGTCCAGTCGAACTTAGTCCTAAAGAGTCCTTTCCTCCTGCTCCGGTGTATGTGCGCGCGCGCGCACGCGTGCTGCATAATATTGTCTAACAAATCTCTCTACATAGGAGCCAACTCCTAGAGGTCAAGGAGTATTTGCCCCCTGCCCCCCAAGTTGATTGGCATTGCTTTTCAAATGGTGTGCGTGCACCGCGTCATGTGATCGATTATGCAGGGCGGGGTTTACCTGCCCCCCCCCCATATATTTTATTCAAGTTGATTACTGGTAGCACGATCTTAAGCATTTTCGGTTATATTGCCTTTCTTGTCACCTCTACTGAGAAGTGAGCTTCTTGAGTTCAGTGGGGCTCACTTATTGGAAGCCATAGTAACTGCGTTAGAATCACTGCCCAGAATCCCATTCACTACTCATAGGAGAGCGTCCTGTTTTTAAAATCAGATGTGTGGACGACTTCCCACACTTTCTGTACACACAATTCAAAAGTCTTGGGAATTCAGTGTTTTCCTTCCAGTGAGCCTTGTCTGAAATCCATTCCCAGAAATATGGCTGGACAGGTTTCTAGTAGCAAAACAGCGAAAGGCCTAGGGGCATTTGTGGCTGCCTGTCCTTAAGCAGATCCTGGGAAGAGGGAAGCTGCGCAGATAGTTGTGGCAGGGAGAAGGCCGCTCTCTTTCTTCTGGCTGGAACCTAATGCCGAAGGGATCGTTGCAGCTGCAACCCTCTCTGCTACGTGTGAACGGATAGAAAAGTGGAGTGACGCTTCCTATTTCACACAGAGCGGTGCCCATTTTTCTAGGCAAAAATATCCCAGTGACAAAGGAGATGCGATATGGAGATAAATTATTAACACACTCAGCTCATCCCTTAGCGCCCACGTCTTACGATCTTTGAGGCCTATGAAAGTAATGGCGATATCTGTCATCTTTTATTGCCACGCTGGTCCCAGTGTGTGACACTCCCCCCTTTTTTTTTTCTTAGCGTGAGAAGGGAGGAGAGGAAAGGCGACACGGTAACCCTCTTCGTTCCCTCTAGCCGTCTGTTTAAAACCTTGGTACCAACCAGAATAAAATTCAGTTCACATCTCCACCTTGCACACATCCGGCTGGTGGTAACCTCCACTGGAACTGGGTGGCTGAGAGAGGAGGTTCGCATGTGCGTGCTTGATTCTGAATTGCGGGGAGGCCTGGTGGAAGAAGCCCCTGTGGACAAATGGCGCATCTCACCCGCAAACACGCAGTTCCGTTTCAATTCAGATAGTTCACACGTGCAGCTGCAATAATAATAATAATAATAATAATAATAATAATAATAATAATAATAATAATAATATAATAATAATAATAATAATAATAATAATAATAATAATAATAATTTATTATTTCTATGCCGCCCATCTGACTGGGTTGCCTCAGCCACTCTGGGCAGTTCCCAACAACAAACAAAAAGTAAAAGCTCAATACAACACACACTAAAAACTTCCCTGAACAGGGCTGCAAGGCAGAAAGCGTGGCGTGAATAATCAGCAATGTATTTGAACGAATAAATCAGTCCTCAATACCCAATAAACTTGCTTTCGGATCTGGGTTCGAAACTCTCTGCCTGCTTGCCTAGTTTCTTTTGAAGCAGTAGCAGCGGCAGCAACAAAAACCAAACCTGACCTGCGTGTGCCGTCGAGCCTCTGTTGTGTTACATACTTCAGAGTCCGATGGCTGGTTCTGCTGAAGGCCCCATGAATTTAATTTAATTTGCAATCCTAACCCCGTTTGCCCGGCTGAATTCAGTAGGAAGTAGTAGACATCGTCG
Source organism: Podarcis cretensis (assembly GCF_951804945.1). Taxonomy (NCBI): domain Eukaryota; kingdom Metazoa; phylum Chordata; class Lepidosauria; order Squamata; family Lacertidae; genus Podarcis; species Podarcis cretensis. Next base: position 122,306,613 of record NC_137172.1, on the reverse strand, counting down.
CTTCCATAGGGACTTCAGCCTTAAGCAAACTTACTAGAGCGCGAATCCCACTGAGTTTAGTAGGAGCTTACTTTGTAGTAAAAGTGCGTTGGGTCGAATTGTTAATTTAATCTAGGACTACTTTTCATAGTCAAGTTCTGTCTTCCTCGTGTGTCGTCTTTTAATTGTTTATTTTTATTTCGTCCTTCCTTCCTTCTCTATCTACTAATCTTGAACTGAAGTAAACAGATGGGTTGTCTATACTCCTCTCTCTCCCCCCGACCTCGCTGTTTCCTGGCTGAGGCGCTTGACTCCGTCGCAGAAACACAATATGTTGTGAGCAGCACACTGTCTCGCTCCCTCCCTCCCTCCCTCTTCTCTCGTTATGTTTGCGATCTGGGCTTCCTTGACATTTCTGAGGTAATTTAGTTAAGAGGAAATGAGTTGTTCCCAGTAGAGAGAGCAAACGAGTGGAGTGGAGGTAGCCAGCGTGATAAATGGCTCTTTCATTTGGAGATCTCCAGAGCTCGTTTAAGGCTAATTTTCTGTATTAGCCCCCTTTGAGCTATTAATGCAATAGGCAGGGACCGTGGCCCCTTGTCTCTGAGCTGCCCCATTAGAGCCAGCATTAAGCTGCCAAGCCGGATCTCCGTTGCTGGGGTGCTGGTGAGGCTATAATGAAAGGTGCTTTTTGCAAAAAAAAAAAGGAAAAGAAAAGAAAAGAAAGACAAAAATGAAGAAAACGGGGGGAGGGAGAAGCAGTTCCTAATCTAAAGTGGCAGAGGGTGGTTAATACGATTTGAAGGGGGCTGGTCAATGAGCAATCAATAAAGTAATAATGAGAGGGATGCGCTACATTAACAGGCTAAAAATCCAACGAGACATTAAAAAATCATTCGTAACTCTTATTTCCATTAAGGCAGGCGGAGGGAGGCGGAGGCGGCGGCAGTCCCAGCTTTAGAGAGCAGTAAGCGCAAAGGGTGACAACGCAGAATCCTTTCCACGAAAGTGGAGTTTGAGATTCCGTCGCGCCCTGCGATGTTCTGCAGTCAAATCCTCAGCAGAAAACCCTGCTGCTAACGGAGGCCCTCCCAAGTCACACACTTCGGGACTGCAGCTTTTGCGACCGGAGCGTTTGCACATTGAGCGAATTGATGGCAGCCCCTCCCACCCCCCACCCTCAGAGGTGAAATGCGGATTGGAGGCCATTCAAGTCCAACTCTAGAACAAGCAACCCTGGAAACACCCCTGAGCAAACTTCACCACGTCTTTTAACTTGTTTTACTTTATAGCGAACCTAATTGTTTCTTAGTAGAGCTTACTTCTGATTTGGAGACTATTTCCATAAGGTTAAGAGTAACTAAGCATTGCAGAGGGTTGGACTAGATGATCCTTGGTCGTCCCTTCCAAACACTTATGATTCGATAATCCGGGTTACCTGAGTTGCCAGACGCACGCTCTGCTGGGGCGGGGAGATGTATGAACCCTTCGCCAAGGCAGACATTAAATATTAGCAACGGCCAACGCGGAGCAGGATCACCCAGCGGCTCGAATGGCTTTTCAAACACCGGCATTGAGGGTGGGGCACATTGGCTAAAAGGCTGGATGAAACGATGTTTTGATTATGCACGGAGCGGTAAAGCGGGGAAGAGGGGGGTCCCTGTCCCCGTCGCCTCTGGGTGGAGTCTGTCGGAAGTGCGGAGCCGCGTTGAGGGAGACTCGCTGCAAGGCTTTCCTAAAGGATCGCGTCGCGTGATACGGATTCTCTCCCATCTCTGCAGACTTCATGGCTGGTGGCTGCTCCACCCTCATGACTTTGCTGAACCCGAGGGCTTGGTAGTTTATTAGGCTGTTTTGGATGTGGCTAGTAGGAAGCCCTCTCCCACTTGAAATTGTCACTGGCAGTTACTTCGGGATCAATATGTAGATAATTGGACCTCAAAGCGCCAAACGCATCCCAGCTGCAGATGCGTGGGATCGTATCCTGACGCCCCACGGTGGGCAAACCCCTGGGAATCCAACGGGGAACTGTCCTCCACCCCTCTCGCATTTTTTTCTTCTGCGTGGCGAGCGCAATTGCAGTTTTAGAACACACAGACACATATAACGTACATTCAATGCACGCAAGAATCCTGGCAACCTTAGACCAGTGTTTCCCAACCTTGTGCCTCCAGCTGTTTTTGAACTACAACTCCCATCATCCCTGACTAGCAAGACCAGTGGCAAGGGGTGATGGGAATTGTAGTCCAAAAACAGCTGGAGGCACAAGGTTGGGAAACACTGCCTTAGACTTACAATTCCCGGTACCGATAGCAAACCATAGTTCCCAGGATTCTTTGAGGAAAGTCGTGCCCTTTAAATGTGCGTTGGCTGTGCTTGATTTATGGTGTAAAGCGCAGGAAGTGGCCAATACGAGGGACCTGAGCAGTTGGAAGCTATTCTAAGAAGTAGTGTGCAGGGATGGACCCTCTGGTTGGTTCAGCAGTGGTCAAGACTTTCACGAAAGAAGTCCACACATTATATGTATAGATAAGATTAGATACCATTTTGCAAGGAACGGTGAAGGGAAAATACCTTTCTGGGCCATCGGCTACTATTAATTCCCCTTCGAGAAAAATCGCTTTTGAATGCAGCGGGGCAGGTACGGCGGGTCAAAGCTTAACTCTTTTTGCCCGGGAGACATTCCAAGGCTGCCTTTTGGGATCCAGTTGAATGCAGCGCTTTATGTTGACGCCCTTGTCCAACCCGTGTGAAAAGGGCAAGGGGCGTCTTGAACTTGCCGATTGTAGCGATTTATCACTTGATATCCCCCCCCCCACGAGCGGGGAGGCGGGTTTGTAGGCCTGCCTGAAACCTGTTTGCAGGAGTAGCACCACGCCTGCCCAAAGCCCAGAGCTAAAGAGCTGCCAGCTAAAGAGAAGGGAGAGGCAAATTTGGAGTACAGTAGAGAGAGAGAGGGACAGAGAGAGCTGACCGCATCGGGCAAATATTTGCTAAAATCGCTTGAGCTTTTTGCCAGTCATTTCAACGAAACTCAGAACATGCAAAAACTGAACTGAGTCGAGAAGGAACTTCCTCCGTTTTCTTCCAGCTGTTGAGTAGTGCGGTTTAAGGCCGCGTGAGATCCTCGGCAGGTCTTTACAGGGGGCTAAATCCCATTGCGATATTCTAGGCAAGTCTTTTAGGATGGCACTATAAACTGCTTAAATCGAAATAACTGGACAGATTAATTCCATTCAGTGAAAATGGGTTTAACATTAAAGTTTTCCGGAGCTGAAGGTTTGTAGCCTCCCACGACTGGAAACATACTTTTTTTTTGGTCCTAGAAGAGACACAATAATATAAAATAGGGAAATAAACCTCTCTGTGTCGTTAGCGGTTGATGTGAGGAAACCTGCCAGCAGATTTACAAAGCGAAGCAGGGTCTTCGGGTATGGTTTCAAATTGGATGGGGAACCGTGTGTGGATGTTCCTGCACCACAGGGGTTGGGCCAGATGACCTCTGGAGTCCCGTCCAACGCTGTGATTCTATATTTATGTGTTTTTGCAGCTTGGCTTGGAAGTAAATGTTTATTTACACCGAAGAAATGCTTTCCATCAGGGCTGTTTAGCACGTGTCCTCCAGAGGCTGACGGACTTCAGCTCCCAGCACCCTCAGCCGTGGTGGCCCGTGGTCGGGTCTGCTGGGAGTTGGAGGGCACAGCCTTGGTTTCCTTGGGCCTTGCTGGAATATTTTCTTCCGAGAAATGTGTGCGCCACGTGGGATTGAAGGCCAAGCCTTTGAACACTTAACTGGCCGTTGAAACCCGCGGGACTCACTTCTCAGCAAGTATCCAAAGGATATCCAAAGGACCGACCTCCAAGTACACTTGTCTATTCAAAAGAGGGAAACTTTCGGATTATTGCGCGCTCATTACTCGACACAAACAGATTTTAAAGAGACTCCCAGATAAATTAGCACAATCCGCTTGCTGGCTACTGGCCCGATTTATTTTAAGAGGATTCCTCGGGAGCAAATGGGTCGTGGCTTGGGGTGTTGCTCCAGAAAACACCCACATTACATAAGAACAATTCCACGATTCCAAACCCTAATTAAGTGCGGTTTTTTTAACGTATGATTAATATATAAAACGAAAATAAACAAACTCAGAAGTGCCATAAATATAGGCTTGTGATTCTATCACAAGGTATTTGGGAGCCCCATTGCTCTGGAATCGCACCCTTTTAGTTTGTTTGTTTGTTTGTTTGCTTGCTTGCTCTCTGTTGTGTGGGAGCAACCCAAAGCAGAACCGATTTTCTTTTCTCCCTGCCCGCCCAGCCTTAATATATGCGTGGAAAATGGTAAACATGTAAAGAAGCGAAAGTTTCACGCTGGGTTGCTGCACGCTCCATTTCCTTGCCGTTTCCTGCTGTCGTTTCAAAGCGATCTTGCTCGACTAAGAGCTCCCGTTTTCGGGAACAGGATTGTCGTTCATAATTACTAGCAAACCAAGCGGCTACTGCGGCTCCCTCGCTCCTATTGAGAAGCTCACGAGAAAGGGAGGAGGGGAGGGAGAAAGAGGGGGAGCGAAGCGGGGAGGGCGGTCCCTTCCTTCTGTTAGAAATTAAAACAAAAGCACCCACCTCGGTTATAATATTACACCGGAGTGGCAGCGGGAGGAAACGGTCTCAAGGACACGCGAGAGGAAAAGGCTCTTGGGTTTGAGAGAGGGGGGGGGGTGTCCCTTGCCGGCTACAGCAGCCCAACCAAAGGATGTAGTGGCTCAAGGGGAGGGGGTCGCTGTAAATCGCCTTGAGACCTTGTCAGGGAAAAAGGCGGGGTATAAATAAAGGTAAAGGGGACCCCTGACCATTAGGTCCATTCGTGGCCGACTCTGGGGTTGCGGCGCTCATCTGGCTTTACTGGCCGAGGGAGCCGGCGTACAGCTTCCAGGTCATGTGGCCAGCATGACTAAGCCGCTTCTGACGAACCAGAGTAGCACATGGAAACGCCGTTTACCTTCCCGCTGAAGCGGTACCTATTTATTTACTTGCACGTGCTTTCGAACTGCTAGGTTGGGAGGAGCAGGGACCGAGGAATGGGAGCTCACCCAGTTGCGGGGATTCAAACCGCCAACCTTCTGACTGGCAAGTCCTAGGCTCTGTGGTTTAACCCACAGCGCCACCCGCGTCCCAGGGGTATAAATAAATATGTGCTAATGATAATGATAATACGTGGAAGAAAAGCTGCAACTCCCCTCCCCCATCCGCTCCTCAATCTTGGTGACCTTTACTTGGGAGGAAATTCCATTGACTTATAAAGAAAGTAGATGACTAGCCAGGAACATGGATTTGCTCTGACGGAAAGACCTCGCTGAGTTCTGTGGGGGCTGTTGCAAAGTGTGTCTGGGTTGATGGCCTTACGGAATGGGTGGCGGATTCAGCCGGGGAGTTGCAGGTTGGGGTCACTTCCGGACGCCGCTCTGGTGGCCGGCACAGTTCCCTGCAGCTAATAATGTTGGCGCTGAGGAAAGAGGCTGTGCAAAACCTCTCTCTCTCTCTCGTGTGCTAGTTTACCCAATGCAGAGCGATGGGGTTACTTTGGGGAGCATTCGGAAACGGCACACCCAGCCACACTTCGGCAACTGAAATGATACCAGTCCGGAATTCCAGTTCTTCCCTCCTTAACGATCCTTAATATTTTATGGGAAGTAAATTCTATTGCATTCAATGGCTACAGAGAAGTAAAACAGATGTTAATAATACTGCAGACCCAGCGAGGAGCCAACTGAGCTCTGTCCATGCTCAGAGTCACTCTGCCTCTGAAAAGTTTCGGGGCTGAGCGCTAGCATCAGAAACAGTCAGTAGTTTGAGCTAACCGAAGAGCCCTGCTGGATCGGGCCCAAGGCCTGTCTAGTCCCTTATCCTGTTCTCATACTAGCCAGCCAGATGCCTATGGGAAGCCGTCAAGGAGGACCAGAGCACAACAGATCCTCCCCATTTGTGGTTCGCTGCAACTGGTGTTCAGGGACAGTGGAGGTACCATGGCTGGGAGCGTAAAATTGTTGCTACGCTGAACTCAAGAACAAAATTAAGCTCCTCTGGATCATCGTAATCATCATCAACAACAACAACAACAACAACAACAACAACAACAACAACAACAACAAGTGGAGGAGGCATTTAGGTTAAAATTAATCATGAGCTGTGTGCTTTCGCTGTTCGTTGTGCCGCCTACGCCCCCGCTCTTGTGCACCTAATGGGTATATCTTGAGTAACTGAAATCTCCAAATTGCATTACATTTGGCAATAGCTTTAATATAAAAGTAATTATACAGATCTGGATAACTCGATCCCTATAGTTTCTTCCATGGGAGGCTCACTTTTTCCTTTTCTTTCCATTTTCCCTTTCAAAAAGAGAGAGAAGAATTAGGTAATTTACAAAAGATGGACTGGAGATTAGAGCGCACATCTCCGGAGCTATGAAATTGCAATGGATACAGTTATCTCGCCCTTTACTAAAGGGCTGCTTCTTTCAAAGGGACTGTAGCAACAACAAGAAGAAGCAGCCAGGCGCCATAATACCTGTTAGACGGTACCTACCTGGGAAAATGCTATGAAATGCATTCGCTTCAGTTATATAAGCGGGCAAAGCGACAAGTGCAATATCTGTTTAAACTCCCCTTGCACTCCAGTCCCGATCAGATCTACTTAGAGGCAAGTTCCGTTCATTTTAATGAAGGTCCCTCTTGTGACTTAGGATCGCAGCCTCTGACTCAGATGAATATTTTCTTTACATCAAGTAGAGTGTGTGTGTTCTTGTTTTGTTTTTTTCCCTCATGTCCAGCCCGATCCTATGTATGTTTACTCGGAAGTAAGTCCCAGTGTGTTCAACGGCGCTTACTCCCAGGTAAGTATGCACAGGGTTGCAGCCTGAATGGTCTACTTACTTGGAGGATGGGTTTGATGAGACACTGGCATCCAGATCCACCGCCCAGTTGGCTGCAGGACTCGCGCTCCGACCTCAACACATTTAATTGGAAGCACATCCCCACGTAAGGAAAGGGTGAAAAGGATCCTGGACGTGAGAATGGTCCCAACCAAATTAAGCAACTGGGGAGAAAGTGCGGTTGGGGTTAGGGTGGGGTTGGGGCGCCTTTTGGAGCCCTTGCTCCCCGGAGACAAGTTTAGGATGCAGGCTGCTGGACCCTTGGATCTGGTCTTCTGGTCACTTATTTTAATTTAACCGCCCCCACCCCGCAAAGTAAGTCCCATTGTCTTGGACTGACTTCCAGGTAAGGCTGCAATCCTGTGCATGCTTCTCTGGTAGCAAGTCCTATCGAACGTGGTGGGACTTGCTTCCGAGTAAATATGTATAGGGATCAGGCTTCGTAAGAGTACTCAGTTCCAACGCAAGTCCTCTAAAGCTGAAAAAAACTGTTTCCTGAATGTATTCCTTCAGCCACAACCCAAGAAATGTAGGATACCTGCTGCTAACAATTATGGCAAGATACTTCCAGATTTCACAATGCATGAAAGATGAGCAGCGTTAGGAATAGGGCATCTTTCTAGTTTTGCTATGGTCTTATTGTAAACCGCCCTGTGATCCTCCGATGAAGGGCGGTATAGAAATTTAACAAACCAGCGAACCCCACCAGCAGCGTCCTCGTAGTAGTGGCTGTCCTGGAGACAGGCTACCTCTTTCTGCTGAAGACAAGGGGGCAGAACTGCGTCTCAGGCTCTTTCATTTACATCCCTGTCCTTCTAAAACTCTTCCGGGCAGACGAATGGTTTGTTGGCAAGCGCGTCTGAGAACACTGAGGCTCAGACCTATAGAGTTGGCTGCGATTCCAGCTGTAAATATTTTTCAGCGCCTATTAAAAATGCTTCTCGGTCGATAAAAGGGAGGGGGCGCTGCCACTTGTAGAATAAGGTTGAGACCCACCCCCGCCCGCCGCAGTAAACTAGTGAGGCTTGCTTGGGAGTAAATCTGTGTAGACCTGCCCTGTAAGGGTGCGGGTTCCTCGTGTGAGGATGCAACTAAAAAGCAAGTGGTGTGTAAGGGGGTCGTCTTCGTTTTAAAAATGGGACCCCTTTCTCTGGGCGTGACCATGTTGTTGCGCTGCCAGTGAGAGCTGCTGTGACTTCCTTGCCACGCCACTTAAGCGGCCGGGGGCGACAGAGGCTGAAGGCGGTTAGGATGGGGGTCTTTGCCGAGGACGGCCAGCAAAACTCACCCCCAGACTTGTTTTAGGCCTGGTCAGCCGAGATCCCAAGGCTGCTGCTAACACTCTGTTTGATGAGATTGGACCTTTTTCGTTTCTTTCTGATTAAATGCCTTCTGTGATTTTGATATTTTATTTTCTGGTCATGGAAGCCGTTCAGGAGCCCTGACAGACCGAGGAGCTAATATAAAAAATTCTAAAATGCAGAGGTATTAAAAGGGAGGGGAGGGAGATTCATTCTAAATACATCTCTTGGAAGGAAGTTCTGGTGAGGACTTAAAGAATGCTAGTAAAAATCAAGTTTAGGACCCAGCTGAAAGATTTACGAGACCCCTAGGACTTGTTTTACAAAGCCGATAATAAGGTCTAGAAGATGCAGGTTAATAATGAAGATAGTCCCTAAGAGCATGTGCAGAGTGCGTTCCCCTTATCCACAGGGCGCAGTTAAGCCACAACTGAGTCATTCAATTGAGATTGATTGCACAGATAAGCCCCTGCAACACCTTGCCCTAGACGAGTCATAGATCGATTAAATAGATAGACAGATAGATAGATAAATATCTATGGACTTTTAAATGGGGGCGGGGCGGTTTACTGTTTGAGTTTGTTACTATGTTATGTATTTTTGTGTTTTTATATTGTAAACCGCCCTCGGAAGAAGGGCGATATAGATATATATATTAAAAAATAATATAAATAATAAATCGAACTGCGTGAAATAAGGAAGATAAAATATATGAGCGAGAAGAGCAAACGGAAGCCGAGCCAGCTTTCGCTTCCCATGAGGCAAAACCACTCAGTCGTTTACTTTGAAACTTCCGTCCAATCCGCACCAAGCAGCACGGATCTATGAAATCTAACACGGGCTTGGGACTTCTGTAGTTGTTACAGCGCTTTAGTGTGGGATTCTGGTGTGGTGGAAGGAAATATTTTGTAATAAAACCTGGACGAAGGCTTGTTCTGTCTACTCCTTCCCTTGAGGTTATTGACTTGCCAATTTCCTTGGTAAGCCTAGCCTGTTAAGACACTCGATCTTACACGTTTGGGAAGCTCGGGAGATGATGTGTATGTAATCAATATATATGCAACGCGCGCACACCATGCTCCCGCCCCTTTTGCCACTAAGAGTATTTTCATGAATGGGACAACAATCCTTTTCCTAGGGATACAAAGCTGGAAATAAAGAGTCCCGTTGAAATAGCTCAGATTGTACTTCACACCTGGCTGAAACTCTAGCGCCAGTATATGATGATATTAAGAATCCTTAAGGAGTTCTTAAAAGTTGGCTTTCCTCTCTCCTAACCAATTATAGATGCGATTCATTTTGGGGCATGAAAGTGTCATAGAAAGCTGCGACCTGGTTCTCACAAATAATAGTTGTGGTAGCCTCCTTACAGGAGTGTACCACTTCAGATTGCAGGCGGGCGGCTCAAGCGGCGCAGTGTTTTGCCTTTGGATAACATTCCTAAGTGTAAGAAATCTAGCATATCAGGAAAATGGCTAGGTTATAACCCTTTCCTCTGACATTTAGTTTTCTATATCCAGAAATCACCCCCCCCCCCCAAGAAAGCATTCACCTACAATCTGAAGTGGGACAGTCCGGACACAGGTTTACCATTTCATCTGCTCTATATAAGAACGAGTGTAAAGTACAAAATCTGGACTTGCCATATATTTGGCTTCCTGCAGGGCATGTTTGTAGAATCCAAATGTCTCCTTCCCTCCCTTTTGGAACTTGAGACCTCGCTTTGTCTATTAAGGTAACACCAGCCTGCAGTGATCTCAAGGAAGCAGCAATAGCAGCAGCTGTCAGCCCTTATTAACTCTTGCATGAAGCGTACCTTAAGTATGGTTTGTTCTCAATTACAGGCAGCAAATGAAACAACTGGGGGAGGGATGCAATAAGTCTCTGTATAAATTAGTGATTGGTTGATTGATCAGCGCACCTGCTGCAAATCATAGGGATTTTTTAAAAAGTTCAGTAGCAAGCAAAATACATCATCAATAATTTCCTTCTATTTGTTTTTTTTTTGGGGGTGTGTGTGTGCCCTGTTTAATAACTTTATACCCAAGTCTACTTATGGTTGGTGAATTTGCTCTAATTCTCTTAAAGCAGTGCTCATTCTTGAAATAAATGGATTGAGCAACCTGGAATCTTAGGGAAAAGCAGCTTTTCAGTAGTGAGCTCCATTTTCATTTGGAATTAGAATGATTTGCTTTTTTTACACACCCAGCCCTCCCAATCTGCCTGTTAAATAAAAAATAATGCTTTCATCAATTCCAAGCCAGGATAAAGGGTTAAAAACTCCCAAATATACAAGTTTTTATCAAACCAGTGCAAAAATGATCCAGCTGCTAAGCTTTCCAGTTTATAAATTCATTGGATTCCTTTCCTTTTTCTATTTGTGAATCACTACTAAAAAAATAATGAAACAAATATTTACGAGTAATAACTATTTATTTATACAGTGCACAAAGTGTCTTACAGTTTATACGTAGAGAGAGAAGTTACTGACCAGTCTAAACTCTGAGTGCTCATTCTAGCAAACGGGAAATGCTGGACTTGACTGCTTTTTCTGGATATCCCACAAATATTATTAAAGAACACTGGTATTTTTTTCTTTGGCTTGTCCATTATAATCTACGGAGCTACACTGAACAGGTCAAAAGCTTACTTCCCTCTTTTAAAAAACTGTATTTATAGATGTGATCCAGGAACAAGTTAAACCAAAATGTGTGGGGTTTTTTTAATGTGATGTCCCAATCACTTCACGGTGCCTAAATGAGCTTTCCATACAAGTTTCTCTGGCTCAATGGGTTAGTGGGTCAGGCTGTAGATCTTTAATTGCCCTTGTTACATATTCTGTTTTACCATGTGGTTGTAGTAAAGGCTGCCTGCTGTCTCCAACTTCTACATAATTACAAATATACTTAGAAACACCAGGGCAACTTCCCTAGAGATAAGGAAGAATATATGAAGGGTTAATTGGAGTATTGTTGCAACTACCCTGGGGTTAAACTATTCATGGGTTGGTGTTCTAAATATCTAATCTGTGAAAAAGCTTGAAACAGTCACTGGCCCAGAGAAAGATATACAATTGTTGGTTTGAGATTTGGAGAGACAACTGGGTGACTTAAATACAACATGGGTAGTCTTCCCCACCCTAAATATCGTGCAGAAAATTAGCTTCAGCAGGTGTGGCCTAACATGCTATTTAGCCCAGAAAAGACAATTAAGAGGTGGTGATATGACAAGCATCTTAAAACATGGAGCTAATTTATTTTCTGATGCTTTAGGAAAGGACCTGAAGCAGTGGGTTGAAATTACAATATTGGTGATTTTGACAAAGTGTTAGGGAAACTCCCTTGGAAGATGGAGGCCTCTCCTTCACTGGAGGTTTCCAAAGCTTAATTGCCACCTATCCAAGATGCTGCAGCAACAGCAGCAAAACAGATGACCTTTCAGGTCCCTCCAACTCTATAAATCTAGTGAAATGCCCTTCCCACTCCATGTAAGGGTTTAGGACATAGGCTCCATGTCATCTTAAAAGAGAGAGTGGAAACTCAGAGTTCATGAACTAATTAAGATGAACACAGAATTAAAAATTAATGAAACTGGGACACAACAGCTGTACTCTGCTGAACTCAAGTTGACCAAGAGAAGCTGGCTCTCTTCATAGACATTCACCTGTTAAACCTGGCTTCTCAGTGACGAGAGGGGTTCCTCATCCCCCTCCACCACTGCCATTCCTGTGCCTATTGTGTTTTTATGTTGTACCCTGCCACACACACACATGGTGGATTATGAATAATTAAGCAAATAAGTAAGTAAAACTAGCACCCAATAGGTAGATATAAAATGATCGAAATCTTGTCCTGGCATGGGGCAGCATGTAGGGGGGGCACCCTTAATCTATTGCATTTCTGACTATTATGTAGGTATTTACTAGGAGTTGTGCAAGAAAACTAGTTGGCAGCTTCTGCTGGTGGAGAAGGCTTTCCAGCCCAACCCCATAGCAGCCGAATGTTTTCTGATAGACATGTAAAGGCAGTATGCCAACTTTCAGTGCACCCCTTTCTTCTTCTGAGTTTTTAGGTGATCCCTTTTGGAGAGCTTAGAATGACCCATCTTTGCATTATACTGGAGACTTAGTATCCAGGAGCACAAAAATATGTGAGCTATTAATTGCATAGGAAACAGTAATGTTAAGTCTGGTAGTATTGTAGGTATTGACTTTTCCCATATGGGTTGTGTTCCCTTCCCTTCCAAGTTCACCTTGTTGTCCTGGGACCATTGCAGCATGTCTCCTTTCACTACTTCCATGGAAAGAATTTGGTCCTTTTCCATGGAACCTGAGGCAATATGGGACTCTGGCCAACATCACCTTCAGCAATGTGGCTTCTTTCTGTGTTGTAGGAAATGCCTAATGTCCGAGACTGACTCCTCATTATTATGCTACAGTTGCTCCTTCCTGAAAGAAGAGTTTCACTGTCCTGGAAAGGAGCTCCTCTGCCCACAGCTTAGTCTTAGAGTGACTTCCAAGCATTACTGTGAGCCGTAAAGGATGGAGTCAGGCTGCATGGCAGCTGCTCCCACTCTGTTCAGTGTCATTCTGGATAGGGTCCTTTGGCCCCTCTCAGTTTAGCAGCTCTCGTGTTCTGAGGATAATGCCCAAAGGGTCTTTCTATGTGAAACACTGCTAATATGGCATTGGGGCCTGTCATGGCAGCTCTATAAGAACCATCCCTGTGATGGGATCCCCCATATGACTCTGAGCAGTAAGCCATCCAAACAAAAGGTGCTGAATCAATGGGACTGACTTCTGGTGTAGCAAATGTGGTCTTATGACTGAGCTGGTCCCTGAAGTGTGCTGTTTCCCACACCTACTTTTCTGTCTCCCCAGTTCCAGTTCCTCCAAAATCTGTAACTTCCCTGATGATGAACAAAGACGGCTTCCTTGGTGGCATGTCTGTGAACACAGGCGAAGTATTTTGTTCAGTACCTGGGCGGCTCTCCTTGCTCAGCTCAACTTCCAAGTACAAAGTAACTGTTGGAGAAGTTCAAAGGCGCCTCTCACCCCCAGAATGTTTGAATGCCTCGCTTCTTGGAGGAGTACTTAGAAGGTAAGCCCTTGGGATAGGTATATGTGTGCTTATGTGTGAGGTTTATTACGTGTTGTTACAGGGATCAGCTATGTGCATATCTGTTGATGTTGATGCATGTAGAAGACCTCATAGGACATATACTTAACAGTCTGGCTACCACTATGCATGCATGGGCCTCTGAGGACTTCTTGGAAAAAAACAGTTGGCTGCAAGGCTTTTGACTGGGACTGGTCATGTGCAACACATCTCACCAGTTCTTAAAGGACTACATTGGCACTGCTTTTCAGAGCACAATTCAAAGTTCAGGAGCGTATCCTTTAAAGCAATATACAGCTTGGGACTCAGGCTCTTCAAATACTCCCAAATGAACTACCCAAATTCTAAGATCATCTTCTGGGCCTGGGTGGCTGTGCCTTTGGAGATGAGGTACATAGCAACTGAGAAAAAAACTCTTTTCAGCTGTTGCACCCCATATTTGGAGTGTTCCCCCAGTAAGGCTTGCCTACAACCGAGTCTCTCATGTCCTTTTGGGACCTTGTCCTGCTCAGCTGCCCTTTGATTTTTGTTTCCTGTGATATGTTAATTTGTTGTTGTTGTTGTCAATAACCATGAATCATGGAATCATTGGGTTGGAAAGGGTACTAGGGGTAATCTAGTCAATTCCCCTGCAATGCTGAAATCTCAAATGTCCTATTTTTGCTTTCATCTATTTTTTAAACATTGTTTTAAGTAAGTTTTACTTGAAAGGTAGGGATGATATGATAATGTATGCATATTCAGCACTTTTGCTGTTGTACTGTAATAGCCTGGAGTTAAGTTCTAGTTACAGGTAGGTAGCTGTGGTGGTCTGCCGTAGTTGAAACAAAATAAAAAAAATTCCTTCCAATAGGACCTTAGAGACCAACTAAGTTTGTCATAGGTATGAGATTTCTTGTGCATGCACACTTCTTCAGATACACTGGAACAGAAGTCACCAGACCCTTATATATAGTGAGAGGGTGGGGGTGGGTCTGTTGACGTCTGTTCCAGTGTATCTGAAGAAGTGTGCATGCACACGAAAGATCATACCAATAACAAACTTAGTTGCTTTCTAAGGTGCTTCTGGAAGGAATTTTTTTATGGAGTTAAGTTGTGAGCCAGGCATTCTAGGGGTCAAAATACATTAGGTGGCTTTCGGCCAGGAGTGGCTAGCCTGGGCTCTTCCAGATGTTGCTGAGCTATGAGCATAGCTGTCAATGTTTCCCCTTTTTAAAGGGAAATTCCCTTATTCTGAATAGGATTCCTCGAAGAAAAGGGAAAAGTTGACAGCTATGGCTATGAGTTCTATCATCCTTGAACATTGGCTATGTTGGCAAGGGCTGATGGGAGTTGGAGTACAACAACATGTTGAGGGCTGTAGGTTAGCCATCTCTTTTAGGCAAAGCACTCACTTTCAACCTTGACTTCCCCCTCCATTAATTCATAATGCTGGCTTTATTTTAAACGGTTGTTGTAAGAATTGCTAAGGCACATGGCTGGCCCAAGACATTTTGTCACACGAGGCAACCACAAAATGCTGCTTCCTCCCTCCTGCCAGGGAAGAAGGAATGAGTGATGATCTACCAGCGGTGAAGGGTGCTCCCACTGTTCCTGGGGTGGACACATGTCCCCTTGGATGCGGGGGGGGGGGGGGGGGCGGAGGGTGAAGAAGCCCACTGCGCCTGGCCATCCCTCATTCCCAAAGCAACACCAGCCATTGGAATGACACACTGCTCGGGGCTGGTATCACTTCAGTGGTGAGGGCTGGTCTGCCACAGCTGGCTCTGTTCACCCTCCATGCCCCTCCATGGAAATATAGCAAAGCTGCTTGAGGAGTGTTTCCATGGCGGGGTGTGTTGCTGCAGTGGTAAGGGCTGGTCTGGTGCAGGGGCTCCATTTGCTCTTCACACCCCACCATGGAAACACTCCTTACTTTCAGTTAATGTGGTACATCTCTTCAGTAAGGGCTTCATTTGAGCCTGAACTCTGGTTCTTTAAGAATGCCATTGAATAAGTGTACAGTGGTGACCTGGTAAATATTGCGTAACTCTAGCAGTCATGGAATCGGAGGATGGGTCCTCTGATGGTACCTGGTTAGAGAACAGGAAGCAGAGAATAAGAATAAATAGACAGTCCTCATAGTGGATGGGTCAGGTGTCTAAGACCTCACAGGTATCTGCATAGGGACTGGATTATTTATTTTTTAATGGTTTATAAATGATTTAGAGTTAGAAGTGAGCAGTGAGGTGACCATGTTTGCTGATGGCAATGAGACTGCAAGGAAAGAGCAACCCAAATGATCACTGGGTCACAGCAACCCGCCTGGGAGTAAATGATACCGTGTTTGGGGCTTTTTAGTTTAGAAAAGGGTGAGTAACGAGGAATATGAGCGAAGTGTTCACAAATATTTATGATGTGGAGATAGTGGATAGAGATGTGTTTTCCCCTCTCCCATGGTACTCAAACAAAATGAAGCAAGGTTCAGGCAGAAAAACGGAAGTCATTCTTCACACAGGCCAAACTGAAGCTATGGAATTCACACAATATGTGGTGATGATTTTAAAAGGGGATGAGACCAATTCATGGAGGGCAGGCCTATCAGTGGCTACAATACATGATGCCTCTAAAGAACAGTTATGGGGAAACAACTAGAGGGAGAGGGCTATTGGCCTTGTCTGCTGCTTATGTACTTTTGATTGGCATCTGGTTCACCACTTTGTGAAATGGGGTGCCTAAGTATATAGGCCAGGAGTCAGCAAAGTGGTGGGCAAAGTGGTGTTTGCATGCGCAAACACTATTTCCGGGGCTCCTTCCATCGTAGAGGAGGCGTGTGCAGCTTCCCATTGGCTGCAGGAGTTTCCTGTAGCCAGTGGGAAGCCGGCCAGCATCGTGGAAGGTTGTCCCTGCTCTGCTCCGCACCAGTTTAGCGCGGCTCACTGGAGCCAACCAAGCAGGCGGCAGGGGTCCCTTAGGGGGCAGCGGGGGTCCATGGGCCAGTTAAACGACCCCCATGGGCCGCTTGTGGCCCATGGATCTTAGGTTGCTGACCCCTGATATAGGCCTTTGGCCAGACTCCACAGTGCTGCTTTTGCAACTGAAGCCTAACATGGTGTCATCTGGATGTTGCTAGACTACAACACCCATCATCCCTGACACATCATGCTGGCTTGGACTGATGGTAGTCCAACATCTGGAGGGCACCACACCAGCTAATATTAAAACCTAATTTGACTTCAGGAAAAGGAGTAAGTACCCATGAGTTGAGTATGCAGACAACCTTCTAGCTTTTCTGATAGATCTTCTCAAGCTGGCCTAGGATCCTAACATCTCTTTCTTTACATGTAAAGAAAGGGTGTGAAGCTCTATTCTACAGGGTGGCTGGTATGTCTTTCAGAAGAGAGGGTGGGAAACAGTGCAGAAATCACATTTCTAATGTAAGATATTCACAGAGTAAGCCCTTTCCTTCTTATCCCCCCTCCGACTTTCCCCCCTGTAGTATGAGACAATGTGTCATTTCTAGGTGGGTTAATAGCCATGGATATTAAAGGTAAAACTGGGGCCTCCTCAGCCTGTGTGAAGCTTGGGCATGTGGTCTTCAGCATGCATCCATCTATGTTCATATGCACACATGCATCCTGGCCAATGGTTGCCATTTGCTTGATGAAGAAGGGAAGTCCAGAAGTAGAGGTGGGGTCTTCCTCTGTCATTGCAAGACGAGTCTGTGGCTATTGTCAAATGAATGGAAAGCAGCAATCTTTTAATTGCTAGATCAACTGGCGAAAGCTTCCATTCCTTCAATGGGGCCCACTTTTAATTGGAGAGGACTTGTTTTTAAAAAGCAGGGCTGCCAGTTCTGTGGGCTTTTTTGATTTGTGGTATGTTGCGGAAATGGATAAGAGGTTTTTTTTTTTTTTTTAGGAATGGTAGATATTGTTAAAATGTGCCTGCAATACCAAGATTTCAATAATAGGCAAATATATTTAAATTGGCCATAAGGTTGCCAGCTGCAATTAAAAGACACACACTCAGAACCAATACTAAACTCTTCGCGTTGCTGAGGGCAGTTGTACAAGCGGTCACTCCCCTCTCCACAGCCACCTGTATCCTGGAAGTCTTGATCTCCTATTTCTCTGACCTTTCCACCTTTCCAGTTTTATGGCCATTTGCTTTTCCTCAAAACTAATAATCTATCCCACGGGCGTAGCCAGGATTTTTGTTAAGGGGGGAGGCAGGCCTTTTGCTGGGGTGGAGCAGAACCGCAATTAGCTATGTATTTTTATTGATTTTTATTGATTGGGGGGCAGCTGCCCACCAGCCCCCTGCCTCCCTTGGCTATGCACATGATCTAGCCATTTACTAGGAGCAAGCCACAATGAAACCAGTGCTCAAATAAAAACTCATGGAATCGGGCTGCTGCAGCCTTGGTTGGGTGCTACCAGCCCCCAGCTCCTTTTGCTTTCCTGGTGCAGGGTCCAACCAGTACCAGTGAGTCATGTGTTTCGGGGGGTTAGACTAGATGACCCTTTGGGACACCTTCCTACTCTACAATTCTGTGATCCCTCAGCATAACTCTTCCTCGAGAATCATTATTTCTCCCTCCCCTCCCCTCTCCTTTCTCTCCCTCCCCATTGCCCATCTCTCGATCTGTCCGTCTCATTGCTTCTCTCCCTCCCCCACTCTCCCCTCCTTCTCTCTCTCTCCTTCCTCATTACCTGTCTGTCTCTCATTGCTTATCTCTCCCTCCCCCCCTCTCCGTTTCTCAATTTTGTCTGCTAGAACTTCCTCAGTCAGCTGCAATTCAGTCACGCGCGCTAAAGCCCCTTCCAGCTCCGGGGATCTGCCTCATAGTCGCTTTTTCCTCCCCCCCCCCAAAAAAAAGTTTCTTTCCTGGGAACATTCCTTCAGCTTCGAATCAGCACCTTCTTTCCCCCCCATTTTGCCATTGCAGAGCCAAATCGAAAAACGGGGGCAGATCGTTGCGAGAGAGGCTAGAAAAAATCGGCTTGAATTTGCCAGCCGGCAGGCGCAAAGCGGCAAATGTCACCTTACTCACCTCCCTGGTGGAAGGTAAGCAGACGCGGCCCGCGCGGATTCCCCCCGCGGCGCCCCCGGGCGGCTCTCGAGGGCGGGGGAGAGGGGACATTTCGCACAAGGCTCGTGCATTGAGTGGAAATCGTTACCGGGGTAGCACCGAAGCTCCGGCACGCAGGAAGCAGGAGTGTTTAATAAAGAACAAAGACCTCAAGCATCATGAAGCTCGGCCCATATCTCCACTCTGGTGTAGATCTCGCCATCCGAAATGGCTTCGGAGTGAGTCCCACTGAGGGCAGCGAGATGTGCTTTGGAATCAGCACGCCTCTGATCGGACCAGCTTAGGGGTCACAACCGAATTCATCCTAAGAGGTGTTGGGAACTGAAAAGCAACTGCACAGACCCAAGAACAGTAAATTAATATACCAAGAGGTGCTGTGTGAGCGTTTGAGTTAAGCAGCAACTCTTCCTTGGGATGGAGGAGAATATAAAAACAGAAATTTTAAACATGGGTGGATTTTTTTGGGGAGGGGAGGGTGGGGGAAGGTTGGCTGCTTGCATTGTCTTATTATGAAGGTAATACCAATGAAACTCCATTGATGCTAGTGGGAGCTTTCTATTGCAATTGCGCTCTCTCTCTCTCTGTGTGTGTGTTTGTAGGAGTATTTTTCCAGGGTTGCAGAGGAGAAAGGGGAGTTGCTGCTAGATTCCAAACTAAGCTCCCAATCCTATGCATATTTACTTGCAAGTAATCCCTTCAGTGTTTAGCAGCTGGGCCCCAGTCAATATGGATAGAACTGTGCTTTGTGGAAAAATTAGTACTGGGTTATAGAGAGGCATGCTGGCTCAGAGAAGAATTGGAGGCTTCCCCTTGACAAATACTTGTATCTGACACTAATAAGGATTCACAGGATTCTTTCAAAAGCAGAATCAAAAAAACACCACTGGGTATCATTAGTATACTATATGTAATTATTGACTTGAGGGTTCCAAAATCTGGTTATTTGAATGTGATTAAGCTGTAAACCTGAATGAAGCCATTAGAAAAGTCAGCATACCTACTTCAGGAATAAAGGTATTGGTACCAGAGGCCTCTGCTAATTACTTGACAAAATTCTGCTTCTGCTTGGATCTGCAAGATATCACTCAATTTCCTGGTTCCTAAGTTATTGTTAAAATAATGATGATGATGAAGGTCCATTTCAGGAGAGACATTTCATGAGAAGTGAAGATATTCCGAAGTTTATAAAGTAAATAGAAATGATCACAGAAATTGGAGAGGAGAGGGATGAGCTGCTTGCTGAGGAAAGCAGCCCAAAGGTCCCTTAAGATTGAGATGGGCAGCAAACTTGCACATAATAAACTGCGGATACTGTATGATTACAGTCCACCATGCATTACTCAGGTGTCATTTCTGTGTTGGACCACAATGTAAGAGTATAACTCCACCCAAACCCTATTCAAGTGCTTCAGGAATTCTCAAAGTTAACAGGGAACTAGAATTGTGCATGCAACTATTAGAGTGAGATGCATTTGTGTTTGTGAATATTGGAGTGAGATGCATTACAAAATATACAAAATTGTTGCTGAGCAAGCCAAACAGTTTCCCTTAAAGAACTATATCTTGGCCTATCCTACTGAATTAGCAGCTGCTTCAGCAATATCCCACTCTCTTCCACTGCTCTTCCATTTTATTGCCTGTGGCAAAAATGTTTCATTCATCACTGTTCGGGATTCACAAGGGGCAGGGAGCCTGGTCTTTATCTTGTAAGTTTCATAAGGAGAATTAAACATCCATGGTGAATGGAGATTTGATGAAGGTCATCTTTCTCTCCCACTTCCTTTCCTTTTCAAAATAATGTGTCATTAGGATTATTAGACATATTTGTTTTTATAGGTAACAGTCTCTGGGGTTGCCTTGATCCTCCTCCTCCTCCTCCTCCTCCTCCTCCTCCTCCTCCTCCTCCACTAGGTTTAAACTACAGTGTGGTATCAGTAATCAGAAAAGGGGCAGGTATTTAAATTTTACAATAACTTCTTTTATAATATTATAATTCCCCCCAGTACCATAGCTATAATCCACACTGACTGTGGTTGGACTTAAGGATTGTTTGTAAAACAGAACATTCCCAATTAAATGATGGTATTTTGATTAGGACAGCATTGTGCAGATGTTGTAAAGCTTGCGTCCATGAGTAGCAACAAATCCACTATAAATTCCCATGTCAACAAGCCCTTACTGTTCCTGAACACATGTACACAAAATTTTATCCTACATGCTACATTTTGAGGGAGATGTAGTGAGTGAAGGTCTCTATTTTTTATTTTTCAGTGGCAAAGGGATAAATTTCAGCAGGATGCAAGCACCAATTGATGAAGTACATGATGTTTTACACTGGAACACAGTCAAAAATATCAAAATACAAAATGAGAACACAAAATACATAACAAGCAGCAACAACAGAATGTATACATGTGTTGACTGTCTGCTGTTGTATTTTTTGGTGGCCTGTTTAGGGGTTCAGTTCTGTTTAGGAACCCAGCCTGAGACTTGCACTCTACTTCCTTAGGGTAGGGCTCACTCATGTTAACAGGGTGCTTTTGGACTTCTGTTGTGCATAAAAAGAATTGATGGTCCTCCACAGCCACATTTGAATGTAAATACAGCCTTCACATCTCCCTGACCTAAGATATATGGAGACTCTTGATGGACAGTTTTCACATCCAGTTGAGCAAGGGAGTTGTGCAGGAAATATTTCTAATATAACACTAGAGGAACAGGAGGTTTGGATAACTTTGTACTATCCATTCCTGCATATCAACAGAATGCCCAAATTCACTTGCAGCAAGGGAGGAAAAATGCATGCTACAAATGCCATTTTTGTCCATTTTTCATGTAGTTCAGGACTGAGCATTTGTGCTTGGAGGCTAGACAAGACTTAGCTCAACTTGGAGCCCTAATATAATTCTAGCATCCAATTATGTAAAGCTCCTGAGTCCTTATTCTTCCTAACTGCAACTCAGTCCGTAACTTCTTACAACAGCATTACATTGCTTTGTATTTATGACAGGCTGGATGTCTTGAATGTTCTCCAAGTTGTGAATGTTAAGTGAGGATTTGCTCAATCAGTATCCAGGCCTTCTACCACAGGGGAAGAAGGAACTCCTTTCTTTGCTTGAATTTCTCTTCCAGCTCTACTTATTAGAGAACCTACAATGCTATGAGAGTCTAGAACACTGTTTTTCGCTTCCTGGACTCTGGCCTATTGAAAGAAGGTGTTACAACAAGTGTGCAAGCCTGTTTGTTTTTAATTGTTTGCCAATTAATTTTATGGGAAGGAGGGCAACAAAGGTAGAGAAAGCAGTCTGAAGAAAGTGTACATGAAGAGCTCAAATATAATTCTTGGGAAAGAGAATAATAAAACCCAACTGTATTTTTTTCCAGCATTGCACTCCAAAGGTACAATTCAGTCAAAAGTAAGCGCTATAAAATTGGACTGCTCTCAATAGAAGGAATAAGTGTGCATGTCAATCTCTCCCATTGAAATAAATGGGGCTTCAAAGTGCTTAGCTGAACAGCTCTTTCCACAGTATTGCCAGCACAACCTTGGGGAGTAAAACTACTTCTTATCTCAGTCTTAGTGTAAGGCTGACCCCACTACTAAGTGATATCATTATTATGGCACTTAACAGTCACAGCTTCCTTCAAAGAATTCTGGGAACTGTAGATTTATTAGGAATCTTTAGATTCCCATCATAGAACACCTTTCAGGGGATGGAATTGTCGGGTTGGCCAGGGGCATGGACAACCCCCAGGCAAACGACAGGAATGTTTCCAGCCTGTCCCTCCCATTAGCGTGCAGCTCTAGGGAGTTCCAACACACAATTTTATCCTTCCCTGACGATTTATAGTGACTCAAGTCTTGGAGACATTGAGCACACACCCAGAGTCCAGCAGAGATAAAACGCAGTCAGAGCTAGGCTGAGGTTGTGAGCATGAAGCTGCTTTATTAAGCACAAGGCAGAACAAAATTAAACATGTCTCCTCTCTCTGGTCTTCCTTGGAGAGAAGGCAGAAGTGAAAGCAAAAACAAATGGAAACAGAGTACAATGCAGTAAAACATCCGCTCCCGTGATTCCAACAGTCGATGCTGGAATGCATAACACAGACATGTGATGAACCAATCCTAAACAATATCTGCACAGTGAGAGGAATAGAAACCCAACAGGAATAACTAATTCAGGTTTGCTGTGTAGACATACACAATGTGCATTTCCCTGTTTGTGTGATTCAACCTGCTTGCTAACAGCTTCAGCCAGCATCTAGTTGAGCTGATGTGGCTTTATTGGTTACCCTTTCATAGCCCAGGTCGCAGACATTTAATGCTCTAGAACTCTACTACGTTCAGTATGACCAATGGCTTAATGCAATGCTAAGGATGAAGGTGCAGGACATCTGCAAATGACTGAAGAAGAAGATCGTGATAACTGAAAAGTTAGTTTTTGGTCTGACAGATCTAAGGATCTGACTATATGCCGGTCTCATTCAGTTAGTATTCACTTGGCTAAGAAGGATTGTGTCAATGTGGTCGACCTGTGATGATCAAAGCTGCTCATCTTTCCCCAGGAGAAGCTGTACATTTAGCTCGGGATTTTGGATACATCTGTGAAACTGAGTTCCCAGCCAAAGCTGTTTCTGAGTACCTGAACAGACAGCATACAGACCCTACTGATCTCCACTCCAGGAAGAATATGCTGCTTGCCACAAAGTGAGTAGGAATAACCCTATAATATACTTTGCTTTCAACATTCTGGCCCTGAAACTGATAGTTTCATGTTGATACTTTAGCAGGTTGTTTTTGTGGGATCAGTAGATCTTAAATTACAAAACAGATCACACTGTCACAACTTTTGCTCCCTGTGGATTTTATCCCCTTGGTATAATTTTCAGATTAACAGATACGTTGTGGTACTGTTCACATATCAAGCTCAGTTCAGATTTGTCTACTGCTGGGTTATTTATTACATTTGATATATTGCTTTCCCTCCAAAGAGCTCTAAGTGGCTTATATATGGTATCCAGGAGGTCTCTCATTCAGGAAGCACCCAAGGTGGAACAATATTTTATGTTACAGCAAACTAGTAGCGAAGTATCAGCATGAAGGCATCCCCTCCAAAACATGAAAGGTGGTGTGGCCAGGACTCTGGGAACATGGTCTCCCTTTCATTATTAGAATCCTACTGGGGTTGAAGGCTTGAATAGGAAGGCTCTTGTGACTTAATGAGCATGTGTATTGTATACAGTACCATGTGGGCTCATGAAGACATCTGAAGGCAGCCCAGTATTGGGAAGCTTTTAAAGTCTCCTGTTTTTTCGTGTTCATTTATATTCTTTTGGAAGTCACTCAGAGTGGCTGGGGCAACCCGGTCAGATGAGCGGGATACAATCAACAAACACAAACAAACAAACAATTTTCTGTAATACAATCCAAATGTATTGTAGGGTTTTGTTTGCTTAGACATTCTTTTCCATTCTAAAGTGGTTGGCTGAGGTGGAGGTGGAAGGAAGGCACATAGCCAGTCAGAAGGGTCTCCATAGTAGCAATTGACTGACTTTCTCCGGTTCTAGACAGAAGCAGGGTTTTCACAAACCAGAGGAATTAAGGGAGAGTCAGAATGAACCAAAAGGTAAAACCGGAAAAGCAAAAAGCTGCAGAAGAGAGGTTCCTAAGACCAGGAGCACCCTATTAATGTGAAATAACCAGCAACATCTGTGCCTTCAGGTTTATAGGTTTATAGTATATTTGCATTATGGAAGCTATCAACATTCAAAACAGTTGGCCACAGGCTCATTGCAATGCATCAGACAACTTTTTCTGTGTGTGTTTTGTTTAAGAAGGTTGTGTGGATTGATTAAGGTAGCGTGGATAAAATTGTACATAGTGAGTTGCTGCATGCAGATGTGTCTCTCTTGAAGGCAGCTTCTGTGATTTGAAAAGATGTTTTCGTGTGGAAGCCATATTTTGGTTTTGGTTAGTGTTGTCTGCGGCTGTTAGAACTGACATTAAATCCAGCGTGTTTTTCCTTGACCCCGCCCCCCTCTCCCCAGTTCTGATCTTTAGCATATTTACTTAGAAACAAGCCGCTTTGACTTCAGGGGAGATAATATATGATATACACAAAACTTGAAAGGTCCAGATGTGAAGCCCTTTCAACTGGATAGCTCAGTTGGTTAGATGGTGGTGCAGGTTCAATCCCCATATGGGACAGCTGCATATTCCTGCATTGCAGGGGTTTGGACTAGATGATCCTCAGGGTCCCTACCAACTCAACAATTCTATGATTCTACCCCCAAGTGCTGTATAAATGTTTACCTTCTGAGGACTTGACTTCGTGAATCAACACAGTTGGTCTTCCATATTTAACAATCAATTTCAGGCAACACAACATTTTGACAGGTGGTATCATTTCCCATTCATCCCACCCCCAGAAATACATGGAAAACCAATTCCAGTGGGCCTTCCCCACACATGCTTATGAAATCACTTCCAAAAGTCATACTATTTACCCCTGAATTCTCAATGGGTGTTAAATACAGTATTCTATGTGCTAATTTGCAATTTCTTTAACAACCCACCTGTACTTCTGTATTCCTTGGGCTCTAATAATTTGAACCTTCAATTCTGTGAGTAGATTTATCTCTACAGTGGTTGTGTAGCTGTTGTTTTGCTTAATTTCCCCCTCCTGATGTGGTCCAAAATAACAACAAAAAAGCAATTAATATTTTTGCAATAGCTTCAATGAGATTTGATTCCTGTGCTTCCAAATTTCTTCCGAGTGACTCTGCTGTTATCTGCATGTGTACATTTTCCCATTTCATCTGTGTTCAGATATAGTTAATTCAGGATGGTGTTGCACATTCTTGCTGTTTCATCCTGTTCTGTTTGGTTGCGCAGATTTGTCCACCTGGAGATGTGTGTCACTTGCTTCTTTGGAATTGTGATACTGTTAACTGGGTGGGCCTAGTAGTTGTGTGTTGCTGTTTAGTCGTTTAGTCGTGTCCGACTCTTTGTGGCCCCGTGGACCAGAGCACAACAGGCACTTCTGTCTTCCACTGCCTCCCGCAGTGGAAGACAGTAGTTGTGTAGCCATGGTGAAAGCGATTGTGTGAGGGCTAGACACAGTCCTTTTCCTGTGGTGAAAAAACTAAGGACTGACTGTTTCTGTATCAATGCATTAGTCACTTGCTAGTGGCCTCTTCTCTTGCTGTTCTAGAAATATGTGTGGGCAAGACGAAAGATGCCAAAATGTTGCTTTCTTGTCTGATTGATATTTGGGTTAGAAGGAAACAAATAATTGGCCAGACACAGTTCCTGCATCCAGGCATTGTCAGATCCATGTGGATGGGGGATAAAAGTTGAAGATGGTGCCAGCCATGAGTTTTGTGTATAGGGTTCCTACAGTGGTTACCGGTACTTCCTACAATGGTGGGGAAGCTGTGGCCCTCCAAATGTTGGACTCAAGTTTCCATGAGTCCCTGCTAGCATGGCCAATGGTTGGGGATCATGGGAGACATAGTCCAGCAACATCTAGAAGGTTACAAGTTCCCCAGCTGTGCTCTAGAAACTATGCTGCACTCAGAGCAACTGCTCTAGAAAACCCACGGCAATGCATATACCAGGGACGTCCCTTCTTGTCACTGTAAGAGGCTGAGCTGATGACATTAAGGTCCAGGTGCAGTATAGTGTGGACAAGGATGTGTCCTAAGCTTGCCTTCTGGGGTTTTGGCCTTGATGAAGGAGCTGGCATTGGATTGTGCCGTCACTTCAACCTGAGTGAAATACACTATTCAGCTCACACTTATTGCATGGCGGCAAGGTTGCTTAATGGTGTGGGAGGAAATGTCAGTTTAGAAGTGTCAGTTGTGATGGATCAAGTGGTAAAACTGCATTACCATTCTCATGCCAACAGATGAAATGCACTCATTGCATTAATTTTTGCAAAATTGGTTTGCCAAAATTGGCATAACACGACTCCCTTCTTTGTCAACCCATCTTTCCCTGTGAAGGGTGACCTTGGGCCTAACCCCCTGTCAGCAGAAAATTCTTAAGTTGATTTCCATAGGATTCTTGGCTATCCATCCAAGATGACAAAAAATAAATTTCACCCCACGCCTTCCAATGTTTACTGTTAATCATCCATATATCTGACGCTTTTACAGCAGCAGCTTGGGGGGCAGCAGGGGGGTGGAATATTAAATCTGCTGCTATATTTAGATGTCTCTCTCTAGCTCATTGAAACTTTTACAATAGCTTTTCTATTTGTTTGATTTATGCCTCCCTTTGGCTCCTGTGCCATATTGTTTGGTGTTTTATGGCAGGCTTAGGCCTGTGGTGGTGTAGGGCTGCCTGTTTCCCCCCCACACGTTCTTTCTTGCAGGCAGGCCTCAAACAGATCTCATTTATTTCGTGCCCTAGGATGTGGCTTTCTCCGTTGACAGCGTAATTTAAAGAAATATATGGATGGCTGAAAAATCATTTGCTCAAATTTGTCCAGATGTTTTTTAGACGTGATTGGAATTTGATTGCCCTTTTCCGCAGGGTCAAAAGATATTAATGTCCCAGAACTTTAATTGCTCACAGAGCCTTTGCTCTTTGAAGATGGAAAAATATTTGGCCTGCAAATTTGACATTTCTACTTTTTTCTCCTTTTGTTTCCTAATGGATAAGACGCACATACAAGAACTTTTTCCATCATCTGAAACATTTGATCTGCTTTCAGTTTCAGGACTGCACAGCTGGACCATCCTATTATAATATGGCTCTGTGCCTAACATAACTACCTGACTACTTCACACCATTTATGTCTCATTGTGAACTCTTATCTCATTTGTCATGAATTGGGGCAAATGTTTTTTGTTTAATCATACAACATTTCTTGGCTTAGCAACGCTAAGAAATTTGTGTTAGCAACAGACTTTTTTTGTGAATGGCTGCTGTCAATTACCACAACCTGTATTTTCTGCATTTCCCCCTTTTGACATGAATGTTTACAGTTCCACTCCACCACTCCACTTGTGTATGTACACTTCAGGGTAACCCTTCATGCATCTGGTGAAGTGGACTGGTGTCCATAAAACCTTTTCCCATGATGAATTTATCAGTTTTAAAGTGCCACAAGACTTGCTGTTCATCTTGTTCTGTTTAGAAGGTCAATATGTATTCAGCACTCTTGCACCTTATTTCTAACCATTTGTATGATAAATAGATTTGGGTGAAATCCATGGGCTTTAAAGGATCATGGTGTGGGAATGTTAAGGAAGGTAGGAGAGGATATATTGTTTTGATATTATCCCTCCTCACTCACACTAGTGAGTAAACAGCAGAGCACATTCCCTTTGCAACTTATTGGAAGCAAATTGATGATTCGTTAGAATCCTTTAATTAAGCAATCCAGTCTGGTTTGTCCAGTCTGGATTGTTCCTGGTAAGTTTCTCCTCTTAAAATAATAATAACACATCACAGTCTTCTTTAAAAGTAAGAATAAAGTGTTACTCACATTCAGTTCACAGCAGTAATCCAAAGGCAGACTTTATCATGTGGTTACAGTGAAAAGAAGTCTGAGCTGCATATCAGACTTTCTGCTTGTGGGCTCCATCCTATGTGAAGGTTGAGCCATGCACTGGCTAAGAGCCAGAAGAGTGAAAGTCCAAGAGTAAGAGTAAGAGAGTACAAGTCCAAGAGAGAAATGGTTGCGTAGCCAGCCCTTTTATCTGGTCAGCTAGAGCCCTGCCCACCTGCCTGGTCACACACAGGGGAGGAGAATCCAGAGCAGGTATGACAGGAAGTCCTTCTTGTCTGGAGCCACATTCCCCTGTGTGTCCATTCTAGGCAACAGGAAAATATGGAACTTGACTGCTCTAGCAATAATACATCCCACACATGGTACCCTGCCTCAGTAAATAAGTTAGATGGGCTAACCAGATTGTAGATTGCATCCATTTGTCTGCTTTAATCAAACATGTGTCATATATTCGCTAGCTGCATTGCATTTAGAAAAAGGGTTTAACTTTACTTGTCACATACTTTGCTACTGTACCTGAAGTGGAGCTTTTTCAGTGGAATGTTAATGAGCAAAAAGGGCTGGTATTCATCATCCAGGCCCCAATGTGGCCAAATAGTGGTGTATAGAAAGGCAAGGTTGTAAACATCTGTGTGCCTACCTATCTGCTAGTGGAGTCTTAGAAACAGGGGATGGAAACTAGCGTTGTAATTTCCGCAGAGGTGAGGATTTTTTTCTCCTATATAACAAATAAATTAATAAATAAAATGTGCCCACCTTTCCATTAAAGGTATGGAAACGTAGCACTATAAATAATGTTTTTTCTTGAATGTTCTTTGGTGGTTTTGGCTTTGGAAGAGCAAAATGATGACGGTTTTCAGAACATATATTACTACGGCAAATGCAGCAGACAGTCCAATTTGATGAGGGATTTGTACTCTTGCCCCCCGCCTTGTCACCCCACATTTGCCATATTTTTATGGGGCTGCTTCCTATTATACCATAGAAGTCTTATACAATAGAAGAGCTTACCGTTCTGAACATGTTTAATTATCTTCCCATCATCTTGCCCATAACTGCTCTCCCTGTGCAAAGGTCAGAGGGGGCAGGGTTTCTGTTGAGGCAGGTGATTAGCTGTGGGAGGAGCTTATCAGAGCTTGCAGGGCAGCGGCGCGCACCTAGCGGCACGCACAGTTTGATCCATCTTTTAGATTTAGGGGAGCTAGTCTCAAACGTTTGTTGGGGGAGACCTAGGTTTTTTTTGGGGGGGGAGTTATTTGTCCTGTCTTCACGCTTTTTATGATGGAGGACCGCTGTAGCCACCCCCAACGACACGTTCTCAAGATGGAGGGTGAGGGAACAGCTGCAGTCGCCTGTGGTTCCTGCACAATGTTTGCCATCTTGCCAAAGGTTGCAGGCAGCTTTACCTGCAGCAATTGCATGTTGATTGCCCTCTTAGAAGACAAAGTCCAGCAACTGGAGGAACGTGTAGCTACGCTCCAAAGAATTAGAGAGCTGGAGCTCTTCTTGGAAGCAACAGAGCACACCGTCTCCACCAAGGAGGAGACAGGGGACTCCCCTGAGAAGGAGGCTAATTCACCAACACAGGAGCCAGATATATGGAGAAATGTGACTCAAAGAAGTAGGAGGCCCAGGGTTCGCTCTGATTGTTTAGAAATACACAATCGCTTTGAGGTCCTCTCCCCTAGTATGGAAGACGAAGAGCAGACTCCATTTGAGGATCTCTCCCTCATTACAGTTGATCAGGTATATGAAGATGAGCAGCAAAGTCAGCCCTCAGGGAATGTGCAGGCGACCTTGGAACGGACAGCTCACGGAAGAACCCCGACCAAACCTAAGAGGAGGCGTGTAGTGATGATAGGGGATTCCCTACTGAGGGGAACAGAAGCAGTGATCTGTGGGCCTGACAAGATGTCTCGGGAAGTGTGCTGTCTCCCCGGGGCTAAGATCCAAGATGTAACTGAACGACTGCAAGGAATCATAAAACCCACTGACAAATACCCCTTCCTCTTGGTTCATGTGGGAACCAATGACACTGCAAGCAATAGCCTCCAGAAGATCAAAAGAGACTACGAGGCTCTGGGCAGGAAATTGAAGCAATTAAATGCACAAATTGTCATCTCATCTGTCCTCCCAGTGGCCCAGGGAGAGAGGAAAAAATAGTGGAAGTGAACAGCTGGCTTCGCAAATGGTGTAAACAGGAACGGTTTGGATTCTTAGGTCACGGACTGCAGTTTCTTGAAGATGGACTTCTGGCAAGCGATGGGCTGCACCTCACAACAGTTGGGAGGAATGTTTTTGCCAAAAATCTCAGAAACCTCACAGGAGGGCTTTAAACTGACTAATGTGGGGGAGGGAGACAGTGCTCCTGAAGGTAGGAGTCTTTATCAATTGATGAAGATGATCATCCAAATGTCATAGACCAAATGGAGCAAACAGCACGCAGACCTAGTGGTGGGAGGAAAAAATCCTTAAATAAGAGACACGGGGGAATGATTAATGTCTGTGCACTAATGCGCAAGGCATGGGAAATAAACAAGATGAGCTTGAGCTCTTGGTACAGCAAACTAAATATGACATAATAGGCATCACTAAAACCTGGTGGGATAAGTCCCACGATTGGAATGTAATAATGGAGGGATACAATCTATTTCAGAGAAACAGACCAGACAAGAAAGGAGAAGGAGTGGCGTTATATGTCAGGGATGTGTATACCTGTGAAGAGATCCAAGATTTAGAACCTCAAAGCCAAAGTGAGAGCATTTGGGTCAAAATTAAGGGAGAGAAGAATAACAGTGACCTCATTGTGGGAGTTTACTATAGATCCCCAAGCCAAACAGAGGACATAGATGATGCCTTCCTGGAACAGATGGCCAAGCATGCAAAAGGAAGGGAGATAGTAGTAATGGGGGGCTTCAATTACCCGGATATTTGTTGGATGTCAAACTCAGCCAAGAGCATAAGATCAAACAGATTCCTCACTGGCCTTGCAGACAACTTCATTGTCCAGAAAGTGGGAGAAGCAACAAGAGGAACAGCCATTTTAGATCTGGTCCTAACCTATGTTGATGACCTGGTTAGTGGGGTAGAAGTGGAAGGATCATTAGGCGCGAGTGATCATGCTCTTCTGAAGTTTACTATACAGCGGAAAGGAGCAGCCAAGCATACTAGGACTCAATTTCTTGACTTTAAGAAAGCCGACTTCATAAAGTGCTGGGTGAGATCCCATGGACAGTAATACTAAAAGGAAAGGGAGTTCATAATGGCTGGGAGTTTGTTAAGAGGGAGATAGTAAAAGCACAACTTCAGGCAATACCAATGAGACGGAAACATGGAAGGTGCCTAAAGAAGCCAGGGTGGCTATCTAAAGAACTTTTAACTGAGTTAAGATTAAAAAAGGATGTGTACAAAAAATGGAAAAGGGGGGAAACCACCAAAGAGGAATTCAAACAAATAGCAAGCACGTGTAGACACAAAGTCAGAAAAGCTAAAGCACAGAATGAACTCAGGCTTGCTAGAGTGGTTAAAAGCAACAAAAAAGGCTTTTATGGGTATGTTTGTAGCAAAAGGAAGAACAAAGAAACAGTGGGGTCACTCAGAGGAGAAGATGGTGAAATGCAAACAGGGGACACAGAAAGGGCTGAACTCCTCAATGCCTTCTTTGCCTCAGTCTTCTCCGATAAAGAAAACAATGCCCGACCTGAAGAATTTGGAGCAAATGATTCAGCAGAGGAAACACAGCCCAGAATAACTAAGGAGATAGTACAAGAATCCTTGGCTAGTTTAGATGTATTCAAGTCTCCAGGGCCAGATGAACTACATCCAAGAGTATTAAAAGAACTGGCAGATGTGATCTCAGAACCACTGGCAGTCATCTTTGAGAATTCCTGGAGAACAGGCGAAGTCCCAGCAGACTGGAGGAGGGCAAATGTTGTCCCTATCTTCAAAAAGGGGAAAAGAGAGGACCCAAATAATTACCGCCCAATCAGTCTGACATCAATACCAGGGAAGATTCTGGAGCAGATCATTAAGCAAAACACTCTGTGAGCACCTAGAAAGGAATTCTGTGATCACCAATAGTCAGCATGGATTTCTGAAAAAGAAGTCATGTCAGACTAACCTGATCTCGTTTTTTGACAGAATTACAACCCTGGTAGATGAAGGGAACGCAGTGGATGTAGCCTACCTTGATCTCAGCAAGGCATTTGACAAGGTGCCCCATGATATTCTTGTAAAGAAGCTGATAAAATGCGGACTTGACTATGCTACCACTCAGTGGATTTGTAACTGGCTGACTGACCGAACCCAAAGGGTGCTCATCGATCAAGGGAAGTAATAGTGCCACTGTATTCTGCTCTGGTCAGACCTCACCTGGAGTACTGTGTCCAGTTCTGGGCACCACAGTTCAAGAAGGACACTGACAAACTGAAACGTGTCCAGAGGAGGGCAACCAAAATGGTCAAAGGCCTGGAAATGATGCCTTATGAGGAACTGCTAAGGGAGCTGGGCATGTTTAGCCTGGAGAAGAGGAGGTTAAGGGGTGATATGATAGCCATGTTCAAATATATAAAAGGATGTCACATAGAGGAGGGAGAAAGGTTGTTTTCTGCTGCTCCAGAGAAGCGGAAACGGAGCAATGGATCCAAACTACAAGAAAGAAGATTCCACCTAAACATTAGGAAGAGCTACCTGACAGTAAGAGCTGTTCGACAGTGGAATTTGCTGCCAAGGAGTGTGGTGGAGTCTCCTTCTTTGGAGGTCTTTAAGCAGAGCTTGACAACCATATGTCAGGAGTGCTCTGATGGTGTTTCCTGCTTGGCAGGGGGTTGGACTCGATGGCCCTTGTGGTCTCTTCCAACTCTATGATTCTATGATTCTATAACTGAACAATGAATAAAATATCCCCATGGTTTTAAAATCTTTTTTTCATCATGTGCTAAAGCATTCTTCCTGGTTTATCCTGGTGTGGTTTTTGCTTTCATGCTCTATATTGGTCTGTGTAGTAGCACATAATGTTCACCACACTGGACTTCAACTGTGTCCTAAGCTGTGTTGGGCATTGAGCCGCATCAGAGTTAGCACTGCTGTTTTACTTATTTGTGTGTGTTTAGTTTCTCAGAGACAGAAGAAAAATAGTTGGAGTAGGGAAGAGAGGAAAAGTAATGAAAGGTAGATGTGTAGTGTTACAAATGTAAAAGCAAAATGTAAATGTAAAAAGGAAATGTAAAAGTGTTTCCTGTCAACAGACTGTAACTGAAGCTCACCAGGGATCTCAGGTTGATGTACAGTGATGTTGGATATAAAACACCTGTCCCAAGACTCGGGGTCCTGGGATGGACCCTTAAAATAAAGTCTGAGCAAAGTTGGTGAAGCAGCAAAGGTTCATTAATTGCTTGCAAGGATGGGTGTCCAAAGCAGGGACACCCAAATTCAGCAAAACACAAGTTTATATCACCTTCCTTTGAGCGAAAAGTTACGTCCCCTGTCCTCCACTGGGTTACAGCCTATCACAACCTCCTAATTAAAATACTAAAATCTCCTCCCCTGTTGACATCTCCCATTCCCCTGAATTCAGGGACCATTACCCTTAATTACTTTTGCCAAAATAAGGAAGCGTGTTCCTATGCTCTCACACTTCTACCCAAGCAATAAAGCCACATCCCGACCACGCCTTAGGCATACACAAGTCCTACCCTGCTGAAGTGTCAAGATAAGCCACATTCTAGCAGCAAGCCACCCTGTTTTCTGGCGTTCTAACCCCAAGCACCCAAGCGAGTCTGCAGTTTTTTAGCTGTTGCAACCTTCTACCCAGGTGTTGCAACTGTTTGAGGCCTTCTGACCTTTTATGAAAAAGTGACATTTTCCTTTTCTTACAATTGACAATCTTATTTTCCTCTTCCGACAACCCTATGAGGTAGATTATTAGGCTGAGAAGTAGTGAATTGTTCAGAAGAATTCATGGCTGAGCAGCATTTTGAATGAGGGTTCTTCACATGGCAAATCAATACTCCAGCAGCGGCAGTGCCACATTGTCTCTCCTAGCAAGACATCCTAGAGCACACCACTTGCATCACATCCCTCAAGAATACTGGTACCACTTGGGCTGCTTATTCATAAAACGTGGTCACAGGCCCACTGTGAAATGTGGGCTTGACGGAATGGGTACTGGTTATTTCTGCATTTGTCAAGGCCTTTGAAGATGTGCCCCCAAAGGCTAGGGCTCCTAATGTATTTATTTTTATGTGTTCATTTAGCCTCTAGACTATAGGTTGTAACAACAATGGTGAAGAATGACTGCAATTGTAAAACTAAACAAAATTTTCAGATTTCTACTATGTGTGTGCACGCACAGAAGACCTTTGGGGCTTGCTCTGGCAGGTGGCTTATTTGCGTGTTCAGACCCAGAGATCTCTCCCCTAAATAAAGTCACACTTGATTCAAATTTTAGTTTTGGTTTTTGGCAGAATTTAGGCCACAACTTTATTGATTACAGAAGGTGAGTGGTTGCATAGGCTCTGGTTCGACTAGCTCCCTGCATACTTGCAGGCAGCGCTGACCCAGGGCACCAGCATAGGTCAGCCAAGGGTGAACACCTGGGTAGGCGAAAAGCCGGGAACAGACTATGTTCACCACCCAGATGCCCCCCTGGACTCAGGCACGGGCACAACCCCCTCTCAGGGGTTGACCAAACCAGTTGAGTCCCTGGATTCCTTTACTGGAATACCCTTCTCATAGGGATGGTGAGAGCCTTCTCCCATCCCTATCACCTGAACCAGAGCCTATCCGCGACCTTACAAGTTGTGACGATTTGCTACGTGGCAGGCGAAAACCTAAATGGCAACAGCCAATCAGCCAAGTGGGAAAAATTCCTACTGTGCCTCTGTCCCAATGACAGATGACACACAACGACATAGCAAGATCAATCGCAGAATTGCCCTGAAAGTAGGGAGAGGTGGGCGGGTGTTCTGAATGCACAAGCTGAAAGAGGGAGCTCTGGGTCACGTGCATAGGTATATATAGGTCCCTCAATCTGTTTGAACTGTGCCCCATTGGCCAGATTGAACCCATCATCGAGGGACTTACCAATCGGGTGTTATGGCTGTCCAATCCATAACACAACCCACAACACAGGAGTTTGGTCTCCAGGTCTCACCGCAGCACATGCCCTCTTTTAGGGAGGACATGATTTGTTGATTTTATACCACTTAATATATAAGAATATCACTATGTGGTGTACAGAAAATCAAAGCAAAAACATACAACTTAAGCATCAACAAATTTTGCAATATAAAAATGTTTCCTTGATACAAAATTACTAATATTAAAAACCAATGTCATCTTATCTCTCAGATTCCTGGCTCTCACCCAGGGCCCAAACAAACTCATATCTCTCCCTCAAAAATCTCACAAAGGGAAGGTTCCTAGAAACTGCTGCTGACATTGCCTAGTCTTTTAGGCTTGTTTTTTATGGGCAGACCCAAGGTGGATGAAGCATCCTCAGGCTGCCCACAACCATATCCTTTTCAGCAGCCAGCTATCCTCTCCACACCCAGTTCTAAGTACAGCAGCTTGATGAGTTTCCAAGGGTGGGAAAAGGATGCTTTCCCACTCACCGTTTTTTTCCCAGCCTTTTCCCTCTTCTCCTTCAACTGCTTTTTAAACTAAGCTTATAAACTGTGCAAATTACAATGCTTCTGAGTTCAATGGGAGATGAACAGCAACCTATGATTGCAGTTCTGAGGTTACAGGGAACCAGGCAGAGGACCTTCTCGGTAGTGGCAGCCATCCTGTGGAACACCCTCCCACCAGA
Source organism: Podarcis cretensis (assembly GCF_951804945.1). NCBI lineage: Eukaryota > Metazoa > Chordata > Lepidosauria > Squamata > Lacertidae > Podarcis > Podarcis cretensis. The sequence continues at coordinate 122,270,883 of NC_137172.1, read as the reverse complement.
TATCAAAGAGAACAACAACTACCAGACTTTTAGAAGACATCTGAAGGCAGCCCTGTTTAATAATAATAATAATAATAAATTTTATTTATATCCCATCCTCCCCAGCTGAAGCTGGGCTCAGGGCGGCTAACGACAATCAAAATAATCCACTGATTCTAAAAACATTTCATTATAAAAATTAATTAAAATCAAATTGATGGCAACCAATAAGCAAAATTCTGTGCAGATTCTGTGCCAGAGGAGGGGGGTCAGGCTGCGCCCTGACCAAAGGCCTGGTGGAACAGCTCTGTCTTGCAGGCCCTGCGGAAAGATGTCAAGTCCCGCAGGGCCCTAGTCTCTTGTGACAGAGTGTTCCACCAGATTGGAGCCGCGGCCGAAAAGGCCCTGGCTCTAGTTGAGGCCAGCCTAACCTCTCTGTGGCCTGGGATCTTCAAGATGTTTTTATTTACAGACCGTAAGTTCCTCTGTGGGACATACCAGGAGAGGCAGTCCCGTAGGTACGAGGGTCCTAGGCCGTATAGGGCTTTGAAGGTTAAAACCAGCACCTTAAACCCGATCCTGTACTCCACCGGGAGCCAGTGCAGCTGGTATAGTACCGGATGAATGTGATCTCGCAGCGAAGACCCTGTAAGGAGTCTTGCCGTGGCATTCTGCACCCGCTGGAGTTTCTGGGTCAGTCTCAAGGGTAGCCCCACGTAGAGCGAGTTACAATAATCCAGTCTGGAGGTGACCGTCGCGTGGATCACAGTGGCTAGGTCAGGGCGAGAGAGATAAGGAGCCAACTGCTTAGCTTGGCGGAGATGAAAAAATGCTGCCTTTGTTATAGTTGTAATCTGTGCCTCCATAGAGAGGGAGGTATCGAAGATTACACCCAAACTCTTAACGGATGATGCTGGCACTAATTGCACTCCCGCAAGAGATGGGAGTTGCCTCCTCAATCCCATATCGCCCCGTCCCAGCCAGAGGACCTCTGTCTTCAAAGGATTTAACTTCAACCGGCTCCCATGTAACCATCCAGCCACAGCTTCCAGACATCTGGTCAGTGTGTCTGGGGCCAAGTCAGGATGGCCATCCATCAACAGATAGAGTTGGGTGTCATCGGCATACTGATGGCAACCCAGCCCAAAACTCCGGACAAGCTGGGCGAGGGGGCGCATAAAGATGTTAAAAAGCATCGGGGAGAGAATCGCACCCTGAGGCACTCCACACACCAAGGAGTGGCGCAATGACAATTCCCCCCCCCCAAGCGCCACCCTCTGTCCCCGACCAGAGAGAAGCTTAGGGAAGCTTTTAATGTTTGATGCATTACTGTATTTTAATATTTTGTTGGAAGCCACCCAGAGTGGCTGGGGAAGCCCAGCCAGATGGGCAGGGTATAAATAATAAATTATTATTATTATTATTACTATGTGTGGCAGCGTGAGTCAGGGTATGGCATCAAAAGAGAGTGTCAAAAGAGGTACATTCATTTAAATATACCTGAGTGTACCGAAAGCTCCTTAGACTTTGAAGCTTCAGTTCTTAAAATGAGAGAGGGTGCACACACACACACACACACACACACACACACACTCCAAGTGTATATCTGTTTGCTACTTGCCTTCTTTTTTTCTCTTGGCATAACAGCAGATAATCATAAAGGGCCAACCAATAAACAGAACCACATAAGACAGAATGGATCCATGTAGGTTAGACCTGCTAGTGTTCAGCTTCTGTAACTTGTCACCCTCATGTGCTTCCTTGACTGTATGCCCAGAATGCCACACCTGGAGGCATGTCTGCCACAGTTCTCCCCTCCCCTTTGAACTCTGTCTACCCCTAGAAGATATTTCATGTTAGGTCTTGCACTACTGGGTTGCTATGGAAGTAATTATAAATTACTACCTCCCATTATCAGTCATGTCCAAAGTCTGTTTCGGGGGCCTAATCTGGCCCGCCGGTCAGTTTAATCCGGCTCCCACAGGCAGTTCCTTCCCGGGGTTCTTAAAAAAGACGTCAACAACTTTGGGGTAACATCCTAAAAAGGTCAACAACTTCTTTGGTCGGCACTCATGCATGTTCAAGGGACGCGGGTGGCGCTGAGGGTTAAACCACAGAGCCTAGGACTTGCCGATCAGAAGGTCGGTGGTTCGATTCCCCGTGACGGGGTGAGCTCCCGTTGCTCGGTCCCTGCTCCTGCCAACCTAGCAGTTCGAAAGCATGTCAAAGTGCAAGTAGATAAATAGGTACCACTCTGGCAGGAAGGTAAACAGTGTTTCCGTGTGCTGCTCTGGTTTGCCAGAAGTGGCTTAGTCATGCTGGCCACATGACCCGGAATCTGTACGCTGGCTCCCTCGGCCAATAAAGCGAGATGAGCGCCACAACCCCAGAGTCAGCCACAACTGGACCTAATGGTCAGGGGCCCATTTACCCTTACCTTTACATGCATGTTCACTTCATCAAATATGGCCCTCTTTAAAAAAAGTTTGGGCACCCCTGTGTTAGATTAACACTAGCGAGAGAGCAACAAATCCCAGGCTCAGTGTGTGGATAAGCCCTGTTGTCACACACAAACGTGGTGATATGTCCATGTTTTGGTTTTATCACTTCTGACTGCAGGCCTAGGCTTCCTTCACCTTGGGCGTTTCTGCTCACAGAGGGTTAGCTTGTCAGAAAGAAGGCTAAGTAGAATGGTTTGCTCCCTAGTTTTCCGCACCACCAACAAATGCACAGAAGACAGTGGGATTCTGCAACTTGTTGCACTTAATGTGTAGTCCATGACCCTTGTGCCAATTTGATAATGCATTTTTGAAAAGAATGGGTTGGGAAAAGCAATTAAAACAATTTGACTTGCTAAGACTTCTCTGCTGGCATGGTAACTCCAGCTGAGCAGAATGGATCAGGTATGTGATGTCATGTGAAGGAAGCATTGTGAGCTACTGCTCTGCTTCCCTAAGGTTGGTGTTTATTTCAGAAATATGTGGCTAGCTTCTTGGGTTCATTCCTTGGTCCTTCCTAGTTCAGCTGTGTGTGCACTATTTTGACTGAGACAGATTTGACCAGGAGACACACTCCTTGCTTACTCCATTCTATGAGTCAGTCGATCTATAATGCCTATGTAGTAACCATTATACTTTTTTTTTGCAAACTTTGAATTTATTTGGGGCACCTCACCCCCTACCATGTAGTAGGTTAGCCGCCTTTTGCTCTGACTGCCCTGAAATTTGAATGAGAGATACCACTCATGCAGTTTAGGAATGTTTTTAGTGAATTAGGGAGGTTCACTGTTGCAGGCTTTGAGAATCCCTTGCATTTTATGTTGTGAACCGCTCTGAGATCTATGGAGGAAGGGCGGTATACAAAGTTAAATTATAGTCATTTTAATAGATAAGAGTAGCTGCTGTATTCAAACTACTGCTCAACCATGGGCATCTTGGGTAAGCTTCCACAAATCTGTGTTCCTGATCTGTAAAATAAAAACTATAGTGACTTCCCTCCCTGAGGGTTTGTCTTTATTTCAATGATCAATCACCCTGAAAATTCTTCTTCTTCTTCTTCTTCTTCTTCTTCTTCTTCTTCTTCTTCTTCTTCTTCTTCTTCTTCATGTGTTAAATCCATTGTAGCTTAGTACCATAACCACTGCTCAGCATGTGTGTGCATGGCTTGCTTTCTCAACAAGTTTAAGAATTTTGAGGAGGGGAGGGATTATGTGTAAGGAACATATCAGTTCCAGTGCATGGCTTGATTTTTCTCACTAATGTTATCTTCAGATACCTTTCCCTGCAGTGCACTGCTGTTCTGCTGCTGGCACACTGGAGATCAGATTGAACAGGCTGTTTGAGGAGGGGAGGACTGGTGTGTGAGTGGTGTTGACGAAGTTTATTTTATTTAATCCATTTCATCACACACCCACACATCCAGTCTTTTGCTCTGGGGGGCTTTTGGCCCCTTCTAGCAATGGATTCCCCTTCTAGCAGAAGCTCTGTGAAATGTACTGGAGTTGACACAGAGCTCTGGATCAAATGGTATAACTCCAGCACCTGGTAGAAAATGCCGCACATTTGCAGGTTCAGGTGAAATATTGGCAATGACACTTGTAATGATCATGTACAACGCAAAAACAGAAAAAAGAACAAGTCAATGTTTTGAAATGCAGATGTGTAAATCCTTCAGGATATGTCAGACAGCGGATAACTGCCGCAAGCAGAAAGCCAGTAGGCAATAGCTCTTTCCCCTTAGAACAAACAAGTCGCCTGAGGACTGGTGTAGCAGAGTGGACTGTGTGTGGGCATGGAGAGGGTTCAGATCCTACAAGGAATCCTGGGTTTAGCAATTTCACTTGTTTATTTGTTGATATTGTTGGATGTTTAAGATGTAAGGCACCTTGGCAGAGTATCACTTGGAAAGGCAGCTTATACATGTTTCTTTAAACCCAATCAGTTCCCTGGCATGCATGAGGCTCACTGTGGGTGGTGGACAGTCCCGGATCTCCTGCCTTTTAATCTGCCTATAGAGCCATTGAGTCTCCCACAATCTTAATTTGCCCAGAGACCCTTGGTTTAATATAAGCAGCAGTTTTTGCTAACAGACTGCAGGTGGGGTGTACCAGGCCCGGGACATCCTGTCTTGACCCCACAGTATACAATAAGCCCCGACGGCAAGTTTTTATTGTACTTTTATTTAATCTTTATTTGTATTAATAAGCTGTTTGCTTCTTTGGTGGACTTTGGACCAAAATGTGGCCCTCTGCACGTCTGCCTATATGTACCTCTATAGTATACATATAAATGCATATGTTGAAGCAAGTGAACGTGAGCAGGTACTCACTGGGTGCAAAATAAGGATCAGGCAGACTCAGCAAATGGAGAAAATGAAGGTGAAGTTTATTGCCAGGCAATAAGGACCCAGTTTGGAATCTCTTCCAAAAGGAACTGGGACCCCGATTGACACAAATCCAGAGGTCTTTATACCTGAGTAGATCACAGCAAATCATAGATCATGAGACAACCATGAGACAGTCACGATATTGTCAGCAAAGAACAGCCAATTAGCAAGCTTCTTGCCATGCTTCCAGCTCCTGGTCAAGCACTGGTCAAACACCGAGTTCAAGTTCTGCTTTCCGATGCTTGCAGTGACGCTCTGTCTAACCTCTCCCCTAGCTATGACAGGACAGGGGGTTTGGAGATTTTGTGGTTTTGCTCTTCCTGATCTGTGGATTAATTTAGCCTGTATCTGAGGGGATTTTGTACCAGAATCTCTGATTCACGTCTTCCCCATGTCCAGGGTACACAGATGTTTGTAGGGGAAAGGTCGGCTCTTAATTTTTGCTGTTTCAAGCAGTATGCAGTTAGCTAAGGCACAGCTTCCCTTTGATTCAAAATGGATTATAAAATACTGTAAGCCTTGATTATGTGTGAGCATATATGAATATATTGATTTCTGATAACTGATTATGTGAATAGCATAGGGGTAGCCCTTCTTCCTTGCCTCAATGTAGGTGTTATGTCTATGCCACTGAATGCCAGTAGCCAGACAACACAGGTGGAGAGAGTACTGTTGTGCTGAGGTCCTATTCTGAGTCTTCCCAAAAGCATCTGGCTGACCATGGTAAGAGCAGGATGCTGGGCTAGATGGACTTTTGCCTGGTCCAGGAGAGCTTTTTCTTGTATATTCTAGCGCAGGGGTGTCCAACAGGAAGGCTGCGATCTACCTGTCAATAGCGTGATGTACCTGGTCGATTCTGGTCGACCGCAGGACCCTGATTGTCCCCCAAAGAAAGCTCAACAACTCTAGTCAATCCAATAGGTAGATCACTGCCAGTTTATTTATAGTGGGAGCAGATCACAGTCTCTTGGAAGTTGGACACGCCTGTTCTAGGGAGTCTAAATATATAAATTATAAATCTATAAATTAACACGTGCTACTTGCATCATGGGCCTCTGCCCAGAGCCATATTTTAAGCAGCTAACAAGGCCTCTGTCAGTCTCTCAACCTGGATTGTTTGAGGTTAAAATAGGACTCTCCAGCTCCTGAGCTGCTTGGTGGAAGAACATTTCCCTTACATGCTGAGAATTATTTTTATAATTGTAAGGTTGCGCTAAACATGTCTTACAAAGTGTTGAAAATGAAATGGTCTGATCCTGATCAACCTTGGCTCTTGCCATCTGCTCTTTGTCTTCCTCCTCTGCAGGCAACTTTGTAAAGAATTTACGGATCTCTTGGCCCAGGACAGGACACCCATTGGCAATAGCAGGCCCAGCCCCATTTTGGAACCTGGGATTCAGAGCTGCTTGACTCACTTCAGCCTCATCACTCATGGCTTTGGGTCCCCAGCCATATGCGCTGCCCTGACTGCTCTCCAGAACTACCTGACTGAAGCTCTCAAAGGCATGGACAAGATGTTCTTGAACAACAACTCTGCTAACAGGCACACTTCTGGGGAAGGACCAGGTAGTAAAACTGGAGACAAGGAAGAGAAGCACAGAAAATGAAACAAAAACAAAAACAAAAAACAAGGAAGCTAATGAAATTAGGGGGAAAATAAATAAAAGGAAAAGCAGAGAGAGAAATCTTTTTAAACAAACATTTTAATTTTAGCTTTAAAATATTGGATTGGGCTTTGGAAGAATTATACTAGGTAGGTCACACCCACATTTTATTTTATTTTAAAGGAAGTAAGGTCAGAGACGCACAATGGAAACAGGAACACAGAGGCTCAGTGGCTTTTGCAAAGGAACTTTTGAAGACAACTTCAAGGAATTTCCACTTCTGTTCTCCTGCAATCTTTTTGTGATAATTGGGGAGGGTGTGTGTGAAAAATGTCAATAATAGGTAAAAACAATCAATAACTTATTGGAAGAATCTTTTTGATAATGTTGATATGTTGGCCGCGATACATAGTCTGTTTCTGTATAATTGTTATTTTTCAAAAAAGAAAAAAAAGGCTATCTAAAGTAGAAAAATCAAAAAAACTAAGGGATAGATTTATTTTATATGGGACTGTCCCATTCAGAGCAAAGTGTCCTGTTTTCAGCTCAGACCAACTGTAGCCCCCTGACTTGGGTGATGTCTTGCCATTGCCACTCTGTGTCATCAGGATACCCAGGCCTAAGCTCTACCAATAGTCTCCGGCTTGCAGATTTCTTCACAGTGGGTTGAGGTAGCAGGAAATGAGAGCTCTGGGTCTGTTTAGACTAGAAACCATTATGGGGAAACCTAAAGCAGTGCATTTGCATCTAACAAGTTCACGTTCTGATGAAGTTAAGACGATACTTACTTGGAAGAGTATTTCAAATAATGTTAGCTAAAAAGACAGTTATCAAGTGTCCCTATTTCAATACAAACTACCTAAATTTCTGGGTTTACTGAAAACTAGATACTTTACATATTTATTCCTAAAATTCTGAAGCTGCAACTTTGCAAGTTTCACTGGCTGTTTCACATAACATTTTTTTAAAAATGGAGATGTACACGTGAAAAAACGCTATACATGAATGCAAAAGCTCTGAACAGAATTCTCCTGCTTCTGGGTGATTCTTTTTAAAACCAATATGCACATTTTGCATTCATATATAACTTTTTTATGTATTTCTTCTTCATAAAGGTCAAATGCTACATCATACATCAGAACTGATCCTATCTTTGAAATCAATATGACCTATTTCCAAGTCCAGTTGCTGCAGTCTGACAATCCCTTGTAGATGCAGGACTTCGGATGTACACACAAATCTCTCCTGCTTGCTTTCTTTTGCATTGCAATGAAACCACCTATCTCATTTGAGCAGATAGCTCAGTGGGCCCCACGAGAATTGTACATGGAGGTGTGCCACTGAAGCGAACAGGAGCTTCTTGTGTGCATTCAAGTGCAGAGAACTGGCTGTTCTAAGACTGGGAACAATATGCTTAAGACAGAGGTGCCAGTCTGCTAATTGCTATTCTGAATGGATATTGGCTAATTCTCAACAATTCAGTTTGCTCTTTTTAATATGTCTCAGACTGCTCTCTCTCTCTGTCTCTCTCTCTCTAAAGAAGTATTAGTAACAGGAATGTCTTGATGAGTATGTGATTTCCTTCTCAGGAGTATGTACCCTTTTTATTTTCTTCTGTTTCCCAAAGCTTTGCCCGCTTGGCTTATGAGCTTCTTCAAAGAGGACTAGAACTCCCTACACATTTCATCAGGTACAGAGATGAAAATCCACAATTCTGACACTTTTCTTTTCAAATCAAAGCCAGTTGTTTTGCAATTCTGCAGGTGTACTTCTTTAAAGAAGCTCAAAGGGAATAGATTAAGCAAGGCAAAGGCAGCTGAATGGGCAATGTCATATTGATAGGCAAATGCTAATTTATCCAATATATAGAAAAGATTTGGGGAGGGCCGATAATATTTGATGCACAGAATAACACAGGTTTGCTAAGTGGCTTTAGAGGAGAAGGAGGGGATTGAAGGTAAAGAGGATTCTTGAGCATTTCCAGTAGCTTTGTCTAAGGAAATCTCTTTTCCCCAGGTTATTAAATGAGTTTTGCCGTTCTTGGTTTAGAAAAAAAACATGCCTTGGGATGAGGGAAATCAACCAAATTCCAAGCATTTGCAGAAATTTAAGTGCATTACAGTATATTTTATAAATGAGATTTTTAAAAGCTTCCCCCCCTTGTTTGGAATACCTACTAAAGTTATACTTCAGTGAAAGAAGATGAATTTCACCTTGCATGTTATCAGTTTTGAAATACCTTGTTGACTTGGATAATGGCTATGGTGTTCCATGCATTTTGAAAAATCATTTCCCTTTTGTCACAACAGCTTATGTCTATACATCATTTTGACTTAACATACTGAATTCATGCTAGGAGATGAGAATAGGATAAACACATCACCATGGCTGTAACTTCCATTATTTTTGGTAGAACTTTGTTCTACTTAAGCAAACACTTATGGATGGGGTCCATCTGTTTCACAGGGTAGTGTTTTACATTTGGAATTCAGTTTTCAAAAGCAATTTGGGTCCTTGCAGTTTCTAATTTTAAAAATATGAAACCTTCTCACAATGTAAACTTCAAGAGTACAAGAAGTGACCAGTGCCCCAATTGAAATGGCTGCACATGTCTGTTTCACCATGTGTATAAATATTCAACACATATTCAGCATATAGCAGAATGATGCAGCCAACTGGAGTTCTGTACGGCATATACACACAGTGAAATATGCATGTGTAGTTGCTTGAAACATGAAGACGTACATTCTGAATTCATCACCTATTGTGTTCCAAACAGTATCATGCACAATGCAACTGCTGAATTACGTACACTGTGTTTTAGAACTGGTCCCTAAGATCTCATTTCCAACCTTTATAAACCATAAAGTACTTGAAATTAAGCCAATACTTTCCCATTGGATATTTCTGCCTGCACCATGAAGTAAACTGTGTGTTGTTATTTGTAATCAGACATATTCAGAAGGTGATTAACTTGGAGTACCTGTATATTGGATGTGATCAATTATATAGGAAACAAGTTTAATCAAAATGAGTAGAACTTCCAATGGGCCTTGGTCTGAATCTAAGTATTTCAGTTCAGCTGTGAGTGGAGCTTTACACACTGATCCTAAATGCACACCTGTATGCATGTGACTTTGCAATATTGCCAAGTTATGGTGCAGGTCCTCAAGTTGCTAATTTTAGAATGTCACTAGAACAAATTATGCAGGAGAGACTGAGCATAGTACTCTACAGCAGTATTGGAACCCAGACTGTCATACAATTCATGAAATGAATTGATTAATCATATGAGTTTTAGTTGATTCATTGATTAAATGTTGGCCAAAACAATTGCCATGAAGCAAGAAGCATAGGTTTGCTTTTAGATAGTGGACACCATCTTATCTGATGCATTTTCTCCTATTTGAGAGAAAAGCAAGAATTAAGATGATGTTTAATATGGTGTATTGTTTTAATACTTTCCAAAGAATCAGGAAACGTTTAAAATATTAATTGATTAAATTCAGGCCCCCTAGTTGGAACTACTATCAGTGGGGCTGCTTTAGTTCAGTAACTTCAGGCACATCCAACCAAAGTTGGTTCCATTTAGTTTTGGGGAGAATCAAGCATATGTTTAACTTGTTCCTATTGAAATCAATGGGACTGTAATGTGCTTAATGTTGACTAAACCTCACCCCATACTTTTTTGCTTCCTATATTTCTGAAATCTACATTCTGTCTGTGTCTTTTGTACACTGTACCATCTCAAAAGAGGGAGGAAGAAAGTAAATGCACCTTTATTTGCAGTTGTTACCCCAAAGGGCACTTTTGAGGAGCTGAAGACAGCTGTGATAGTAATTAATGCTTTCCTGTTCTCATATTTTTTAGCTTTGACTCCGTACACTATCTTGGACAATTTATAAATGTAACAAAATCGCCTTTATGCATCACAAGAATAATTTACTATGTTTCAGTCCACTGATCTGAACATGCCTTGCACAAGAAAGAACCCAAACTTAATATTTTTAAAAAGGCCACCTGAAGAAATATTTCAGTAACTAAAAATAAATTAAAATAAAATCTAGGATAACTATTAACACTGAACTGAGGAAAACATTGTGGCACAAAAACCAGAAAATCGACAAAGTTAAATGAGGAGATGTTTTGTCCTAATTGTAAACAGGAAGCAAAATCTTTCTAGTTTATACCGCAGACATGTTCACCCTCCAAACTTAATTTGCAAACTTTGTGGACAACAATGCAAGGAACCCTAAGAGAGATATTATACAGAAGTCTGAGCTCTCTTCAAAACCGTATCGACCAAATATATTTCTTTCTTTTTGTTAATCAGCAGCCAATTGTAGTCCAACTGGCCTTAGGATGTAAGTACTGAGGCGGCCCCTGTGGTGTCCCCTCCAGATGCTGTTGGAGTGCAACTCCCATCAGTCCTGATCATTGGCCATGTGGAGTAGGGCTGGTTGGTTTAGTAGTCTAGCCACAGCTGGGAGGCACCATGTTGGCTGCTCATTGGTTACAACACATCACAAGACGGAAGCAAATCTCAGGGTTCTCCTGCCTCCTTTCATTTGTCATTTTTTCCCAGTTAAAGCCTCTGTGTTTACAAATTCTTCCTTGGCATTGACACTAGAATGGAGCTTAGAATCCTAAAATCATGGAGCAGTGTGCACATGCTGACCGAAAACCATAGGGCTGGGGTTGCCAACATGGCACAGAAGTGCCCTTAAGAAAAGCCAGTGGCACTCACAAAGACTCTGAGACCCCTCCCTCACTGACTGTCCTCTTTGCCATGAGGTGGCATAGCTTATTACCTCCCCTCCCACCCGCCACTTGAAAAGCATACAGAGGAAGGAGGATGTTGGAAGAGCCTTAGCTCTTTCCTATTTCTCTTTCAGCTCCATGTGCTTCTTAAGGCTCAGGTCAAGATGTGAACAAAAAGTCGAGCAACCAAGAAGGCAGGAGGGAAAGGAGAGCCATCTAGGAGACGGGGCAGGAAAGGAGAATAGCCAGAGGGGATAAAGTGGTGCGCCACAGGAGCTGGGAGAGAAAATGCCACAGCATGAAAGCATGGACCCTAGGCATGGATACTCATATTTTTACACCTTTCAGAATGTGTCCACAGCTGTGTTCTGTGATTTGGGTGTGTTTGTTGGCATCCTGTGTAAAAACTGTGAAGATCTGTGCCTTCGATGTTTTTGTAGTGCTGGAAAGTACCGGATCTGTAATTTTTTTTACTGTGTAGTCTACCACTGTAAGCTTTCACTTCTTGACTGTGCTTTTTGTTGGGAAGGGGGTACACAAAGTAAATTCATGGAAATTCAGAAGGCCCTTTAAGAATTCTGCTGGAACCAACTTTAACTCTGACCTGGAGAGACTGAGCCAGGGAGGGAAGGAGAGAAGCAGCCCACAGAACTCTCTCAAAACCCCCAATGTGCCTGTGGACCCAAAAAGCTTGGTGATGCCTGCCCATTTAAATCACTACTGTCTACAGCAGCTTCACCAAAACTGGTGCCCTCCAGCTGTTGTTGAACTATAGTTCACATCAGTCCTCATCGTCAGCCATACTGGCTGGGGCTGATGGAGAGTGGAGTCCCACAACATTTGAAGGATACTAGGTGAGGCTATACTGAACTGTACGGACTGGCAATCTCCAGGGTTTCAGACAGGATTCTTTCCTAGCCTTCCTGAAGATGACTGGGATGGAACCGGGGATCTTTTGCGTGCACCCAGCATGCACTACCAGTGAGCTACATCTCTTCCCTACACTTTATGATAGTTTTATTCCTTATTTCCAAAGTGTGCACTCAGTTGTCTCTGCTGATAATCTGACTCCTCTTTCTCTAAAAGTTATGTATGTTGTTTTTCCTCAAAGAAACCATATTTATCCAGTTTCATAGATACCTTGAGTATGTGGAGAGTCTATATAGTGCCAGAAATTTAAAGGGTCACCTGATATATACCCTGGCCTGGCTTGCTGCAATAGCAGCATTTTAAAATAATGATCATCTACATACCTGGGGGTAAATGGCTGCCATCTTAAAGTCATTCGTGAATAAATTCCATTTGTCTAAATGAGATTTATTCATGGATAAATGATAACTCTTGGTACTTTTTTATTAAAAAAACAAGCAAAAAACCCAACAACCTATGAAGTGAATTAAGCATCTCCAGTCTCTGCAAACAACATGGCACCTAAGCACAGCTCTGACAACAGCCTTTACAGTTCTGCTGACCACCTAAAAGGATTTACATAGCATCACCAATTCTTGGGTCTTGCTTCCTACATTTCAAGGGATGTTGCTAAACCATTCATTTGGGTACCTCCATAAATTGCATTTATGGCATCTAGTGGTGGAGGAGGAGGAGCATAAGAAGCTGCCTCTTCCACTATTGTCCAGGCAGCTGGAAAAACTTGAACATTTTCATTTTAGTGTGGAGAACCTAACTTTGATTGCCAGCAATGTCGACCAAAACATTAAGTTCTAGACAGGGATGCCAACTGAGCAGAACTCCCCCCCCAAAAAAACAAAAAAACAAAAAAACTACTCTGGCCTGCTTGTGAACCCGTAACAGTCACCTGGTATGCAGGAATGAGTAGAAGTGTGAGAAGATGAAACATATCGCTTATTCATTCTCACATATTAAGTTGCTACTAAAGGCACAGTACTAGGGGTGGTATAAAAACTGGCAACCCTAGTCCCAGATAATGATTTCTACTTAAAAGTAATGGAATTAAAAGCTATGATTTACACACACACACACACACACACACACACACACACACACACACTGTGGGGATGGCTGGTAGTAGCAGAGAGCCACTGATAACCTTGCTGAATACAACTTTTTTAATGGCAGAGCTCCTGCGCCTGTTGATTAATGGAAATCCAGAATGGGAAGTTTTCCCTTTGCTGCAGCTGCCTGCTGGGGATACTTTGCCTGCTCAATTTCTACCTGCCACTATCATTAATGGGGCTATTAAAGGAAGGGGTGGGGAGAGCTGATCAGGTAAGCTTCTTATAAATTTTAATGTTTATTCAGGGCCTGTAGACACCTACGTTTCTCATTAAGTGTACACCTAAGAAACAGGTTTTGCCCCTCACTGGAGAGCCAGAGTTAATCTCAGTGGCAAAATTGTTTTTATTGTTGTGGAACAGGTAAAATGGCTCCTAGTTTCCAAAACCTAAAAGTGCTGCATAACTATTAGTGGTGCAATCTTACACATGTCTACTAAGAAGTAAGTTGCACTGAGCTCAATGGGACTTGATCCCAGTTACACATGTATAGGATTGCAGCTGAAATTACCATGCATTTCCAATGTCCTTTTTACACTCCCCCCCCAACTCCTGGTACACAATTTCCACTGTCCCTTCTTCATTTCATTATCCTCTCATTTCCCTATTCATTCCATCTCCTCTGAAACGTGTGCATATATATATATATATATATATATATATATATATATATATCTGCCATTTTAGGCTTATGCTCCATGCATTTGACAAAGTGAAATATAGCCCATGAAAGCTCATGCCATTAAAAGAAAGTTGGCCTTTAGGATGCCACAAGATCCTTCATTGTTTTTGCAACTCAGTAGAGGACACTTTTGCTATCACTGCTGGGAAAAGCTGTGCTGGTTAGGTTTTTGCCAGTTATACAACTGTCAAATGTACAAAGACTCCATACTATGGGAAAACCTTAGTGATCAAGATTGCCCTGCTGTCATATTGGAAGCAAATGGATAAATTGTGCCTTTTTAAACAATGAGAAGTAAGGTTGTACTGTTCCTTTTGCATCTAGTCCTAAACACCTTTCACTTGGGAGGGATTTCGTTTAAATAAAAATTCATTTCAAGGCTATGCATTTAGGATCATGATGTGCTCATGGACAATAGCGCAATGATCCTGATCTTAGTAATCAAACTACCTATTATATGCAGGCAGTGTGATTTCTTACCCCCCACCCCAAACTTTAAAAAGAGAGAAAGAAAAGGGAAATCAGTAATCTTATGGGGAGGGGGTGAATAGAAAGGGACTATTTAACCCTTTGCTCTCATGACAATTTCCCATTCAAAATTGCCCCACTCAAGTGTCTCTCCAATGTTAATTAGGTAGTCTCCATTCTTCACTAGGGAAAGAAGTCAGAGAGTTAATTGCTTGCCCCAAGGCCAGAATGAAGGAAGTTGAACTTGCACCTCTCACCTTTTCTGCTTTCCTGCTCAGCCCTTTTCTCCTGCTCTTCTTGGCACCTTCCATTCATACATCTCTCTAGTGCCATCTTTGCCAATCTGGAGTTCTCCAGATGTTTTGAACTACAGATCTGGGCCACCACAGCTTGGGGCAGATGGAAGCTGAAGCCTGAATTATCTGGAGAGCACCAGTTGGGGAAGGGTGCTCTAGGAGGAGAGGCCTTGGAAATAGTTATTGGAGAAACAAAGAACCCTTGAAGGAGAAGTGCATATGCCCTTGGCAATGCCGTTTGCTCCTTTAGGAACAGAAACAAGAACAACGTCCATTCAACTTTCCTTTTTGCTAGATTATCAGTTAAGCTGCAGCCTTATGCCTGCTTTCCCTGGGAGTGATCTACTTGCATTTAACTGAGCAGGATTTACTTCTTGGCTAGGCATGTATACAGTTGGATTGGTAGTTCACAGAGCACCGGTTCAGGGCTGAGCATTACCAATCCTGTGTCTGGTTTCTAAGTGACTTGCTGTCTTAGGAGTGTGCAGAATTGCAGCTAAACATCTGAATAAACACACTTTTAGTTGATGCCTAAGGTGCTTTCATGACTGTTTGGCCAACGTCCACCACCAGCCTCCCTCTGAGAACAATGCAGGCCTCCCTATGTCTCTAATCAAATGCAATTTTTCTCTTCTGAGTCATGATGAAAATAATTTCTATTCCTCTTTTTTTGGAGGGAGGGGTGTTCTTAAAACCCATCTTGTTGAATCAATGCATGTACATAGTTTGTTTTGGGATTTTTTGTTTTTATTTGAGGCCATCAGCACTGAATACCCTTTTCTGAAGGACAGCTCTGATTAAAATCAATCTTCTACTCTTAACATTTCAATATATGCAATTAATGAATTAATGTTTTAATTGCACTGATGAATGTTCTTGGCCATGTTTATAAAATATTCTTTCTCCTGGCTGACGTTTACTCCAATATTATATCATGCTCATGTGTTGTTGTTGTTTTTTTTAAAAAAGTTTAAAACAATCATGTGACTTAGAGCACCGCAGATGGCTAAAGTCAACCTTCATAGTGTAACCCTTTGTGTGCCAGCGTGTCCATCACCACTCTATTAAGCTCATTTATGTGACAGTGAATCACGTTGCATTCAGTGGGTTGCACGTTCCAGCAAAGAGTTTTAGGAAGCAAGGTTTGAAGCTGAAATTATAAGACAAATAGATATACCGAATATAGGAGTGTGAAATCTACAGTCTCTCCTTTCTATGCCAAAATCGAGTCCTTTATTTAAATCAAAGCAAAACCAACATCTACTCTTCTTGAATAGTCTTTCCATAAAAATGAAAAAAATTCATCGGTTTTAGCGACTCTCAGAAAAGAAGGGGGGCAAACGCGGAGAGGCATTCAATGATGAGTTTGTATATATTTATTTATGCTTAATTTAACGGGATTGTGTAAATATGGCGAGCAAGTAGTTTTGGGGTTATTTATCTGTGACTATACCTCTGTGAATGGGTGGGGAATTTAAACCAAGAAGAAGAAAAACGATCAAAAAGACAAAAAAAATTACAAACGCTTGACTCTAGATAGTACCCAATCTGATCTTTTTTCTGTTCTTTATAGACAAGCTGTTATGGTAATGGGTAGAAATTGGTTTCTTGTCCAGTGATGACCTGATTTACATAAATAATAATAATACGAATTTAAAAAAAAAAGATTGTTGTGTTTTGTTGTATTTTCCTCTTCAGATATTTTTTCCCCTTTTTAAAAAACTATGTTGGTGCTGCTTCATTTCTGAAGATGGATTTACTTCCGCAGCCAAGACAAAATCTTTTCTTTCCCAGTCTGGACTTTGGGAAATTCAGGACCCGGTTCTACAGTGGAAAGAAATAAACGTTGCTTCTCAGAAGTGCTGCCCCGTTGACTGTGTCTGATTCCTCTCCCAAGTCGCCTGCGACCCTAGGCCGCTGCCCCCCGGCTGCCCTCCTCCCTCCTCGCCCCACACCTCGGCTTTCCTGTCGCCTCCGCAGCGCAGACGTGCCTGGAAGGCGGCTCTTCGCGAGCGCGTTGCCTTCCAGGGATCCCGGGGAACTCCGGTCCTCGCTCGCTCCAGGCTCGGGGCGCGGCGGACGCCAGCTGCGCTTTGGACGCGCGCTGGGCAGAAGCCGGCGGCGCCCGCGAACTCCTTTGGCAGTCTAATGGACACATGGTCGGCCTCTTCATCCTCACCAGCCAACGAAAGCACCGCAGATTAGGAAGGCAAGCCTTCAAACACACACAGCCGGCCCACCCCGAGGCAAGGTGTGGCAACCGCCTTAGGCGGCAGCAGATTGGGCCTCCACTGAATGCTTGGCCTGCTACCACTGCCCTTAGGGCAGCAACAGCTGAGGGGGGCTTCATGGAGGCCGGATTCCTTCGCAGCCCCTCATCCCCCTGCTGTCTCTACAGCGCCCCTTGGCGAAGAGGAGCCACTGCCGGTCTCCTCCCACCCTGGTTCCAGATGTGGATCTTCACTCCTTCCCTGCTAGGGGAGAAGCGCACCATTTTGCGGTTTGCCACACGGCCACGCCCCCCCTCTCTCCCCCTCTACCCCCTCCCTCCCTTCCCCCTCCCCACACAGAAGAAAGCCTACTCCAAAGCAAGTACCATTGAGTTCAATGGAATTTACCCCAAGTCAGAGTTTCTGCATTGCCGCATTAGTTTCCTAAACGCTCCATTCTTCATCATGCCTAAAAGAACAAACTGTAAACACAAACACACAGAGATACCTATAACCATACAAACAGCACCCCCCCCCCACTCCCAGTCCAGTGTGAAAGGATTTGTCAATCGAAACAGAAATATCCTCGGAACTCCACTCCAGACCCTAAAAATTATGAAATAGAGGTCCAATAGTCTTATATTGTTTCAAAGTACGCTACTCAGTTCTGTTTGTTGGCCAGATGGCACAATCGACTGAGCAGTTGATCCCTCTTTTTCCCCATTGAAGTAGCTTGAATATACTGCAGCCTCGTCCACGTTCTGGAAAAGGTTCACGCGGTCGGTCTGGATTCAGCGAAGCCTGCTCATCCCTCATTCGGTCCCGTTCAGTTTTAGAGCCAGTCAAGTTAAGGGAAGGTTAGAGAATTGATTGAAAGCGTTACCATTTTCCAGCCCACGAAGAAACTCTCTCCCTTCCCCCCCTTAATATTCTCCACTATTCTGTAGGATGACTTTATTGCTCAATATTCAAAATATCACGCAGAGAGAGAGGGGGGGGGGGTCTGGGGGATTCTCTCCAGTTTTATGAGCCTGAATCCGAGCAACGGTTTTTTGTTGTTGTTTTGTCCCCGCCAAACATCCCCGCGGCTGGTGTCACGGTGTGACCTACTTTGAAGCCTCTGGAAAGGGCCACGTTTGCATTTTGCAGCTGCAATGAAAAAAGACATATATTGGGAAGAATTCTGTATAGTAGACAGTGGAAGGGAGCGATTGCTAGGCGAAGGTAACCAGGTGAAGCCCAAATATTTGGACTTCAATCCATGTGCATCCCGATTCTAAACACATTTGCCAGGAAATGCGATCGATTTCCATGTCAATGCTTAGAATCAGAGAGAGGGAAAGGCGTCTAGTCTAACCGATGCAGGAAATCCGCTCTGAAAGATGTTGACCACCCAACCCTCGAAGCAGAGTTCTTCACCATCCGAGGCAGTTTGGCCCACAAACACAAATACCCGCCTAGGAAAGGCTAACGCAGGTTCCTGAATCTTTCTGATTTCTGTTACACTGTAAATGCGTTTCCTCTTTGCTAGTCTCCGCAGAGCGTCCTTCCAAATATGGTTGCTTTCCTAGGCAGCGACCTGGAAAGGCTGAGATGGATCCTAACCCTGCAGTGCCGGCCTCTACTATCGGCGCGAGACTTGTTTCCAAGGGGTTCAGGCGCCCCAGTTTAGGGGCAAGGGACGCGCTCTCCTTTTTAGGCTGAGCTGTAAGCAGTGGCGTAGCGTGGGGGGTGCAGGGGGGGCCGGCCGCACCGGGCGCAACTTCTGGGGTTAGGGCAAATCCACGGGTTAGGGGGCGCAAATCCACGGGTTAGGGGGCGCAAATCCACGGGTTAGGGGGCGCAAGTTACTTGCCTTGCCCCGGGTGCTGACAACCCACGCTACGCCACTGGCTGTAAGGGCTGGGTACACACGACCTTCAGAACACTTTCCAAGCACACTGGAAGAGTTCTGGGCACTGTAGTTTAGTCTGCACAGAGTTCCAATTCGCAGCAACCCTTAACAGGCTACAGTGCGCAGAATTCTCTGATGGGCTCCGAATGCGCTAAAGGCACCGTGTGTCCGCAGCAAGGAAAACAGCCGATGGCGTCGCCCGCGAAAGCGAGAGACCCAGGCGTCCTTTCTCATTCCTGTTTCCCGCCTTGCAGCAGGAATGGTTCTGAAGGGAACTTTCTGAGTGGAAAGCCCCCAAAGGACGCTGCGCTCCAATTGGCTGGCAAGAACGAAGGGAAGTTTGGTTTGTAAGCGAGGGAAGGGGTAAAAAGCGAAAGTAATGGATGAGCTGGCCAGTCCTCTGTCGTCCCTCCGCGTCTGAAAGAAAAAGGGCGCAGCCGATTCAGACAGTAGACCCATAGAAACCCATAGGCTTAAGTTGGTCGCGATAAAGCGACTCTCCTTAGATTGCATCGCAATAACAATTTAATAGCGTCGGCACGGAGAGGGGAATATTCTTCCTCGGGGTTTTGTCCCCCACACTGCCCCACGGTTACACTAAAGTTGGTGGGAACCTGAGCCTCGGCACCACCCCCAGAAGCACCTCATAAATGCGCATATCTGCGCATCAGTAAACGCCTCTCATTTTAGAGTGACTAGCCTAGCCGCCTAGACGGGTGGGCGGGTAATAAGTCTGAAAAAGTAATTGAATCAATAAAAAAATAGTGTCATGACTAATTTTGAGGGATCTGAGCCACCAGTGTTTGGCAGTTAGGAGAACTGGGTTTTCAGCTGTTTGTTTATTTGTTTGTTTGTTTCTTCTTTTCTTTTTTAAAAAAAGTTCTTGAAAAAGTATGAAGGTATTTTCTTATTTTAACCTGGCAGTACGTTCCACTGAAATAAAACAAAAGGCCCCGATCTAGCCATTATTTGTGACCCAAGTCCTATCGGAAGCAATGGAGAGCAGCAAGTTCCTGGCAGCCGACTTTGTCGCATTGTTTTCTATGGGACGGTCACGACTAACTTAAGTAGACTGGAGCTACCTGTTTAGGATCCGGATGTAGGATCAACACTGGAATGAAACGTAGAGGTGAGCCGCCCTTCTCTTAATAGGAAATCCAGTCTTCCTTTTCATCCTTACGGCTCTGGCCCGTTCGTTTTATGGTATGTTGATAGAACCCCACCATTAACTTACCTTTGTCCGGAATTGTTTTCGGGACTGTACTAAATTTCTATTTTCCACACTGTCCCCATAAAAGATCTTTTACTTTCTCTGTTCTGAATTAGCAACTGGCAGCGCAGGCCTAACCACGTCTACTCAGAGGTAAGTCCTACTGAATTCAACGGGGGTTACTCCCAGGGTAAACGGGCTTAGGACTGCCGCCTCAGGCGTTTTCCTATAGCGAGCCTTCATCTTGATTCCTGCGGTATAAACAACGTATTGTGTCGCCGGTTTGAAATACATCTGGCGTTCTGCTTCTCTCTGAATTTCTGACTCTGTCTATTTGCATACTCTTTGACTGAGTGGCCCATCCTCGGGAACTGGGAAGCCAGCCCAGTAGAAGTGAAATCGACTGCAACGTTGATGCGTTTGGGACGCGGATAAGAGATCCCAAGCCTGACTTCATAGTCATTTTATTAAAGAATTCTCCGAAGAGCCAACGCCTCATTATTGATTAAACTGGCTTTTAAAACCGGTTAATAGGTTCAATTGAAATGCACCTGCCTATTAGGACAACCTAAACCAGTGTTTCCCAACCTTGGGCCTCCAGATGTTTTTGGCCTACAACTCCCATCATCCCTAGCTAGCAAGACCAGTGGTCAGGGATGATGGGAATTGTAGTTCAAAAACAGCTGGAGGCCCAAGGTTGGGAAACACTGAAAACTTATGTTTTCTTCATTCTCCCCCAAAGGTATGAAAGTAACACCTTTTTGAGAGAATTAAGAAAATGTACTCCTAGGAGTAAAAGGGGTCGGGATAGTGTTTAGCCTCACTCATTAAAATTGCCCCCCACTGATTAATCAACCAAAATGTATCCATAATTTCGAACATATAACTCTCCCTTCCTCCCCAAGAGGAGCCCATGGCGGTTCACAATAGTCACATTAAAACAATTTAAAACGACACTATGACGTAATGATTACAGACAGCAGTGAAAACCAGCAGTGCAGAAACAACACACCCAAATGAAAGGGCTCAAGCTTGCACCTGTAAAACAACAACAACAACAACAACAACAACAACAACAACAACAACAACAACACCCCTTCAGGTGTAAATTAGCCATGAGCCTCACACTCGAATGCCCTCGTGGCCACTAAGACACTTCTAAAAGGTAGATTGGCCCCATTAATGCTTTTCAGATGCAACTACCCCACAACCCCGGAACGCATTGGCTTTATTCAGGCAGCGATAGGTGCAAGAAGGGGCTGGTGGATCTCGGGGCGCCATCCCAGCCCACCATAGACTGTGGGCGGACACCTCTACTCCATCCCCGAGCTCTGTGGTAGACACAGTATGCTTCAAGGCACACTTCGTAGCACATTCTTCCCCTAGAATTATGGTCGCTGTAGAGTTACCCTTCCCAGAAGCCCTTAACAAACTGCAGTGCCCAGAATTCTTTGGTGGAGAGAAAGCGCGTCGAATGTGCCTTATAAAGCCATAGTGTGTACGCAGCCTTCATTACTGGATCTGGGTGACTGTTTAAAACTAGCTGAAAACACAGAGTCCTTCAGGATCCCATGCGAGGTACCTGGGAAACCAGAACCATCACTTCCACTTCCGTGTGGAACAAAGCCAAACAATGAGAACAGAAATCAGCTATAAACAAGCTTGCCCCTTTGGAGCAGGGCTGGGGAGGCTGTCGCTCTCCAAATGGGGCCCCACTGGCCGTGTTGGTTGGGGCGGTAGTTCTGTCCTCCTGCAACGACCGATGCATGTTTCCTGCATTGCAGAGGGTTGGACTAGATGACCCTCAGGGTATCTTCTAACTTTATGATGCTACGATCGAGCTGCCCGCTCCAAGTTTAGCTCCTGGTCTGTAGGGACAGCCTGGAAAGTGTCGCACTTCCGGGTAATGCTTCCTGCATGCCAGTTCAGCAACTCTGATAATTGCGAGTGAGAGATATTAATCTGTCTGGAAATTCTATTTGATTTCCACGGAGAGAGAGAGAGAGAGACGTAACACCCTTTAGAGATCTAGCATCCCAGGTAAAATCTGTTTTTTGGGGGGACTCGCAGACGATTCTTTTAACGAATGCAAGCAAACGTCGGGAACGGCGGAGTAATTACTGTTGAGGTTTCTAATTGCAGCGGATAATACACTCTTTAAATGCTTCAGGCACTAATAAAACGGCCTGCAAGACAATTAAGCCGGTCCTTGGATTTTTTAAATCTAAATCCCATTTGATTTCCCGAAAAGCCTGCTTCACGCTAAGCAGCTGGGTATACTTCACGTCAGCGTGTTTAGGGTCTAGGTGCAAATCCAGTTAAAATAATCTCCACATCCGAAACTCACAAGGTAGTGGGATTTGCTTCTAACTAATGCGATAAGGAGGAGGAGGAGGCGCGTATTAGTTGAAATCGAGATGAAGAAGCTTAAGTGGCTGGAGGATCCATGCAGATTTCAACTCCCCGCCCCCCCTTCAGCTAAGATCTGCTTTGGATGAAACCGAATTTAGGATCCAAACTTTTAAGTAGCGGCAGCAGCATCCATGGATATGATCGTTATTATATTCGCGCATTCTATTCAGGTCAGCAATAAAGTGGCCTGGATAAGAGGGAGTCCCGCTTACGCCTTGATCCTGAATATGCCACACCGATCCTAAACTCACAGAATTCGCCACTTCGCGCTGGCAATAGATCTGCCTTTTCCACTGAATGGAAAACTGTAGCAAATTACGAATGTAGGTGATAATGGTAACTAGCAATAATGACGCAACCAATAAATCTCTATACAAATTGCTAACGTTGCCAGTGGAAAGACATTTAGGAATCCGGGTAAGAGATCTCCGCCTGAGCAAAAGATGGAAGAATACTACTCCTGCTCCAGTGACACAACAGCAACATTCAACTTAGTCAGACTCCGAGGAAGCCCACTGAAATGAGTTGTATTTAAGCCTACTGGTTTCAGTGGGTCTGCTCCGAGTGTGATTTGGTTGGACTTCGCCCAATAGTCTAGGAGAGAGTGATCGGCTTTGTAGAGCTTACCTCTGGCGAATGAGGCACTGTCGTGAGAATACTACGTATACGCTTGGTCATTGTTGTTGAAATAACGGTATGAGGCAAGAAGTCCCTGGTTCGAATCTCCCTGAGCGACCGCCTCTAAATTGCAGACCACCCTGCTCCCCTCCTCCATTTCCAGTTTGGGGAGGATGCTAGATTAACCACACCACAGAAGCCCTCCTAAAGTTCCCTAGATACTATACAAACACTCTTGTATTTGTAGCCCTGGTGAATGTACAGGAAATGCCGGTCCTTGCCCTCCCGCATGATTAGACTTGCAGGAGTGTGAAACTGAGGCGCTTTTGCTGTTATTTCGGGTCATGAAGAGTTGCCTGTACTCAGCTTATCAGCTGACTTCTAAATCCAACCGCCCGCCCCCCCTTGAAGAAGAAAAAACACATCACCGAGTGAACGTGAACACTAGATCGCTGCCGCCTTTTCGTGTAGGCGTTTGTGTTTACAACAAATTCGTTTTTCTGTAGCTTCCGGAACTTCGTCTTTTTCTTACGTTTTGCTCCCATGAAATGCTTCCCCCGCCCCATCTGCGGCCCAGCGGTTCCAACTTTTTCTTCTTGAAGGAATCCCCTTAAAAGAATGATCGGACGTATTAGCTGGAACAAGGTGGATTTCCCTGGAAACCCACACAGGACTCAGTTATTACTCCACGGCGGGTGGGAGGAGATGATGCAGGAAGACTGCAGCCTAAGCCTTCAGGCTAAATCTATCCCGAGCCGGGACAGCTATTGCTTGGCCGGCGCCAGTTAGGTCTGAGCATTGCCTGCCTGCCTGCCGACATTCTTCTGACTTTGGGGCAGCTCATGCATTCCAACCTGCGCGCCTGCTTGCAAGTCACTTGTGATCAGTGGGCGCGGTTGGGTGCTTTAAGTAAAATCTCTCAGGGGGTGACGAGGGGCGCACACACTCTGTGTATATCTTCCCCAATCGATGCCCCTCTGCTGACTTTCCACGGGCAGGGTTTGTGGGTGAAGGAATGTGCGCAAGCGCCACATAACTTCGCCATATCAAAGCACACCCAAGCCAAATCATTCTGTGCGTAATAGATGCAGTTCCCCGCTTTGTACCTAGGCACTCATTCGTGCATTCAGCAGCCACATATAGCCCATAGCATTTTCGCATATAACCCAAGCCGGATTTACTGGAAGTGAGCGTCAAAAGTCGTTTGGAGTCCCAGAGAGAGCGAAAGTCCTGGACGGATTCCCCCACCCCCCCGCGCGCGCCCTCCGCTTCCCTGCACCAAGGCTGGCGGTTTAGGCACGATCTGGCCAAAAGTGAAGCCCCGCGGAGTCTCCTTGATCTGAGAGCGAGGGGCGAAGCGCGCGTCCTCCCAACCCAGCGAAGAGCGCCGAAAGGCTGTCTCTTTTGCTCAGGCTCTCGGGTGGAGGGTCCAGCCTGAAGACTTCCAGAACGGATTGAGGGGGGGAAATGCAGGGCGTAAAGCACGGAACTTGGCGGTTGGCTGGCTTTTTAAAAAATTGCTCCTTGCCTCTCTGTATCTTTTTAACGCTAACTTGCAAAAAAAAAAAAAAGAGAGAGAGAGGAGAAATGGGGTGTGAGAATAAAACTAAACATTAAAAAAAAGAAAGAAAAAGTGGGAAAGGGAGGAGAAAAGAAACTCTGCGGATATGCATTTTGGGCTCTCTGGTTCCTTTTCTTTTCCTGCTTTCCCAGCCTTCCAACTCTTTGGACTTTCCATCCTTAATGTTTGCATTCCGTCCCCCTGTCTATTATTCAGCAGCCCACAAAGTGATAACTAGATTGTCCTGCCGACTCCCCTCCCCCTCCCTCCCTTGCCAGCTTTCTTGGGCTCCCTCCGTCCCTCCCCCCAGTCCATTCTGTCAGGCAATAGGCTGTATAATAGTTATCCAGCCCAGCAGACAGGCAAGCGCCGTTTGAGAGTAATATTTGCCCCCAGCGTTCCGCCCGGGGCAAAGCAAGCGTGCTC
This sequence comes from Podarcis cretensis, assembly GCF_951804945.1. Lineage (NCBI taxonomy): Eukaryota > Metazoa > Chordata > Lepidosauria > Squamata > Lacertidae > Podarcis > Podarcis cretensis. The sequence goes on along the minus strand of NC_137172.1, from coordinate 122,245,845 downwards.
TCTAACTGATCAACCTGGATATTTCATTATTCATTAATTTACTGTTTAACCAAATCCCACTCATTATCAGAGGCAACGCTTGGCAGAGCCCAGCGAACAGTAGCAGTTGGTGTCAGGCGTGGAGAATTGGCCCATTTGATCCTGGGCTGTTTTATTATTCAACACCACCGACTGAGAAAAAGGCCCATGAATAATAAAGAGCCCGAGCGTGTTTGAACTGAGAAGCATGACACAGCCTTACAAAACAGCACTTAGGAAACTAAAGGCGAGGTGGCCCAGACTTTTGCATATTGTGATCTGGCTGTGGGCACATTCAGGGCGCAGGCAGGGTGAAGGGGGTGGCCAGGAGCACGAGACTTTTGAGAAGAACTGAGAGCAAAAGGACCATCACTGATCCTAAAATTGATAAGTCCAAAGATATTATCAGTCTAATGGAATGACTGCATCATCCTAGCTACGGATTTTTCCTTCTCCAGTTATACTGAATCCAACTTTACAACACAAACTACTATTACATTCTCATCTCACTCCCCTGACTACTTCTGTTACTACTATATCAGCCCAAGTTTTGATTCTGCTTGTTTTACCTCCGCCTCTTTGACTACTGCTATAATGACTCCTGGGACTACAACTACAATAAATCCGGCTATTGCTTTTACTATGATCATATCCTCCCCCTATGACAGCTCCATATCCAATTACTGCACAATCTACAACTGCAACAAACTATCATCCTGTTCTTAATGCCACACTGCTCTTTGGGCTCCTACTATAACAGTTACATGCTGCAACAATGGTTACCCTAACGAATCACCACCATCACTCTGCTGCTAGTATCACTCTGCTGCACAATCAGTGTGCTTGGTGCTGTATATAACATGGAACAGTCTCTCTACCCAGAGGACCCACAGCCTAAGTGAGTCAGGGGGAAATGTCAATATTGCCTAGTCTCAGTACTGGTTTTCTAGAGAAAGAGGTGCCATGAACGCCTCCCTCGTTCTCTTATAATGGCAGTGGCGCCCACTTGAGAGGTGCCTGTGAGTTACTGATGAAAAAAAGCTCACCTGTTCTTAAAAAAAACAAAGAAACAAATCCACTACTCTCTAATTGATAATCTCAGTAATCCTTACAATAATTTTGTAAAACAAGTCTCCAGCTTTTCATAAAAGTCACCATAACCTAGTGTGTGTGTACATGCAAATCTAATATAGCAAATAAAATATAAGAGAAAGGGTATTGATGCTAAGTGTACTGAAGCAGTCACGAAGTGTCAGGAAAGGACTGAGGAGTTTAAACCACCACTCAGCATATGAAGTTCGCTGGATAACCTTGGTCCAGCCACGATTTATCAGCCTAACCTACCTTTACAGAGTTGGTGTGAGGACAAAATGAGGGTGTGTGTATGTAAGTGCTACGCTATACCAGAACTTGAGAGGGTTTGGAGGTGAGGGAGGGATTGATCAAAAGCCAACAGGGAATGGATTAGGAGGGAAATCAGGTGGCAGTGAAAAAGGCGCTTCTGAACCTGAGGTACCACTGTACTAGTTTTCTAGAGAAAGAGGTTGGCCTAGGGTGCGGTTGCTTGTTTGTGATTGGCTGTGGTGAACTTTGTTTTCATGTGTGAGTGGGGTGGGCGGGTGTTTGGATCAGGTTAGCCATATTGATTCATCTGCTGTTGGTGGATTTTTGTTGTTTTCTTGTTGGGCTGCGTATGTGATAAAGGGGAGCCATACCAGGGTGAAGGCATCTTCTTCTATTTGTCCCCATGTCAGTTTAAGTTTATTGGTTAGTTTTTATAGTAGGGCTGTTTCCCATACTATTTGGTACCATTGGCCCATGCTTACTCCTGACAGGTCTCTCCAGTGTCTGGTTATGATGTTTCTGGCTGCTGAGAGTATGTGGGTTATGAGTTCTTTGTGATGTAAATGGGTGTTATTGTCTTGGAAGATGTTTAGTAGGGCCAATTCTGGGGTGATTTCTAGTACTTGCTTAGTTATTTTACATATTTCTTGTATGGCTGTTGTCCAGAATTGTGTTCAGGGAATGATCTGAAGACTTCTAGCTCCAACAGCAGTTAACAGACTGCCACAGATTACAACACTGAGATCAGCCTACCAATATCCAGTATAGCACTAAATCTCAAAATAACACAACACCCTAGTGAGAGGTGCACACTCATAATGCACCATAACAGCAGAACAAGAACATAAAATATCCAAGATGTCCATCACTATATGGTAACATATAGCCAGAAAACAAAGGAAAAACAGACTCTGGAGAAATAGACTGGACAACCAGCATGCATCAAAATCAGAATGACTACCATCCAGTAAGTTTAAAGGTAAGCTAAATGGGGACCTAACCAGTGGGGAAAAAAGAAAGAATAAACATATGTAGCATGTACTTGTCATTTTTTTTACAGGTGGCATTATTTATTTCCCCCATCATTTATGAAGAAAGCATGGAATGCAGCCATAAAAACAAAGCAGCCGCCGTCAAAACCTCACCATTCTCATGTCTAGGAATGTGACAAGCAACCCGATATATGCTGACTGTGTGTGTATGTGAGCATGAGAGATGGACAGTTCTGGAGGTGTAGTGTTGCTGTTTTTTTGAATTGAATGTGAATAGGAGAGAGTGATTGTAATTGTGTGTGGGTTGCTAATGCAGCATTAATGGGAGTGTGACAGTGCAGTTGTTGTTAAAGGTGGGTGTTGCATTGTGAGCATAACAAGATGTGAGTGCTGCAGAGAGTATATGTAACTGAATGTGAAATTGTCCGAGAGAGTATGTGTTAGTGATGGCGAGAGGGGGTGACAGTAACTGAATGGGAATGTAATATTTATTGGGAGTGTGCTTGACTTCTATGTGGCTCCCAATGGGCTTGTGATAGAACACCAGCAATGAATGGAGGAATGGAACGGTAGTTGTGAGAGAGCATCTGGAGCTGATTATGTGTGCAAAACATGTACTTATGTAACATAATCTAAACATTAGTGTGATTACTGGGACTGAGGATTTGTCTGTGTATACTACCACTAAGTTAGCTAGTTAGTGAAATTTATGCAGCAAAAGCTTCTATTGCAGCGTAAAATCCCCCCACTCTTCTTTTATGTAAACAACTCTGAGATCTTTTGTGATGGAGAGTAGCACATAAAAGTCTAAAGGTAAGTAAGTGATGGGGCTAACAAGCAAACTAAAATGTTCTTGAAGGGCTTAAAGCAGGCCTTATGGAAATTTATGGACCTAACTTATGTCCATTAGTTTCAGTGAGTCTCCTCTGAGCAAAACTTAGCTGAATACCACTCATACAATCAAAGATGACAGTGATCACTTGGAATTACTGTCTCTGATATCTTGTGTACTGAAGTTATTTTGACTCCTAAGTATCCTTAACAGTTAATTGCTGTAAGATTGCATAGGAAAAGAAAGGAAATGCTTAAATAGCTTTTTCCTTCTGACATGGACTGGTAATTTGAAATTTAAATTATTCTTACACTTACACTGTCTTCTGGAACCTCAAAAGGAGGTTTTTGCAATATGTGCATTCATTTGAACATATTAGTTAAAAAAGCACTTCACAAATCTTCCTCTGATTCATACTCTATCACTTTCTATTAGGGTCTTAACATGCTGGATTTATGTTTGGTTCAGAATTTAGCTGCAAATAAGGGGTGATATCCCCCGTTAGTTATACTCAGAGTAAAGACATTAAATAAACTGACATAGTAACTTAAACTCATCAGAAGTGAGTCGCATTGCTATTCATAAGACTTACTTCCAATGCTCAGGATTGCAGGCTTAGGTCAGGATCCAAAGAGTTCAATGTACATATTGAAAGTACATTTAGTCTGCATTCTGCACTAGCCCATTTGTGCATTTGGCACCCATAGGCCCTGCATTATCAAACAGAGCTAATGTTCATATCCATCATGCTTTGCTTCTTGATGTCTGTATGTCAAGATGCTTTCAAAGGGACAAGAACGGGTCAGACACCTTCTCCCCACCCCCCACCCCCATCAATTGGCAATCTAAACAGCAGCCCTTTGTTGGTTAATCCAAACAGCAGCCCTTTGTATCTCCACAGTACCTGAGGGGAGAAGCTTTCTGGGGAGGGCAGACAAACAGCTTTATTCTCCAACAGTAGTAAAATGGGCCTGGATTCTGGAGGAATAGCAACAGGGGCACCAACTTAAATAAAATGGGAGGGGGGAGACACAGGCAAGCCCCACCCTGCATAATCGATCACACGACACAGCGTATGCACACCATTTGAATGGTAATGCCCATCAACTTTGGGGCCCCCTGACCCACTCAAATATTTATGGGGGGCCTGAAGCCCCCTCGGTCCCTATGGGGCAGGAAGGTGGGAGGGAGTTGCTGCTGTTTCCCCTCGCACCTTCCAGCATCTGCCACCTGTGGCAGCTGCCTCACTCTACCTAATGCTGGGGCACTTTGGAGCCCAGGCTTAGAGCATATATATAATGAAGCACTGCCTGCATCCCTTCAGTACTTTCCTGGGTGAAAATCCCATTCAGCTCATTGGGACTATCTTACTTCTGAGTAAGTATGCACTTGATCTGACTGTCAACCTAATAAGCCATGGTTTGAGTGCGGACTCACTTGTGGTCTGCATAAAATAGATTTGGGAAAATACATTACTGCATGAAGCAGTAATCCTGGTTGTGGTCAATGTGATGAGAGGTTTATATTTCCTGACCATGAAGGCCATTCCACAAAATGAAAAGTATATCCCAAAGTTTAGCCAGCTGGTGGTTCCAAGTGTTTATTTAAAGGTTTTTTAAAAGGCCCAGGGAGCCTTTTCCTTCCTTCCTAGTGGTAAGGTTAATAAATAAATAAATACAACTCTTCTCTGATTTTAGTTTTCTGATATAGTATGAGAATGGACATACATATTGTTTGTAAAACAATGCATTTTGAGACCAAATTATTTATTCAAAACATTTATACCCCCTTCCTAGTGCTTGCAGCAGATTACAAAACTACTTTAAAATATCAACAGCAGAAAATGAGAAAAACCACATAAAAACAAACACAAATAATAAACTGATAATCAACAACAGCAGCAGCAAAACCCAACAAATTCCACTCCCAAGCACCTGGGAGAGCCCTCAGGTTGAAATAAGTTCCCCCCGCCCCCCCACATGATAAGGGGGGGGGCCCTGACTATTTTCCATGTCTTGCCATCCATACAGGTTTCTGCAGCAGAGTGGTATTAGGTGTTGCGAATCCTCCTTCTAAGCCTGATACAATTCATGGAATATCACTTCTTCATCCCAAACCATTCTTTCTAGTTGAAGCCATATAAGCCTTTTTAAAAATCCTGATTAAGAACTTCAGAAAAGCAAAGCTTGTGTGGTCCATTTTATGGTGAAAGTAATTTAGAAAAGCAGGGTGGGGGGGGGGGGCTGGGGGATGGCTGAAGCAAATTTTACCCTTAGCAAAATTACGCCAGAGGTGAATCCTAAATTTAGTGGTATGCTAATAACTGCCACACTGACATCAGTTTCCTTTTTCTTTAGGTGTCAGCCTGACTGCATCTGTTTATTTGAAACATAAATGAAAGAGAAAGGATGTTGTTAAAATAGTAAACCTTTAAATACCCCTGTTACCAGAAGCACACTGTTAGCTGTTAACAATAATCCAAGCTGTTACAGCATCTGATCCTGCTGTTGTTATTATCTGCAGGAAAACTTAAATTATTTCAGTGGGAGTCAGATCAGTCCATAAATTCATTTAGTGCCATGCCCCATCAAAGAGTGATTTGTTTCCTGTTGTCCTGCAGCACTGTCATGCTTCAGATTCCTGTGACTTCACTGGTAGGACTTCGTTTCACTAAGACACTCTTCTCCTCCCTCCCTGAATTAAAATGGAAAGCATACTTCACTGTTACACCCCAAAAGCAGGGCTTCATGTCCTGTTTCTGGACTTTGCATAGGCATCGGTTTTCTCACAGCTGGGTGCTGGAAGGGATGGGCCTTTGGTCTGATTCAACAGAGCTTTTCTTGTGTTCTCATGGTCACACACCTACAGTGTAAGAACACAGCATGAATTCAGAGATACCCACTCCTGTGTTTCTGAGTCCTGAAAGGAGGCAAATCACTCAATCATTCCCAGCAAAGAGACACATAGGAGCTGAGGTCCCTTCAACCCCACCCCCCATAAAATATTTGAGGGGGCTTCCCCCAAAGTTGATGGGCATGCACCATACATGTGATGTGATCAATTATGAGGGTTGGAGCTTATCTGGGCACCTCTGACCTAGACTGAAGGGAAGAAGACACCGGCAGAACAGTGAGGCCAGGGCACAAACATTCAGAGACAAAACATGTAGCCTCTAATGTGGGTAGTGAGCTGGGAGCTTTTAATTACATAATGAATTTATTTCCATAGCAATTATGCTATGGGGTCTCAAAGAGTTCTGTTCTTTCCCCCATGTTGCTTAAGATTTAACATTGCTGGGAGAGGTCATCCAGGGATATGTACTCTCTGTTTTCCATCAGATTAGGAGGGGTGGTGGCCACAGTAATGAACTGGATGAGGGTAAATAAATGACTAAAGCTCACCCCAGACATGACACAGGTACGTGAATTGGGTGGTTTGTCTGCTCAGGTGTTCTACTGGTACTGGGGGGGGGGGAGGGTTGCACTCCCCTTAAATAATCAGGTTTTGCAGTTTGGGGGTGCTGACTGATCCACCATTGTCATTAAAGGCACAAGTGACCTCAGGGGGTGTGGGGTACATTTTATAGCTTTGGCTACCGCAGAGAGTTCTGATGGTGGTTCTGGGAGGTTAGGGAATGCCCTCTGCTTAATTTTAGATCTGCTCTTAGTGAAGCTGTATTTCCTTCTGATGCTCCTATTTTTTCCTTTTCCTTTTTTGCTTTATTGGTAGTGACTGTATTTTAATGTTTTACTGTTGCAAGCTGCCAGAGATGCTGTTGCTGGGTGGCATATTACACATATTGTAACTAAAATAAAGAAATGGAAATGGATCCTTGTGGATTTCTACTTGACTCTTTGACAGGTGTGCTCTGGGTTCACTTTTTAAATATGTATATGAACCCACTGGGGGAGTTCACTCAGGGATTTGAGTGGGGTGTCATCAGTATTCTCTTTCCCAATCTCATTCTTTTTGCCATCTAAATCAGGTGGCATGGAAGAAGTGCCAAATCAGTGCCTGCACTTGGTAATGGGCTAGAACAGGGCTCACCAACCTAAGGCCCATGGGCCGGAAGCGGCCCGTGGAGGTTGTTTGACCGGCCCACAAGCCACCCCCAAACTGAGCCGCCCACTCGTGTGCTGTGCTAAACCTATGCAGCGCAGCACGGGGACTTGCTTCCATGGCATAGGAAATCGTGTCCCCTGGAAATCCGTGGGATCAATCTGGCCCAGGCAGATGCTTCCTGTGATTAAAGAGATGGTGTTCAACCTGCTGTAGAAGGAGGAATCAGGCTCGCTGTGAGGGTTGTTCCTTGATCCAGCTTTGTAACTGGAGGTTCAGTTGTTTTCAGTGACTTGATGAGCCTTATCAGCTGAGACTGGTACACCAACTATGGCATTGCCTGGGGACGGGTAGCCTGTCTATAGTCATCATGGTCCGGCAACTTCTCAGTTAGGCTACTGCAATTTGTTGCATGGAAAGATGGTTTGGAACCTGCAGCTAGTACAGAATATGGACACAAAGCTTTTAACCTTTATTAAAGGTTTCACACCATTTATATGGAAGGTTATAGTGACAGTCTTTATAACTGTGGTTATAGTTTGTAATTGCAAAGGTTCTAATATACTATTAATATTGTATTGCATGACAAGCTATCCTGCTGATAGTCTCGCTCCTGCACAACTATCAGTGGTACATGAGCTGCTCTGCTCTTCCACATCTGGCTACCTTATGGACAAATATTAGAATGGCAATTGTTTCAGCCATACACCTGCAACAATGTTGTGTGCGAAGAGACCCACAGGTTCAAACTTTATTCCAGGGGCAGTAGTCAAAATTGCTCTCTTAGAAAAAGACATATTAACTGGTTGGAGCTCTTTCACATGTTGTGACTGTTTTGGTCCAGTAGGCTGAAACTCAGTACTGAGTCTTAAGCTGCTTCATACCAGTCCTGGTATGAAAACACAATAGTAATTTATCAGTTATAACTAATCTTTTTCAGGGCAGTTGACATACACAGCCTGGTTTTGTGTCTACTCAGAAGTAAAATTTGCTGTGTTCAGTATAACTTATTTCCCAATAATTCTGTTTAGACAGAATTGCAATCTTAATCACAACATGAACGTCCCACTTCCTTGAATTCTTTGGAGAATGCTGTCATAGATGAGAAGTTAGAAGGAATGCTTGTTGGTTTTGCTGTTAGCACAGAAAATCAGCCATGAGGGACATGCTGTCTTTCAGGGAAGCTTGCCCACTATCACTGATGTACCCAGGAACTTTGTATTTCACCAGCACCATTGCTTGGAAGCCACTAACTTAAGGAAAAAATGGAATTTTCTGAGGAGGCTGCCCCAAACGGGACATTTCAGTATTTGGGCAATACTGATTTAAATGTTTATACCTCTTGCCATTCTCGCTACTAACCAAGTTTGATAATACCACATTATTCAGCCTATCTCTTACTATGCTCATGGGGTCAGCTCTGTAATTGCCAGGAGAAATGCTCCATGAAAAATATCTGAATCTGGATTTGAAATATAGTTTTGCCTCCTTTTGCCCAAGGGGCTTATGCTAAATGGTTTAAAAGGTACCATAAGTTAGAAGACTCTCTGGTCTTATCCACCTTGCATAGGACTTTATGAGCAGGAAGGAAGGTTAGGGCAGCTTTTCATTTCCTACGAGAATGTCTGAGCATGGAACATAATAGAGTCTGGAATTGCTCTTCATAAAAAAATGTGGAAATTATCAGCAGAATAGAAGGGGAGAAAACAGCAAGTGAGATCAGAGATATAAAAATAATTTTCCTATTACAAAATAGTTTTCTTTCTTTAAATGGCTGGAGAGAGCTAATCCAGTGAATAGCCGAGCAATGTATTTTTCTAGTAATATATTTCTTGCAAATAATTGCATCCTATATTATTCTGGTGATGCATTTAGGGAAGTTACCCAGCCTCAGTATGGTTCGCAATGCTAAGGGAAATGGTTTGTTCCATGCATGTGTCTGACAGTGCATTGAACTTAGAGGGCAGAGGTCACTGACTAAAGGAGGGCATTTTGAATTTAGGGATATTCCCAGGGCTAATTAGAGCTGGAAACTTTTTGCACCTCTTTTGAGAGGGAAAAAGGACAGGTTAAAGGGAAAATGGAATTTTAGCATTCCTGGATGACTCAGCTCCACTGCCCACAAAGACTTAGCTCTAAAATAAGAATCATCTGGTAGATTTTAAAGTCTCAGCAGATGCCTAAGGTCAATGGTTAATTCACACTATACCAAAAAGCAGTCTATTTTGCTTAAAACACTGTCAGAGGAACACACAGACTTCTCAAGTCTGACAAAATCTTTCTTTGAGGGGAAATTTATTCTATTAGAAACATGTCTGATCATCATATACACACACACTGGGGGAAGGGCAGTTATTTTTTAAAAATGAAAACTACTATGAATAATATGAAGCTGCCTTCTACTGAGTCAGATTATGAGCCTTCTTACTCAATATTATCAATTTAGATAGGCAGTGGCATAGTGGCAAGTTTTTTCCTGAGCTTTTTACTACCTGGGACTCTGAGCATACAAGGCACGTGCTTTGCCCTCAGCTATGGTTCTTCCCAAATAAAACTGCAGCTCCAACCCAAGCTAGTCAAAACAGAGTCCTTGGAATGAAGTCAGTGCATTTTTTTACAAATGAATTCAAATGCAGGCATGATTTGTCATCAAGTTTTCTAGGGAGCTTGAAGAATTTGTGGAATTTTGCAAATAAGGGTATCAGAGATGTTTTGTTCGGCACTGAAATTAGAAATATGTCTTCAGCAATAGTGAAGGTTTTTACGATTAGGAATATTCAGAATTCCAGCTCACTAGTTCATATGTCTTCATTAATGTCTGATTCATGTTTAAAACAAAGACATGTGCCACAAAGCCACACTCAGAGCATCATACACATTTTCCTGGATGTATATTTTCTCTGCTGGATATAGCATGATCTTTGCGACTCTCCAATACAACCTACAGTTTGTAGGTAGTGCGTAATTAAACTCAGTCAGTAGAGCAAGAGACTCTCAATTGCAGGGTTGTGGGTTTGAACTCCACGTTGGGCAAAAAGATTCCTGCATTTCATGGGGTTGGCCTAGATGTCCCTTGTGGTCCCTTCTAGCTCTACAATTCTATGATTCTAATACATTATGACAGGGCTGGTTCAAGACATTTTGGCACCTGAGGCCAGGGAAGAAGAGGTGAGTGAAGATCTATATCAGGAACAAGCGGTAAGGTAAGGAGCCATGCTGGAACTCAGCCTGGAAATCTTATTTATCAACTCCTTTGGCTGATGGCTGCAAGCATATCTTCACAGTCATAAAGATGGACTAGAAGTGGGATCTTCTTAAAATGAAAGCTGAGATTCTCTGGGAACTGAATTACAGTGGTACCTTGGGTTAAGTACTTAATTCATTCCAGAGGTCCGTTCTTAACCTGAAACGGTTCTTAACCTGAAGCACCACTTTAGCTAATGGGGCCTCCTGCTGCCGCCACGCCGCCGGAGCACGATTTCTGTTATTATCCTGAAGCAAAGTTCTTAACTTGAAGCACTATTTTTGGGTTAGCGGAGTCTGTAACCTGAAGCGTATGTAACCTGAAGCATATGGAACCCGAGGTACCACTGTATATGCCCAGTATTATCTTTTGTCCAGCAATCAGAAACCCACATCCCTCTGCTAACAGGATCCCTTCTGGGTTGGAGTCACTGCACATTTTTTGTGATCTTAGGATCCAGGCCTCAAAGTGATTTGGCAGTGGAAGCTACAATAGTATCAATAAAGTGCTCATTGAAATCAGTGTACTTGAGTATCTCTAGCCTTTCTCTCAAGTGTGTACCCATGCAAATTCCTTCCCAGCCTCATCAAGTACTTCTGGAACAAAGTAAATATGGCAAAGATTTCAGACACTGTCCTCAATGTATTTAAAACAGCCTTGAAAACACTGGTAATAAAGAGCACAAAAAGCTATTTATTTAATAGAAAAGGCTATATAGAAGGAAGTGGCAATAAAATATAACAATAAAATAAAATATAACAACAACTTCACTGATAAGTCTAATCAACATGCCCTTTCTGCACGGCAAAATATAAATGCAGAATAAACTTGGTTAAAATGCATGGCCTGGGATGCTGGAACATCTGGAACATCTTATATATTCATGAAGATTGTGCTTTAGATTTGAAATGCTGTTCAAACAAGTGTGTTGAGACACAGAAGATCTACTGTATAGATATATCTATTTAAAAAAGCATCATTGTTAACAAGGGTTTCTGAATGGCTGCCAACATTTTGCCAGCTGGGGACACAGTGCACATTGTTGCCACGTCTTACGAAAGCTCTCTTTGAAATGGGAACTTCCCCCATGCTGGTTCAAAGGTTAGATTTGGGTCTGGTTCCTGTAATAATATGTAATTTGACATAGCATTGAAAACATGGGCTTTCTTTGATTCCTATAAAAGGGCTTTACATGGGAAATTCTCACATGAGATGTTATGTTGATCTTAACAGAAGTGATTAGGTGTTGATCCACAGCATTTCAGAAAGTTCTTCAAAGAAAAACCCCATTTGCCAACTGTGACAGACAGCTGAGCTAAGACAAGAGTCTGGTGGTGCAGTGCCTTGGAATTCCACCAGAGGGCCAGAGCCTCTCCCCGATTGGCTACCAAGACAGTCAGCCAGAAGGGGTGATACCACCATTTTTTTTTGGGGGGGGGAGAATAAAAAGAGCTTTTTCTGAAGTGAAATAACCGGAAATAAGCTAAGCATTTACTATCTAGTCTAGAAACCTGTCACATATAACTGAGGAGTAATAACTGAAGTAATCAACTGACATTTAAAAGAAGCTGTGTGTTTGCTACCTTGTTTAGAAGCCTTAAACATCTGCTAGACTTAGTATAATTATTAATAAGTTAACTGTTTCCTGAAAGAACATGATCTCACATCTCTTACGGTCAGAAAGTTTGTCCTGATGTTTAGTCAGAATCTCCTTTCTTGTACCTTGTCCTCCCCTCCAGAGCAGGAGAAAACAAGTTTGTTTTATCTTCCACGTGAAAGCCCTTGAGATATTTGAAGATGGCTCTCATATCTCTTCTCAGTCTGCTCTTTCCTGGGCTAAACATATTCAACTCCCTCAACCATTCTTCGTAAAGCTTGGTTCCCAGACCCTTGATCATCTTGGTCCCTTCCTCTGTGCACATTCCAGCTTATCAAAATCCTTCTTCTAGCAATTTAGCTCTTACCTAGTGGTGGATATCTTATAGGGGGCAAGGGGCAGGGTGGGGCACACAAGCAGAGGGGTACACTTTGTTGTGGCCAAATCTCCCTTCTGCAAGTGGCATGGGACCCTGGCAGTTGAGATGTGGCTGTGACAGCAACCTTGCTAGAAAAAGGAAAAAAAATATACCGAGCATGTGCAGTTTCAACACTTTAAACTCACTTTTGATTACAAGACAGGGGATGCTTCTGCTGCCCTGATGCCGAACATGTTTACTTAGGAACAAGCACTGTATTATTGTGGGGAAGAGTAATATATGTGTTAAAGTAAAAAATAATAAAATGAGCATCTGTAATCACATTTTGTACAGTGGAACCTTGGGTTGCGAACGTGATCCGTGCGGGAGGCACGTTCGCAACCTGCAGCGTTCGCAACCTACAGCATCGCATCTGCACATGTGCGTGATGTGATTCGGCGCTTCTGCGCATGTGCGAGCACCGAACCTGGAAGTAGCCCATTCCGGTACTTCTGGGTTCAGCACATCCGTAACCCGAAAACGCACAACCCGCAGCAATAGCAACCCGAGGTATGACTGTATATGCATGGATAGCCAACCCTGGACTATAAAAAATTTTTTATAATAAGAAAGGATGTTGTGACGAGCAGGGCCCATCCATGCCCATGCCCAAGCAGTTAAAGGAAAGAAAAAGGTATTGAGCTACCCAGCCCCCCATTCCCCACATCTAATCTAGTTTGGCCCTAAATTGGCCTGTGTACACGATTTCAGTGTGTTAAAATACTTTGAGAACTTCAGACAGCTTTGTAGAATTTCAGACTTTCCTGAGTAATTCCTGTTTGTTTGAATGGGCCTTAACACAACCAGAATAAAAGATTGCATTGGTAAGTCCATACGTTTACGCTGGAAGAATCTCTTGTGAGAAAAGCCTCTCCTTTATTTTTATTTTTTTAACCACATCTGCTTCCTATCCAACCATGAGAACTGTAGGCTTTCTGCTAACTTTGGCATTTCCGTTTCCTCTCCTGGTTTTCCATAAGAAGGAAAAGAACATTTCAGAATCACAACACAAATCTGGTTTGAGTTTGTGTGTGCAAAATGGACAAATGTTCATCTGTTTTGTATCTTATCTGAACTGGTTGCCTTCTCTAACGTTTTCAAGAGTATATGGGTAGGAACGTTTGCAAGCATATTTAAAAGGTAGGTGTTTAATGGAACAATAAGATAAACAGTACTATCCAGGAATCCACCCTCTCTGAAAGTTCATGTCAGATGGGCAAATCTGAAGGAACATCAAGTAAAAGATTTGCTTGCGTGTGTGATAATTTGTACAACCACATATTGTTTTGCATGCGGAAATCTCCAGATTAATTTGGGGATTCTTTATTTATTTATTTATTTATTTATTTATTTATTTATTTATGGCATTTATACATGTTTCTATTAAAATGCCATTTAAAAGTCAGCAAACAACTGTAGGTCAGACTAACACAGAAAATTAAAACTGATGATCAGTCAGCCATTTTCAATGAGAGGAACCTGGTGCTGTATTATAAGAAGCAGCTCCTTCTGAAGCAGCCTGTTGAAAAAGGTATGTCTCAGCTGCCTGCCAAAAGGTGAACAGAGAAGGAGTCAAGCAGGCCTCCCATGGAATGGGGTCCCATAGTCTTGGTGACACACTGCAACCCCCCCGCCCTCCAAGTTGTGTCTCATGCCCACAAACCAGCCTTCTGTTTAGACAGCAGAGAGACATGAAGCGCAGCTTCAGAGTTGTGCTGCAGTGCTCAGGCAGTAAAGCCAGTTATGGATTCTCACTGTAACTTTAATCTATTTCAGAAACTCCAAGGCAACTGACTTTTGAGTTAGTGGCTTCTTGTAATATGGACTGGCACAAGAATATACTACAGAAAAAAAATGACTCTGTATCTATTTCCACTAACTCCAGTAGCCCACATCACACTTCCAGCCCTAGGCATTCTAGAATGTCACTTAAAACTTGGAAATGGGAGGGACTGATGCTAGCATTTGATTAAAACTTAATCACGTCTGAAAAGTTTCCTGTGTACTGTAATAGCAAAACCAGTCCAGGTCCAGTGTTTTAAAATGAAATAACTTCTTTGTGCTTTTAATTTTTTTATGGGCACACAGAGTTGTTATAGTTAGTATGATCATACGCAAAGACAAAGCTCTTGTATGTTTAAAAGATGTGTAGAAGAGGGAATTATAGTATGCACATAGAGAGAAGGAGAGAAAGAGAGGAGGCTTGTTCTTCTTTACATGTGCAAAAATCCTTGACTTTAAGACTCAGTTGCACAACTAGGTCTCTAACCTCAGAAGAAGCAATTTCCCATTGTAAATAATAACTATTATGAAATCCAAATGGAAATAAGGAAAGACATTCCAATAACCGGAGCAAAAAAGCTACAGAAATAATGACCTGCTCCCCCCTCCTATTTCATTGGCACTGGACCTCATAACTTACTAACAAGAAAATTCCATTCTAAGGGAAATGACTAAAGTCGATGGGGGGGGGGGGGGAAGAGAAAGAATCAAAAGTGAGTGGTTTTACAAGAGGGAACATTATAAAAGAATAATGAGATAATTCGCAATAATCTTTGGAATCACAGAAGATAATCTGTTAAGATAATGTCTAACAAAGTCTCAGACAGTCACAGGAAATTTTTGGCATGATTTTTGATATATGTTTGGAGAGTTCAGCTACAAGGCACTTTTGACTGCAGCTAAACTGGCTCATATTCTTCAGATCCCAAGGGATACTCTAAAGGAACCAGAGACAAAGGTCGCTTGAGGAAAGCCATGATGTTGTCCCCCACCCCCATTCAAACTAAGAGAAAATTCTTATTCTCGAGTTAACCCTAGTGGGTAGGATAGGATCACTTTTAGGTCATCCTGCAGAGACATCATTGCACCAGCAGGAAGCCATTATGGCATAGCAAAAGGAGCACAAGGTGGGCAGAGCAGTGGCATGAGGAGAGAGGAGCACAGCTACCATGGGAATCCTCACTCCTCCCCTTGACAAGGGCTCCTTTCTGCAAAGACTTGGCAGAAGTTAAATCGCTATACAGTGGTCCCTCGAGTTAAGTACTTAATTGGTTCTGGAGGTCCGTTCTTAACCTGAAGCACCACTTTAGCTAATGGGGCCTCTTGCTGCCGCCGCGCCGCCGGAGTACGATTTCTGTTCTCATCCTGAAGCAAATTTCTTAACCCGAGGTACTATTTCGGGGTTAGCAAATTCTGTAACCTGAAGTGTATGTAACCTGAAGCGTATGTAACCCGAGGTACCACTGTATTTAAAAGTCAATTGACAGGCTCTGATGATTGCACACAGTCACAGCATAGCTGAGAATGGGATTCTGACTGTACTATCCTTCACACATTGAATGTGTGGATATGAGAACAAATAGCTGAACTTGCTGGTCCTTCCTCAAAGTTGCACTTCTGGGCTAGTGTGACCCCCCCCCCCCCACCTGCACATTGACCATGGACATCTGAAGAGGAACCCCACCATGTGAGCAAGTCACAGATCTCCTGTCATAATGTCCAGTTTGACCACAGCTCCTGTGCAGAACAGTGTTGTAGCTGGCCCATTTTGCCACTAGAGGCCTTTGTGCAGGTAATCACCCATGTAAACAGATTTTCTGCAGAAATCTGCTAGTTGAGGCTGACAGTACAAATCTGCCCACAGAATGTCTAGCGCACACTCATTTAAATAAACCAAAAGCAGAACTAGGGTTCTTATTAGCTCTTTGGCCTTCTCCAGATTTTTAGGGGAATTTTATGCTCCAAACCTTTCTTATTCCTCTGTGTGCAGTTCCCTGCAAGCCCAAATATGTGCAACTCTGACAATTGTGTTGTTGCTGCTGCTGTTGCTGTTATATTAATTAAATTTGTATACTTCATCTTCATCTCAAGATCCCAGGGTGGTTTACAGCACAAAAATACAATTGCCTGAGAAATCTGGAAATACAATATAGATAAAGCCTATGGACTTTGGATTCCAGAGTCTAATACTGTACTTTAGCAACACAATTCAACAGTGCCACTGAGAATCCGAGACTTCGCTGTCTGATGATATCACAAATGAGATCAGAATGTGTCCTATCAGCTTCAGTGACAAGGAATGCTGATAAAATACTTTAATGTTTAGGGTTTCCTCCCTTAAAAAATAAAGAGATGCCCTTCTAGTCAGTGGGGTTGGGGAGACTGTAGAAAGGCTGTTATCCAAAAGCTTCCTTCTGCTACACGCATGCTTCCAAAGCTGCGTCTAAATGAGGCAAAAGGCATCATGGCATGATGGTATCCATGACAAGTCGGCAACTTTTATTCCCCTGACTTCAGCTGAATTTCTCATTCACGTACATTTTTATAATTGGCTCATGTTTTGGGTTTGTTTGGTTTTGGTGGTGGTTTTATTTTTTCTCTGCCCCAGCTACTGAGCTCACAGAAGTAGAAGAAAGGCTGTTCTGAATGTGAACTTAACGCTGGAGGTCATTTGAAGCCTTATGTAAGATAACTCACCAAAAGACAGAGGGAGAGGTGGCGGGGGGAGTCTTTACATAGTACTGAAATAGCAGAGCTTTTCTAGTACAGTGCAGGAATATAAAAGTGAAACCGCAGACCCAAGTCATTTGACAATTACTGACAGAATTGTTCACTGGCAGAAAATATGAGAGAATAATTGGAGCAGAGGGCTCTCCTTTCTCCCTTTCTTTCTCAATTTGCTTTGGTTGCAAATAAAGTGAATACATCTTGAGACAACTGAATACACGAGCCGTTCTCTCCTTTGAATGCCTTCCCTTGCATTTATGAAGTTGGTCTAAAGAGAAAGAGGGTGCCATTGCGCCAGTGTGAATTAACTGATGGATGTTACAGTTGCCATTTCACAATCAAACTCTTTAGAATTTGGTATAGAGGCTTAAATGCAGAATGAGGGGCTGGGCTCTGCTTCTCCCTGCTGGGTTCATTTAGGATAAAGCCCAGGCTGTCCTGCATTTTGAGCTGGAGACTCACACAGTGGGGGTGATTGGACTTTCTCTGCCCTAGGCACAACATATGCTACTTCCCATCACTTTAACAGGCATTAGTTCCACAGACAGCACTGGTCAAATGTACATTATTCACAATCACTTTAATGCAAATATGCAAGGCTGAGAGAAAAAATATGTCACAAGGAGACAACCAACCATTTCGCTTCTTCTTCTTCTTCTTCTTCCTTTTTGGCATGGTGGGGGGTGGGGTGGAGAAAGGTTTCTTCTGTGATTTCTGACTCTCAGATATTTATTTTTAGATATTTATTTTCTGAAGAGCTTCAAGTCCTAATAACCTCATATCTTTATAATTGTCACTACAGCCCTGTGCACAATTAGACTCCTTAAATCCCACGCCACCTGATCCTATCTGTGTTTACTCAGAAGTAAATCTCAGGATTTACTTGGAGGAATACAGGACTTCCTGTATACCTGAAGGAGCGTCTCCACCCCCATTGTTCAGCCCGGACACTGAGGTCCAGCGCCAAGGGCCTTCTGGCGGTTCCCTCATTGCGAGAAGTAAGGTTACAGGGAACCAGGCAGAGGGCCTTCTTGGTGGTGGCGCCTGCCCTGTGGAACGCCCTCCCTCCAGATGTCAAGGAAATAAAGAACTATTTTACTTTTAAAAGACAACTGAAGGCAGCCCTCTTTGGGAAAGTTTTTAATGTCTAATGCTGTATTGTTTTTAATATTCAGTTGGAAGCCGCCCAGAGTGGCTGGGGAAACCCAGCCAGATGGGCGGGGTATAAATAAGAAATTATTATTATTATATTATTATCATTCAGTCTTACCCACATGTCCATATTACCTGTGCAGTCTGCTCCTGTGTTGAGTTAGGTGCACCTCCGTGACATCAGAGCCTTATAGGCAACAATCCTATGGGCAGAGCTTTTTTTAAGCTGGAAGTCAGTGGAACTCATTGCCATTATGAGAGTACAAGGGAGAGGTTCATGGTGAGTTCCGGCACCTCTTTGTCTAGAAAAATAGCACTTCATATGAGATACTATTTACTTGGAGGAATCCAAGTATGGGACTTACTTCTGACTAAATGCACTTAGAGTCTTAGTCTTATTAAGTGCAGTCCGAACTAGCTTTTGGCAACACTGGTCTCACTTAAGTCTTTTTGTTAGTTTCATGAGGTTTCAAAATAACCATTGTGTCCTACCATGCTTACTCATCCTTATTTTCTGTATGTGCATTATAAAAAGGGCAACATTACAATTAAAAAGCAGGGGTCTGCAATAGTGCATCCCCAGCCATGCCCTTTGCCCTCCATGCTCTGTCATGCTCCCCTCTAGGATAGTACAAACAGGGCTTTCTGGCTTCCATTGGCCTTTTTAATTGATTCCTTCAGCATTCTTTGTTTCAGTTGCCCTCAACCAGACCTAACAACTCGACTTGGATCCATTACTTGGATCCATTCCAGTCTGGCTTCAGGCCTCGTCATGACACTGAAACTGCCTTGGTCACCCTTGTTATTGGGAGACAGATGAGGGGAGTGTGACCCTGTTCTCCTTCATCTTGGTGGCTTTCAATACTGTTGACCATCACATCCCTCTGAGGTGGGGTTTGGGGGAAGGTTTGCTCCCTACCACAATGCTTTCCCCTTTCTGGAGCACTGAAGGTCACACCATCTAGCCCAGCCTTTGCCAACCTAGTGCCCTCTAGCCCTGTGCTGGTTGGGGCTGATGGGAGTTGTAGTCCAAAACAGCTGGAAGGCAATTCTAGCCGCTCTGGACCACTTAGCCAGCAGTCTTTGTAACGAAAAGCTCTGACCAGTATAGTCTTAAAGTAGACCTTCTCCCCTGTTAATCTGCAAATTTACAACAATATATCTTCAAATGTTGTTGCTATTTTTAAATCATGCTATGATGATATGTTATTATTTTTTGCATGCTTCATGAAGTTTTAAAATTTAAGGGTCATACTGCTTGTTGTTGTCGCTGTTGTTGAAGAGCCGACTTGTTGCAGAGCAAGGAAGTATATGCTGCATGTACTTTACTGTTACAGACCATGGAGTTTCAAGGCAGCTTCATCTTGGATAATTGCATTTCTTTTTTTCCAAAAAATGATCTTCCAATTGAGAAAGTCATTTATCTTCTGGACTCAGAGAGGGCTTGATCTTCCCATTCTGGTGCTGAGTGATTTATATAGGCAACTCCTATTAATGCTAATGGAAGGTAAGTGCGTAAATCTCTCCTCCCTGGATGGATAACAGCCTCTTAAAAGTGGCTGTTTTGGTAACAAATCTAAGTAATGATTAAGTTAAAAGATGGGACATCAAACATAATTGAATACTTGCAGGGATCTGTACATGTGATGCACATAAATTAATGAATCAAACTAGTCCCTGGTGTAAGGTCCCCTGGAGCCAATTTACCAACTCATTCTACAAGTGTGCATTGCATCATAAAAATAACCAGTGGACATAAAAGCATGGGTGGGTCCACAATGAAAATACAGTGCAATCCAGGGGCATTCCAATCTGAAAGCTTTCCCCATTAAAGCCAGTTGTGGACAGAGTGCAGGAGTGAGACTAAAGACTTACCCACATCAGGGTTTACTGTGTATTCAAAGCTGTTTGCCTCACTTTTCTGGCCATTATTCACATGATGCTGTCCTCAAACAGCACCCAGTTTACTTTTTTTTAAAAACAACAACAACAACAAGGAATTTGGATTTCCTAGACTGGGTCAAACTGAGCATGGAACACACACAGTCTGGTGGTAAGCAATAATTTTTAAGTGAGTAAAAGGTGGAAAAGGAAAAAAACACCACACACCCTGTCCTATGTACATACTTCTTTCTTTGTTCTACAGTCAGCTCTGATCAAAAAGGGTTTATAGAGTGTTTATACACACTATAAAAACCTGCAAAATCTGGCATCCAGGGGCGTCAGGTATAGGGGGCTTCGGTCCCCTCAGTATTTTGAAGCAGGGGGCCTCCACGCGCTCCAGCCCCCGCCCAGCAGCCTGGGAGCCAGGAGGGGCCTGGGATGAGTGAGGGCAAAGATCACTCTCCACAAGTCCTGACCCCACCCAGTGTATTCCACGGGGAGAAGGAGGCTGAGTGTGAGCACCAGCATCACGGTGGTGGGGGCAGGACACCCGTGTGGCCTGGCGTGGCACACAAACGCTTGTGTGCTGGGCAGGACGCATCATGTGATGGGGCAAGTTGGTGCCCCTGCTGGCACCTCTGTGTCAGGTTCCATCCTTTCACTTTCCCCTTGTGCAGCATGATGCAATGTGCCCTTCCCAGCTCCCCCAAGAGGCCTGCCAGTGATGTGAGGCTGAGGCACACACAAGCACTATGCCATGGCAGAAGTGCCATGAGGCAACAAAAAGGGAGAGGAGAAATGCAGACAGGGATAGCATTTTGGACAGCAATACTGTGCCAACCAAGGATATCTGGACGGTATGTCACCCAAGAGGACAGTGGAAGGGCGAAGACATTTATGCTGCAAGAGCTTCAGCTCCATGAAAAGAAAACACCACCACCACCACCACAACAACATAATTTGTGTTATAATCTCTTTAAATTCTTTACTATATTTGTCATCACTCATCAATCAAGCTTAAGCAGTGGTACAGTGGTACCTCGGTTTACGAACTTGATCTGTTTCTGAAGTCCTTTCTTAAACCAAACCCATTCTTAAACTGAGGCGCACTTTCCCTACTGAGGCCTCCCACTGCTGGTGCCCTTCCACCATTCGGCTTCTGTTCATAGACTGAGGTAAAGTTCGCAAACTACTTCCGGTTTGGCAGAGTTTGTAAACCGACTAGTTCGTAAACAGGACTGTTTGCAAACTGAGGTACCACTGTAGTTAAGATGAGAGGTTTAAAAAGATTTGGAGCAGAGTTCAAAAAACTGAGAGTTACCACTGCATCACCTTCTCCCACATTAAGTGTATAACTGGCTTTCAAATTCTATGCATCTTGTTTAGTCAAACCTGATGGTTGAGAACTCACATTCTTTCTGCCAGAGCAATGGCGAACATTTTCTTTCTTTCTTTCTTTCTTTCTTTCTTTCTTTCTTTTTCTTTTTTAGTGCTGTTTGCATCTTTCTTTTCCTTACCCACAAGAGTCCTTTGAATAACAATGTCACTATAGATAGAAGTAGACAGAGCTTGTTCTCGTGCACATTACAATCTACGCTCAATAATGTTGCCCAGAGGGGATGGCGCTTCATAGGATTGTGAATTGCCTGAAGCATTTGGACGGAGGCAATATGCACAATCAAAAATAATAATAATCAAGGGCTTTCCCCACCCCCTTGAGGGTGACTTCTTGAACAGCTCTAGGGACAGCCACTATTTGCTTTATTGGATCCCCATGAAGGATTCTAATAGGCTTAGGTCCTTAAGGACTGGAGCACAGGGAAACTTCTGAAAAGAAAATCTTTACCCATGGAAGTCTTTGTCCCTGCACAGGCTTGGAGTGTAGTGATTATGCACTAAAATTTCTATGGGAATAAATACACCAGTTCATATTTATTTATGCAGATGAGTAGCAACACACTAAGAGGTACTTGGAAGCCTACTGAAATCATGACGAATGCATTTAATGGCATATCTATGGGATATCTGAGATGAAAGATGTAAAACTTACAATTTATATAGGATTTTTAAATGTTTCAAAGTGTTGCACACACATTACATGAATGCAATGCACCAGCAAGATGGGAAAGCAGAAAGTAGCAGAAAGTATTATTAACCCCATATTGAAGATGGGGAAGGTGGCTGAAACTGAGGGATACTGACTTACTAAAGTCCCTTAGGAAACTCATAGCTAAGGCAAGAATTAAACCACAGAATTACAAGCACATACAACACATTATTTAAACTACTGTACACACCATTTCAGGGCCAAGTACACATGATTTTGGATCATGCTTCTCATATGAGTTCCTTCCAGGGAAATGCTTTGTTCACAAAATAAATCTGTTTCAGACAGATCTGCATACTTGCCTCTTCTGCATTCCCCCCCCCCAACAGTTCAACCCCCTCCCCAAACCACATCTCCTTTTCTAGATTGGCAAAAAGTATGGGTGGCCAGGAGGTAACCTGCCCTTTTGGAGTTGGCTATTTGCCATCAGAAGGGCTAAAATGACTCTTTCCCTCTCCATAGTTTAATGTTTACAAGACCACCCTATGCTTCTTTGCTGTTTCAAGTATGCCCAAAACTGGAGCAGTCGGAACCCAGGTTTTATCTAGGACTTAAGCATGTCCTACACAAGCATTACCCAATCAGGTGTATTAGGAAGATTTGTGGTAGGCTCCATTTAATCACTTATTTGATACTAACTTGGTAATAAAACCATAGGACCACTTCCCCGAATTTCCCTGGTCCCCGGAGAGTCTTAGTTGTATCTTGTGTCTTAAGAAAACCCTTCAGGGGCATGAAACCACAGAGTCTTAGAACATTAAAATTTTTTGATAGCCAATGTGGTGCCGACATGGCCTGTGGATGTGCTGGTCCAGGGGGAGGTTACCGTGGGGCGAGGTCCAGGACCTGAGTCAAGGGTCAACAGACAGTCCTCCTTGGGCGAAGCGGGGTCCACAGAGGGAAGCCAGGCAAGGACAGGAACTCTGGGGGAAACAGGACTGGATGCTGGCCGAAACAGTTCATCAATGACGTTGCTCCCGCAACCTTGGACCAGGCTGACTGGCCTTTATCTTCTCTGAGGCCAGGGGCGGTCCCGGCCCCCAGGAGACCCACCTCTCCTGGCCTTAAGGCAAGCACTCCTCCTGGGAGAAACCAGTTCCCTTCGCCTCTCTGCCCTGAGCCTCTGCAGTTCAGGAGAGGCTGAAGGGTTACTGGGCCCAGGGGGAGACTCACCTGTAGGCACTGAGTCCTCAACCACCTCTGAAGCCAGAGTGGATTCACCTGGTGTCTGCTCCTGGGGATCCGGCACAGGTGCAGGCGCTTCAGAATCAAGGCCCTGCCCCAGTTCAGCCGGCCCTGGAGGCGGGGACTCCTCTGCAGGCTGGGATTCCTCCGGTTCAGCCTCTGAATCGGATTCCCAGGCCATCACACCGGAGCGGGTGGAAGGAAGTCTTAGTCCAACAACAACTGGAGGGAACCATATTTGCAGCCCCTTCATTACAACCACCTTGCAACAAACTCCTTTTCAACCCTTTGGAACTTCTGTCTATCCTCCCCAAATCTTAGGAAGCTGCCTTTCTGTCCCTCTGGACCTGTCTTACCTACCATTCCCGCAGCATTTGTATGGCATCTTTCACATCACTTGCCATACTCTTTTGGCTGGAGTTAGCAGTGGTTAGACCTGGGATCTTCTGTATGAAAAACAAATGATCTAACACTAAGCTGTTGGCTGGAGAACATGGGTATTGACCCCATCGCCTCCCTGATGCAAAGGGAGCATTCTGTTGCTTGAGATAATTTTGCCACTGCTTTTGCAGCAGATGGGTCTCTGTTCAATACCACTGTGATTTAAAGGGAAATTAAAACAATGCACTCTAAAAATATCAAAGAAAAAATATTGTAGCTAGCTACTATCTTTTTGCTTTATCTTGTAAACAGCTTTTGCATCTACATGGTTGGAATGCATTTATGTGCTCTTTGTGATTATTTTCACTACTTCTACTGCTGGCACTATTAAAAATGTCTAAATTAATTTACTTAAAACACTAAAAAGTCATTGGTCTTAAAATTTTAACAGGAGTCTGGGCTTACTCCATTAAAAAAAAATTAATGTACTAGGATGTCTTTCATCAGTGGAACTGTGAGGCTGG
The DNA here is from genome assembly GCF_951804945.1 of Podarcis cretensis. Lineage (NCBI taxonomy): Eukaryota > Metazoa > Chordata > Lepidosauria > Squamata > Lacertidae > Podarcis > Podarcis cretensis. Next base: position 122,221,599 of record NC_137172.1, on the reverse strand, counting down.
CCTCACAAATCTCTGCTGTAACTTTAGGATTCCTTTCACTTGGAGCGCTTTTATGAGCCTGGAAGGGAGGGAGGGAGAATCAAAAGCAGTAAAAGAACTTATATGATTTCTATCAGTAGCCCCCTTTTTCATAAAACGTTGCGAAAACAATCTCAGTACAGAAGAGCAACATACTGAGCAATAAGCTCCCATTGCAGGAAGTTCATTCCCGCGCCTTCTTGGCACGTAGCCCAGGACCATCAGAACTAATTAAAAACAGAACCATGCTGGTAGGATCTCGGCATTTGGGTTTTTACAATAACAGAGTAGCTAACCAGGGGGATGCCTAATGAGAATAGTTCCCGAGTTAGTTTTCTAGCGTTGGGCAACTATGTCAATTACTCAACACTGCAGCTAAGGGCCAGCGCTCCCCGCCCCCCGCCCCCCCCCCCCCGAGCTGGGAAAGTATGTTATTTCAGTACAGATTGAGCTGCTGCATTGAAGCACGTGCCACTTCTTGAACAGGGGTGCCGCTCCTTGGCTCTCGACTGAAGCAGAAAGGGGCTGGTGCCGCCCCACTCTTCAGGCAGGGGAACATCATTAGATTAGACTTTCTTCCACCTGCGCTATTAAGATAAATGACAGCAACAAATGCAAGCAACCCACAAAGCAAATGTGCTTATTTTGCCATGTGCTTATGGCAGGAAAAGGATAATGCAAGGGAATTATCTCCTTTGTCATTGGAGAAGGGCTCTGCCACCATCGCATGGGTGCCACTGAAGTTCCAGACAGGGTTCAATCATCCCTAAGTACTCTTAACACTTGAGGTGCTTCCTTTTTTATGTGCAGCACCACTTAAGGCTACCGAATCAGAGCCCAAAAGGAAAACCATAGGGAGGAAACCATAGATACAACCTCTCCCAATCAGTTTTACAGATTTTCACACCATGCCATAATAAATGTCTTTTTGTAAACATTGTTTGGCCAGCAAAGTGCACAGAAAAATGAGGATAAGAGCAAATTTTGAAGCATAGCTGTGTCTGCATATTGTTTCAGAAAGTGCAAATTTGTTAGATTTTGTTTCAGGTGAGACCTGAATCTAATTTGTTGCCTTCCTTCAGAGAGAGAGAGAGAGAGAGAGACCGAGAGACCGACCCTACTAAAGACTCCTGGAGGAAAGAGAAACTAGCTCTTGCAGTCTTGCCCAAAGCTATATATCTCCATCACACAGAGTAAATTTATTTAGGATATTTATCCATCTAGGGATGGATGAATATGTCAATTTTGGTTTCTTTCACTTTCCTGTTTTCGCGTTCCTGTTTTCTCACCATTTTCCAGTTTTTTTTAAAAAAGAATTCGCATGAATTTACATGCATTCATCCTAATATGCATTTTTATACATTTTGCCAAATATATGCATTTTTGAAAGGAATCTCCTCAATTCTTCTTCCAGATCTATATTAAGCTCCTTTCCTGAGGACCAAGTCTCACAGTGTTCAGTGGAACTTAATTCCTAGTCAATGTCCTCAGCATTGCAGCCTCTATCTTCCCTTCTCCTCCCCTCCCCTCCCCTCCCCTCCCCTCATAAAACAGCTTTTAGTCTTGCTTTGTGTAATAATAATAATAATAAAATCTCAGGCCAAACTATTTTTCCAGACCGTTCAAAATTGGTCCCCTGTCTATTCTGCTAAATGACATTTTATGTCAACAACGTATTAGGGAAAATGCTCTATTAAAAGCAATAGGATGCTGCACTGCTAAGGTCAGGAACAAATAGCAGATGAGTGTTTAGGGGACCATAATGTTGTCAAATAAAGGCAATGGCCATATCTTTCTGAGCGATATTAAAAGTACAGTGTCACAGGGCATCCATTTGGAGAAATGGCTGGGTTCATCCCAGTGGGTTATGAAAAAATGAGGAAGGAATAACATTTTCACCACAGAACAGTCACACTGGCTGCTAGAGCAGTGGCAAGATAGGAGGCAGAAGGGAGCTCATCTCACTTTCTTTTTGTGAGCAAAATGTTCTGCTACCATTGAAGCCACATTATAAGGATTCTCAGATTGCCTTACTAGGCATGGGGAGGTGGGTTTTTTGTTCTTGTTTTACCCCCAAATAAGTTGGGTCCGTGGTGTTTCTTTGGTTCACCGACCTGGGCTCAAGTCTCTACTAGTGGTCTTAGCAACGAGGGATGGATCACAGTCCCTCACCATCTCTGACTAGTGCCCAGAACTTCACTGAACTGCTGCTGAGTGAACATAAGCTGCCTCACATCATCTGGGCTCCTGCAGGCATGACTTAACCAACGCCTCCTTCCCTATCTGACAGCAATGGCTCAAGCAACTCCATCCACAGCCGTAGTCCCTGAGCACTGGGGGCTGCTTGAACAAAGCATGAGGCATAGCCTGGGTGAGTGTGCCGCCCAAGGTTCAGAGCCTTCTTCAGTGCTGAAAGGAGCAGGGTGTTGTCACAGAGGGCCCTGCACTTGGCCGGTGGTGTGAAGCCTCTGCTCTGGCATTCTGCTTTCGTACTTTCTGTTTGCTGCACTGAGTTCAAGAAGCTAGCCTAGGGCACCCATGTAAGCATTGCCAAGAGAGAAGAGAGAAAGGGAATGTATCACACCCCCACACCCACAAAATGAGGCACATATTTGCATAAAATGCACACAAGCTGATTCATATGTACAGGTGCAAATTTACAAATAATTGCTGCAATTTAAATTGGGCTGGGCATCCTTTTCAGATTGAGGGCCACGTTCTCCTTTAGCCAACTTTTCAAGGGCCACACGCCAGTGGAGCATGGCACCAGAGGAAAATGTGGGTGGAGTATTGGATGTAAATATTGCCTCTGTACAGTAAGATAGTTTCTATATCCACTCACATGCCATCCAGGCAAGCAAAAGGCAATTCTGAAGTTCAAGGGCACATTCCAGCCCAGGGGTGTGTGAAGAAGAGCCTGAGGAAGTGTGGCTGGAGAGGGTGTGTGGTTTGGAAAGAGTCCTGAGGGCCAGATGTACCAGCCTGGAGGTCCACATTCAGCCCCAAGGCCTGAGATTCCCCACTCTGATTTAAATAGAACTACAGTTCATTCTCGCCATACCATAGTGAGGAAAGTCTGTGACTGGGTGACTTGAGGGCCAGCTCAGTCTGCTGTCTAGGTGCTAACTATTGACGGGCAGCTTCAAGGCCCTGACACGCTCTACTTATGGTTCTTTATCTTTAAAATGAACTGGCCTGGGCAATCCTTCCAGCACTCCTCTGACAGATCCTCAAATAGAGAACTCTAAAGTTGGATACATGACCACTCTTTGCTGAGATTAATTCATGTTTCCTTTAGCCTATTGTTGATTTATATTATATTTTGAATGTTAATACTGTACCTGTTCTCAACAGCTTTGGACTGACAATTAGAATTAAGCGGTATATAAACGTGGTGATAGCCATAAAATATATTGACCTCCAGGAGGATGGATGGACTTGGGTGCAACCTTCCATGGAATCAGCCAGACTGGTTCGGATACAAAGCCCCCTTTGGGGGCCCACCCCAGGCTGATAAATGTAACATTATTTATTGATGCAGTGATACATTGTCCCACGCCCAAGCCTTTGATTAGTGCGACAGGAAGACGTAAGACTAGACTTAGGAATCTTGATTCTGCAGATCTGTACAGATTCAGTGGCACAAACAGGTCACAGCATGCCTATTTCTGCGCCCTGTTCCTCAGACAGAAAGATTAGTTCTTCCCTGGCCTTTTTCTCAGGGAAGATGGGTGCAAGTTCTTAAATATCTACATAAAGTCTCCTCCCGTCTTCTTCCCATTCAAGTCAGTTCATTTCAAGGGTCCTTGTGTGGGGTGTGACTGTGCAAAGAGCAATTTCTATTTTATTTTATTTTTTATAATATTTTTATTCATTTTCCAAAAAAACAATTTTTTATACAATCAATTCACATTTTATCACACATTCATCTCTCTTTTTTTTACTTCCCTCAGATCCTCTGCCGATCTTTCGTTTACATCTATATTATTAACGCATTTCTTAACTTGGTATTGCCTTTAAATATCTCCTTCCCTCATCTTATTCTCTTTTTAACAATATTCCTCTATTTTTCACAGAGTCCCTTGAAAACCAACAAACGTTATCAGTTCATCACATATGCCTTTCAGGTAATCTGTAAATCTTCCCCAGTCCTCAATGAATTTTTGGTCCCGTTGATACCGAATCTTCCCTGTTAGTTTGTCCAATTCTGCATAATCAGTCAGTTTTAATCTCCATTCTTCCACCGTCGGTATTTCTTCCTGTTTCCATTTTTGGGCCAGAAGTATTCTCGCTGCTGTAACTGCGTATTGAAAAAGTTTACAGTCTTATCTCATTTCCTACCAATCCCAATAAGAAGGCCTCCGGTTTCTTAATAAACGTATATTTCAACATCCTTTTCAATTCATTATATATCATTTACCAGAAGCCTTTTACCTTTTTGCACTCCCACCACATATGATAGAATGTCCCTTCTTTTTCTTTACATTTCCAACAAGAGATTGGGGGATAGGAGAGAAGGGTCTGTGGGGATTACCTACAGGTAAAGGTAAAGTCCAGTCAAATTTGACTATGGGGTGCAGCATTCATCTCACTTTCAGGCTGAGGGAGCTGGCATTTGTCCGCAGACAGCTTTCTGGGTCATGTGGTCAGCAGGACTACACCGCTTCTGGTGCACGGGAAACCACTGAGAGTGCCAGAGCACATGGAAATGCTGTTTACCTTCCTCCTCTACAAAATACACAGAGCTGAACATGCTGAAGGAAATGGATTAAGCACATAAATTTGAAGAAACTTAGCTTACTTTTAGTTTAGATAATCACATTTCCTGAAGAGTTTAAATGGAATTTTAAAAAAGATTCTTTTAAAAATGTTTTGTTTTTTTACTAGAAATACATTTTTCAAATTGTACATATATACATTGTTTTAAAAGACTGTTGCATTGTGCTTTGAAAATATACTCGTTTTAAGTTTGGAGAGCTGTGTTCCCTGTTGTGAGTTTTAGGGATGTTATGTAGCCAGAAGCATTCTTGGCCACTGTTCAGAAGTATCTATCTGATTTTTATTGAACCCATTCATCCTATCTCCTACAAAAAGCTGGCTTGCTTCTGCTTGTGATTTTATTCATTTGCCTCAGGTAGAAATCACTGTGCTATTGCTTGCACACTCTATACAACTTTTACAGAGGAAATCCATGTAATAATCCAAGGAGTCCTAGATTAGTGCGACAGGCAGCTTCTTACTTCTCAGCACTACTAATCCTGCCATTTAACTCTATACCATTATGATCTACAGCAAGATATTTGCTGGTAGGGAGAGAGATGTACCTCAAGTGCTGATACTGAGTTAATCTTAGGGTGCTACCAGACAGAGGGCTTTTCAAGTGTTCGGCACACAGATTTCACATGCCCGGGAACCCCAGAACACTCAGTGACTTTGCCACTGTGCACCTGTCCCCTTGCTGAGAAGCCAAATGGCAGAACGAGTGTTTACAAAACCAGCCACAGTGGCCATAGTCCAAAATCATATAACTGTCCCATAAAACCCTGTTCCAGTTGGTAACACTTTCTTGAATAGGAGATCCTATTTAATGAGTCAAAAGTTTGGTTCACCTACTCTGAGTGATGATGAATTTATAAGTTATTAGGTAAGAACCTCTCCCAGCCTATTCTGCCTGAAAACCTTTTAAATGAAGTTACTAAGGATGGAATTTGGGATTTGTAAAATGCAGAGTACATGCTCTACTACTAAGCTATTGCCTCTTCCCTTCATGTGGTATTGCAGCAGAACACAGGTGGTGGTCACCATCTACCTTGGAGCAGAATGGAAGCATTTAAAATCATTTCAACAACAACAACAACAACATAATACGTATTGTAATTTTTACATTGGTTCTTTTTGTTGCAATATGTACACACAAAACAGATATTTCTGTTGAACTATGAAACTGTACATAAGTTAACTGAATAAATAAGATACATGAATAGAATACAATGATGCTTTTCCTTTCCTTTTTTAAAAGGACAGTTGTGGTGAATTAGAGATGGCTTGTTGTAGGAATCAGACCTCACAGGAATGGTATTCATAAACTGTGATCAAAACTGAGGCATCTTTAACAGGAGCTAAAGTAATGACCTTGGGTACAGCATGCCATGAGATCTGCTGATCATTGGGCTTGTGATAACTCTTGAAATTCCTGAGCATATATTGGCTCTTCACTTTTCACCAGCTGGCCGTGCAGCCTTCATATGCGGGATTAAGCATTCTGAATGCCATTGCAAATCTACCATGAGACTGATAGTCTTGTGAATTGGCTCTCGACCAATGATACAATGAAATTTGAAAAGAAGATCCCAGATCTGCAAGACGAAGGAAATTGCTACCAATTGCTAAGGGAACAGCAACATGTTAGACACTGCCAGCCTCTAAGAAGGAAACAACATCTTTTGGTTATGATATGAGAATGGGCACAGCCACATAAGCATCACAGACACAAACATGCAGTGTTACTGTTTCAGCCACAACAGGAAGAAAAGACCCCGTCTATTGGATTCATGCTGGACATAGGCTCAGCACACTCTGCACAACCAAAATCAATGCACTCGTAATGCTTTGGAAATGTGCTGCTTACTGAACCTTGCTACTTGTAGAGCCAAATCCCTTTATGCAGCTGTCTGGGTGTAAATGTGCTTTTTGGCACACATTGTGTGCTGGCAGAATTCCATAGGTTACACTAAACCTGCTGACAGTTAATGGGTATGCTATTTTCCCTGCATCAAGCACCGCTACCATTCTAATTTAGGATTGTTTCACATGTTGCACAGCAACATGTGCCTCGAACGAATCCTTATTCAAGATGGCCACTCTCTTGTCAGCTTGCTGGTTAAACACATTGTGCTTGTTGAGAAGAATAGCAAAACAAAACATGGGACAAAGTGATGGCACACATACATAGGAGCCAAATCCTAGGAGCCAAGGGGTCTTCAGCTCCCCAATAAAACACTTGAGGAGGCCAGGCCCCCTAAAGTTGATGGACATTGCATTTCAAATGGTGTGCATACATTGCATCATGTGATCAATTATGCAGGGCAGAGCTTATCTCTCCCCCCACTATTTCATTCAAGTTAGCACCTCTGGTTCTGGGGCTTCTCCTGACCCCCCAGATCCAGTTTCAGAGGGTGATGGGAAAGGACAGAAGGGAAAGCTCCTTTGCACAAATGGAAGCTGTTGTGCAGAGCATCTGCTGATGGAACACATTAGTTGAATCCCACCCAGGAGTTTGTGGCCGTCATGAGCAGTTTGGGCCTGAGCAGTTGTTTAGCAGAACCTAGCAAGGCATCTTAGTTTTCTCTTCTTAACAACCTGAAAATGGATTTTTCCTCCCCTTTACACAAACCCCTGTAACGTTCAAGCTTCTGTAGTACTACCTTTGTGCTGATAAATATTTTGGTTTGGAAGTTGCCTGCCCAGTCCCTCTTGCTGAAGAATAAGGGAACTGGCTGTGCTTCCCTTGTACTACTTGTGGTACCAGTGGAGAATTGAGTTTGTACAGGGTATGCCATGTGAGAAAGAAAAAAAAGCTTCCCTAACGAAAAGGAGCATGCAGTACAGTCATCATAATCGAAATATATATTTAGGAAAGGGGCCTATGTTCTTTTGAGAAAAGTGAAAGAATGCCTGGAGCAAAATGTAAAAGTTGTTGCTCTAATTTTTATCCTCTGTTGGCTTTAATTAAGTGCCGAATTAAAATTGTAAAGCAAACACAAATTGAGGGATTTTCTTTCTAAATGAAAAGGGAGCTTGCTCACCAGGTGAGGTTTTTTCCTCAGGTGCACGTTGCTCTAAAATATGCAATCCAGACTGGCAACTCTTTAGGCAGCCATAGAAAAGCTCAGGCTGTTACAAGGTCCACTTTCTCCCTCCTGAATATGCTGCAAGGAGATAATTCATTGCTCAGCAAGGATGTGAGCTGCAAGGAATAAGAAAAAAAGTTTGGCAGTTCAAGCATTATAACTTGGTGAGGTGGAATTTAGGAGGATAGCAAAACAAATTTTAGAAGGTGTACAGTGGTACCTCGGGTTACAGACGCTTCAGGTTACAGACTCCGCTAACCCAGAAATAGTACCTCGGGTTAAGAACTTTGCTTCAGGAGGAGAACAGAAATCACACGGTGGCGGTGCAGCAGCAGCAGGAGACCCCATTAGCTAAAGTGGTACCTCAGGTTAAGAACAGTTTCAGGTTAAGAACGGACCTCCAGAATGAATTAAGTTCTTAACCCGAGGTACCACTGTACAAAAATGAAATAGCATACACTTAAAAAGAGGGGGGGGGGGGGCTTTTTCTGTGGTGGGGCCACAGGGGTGGTTGCCTTGGGCACAAACTAGTTAAGGGACACTTAATTTTAACACCCAGCGCTGCCTCAATACTGCTGCATGTTTTCCTCATTGGGATCTGCTGGAAACGGCTTTTCCATGCAAACCAGGAAGTGATGTCTCCAGACAACGAAACTATTCTTTTTTACTTATCTCTGCAGCTGCGATCTCCTAGGTGATGCAGATGCTGTTTGTTGGCAGTTGAATGCGCATGTGTGCTCAGTCCGTTTCCCTCCCACCCACTCAACCCCCTCCCCCGCGTGGCCCTGGGTGCTGTCAATCCACTCTATGCCACCGGGCTTTTTTTCAGGCATACGGATGCTTTTCCGGAGGCCAATTCTTACTTCACGGTTTAGACTTAGATAGGTAAAACACATGCATTTTAAAGTGGGCTGCACCAAAAACACACATAGTATGCATTTATCCTTTCCAGAAGCTTGAGGCAGATATGGACGACAATCTAAATCCATATTAAGGCAATACTTTTTTAGGCCAACCACAATAACAGAAAATTGTATATAAGCTTTGGAGATTTGCAGAGCTCTTCATCATAGGAAGCAAAGGAGGGTGCAGGTGAGGGAAGGAGGACATTTGGCTCAGGTTGAAGCTAGGGAGTCTGCATCTGGTCACAGTCTTAAGGAGGAGCTATCTAGGTGCTCTGCAGGTGCACTGCAGCCAGGCCTGTTGGATCAAGAAACAGCAATGACTGATTCCCGCATCTCTAGAACAAATACTGGTTGTTACCAAGATGCATCTGTCCTTAGACAAAACAGGCAGGTTCCTTGATAGATGGAAAACAGGAAGCAAGGGAAACTACTCTTCTTCTTCTTCTTCTTCTTCTTCTTCTTCTTCTTCTTCTTCTTCTTCTTCTTCTTCTTTTTCTCCTCCTCCTCCTCCTCCTCCTCCTCCTCCGTTATCAGACCTCCAGGTATGACCTGAAGACTCCTGGAGCTTTGGTAGACTGAAGGGGTGGCATATCTTTGAAGTGTCTTTCTAGGCCTGATAAACCATGAAAATGGCAAATTAATAATAATAATAATAATAATAATAATAATAATAATAATAATTTATTATTTGTACCCCGCCCATCTGGCTGGGTTTCCCCAGCCACTCTGGGCAGCTTCCATAAAGACCAAAAATACACTAATATGTCATACAATAAAAACTTCCCTGAACAGGGCTGCCTTAAGATGTCTTCTGAATGTCAGGTAGTTGTTTATCTCTTTGACATCTGATGGGTGTCCCACAGGGCAGGCGCCACTACCAATAAGGCCCTCTGCCTGGTTCCCTGTAGCTTTGCTTCTTGCAATGAGGGAACCGCCAGAAGGCCTTCGGCGCTGGACCTCAGTGTCCGGGTGGAACGATGGGGGTGGAGACTCTCCTTCAGGTATACAGGACCGAGGCCGTTTAGGGCTTTAAAGGTCAACACCAAGACTTTGAATTGTGCTCGGAAACGTACTGGGAGCCAATTTAGGTCTTTCAAGACCGGTGTTATGTGGTCTCGGCGGCCGCCCCCAGTCACCAGTCTAGCTGCCGCATTCTGGATTAGTTGTAGTTTCCGGGTCACCTTCAAAGGTAGCCCCACGAAAAGCGCATTGCAGTAGTCCAAGCAGGAGATAACTAGAGCATGCACCACTCTGGCGAGACAGTCCACGGGCAGGTAGGGTCTTAGCCTGCGTATCAGATGGAGCTGATAAACAGCTGCCCTGGACACAGAATTGACCTGTGCCTCCATGGACAGCTGTGAGTCCAAAATGACTCCCAGGCTGTGCACCTGGTCCTTCAGGGGCACAGTTACCCCATTCAGGACCAGGGAGTGAATAAGAACAAGCAATCCCACAGGAAGCTTCCTTACATCACATCAGACCATTGGTCCAAAAATAGCTCAGCATCGTCTGTGCCCACTGGCAGTAGCTTTCCAGGGTGTTAGGCAAGATTCTTCCCCAGCCCTACCTGGAAATGCCAAGGATTGAACCTGGGACCTGCTGAATACAAAGCAGGTGCTCCGACACTGAGGGCTTATCCACATACTGTATACCTTTTGCCCTAGGCATAGGTCCGAGCTTCAAAGCACTGTTTCAGAGTGCTCTCTTCTTCTTCTTTTTGGCCTGCTGCTTTCCTCAGGAAAACTTGCTGTTGGACGCTGAATTGGAAAAAAAATTGGGTCCTCCCTTAAAGTGGGCACGTGTTGCGGTGAGACCTGGCAACCAAACCCTGTGTTGTGGGTGGGTCGATTGATTAGCCACAACACCCAGTTGGTAGGTCCCTTGATGTTGGGTTTAATCAGGCCAATGGGATGCAAGCTAAATGGATCAAGGGACCTATTTATGCCCATGCACGTGACCCAGAGCTTCCTCTTTCAGTTTGTGCATTGGAACACCCGCCCACCTCTCCCTATATTTAGGGCTTTGTGCTTGACCTTGCTATGCCATTGTGTGTCGCCTGTCGTTGGGACAAAGGCACGGCAGGAATTTCCCCCACTTGGCTGATTGGCTGGTGCCATTTGGGTTTCACCTGCCACATAGCAAATTGTCACAACTCGTAAGGTTGCGGATAGGCTCTGGTTCAGGTGGTAGGGATGGGAGAACGTTCTCGCCATCCCTATGAGAAGGGTATTCCGTTAAAGGAATCCAGGGACTCAGTGGTTTGGTCCACTCCTGTGAGGGGGTTGTGCCCATGCCTGAGTCCAGGGGGGGGGCATTTGGGTGGCGGAGATAGCCTGTTCCCAGCTTTCTACTTATCCAGGTGTTCACCCTAGTCTGATCTATGCTGGTGCCCTGGGTCAGCGCTACCTGCAATGGTGCAGGGAGCTAGTCGAACCAGAGCCTATGTAACCATTCACTTGCTGTAATCAATAAAGTTGTGGCCTAAATTCTGCCAAAAACCAAACCAAAATTTGAGTCTTGTCTGAATTTATTTAAGGGGGAGGTTTAAAGGTCTGAACACGCAAATGTTAATTTGGGTTTTCTGCGGTTTGCTCCCATTCAACAGTAAAGAGCAGGTTTTCATGGTGGGGTGAAAAGGAAGTCTGGTTGAGCCCTGAATCCATCCCCTAATCTCAAAGGCATTCTGAACATGTGTGCAAGTCTGGTCCTAGCTTGTCAACAACCATAAAAGGCAGCCGTTAGAAGTCTGCAAAAGAGCTGTACAAAAGGTGTGCTGTCAACGAGCATCACCTGGTGTGTCTTCTTGTTCCAAGGGCAACATTTCAAGAACAAAGTATTATAATTATGATGTAATCCTGTTAACTCTGCTCGCACTATTCCCTCTGCCTTTAGAGAGAAAAGGTTTGCTGTTATACTTGTTAGGCACATGCATGGAGCAGTGGGAAAAGTGCATTCCAGTTCACGTCTAAGATGCACAGTTTATGTTGCTTGTTATGAAAGCATTGCTGTCCTCTTTTGGCTTCAATGTGGCAGAAATGAATAATATAACAAATAATAGTTTTTTATTTACCCAGCTAGTGCTGATGAGACTTCACAGCCCTTTCCTGTGACACTGGGTTTAGGTTATCATTGGACTCACATTGTAAATAATTGGAATCAATATGGTTTGCTCAGAGTTTATATCTTGTCTGGTATCTAGGTCGCCACTACCCAAATATCTCAACTTCTGCAAGCCTGTGGCTTCCAGTTAAGGTGCATCTGCAGTTTCTCCTGCCCTGCTCTCCTACCAACATCTTGTCTCTCTTTGCACCTGCAGTGGGGCAACACAAAAGCTCTGTTCACTACACAAACGTTTGGCTACAAAATGCTTAACAGTTATTTTTAAAGGTTTTCTTAAATAATAAAAATTGGTGGAAATGGATTTGTTTAGAAAATATTACTTCCTTTTGAAGGAATTGCTTGGACTGGGATATTTTATTCCATGTGAGTATTGCTGATAAATAAAGATGTAATTTCCTTTTTTTTTTTTAATAATATTTATTAAGCATTTTCAAATATGACAAAAAAGAAAAATGAAAAAAATAGAACATCCATTCTATAATCTTATTTTCATTAACATTTTTCCAGGACTTCCCCACCCCACCCCCTTTTGTATTCCAATTCTTTCAAATAAATTCAACAAGTTCTTACCCCAAGTTTTAAACTTATTACAATTAACCCAATATTAAGAATGTTTTTCCCTCCCCTAAAATCGACCTCGCTCCCTTCCACGAGTTCCCCACTTTAGTATGCAGAACAGATTAAAATTTTAAAAAGATAGAAAAAAGAATAAAGTATAGTTTAACACCCTTTGGATTCCAAATTTCCCTCCCCCCTTTCCCGGTTGCATTCCCCAATGTCCATCAATGCCTGTTGTCATCCTGGAGATCCCACATCTAGGCCGAAATCCTTCAGAAATCCACTTTGCTGTCTTTTTAAATAGTCTTTGCCATCTTTTTAATCGTCTTTGGTTTCAAGCGTCCAGTCTTGGAAGAAATTCTATCTCAAAAAAGTCCATTTTTTTTGTCCGATTCTTATTGTTCATGTTGTTCTTGTTGTTCTCTCTCCTCATTTTTCTCTAGTTTCATTTCCTGCTCTCCTGCAAAAATGTTCCAATTCCAAAAGCTTCTAAAATCTCCTACAGAGGCTTTGTTATTCAGGAACAAAACTTTACGTCAAGTCCCTTCCATTCTTCAATAGATAAGTCTATTGTCTCCTTTAGTGTAGAGACCTCTGTAGACAAAATAGTATTCCATTTCTGCAGTTTCCCAGGAGATAAAAAATCCAGTTCAAATTCCATGGCAACAATACTTGTAGTGTCCCATAGCCCCTCTAGGGGGGTTATAGTTACTCAGTTTCCTTCCAGATCCACCCAACAGTCAAAGTAACTTGTTATTCCTTATTTTAAACAATTTGTATCCAATTTGTAACAAATATAACCGGCAAAGTCCTTCTAACAAAGTTCTCTTTTTACTCTTCAGCTTTGACAGCTCCTTTGACAGCTGTCAAAGCCTCTGTTTCTCCTCTCCCGGCGCTCTCACGGATCGCTCCCGGTCCCGGGGGGGGGGGGTTGCATTTTAGCTCACATCTACTTTTCTCCTCCAGCCCAATCTTATAGCTTTCCATCGTGAAATTAATAGCTTTATCAGACTTAGGTAGCACTCGATCTTAGTTGTTAAATCCTTTGCTTTAAATCCTCTACAACAGGGGGGAGGCTGACTTCCTTTTTGCACCTCCCCCGCTCGCTCCTAATTTAAAATTTAAAGTTTTTTCCTTTTTTAAGTCCAGTTTCCAATTACTCACGGGTTGTTCTTTTAATCCGAATTTTCAATTGAAGAAGTCAGCGCTCTCCGCCAAATGGCATGCGGCTTCGCTTGGCAGGGGAAGCGGAGGACTCATAGCACCACCACCCCCCCGGCACCCGCTCCGCAGCCTTTAAAAAGGCTCCTTCGCGGGCTGGGGGGGCGCAAACGGTGCCCGCCGAGTCACCATGCCCATGGGTTTCAGCGCCCATGGTTTTTGAGGGTCCCCGCGACGCCGACGCGGTAGGACCCAGCCCCTGCCGAGCAGGCTCCCTCCGGAGCTCGGAGGGAGTCCGCCATTCGGCGATGGCGCCAACCCGGAAGTAAAGATGTAATTTCCTACCAGTCATGGATAGCATTGCTTTCTCTTTTAATGTATGGGTTTTCCCTTTCCATCTCTTAATGATAGTAATCTGTAACAATATTGACCAGACTTCTCTGAATGGAAGGAATGCTGATTGTTCACTGCACAAGAACCTGATGCTCCCAGATGTTGTGTGACAGCCCACTAAACCCCATTTCTCCAGATGATTTGTTTGTTCTCTGGTGAACTCAGCAGCAGAGGGCCTGATGAAATAAATTCCAGTCACACAGAACACATGCCTAAAAAACCCCAATCTTAAAAATCCACCCTAGGATGAGTAAGGGAAGGGCTTTTTAATTCATTACTCAACTTTCTGAGCAAAAACCATTCACATATTCATATCATTATAGAATTATTGAGCCGAGACGGATCCAAAAGTTGTTGTTCAGGCTTCTCCACTGAGACATGTTGATGTGGCTGAAGAAAGTACTTGCGATTTGAATGAACATTTGCAGCTTAAGTAGGTTTTATATTTGCAACACATCTGTCATTTATTTATTTTAACAAACCAGCTTTAAACCTAACAGGTGGAAGGGGGGACACACCCTAAAGATGATGCAGCAATATAGGACCTAGTGGGACATTTTTTAAAAGTTTATATTGAAATGTCAAAGTTTTGAAGATAAATCTTGGACTTTGTGTTTCAGTATTGACTTTGAAAGAAGCCATGTGTTAATCTCTGTAGTATGGCCAGTTGTTTGGCTAAACAGACACATTGGCTTGGATCCAAAGTGGAGTTGCATTTGTTTATTGAGTCTCTCTCCTGTCCTCCTTTCTACTTCGGCCGCTTTCACCTGCTGGAAAGCAATTCCTGAGGGTGGGGGCTCTTTGGAATGGCATGCGGTGCTAGGAGCTGTTTGGATACCAACCCCTGATCAGCTGCAGTTGCACATCACTTGTCATGTGTAAAAACCAGTCACTCCGAACTAACATCCGCCTTCTTCCTCAAATGATGCATCCAGTTAGATCAATGGGAATTCAAGTTCTTCTTTTAAAAAATATGAAAATTCCACTTAACCAGCCTCATCAGCGTCTCATAGCAACTTGCGACAAATAATAACCACTGTTACAATAAAAAAGAATAAAAACATTCTAAAATGATAAATCTTAAACACAACAAATTTAACTAAACATGCAGTGTGACAAACCTATTCCTTTTCCCTTTTCAGAGAACCAAATATCATCCTGAACATTCTTTTTAAAGAATATGTTTCTTAAAGATTTTGCAGTACTTGAAAGAGAGAAGAATAACATACATCAACTTTGCATGCAAAATAAAATATTTCAGTAAACAAGTTACAGGAAAAAGTGAAGAAGAAGAAAAATGAACTAGTAGACTAAGACAAAAATTTTTGAATACGAAAGGTATTTTTTTCTGTTACAATTACCAATGCTCACTCGTTAGTAAATACTGCATCACATCATGATTGTCCAGTAATATCCAGGCTGTGTAGTTGAGGTTATTATAGGTCTGAAATTATGTTGAGCTGCATCTTCCCCACAAACAGAGGCATGGGTCAGAGGATTGGAATCATGTTTCTTTGTCAGATATTTTCTTCTTCACCATTGTTTGGTCAATTTCTCCATCTAAGCTATTGTCCAGGTTGTACCACTTTACAATCTTAGACAAATAAACACTGGGAAAGAGTCAAGCAGACCTCCCTAGGCAAGGAGTGCCAAATTTCAAATAATAGCTCCATTCACTTCAGGTACTGGTTCAGGAAGTGCAAATTTGGTTGGCTCTCATTAGAATGCAGATTTGTTTCCCATTCCTAGTTGTCACATATCCTAGATTATTTGCTTAACATGGATGTTTTGTTGTGTGCCTCATGTGTCTGCTTCCTCACACCTGTGCAATTCTGCCGAATTGGTGGTAAATGTTTTAGTATGCTGTATGTCTTTTGTGATGGCTCAGATCCATTAGCAATAATCCAGTACATGGTTAGGTATATTTTAGACTGAAGGAAATCAATAGGGATTAAGCATGCCTAACTCTGTTTTGGATAGTGGCCATACTACGTAATTTCACTGCAAGATTGTGTTGCAGTATCTTTTCAGTAGGCAGAATCTTAAGATCTTTGCTCTCCACCAGTATCTGCCAGTCAGAATGACGCAGGCTCAATTTTGTGCTGCCTAGGATGGAGGATGTTTTAGAAATGGTCAGAATGATCAGTTCTTGTCAGTTTGCTGGAGGGTGAAATGTTGCCTTTTCTGCCAGCTAAATAAAATAAAATCTCCCCACAAGTCAATGAAAAGCACAGCCAGTTCTACAAAAACAGCCATAAACAGTGAAAGCAGGACTATTAATTTATTTCAGATGAAATTAGTCTCCACCCTGCTAGCATGAAATACTTTGGGCATGATCCAGCCAAAATGAAGCACATTTGAGCCTCCATGGTTTCAATATGAAAGTGAAACATATTTAATTCTTCTCAAAATTTAATTAAATGGGAACATAAGGTTACAGCCCTATATATGCTTAATTTGAAGTTACCCCCACTGAAAACAATGAGACTTTCTTCTTGACTAGACATGTACAGGATTAAACTGTGATTTTAAAGTTCTGAAAATTCACAGAATGCTGCCCAGTGCTTCATAAAAGTAAAAATTCACCACTGAAAATGGAAACAATGACTCCTGAGTTTCTTAAGGTCCTCTTGCAGCTTATTAAATCTTTTCATGCTTCCATTTAATCCCTTTTTATGTGGGCTTAAGTTTTCGGGGTGGATCAAATAATAAATTTCTGTGTTTAGGTAATGAACAAAGATCATTGTATACTATGCTTATAATGGGTGAATTAAAAAACAAATTCATATTGGTTATGAAACCACTGCACAAAATTTGAGCACGTGCCTTATTTTCCCATTGCTAACAATGTAATGTTAAAGATCCCAAGGATTAGAAGCAGCATTGTCATTCCTGGGCTGTGCTTGACTTCTATAGTTTGGAATGCCCCACTGATAGTTTGTGTTTTATAGCTTTTTATGCTTTATTGTACACTATTTTTTGTGCTTTGAGTAGAAATTTTTGATATTCTAAATAAATACATTTATCCAGTGTTGCACTTCCTCAATCAAAGTAAATAAGTTGCACTTGCTCAATCAAGTTAAATAAGTATTATAAAATGGAAAACTTTCCTTCTCACCCCAAACGTTTTTTTTTTTAAGTATCAGGCAGGAGGAAACAACCCACTCTTTTATCGAACTTCAGAGCCTTTAATAATATGAAGTTCTAATAATAAATAGCCCATATTGGGTGAGCTTCTCTATGCCACTCTGAGGAACCATATTTGTTAATTTATGTATGTTTACATAATTGTTGTTACAAATCATATATATATTAGCTTACTGCACAGTTATGACTATGTTTCCATAATCCTGTTAATTCTGTGAAAACATATGCCCTCCAGAAAAAAAGATAAAAGGTACCCTTTCACTTTAAGTTCCCCTCCTGTTGAATTACCTTTCCGACTTTGTTACATGGGTCACATTAGAGGCTGCTGTCAAAGGCAGAACATGGTGTAATTCAACATGACACATGGCAAGCAGGGATGTGTTGAAATACCTGAGACTATTAGATCCAGGCAGCCTCCTGTTAAAGTTTTTTACAGCCACATAAATATTCTCCTAGCTATCGTCTCAGAGGGATAAATACCCCATTAGAGCAATACAAGAGCACAGGTGGGGAAAGTGGAGTTGTATGCAGAGTACTGAGTAATGGCCAACCTCCTAGAGATGCCTCCTTTTCTCCTTCATGCACCTCAAGCTAAATGGGGAGAATTGCTTTTACATTACTAATGCTCTTGGAAATAATAGAAATAGCCCATATTGATAACATGGGGTTGGAGCAGGGGCTGACTAAGGCATTCTGGGTAAATACTGCTGTGAGCTCTGACTCTGCATGCTATTCTCCTACAGATTACTTGTATATCCTTAGGCCCCCTGAATCCTATCGTTTGTTGGGGCAATATTCAATATGAAATACACTTTTAGAAACTCAGAGATGTTCTGTCCCTATGCAGACCAATGTCACACAGGATTCTGGACTGTACCACTTCAGACTACAAATAGTGAAATATATAGATAGATAGATAGATAGATAGATAGATAGATAGATAGATACAGTAGATAGATGATAGATAGTGTTTCCTCATGTAAAAAAACTCCCTTAGTAAATTAGTACATCAAAGAGAAAAGCTTTGAGTGGTCCTCTCTCACTTTGAAGTAGCCTTGTTCAAATGAACACTTTGCATTCAATTTCTGTGGAGGGAGGGGAAAAAAAAAGCAAAATTGGACTTGTGGACCCAGCCTCAACTTTGGCACATTCAGCCATACCCTCTGAATACATCTGATGCCATAGAATCACAGAGTTGGAAGGGCTCCCAAGCGCCATCTAGTTCAACTGCTTCAATGCAGGAATGACAGATAAAGTATTTCTGAAAGATGGCTATCCAAGCTCTGGCTAGAAGCCTCCAATGAAGGAGAGTCAGCTACCTTCCAAAGGAGTCTGTTTCACTGACAAGCAGCTCTTGTCATCAGAATGTTCTTCCGAATGCTTAGTCGGAATCTTATTTCTTGCAATTTGAATCCATTGGTTCGACTCCTTCCCTCCAGAGCAGGAGAAAACACGTTTCAAATGTGTCCAGAAACAGGAGGTTCTACCTTGTAGACACAAATACAGCTGCTTTTCCTAGCTTCCAGAATTAGACTGTCCAAATATATCAATTTCAAGATGTTTCGTGATTCTCTGTCCTCCTGCTATTCTGTGTGAAAACTTCCACCAGTCAAAATGTTTGCATATCAAAAGCTTGCATAGAATGCTAAGAATGATTTTTTTTATACACTGTATTTTCCCGTGTATAAGACAATGCTTTTTGGTTTTTTTTAAAAAGGCAAAAATTGGGTGTTGTCTCATACACGGATAGCGAATGTAGGGGGGGGGACGTGCAATTAATGGCAGCAGCAAGCAGGAGATTGGCAGTGGCAATTGGGCGGGTGATTGGTGGCTGCAGCAAGGCCTGCTGGCGATTGGCTGTGGCTGTGGCAATTGGGCAGGTGATTGGCGGCTGTGGCGAGGCGGGCAGGTGATTGGCGGCTGTGGCAAGTGGGCGGGTGGGTTGTTGGTGGCAGCGAGTGGGCAGACAATTGGTGGCTGTGGTGAGGTGTGCGACCAGCAGTGGCTGATAGTGATTGGCAGTGGCGGGCAGGCAGGGGAGTGATTGGTGGAAGTGCCCTCCCCCCCAAAAGCTAAACAACTTAATTTCTTAATTTCGGGTTTTTAAAAAATAGGGATCGTCTTATACATGGGGGCGTCTTATACACAGAAAAATATGGTATGTAGAAAAGATCTGGTATATGTCAGTTGATAATACAGAACAGGTGGCCAAGCTCTGGGTCTTCAGATGCTGCAGGGCTGCAACTCCCCTCAGCCCCAGCAGGAATGGCCAGTCATCAGGTGAGCTGTAGACCAGCAACATCTGGGGGAGGGGGACAACCTATTACTCCACTTCATGTGGTCACTAAGCATGAATTCATCATCCATCTGAATGGAGCTTATATGTTAGTGCCAGTTAAATCTTAGCATGTTTTACAACTTCTACAACATGTTAGATGCAGGTGGCGCTGTGGGTTAGCGGTTCAAATCCCCGCAATGGGGTGAGCTCCCATTGCTTGGTCCCTGCTCCTGCCAACCTAGCAGTTCCAAAGCACGTCAAAGTGCAAGTAGATAAATAGGTACCGCTCCGGCGGGAAGGTAAACGCCGTTTCCGTGCACTGCTCTGGTTCGCAACACACAAGACCCGGAAGCTGTACGCCGGCTCCCTTGGCCAATAAAGCGAGATGAGCGCCACAACCCCAGAGTCGGCCACAACTGGACCTAATGGTCAGGGGTCCCTTTACCTTTACCTTTACACCATGTTAGAACCAGGCCACAGGCAGTTGTTCTGAGATTGCAGTTTCACTAGGCAGGAAATAAGTTCATTGCAATCACTGGGACTTACTTTTAGTAAATGTGCTTAGAAATGAGAAGCTGGATGGGAACTCAGCTTGAACATCCTTTTTGGTGGAAATAATGCAGCTTCATGCTGACTCACTACTTTTATTGCTATATCTACTGCCAGATATAGCCACACAGAACCTTCTAGTAAGAAGAAAAGGACAAGGGTCAATAAAGAAGTTGTGAGATGGGGTTAAGGAATGATGAACTAATATGGAACTGGGGAGGATTCAAACGGATTGATTTGATTTATTATATCTCTCTGCTGCTTTTCATTTAAATGAATCCCAAAGTGGCTTACAAACAATAAATAAAAATAACATGATAGAACATAATAGAACAAATACAGCATAAATCATATAGAATAATTAACAAATCATCAGTGAAACAATTACAATCTGTAAAACACTGTTAACAAAGCAACAACTAAAAAATAAGCTAAACATCACAATGAAAGCAAATGTCATATTATACATATTATACAAATCAATACATTATTTATAATATATAAAGGTAAAGGGACCCCTGACCGTTAAGTCCAGTCACTTTTCTGGCTGAGGGAGCCGACGTTTGTCTGCAGACAGCTTCCGGGTCATGTGGCCAGCATGACTAAGCCACTTCTGGCGACACCAGAGCAGCGCACAGAAATGCCATTTACCTTCCCGCCGGAGTGGTACCTATTTATCTACTTGCACTTGGACATGCTAGGTGGGCAGGAGCTGGGCCGAGAAATGGGAGCTCAACCCGTCACGGGGATTCAAACTGCCGGCAAGCCCAAGGCTCAGTGGTTTGCACCACAGCACCACCCACGTCCCTTTATAATCTATAGAACAACATTAACAACATTGACAAAATAGCAGCCAAAAAATAAACTTAGCACTGTTAAATCCAAATGCACCCTCTTCCCACCCCCATAATCTTTCACTTGATTCATCACATTAAAAGCCACATACACCTCGTGACTTGGCAGCAACCCCCTTCTGAATATTCCTCAGGCTGGAGGTGGAGCAGCACAGGTGAAACCAACCACCCCCTGATGGCAAACAGTCTCTCTCACCTCATAGTTCTTCCTCTGGAAACAGCATCCTTATGGAGGCTCCTAGGGGACATACTGTAAGAAAGATATATATATATATATATATACAGACAGAGAGAGAGAGAGAGAGAGAGAGAGAGACTTAACTACTGATGGTATACTCAACGATTTATTTATTTATTGCCCCACTGTTGCCTCTAGCTAAACTGATAATGTCACATTTTTCAAAACAATACAAAATCAATTTACCAGAAGTGAAAGCAGGAATGTACATACCATAAGCAGTAAACCCACTTTAAAATGGCACAATTCAACTTTTTAAAAACACATAGAGACACAATACCCCCATTGTCTGTATAGAAGTCTAAAACTTTTGTGGAGACCAGAAACCAGGATCCTTTAATGACTTAGCACCTAGCCCCATATGGCTGACATACACCCTCTCCAGGGTTTTCAAGCAGCCTTTTCCAAACATACCTGGTGATAGTTAAAGGTAAAGGGACCCCTGACCATTGGGTCCAGTCGTGACTGACTCTGGGGTTGCGGCGCTCATTCACCCCGTTGTGGGGATTTGAACCACCGACCTTCTGATCGGCAAGTCCTAGGCTCTACGGTTTAACACACAGCACCACCTGCGTCCCTATACCTGGTGATACTGGGATTGAAATTGGGATCATCTGCATGCAAAGCAGTTGTTCCACCACTGAACTATGGCCCTTCCCAGACTACAGGTGGTGATGGTGTTGGAATGTGGTGGTGCCAAAATATATATAAAAAATATTTTTAAAAATCTCAGGGGAAAGCCCAGCTGCAGTCCCCTTTCTCCAATTTCTTGTATTCTGTGTGCTTCCAGTATTTGTTTAGTTTGTTTAATGCAGAGGAACACCCAGCCACATGGGATCTGGCACCAGCACATGGCAACCCAAGAACATTTCCCCCACGCGATCTACTCTTTGTGTAAGTCCTAAGCCTGGCAAGGATCCGGATACCTTGCATCAAGATGTGTTGACAGGTTCCCAATAACTGCTACCTTCACATAACCCTGGAGGGGTTCCTTCTTCCCACCTATTTTGCAATCAGAAAACCTGGCCAAAACAAACTGCTCAACAATCATATCAATTTGTATTGCTGTGGAACTAGTCCAAAGCATTTCCAGTTCATCTGCACATTAGTGTAAACTGTTCTACCAGAAGGAAGAAGTCAGGTTATCTTATTAGTGACTCTTTTTATTATTATTATCATCACCCAGCCCAGCTCATTATAAGATAAAACCAAAAAGACTTCAAAACTGTTGATCAGTTTATAAATGGCAAAATGATGTGCATTTATAATTTTACTTGTTGTTTTTAACATAACTCTCAGAAAGGAATACTAAAGCAAATACATCTCTCTCTCCCAAGAGGATGAGAAGGGTGCCAGCATTCCTTTTTTTAAAAAAAATAATACATTTTTATTGCGGTTTTATAATTGCAAATTCCATATATCACATACCAATATCCAAGCCTACCTTACTGCATAGCTGTCAACGTTTCCCTTTTTTAAGGGAAGTTCCCTTATTCCGAATAGGATTCCTTGCAAGAAAAGGGAAAAGTTGGCAGCTATGCCTTACAGTTACATTTACAATCTTCTCCCTCCCCATCCGACTTCCCTCAATGTCCCCTTCTGGTTTGTTACATTGTTTGTTATATTCTGCATGTATATATACTATCAGGTGTTGTTGCAATATGTTTAAACTCAATAAACTCAGCATTCCTAAAGCAAGCAGCCCTCCCTCTTTTGGAGTTTCAAGTGCTGACAGGTATATTGTCACGAATCAATGTGCTTACTTGGCCTCTATTTTAGAACAGACTATAGGTGTCTGTGTGTCCTTGTTAACATCATTCAAATGGACAGAGTAATTGGCTGGTTTGGTGTGCCTGAGCCTAAGTTCTGACCATTGCATTATTTTAGCATGTCAGTGACATGTTAACATATTCTTTTTACAGGTCAGCTGACATTAACCTCACTGCCTCAGAACTGGGATGGCCACAGCAAAGTATATGTGGGCTGGGATGCAACTGGATGTAGGATGGACAGTAATTTGTGCCAAACTCTGATCAGTTCAGTTCCACTCAAACCACATACTCTCCATGCCATGTCTGATAGTGCGAATCAGCTCTGGTTTTCTGTGCCATTAAATATATACAGTATTGTATTCCACATTACTGGCTGTTGCTAGTAGGAATCAGCAAATGTGATGAAAAACTATGTGTTAGGGCAGGGATGGTAATATTGTTGTCCTCCAGATGTTGTTGGATTCCAATTCCCATTATGTGGTTCAGGACATCTGGGAATAGTCTGTTGCCTCAATTGCTCACTTAGATGAGCATTAGCAAAAGAAATAATAGGTCTGGTGGGGTGCCTTAGGTAAAGGTAAAGGTACCCCTGCCCGTACGGGCCAGTCTTGACAGACTCTGGGGTTGTGCGCCCATCTCACTTAAGAGGCCAGGGGCCAGCGCTGTCCGGAGACACTTCCGGGTCACGTGGCCAGCGTGACATCGCTGCTCTGGCCAGAGCCAGAGCCAGAGCCAGAGCCGCACACGGAAACGCCGTTTACCTTCCCGCTGGTAAGCGGTCCCTATTTATCTACTTGCACCCGGAGGTGCTTTCGAACTGCTAGGTTGGCAGGCGCTGGGACCGAGCAGCGGGAGCGCACCCCGCCGCAGGGATTCGAACCGCCGACCTTTCGATCGGCAAGCCCTAGGCGCTGAGGCTTTAACCCACAGCGCCACCTGCGTCCCGGTGGGGTGCCTTACCAGATACCAAATAAACAACAATTCTGAGAACTGGAAGAAGGCTGCTGGTGGGTTGAGAGACATCATTACCTTCAATGACGAAGGCTGACTAAAAATGATTTTGCTCTCTTCTAATGCTCATTCACAGAAACATATTGAAAAGTGTTTGTCAAAAGATGGTAAGGGGAAAATGGCCTACTAAGTACTTCTACATTTCCCACATGAAGATCTAGGCATGCAACACACAGCAAGACTCCAGCAAAATTCAAATATCTCCCCCTCCCTACACAAAACCCCTAACATGTTACAGATCCACCAAGCAAAAATGGCACCTTCCCAAACTAGTTCACTTTGTAACATATTTTTCCCATTTTTCTTTTAACAGATCTACCCCAGTCTTTTGAACTCTGTTGCGTTCATTCGGTCATTTTAATATCCTGGGCACTAAAGAGAACAGAAGCAGGAATCAGGATTGCACTGTTAGATTGATAAACAGATGCTAAACCAATGTGACGCAGCTGCCACTGCTGAGCCAGGAAAAGCAGGTCAAGGTTATTAGGAGAGAGTGCAGAACTGTCTCATAGCTGTAAGCTAAAAGTCCCCACGTGGTTCCCTCTCTTTCCCTTCCCCCACCTTTTGATTTTTCTAATAGCAAAGAATACCAGCGACTGTCTTGGAGACTTCTAAAATTAACCACTGAAAAAGAAGAAATGGTATTCATTTCATATTTGACATGTAATTTTACTCCTCTCCCCCCTCCCCCACTCACTGACATATCAACTCATAATTTTTAACAGAGTTTGTAGAAGGGTTTTTAATGTTGATTTTAAGTCTCTGCAAACTATCTACACCTCATAGGCTCAGATTTTCTTCTGTGCAATAAAGAAAGTATCTAGGCAAAAAAAAAAAAAATCATTGCCTTCAATTACTGCAAAGCAAGGGAGTATAAAGCGTGTCCTTTAATCCTATCAAACCTGTGCAAATTTTTTGCAGAAACTCTACAGCTTGTGTTATGCAGGAGGTGAGATTAGATTATTCTAATGGTTCCTTCTGACCTTAAATTCTGTGAAATTTGCAATATGATCAACCAGTGGGAGTGCTTTACGTAAAGGCGGTTTTCCTGTAAGAAAGGATGAGGCAATATTTAACTAGTGATATAAAACAGTTCTATATATATATTCAGCACTATCTATATTCTGCACATCCGCGTTAGAACCACACAAGCATAGAATCAAGTACATGGGGCAGAATTTAGCATTCAAAATCCCTAAGCTATTTATTTTCTTCTTCTTCTTCTATTTTTCTTGGGTATAGAGAAAATGTGGAACCAGGCTTCACACTCTGGATTCAAAACCCCACCCAACATTTTCAAATCATTGATAAAGCAGAGCAGTTGCCTCAATGTAAAAGTGACCATGTTCTGGGCTGGGCATGACTGGGATCTGTCTTTTGTTGGCGTCTTGAAATTTGATTAGCCACCTCTGTGAAACCTGCTAGAAGAGTTGAATTCAAATTACATTTCCCAGGCCCATGGAGCAGAGATGGACTGCCTATGATGACTCATTCTCCCACAAAAGTCATATTTTTTTGCTACAGTTGAGGGCTGAATAATAATATATGAACTGGACCTAAGGTGCACTGGCACACAAGAGAGAGAGAGAGAGAGAGAGAGAGAGAGAGAGAGAGAGAGAGATGCACGAAAAAGGAAGAAAACATACAACAAAGACGTGTGGAGCAACCAATTTCTTTCAGCCCTAGACAATAGAACATGAATCAATTTAAATTTCCAGAAGGATAAACACCCTAACCACAGAGCCATTTAGCACCTTAAAGGCTAACAACATTTATTACATATGCATGTGTGTGACAAATAGTAGGGTCAAATATGAATAGAATGCAAAAAACTATGTTATGATCTAAGGCAATTCAATTAAAGTTTGCAGTGACCATGCAAACACCAGTGTGATTTCTCCGATTATAGCTGTTGAGAATAGTCAATCCTGGCACTGATAATAACCCTTCACACATCTGATAGTGAACTCTAATCTGCACAATCTTTTTGCCATAATAAAGGTACTGTTGGTACTTACAGGACTCTGCTAGTTTTAAACTGCGTATTTATTTATTATATTTCTAGCAGCTTTTCTCACAGAGGGACATTAAAACCATTTAGGAATATCCAAAAAAATCGGAAAACTCAGCCAAACAGATTGGGACTTACCGATCGCACCCCACGAAAGAAGTCACAATGCCACCCTTTAAATTAAGGGCCAAAAGCCTGGGTTACAGAGAAAGGCACTTGCCGGGCACCTACAAATAGATGAAGACAGTGCCAGGCAGACCTCCGGTGGGGGGGATTCCAGTGGGGCCCACCACTGAAAAGACCCGATCTCATGTTGCCACCTTCCAAACCTCCCCATGGAAGGAAATCACATTTTTTAAAAGCAGAAGAAATTATCTGCCCATAAGAAATTTGGCTGTGCAGAGCTCATGGCTGGTGCTGATTCCACATCTCTTCTGTAGCCAGGCAAAGGACAGTGTGTGAGTATGTCAGTGTATTTTGCGGGGGGGGGGGGGGGATACATACAGTTATTATCCAATAGATGTACCTAGCACAAACATCTGATCAATAAAAGAGACTGTATACACAGACAGAAGAACCACAACACTTATTCTTTTTAGGGAAGAAATATCTGTCAGTGAATAATAAGTGCTCAAAGTGTGATGTCTGTCCAAATGATCCTTAAGATAGGAAAGGACAATGTAAGCACATGGATAGATGGTTAGATGGAAGCCTCATATTGAATTCTTCCCCCACCATTAAATTAGTGAATATGAAAACATCTATTACCGTAACAACATGACTTTAAAAATAAACAAGTTCAAATCCTATTAGTATTGTGAAATGTTCAGATTTAATAGAGCCATTGATACTGATTTCAAACTGAGGACTGTCAGTTTCCATTGCTTTTGCAGTTATTACTATTAGAATTAATGGCACAGGAATTCTCCCGAAAGTCCAACTATGTGTTTTTCACTTTGTTACAAAGTGGGATGGAAAGCCTTTTTGTTTTCATTCCATGCAATGTTAAGATTCCTTTTTCATCAAGTCTGAGATGGGGAGGGTGAGGCTGATACTTCTCCTGCCTTGCACAAGAGACCCAAGCAGCAACCACTGTTAGTTTGCTTTAAGGTAAAGGTAAAGGTACCCCTGCCCGTACGGGCCAGTCTTGACAGACTCTGGGGTTGTGCGCCCATCTCACTTAAGAGGCCAGGGGCCAGCGCTGTCCGGAGACACTTCCGGGTCACGTGGCCAGCGTGACATCACTGCTCTGGCCAGAGCCAGAGCCAGAGCCGCACACGGAAACGCCGTTTACCTTCCCGCTGGTAAGCGGTCCTTATTTATCTACTTGCACCCGGAGGTGCTTTCGAACTGCTAGGTTGGCAGGCGCTGGGACCGAGCAGCGGGAGTGCACCCCGCCGCAGGGATTTGAACCGCCGACCTTTCGATCGGCAAGCCCTAGGCGCTGAGGCTTTAACCCACAGCACCAATTCCCACCTATTAGAGTCAGTCTATATGTGGATGTCATGTGGATGTTTTCTCAGAGGTTTCCCACCAATCTCTCTTTTACTCAGAGCAGCTGTGGGAAATTGCAATCTGGAAAAGACAGTCACTGGGCAAGACTGTTCTTATCAAAAACTGTGCTTGCTAAGCTGTTTTTTGCTCTGCATGAGAAAAGGTACAGGCACTCATATCTTTTCTCCATGAGACAAAAAACAGCTCAGGGAGAGAGGGAGAGGGAGAGGGAGAGGGAGAGGGAGAGAAAGTGTGTTTTATAAAGTAAAAATATGGCTCAGGAGGCAAGAGGGAAGCCCCTCTCTCTCACTCTGCTCCTTCTGATCCAGATTGTAGTGTCCTACCAGTGCTTTGGATAGTGAAAAACCTTGAGGAGTAAACTTTTGCGCAACTTAGTTTTCTCTTAAAGTGGAACAATATATGATTAAAGATCTAATTAACCACCAAACCAATTAAAGGTTGTAGCCCTAAAATGCAAGTTGGCTTCTTTCACTCATATCTGCAGTCATATTTGGTACGCGTTGAAGTTGACATGCACGAGTTGTCCCCACCCCCTCCTTTCAGCGGACCTACTCATATGCTGAATTAGTTATCTGAGTCATTCAAGGACATAAATTTCAAAGCATGATAGAAAAAGCCTTATGAGGAATGGTTGAAGGAGCTGGAAAAGAGGAGACTGAGAGGAGAAATGATAGCCATCTTCAACTATCTTAAGAGTTGTCACATGGAAGATGGAGCAAGCTTGTTTTCTCATGGTTGTTTTCTCATGGCCTAGAGGATAGGACTTAAACCAATGGCTTCAAGTTACAAGAAAGGAGATTCTGACTAAACATCAGAAAGAACTTTCTGACAGTAAGAGCTGGTGACAGTGGAATGGATTCCCTTGGGAGGTTGTAGATTCTCCTACCTTGGAGGTTTGTAAGCAGAGGTTGGATGGGGGTTGGACTAGATGATCCTTGGGATCCCTTCCAGCGATTCAATTCTGTTCTTGTTGTTTAGTCGTTTAGTCGTGTCCGACTCTTCATGGCCCCATGTACCAGAGCACGCCAGGCACTCCTGTCTCCCACTGCCTCCCGCAGTTTGGTCAGACTCATGCTGGTAGCTTCGAGAACACTGTCCAACCATCTCGTCCTCTGTAGTCCCCTTCTCTTTGTGCCCTCCATCTTTCCCAACATCAGGGTCTTTTCCAGGGAGTCTTCTCTTCTCATGAGGAGGCCAAAGTATTGGAGCCTCAGCTTCAGGATCTGTCCTTCCAGTGAGCACTCAGGGCTGATTTCCTTAAGAATGGAGAGGTTTGATCTTCTTGCAGTCCATGGGACTTTCAAGAGTCTCCTCCAGGACCATAATTCAAAAGCATCAATTCTTCGGTGATCAGCCTTCTTTATGGTCCAGCTCTCACTTCCATACTTCACTACTGGGAAAACCATAGCTTTCTTTAAAAAAAAAATTGGCTAATTTGTGCTATTATATAAAAGAGAGTAGAAATCTTGTCTGGACACCCATGTCCTCTGTTTCTAGAATACCTGATAAGGCATATTATTTTCATGAAAAACTTGTGTGATGTCATAGCAGTTTATGAGGTTACACAAATTTAATGGAGAATGTGGTTTGTTGGCAGTGCTGAAAATCCTGGAGCACCATGCCGTTCTCTCATAGTGGGGATGACCATGTGCAGTGGCGAAGCTGCATGTTCTGGCACCAGGGGCAGAGAGCAGGCGGGGGCAGGGGGGTGGCTGCAATGGTACCCCCCTCCCTGATGGTGCCAGGGGCGGTGCACTCCCCCACCCCCCCGTTCCTCCACCAGTGACCATGGGGTGTAGGCATGCCACACTGAAACACATCTAAAGACAAATGCTGAATATGTAACCACATAGTAGGGCAGCTCTGAGCTCTAAGTTTAACACCCTCCTTTTGAAAAACAAGATAAAAGGCAAACTTTTAGTCACCTTTTCAGAATGAATGACCCAGTAAACATCACAAGTATTTATGGGATAATAAAGGCCTATGACAAAGTCTGATGCAGCTTATGGTTTGCTCACAGATATGACTTGCAGTGACTTGAAAGTCTATTGGACCTTTGGGTGTAATAGTCTACAAGGGAGGAGCCATTTCCAGAGCCGCCGGCTAATTAACGTTGTGCCATCACAACAGGGCTCTGTTTTAGAGGTTCTGATATTTCCTGTGCCTCAGACAGTTCAAGGCATCAAATCTTCCTAAAATGTTGTTGCGTGGCACAGGAGGGTGATGCTCCTGTAGGAAAATCACTGCCATACTTTTTTCACACCATCATTCCTATTCTTTCTGAAAAGAGCCCAGGCATGTTAGAAAGTCACTGATTTCCTCTGGATGGAGTATATATATATATATATATATATATATATATATATGGCATGCAATTTTCCAAACTGCTATTTTCAGGGGCCAGTTCAATTATATCGCTGCTGCTCTAATGTGATAGTTCAGCCATTTCAAGTTAATTGTTAAGCGAGCCTAGAAATAATCTCTCTTACAGTGAGCTGTGAAATGAGGTTGGAAGCGAAAAGGGAGACAAAACAGCAACTCTTTTATTACTTTTGTCATCCAAACAATCTGGAAAAGGTCTTGATAATAACAACTGGTACAGCATTAAAGTTGTTATAAGAACAAAACAATCTTAGCAGCTTGCCTGAGATCCATTTATATATCATCCACCTATTAGAGGAAAAGGTGTTGGGGAGAGAGAAACACATCATGGTTCTGCAACATTAAAAACCCTCAACCTGCAGCACAACAGTATTTTAACTCTTGCAGCAACAAGCATCTGGTGGTGCTCACTGGGTCGCTGGAGCAAGCCACTTAATGGACAAATTATTGAACAGGTTAGATGAAAACACAATAGCAGTTAATCAGGATTTACAAGGTCACATACCCCAGTCAAACTGGCAAAACAAAACAAAACCCAACAACCTTCATTAGTGCCTTCTCATTTGTTTTTACAAACGTGGCATTTCTTTCCATCCTGTGTCTCCCTTTGCATGCATATACGAGATACAACCCAGTTAATAAATGTTCCAAGTCTGCCTGTCCTTTACCATGTGTCTCTCCCCCTCCTGCCTTTCTAGGGCCAATTAACACCAATTTTGTGGAAAACAGAGCACGTAGTCACATCCACCATGTGTAGGGCTCTAAAATGCTTTTAATAGATGTTATTTCAGGAAATAATAAAGGCAATGCCAGGATTCTTGTCTGTTTAGAAAAGCTTGGCAAGTCCCAATTAACTGGGGCTGTGACAAAGAAGGGACATGAATCTCTGAGGATTTGATCTAAAGTAAATCATGCCATGTTCTAGTTGCCGTTAGGAAAAGAGAGTGAGCTAAACTATACAGTTCTATATAACAAGAGTAATTCTGCATCAAGGGTCTTCATTCAGTACTGTTCAGACATGCTTTAGAATTTGTAATTACTGCATTTTACTACCAGGGGGAGGTGATTGTGGAATTTTCTGCCTCTGGGGTCAAAATAACTTGGCTGTTCTTGGGAATTGTGCATCCATTTTTGATGGTGTGGGGTGCCACCCACTGTTTCACCCCAGGCAGCAATATGTCTTGGGTCAGCCCTGTTTGTACTACTGGTCTGGTTTTTCTAGGAGGTGGGAAGCTGTAGGAGGAGGAAAATGTAAAAGGACACCTGGTTGCTTCCTGAATATTTCACCACCCTCTGCTCTAAAGGGCTTGAAATTTAGGGGTGGCTACAGGTGGCAAACCTGAACACTAGTAGAGGTGGTTTCTGGAGGGTAGGAAAGCAGAGAGAGGTACTCTAAACTCTCATTAAACATTGCATCAACCCTAACTTCCACTTCTAGAATAACAAGGAGCTCAAGCAAGCTGATTTCCTCTGTCCTCCTCCCTCCCTCCAACAGAGACTACAGCATTCATACGATCATAAAAGTTGAAGGTATCACAAATGAGATTTCCTGCTATGGCACTCATTAAGAACCAGGCAGGAGGACATGGCTGGTGGTGCTAGCAGCAGCAGCAGCAGCAGCAAGACCAGGGACCAATCACGGAGTGAGTGGGTGCTACAGCCCTGCACCTGGTGCTTCAGACAGTTGTTTTTATTCTGTCTCAGAAATGGGCTGTCCCTACTAAGTTTCAGCTCCAAGATCATACTGGTACCTTTTAATGTGCCAAGGCAAGGCGAATGCAACTGCTCAAGGTCCAGGCTTGCTGCCAGGGCCGTCTTACCCATAGGCGCTAGGGGTGTGGGACACCCGGGTGCCGGGCTCTCAGGGGTGCCAGGCTGAGAGTCTGGGGCCTGAGAGTTGAGTCTGGTGAAGAGCCCGCCCATCGGTTGGAGTGCTGCGGCAGGCTCTCCTGCTGTGGGTGGCTCTGTGCCGCAAGTTTGGGGGTGACTGAGCCAGCAAGATGCTGAGGCCGTGGGCCAGCTCTGCCCTCCTGTGTGCCTGGGACTGGGCAACCTGGGGTGGGGGTGGGGGTGGCGCCGGGCGGATCTTTGAACCCCGGCGCTGCATATGCTTAAGACAGCCCTGCTTGCTGCTCTGCTCTTTCCTTAGTTTGCCCCACCAGCCCGGCTCCTGTTAAGCAGCCAGGTTTTCCTTTGGCCTGTTTGCTTCACAGGAATGATGAGGAGCCTAAAGGAAAGGACTGGTGCTCATGTGAATTGCTGGCTGATGTGATTCAGCTCAGAGGTCAGAAACTGAAGGCCCACCTACCCATGAAAACACATGCAGGTCAACCAGTGGCGGACCTTGGTGTCTCAGATTTCAGTGGCGCCCTGTGTGATGCCAAAATCTGGTTTCTCTCTCTCCCTCCCACCCCCACCGCTTCTTATCTTCTGTTGGAGTAATAGTGGTGGATCTTGCTCAGAAGCTGCATGTCCTGTGCAACCACACCGGTCGCACTTCCCTAGAGCTGCCTCAATTGCCAATTTGCAGCAGAGCAGCAGCAAGAGGTTTGGGGGTGCTCTTCCCCACTTGCTGTTTCTTCATTCCAAATCACCCCTTCCAACCACCCCCTTACCCCGGTTTCAAACATCTGTTCACCATCACAAATATATCTTTTGAATCCTGTGGGGACAAAAGTAGCCTGACACATTGGTGTAGGTGGAGATAACTTAATTTCAATTGCCGTCTTCTAAATATGCTTTTTTGGGGGGAAGGAAGCCTTTGAGGTGAGTTGCTAAATGTGAAGCCCCAAGTTTGCAAGTGACCTATAGTCCCATTAAGCAGCAAGGACTATATAGAACAAGGATGCAAATGAACTTTCTGCATTTTGGCTTAGTGTATCAGCCTCAGTAAGATAAATATTTTAAACAAATATGTCTGAATTCTGAGGACAACAGAACAATGAGGAAGACCCGGGTGGAGTCAGAATATGAATTGTTTGCACTGGCTCTGGACAAATTATTACTATGTGTGAAATATTTGACTGGGCACACTTGTGTCTTTATCAGATTATGCCACCACTGACACCTGCCAACAGGTGATACCTGCACTGACTGACTCTGCCTAAGCAGGGCAACTTGTCTCTACAGTAAAATGGTGGGCAGGGTATTCAACATAAGGAACCCCCAATGCTCCATATTTCAAAGAAATCTGAAAGCAGCTTGAAATGCCACTAAAATATTAAAAATAAATACAGTTAAAAATCCTTATTTTTGAAGCAGAACAGTTAGATAAAATAAGCTGTTAAACCATCAGTATAAACTAAATTTGTTGTTTCAGACAGTTGATTGTATGTGTAGAAGCTATGCAAATTATGCAAGCTAAAATACATAAACTAAATTAGCATACCTTTATTTATGTGTAATATACAATGTAAAAGGTATTGCTCTTTATTTAGGGATTGCTATACCACCCTTTACGAGATTGTCACATTGCAGTTTAGGAATCAAAATTATTATAGCTGCTTAATACAAAACATTAAAACAACCAATTAAAATAATAACAACAATATCAACAAACCAACAGCTGTTTCAACAATTACCTGATTTCAGTACCTGTATTCCATAGTACAGCCTTCTCCACCAGAGGCCTGGCAGAAGAGGTGTGTCTTCACATGTTTGCTAAATGAAAGCAGTGAAGGAGCAATATATACTTCCATATACAGGTCAATCCAGGATTTTGGAGGTGCCACTGATAAGGTCCTATTACACCAAACTCCCCTGGCAACCAATTCTTAAAGAATAGACAGGTTGAAATGGGAAGCAGCACTCTCTCAGGTACCTGGGCTCCCGGCTGTTAAGAGGTTTAAGGTGTTCTTAATGATATTTAAATCTTGCTTGGAAGGTAATATGCATTTCAATTGAGATATTTTATTGTGGGCGTTATGTGGGACTGTGTGAAGCTGGAATGAAACAGATCTCGATGAATTGCTTCCTTCAAGAATGCCTAAAGATATCCCGCTACCAGCTTCCTGAACACCTTATCCAGAAGTGAGATGCTAGTGAGTGGGTGAAAGTTGTCTAACACCTTTGGATCCAGGGGGGTCCTCTTATGGAGAGCATAAGCTACTGCCTCCTTTAAAGCTGGTGGCACATAAACCTCCTGCACTACAGAAATTATTTATGTATGCAACTACAGCAGCAAAGACTTTGTTAGCTCCAAAATGGAAGCAGCAGGAATTACCAACAGTTGAAGAATGGCAGACGAAGATGATAGAATATTCAGAGCTGGCGAAGCTGACTGGGAAAATCTGTAACCAGTGTGATCAAGCTTTCCAAAATGATAATAATACATAATAATAATAATAATTTATTATTTATACCCCACCCATCTGGCTGGGTTTCCCCAGCCACGCTCCCAACCAAATATTAAAAACTCAATACAGCATTAAACATTAAAAACTTCCCTAAACAGGGCTGCCTTCAGATGTCTTCTAAAAGTAAAATAGTTGCTTATTGCCTTGATATCTGCTGGGAGGGCGTTCCACAGGGCGGGTGCCACTACCAAGAAGTCCCTCTGCCTGGTTCTCTGTAGCTTTGCTTCTCGCAATGAGGGAACCGCCAGAAGGTCCTCAGAGCTGGACCTCAGTGTCTGGGCTGAACGATGGGGGTGGAGATGCTCCTTCAGGTATATAGGACTGAGGCCGTTTAGGGCTTTAAAGCTCAACACCAACATTTTGAATTGTGCTCGGAAACGTACTGGGAGCCAATGCAGATCTCTCAGGACTGGTGTTATATGGTCTCAGCGGCCTCTCCTGGTCACCAGTCCAGCTGCTGCATTCTGGATTAATTGCAGTTTCTGGGTCACCTTCAAAGGTAGCCCCATATAGAGCACATTACAGTAGTCCAAGCAGGAGATAACTAGAGCATGCACCACTCTGGCGATACAGTCTGCGGGCAGGAAGGGTCTCAGCCTGTGTACCAGATGGAGCTGGTAAACAGCTGCCCTGGACACAGAATTAACCTGTGCCTCCATGGACAGCTGTGAGTCCAAAATGACTCCAAGGCTGCGCACCTGGTCCTTCAGGGGCACAGTTGCCCCATTCTGGACCAGGGAGTCCTCCACACCAGTCTGCCCCCTGTCCCCCAAAAACAGTACTTCTGTCTTGTCAGGATTCAACCTCAATCAGTTAGCCGCCATCCATCCTCCAAATGGATGACAAATGATTGGGGTAAATTTGTACAATATTTGAAGGTCTATTGTAAACAATTAACAACACTAGTAGGACTGACTTAATAAGACTTATATTGAGGAAAATTCTATCTTTTTACATATTCTTTTAAAAATTGTAATCGGAAATGGTGAAACGTAACCAGGAAGAAGTATGAATGTGATGATAAAATAAAAATTATAGTAACCATGAGATGGGAGAGGGGAAGTCAATTAGCTCATATGAGGAAAAATAATGTGAAACATGAAGAAATGCTTAAAAGTTGTAAAATGAAAATTAAATAAATATTATAAAAAGATAAAATAAACCTCCTGCACGGAGGCATTGATCACACCCCAGATATACCTGGTCAGGTCCCTCTGGCTGGCTTTAATAAAATAGGAAGGGCAAGGGTCAAGAAGGCATGCAGTAGGCCGGACCCCTCCAAGCAGCTTGTCTACGTTACCAAGCTGTAACAATTAAAACTGAGCATCAGCGCAAGAGAAGCCAGTTCTCTGTACACCTCCAAAGAACCTGCTCTAAATATGGTGATTAATTTCTAGGATTCTGAACAAATCCTAGAAATTTCACATTCAAGGTGCCTCACAAATCTGTCATAGAAGGTCATTAATGGTCTCAGGAACTCCTTCCTCTTGGCCATACCTCATATGTGTCTACAAAAAACCCTTAAAATAACTGAATTGAACTCTTTTGCCAAAGTGTGCAGGCACAATTTCTGATTCAGATATAACTGTTTCCTAGACTTCATTCCACACACTAGGCCCTACCTACAGTATTCCTGCACTGCGAGGGGTTGGACTAGAAGATCCCAGAGGTAACTTCCAACACTACCATTCTACGATCCCACTATTCTAGCAAATGAAATTTCACTCAAATGCAACAATTTAATAATTTCACAAATTAGAAGTCAGATCTCAAAATATTTGAACAACTGACAAATCTGGATTTTGCTTTTCAAATGTGGTTCAAGATCAACATGTGATAATTACCGTATTTTTCGCACCATAGGACGCACCTTGTTTTAGAGGGGGGAGAACAAGGGAAAAAAATTCTCCCCCTCTCTGCCCAGCGCCCCTTCAGCGAAGCGGCAGGAGGCGCTGCGCAGAGAGGGGGAGAATTTTCCCCCTCTTGTTTTCCCGCTCTAAAACAAGGTGCCGTTCAGGCAGCTACCTTGGAAGCCTGGAGAGCGAGAGGGGTCGGTGTGCACCGACCCCTCTCACTCTCCAGGCTTCAGGTTCCTTTCGACCTGCTCTTTGGGGCTGGCAGGGAAAGCCCACCACCAGCCCCAAAGAGCAGGTCAGGGAGCAGCGGAAAGGCGCAGTGGAGAGGCTGCTGCCATAGTCGCGCGTCACCTCTCCAGCTGGGAGAGGGTCGCGGGGCTATGGCTTCTTTAGCCCCTCACACGCTCTCCCAGCTGGAGAGGTGGCGCGTGGCTAAAGAGGATCCTGCCATAGCCGCGCGTTACCTCTCCAGCCGGGAGAGTCTTCGCTCCATAGGACGCACACACATTTCCCCTTCATTTTTGAAGGGGAAAAAGTGCATCCTATAGAGCGAAAAATACGGTAAAAAATTGAAAATCAGAAGGGGGAGGGTTAGGTAAATGTTGCTGAATGAAACATCTTTTAAAGCTGCTCTAAGTCAAACTGAGAATGAGCCCAGTCGTAAGCTAGCTCCAAGACTGATAGCAGAAAGTGGGCTGGCTGCCATGGTTGCCTTTTCCCCCTGGTTCTGTGCCAGGCACACCCCAGACAAGCAAATGGAGCTGGCCTGCAGTTTTTATCACTTTCCTCTGAAAGGTAATATCTCCGCCTTAGTACTCTTGGCACCATGTCATCCCCATAACCATCCATCATCTTATTTGGATTTATAGCGAATCTTTCATGTGAAAGGAATCTGAGGCAGTTGAAAGAAGCATCTACAACTGTCATTCCCATCCTTTATGCAAGGACAGGAATTACTGTGGCCGTTGCTTTTCTCAAAAAATTTTTACAACTGCAAACCACCCTCCTTTTGTGATAGTAGTTGCAGTTAACTTCCTGTTAAAACAGTACTGCTCTCAGTCATTGCTCACCTTAAGGGTACAGAATGGGAAAGAAATGCGGGAACCAAAGAATTATACTTTTCAGCCTTGGTTTGGTGGTGGGTTAGAGACAAGTGGTGTGCATGTTGATTTGGAGCAGAGAAGAACTATGAAGACTCTCAGTTGTACTCCTCTGTAAGTGGCATTTCCACATTAACTTTGTTTCTGAAATCCTGAACAACATTTTTATTATTATCTTTGGGAACCGCACAGCTTCTGTTTCCTATATGCGGAACATTTAGGCAGAATAGCTAAATAGAACATTCCACTTATGCAATCTGTGCTTACAATGGACTGATTATTCTGGATTAAGAACTGCTACAGGGCAAATGTAGACAGCCACTTACCAAACCATTGAATTTCCTACTACATGGTTGTTTGGTAGTATATGTATAACTTCATACAGGGTAGTGATTTTGTTTTATTTTTTACGTTACATTGTGTAATTGTTTGTCCCCCGACATGAATTCTCACGTGATGAATTTAGATAGCTGGGGTTTTCTTTTGTACGCTACAAGTGATAAAGATTCCTTACATTTTACACAAAGTTGTATCTATTATTAATTCATGTCTGGTAACATTGAATGAAAAGGGTATTCCACTGAACGACAGTTTCATGACAAGAGTTGTATTTTAAGGAAAGGGTTGTCTTCCTTTGTATTTATTCATTATTCTTAGATTTTGCGTGTCCAAATGTTTTTTATATACTGATAATTCTATCTATCTCTATATTTAATTATTACTGCATTTTGCATGAAGTAGTTTATTTTTGGTTTTAGTTTGTGAGTCATTTGTTTTTGTCTGATCATGGGTTGGGTAGATGTGAGAATTTATATCTTGATCCTAAGTTCGTTCTCTCCAGCAAAAATCTTTGATTTTTCCCCCTCCATGAAAATTAGAATTTAAATATGTATTTGCATACGTTTTCTCATAATAGCTAAGAATCCATACTGACCAGCACCCCATATCCAGTCTGAAGTAGAGGAATAAACAGCCATATGAATTGTTAAAGTGAACACAAAACCAGAGCTAATGATTTGTCAGGTATTCTACTTTGTTTGGTATGTCTGTATGTTTTTAGAAGTTTGGATCAATTTCTGAGTCACCCTGTACTCTCTCTTCTTTTATCTGTAATTCAGGCTTCAAGCAAGTCTGTATCAAATGAAGCTATGGGTTCCCACATTCACTAGAATGGGTTATAACCTCCCACTCCTTTCTAGTAGCCAATTGTTAATTAAAGAAGGTGAAGGGGAATCTCTCTTAACTGAAGAATATATCTCTATTATTGCTTCCACTCATTAGTGTTCATTTTTCGACAAAGGATCCTAAGTCCTAATTTTTAGACAAGTAGTGATACCATTTGAAACTAGGCTGAAAGTCATATGATCAAATTCATCTCCTTGCAAAACATCTCCCAGCATATGGAAAGCAAGCATGTCAAGAAGGAGGCTAGTTTAAAATCATTGTCTCTGGCATCTACTGTTCAATATGGAGTAATTTATATGGAGGAACATTCGGCCATGTGAATTATGGGCCTTTGGTCTGATGCACCACGGCTCTTCTTATGTGAAATATTTTTTCCACAATAACTATAGCAATATCCACAGGTCCAGCACTGTAGTTTGTTTTTATCAAAGATATTTATGTCATCAGCATGCACACCTAGTGTCTTTAAATATATATATATATATGGGTGGGTGGATGGCTAAATATAGATGTGTGTGTATTTCATAAGACTGAATTTTCAAAGAAATTAACATTTTCAAAACTCTCTTTCTTCCCTCCCCCTGCTATATTCATTCAAACTTTATTTAAAGAAGAGCAATAATGTTTCCTCACCCTTTGGCTCCCAGTACTCAAACTTGGTAAGACCATGAATGCAAATGAACTGTGATTCTAGTTTAGCTGCAATCTTAGCTGCAGCACCG
Organism: Podarcis cretensis; assembly: GCF_951804945.1. Classification (NCBI taxonomy): domain Eukaryota; kingdom Metazoa; phylum Chordata; class Lepidosauria; order Squamata; family Lacertidae; genus Podarcis; species Podarcis cretensis. The sequence goes on along the minus strand of NC_137172.1, from coordinate 122,182,619 downwards.
AGGTCTGTTTGATGTTCTGTTGAGGAGCGGGATGGAAGGAACATTATTTCCTGCTAACTGGAAAAGCTTATTAAATCCTTGATTTGAAATCTTGCTGTCAAAGAGAACACAGTCAGCTGATGCCGTGAAAGGCTTGCATTGTCAATTCTTGCTGAGCCTTAAAACTGGCACAAAAAGTGAAGGGACATTAAACGATCAGACAGTTTGAGGTTTCTACTGTAAACCTTCAGGAAATAATTATTTGGGTTTGCAATGTTAAAAAGGCAACTGGCAGTGGAAGAAAAATGAGAGCTTTTGTTTTAAGAGGAATTGGGAGATCACACACAAGCAAGGTAAAATGAAATCATTAGAGGATTAAAAAAATAAAAAGAGAAAGATTTATAGGAATCATTCTTTCTGAGATGTGTGTAGAGTCAGAGGATTTGTGGCAGTTGATATGAAATTACAAAACAGGTGGAGAATTCACTGTGTCTGGAAAAATAAGAAATAGGTTGTGCAGTAGTTGTGTTAGGAATAAAAATACTTAAAGGAGTGAAGAGGTAATGACTTCTGTTGGTGTGGGAATATCAGACTTTAAGAGTCTGAAGGACTTCATCAGGCTAATAAAAAGCTTTGTGTTTCCAAATGCTTGCACAGACTTAAGATAAAATATTACCCTGTAAACAGTATCATAGTATATTCATTGATAGGCCATAGCTAGTGAAATTATAGGCTTCACACAACCAGAATGCACTTAATGGGTGGACTTCAACACCGTGCTATTACAAACACTCTGCCTGCACAAGCATTTCAGCTTAATGGAATGATCCCTCCTCGCCTTCCCCTGTGTTCTGGTGGTTCACCCAAACCCCTCAGAGCCAATTTCAGGGGCTGCGGGAGGAGAAGGTGGGGGGGGGGGGAAATGCCCCATTGCACAAGCAGAAATCTTTCTGCAGGATTTCTGCTGACGAGGTCCGTTAGGTGAACCCCACCCTTTGAGTTTGTGTCACTTCAGAGTAGAGAAGAAAAGATTAGTTTAAAACATCTGAAATGAACAGCTCTAAATGAACTCCACTGTTGTGACATGTTTGTGAAAGTCATGTTTCTGGGGAGAAGACAGAGCCGGGGAACAGTATCTTTATGAAAATCAACTAAGTTGAATTCAGCAGAATTACGACGTCAAACAGCAAATCCAGCTGTCTTTTTTGGTGAAGGAGAGAGATAGTATATTGCTCAGTGATGATGAAGAGACAGCAGCACTAACACACTTGGCAGAAGTTCTGAAAGGCATCACATGACTAACCCTTCAGGCTAGAAGAAATAGATAATTTCACTCAAAATCATCAGCTGAAGACTTATGGGCAGCTAGACACCAACAGACACATCGTGCTATCTGTCTTCGATGATGACAAGTTCATGCAAACTGCTATATTTTAACTACTATATACAAAACGTATGCTTAATCACATTTATACTACTCTGCTGGCATGTAAGCACATCGCTGTGAGTCCATGGGCTTCTGGGAGTCATCATCTCCACCCAGGGACGTCTGATAGAGTGGGGTCAGGTGACTGCTTTCTGAGAACAGATGGGATATTTTTCACTCAGCCTGGAGAAGCAATGAGTTGCAGGTAAAGCTTTGAGAGAAACAGACTGAGAAAAAACTGCAGATTTTTTGGCAAGGCTTATTGTTTCCTATTAATAGCTTTTCTCTAATATCTATACTAATGTTTGTTGTGTAAAATGTATAATTTCAGAAGTTAAAATGCCAACTTCTTTTTTTTTTTACAATAATAACACAAACAAAATATCCTGTCATGAATGAACATGCAGAATTATACTGCTGTCAGTTCTGAATTAGTTGCTCCTCATAAGATTAAAGGTAAAGGTAAAGGGACCCCTGACCATTAGGTCCAGTTGCGGACGACTCTGGGGTTGCGGCACTCATCTCGCTTTATTGGCCAAGGGAGCCGGCGTACAGCTTCCAGGTCATGTGGCCAGCATGACTAAGCCGCTTCTGGTGAACCAGAGCAGCGCACGGAAATGCCGTTTACCTTCCCGCCGGAGCGGTACCTATTTATCTACTTGCACTTTTGACTTGCTTTCGAACTGCTAGGTTGGCAGGAGCAGGGACCGAGCAACGGGAGCTCACCCCGTCGTGGGGATTCGAACCACCGACCTTCTGATCGGCAAGCCCTAGGCTCTTTGGTTTAACCCACAGCGCCACCCGCGTCCCCCTCATAAAATTATGAGTGAGTAAAATATTTACAGATCTTGGCTCCTTAATCTTGAAAACATCCTACTGAAGTAAATCAGCACATTTTTCTTTGGGAAGCCTGTGGGTCAGATGCAGTGATGCCATTTCCCCATCTCTCTCTCTCTCTCTCTCTCTTTCTCTCTCTCCCTCCCACATCCCAGACTTATGAGATGCATTAAAATAGCTATTCTGTAAAATAAACTAAAATTTAAAATCCACCACAGCGTATACTCAAATAAATTAAAAATAAATTAAATTAAAAGTATTTATGTCACCTTATCTGAACAACTGGCTCCAATGAGGCCTTAGATCACTTTTAAAAAATGCTTAGTCTTTGACTCCAAGGTTGGATCTAGATACCCCAAAAGAGCGTTTCAGAAATATGCGTTGTAATATTTATAATGAGAAATCACCTTGGCAAAAACAGAACTCCACAGCGCCATCTGGTGTCAAGGTGTTATATCACATATAAAACACATTTAAAACGCTTTTACTTTACCAATCTAGCTGAGTTGTAATATATATTTCATGGAATAGACTTCTACAGTTGTCAGAGCAACAGCCTCTGCATGTCCTTCCTCTGCTGTTGAAACATGGTGAACAGATGACACCTACATTTTATTGTTTTGAAAGACTTGATAGAATGGAAGAGAAGAAGAGACCCGGAAGTATGACTAAGGTTCTTTTTAATTTTACAGGTTGGGGATGTGAGACATACCTGTTCTGAAATGTAAATCCTTAATGTTAGATCAGCTGCTATCAGCTAATCATTTTAAGTTACATTAGATTTCTTTTTACATGCTCTGGTGATCACCTATTCTTCATGAAACTAGTATCTCTAAAGCATATTTCCCTAGTCAAATTTCTTTCTCTTCCCCATTTCTGCGCCCTCAAATTTCATCCTCCCTGAACTATTCAGTCACAGGTTTAGTTCAGCAACTGGCCTTTCAACAAAGCACTTCCATTGTGAGTTCAGCAGTTTAGATAGCACAACACAGAGCTTCATTCTGCAGAAAGGGACCACCACACCTTTCAGCGTCAAAGCAGAAAAATATTGCTGCTTAATATTTGTTTCATATTTATCAAATACATAAAGAAAGATCGGAAAGAATTGGCTTAGGATGAACTCAAGATGCTGCAAATGGAGGTTAGAATACAGTTCGTTTCAGGCTATCAGGCATTTCTGGAAAGAGAGTCAGCACCCCACTGCATAGAAATGATTCAAAGATCTCCAGTCAGCTCCAAAAGTCCAGTTCGCTGGCAACAAGTGTTGGAACAACGCATTATGGATTAATGCAGGCCTGCACATCTTGCAACCTGCCATGATCACCAGGGACTTATAAATTTCCTGTTTGGGTCCCCGCCTGGGACTGTTCTTCAAGCACTTAATAGGTAAGACTGTGTTCAGCAAGGTGGGTCACATATATTTTGATCGGTTGGTTTAATGTTTGGATTAGTTTTTTTGGTGATGCCAACATCCTGAAAAAAGAGAAACCCTTACTGATGAGTTCACTGAAGAAGCAGGATAGCACACTCATTGCTTTCTGAGTACATTAAAAGCAACAAATTCGTATAGTAATGAAACCACTCCCACCTGTCTGTTGGAAGAACACTAGCCTCATGCAGTGTGGATAACATTTTTGTTTCATCACATGAACAAGGCAGAACTGTTTGTGGAAATCTCTCTCTCTCTCTCTCTCTCTCTCTCTCTCTCTCTCTCGCACACACACCAGTGCTTTTTTTTTTAATGTTCAGGGGTACTCTCATTTTGACTCAAGAAAACCACCATTTTATAGTTCAAATCGGGAAAAATAAATACAGTAAAAGGACAAAAGTATAAAGATTCACAAAATGTTTAGGGGTATGCATACCCCTGCGTCCCCCCCAGAAAAAAGCACTGTGTTGTGTGTGTGTGTGTGTGTGTGTGTGTGTGTGTATTCATCAAACCCTTTGTGGATTTGTGGCATTATGGCGGTATGGTTCTCTGTACTTCAGTGAAGGTCCTGGTGATTTTGTAACTGGAAAGTTTGTAAGGTACGTGTTTTGCCCGTGAGTCAATATAAAAGGTAGCTTGCTCAAATGCCAAAGCTATCCAGAAAAATCTAAATTTATACTGGCCTTAAGCCAAGGTACCTTCTCTGATGATGACAGATATACAGCAGTATAAACAAAAACATCTGAAGTTTCTTGAGTGCCAGAAGAAAAGAGGAAGTAAAGAACACCCCTTTCTACCTTCTGTGGAGAAGAAGAAGAAAGGAACGGGTTAAATGATGCAAAATAGGAGGCCTCTATAAATTTATATTTTATAAATGCAAATAATTTAGGAAATAAGGAGGCTGCGTTAAGTACGCTTGTTGGGACTTTATTAATGCTCTCCATATCGCTGCACCCTTATCTAGGTTATCATCACATTCACTTTCCACTTGGCTTAAAATTAGATCAGCTCTCCAGCAATGCTTTGGGAAGCTGCTCTTGGAACTCCACATTAGGGATCCATCGGGTTAATACTAGCAAACAAAGGCTTCAGTCACAGACAGGCTGCTTCCACACTGGCATTTACTGTGAAACAGCTGTGCTTTCTTCACTCACTTTTTCCAAGGAATCTACACAATGTTATGAACAGCACACACTTCTCTCATTTGTGTGTGTGTTCATCTTCCCTTTCCCCAAAACTCACAAAACTTGACTTTAAGAAAGAAAGAAAGAAAGAAAGAAAGAAAGAAAGAAAGAAAGAAAGAAAGAATTCCAGCTGGTTAGATTACTGTAGAGATTTTACATATTGTGCCCTAGCTAGTATTTTCTCTGTGGTCTGTGGCTGCCAACACACAACCTTTTTAAAGAACATTAAAAGCACATAACTCCTCCCAAAGAATTATTGGCACTGTAGTTTGTTAAGGTTGCTAAGAATGGCAACTCTGGTGGAATCTACACACATATTAAAAATGTTCTGAAAATGCTTTTTTTAAAAAAGCATTTTTAACAATACACTGAATTCTCCATAAGGCTCACTATCGCCAGCTAGTGTCGCATTGTATATTGCTCTTAAAACACACTTAAAACGTTTTATTTGTGACGGTATTGTTGAGGGGTAAACTATGGTGACCAGAATTCGTGGAGGGAAAGAATGTGATTCAAATGTGCTTTAAAATGTATAGTGTGCACACAGCCTAATTCTTCTTGCTAGAAATAAGCTGTATTCTGTTAACCTTCCCTTTCCAAATATCATTGTATGATATTGCTGGCAAGGGGGAGAATGATTATCAGGAGTGCAGCCAGGAAGACGTTCCTGCTCCCAACATCTGGAAGCACCCAGAGCGATAGCTCTGCAGAGTTGTAAATCAGCAAATGTCTTCTTAGAATAGCATGGCTCCCCTGCCCCAACCCAAGTGATCAGAAGTTGACATGTGTGTCTCTCTGTGTTTTTAAATCGAACACCTCATTGTTCCCAAGGTCCTCAAGCCATTACCAAATATGCTAACTTTCCCAGCTAAACCTGAGATTAGGAGAATTGCATGCTGAATAAATGGCTTCTCCTGGGCTCCCTGAAGTGGAGATTCAGCTTGATGGGCTGCTAGCTTGAGGCAAAGCTAGCCTATGAACTGCAGTGTTAATTCACTTGTATTTGATCATTGTCAGAGGATAATGGAGGGGGGTGACGTCTCATGTGTGATGTCAGGATGTCAGGAGGAGCCAGGAGGTGGAGCCGAATGTGGTGGCCGCATGGCTGCAGTGGCCTGTGGCTCCTCCTGTTGCTGCTGCCACTGCCACCAGCTGGGCGCTGCTTTCCCACTCCTTCCACCCACAGCGGGAGAAGGAGGAGAAGGAGCCAGCCATTGAAGCTGTGCCACACTCAGCTCCAGGCTTGGCCTCCTCCTGCTAAGTTTTCCTAAAAGTTCTTTACAAAAGGAAAAAGGGAAAAAGAGTGCCTTTAGCAGAAACTTTGGAAATTTAGAACAAATTTTTCAGGTTAATTCTTCAAGCAGAAAACAAATCCTTTCCCAGCGAAGACTTGTTCTACTGAGCAATATGTGAGTAAACATAATAATCTATTTCCTTTAATCCTATTGCTTGCTTTCACTTTTGATCTCACCCATATCTCCAGCCTGCCAAACCCAACGGACGCATTGAATCCCAAGTGTACACAGGGACAGTATTTATTTTATAGACAAGGATGTGCTCCTTGTTTAGCTGGGATAGATTCCTAAACCAAATCACTGCAGTAGGATATGGCCCATCACTCTAGGAACGAACTTTATACTGAGACAGACCATTTATGTGGAGTCAACTGACAGTTTCTCAGCTGGGACAGGTTGCAGTGTATCTTTGCTCTTCTTGTGAATTATGTTTCTATTTCTATTTCTTTGATTTGGATGGCTGTGAACCTGTATTGTGGTGCCACTGGTGAAGAAAACCTGTTAAAAGCAAAAGAGGAAGAGAAGAGACCTGTTCCAAGTGTGATGAGACTCTTAATCTCAGGGTTGTGTGTTGTATGCCCCATGTTGGGCAAAATATTATTGCAGATTCCTGCATTGTAATTGGACTAGATGACCCTCATGGTCCCCTCTAACTCCATGATTCTGTGAAAGACACAACACAGAGATGTAAGGCTACAAACATTATTGCAGCAACTGTGCTAGTCACACGACTCAGCTCTTGCAGTCTGTGTGGTCATCTCCAAGCAGCCTCTCTTTGTGTCCTCTGTTTCTCTTCATCTGGATCCAGACCAGCAATGATGAACCAAGGCCATACCTCCTATTTAAGGCCTTGGAGGAGACCAGAATACCTCAGCCTCATCCTAATAATATGTCCTCAGAAGCCCTCAGGTGGCCGACTGTCAGTGAGTTGACAGCCAAGCTCCGAGAAGGATCCCTCTTCACTCAAGTGACAGATTCATGATACAGGCTACTGAAGATGACAAAGTATATAGTAGGCAAGAGGCTGAGGACTGAACTTTGAAATATCCCAGTCAAATCTCTACTCATAGAGAATTTGGTCCATCCAAGTTAGATAGCAAGATATTGTTAGCCAGATTATTGGCACAGATTATCCAAATTGCCCCTGAAGTCATGCAAATTTTGGTGCAAATCCAGCACAGAAAACTTAAGTGTTATACTTCAAGCTTATTTTCAACAGGACCTGAGCATGTATGGAGTAAATGAGGAGGACTGAAATAAGCTTTCTGCAAATTTAAAATCTGAGAGAGGGCTTTGTGAGGAGGTTGTTCAGTGCAAAGAAACATATGGCAAAACCACTGACAGGCCTTTGCGGCTGTTGCTCTTATCAGTCGATAGTTTTCTAGCTATTCTGTCACCTGTCCACTGAATAACTTACTTAGAAAGGGATAATGAAAAGAAAGAAAAATCTCACCAAACGTCAAGACAGCTTTCATTTGTGTGTGTGTGCTTTATTTCATGTGTGCAATGTGGGAAATTCACGGATTTCCAGTCCATTAAAACACATTTCAGAGCAGTGTTGTTTGAAGTTACTTTACTTCAGAAACAGCTCTTTTCAATTAACTCTGAAACCTCTTTCAACAGCCTTTCATAAATAGGCCAACATCAATGGCATGCTCTGAGTCAGTGTGTATCTCTAATGGAAATGCACAATGGGCTGAGCTCCATGCCTGCAGGGGGAACATCTTCCATTTCAGACAGATTCAATGAGAAGTTTTGCCAGCTATTCTGGGTCTCTCACTTTTTTTGGTGGGGGGGGGTCCTCAGGTTTAGCTCATAGCTGATCAATGGCTGTGCTTTTTAATTACATTGTACGGTCTGTAATGATTTGTCACTCATTGAACCTGGGTGTTCTTTTTAGTCAGCATGGGCATAAACAAGCCAAAGAAGGAAAATAAAGCCATGTAACCCTCTCTGGGTAATGTCTGATAGTTGCATTTTTGTCACACAGCAGCACAACCACTTTTTGGAAACAGAGGGCAAAGGAAGTGTGTGGTGTGCCCAGGGCCCAACATTTCCTAGAAGGTCCCATTTCAATTCTGGTGGGAAGTCAGGGAGAAAAGAAGGGCTTGCTGGATTTGTTACCTTCAGAGAGGTGGGGTGATGTTGTAAAATGAGGCAGCATTTAAAGGCCTGGGGGGTTGAGATGAGAATTGAAAGGTAGGGCCATGAACACTACCTTTTAAAAAGTCAACTTTACTAATCTTAATGCAATCATAGGTAAAGGTAAAGGTACCCCTGCCCGTACGGGCCAGTCTTGACAGACTCTGGGGTTGTGCGCCCATCTCACTTAAGAGGCCAGGGGCCAGCGCTGTCCGGAGACATTTCCGGGTCACGTGGCCAGCGTGACATCGCTGCTCTGGCCAGAGCCAGAGCCAGAGCCAGAGCCGCACACGGAAACGCCGTTTACCTTCCCGCTGGTAAGCGGTCCCTATTTATCTACTTGCACCCGGAGGTGCTTTCGAACTGCTAGGTTGGCAGGCGCTGGGACCGAGCAGCGGGAGCGCACCCCGCCACAGGGATTCGAACCGCCGACCTTTCGATCGGCAAGCCCTGGGCGCTGAGGCTTTAACCCACAGCGCCACCTGCGTCCCTCTGAATGCAATCATACCAATCAGTAAAAAGTTCTTGAAACAGTTTTGTATGTGTGCTTCTTTTCATCACCATTTCCCCCCATCCTCCTTGTCCGACTTCTTCTTCAAGACAGTCCTTCCACAAAAGTTCAGCAGAGTCCTTCCACAGTTCCTTCTTACCTATTCAAGGCTTCAGATTTCCAAAGCCTACTTTTTCCTTCCGGGGCTTACCTGCCAACCACACAAAGGGGAAAAAGGCATGCGAATGTGTGTTCTTTTACAAATAGTAAAAGAAGGATTAGAAATACCTGGACCATCAGATAATATGAATGAATGTTATTTAACATGGGACAAGATTTAGGGCACATATACATTAAGGATTTCTGTGACTTTCTCTTTGGTTGATGCTGCAATCTTATACATTCTTACCAGGGAGCAAGTCTCATTGAATTCAGTATGACTTACATCTTGGTGTGTAAGATCACACTGTTAAACTCATATGATTAATCAACAAAATTTTCTGTAACTGAGCTGCATCATAATTTGATTTACTTATGGGTGTTTTTATTTAACTGAGGGACATATTTTGGAGATGTGAGTTTTCCCTTTTGGCTCATCTAATATTTATTTACTTACAATAATTTACTCAGTGGTATAAACAACACAGGATAAAACTGGTCCCAGCCCTATAGAAATATCCACAGCTTCTGTTGTACTTACTTAGCAGTGTAGTTACCTCCCTCTTAGTACAGATTGTGCATTGCTGGAGATTAATTGTGACCTTAAAAATATAAAGAGTCCGTGTAAGATGCCAGTTAGTGACATAGACAAACATGACACCCAGGGAACAGGAAATTGTGACTTGGCATCAATAAAGAGGACATAGCTTATTGCCAGCAACACATCTTTACACTGCTAAATAAATTATTGAAAAAAGCCACTCTGTAGCCACCAATATAGAGTTTTTAATCCATTTCTTTCTATAGTCTAAGAATGGCTTTTGAAAGGACTCCTATCACAAATATTTAAGTAACCAAGATCATAACAAATATGTGAATTTGGATATACCCAATTCTTGCAGCATGCTAAAAGGATCTGAGAAGCAGAGCAGAGAAAGATCACGCTAGAGATCATAATTGCAGCAGATTTATGAAAAGCTCCATGCAAAGAAAAAGACAGGTATCCTTCCTTATATCGGAGTTTTAAAAAACTTCATAGCTCATCAAACTTTTCCCTGGCAGAACAGTAATCATTAGGATGTACTTTGACTACTGTCAAGTTTGTATCTCCATATTCTACTATTTACTTTGCAGGGCCTCCAAAGGTGTTAAGACGAAAATGGAGAGATTCAAGGACGGGAATTGCTGTTGATGATAAAAATATCCCCAGGGGATGCCATTGTGAATCAATACTATGAACACATACATTGGTTTTCTGCTCATGAGAGTTAAGTGGGTTCAAGACATTAAACTCCATCCACCAACAAAAAAGGTAGACATCTGTTTTGAAGAGATTACAGAAGTTTGCTGTCTTTGGTAATAAGCTTCATTTTTAATAGACCAATTCCATAAGTGTTGGAACTCCATAACACCCAAGAAAATGACAACCCCAACCAGCAAGACATTTGGATTTCATAGAATCATGGAACTGAAGAGTTGGAAAGGACCGTGGGGGTCATCTAGTCCAACCCCCCTGCAGTGCAGGGATCTTTTGCCCAATGTGGAGTTTGAACCCCTAACCCTGAGGCGAAGAGTCTCGTGCTCTACTGATTTGGCTCTAGATAACACTGCCTAGTCGTTGTCTTAAGTGTGGTGGGAGACCATAACAGAGGTCCATGCTCAGTGGTGGTTCCTTCATCTCTTGCAATATGTGACATTTTCCAAGGAAACAGTGCATCTCTCCTCCCAGAATCACATGTAACAAGGGAAAGGAACCCACAGCCACACCAAAGGAATATGAACCCATGAGGTAGCAGTCTTATAAGAGCGTGGGACAATTTATCTACAACAACCCACAACCAGAATTCATCTGGATGAGGAGCTGTAACTTTTGCAGTGATGGACGTTGCTTCTTCTACCATCCAACATGCTTAGCACTAAAACAGCAAACAAATGCTTGAGCCACAAAGCTTACTGAGCTTTAAAACTAAGACCCTGTAATCAGAGTAAACAACACTCCCTTCCACCAGCAACACTTTGCAATCTTTCTTCACAAGTATTTGCTCCCAAGTGCACAAAGGTGCTCTACCCCAAACACACTGCCTGCTGTCACAAGACGGTCTTGAAGGATCACACAGGAGAGGGCATTTGCATTCCACCCATTCCTAAGCTTATGGGGAAAAGAAACGCTCATCACCATCTCACACAAAGGTCAAAAGAACCTCAGCTATCCACAGCATAATTTCTGCCATTGCAATCAGAGCCTTCTGCTCATCAAATTATCTGGTGCCATGGCCACAAGGGAGTAGTGAATCAGGAGGACAGAAGTCACCTGCATTATTTTCCCTGGGCTTCATTACAATTTCAGCCTGGGACAGCAAGCTGTTCTATGTGCAATTAGCCATGTTCATTCACAGTCATTGCCCACACAAATTTGATCAAGGTGTTTATATCCTGTCACTTCCTGGTAATGGAAAAAAATGTAGATCACTATGGATTCTTATAGTATGTGCCACACGGCAGCAGGTTCAAGGTTGCAACAAATAATATATTTTCACCTTAATACAGTATCTGCATTACTTCTGTATACCCCAAAATGGATGTAGAATAAAGTTGCAGCATGATTGACCAATTTCCATTTGAATATTTGTACTCCTGTGTGCAAATGAGAAAGGTGCACTCTGTGCATGGTCATGCCATTTATTTCTGAGGCTCATAATTCCTAATAATGTCTGCACATTTTACTTCCACAGTGTCACTTCCCTTACTGCCCCTCCCCCAGTTTTTTTGAGTTATTTTTGCAGATACGTTCTTCTCTGCATCTCTCTATATTAACACACTGTGTGTGTGGGAGAGAGACAGAGACAGAGTGAGTGATAGAGAGTGTGTTCCTTCATCCAACCATTGTCACTGGAAGCCAAGGCAGTTTCTTTGGCAAGAAGTGCCTTTCACCAAGTTAGGCTGTGTACCAGCTCCAGCCTACCCAGAACAGAGACAGCCTAACCACAACTGGGTTTAACTGCTGTAATGTGTTGCCTTTGCAGACTGTTTGGAAACTGCAGCTAGTTCAGAATACAGCTGTTGGTATGGAGACCAGCTGGTGAGAAAATATATCACTGACCCAGAAGGAACTTCACAAGCTCCCAATCCTTTCCAGGCACAATTCATAGTGCTGGTGTTTACCTTTAAAGTCCTATACTGCGTAAGACCCAGCAACCTGAAGGAACGCCAGCACCCATACCAACCTGTCTCCTCCAGGCCATGTGAGGTAAGGTGGATGCCAACCAGAGGGAGCACATTCCACCAGAGGGGTGGAAGCACCCCACCAGAGGGAGGGGTGGCTAACACCCCAGAGGACAGGATCACACTTCAAAATGACCTTGAGAACTGGGCCAAAACAAACAAGATGAATTTTAACAGGGAGAAATGTAAAGGATTGCACTTGGGCAAAAAAAATGAGAGGCACAAATACAAGATGGGTGACACCTGGCTTGAGAGCAGTACATGTGAAAAGGATCTAGGAGTCTTGGTTGACCACAAACTTGACATGAGCCAACAGTGTGACGCGGCAGCTAAAAAAGCCAATGCAATTCTGGGCTGCATCAATAGGAGTATAGCATCTAGATCAAGGGAAGTAATAGTGCCACTGTATTCTGCTCTGGTCAGACCTCACCTGGAGTACTGTGTCCAGTTCTGGGCACCACAGTTCAAGAAGGACACTGACAAACTGGAACGTGTCCAGAGGAGGGCAACCAAAATGGTCAAAGGCCTGGAAACGATGCCTTATGAGGAACGGCTAAGGGAGCTGGGCATGTTTAGCCTGGAGAAGAGGAGGTTAAGGGGTGATATGATAGCCATGTTCAAATATATAAAAAGATGTCACATAGAGGAGGGAGAAAGGTTGTTTTCTGTTGCTCCAGAGAAGCGGACACGGAGCAATGGTTCCAAACTACAAGAAAGAAGATTCCACCTAAACATTAGGAAGAACTTCCTGACAGTAAAAGCTGTTCGACAGTGGAATTTGCTGCCAAGGAGTGTGGTGGAGTCTCCTTCTTTGGAGGTCTTTAAGCAGAGGCTTGACAACCATATGTCAGGAGTGCTCTGATGGTGTTTCCTGCTTGGCAGGGGGTTGGACTCGATGGCCCTTGTGGTCTCTTCCAACTCTATGATTCTATGATTCTATGATTCTCAGGGGTGGCGAGGGCTCTTTGTGGAGGCCTGCCGAGTGCCAGCCCTGTTTTCTTTCAACATCAGGCAAAGGAGCTTTTATTCTCCCAGGCATTTAAAAATATGCATTTTTATTGGCACATGTTGTTTTGTTTTATTTATTTATTTTAATTTGCCCAGGCAGCTCTGCTGAAGATTGGCATAAATAGATTTTAAATCAACCCATCATTATGAAAGGGCAAGTGATGAGTGAACAAGAGGATAAACAAAACAATGTCATTGAATTATATGCTGCCTGCTGCTGTCCCACACCCGCAAAGCAGCAACAGTTTGGAGTGAGTTTTGCAAGTTTGAATTTGGACACAGTGCAAGAGAGAGCGCAAAGCATTTTAGCTGGGGTTGGCTAAAAGTGGCAAGGAGCCCTTAGGGAGGGAAATTGCGGCTTTCTGAGAATTTGATGCATGATCAGTGGTTTTGCTGCCTGTTTTTGGTTTTCCCGTTTTTATTAGTGCTGCGCTGAAACTTGTCCTCCAGTATCTTGGAAGTTTACTTCCCTTGCTTAAGAGGTTTTCATTTTTCGGTCTCTTTCTTAGGGTTCTTTAAGATTCCTTTGGGATGTTGGTTGGTGTGGGATTGAGCATATAATGATATGCTCAATCCCACACCAACCAACATTCCAAAGGAATCTTAAAGATCTTAAAGATCTTAAAATGTTAAGATATTCATGGAAGATATTTCCCCACCACTTTCCCATAAACATGTCTCCCAGTGCTCTGCAACTTCTTCAGCCACCTCTGCTTTCTGATCTGGAAAAGCGCCAGTAGGAACTGCTACCTTACGACACCTTCCTCTGAGCTTTAAATGAAGCCCTGAAGCTGTAGAGACTGGCTATTGAGTGCCTGAGACTGATGCGCTTGCTGACTTTGTTTTCAAGGGAAATCCTTCCTTTTACCTTTATAGAAAAAACCCTTTATTTATGAACTGATTTCTTTAAAAGTGAAAACAAACAACACTAGGCACATACTAGGCAGCCTCACCACTTTCCATTGCTTACAGCAGGGGTCAGCAAACTTTTTCATCAGGGAGCCGGTCCACTGTCCCTCAGACCTTGTGGGGGGGCCAGACTATATTTTGAAAAAATAATAATAAATGAATGAATTCCTATGCCCCACAAATAACCCAGAGATGCATTTTAAATAAAAACACACATTCTACTTGCGTGTCGAGGTCCCCAATCCACCCCCCAAAATAACTCACAACGGACACGTAATTTTTGTTTAAGATTTTTGGCATGATTTTGGCCACAACTTTATTCAAATACAAACCGTGAGTGGTTGTTTAGGCATTGGTTAAGACTATCTGTCCCCCCGCCTGGGGACAGAACTGACTTCCTGGCACCACCAAAAGACAGTGCGGGGGAAAGCAAGTTGGGGAGAAATGGAGCTGAGTCACAGACCCTCAATTCTCACCCGCCTGCTCCCCGAAGGCTTGCCGGCCCTAGTCCCATTCCAGGGATTGGACAAAAAGATGGCAAGCCCCAGGATTCCTTTAACGGAATTCCCTTTCCGCAGCAACCATGGAGGGGCAGGCCCAACCTATCCTAACCCCTCCTCCACCAGATTTATAACCAATGCCTAACTACAACCTTACAAGTTGTGACGATTTGCTACGCAGTAGGCAAAAACCAAATGGCCCAACCAATCAGCCAGATGGACAAAATTCCTACCAGGCCCCTGCTCAAAGGCAGACGACCCCATGACAGGCATAGCAAGGTCAACACAACAACCCCTTACTCAAGGGCGGGTAGGTGGGTGATCCGTTGCATGCAGCAAAAGAGAAGGTACAAGGCTGCGTGCAGAGTATTTAAACCTTTTACCCCTCCCACCAAAATTGCAACATAACTTTCCCCCCAGCAACTCAGCAATTCAATCACTGCCCCCTGGCCATCTTGGAGAACTTACCCAGCAACAAAGGGGGTGGCTCAGTAGACCCCACCGCAACACGTGCTCTCCCTGAAGGAGAACACGCTTTATGTAAAAACACGCGGATTCTTGGACCATCTGCGGGGCGGATTTAGAAGGCGATTGGGCTGGATCCAGCCCCTGGGCCTTAGTTTGCCTATTCATGGCTTACAGGAAAGCCCACCTGGGGATGGCATAGGGGTCTTTAGGAAATGTGGGCCCTGTGGAAAGCCATAGAGTCTCAGAGAGATGATTTGTTGAGTGAAAGAAAAGACACGTACAGTGGAGGCTCAAGTTGCGAACGTGATCTGTGTGGGATGCACGTTCACAACCTGCAGCATTTGCAACCTGCAGTGTTTGCAACCCACAGCAGCACATCTGTGCATGCATGGATTGTGATTCGGCGCTTCTGCGCATGCGCAAAGTGCGATTTAGTGCTTCTGCACATGCGTGACCGCCGAAACCTGGAAGTAACCCGTTCCAGTCCTTCTGGGTTTCGGCGGTCCGTAACCCAAAAAAACAACAACCTGAAGCATCTGTAACCCAAGGTATGACTGTATAAACATCGATTGGCCAGACTGAACGTAAGATAAAGGGACAAAAACTCTGGGCCCCACACACTGAGAAATTCACTGAAACATTCTCACTTGCGAAAAGTAGAACTTGCGAAAATGACTGGGAGAATAAGAGGAAACTCAAACCAGAAAGTGTGCAGAGTGGACAATATTTAAATAATATTTAAAACAATATTGTGAAAATGTAAACCTTCTGACAGGTCTAGATTGAATTTTGAAGACCAAGGGAAGCTATAAATGTAGGAAATTCCAGATTAGTAACAGATATAACAGAAAGTGTGTATAGGCTAAGAATACGTTGAGGCACAAAGAGGTGAATTGGAAGTCAAAAGAATGTGTGGTGTTAGATATTGTGCTATTAGTTAAAGTCTAGTGGTGTTATTGAGGTATTGTTTTGTCTGTTTGTTCTTTTTCTTTAATTTTGTATGTAAATTGTTCTGCAATAAAGTGTTAACAAAAAAGAAAAGAAAAGAAAAGTTCTTACCCTTTGATGATTTCTGAATGCAAATTCTCTTCTCATTAACTGATGGGAAATGGTCAAAACAAAACAAAACCAGGATCTGCTTGCTTCTAATAGGCTTGAGCATGTAGATATGTCTATAAATCATTTTTTTTTGGAAGCCGCCCAGAGTGGCTGGGGAAGCCCAGCCAGATGGGCGGGGTATAAATAATAAATTATTATTATTATTATTATTATTATTATTATTATTATTATCATCATTCCTCAAACGCCATTAAGCCCCCTCTTCCCCTCTCTAATAAAATGAACCCTTTCTGCACTACCAACCAGCTTCTCAATAATCAGGAAAGTGGGGGATGTTTAACCCATTCTTTAGCAGATATTCATCCCTATTACTTATATTTAAAGTATTTACATACCTCCTTTTATTATGGAAATCTTACAATATGCAAATGCAGTTAGCAGGCAGCACATCACCCATTGGTTTCAGCCATGGCACAAGCAGCAGCAGAATGTGATGCTACCGAATTTCACTGGAAGTGTATTCCACTACAATACTACTTGGTTTGATCCCTGCCACATCTATACTTCCAAGATGATCTCAGTGAATTTTTCTTTTCCAATGAGTTTTTACTCTGGAAATATTCTGACATAATAGGCCCCTTTGACCTAAGAATCCTAGAGTAATTCCTGGATTTACTTGAGGAAGTATGAAGCTTTGTTTGTTTGCAGAAAATAATGGTATGGGATATTTTTGTGTTAACATTGAATGTGAAGACACTGTATTTGCTAGTTGAAAAAATATAATATGATCTAACTGTATATGGAAATAGTGTGAGAACTATCTCCCATAAGAGACTGAAATGTTTGCTCTGGAGAAATAATTAGAATCCCATGAATGGCCTTAATTTGAGGCATTATTTTTCCTCTATACAGTAGTTTGTTTGAGTGCCCAGCGCCATAGGATATATAGGTGCAATTCTTCCTTACTATTGACCTAATTCATTTCTCCTTAACTTCCAATTTTGCATGAGTATAACTTCAGAGTCACACAGAATGCATCCTGATTGACTGTTTTCTGGTATGGCTGAATGGAGAATCAGGTCATAGGCATGGCATACAGTACAAAGATAGATCAGAAATAGCAAACTACTGGGTATAAAATTGTCAGATGCTTTCTCATTCAGGCACAGCCTAGAGATTTTATAATGCTGTTACAAAGGAAACATGGCTTTCCGTTGTTTACAAAGTATGAGCATATACATTTCAGAGCTGGTTGCTTTGCTGTAGTTTTCTCCAATATTTGAAACTGGTTTACTACAAGGAAAGTGAAGTATACATTAAACTGGCTAGCTATTTAGGGATTAATGATGCAGGTTATCTGTCTATTCCCTGGTGGCTAATGGAAAGCAGAATTCATTGGAGTTATATTATGTCTGGTTATAGAGATCAGAGTATCTGCTAAGTCCCCCCCTTCCCCTGGAATCTAAACGACATCTTAGAAAGATATTACAACATAGGGCACATTCAGAGGACAATTCTTAATTTGAAGGTCTGGTCTGACTGAAAGATAAAGAATCATAAGAAGGGAGAGGAGGGGCCTTGAAGCTGCCCAGTTCAGAGCTGTAATGCACAATGCAATCTACCAATAAATGGCCATTCAAAGACCAGCCATTCTGTGTTTGTGGGAGGGGGTTTATTGACTTTGCTTTTGTTTTATTACTGTATGAATTTTGCGTTTTCATTCTGTGGTTTTATGTTGTGAACTGCCGTGGGATCTTTGGATGAAGAGCGGTATACAAATTTAATTTTTTTTTAAAGTGCCATCTACATAGCAAGATGACAAAGTAAGAAAGGGAGGAGGGTTTGTGATTGCCATAAGAGCCAGCCAATCAGTACTGTACTGTGCACAATTAGGTAACTTTTTTCAGAACCAGGCATGAATATACATATATGTTGCCGTTGCTTTTAAGCTCTCTCATTGCCAGTGTTTATGGATGTTGTTTCTTTTCCATGTTACTGTTTCCATTATGTTATACTTTCTT
Organism: Podarcis cretensis; assembly: GCF_951804945.1. Classification (NCBI taxonomy): domain Eukaryota; kingdom Metazoa; phylum Chordata; class Lepidosauria; order Squamata; family Lacertidae; genus Podarcis; species Podarcis cretensis. Next base: position 122,164,491 of record NC_137172.1, on the reverse strand, counting down.
GTGCTGGTAAGCCGCCTTGAATGCTAAGGAAAATGCAGTGTATAAATATTTTAAATAAACCATAAATTTGTCTCCAAAGGAGTGACTGCTGATTTGCAGGAGGACCAGCCTGCAAGGTATGGGCAGGCCTTAGATTATTGCTTGCCCTTTGCTTTCATTGGCAGTTCAGATTGCCATTTTAAAAATAAAATAAAAAGTCCAGTGTTCTTGGTTGACCAAAACTAAAATATATCAAGTGGATGAAGGTTGGCAGGGCTGGCACCTGAGGTGAACCGCAAAATGGTGCCCCCTCCCACCAGGGAAGAAGCAGGCAGTGAAGATCTGCATTGGGAACAAGGGTGGGAGGAGACCGCCAGCACTTCCTATTCACCATGAGGCTACTGTAGAGGCAGCACTGGGGTGCGGAGAGGTGGGGGGAGGCTGCTTCTGAGGAACACACCACAAAGGCGGCTGCAGCTCTGTGGATCCTGCTGCCTGATCTTGCCTCATTGGCCAGCTAGCCATGAGGGCAAGAGCCTGGGGCTGCCGTATGTCCAGATCTTAGGACGTTTATGTTTTAAAAAAAGTTCAACAACTTTTTAGGGGGTTTCCCTAAAAACAGCTCATCAATTTCAGTGGAGTTTCCTAATTTTGGGGTGTCTTGGATTTTACTTTTTGAAATATGGCAACCCTAAGAAAATAGGTGCAGCCATACAAAAGATGGAGGCTTATCATTCAAGGAACTGGAAGTTACCAGCATTCAAAGTCCCAGTGCTGATTACATGGCAGAACACAATCTTATTGGTCTGAGCAGCAAAATACTGTCCCATTGCCAATCCTAATTGCAACGGATCATTCATCATTAAAAACCTTCGGGAAAGGAGAGGGCTGAAAAGGTGATCAAAACCAGGCATTCCTGCAACTATGCTTCACAGCAAATGCAACAGAGCAGCTGCCACTTGCATTTACCAAATTTAGCAAGAGGACTAAGAGCAACAGAGAGCCAGATATGAGACTATGAGCCTTTGGCTCTGTAAATATTTGGAATGGTGGAAATTTGTTAATTGAGGCAATTGATTTTTGCTGGGAAATAGTAGCAATGTCTAATTCATTAAAGCCTAAAACAACATCCTTTGGGCTAAATGGGGTCATTCCATTCATAACCTTTCAGTGAAGTATTAACAATTTGGAGGCATTTTGCTGCATATCTTAAAAAGTGCTACATTAACAGAAACCGGTTTAAAGAGAGTGTAGAAAGAAAAGTTGTGTGTGTGTGTGTGTGTGCGCGCGCACGTGCACACACACACACACACACACACACACACACTGTATGGCCCGCAGCCCCTGTCCTTTTCTTCCGCAGCATTTTAAGGTCTGTGTTTAATATTGCCAAGCCTACTTGAGTGATAAATGCAACTGTATAAAAATTACTTATTACAAGCTGTCATGTTGCCTCACTCACATTGCAAGGCTAGAGGCGCTGGTACGTAAAGCTAGCATCTCCACCTTGACAGCGTCGGGTTTAAAATAAAATGCTTTCAGTCATGAATACAAAACATAATTTACCTTTTCATAATACTTCACTTCAGAAAGCTCGTGCTGCTACCGTCAAACCTTTACCTGAGCAACGCACTGTCAAGTCAACTCATTCCAGCTTGTCAGTTTACCTCACAGTGGCTTTCCGTTGACTCACCTTTCAAGGAAAGTTAAGCTGTTTGCTTTAATTATCCCCCCCCCCATTTTAATTTTGTGTTTTTTCTCCTCTGTTGTCTACTGAGACCAAAGAATTTTAACCAGGGCAGAGAATTTCTCTTTCACAGTTGCCGGCAGTAGGCTGCAGGTCTCCCTTTCCCAACCGTCTCAGTTATCATCGCCACAGACTCCCCCGGCCTCCTTCCCCTTCCGAGGGCAGCGGCTTCCCCTTCAGCCACCCCACCCTTCAAAACAACTGGCGGAGATCAGTGGTTAAACCTGCACGATGGCAATCCAGAGCTGCTCTGCTCCTGCATTAATACTGTCCCGATGCTTAAACACAAAAGCTCACTGTAAGCTATGGATGTCAGCTGGATTGAAATTGGATGTGAAGGTTCCAAGGAGACTTGCTGTGTAACAACTGATTCATTGTGACTCTTTTTATAGCTGGTCATGATGCGTACAGTATGTGAAGTTCCCATCTGCGCTGGTGTCTGCCCACCAGCCACCCTCCACGTCGGCAAAAGTGGCTCCAGTGCTGAGCACAATCAGAACGGAACTGCAGATGCCTTCCTTTAGCCCAAATTCCTTTTGACAATGTTCACATCCAGTTAGGGCCCAAAGTGCTTGTACTTGTCAGTTGGGATAAAGAATGAAGAAAGTAGTGCCCCCGCTACCCCTCCCCCAAGAAAGGGAAACAGAATTGCCAAGGGAAATGTTTTTTTTGTTCTCCTTCCCCTCCGTATCCTGACATCTCGTATCTCCTCCACCCCATTCCCACATCCCACCCTCAGTAGAAATCTCTTCCCCCAGAGAGGCAGCGGAGGAAGAAGTTCAGGCTGACGTGATTTCCAGCTTGGCTTCTTTGCTTGCTCAGGGCCCACTGCCCCCTCCCTTCTGTCTAGAGGGTAAAACAGGTTACAGAGGAAAGCGACAGCTTGGCTATGTAGGTAAAACAATGACAGTGCCCAGATATCTGCTCAGCACTGGGGCTCTTCTGAGCATAACCTTATGCTGCCTCAGTTGTAGACCTGAGAGCGCTTTATCAGCTCTTGAGGAGGAAGATGTGTTATACTTGGATATTTATTTTAGGACTTTAACCTTCTTGACATGAGAAGCTATGTCCCCAAAGTAGGCGTGCAAAGAAATGTATATTTGTAAATTTATGTCAAAATATTCAGCCAAAGTTATCCTCTCCTTACCATTGATCACAAAGTATGTGTTCAAATAAAAGAGATCCTTAATCACCTCTGCAAAACTATCTGGGGGGGGGGGTGAAGAAGAGAATTCCTGCTCTTTCTTGCTCTTTCCCAGTGTTTCAGTAAGTGCCAGCAAAGGAAGAAAAGATGGTGATTGTGGAAATGAAGCATGGAGCCCAGAGTGGCACAGTCAGTGGTGCTTCACCTTTCTTGCTGCTGGGGCACCACTGCTTCTGCCACGTCTGCCCACATCTGGTAGCTTGGGAAGGGCTGTAGTTCAGTGGGTAGAACATTTGCCTTGCATGAAGAAGGCCCCTGGCTCAGAGTCTAGGCAGTGCTTAGAGAAACCCCTGTCTGAAATGGTTGGAGACAAAGATTTGGAAGAAACATTCTTACTCTCTCATAGCAGGGTTAGTAGAATGGTGATTGCTCCACGCATATGAAAGCCTGGTTTGATTTATATCTGCCCTTAACCACCTTTAAACAAACATATTTCTCCATGAAAATACTCAGGCTAGAATAAATCACAGACACCTAGCTTTGCAATTAAGTCAAGATTTTGCTCATGTTTTCAGAAGTTACAGCAAGCAGGTCTCCACCTGTTGGCAGTAAAATGAAGATGAATATGGTCCTAAACAACTTACAAAAAAGAAAAAAGAATGGCTTGGTTTCCTTACTGAAAGGATCATGCAATCTTTGGCACCCTCACCAAACAAGAACTATTTTGGCACAGAGGGGAGGAGGCCATGAATGATACTGCAATTTAACCATAAGATTCTGCAAGAGCTTTAATGAGCTGTTTCTCTCACTTTGGGCTGCTGCTGGAAGGTTGATAATGCTTGAAGGTGGCCAGGAAACTAAATTAGCATTTTTGGAATTTTATAGAAATGCTGCAGCTCCCAACTGAGTTCTTATATAATTCCCTAATTTTTCAATCTGATAAAGACATCAGACCCATTTAATCCCCTAGAGAAGTAATTCCAGAGTGAAAAAGTATAATCCTGGTTAAAGCATGGCCTGCATAATTGATCACTTCATGTGGTGCACACACACCATTTGAATGGCAATGCCCATCAACTTTGGGGGGGGGGCCTGGCCCTCTCAAATATTTTATTGGGGGCCAAAGACCCCTTGGCCCCTAGAAGTTGGCTCCTATGTTCTTCACTGTATTTCATCAGGGCAACCAAATGTGTTCTTAGATTATTGATTGAATTTATTGTTCAGCCTTCTGTCTAAGAGCCCTGCAGTGGCCTATGCAGCCCTCACTCACACTTTTAAGTTGAGAATCAGTAAGGCGGTGAAGGTCCTGTGTGAGTGTCTGGAGGCGGTTGGAGGATGGATGGCGGCTAACAGATTGAGGTTGAATCCTGACAAGACAGAAGTACTGTTTTGGGGAGACAGGAGGTGGGCAGGTGTGGAGGATTCCCTGGTCCTGAATGGGGTAACTGTGCCCCTGAAGGACCAGGTGCACAGCCTGGGAGTCATTTTGGACTCACAGCTGTCCATGCCTCAGTCCAGTATACCTGAAGGAGCGTCTCCACCCCCATCATTCTGCCCGGACGCTGAGGTCCAGCGCCGAGGGCCTTCTGGCGGTTCCCTCATTGCGAGAAGCAAGGCTACAGGGAGCCAGGCAGAGGGCCTTCTCGGTAGTGGCGCCCGCCCTGCGGAACGCCCTTCCAGCAGATGTCAAAGCGATAAACAACTACCTGACATTCAGAAGACATCTTAAGGCAGCCCTGTTCAGGGAAGTTTTTAACGTGTGATATTTTACTGTATTTTTGGTTTCTATGGAAGCCGCCCAGAGTGGCTGGGGAGGCCCAGCCAGATGGGCGGGGTATAAATAATAAATTATTATTATTATTATTATTATTATTATTATTATTATTACTGGCCCAAGTGAGCCGTTTGGGTGAGTAGGAAATGGATTATGCCCCCCTGGTCTCCCCAGTCATAGGCAACCCACAATACCACTCTGTTTTCCAATATGTAGCCACCTGAATCCATTGAGGAGGGAATCCACAGCTGTAATTCCACCAGCCTCATCTCCAATTGGGCAATGCATGGCAAATAAATAAATTAGCTCTCAAAGTGTGAAATGGTTCAGGAGTTATTAATTGGTTATTCTTTCCCCAGAAGCACACACTGGTCAACCACTCAACTAACATCTTGACAGATAATGTGCCAAATTGGTTAAAAGCACAATTAAAATACAATTGGTCACATATAACCCAAACATTCCGAGGTAAACTATAGCTATTTCCGCTTTACCTTCTATAATTCAGCAGGTTCAAAGAAGTACTCTAAAAGCCCTTCATTTTCATGCTCCCTGCATTGATTTGGACATTAAGGATGGATAAAAAGCGTAAAAGAGAATTGTTTTGATACAGAATATCTGCAAGTATTTCACAAAGGCTCATTGATAAAGAGTGACTTCTATCTCCAAAAATAGCCATTTAGCCTTGTGTCTTTTGCAATCTTATTATTGTTAATGCTTCACAATCATCCAGTTTTCATCTCAGGTCAAAATGTTTACATGGCTAATAGCTTCTTAAAAGTTCATTCTCCAGTTATCCAAAATGTAGACTGAACAGAACAGAGTGCCGTCAACACGGTATAGCATGCAGTGTGATTTTATGGATCATGTCACAAGAGACCAAGTATTAAATCCAAAGACTATATTTTCCAGCAGACTTACAGCTACATGACACCACATTAAAAGCAAACTGCTATTGGAAAGGCTTATAGGAAAGACCTATCATGGTGACAATTCACCCTGTGTATATTATTTCACAAAGACTGCTCAGAATATAGTACATGTTGACATTCACACGTGAATGCTGACAAAACCCAGATGGATTTTGCGCACGTCCAAAAATAGATATAAATTTCCCCACTTTGAGGCATGCACAAGGAAATGCTTACAGTCACATTTACTTGAACTCAGGAATCTGCTTTTGCTTGACTCAGACCATTGGTCCTTCCTACTAAGTACCATAGTCTGTAGTATTTTTTCCCCTTGCCCCTTTACTTCCTTCTGGCTTGCTTCCTATCCACCTCAGTAACAGCAGTGACAAGTGAGAGCAGGTAATCTGAGAGATCATCCATACTATTTTTGAGTGGCAGTGGGTCATTTGCTTCAGTTGATTCATGCAAGAATGGGAGCAGGAGGAGAAGAATGAGTACTCAGATTCACTCAGCCTGGTACCTGTTTTGCTTTGTTTTTAACTGTTCATGGCAAGCTTCCTTGCTGCAGTGTTGCCTATATCCTGGCTACTTTCACTGCAGAAAAATGCACTTCAGTATACTTATCTAAATGACCGAGGGTTCATCGCTGTCAGGCAGTTTTAATCTGTACTACCCCTCATCTTAAAAAATAAAATAAAATATGCCAAGCAGGAATATTAATGCATATGAGCCAATAATAATCCCTGATTTCAAATCAGTTCAAAAATGTGAAGAAAACACATCTAGGTGCCCAGCAACACTCTCCTTCCCCCATCAACTGAAAACCCAACCTCTCATACGCTCCCCCCCAGAAAGGATGAAGAATGAAATTTTCCACATTACTATCATTTCTACTTCTGCATTATTGCCATTCCTCCAACTGTTTAGATGCCTTTCAGTTACCTACCTTGTCACTGAATGAATCCTATTGCTAATAAGATTGTGGTTTTATGCTTGTGAATTACAAAAATGGTTTAGCTTGATAAGGCTATACTGTATTGGATAGATTTAACCTTGGTGTTTAAATGGAATCAATCTGTGGTCACCCTAAAATCTGGGGCTTAGATAGGCACTCGAGTACCTGGCACTTAAAATCTAATTCAATTTAAATGAGTAAACTTTAAACATTTGGATTTTTGCTGTTTCCCATTGACTTACAATGTCCTCTCTCTGTGTAGCCAAAGCCCCCTGCCCACCATGAAATTTCTGGCTACAGGCCTGGTCTGTTTTTGTTTACTAAATAATACAGCTGTGATGCTAACTCTCCAATCATTTCCACAACTCACTGCAATTGTTTGCATTATTACTGCCATCATTATGCAGCCAAACACAAAGCAGATGTAACATCAAATGTACTGCATCATCACACACAGTGTGCTGGAACAACTGAACCACAGTTCCCAAGACACAAAGTGATAATATGCCTGAACTCTTGGGAGAACACTATGCCAAGCCATTGTGTCAGTCAAAAAGGAATAGTATGTTGTGGGCCTCATACTAGATGTCTGTCTGAACCTACATGCATGCCCATCACATATGTGACTCAGCATACAGCTCCAAGACAAATGGAATCAGGACATGTGTTCATTAAAAATGTGTTCATACTTATAACTTGTATGCCTAATAAAGAACTTGTAGAAAAAGATTGGTTTATTACATGGAAACGAAAAGACACTGTGTATATGACAACAAGGTTACAAATATGCAGGCAGCAAATAATCACTAAATACATACACTCACATCTTAGTTTTAAAGAATAAAGAAACCCTAGCTATCTTCTAAACCTAGAGAGTGAGCACAGCAATTTGTCACAGACTCATGGTAAATGGAAGAAATATAGGAGTGAGGTATACCTGATCTTGGAGCAAGGGATTTGAGACCTGTGCCTTCTGAAAGAGTTGAGTTCTCCCCTTATCTTATACCAGCAAGATATACATCTCTCATATGTTTCTTGGTTTGTGGTACCCAGCAAATTTTAAGGTTGATCCTTGTGATTGTTGAGGAGCAAAGATGAGGACCTGATGGATCTGTGAGCTAACCATTGACAATTTGGGGTTCAGCTATGCTTTGACTCTGCTGTTGATCAAATACTGTTTGGCACCATCTGCAAAATTACCTGGCATGACTTCTTAAAAGAGTTTTGTGCTTAAACTAGTGCATGGACTGTTAATGATTCCACTTTGGCTTGTGAAGAAGAACTGATGCAGATTAGCACAGATTTTGGAAGAGAGAGTGGTTCTTAGAAATTGCCATATTTTTCATGAGTTCTTTGGGCCATAGAAATATATTGTCACTCATCTCTAAAGGCTTCTCCTTTGAAGATCTGCCATCAGTTAACAGTTAGAATAGAAATCTGGATGCTTCCATCCTCAGTGCCACCAGCAGAAACAGATCGACAGATCAGGCATTCAGGATCATGACAAATGGGCTGCTTTGCCAGTTTGTTTCACTGAGATTGTTTCCTGCTGGGACGATATGCTCTCACACTTGTTAAATTGGCACTTGACCATGTTCTGGGTTCTGCCTTGAATGTGGCACATCTGTTGTAGCCACACAAATGTATGCTGCTGCTGGCTCAAAGTGCCACGTGATAAAGTGTCCTATTTTATGGAATTTTTCCAGGCTTTGTGCACCCTTGGGTATACAGCTTAGCAATTCCGCAGTCTTGCTTACACTTGATGAGCCAGGCTGCCATTAGAAAGCTTGCCTCTTCCCCCCCCCGCTTTTCAGAAGGCAAACACACACACACACTTTCATATCACTGAATGACCAGAACACACGGCTTTGTCGGATGGCTGACAAGTCGTTCCTCAAGACATATTGGGTCTTGGTGCTCTCTAAATACAGTAATGCTGCAATGCATTCTCAGGCTAAGTGTTTGTTAACAACAGAAACTGTACAAGAAGAAAATAACCTTCTAAATTACCACCATGACACTAAAAGTACTTTCCTTAAGTGGTCTAAGAAAATGACAGTCAGATCCCAAGCACTTCATTTTTATTTGTGCTACTGACTGTGTGTGAAAACCTTGGGAGGCCCCCTGCCAATTATTATCGGCTAGAGGAAGGTGTGGGGTGTTAGGGGAGGGGTAACACTTCTGGTGGGGGACATGACATGCTCCTTTAGGGGTAGTTTGTTCACCTTGGTCCCCAGCCTGCCCTCAGCTCTCACCTTTGGCTCCTAGAAGCAATGTGGAAGAAAGTCGCTTCTGGGGCCCCTCTGAGATCAGGGGCCCTTAAGCTTAAGTTTCATTAATTTCATTGTAGATCCACCCCTGTTCCCAATGTCTGGGTGAAAATCATTAGCATGGGAGGCAGCTCTTAGTTAAAATGTTTCTTAAATCAATCCAAACATGTTTGTTCCTTTTGCTTCAATTTGGCCTTCTCGCCATAGAGCTCTATGGTTCTGAGACACTTCAGATGTTACAACGAAGCAAAGAAAGCGGACTTCTGCCTTTTCCTGTCCTGCAGAAACAACTGAAGTGGAACTCTCTGATCATACATATCTTGTTTGGGGCTCTCAGATTCACCATGGGTGAGAATCACGTGCTTCCAATTTGCTCGGCAACACAGGACTCCCTTGCGCATCGGCTCGGCTCGGCATTTCTGCTTTAACATTTGAACTTGCTCAGAGTTTATGTGCCTTTCATTCTATACCCTTTTTAAGGGTTAGGAAGAGCACTTTGCTGCTTGTGTGAGACATTTAGAGAGCACAGCTGTTAGGTGGACAGGAGGACACCAAATTCTATTGACATGAATCACCGTAATGGTGCTAGCTAAATATAGCAGTATCTTGGGGTAGTCTACTCCTGTTTTCTGTTATAATGACTATGGCATTTGATAAATGGAAGTATTTAAACTGTTTTTTTAAGGATCAGGTTTCATCTGTCATCTCACAGTCTGTGCACTAGGACTTCTTTTTTAAAAGGGTAATCGAATAGGTTTTCATTTAATCACTGGGCCTACGCTGTACATTTGAACGAATACATAACTGTAGCGTTTCTTGTCGACACAGCTGCAGCCCTGTATGTGCAGTCCTAGGAGGGTGCCCAATAATAATATATATATATATGGAATCTTGTCATTATAGACCGATCCACAATCTAACAAGTCTGTTTAACCCAACCTAGTCAAAGTGACTGTGATAAAGTGTCACAGTATCAGCTTTGGATGTGCAAACATTTCTGCAAAATATTAATTGCAGTCCCCATAGATACTCCAGATCCCATGGAGTGTCTCCATGCTAGTATAGGTGGTTGCCAGGAATGCGCCCTGCTACGGTATTCAGACTGTGTAATATCAACCCATGTACACATTCCCCCCTCACCCCCATGCACATTCACTGAATGCCCGAATGGAGCCTGCGGGCACATGGCATACAGTTGTCCACATGAAGGCCTGTTGTCATCCTAAGTGCATTCATTGAATCTATGATCTGAGCACTTAAGCAGGTTTATCTTTTGATGAAGCGTGGTGTGTAACTCTAATAAATAAAATGATAAACTAAGCAGGGCTCATAGGGGGTTCCTGGAGTGAACCATTTTCAAACTTTAAACACCCTGTGCTGTGTTTTGTAGTGGCTTCTGTAGTGGCAAAGCCAAGGAATTATTTCCACTGCAGAACTATCCCTTCCTCTCCTCTCCTCTCCTATTCTACTCTGGAAGGTCTCCCAGCCCTTTGGAGAAATTTTGAGGGTACACAGGGGGATCCCAGGGAGAAGAGAGGAAGAGGGAGATCCATTGCACAGGTGGAAGTCTGTTGGGAAAGCAGCAACACGTTGGTGGCAGCCATGGTATCTTAGATGGGGACAAGGGGACACTTTGCTGTCAAATAAGGATGGTCTCATTTTTCTAGGGACAGGTGGCAACGCAACCCTATTCCACACTGCCTGTGGGTGCACACCTAATGCCTTCTGTATGTACACTAGCTGGGTTAAACTCAAATCTAGGTGGAACATCAGCAGCAGAGCTGAAGCATCAGTAGGATGCCCCTGGACCTTCTGTGGTTCCTATGCAACTCCTATTTCATTTTATGAACATAGCAAAGGGATAGCCAATATTGTGCCCTCTCGATGTTGTTGGACTCCAGTTCCCATCAGTCCAAGCCAGCCTGGGCAGTGGTCAGGGATGATGGGAATTGCACTCCAATAACATCTGGAGGTCTCACTTTGGTGACCCGTGACTCAGAGTGTGTCCCATCTCCTCTGGCTCATGCTTCCCAGCAGCCTCTCCTGAAAAGCAGCCTGTTGTCAGTGACTTTATTTGCTGTCACTGAAGTGATGCTGAAATAGCCCTTCTAAGCTTCTTTTTACAGGATGGAGTGTTAAACATGGAAGCTGCCAGAGGAAGAGCAAATCGTGGCTCCTCCAAAGTATTCACCTGCTATGTGGGATAGAAAGTGCCACCTCCTACTAGGTTTTTTGACCCCCCCCATTCAGTTATTACCACTGACTGTCATGTAGCCATGTGGCACCTGGAATCTGGGGGGTATGAGGCTATTGAGGCTGGGCGGCATTCCTGGTAGCACAGAGCATCCCAGGCCCTCCCTTGGTGACCCCACTGCCTCCATTGGGATGCTATTAGATGTCAACTGATCCCTGCTCCTCTCCTACTAAATTCCTGCACAGTATCCCTCACTGATATTGTGCCACAATGAAACCAAATCATTTCAAGGGTAGAAAATGCTTTTGGAGTGTTCACATGCTTTATTGTCTGTCTTTATTTATTTTCCGTCTCACCTATCTTCCACAAACAGGTATTAGCTTCCCTCTTCTCCACTCATGGCAGAATGTGAAAAAATCAAAGCAGTTCTTGTTTTGCAACCTGACCAACACTGCAGATTCTCTTCTGTAAGGGGAAAGAAAACATGCCTCCCAGTTCCCTTTCAGGCAATACCAGAAACTAGAAGCAAAAGGAACAAACATGTATGGATTGATTTAAGAAACATTTCAACTAAGGACTGCTTCCATGCTAGTGATTTTCACTCAGACACTGGGAACAGGGGTGGATCTACTATGAAACTAATGAAGTTTAAGCTTTGGGCCCCTTATCCCAGAGGGCCCCCAGAAATGATTTTTGTCTGCATTGCTTAATTTTTTTGTGTCTAGTAGACCCATTTTGACTGTCATGACTCAGAAATATAGTGATTCACAGCAGTGAGATTTAGTGGGCAGTGGGCTGTACTAAGGGACCCTGGCAGCTGCCCAAGGATGCCATTTACTCTTAAGGACCTAAGAGCCTTCTGCATCAGGCCAAGGCCCCATCTAGTCCAGCACCCACTTCTCACAGGGGCCCATCAGACGCCCATGGGAAACTCGCAAGTAGGACCCAAGCACCTTCCTCTCCTGAAGTTTTCAGCAACAGGTATTCAGAAGCACGCTGCCTGATTTTTTATCTACTGCTTTTTGTATTTTTACTATTGCTATGATAATTACTTTTGTTTCTGATGTTTTTGATCTGTTTTATATTTGTTTTATTGTTCTCTTTTGTAGGCTATCTTGAAAATCCAGATTAATAAAATTATGTTGTTGTTTTTATTATTATTATTATAAAAAAGCATACAGCCTCTAGCCATGAAGGCAGAGCAGAGCCATCATGGTTAGTGGCTTTTGATAGTCTTGTTGCCCTTGAATCTGTCCAATCCTCTTTTAGAGCCCTCCAACTTGGTGGCCATCCCTGTGGGAGGGAGTTCCATAGTTTAAATATGTGCTGAGTGAAGAAGTCCCCTTTTTGTCTGCCCTGAAGCTTCCCACATTCAGCTTCATATTGGATGTCCAAGAGTTCCAGTGCTATGCAAGATGGAGAAAAACTTTTGTCTATCCACTTTCCTCATGCTATGCATAATTTTATAAACTTCTATCATGTCACCTTTTGTTTTCATTAAACTAGAAAGCCTCTAATGCTGCAACCTTTCCTTGTAAGGGAGTCATTCCAATCCCTTGATCATCCTGCTTGCCCTTTTCTGATGTAGCAACATTGAACCACTTTCAGAGGAGGCTGCCTGCTGCATCTCTTCATGAGTTTCCGATCTGGGCTTTCCTTTTTCTAGTCAAGAGGCACATTCAGATTTACTATATTATAGAAGGGCACAAAAGAGGGTATTATTATTGAGTCAATTTATATCCTACCCTTGCACCCAAAGGAGCCCAGGGCAGCATGCCATGGGCTCCATTTCATATGAATAATTCTTACATTAGGCATTCTAAAAGCAAACTTTTTGGAGTGTAAGAATGAAGCAGGCATTCAATTTTAACTTAGAAAAAAGTCTCTCGGCTATCATACTCTTGGGAAACAGTGAACTAGTAACTAGTGCATATAGTACACACATTGGAGCACAGAAAGGGGTACATAATGTTGCTACTAATTCTTCAATAATCTTATCACCAGTATTTTCTATTTACAGGGATTCTTTGTGCATTATACTGTACTTGATTTTATTCAGCTTAGCCCCCTCCCTCTTTGGCACCCTCCGAGACGGTATACTTTATGACACCTCTTGAAATCCCACAACAATTGTAGCGTCTTTGATTTGACATGTAAATAAAAACAGCTCCATTTGGTACCAACGGGAGCCTTTGAAAGATAAATTAGAATTCCTTGTCCTAATTTTCCCGTTGACAAGTCTTAAAGGCAAAGTTAAGACAAAATTCTTGAGCCAGCAAGCTTGCTTCTACAAGTACAAAGGAATTTAAACAGTGGCCTGAGGAAGAAATGGATTTAACTGTCAGTCACATGGAAGGAATTTGGGAAAGGAATACTGATGCTTTGTCAAATGGTAAGATTCAAGTGTAGTGACATGTCACTGACCCTGGTGCCAAACACCTTTAGATGAATAGCGAAGAGGCTTACAGCCTGCGCAGCTGCTAAAAGGTGTTCACAGCCCTGGTTTTAATTACATGTATTTATACAGTTTAAAAAGTCCTAAGTGCATTATAGCCTGTAGTGCGCAACAATTTTGAGCATTTATGAGATTCAAGCAATTAAGAGTCTAAACTTTCAAATGTTTCCAGATGGCACACTGATTAACAATTGTATGAATTTAATATTTGTTTAAATGCACTGTGCTGTAAAAAATATTTCTTAATAGTAGCTGAACGTATTTGCCGCAAATCTTCACAGACAGTAACTTGTCTCATTGCCTGGAGAGGTGGAAATCTCATTAGCTGATTATACAGATCAAAAGCAGTGGAAGAGCAAAGTAAAAAGACTTCTTTAAAAAGTCTCTGTTTTCTCAGTAAATTATTCTGTCTTCTCATTGGCCTGTGTCCCCTCCTAATTCCAAACTTGCCAGCTTGCAGCGAATACCTAAGTGGATGTCACAAGATACACTGCTGCTCTTTGTTGCTTCCCGTTTCTTTCTTGTAGCATCAAGTTTATTCATCTTGTCATGTGACATCTCCACTTTGCACATTTCCTGCCACCAACAGCCAATGAAATGTTGGGGAAATCCATAGCACAAAGACTTGTGTCCATTGCTGTGTGAAATTCAACGTCACGAGAGGAGAAGTACGCAGCAGTGGTGGCTCCATGTTTCTTTCTCCTTTAATTTCATGAATGCACATTGCAAAAAAGCTATGATTTTCCAGTGTCTGTGAGTTCAAATAAGTAGTAAAAGGTGTCCACTTCCCAATTTCCCCGTAGCCACCCAGAATGGATGGGGCAATGCAGCGAGATGGGCAGGGTATAAATAATAAAATTATTCTTATTATTGAATGTGTTGAGAAAATATATTCATCTCAGCAATTGACATGACTTTAATTAAACATTTCACAACAGTGTGGATGAGTCTGACTTCAAGTGATATGGCCTGACAATTGTAACTGTATTGCAGAAGATTCAATATTAAATTCACCACCTGGTGATGGTGATGAACAACACCCAAATATTTTAAAAGCAAGATTAGTGCAAACTTACTTAAAAGTAAAATTATAGGTTCAGCTGCCAATCCCAATGCCATCAATGAATGCTTACTCCTCTGACTGTGGGCGCCCTTTGCGGGACTGCGCACAACACCCCTGGGCTTCGTGGGACTTAGCAGCCAGTTGTGCTGGTCCGCCTCTCTGATGCCGCAGCAGTTGGGGGTTCCCACCAAACCTCAATTTAATTTTTTTTAAAAAATAATATTTATTAACATTTTAAAGACTACAAAAGAAAGAAAAAGAATTAAACAATTAAACAAAACTATACAATACAATACAAAAACAAAAACACCACACAACACCAACCCCAAAACATGAAATTAACAAAACCAAACAAACACAATTTAAAACACATCTAATAAGTTCAATATCTTAACTTTCATTTACTTGTTTCAACGACTTCCTCACACCTCCCTTTTTGTATTCCACTTTAATTAACTGTTTCAGCAATTCCTTTCCATCTTCCTCTGTTTTCTGTCCTGTAATTTATCTTAATATATTCTAACCTTCTTTTTCCCTTTAATATAGAATTGTCTTAACATATTTTAACCTTATTTTCCTTTTAATACTCTAGTTTGTCTATTTGTACTTAATTCCTTGTAACATTTCTACTAAAGCCATATAACTCCTTTGCAACATTTTTCTAACACTCATTAATTTTACAATATTTTTATAAATAATCTTTAAACTTTTTCCAATCTTCTTCCACCGACTCTTCTCCCTGGTTCTGGATTCTGCCAGTCATATCCGCCAATTCCCTATAGTCCATCAACCTGGTGATCTTCTGTCCGATGCTCTTAACTCTTTTCCAAGTCCCTTCTGCGAGTCTTCTTCATATTTATACATGAGCTTTACTTTGTCTTCCACTGATCTTATTTTCATTTTCCTTCCTTTAAGGCTGAAGAGTAGATCTCGGGGAAACTCCCACCTAGAGATGATTTTGTTCCTTCTCAACAGGGCAACCAAATCTCCGTAGTTAAACCCAAAATCCAAAAGATATTTCGGGACGTCTTTCAAAATTTCCACTATTGACTGTTGTTCTTCTAGGTTCTTCTGGTAGTTCCAACAGTCTCTTATTTTGTTCTTCTCTTTTTCCCCTCCTCTTCCAAGTCCGAAGGCCCTCACAGTTTTAATCTCTTCTTGACCCAAGTCCCGGTCCCAAAAATCATCAAATTCCTGTGTGAGGAAAAAACCTCCATGTTCCCTCCATTTAGGGAACATAGAGTAAAGAATTCCCCACCTCCACCAATGCCACCAATTGGATAATTCAAACCTCAGGAGGGGGTGTGTGAAGTGGTGACTCATTCCCCCCCCCCCACGGTGGAGATTCCAGGGTTCCCCATTAAAGGTGTTTGTTAAAAGGGAGTCACTGGCCATACACTGAAAGGTTGTCAGTGAGCTCCCCTGCATTGTGAGATACAGGGGGTGGGCTGCCTGCGTACACAAACGTCTTGCAGTGCCCCCACCCTGGATCTGATTAACCCTGATGAGCCTCAGTCCCCTGGCTGGGGGGCCGAGAAGGATACACGCCCAATGCCTGAGCCAAGGTCTTTCCTACATCTGAAAGAGTTAATAAAGTTGTGGCCAATTTAATCCCATAACATGTTGTCATGAGTTATTCTTTCCTCCTGGTGGTCTCTCGGGGGTCGGGGGGTCTCCGCCTGGGCACGCACACATTCCACTGCACTCAGCTGGACCAAACCTGCCCCACCTCAACATCCTTATGCTATGGTGACTGAGGGCTTATCCACACTTGGCTTTCCTCTGCTTCTTCCAGGCAAGATCCATGCTTTAAAGCTCTGTACCTGAGTGCCCTTTTTTTGTTCCAGAGCTTTCCCCACAAAAACCCACTCTGTAATGTCCAATCGGAGCAAACCTTAATCCACAGAAAACCCAAATTGGTGTTTGCTCTAACTGAGTGCTAAAGAGTGGGGTTTTGTGGGGAAAACTCTGGGGCAAAACAAAACAAAACAAAACAAAACAATGCTCAGACATGGAGCCTCTAAGGGTGGACTTATGCCTGGAAAGAGCAGGGCACCCAACACTTTGCCGTTACCATCTAGGAAAGAACCAAGAGGCCTGCTCCGACCACTTCTCACAATACCTGTCCTTTGCTATTTTTGGAGATAATGCTATTTCTGTTCTATAGATTATAGATTACTTTTGTCTTGTGTGCAGAGATACCTTTAGGATGGACAAATGAACCATGTGTAGAACCAAGTGCTAAAACCTGATACCAAGAAAAATTACAGCTCTATGTCACCTAAACTCACCTTTGAAAGAGTAATAACAATACTTGTACATCATGAATGCGGAGGTCTTTAAAAAGCGTGGGTGATATTTGAATCTTTTCTTTGTTATTTTCTAACCATCTCCTTACCTTTCAGCTTGTTAAGAGTTTTGCTTTTGGGGCAGTCAGCACAGAAGGGTGAGCTTGTTAGTTTTATTACCTTTCACTTAGGAAATAGCATAAAGATGGAATGATAGATCAGGGCCTCTTTTCCTGCAGTGTCAATTATTTATACGGAATAAAATCTGTCTAGTAAAATGAAATTGCTTCATTCCTAAAGGGCACAAGATAAAGTTTTTCTTTCATGGGGTGGGTGTGGGTGAAGAGTTCCTTATGAAAAATGTCATAAATATTTAAATGTAAATAATAAAATCTTTTACATGCATTAAATAAACATGAGTTGGATATTACATGCGCTACAGCCAGGGTGGTAAACCTGGCAAAGTTGGTTTCAAACATCACATCAGCTGCAGCCTCAGTTTGGGCTTAATTGCTCCCAGAGTTAATAAGTGTTCAGCCTTTGCATCTATTTGCAGTTCCAGCACTAGCCTCTTGAATATGGGAAGTCATAATGGAAACAAGAGAGAAGCCCCGAGCATGTGCAGAGTACTGTACATTTCTGGATGTGATCCATTGCTGCTGGAAGATAAGCAGTGTTGCCAGTCTCTCTTCATGTGGCAACTCTGCAAACAGCAGTGGCAGAAAGGTACTTCTGAGCTGCCGTCCTTCCAGTGAATTCCTAGAACAGCCAGGGAAATAAAGATCAGAAAACGGGGAGGGGGAGGTGAAATGGCCGTGGCACAATATTTGAAATCTCTTGCTGCAAATTACAGATTGCAGTAGCAGGATGCACATAGAGGCATGCAAGAATTTCCACACCCTCGCTAGTTAAAACAGATGGTATCTAACTAAATGCAGGCTATGTTTAGATGGTGAGTGGAGTATGAGCAACACTGCCCTATTCAGCCCCATCACACACAATGGACTCATGAGCAGAACAGGGCAAAGGGCACAGATTCCAAGCATGTGTGAGCCTGAAGGGTGAATGCCATTAATATGGACTGTGAGCAGGGAAACTCAGGGTGCCATAATCCCAATCCAAAAAGTGACTTTTACTAAACATTGCAGTCAGCAGGGCGGTCTGTGATGACATTCCTTCTGTCCTGGCTCTTATGTCTAGACTAGTTTATGGGTTTATTTGGGAACCCAGAGCATCATGAATTTCCCTGTTCTCAGTCCATTTTAATAATATTTATAAATGGTGTATCATGTAGACAAGCTCAGAAGAATTTCTGCTTCTCACTCTTAGATAGCCATCTACTGCATAGGAATAAGCATCTACAATGGAGCATCATTTGGGCAAATGAAGGAAAGGAAATAAGTGATACCACAACCTTGCAGGCCCCATAAGGGGCGAAATATGTAATCCAGTCAACCAACTAGCCAATAAAGTGGTTTAAAGTGCTCTTGAGAATATTGCTAGTAATATTAACACAGTTATGGATTCTAACCATCACCTCTTATTTTTTTCCTACTTTCTTTGTGTGTGGGCCTTATGATTTTTCACTCTATAAGACACACCAGACCACAAGACGCACCTAGTTTTTGGAGGAGGAAAACAAGAAAAAAAATAAATTCTGAATCTCAGAAGCCAGAACAGCAAGAGGGATTGCTGCACAGTGAAAGCAGTAATTCCTCTTGCTGTTCTGGCTTCTCTGATAGCTGTGCAGCCTGCATTCGCTCCATAAGACGCACACACATTTCCCCTTACTTTTTAGGAGGGAAAAAGTGAGTCTTATAGAGCAAAAAAATGGTAAGTTCCTATTGGATTGAACTATATCTTCCTTATAATGTTTCTGTTGCTTTCCCAGTTTGCAAGCATTTGTCCAAAACACAGGTGGAAGTTTGAGAGCTATTGAATACTATCCCTGCTCCCCTAATGCGTCATAATGAAACACCTGTGCTAAATAATGTTTTGCTGATCCTCTGTGAAAATCTGCAGGAGTGCTCAATAGCCCATAACATTCTCCATCTCTTACTAAGGCAGGTGGTCTCATGCTTGAATACAGACATGTCAATTAAAAGGGGGGGGGGACAAAGCAATGAGATAGCACCTCAATGCTTCTTCTTAGAAACAATGTGTTAAACAGTTTTATACCTGTTTTTTTAACCAGCTGAGAACTTATATGAAAGGACCAATTTTGAGATTTTGCAAATCATTGAGGTCTGAATGAAATGCCTAATTGAGTTTCAAAGAAATACATACATTAAAAACAGAGGCATTTGCAGTTTTCATGAAATTTTTTTTGAGATGTATAATATATATTAACTGGTTGAAATGTTTCTTTTTGTAATTTGATTTTAAAATACTATAAATGAACCAGTTTACTAATGCTATCTGTATATCATTGTGAAAGGATTTCATACTCTCATTTGAGATCTCTTCAATAAACAGCTCTTTCAAGAAAGAAAGACAGAAATTTCTTGATCTCCTGTTTTCTGTGTACTTCCACAGCTTAGCG
The DNA here is from genome assembly GCF_951804945.1 of Podarcis cretensis. Taxonomy (NCBI): domain Eukaryota; kingdom Metazoa; phylum Chordata; class Lepidosauria; order Squamata; family Lacertidae; genus Podarcis; species Podarcis cretensis. Next base: position 122,145,169 of record NC_137172.1, on the reverse strand, counting down.
TCTGCCCTGAGCAGATCTTAGAGGAGCATAAAGAGTAGAAATGCTAACATTAAAAAATCAAAACTAAAGAAAATTTGTCTCAGGCCTATTTGTAATGAACATAGAATCACAGAACTGTAGAGTTGGAAGGGACCCTGAGGGTCATCTAGTCCAACCCCCTTCAATGCAGGAATCTCAACTAAAGCATCCATGACAGGTGGCCACCTGACCTCTGCTTCAAAATCTCCAATGAGGTTTCTATATTCCAATTTCTCACAACTGGATGTTGTGAGAATAATACTATTGGATGGCCTTAATTCTGCACAAAGTCTGCAACAGTCCTTAAAGCATCACATTTTGTTCTCATGTTACATTTCCCCCACTGAGTAAGTATTTACACAAAACATTTAAAATGTCAGCGAAAGCATGTGCTAATATTAAATGCAGCTTGCGCTTATTTCAAGTTAATCATTGCCAATATGAATGCCAGATAGGAATAGTGCTTTATTAAACATTAGCTCAGAGAGGAAGGCTTTGCAGTGAAAGGGAACATTGTTTTCTTGCTTAAAAGCAAATCATCAGAGTCTACGGCTGTAGTCAGAAGCTATTGTGTACACAGCTACATGCAAGTGCCATTATTAGTCAACAGAAGAACACATTGGAAGATCAACTTGCATTCCTTCAAGGTGCTAAAGTCAAGTGCAATCTCTTTAGCTGCGGCACAAGTGATGGGTGAGGTTCTGACATGCATTGTCTCAACCTCTTGGTGAGAAGAGACAGACTGGCTGTAACAGCTGTATGGCACAAGATGAGAAAAGCATCCGCAATCCAGAAACTAATTCCAAAGGAAAGACTCTTTCATGCATACTCTGTGGGAAGAAAATGATATACATAAAGAACTACAACAGTATTTGGCTCTCACTTATATTAATAGAAAAATTCAGTTATTGAAACACATGAGAGTTCCCTTCTCTATATAAAATGTTGGCCAGAGCAGAGAAAGCAGGATCCCCTAGCCGTGTTAGGGAGCAGGATATTTGGGGCTCTCTTGCTCCATGTGCTGGCCATCACGGAGACCTTGTGGCACCTTGGAAATGCAGCGTCTGCCTAGAGAATTCACTGCATTCTGTGACTGGCAGAATCCGGGACCAAGGAGAAGAGTCAGTGGAAGAAGATTGGAAAAAATTTAAAGTTTATCTTCTAAAATATTGTAAAATTAAGGATTGTTAGAAAGATGTTGAAAAAAGAAAATTATGTGGTTTTGGCAGAAATGACATAAAGGATTAAGTAAAAATGAATGGGTGAAAGAGAGAACGTTAAATTAAAGTATATTAAGACAAATTATTAAGATAAAAACAAGGTTGGAAGGATTTGCTGAAATAACAATTTGAATTAGAATACAAAAATGGGAGGTGTGAGGAGGTCAAGGAAATATGTAAAGGAAAGAAAGCTATGTAAAAGTTCGATTTGTTGTTGTTTTTTGTATTGATTGTACTTTTTTCTGTTTTTTTGTTTTTCTTTGTTTTTCTCTCTTTTTTCTTTTAGTAATCTTTAAAATTTGAATAAATATTATTTTTTAAAAAAGAGAATTCACTGCATTCTGCTTCTCTGAACGTATGCAGTGGAGGGAGTGAATGGAGTTCGGGCTTTGCTTATTGAAGTATTTGTAAACTACTGAATATTTTTAAAATCTCTAAGTGGTGTACAAAACATTTAAAAAATTAAACCTAAAACCAATGACACAATAATTAAAAAATAACAGAAAAGAGATAAGACAGGCATCTGAACATGAGGATGAACTCATGACCATTGAAATAAAGTTCTGGCAACTCTACCTCCTCTCACTGTAGAACTAAAATGCCTTTGTTTGCTCCCTTTCTTCATCATTGGCCAATTGATTATGTTGGACTACAACCACTACGGTTGTGCACACCCTGCCTCTGCCATCCAATCTGATTGAGGGTCCAATTTGGAATTTTGGATGGGCCCCAATCTGACCTGGGCTGATCTGGGCTGACCCAAGAGATGCAGGCCCAAAATCAATTCAGGGTCCAGCCTTAATGTTTAAGGTTGTTCAATAGTGGAACAGTCTCCATTAGAAGGTGGTGGACTCTCCTTCCTTGAAGGTTTTTAAAGAGATGCTGCTTCTCCTTCCCAGTGTCCCAACTGCACCACAGAGAGTGGAACTGATCATCGTGCTCACCTGCCAGTGAGTGGAGAGTTCAGGCTTTCTGGGTGTTGCTTTCCCCGTGTGTGTGTTGCAGCCCCTGCAAAGGCTGCCCACTTCTTCTCCTCCCCTCCCCCCACTGCCTGACCACTCTGCCTGGGATCCTTCTCAATGGACTGTGTGGTTAGGGCCCTTCTTTCTGGACTGGAAGGCTAAGAGTTCTAGACCTACGTCTCCCTTTCCCCATCCTATTGTTGCTTCATCCTCAAAGCATTTTAAGAAAGCAGAGACATCACCTTGCCAACAAAGGTCCATATAGTTAAAGCTATGGTTTTCCCAGTAGTGATGTATGGAAGTGAGAGCTGGACCATAAAGAAGGCTGATCACTGAAGAATTGATGCTTTTGAATTATGGTGCTGGAGGAGACTCTTGAGAGTCCCATGGACTGCAAGGAGATCAAACCTATCCATTCTGAAGGAAATCAGCCCTGAGTGCTCACTGGAAGGACAGATCCTGAAGCTGAGGCTCCAAGACTTTGGCCACCTCATGAGAAGAGAAAACTCCCTTGAAAAGACCCTGATGTTGGGAAAGATGGAGGGCACAAGGAGAAGGGGACGACAGAGGACGAGATGGTTGGACAGTGTTCTCGAAGCTACAAGCATGAGTTTGACCAAACTGTGGAAGTCAGTGGAAGACAGGAGTGCTTGGCGTGCTCTGGTCCATGGGGTCATGAAGAGTCAGACACGACTAAACCACTAAACAACAACAACAAGAGGTCACATTTTCAGCTCCGCAAGGTGTGACTCAAATCCACATCTCACATTTTCATTGCCTAGCCCTTTCCCATGAAGCTTCCTGATAGCTCCACAACATTGCTTCCCTTCTTTCCTTTGGGACTCTTTGGATGGGGTCACTGCTGCTCTTCTCTTCCCAAGAGCATCCGTCTGCTTTTTGTGAAGGAGAATTGGACTGCAGACTGGGCTGTGTGACACCATCATTGCCTTCCTCCTGCTGCCATGTGTTGATTGGCGGCTTTCATGCATGGGTGTAATGTGGGGGCATCACTGGTGTTGAGTGAGTGTTGGCAGAGTCACCTGGGAGGTTGTGGGAATGGCTGCCAATGTTGCTGCATATTCTTTCTGTTGTGCTGTTGTTTTTGCTGTTTGGGATGCACAGTAACATGACTATCTTGTTCTGGTGTACTGGGTGCCTGGCACAGTGAGGCAATCGGATTGGGCTTCCTGAGTAGTTTTCCCCTTAATGAAGACATGAATTAGAAGCTAGAAAATAACATATTGTGCTGTATGTGAAATGAGGAAAAGCATGAATAATGCTTTCCATTATTTGTACGTATTACATTTGCTATTGTCACGAATGGGATTAACCATCCCTCTTGGGTTCTGCATTCCAAAATGCTTAATTCTATTCTCCCCTTGAAATGACATACTAACTCCCATTCATTTACTTGCGCATGGGAAAAAGAGAGTGAAAAAACTCTGGTTTTAGTCATTTTTAAATTATCTTATCACTCTTATCTTCACATCGGCACAATCCAGGTGATATTATTAGACTGGTAAAACAGTTCATTACTAAGCTGGTAAGCCTACAAGCACGGCATATAAAATATTTTAATTTTTACAAAGCACTTAGATTTTTTTTTTAAGGTGCTTAAAATTTGGACTGGACATGAAAACTCATGCTCTACAGAGACATGTTTGAGTTTTAGTGAACTCAATAGGGTGTCTGAGTACATATTTTTGTCGTTTGTGCTCCAAGTGGTAATTATTCTCAGCTACTGAAAGACCTTTGGAAAATCAATGTAAGATTCCAAAATCCATATCAGGGCAACTAAAATGTCACAAAATAGTGTGCAGGCTGCTGAAATCTCCTGAATTCTTCATCAGGCTAGATGGTAAACAAAATGGGTGTGGGCGTTACTTGGTGGGATATCTGTATAATGATTTTGTAGGACACTTTGAGGACAAAATTTAGTAAGACACCTTGAGGAATAAAACACTTCAAGGATGCTGTTGTGTCAGGGACTGGCTGGATGAGGAAGAGTGGTGGGAGTTGCCTGCCCAAGAACCCCCAAGGCCCTCGCACAGAAGAAGGCGACTTATATCCTGGATCCTGGTGGTGGGACACTGAAGAGCAGTCCTGCTGGCTCTCCTCCCCCTCTGGCACCCCGATCAACAGACAGGCCCAGAGGAGGAGCTCCCTCCCTCAGTGTAGCCTTCGTCTGCTTGGGAGGGATCCTGAGTGAAAGGCTAGAGGTGGTCAGTTTCAGCAACATCTCAGCTGGATTAAGACAAGCCAGAAGGCTCTACTGTGTAGTTATTTTCTGTTAATAAGGAGCTAATTGCCTTCAGTACCTTCCATGCTTTCCTGCCCTGTGGATGACCTGGGTGCATAGAAGCCAACATCTAGGGGTGGAGGTCCCTTCAAACTCCCCAATAAAATATTTGAGGTGCCAGCTCCCCCCCCCCCATTGATGAGCATTGCCATTCAAATAGTGTGTATGTGTTGCACCATGTGATTCATTATGTGGGCACGGGGCTTACTTGCCCCCTATTTTATTCAAGTAGGCCCCTCTGCCTGGGCATGCTTGACATCTTGGATGAAACTGATTATCTTGACTCATCCACGTCTGGCCTCAGGGCAGTCCCAGTTTTGGCCCTGAACTGGCCTTGATGGATGGCACTGGGCTTTGGGAAGGAGGTTTGAGGCTGGGAAAGTGCTAACTAGGCGTTGGGTGGGGGGACTCTAGGATTCTGTCAGAGCCTAGTGCCTCAGTGCAGGTGGTGGTGGTGGGGTTAAATGTTGCCAAGGACTGTGTTTTGGACAGCCCTGTCATAGATCTTTAGTCTTGTGATGCGAAGCTTGAAGGAAGGTCTTCAATCCAGTGAGATGGAGGTTTAAAAATATATCTCCCTTGTTGGATTGGAGACCTTTGGCATGACTATAAAGCTTGGGAGGCTAAGTTAGATCCCCACCATATATTCCCCACAGAGTCTAAGGGGCAAGCAAAGAGCCATCCTTCTCTTGAAACAGAGGCCTTCCTGTGCTTGCAGATAAAGCAGTGGGTGCTGAATCCACTCTAGAAACACTTCCATTCCCACAACTAACTGGTTCCAGTTGGTCTGGCAGCAAGGGCAGAACTCTACCTTTTCCCTAGATGTATACAGGGTAGCTTAGCCGCAGACTAGATTGCAGAACATAATGATTGGACAAAAGGAACAGTAAAAATTTACAACCCAATAACCAGGAAGGTTTTCCGCTGTTAAGTCAGCAGACTTTTATGTCAAGCTTGGCTGACTAATTATTGCTTATAATTTGCATTAGGATTAATTAACTAATTAGAGAGGAATGTCTGAAGGCAAAGTTATGGCTCTGCTTGTCAAACTGAAGACTTTAATTATTCTGATATTTTTAATTATAATCAGTTGCTGAACGAGTATTACATTGTCAGCGACTATGCGGCGGGCATGGAGGTTGTGGAACTGTGGGTATTGCACTACCACTTCACCTAGAACTAGCGGAAAGGTAGAGCTGACAATGTGAACATAATAGGAAAGCCTCCTGGCTGCTGTAATCATTAAAAACCATGTACGCAGCACTATGCAAAGCATGACAGGGTTGCATATCATTAGGAGAGAGGGAGTGAGGGTAGATTTTTCCTTCTGAAACACCAAGCAGTATTATCATGAACTCAGGTATGGTTTTAATTTCCTGATTCTGACAGTGAATCTAAATCTGTTCTAAACCATGTCCACTGGAAAAGCAGAGCCTTTTCTGTGGTGGTACTTTCCTTGTGGAATATCATTCCAACAGTGGCCCATTGGAGCCTTTAAGAAGTTAACTAAAATTGCCCTTTTTCTAGCAGGGATTCCTAAAATAACTGCCAAAGCATTTGAAATCTGTAGTACAAATTCAATAAATGCGAATTTAAATTTTGTGTTAGACATTTGCCATTTACAGTTTGAATCATAACATTAGGGGGAAAATATTTAATTGTAAAATTACAAATGTCAAAGGATGGCTGTTCTGGCTCACATATTGCTTTGGAAAGTGCAAAAAAGCCAGGTTCTTCCTTAAACGTGAAATGGATCAAATTTATTTCCTATCCCTGTTAATGAGTACTTATGAGAGAAAGAACTTGAATCATAACATTAGGGGGAAAATATTGAATTGTGAAATTACAAATGCCAAAGGATGGCAATCACATAATTAATTTCTTAACTCTTCAAAATAGTACTTGTTCACAAAGTTTGCTTACAAGAATGAATAACAAACAAAGTATTTTTACTCAGAAATACTCTCACAACACTTGTGAAAAAGTATGTCTTGCAATTTTTATCTTCTAGCCAAGTTCAACTTCAAAATTAAAATAATTTAGTTTTGCAAATGAACAAGGGCAAAAGCAGTTCCCTTCCTCAAAATAGGGCGTTGGCATTAGATACCCCAAAGAAGTACCTCCGCTTAGTCCATTCTCTCATCTCCTGCTACCATAAAATTCTGTGTATATACCTGGCAAGATATTTATAATATCCTTTGACAACCTTCTTGAACACATCTGTGTTTGCCTCATACCTTTATTCCAGATAGTACTTTCTCTTTCTGAAACTTGGGGATAGCAACTTTCTAGAAATAATATTATAAGAAGGAATGCATTTAAGATTTTGAAGCATTTTTGTACAGCAGCAAGAAGTTAACTAAGCCCATGCTTCATGCGTCAGCAAGAGAATAAAATTATACGTCAACACAGCCAGTGTGGAAAACAATGTCCTGAAGAGAAACATGTGGTCTTCTTGCTCATGCTAAACAGCAATGCCCCCTTGGTTTAATTATTGGCTCAGTCTGAAAGATTTTGGAAATCTTTGCTCTTTGTGACTTACAGCACAGTCCTATGCATGCTTACTCCTAAGTAGGCCCCAATGTGTTAAATGGGGCGTATTCCCCCAGTAGACTGCAGCTTGCATTTCCCATTGAGCTAAGGAGTATTCTTCATGCCTTGTGTGGGTTAGAACTGAATGGTAAGGTCATAGGTTGCAGCCAGCCTATCAAAGTTCATTTCACAGCTCCTACAGCCCTGTGCCATCACCCTGTGCCAGGCAACCTGTTCCAGGACGGGACTGCACGAAGGGCAAGTAAATCAGCCAAGCTGCTCTTCTTGTTAACTTCACGAATATATTTATTTTTCTCTGGCTGCCTCCACTACAAATCCCCTTTAACTGTAACTCACCTAACATACTCCCGGTACTGAGTGGCATGGAATGGCACTTAAGTGTGTGGTGAAAAACAAGACACTAGACCCCTCCAAAGGCCCCCCCCCCAAGAAATTATGATTTTAGTAGAGCAACAAGTGAAATTGTTTTTGAGAAAATTGCTTTAGGAAAAAAGAAAGTTTTTCAGTTTGAGTAGTTACATGTAGGAGGAAATGAAAAATAAGCACATATAAATATGTACAGCTTGCTTATTCCTTTCTGTTTCTTTGCCCAAGCCCAGTGCTTACCAGTTTGCAACCCTAAGTTCAGCTTCTGGGTCTTTTCATGGTCCTCTCCTGGTTCCTCCTCGTTTCCAGTTTTCTAGCTCTCTTAAAGCCATTCAGACCCTTTCCTCTCTTGCAGGCTCCAGCTCCAGCTTTTCAACATTCTGACTTAACTATCCAATTTTCTTGCTTCGTTTTTATACAATATTTTCACACACCCCAATGTTTAACCAATCAGAAGGAGAGCAGATGCCTTGTTAACTTTCTATTTCCTCTTAATTGCTAAGATCCAGGGATGAACATTTGACCAAACTTCCTGAGCAAAACTTCCCCTTGCATTTTTAACCTTCCTGTGAACTTTTTCTCCTGTCATGCATGGAAGCCTTTAAGGCAAAAGCCAACCATTTTACAACCCAAATTTTACAACCCAAAGCCCAGCTCAAAATGGATAAAAGTCCTATTCCTTCACACAGGGGAAAATGTTATGTGTGGTATTAAGAAAAGCATTTGCAGACTGGATACAGCCTGAAAGCTTTACTGTCCCAACTCTTGTGGTAGCATAAGAACAAGGTTAAAGAGACGGAAGGAGGAAGAGAAAGCATGGGGGGGGGACCCAGGGAACCTGAGAACAGAAGGGCATTTCGTGAACTTGCAAGATCACTATTTCCCAAGGCATGAAAAGAAAGACAAAAACAACACCCTGGTGTGGATGGGTACACATGGCAAAACTGATGTCTTAAAATCTGAAGTTGCACCGGTGTGCGTTCACCGCACACTCTCCTGATTCATAGGGATGTGGAGGCTCAGAGCATCTCTGATGAACTTCATCTGTGGTCACATCACTCTCCTCCCATATATATTTACTGACTGCCTTTCATGTTCCATATCAATCTGATGCTTCCAGTACTGACTTTTGAAAGTTCCCCACTGTTCTGTCTCTGTTCTCTCACATCTCCCCTTGCAGCTGACTTCCCAGCTCCATCAGCACAAATGAATCTGCTGCAACAGCAGCTGACCACTTAGAATCTGGTCATTGCTAAAAACTTTTTTTTTAATCCGACATGGCATCTCCAATTGAACTGGGGAGAGGGTTGCCCACCCAGCAAAGGAAATAAGAATCTAAGAAGAGCCCTACTGGTCCAGAATTCTGTTTTCCAGTAGTACTTGAGTGTGCTCTCCCAGTGTGGGTCTCCAGCAACTGGAATTCAGAGGCACAATGTCCTATGATTCTGTACATAACTAGAGATCTTTGAAAGCCTTTTCCTCCAGAATGAATTTGTCTAATTTCCACTGCCACATGTTCCACAGCTGACTTACAATAGGGATAGGGAGAAAGACAACAGTTTCCTCGCACAAATTCGTTACTACATGAAATAAGTTTAAGTACTGAACAGGGCTAAACTCCTTTCCCATGGGCAGAACTGGAGAGGGAGCCTTGGGACAAAAAACAACAACAACCAAACAAGGAACTCCTTCCCCCCCACCTTAACTCCCCCCCCCACTGGATTCATACCATTAAGATATACTGTTATTTTTCTTTCAGAGATCTTAAAATGTGTGACATAACATACCCACCTAGAAATATACTTTGCCCATTCTGTCCCCTCTCCAAAAAATTTTCCCTAGTGCCTCCTCTGCTACCTTCATACTCAACCCTAGGGCTAAAACTTGTGGGAAACAGAATGCTGAGGTAGAAATGTTTTTGGTCTGATTCAGTATGTCCCTTCTTACTGTCTTACTACACTGTTTTTTGTCAAACCAAACCTCCCTTTCCTAATAGCGTGGTTCACACAAGCATGTGATCCCTTGATACATCATCATCATATCACCAGTGTTTATAAATGTGTGATCATTATCTGATGATCATTATCATTAGCCCTGCCATGTGGGAATCCCTTGCAGGCAATCGCTGTGCCTGGAGACAGACAATCAGGTTGTGTATCCACAGCAGTGTTCAGAGGAGAAATGACTGCTGGGAGGAGTGCAGAGAGAAAAAATGCCATGATGCTTCTGTAACAGCAAAACTGGATGCCTTCGTCTTCCCTAGTGGCAATAAAACATGTCCTGGTCTCTGCAGCCACAGCAGACACTGTAACTGTCCAATGGTTTAACTTTACCTCCAATGGCGCATTCTACCATAGTCTCTTGAGACAGATGGATGCCAACAGTATCTGCCGGTGGGGACAACGTGTATGTGTGAGGGAACAAGCATGTCAGATGGAGCTTCCCTAATGCCACGCATCATTCTTAAGAAATCAAGTGATGCCATGTGCAGGTATGAACTAGCCTATCTGCAAGAAGACCCAAGTTTGGCAAAGCCTTTCCTTCACTGCCTTATCTCACCTGACCTGCTCCCTCACTAACATATGATCCTCTTGCCATTACGCACAAGTTTGTCCTCACACTCTTTCCTCATCCCGTACTTCTTCACAATTTATATTTAACTCTTTGTTCAGTCTGTAACACTATACTATTTGAAGCTTTACAGTGTAATTATTTTTTAAGCATGAAAAATATATATAGCACACTCCTAGTCACTGGCAACCTGACTTGTGTTCCTATTACTATGGTGGGAGGAGTGGAAAGATGGTGTTTGAAAAGTATTCCTCCTGAGGGGTTCATAGCTTTTGTTTCTTTCTGGTCCACCCATAATTTACAGCAAGCAAATGGGTGTTTCCTTTCTGAATAAAATAGCTTTTGGCAATGTTTTCTGATATGATCCTTCAAAAGCATGAAAAGCTGTCACGTTAATCACTCCTTTCCCCTTTTATTCTGCTACAAAAAGATTACTTTAAAGAAGCTAGGTTGATACATGAAGTTAATATACATATGTGCTGGTTAATAAGAACAAACTTAAAACAAGTATGGCCAACTGGCAGCCCATGGATAACCTGAAGGCAGGCTAAAGCAGCAGACATTATGAGCTGAGTAGACAAGCTGACGCCTTTTCTACAGAGCCCACGATAGGGTGAACCACCAGCTCAGTCTGATCAGCTTTGGTTTGGGTACCGGCTGCAAGCTTAAAAAATGAGGTGCATATTCAGATGCAATTAAATGCAGTCCTCCTTGCCAGCTTCCTCAGAGGCATCTGGGTGACCACTGTGAGAACAGGGGGCTGGCCCTCTGGCCTGATCCAATGGGGTTTTTATTAGATGGAGGTTTCCTTTCGGTTTTCTACTACAGTTTCTTGCACTGCTGAATGGGCAGGGGAAATTTTAAACTGAGGGGAGCCTTGCCTATTCAGCAAGTGCATGCAGATGCAAGAGAAACCCCAGAGGCACTTCTGGCTGTGTGCATGGGTCATCATCAGACCCAGCTCTCTGGTAGCAATGCCTCAAGGCTGTAATATGGATCTCAGTGACTTGAGATGCATGCCTCCAGTTCATGATGAGCTTTATGAGCTGAGGCTCCTCTCTGGCCTCTTAACCCCCTCCTCATTCACATTTGGACCCACCCCAGGCCCAGGCTGCCCATGAGGTGGGCTCAGGTGATGGAAGAAGAAGAAGAGGAGTTTGGACTTGATATCCCACTTTATCACTACCCTAAGGAGTCTCAAAGCGGCTAACAATCTCCTTTCCCTCCCTCCTTCACAGCAAACACTCTGTGAGGTGAGTGAGGCTGAGAGACTTCAGAGAAGTGTGACTGGCCCAAGGTCACCCAGCAGCTGCATGTGGAGGAGTGGGGAAGCGAACCCGGTTCACCAGATTACAAGACTACCACTCTTAACCACTGCACCACACTGGCTCCAAGGGGCAGAGCCTCCAGAGAAGCAAGGAGAAGCAGTGAACCGTTCTGGGCTCTGGTGGGATCTTGCAAGAGCCCTGCAAAATTTTGCTAGAAAACGGAACCACTGCTGCAGTTGTGAGGCTTTGTGGGAGTGGGGGCTGTGAGGGTGTCACTTACCTGTTTTGCCACAGGCGCAACAAAACAGGACAGTCCACCCGTGACTCGCCCACAACACACCCACCCCCTGCCAACAGTGCTTGTTTCTGTGGTGGCAGCAGTGTAGGCAAGTAGACCCCTCCCTCGCTCCCTGATGGGAGAGTTAGGAGTTGCCACTATAGCAGCAACTCAGAAGGCAGTGGCCTATGAAATGTCCCCAGGGTACCTAACCCCTAAGTCTCTGCTACTGCAGCAGCAACAACCCATGTAACAGGAATGGAAGGAAGGAGCTGCCTACCTGCCATCTCTGCCATGGCAACCACATATGAAGCCTGGAAAGAGGGAGACACCACAATAGCCACAGAAACAGCAGCAAGGCAGAGAAACTGGAGGGGATTGTGGGAGGGCTCTGGATCCTGATGTGCTTCCATAGCATCTCAAAATAACCAAGTTTCCCTTCTAACTTTTAAGGAAACTAGCTCAGCTAGCTGAGCCCAATTTTGAACACAGCCCAAGGGATTTCACCTATTACTATTTTATAGGATTGCTGGCAAAAATAGTTGCTGGAGTCTTAAGACTCCTCTCATACATAGCACCGAAAAGCACATTTTAGCCTTACACCTTGTGGGATGGGATGTGTATGTGAAAAGAACGTTCTGTTTAACATTTACATTGTGGGGTGGATTTAATTACAACTGGATTTCAGCCTCAATATGTGTGGAAATATACTTTGACATGAAGGAATAGAGAAATTGCAGGACTTTGACTGACATAGGGCATTAGAGAAATGACTTGGTGTCATTAGCAGGTGGGAAAAGGAGCTCAGAAAACAGACTTCGAAATGAAAGTGTTCCCACATCAAACCCTTTCCCCAGTGTGCAACACCTGCATTTCAGGGAAAAGGCTTGACTAGAATCTTCCCGCTTAAGAGTTGCAATTTTGGAAAGCCTGGAACAGTTGATGCAGAGCCAGCCCAATGCATTTTGACATCTGAGGCAAACCACTAAATGGTACTCCCCTCCCCACCAGGAAGAAGGGGTGAGGAACTGCATTAGGAATGGGGCATAAAACTGACTTAAAATTTACAGATTGTTCCCTATTGAAGGAGAATTACATGAAGATGATGTACAGATGGTACACAACACCAGTGCAGTTAGGAAAAATGTACAAAACTAGTTCAAATATATGTTGGAAGTGTAAGGAAGAGGAGGGAACATTTTATGATATGTGGTGGGATTGTAAGGTAATTAAAAAATTTTGGGAAATGATATACAACGAATTGAAGAAAATGTTCCATTTAACATTTGTTTAAAAACCCGAGGCATTTTTGTTGGGGATTGTAGGGAAAGACCTGCCAAAAAAGTTGAAAAACTTCTTCATGTATGCAACAACGGCCGCATGAGTTCTGATAGCACAAGGATGGAAGACTGAAGAAACCCCAACAAAAGAATCATGGCAAGAAAAATGTATGGACTATGCAGAACTGGCAAAACTGACATATAAGCTACGGGACAAGGATAACTGTGACTTTAAGGATGAATGAGAACCTTTTACAAAGTATCTGAAGATGCAACAAAGTGAACTGGACTCCTTGGCAGGTTTTGAATAAACATCCACAAATTTTTTAGTGATAATAATCAGCTAAACAGTTTGAGGATCTATACAACCTTGTAACATGCAGAAAACAGCATTATTAGAGAAACCAAAGACTGGAACTGAGGGAAGTCGGGGGTGGGGGTTCTGTGTGGGAGGGGGGAGGGGGAGGGAGGAAAAATGGGGGGGGGAATAAGGATGATATGTTTTTGGATAATATGTCTTGTTATAATTTTGAATTAATTTTTTTTTTTTTATAAAAAAAGGAACGGGGGGGGGGGGGGATAAAGATCTACTTCAGGAAACGCTGTCCCTATGGAGCCTGCTACCTGAGGCAGAAAAATAGGATTGAGAATATCCCATCCCTCACAAGACATACGACAATGCAGACTATATGAAAATATCAATACTTGGAGTGAAATTCATTGACAGCACATTCCACATAAATACTTACTATGTATGGGATAGAAGTCTGGTGTGCAAAGCAGCATTGGTGTCAGGAGCTGGAGGCAAGAATAGGTCAGCAATCAATGCAAAATACGGGAGTCAGTACAGTTAACTCTTTATTCAGGAAACCAGAACAGCGCAGGCATAATGATCCCATCAGTTCTTCCTAGTAGGCCTTGCTCCAACAAGGCAGTTGTGAGGACTGAAGGCCCCCACTACTTCCTAATCACTTCCTAACTAACTTCACTATCTTCACTAACGACTTCCTAAGGCTCCTCCTTTCCAGGGTCTTTCCCAAGCAATTGCAGACTGCACTTGTGCACAACCCCCCTCTGCTGTGCCCTCTCTATTGTTATGCATGTTCTAGGAGACCGGAGGGCAGGGGGAGCTGGTCACAGCAGGAGAGGGAGACTCCCTGGTTTCTTCAGCAGGCTTCTCTCCTGGCCCCACTCCTCTCCAGCCCCCGCTTCTGCCTTGGAGTCTGAACTGCTCTCTGCCACAGTCTCTTCCTGCTCACCAAACCCTGTTACCTCTTCTGCTTCTGACACCTCCTCCTCCTTCTCCTCCTCCCAGTCTGCTCCTTCATCTCCCTCTGACCACTCATCATCATCCCACCAACAACCCCCTGGCTCTTCTTCCCCTGGGCGTTCTCCAGCTGCTGCCTCCCACCACTCCTCTGCATTCAGCTGGTCCATGACAATTTGCGAGTTGGAGAATGGAGAATACGGTAAGGTCTTGGACCATCCCCTTATTATACTGGGGAGCCCCCCAATATTGTTGAAATGCAAAGATTCTCACAAAAAAAATATTTTCTTTTTCTTTAGTTATTATTCCTTCTGTTTAACTAAAGAAAAAGAAAAGATTTTTTGTGAGAATTAATTAAGTAAGTAAGCAATAATTAATTAATTAATTAATTAATTAATCAATCCATAGTTGGGTTGTTGTTGATGATGATGACGGTTGAGTAACTTGTACATCTAACTCAACCCTCATCATCATCATCATCAACAACAACAACCCAACCAGTTAAAACTATGGAATCTGAGGGAGAAAGTCAATGCCGTGCTGAGGCGAACATTCTGTCAGCATCAGAGCAAGTGTTTCAGTTTGCCAGGTGGAATTATCCCCCTTCTCCTCCAGGGTGTGCTTTTCTGTGGGTTCTCTGTTGCGCTTTTGGCCAATTTGGGGGGGGGGCACGTGGGGGAAGAGAGGGGAAAACGTCCAGTGGCAGAAGCCCAAGTCCTTGCCCAGGGCTTCCACTGACAGGACTCCTTAGTTTAATCCCACCCAGAATTCCCCTTTTACCTGCACTGCACTTGCAAAGTGCTCTTACCATAGGTATCCTGCCTTGCCTAACTGTGTTGTCCCTGGGTCATAGGAGAATCACAGAATCATATATAAAATCATAGACTTGTAGAGTTGGAAGGGACCCTGAGGATCATCTACTCCAACCCCCTGCAATGCAGGAATATGCAGCTGTTCCATACATGGATCGAACCTGCAACCTTGGCGTCTAACCAGCTCGATACGTCCTCAAGATTAAAAAAGAAAGAACCCCACTTGTGGGGACAAGCAAACTCCACACTGAACCAATTCTCTTATGGCCAAATAAATGGTGAGTTTTCCCCACCCCTCCTGTACATCTGCAGAAGGCTTTTTTGGTTGCTGCTTCACCTCCGCTCCTCATGCGAGGCCAGGTGCAGAGCTCCTGCCCTGCCTGCCCACCGTTCCATAAGTGCCATAAGGGATAAAGATTATCTCCAGACTCTGGTGATCCATCAGATGAAAGGAAATGGCATTTAGATTAGGCAGATAGCAGGCACACTCATTTCCCTTGCTTTCTCTAGCCTTTGCCTTTTTGCATTTTTCTCCTGCTGGCTGATTCTGCTTTATGGGATTTCAAGAAGAAAGGCAGGAGCTATAGTCGAACATAGATACCAGCTGAGTATCCATTTAGCAGGTTTTATTTTATCTCCTTTGCATAAACCTAAACCTGATCCCCATTGATTTTTGTGGGGGGTGGGGTGGGAGAGACAGATGTGTGGGATCCTTCTCCGTGGCATTTCAACTGCTGTGGGGTTCCGGCCATCATTCAATGCACTGCTGAGCAAGCGCCAGGTATTAGGTATGGAGGCATCTGCCACACAATAGATTTTCTATATTTCCAGAGGGCATGGGCATTGATGGTTCTCAATCCTTCTCATCTTCTCTTTTCTATTAAAAGTTGCTTTCAAAGTATTTGGATTGTCCTTTGGGATACTCTGACTGCAGTCCAGATGAAGACAGCAGTGGCTCAGCCGCGTATGACTGACACTCTATATTCCTCTGAACAAATCATTCACTCCCATATAAGTCTGAGAGGGTAATTTTTCTTCTTTTCCCTTCCCTTCGCCTCTGCACGTTTGATACATAAAAATCTCCGTTGTTTATATTCATTGCCCAGATGAAATATTTTTGCACTTTTGTCCATGTAAACACAGAATTAGTCTCCTGCAAGTTTAGGTGGTGGCAGTTCCAGAACAGTTATATTTTTGCAGATAACAGGATTAGCTTGGATGTGGGTAATAAGTTGGTGAATCTCCCCCTGGCCATTTCTCAACACTGTGAGAGCACTAATCCTTTATGCTTTGATGTCTTCTAGTTTTCCATCAGGTACAGCTCAGCACATTTGTCCCGGGGCAGTCAGCGCTCTTATAAGATCTCGTAGTGTCCTCATTAGCTGCGCCTATTTACCCAGCCAGCCTGTTGAACCCAATTTATAGTTTATGTGATTAATTCCCAAAGTACAGTAAACCCTAGCTTTGAGGCTCTGCATTATAAGGCTGCATCGCACATAAAGGCAAGTGCCGGCTAGCGCTCTTTTGTTATATGGCTGAACCATATATTAAAACTGTAATAATTTTGTTCCCAACTACACATTGAACATCATTATATATACCTCCTTTCAAACATACAGCCCATAAAAAGTGTTACACAGTGGATCATAAAGAAGGCATTCAGCTCTTGCTTTGGTTTTTTTGTTTTTTGTATAAGTTCGTTTCTTAAGCGTCATACAGTGGTACCTCGGGTTAAGAACTTAATTCGTTCTGGAGGTCCGTTCTTAACCTGAAACTGTTCTTAACCTGAAGCACCACTTTAACTAATGGGGCCTCCTGCTGCTGCTGCTGCGCTGCCACTGTGTGATTTCTGTTCTCATCCTGAAGCAAAGTTCTTAACCCGAGGTACTATTTCTGGGTTAGCAGAGTCTGTAACCTGAAGCGTCTGTAACCTGAAGCGTCTGTAACCCAAGGTACCACTGTATTACATTTATTAGTATTGTTAAGCAAGCTTAACAAACCCCATAATTTACTGCTTTTTACTTATGCAGGGTTACAAAGGCTCAGCAATCAAAACTGCAATCCATATTCACTGGCATTTCCCCCCCCCCCCAAAAAAAATGCAAGTTTAGTAGACAGCAAGGTGTGCATTGTGAATGTTTATGCAGTCATTGAAGGCAGCAGACGGCATCTGTCAGCCTCCTGTGCGTGGTGGGCAATTTGCATATAAAATAAGTTTTACTGATACTACTGTGATGTTATTACTGGGATGGGATATTATACTGCCCTTAGTACTGGGGTGACTGTAGTACTAACACTTGTAACAACTTGTGACTGTTGGAGTCCCCCGGATCTTCAGTTGCACAAGAGCTTCTTGGGAGAGTCTGAGGCATTGCCACCTTCACCCACAAGAGCAGTTCATCAGAAGATGATAGGCCACTATGTTTCTCTCAGAGAATAGGCAAAAATGCAGAAAACATTGTCAGTAATTATCTGTTTTTAACTTTTGTTTTTATACTGAAGGCATTTGTTGAACCTAAACTATTTCACATGGGTTGGGGGACTATGATTCTGTCTGTGTTCTTCGTACAAGCAGCCAAAGGGCCTTTTACCTGCCCCCCTTCTCTCTCTGCCTCTCCCCCAATTAGTTCCTTGCATGGCACTTTGTAGCCCCACAGAAGAAGGAAAAATTACTGACAGAGCATCCAAACCAGCATAAATCACATGCAGTTTGGGGGCGAGGAGGGTTAGGTTCCAGGGCCTGAACGGGGTTCAGTTGCCTTCTCATGTTTGCACTCAGAAGTGTGGTGGTTCGTCATAGGACGAAACCAGAAGAAGGTGCAAATTAGAGCAGAACACATTGGAATCTGAGCTTGCAGTATAAGCAAGCAAACGATTGGAAGCTGCCCTAAGGCCATGTTTAAATTGCTCAGGTAAGAAACCAAAATGATGACTTATTGGCCACATGCCCTAGCAATTTCATCCTGACCGTATTATCTTTCAATTGCAGCGTTGTATTTTATTGTGCTCACTGGCTGACTCCATATCCAATAGCCCAGACCCTTGTGGAAGCATTACAGTCAGTATAAAAAGAAAAGAAAAGAAACACAAATAATACCAAATTGTGTGGCTTGCGCACACACTACAGTCATCACATGGAAGCAGATTTAAAATTGCTCTCGCACAGAAGTTATCACCACTTGCCAAGATCTTCTTGGGCTCATCAAACAGCCTCGGCAATTTCCTCCGTGGCACCACAAAGCCGTATAAACAAAACAACCAGACTGGCATGCAGGAAGTCACCCAAGCCAGAGGGGGAGCTACTCTGCATTGTACCTGCCTCTTTGTATGGTAATAGCCACCAAGAACAGCCATTACTGGGGATTCCCTTCCAGAATGGCATGCATTTGTGACCATTGGTAAATGGTGCATCATATGCAGTGAAGGGCAATATGAAATGCCACTCCAGAGAGAGTATCCCAGAGCCTGATCTTTTTCATGGAATAGCAGTAAGATGACAGTCAGCAATACCATAAATTTAAGGCACTCACAAACCCTTGGAAAATAAGGGGTTCAACAGCTGAAGCAGGAATTACATAAAGGTTTCGATTTCTCAGTCCTGTTTTCTATATGAATTGGGAAGGAAACAAGTGCCAATCTTTGTGCAGAGTTATACAGTGGTACCTTGGGTTACAGATGCTTCAGGTTACAGACGCTTCAGGTTACAGGCTGTGCTAACCAATAAATAGTACCTCGGGTTAAGAATTTTGCTTCAGGATGAGAACAGAAATAGTGCGGCGGTGGGAGGCCCCATTAGTTAAAGTGGTGCTTCAGGTTAAGAACAATTTCAGATTAAGAACGGACCTCTGGAGCGAATTAAGTACGTAACCAGAGGTACCACTATACATTTAAAGCCCACCCCCTGCCCAAGGAATCCTAGGAACTGACGTTTGTTAATGGTGCTGGTTACTGTAGCTCTGGGAGAGGTAAACTACCTATGGTTCTTTGGAGGCAATGTGTTTTCAGTCTATGGTGTGTACACAGTACATTCTAAACTCTTATCTTTGCAGTTTGCAACCCCCCCACACATATACTATGAAAACGTGGAATAGATTCCAATGGAATGAAATTAAAATAGATATTTTGCCCATAAGCGTTTCTGTCATGTTACCACCCCCACAAAACGTGTGTGTGTGTGCGCGCGCACGCGCGTGTGTGTGTGTGTGTGTATTCCCATGCCATTTAGCCTTTAAGAATCAAATTCATCCAGGCTATGTAACATACATCATTTGTTTGTTAGTATTTTAAACCCCACACATCTGCATTCAGTGCAAAAAGATTTTTTTCCCCCCATGGCTGCAAATGGCAGTTTGTTGCCTGGGTTTTGACACATTGGCTTGTGCATTATGCATAGTGGCTCTGCATTTCCCTCCCCAATTCTACAATTTTAATGGCATATTTCAGTTTAAGGATCCACTGTGCTGTGAGCCAGGGACTCCTTTTGAATATCTTATGCACACATTCTGCATTCTAATCCATGTTTTCAGGCATCATTCAAAACCATCCCCGTCAGCAATCTGACAATTTCTTTGTATCCACAACATTGGAGGAAATGGATTCTGCCCCATGCTGATTCCTTTCATAAAATCAGAACATTTCCTCCATAACTAGGAGCTAGCATACAGCACCAGGTAACCTTAGCCTGCCTCTCTCTCTCTCTCTCTCTCTCTCTCTCTCTCTCTCTCTCTCTCTCTCGCACACACACACACACATTGTAAATATTGCATTTGATGACTAGGTCAGTTTTCAGAAGATCAAAAGAGATGAGGAAAAGGCTATATGTGTGCTTGTACTTTTTTATACCCCTTCCCCCAAACTCCAGTCATTACAGAAAAAAAATGCTTCTTCCTCAATGAAATCTCACCTAGAATGGATGCAGCCGAATAAAACACATTAGGCCACACATTTACAGCTTCCAAAGTGTGGTAGAATAATCCACACTTCATCCATTCTGGAGTAAGTCTAGGACCACCTGAATCCATTGGAATTCCTTGCTGGCCCAGGATCCTGCTCATTTGATTTGGTAACTGGGAAACAAAGCACAACTCTGAAATTTGTGGCAAAGACATCCCACAACCTAACAAAAGGAAATAACAACAGAATTCTTTTGTCTTGGTTTTCCAGGTGTCATCAACGCATGCCACAAAAGTAGCTTGAGACAGATCACTGCGTCCACATCAATCAAGGCCCAAGTGTCTTGGAAAAATCGTTTATTTATCTGAACACTTCTAAACAAATTTATGTAGAAGGCAGTTCCAATGGAATCATCCTCATAGAATCATAAAGTTGGAAGTAACCCTGAGGATCATCTAGTCTAACCCCTTGCAATGCAGGAATACGCTACTGTCCCTTATGGGGTCCAATTTGCAACTTTGGCAAAGTCAGCACCACACTCTAACCGACTGAGCTATCATGAACCAGTTTTATTTCTCCTGCAAAAATTCTCTGTGTATTAACACAGCACATGTTTCCTCTGAGGGCCAACTGAGTATTTGTTTATAAAGAATCTACCGGTATATAGAATGACTTCTATATACATCCTTTAAAGAAGCCAAGAAATAGGTCTAGGTTTTGCACATTTCAGTGTAGGGCATTAGCCCATTTTCACTGATCTCTCTTTCTTTCCAGAGGTGTGCTCTCTCTCTGTATCATAATATATATATTCCATACCATTAGAATACATGCAATATAATGATCAGGCTGTTTGTACATCTGGAGATTGCATATTTTTTGCCATCGTCTTCAGAACTGTCCTCTAAACTAAGTCCAGGGGAATTGCAAAACACAACAGACAGTGTCTGTGCCTATAGGGGAAAGCCTGATTTGTAGCCTAGGTTTCCATGTCTTCCTAGGGCATGTCTTCTTCCACCTCAAAAAACTTCACTCGACTCTTCCAGTTTTCTCCCCCTCACATTTCTGTTTCGTTTACTTCTCATCTCTGCCGCACCCCTATGGGCACTCGCATTGCCTCCATCTCGGAGGTTCACAAGTCACAGTCTTTAAGGAAATGTTTTCCTAAGCCGGGCCCATGCAACTGACATGCCTTGCTTAGGGGGGGAATAGGGTTCCTGCTTACATGTTTCATAATGTTTTATGTGTACATTTTTGCCATTTTGCCAAGTGCTGTGTCTTTTCAATATTTGTCACCTATACAATGTGATATAGCTGCTGCTGCTGCTGCTGCTGTGGGGAGGGGAGAGAGAGAAGGTTTGCAAGCTGCTGTCCTGAATTTTATCCGGCCCCTCGACTTGCAGCATGACTGCTGAATTTCAGCCATTGTTCCTAAGGCCTGACTCAACACTCACCCCAGGGTTGCCAAAACTCCTGGTAGCTGAGATACACAATTTTGTTCAAAATAAAACATCAATATCCATGCTGAAGGTTCCTTTGGTGTACCATTTCAGGACTTCATGGCAACTATGGGGCTGTCTCAGGTTATCACCGACCCAATGCAAGGAGCAGAGCATAGTCTCAATATAGTTTTGCCCTGAGTAGTCAGGTGGGTGGACTTCTTCGCGAGGTTTGAATGGATGGCATCTGTTTTCCCCTGAAGGAGGAGGGTCTCTCCCCAGACACTATGGAATCTTTGGAGATTTCTGGAGGATTTTCCAACAGATAGAGCAGGTAGCCTATCAGCAGTCTGTAAGATGTGATGGTCCATCCACATGAATACTCCTATCCTACTGAGCGGTGGGTGATGAAACAGGCCGGATGCTGACTAGAGTGCAAATGGTGCAAGACTCTATGTGAAGCTATTGCATGGTGGTGAATAAAACCTACTTTTTTGCCCCCATTGCATCCTTAAGTGTCCAGTGGAGTTCTTTAGAGTAGTCCAGGGTCTGTTAACACCCACTCCAGTGAATGGGGCTCTAGATTGGAGGCTCACTGTGATGTTTCGCAAGCACTTTGAGAACAAAATCACTTGCCTCCACAACAACCTTGACACCAGTATCATGGCAGATCCAGCTGAGATGTCCCCTACACTGTTTGGCCTAGTTTTATGGCATCGGTTTCAGTTGATGTGACCCATTCACAGTCTTCCCCACTATGGTGAGAAGTATTGTATTTCTCTTTAAGTTACAGAAGCTGTTTATAAATTGGCATCTATATGTAAAAATCAACATATGCAATTTTCATGCAGATCTGTATCCTTTTTGGTATGCATTTCCTCTTATTATTTTTTTAGAAGGGGGTAGATTCCTAGTGGAAGTGACCATCCTAGTGTTGAATATGTATGGGGAGGAGAAACAAATGAAGAAGATATGAACAAATAAGGGCAAGTGAAAATGGTTCCCTGCATGAGATGAAGAACATAAAGCTTCATCTTCCAGAGGCCTCCTGAGTCTGATGCCACCAGTGGAATTTTAAATAAGAAAAAAAAATACGGCGTGTGGTTCCTTAATAGGCCTTCACTGCCAAAGGGCCTGACATGTTTTCCATAATGAGAGGGAAAGGAAAGAAAGGAAACACCTCTCCTTTCTTGCTATTTCTAGCATATTTTGTAATTAATTTGATGCTGTTACAGAAAATTAATTGGGTTTTGATAATAAAATTGAAGGAACTATCCAGGCTCTGACAAATTAACTTTAAAAAAATCCCCCCTAATAAGTCTTCCTATGCCATGC
The DNA here is from genome assembly GCF_951804945.1 of Podarcis cretensis. Lineage (NCBI taxonomy): Eukaryota > Metazoa > Chordata > Lepidosauria > Squamata > Lacertidae > Podarcis > Podarcis cretensis. The sequence goes on along the minus strand of NC_137172.1, from coordinate 122,122,612 downwards.
TGATAATGGGTGTCCCTCAGGTGCTGGAGGAACAGTCGGAGAGGGCTTCATGGATATCATCATGTAAGATATGTTACGGGACTAATAGTTAAGCAGGCTCCTCCCCTTATGATCAAGGAGATTAATTAAAACTTTCACGTGTGGTGATTGTTGTGAACAAGAGGCAAAGGCTGCTCAGTTCTGCTCCCATAATGCGGCACTTTGGGGTGGCTGTCAAACTGTCCAAAAGTATAATGAGCTTTTGATGTAAGAAGTTGCCTGCCATTTCCCCCAAGAAACTGCAGTTCCAGTTTCAGAATTTATTTTTTGGCTTGCTTGTTTTAAACCAGAGGTGTTACTTAAAAATTGTAAACATTAATTTATATGGTGAGATGACAGCCCTAGGTCAAGCTGAAATTTGATTTATCAGCCCTGTAACTTCAACAGCTACTGACTGTGTGTCATTCATCATCTCTAAGTGAATAAAAACACCACTCTGCAATATTCCTCGTTAATATTTCATTTCCTCTCCCCTACAGTAAAGTTACCTGTGCAGGGAGCCACCCCATTTCACAGGGGGAGAACCAGCCTCTTGTTTGTCACTGCCGACTCACTGAGTGTATGGAGGGGTTCCTATTTTTCTCCCACCCCCACCACTGCACTTCAACCCCCCAAACCTTCCAACCACTAACACCATATAGCTATACCATGTTGTTTACTAAAGCCTTCATCTACAACCCAGTAGCTGTGGTAGACATGGTACCAAGCTAGCCAGACTCACTTTATAAGTGAACAGAAGTATTCAGTTGTTCTTTATTATTAACTCAAAGGTAAAATAAGGTAAACACTATAGTATTTCTTTAAGACACAGGCTTGCTTTTATAATGTTATCATTATAGCGGGCAGTTGCATGCAAACACAGAAGCTTACATAAGGCTGGCTGTTAAAATCCTGTTATATTTCTTCTCCCAGAGCCCATGAAGCAGGGAGAGGCAGCCACCGCAGGTGGCAGATAGGGACCCCCTGGGAGGGGAGCAGATCGCCCTGCTCCTGCGTCTGCCGCCACCTCCTCCTCCTCTTCCAGCACCGTCTCCTTCTCCTCCTCTCCTGAGGCTGATCTTCACTCTCCCCGTCCATTCCATTGCTGATCTTTACCCCACCCTCTAATTCCCATGTGGATCTTCAATACCCCCTTTAATTCTGATGCTGATCTTCACTCCCCCTCTCATCTCAACTGATGGTGGGAGGAGTACCATTTTGTTGTTCACCTCAGGTGCCAAACTGTCTTGAGCTGGCCCTGCCTTCTCCTACCTTACTCTTACTTGTGTGCCAGTCACCCTTAGGCCCCTTCCCCACAGTCTGTCAGTCTCACCACTACCAGGTACAGAGGACATCTGCTGGTTTTCTATCAGCCAGGCTTGCAGGCGTGTCTCTTTCTAGTTGAAGCGCCTTGCTGAACTCTTCTTCCCTGCTCACCAGAGGAGCCAGCTCCCAGGGCCCAGGTTAGTTCGGCTCCCCAATAAAATATTTGAGCTCCCCCTGCCTGAATGGGCATTGCCATTCAGATGGATGTGTGCTGTGTCATGTGATCGATTATGTGGGGTGGGACTTACCTACCCCCCCCCAATATTTTATTAAAGTTGGCACCCCTGCTGCTCACAGCCCTTTGATAGCTTCTCCGCCAGTGATTCAGCCTTTTGCGGGTGTGTGTGTGTGTGTGTGTGTGTGTGTGTGTGTAAACTCTACTTCCAGGCTCTTCCTAGCCTATGTACTAGCCGCTTGTCTCTCTTCTACCTGTTTCAGCTCAACATCTGCCTTCAACCTTCTTCTTTTTCTGGTCAAGGGACTCATACAGTGAATTCCCCTGAACAGTCAGAACTAACCAGTTTATGTTCCTGCCACCCTGCCCTTCAGCCAATCAGATCCAAGTGGCACAGAATTCTTCCCTCCCCTCCACATCACTTTTCCCATCCAATGAATGACCAAGCATTTCCGTCCAGCAAGCCAATCAGAAGTGAAATTTCACAACCCCCAACTCAATACTGTATTAAAAAGAACCCAACTTTTCAGACTAGTTTTATGCAACTAAGTAACTAACAGCTGCCAGCTGCCAAAGACTGCTTAGCATTTCAGATTTAACCCTCAACATATTGCCCCCCAACCCCTACCTCACTAAACACATTTTTAATGAGATTTCTTCAAAGCTTTCCAAAAAGCAGAAGAGGGAGGGGGAAGGTAGATGTAAAGGTGGGTAGGACTGAATGGTGCTTTCCAGCCCCCCCCCCAATTAATCTGGTATTGAATATTAATAGGATATGTTTCTAATATTTATTCTGTTATTCTGTTATTATTCTTTTATGGCACTGCCTGCCATATAACTCCTCGTAGCCAAGTAAGATTGTCTTCCATAAACACGGTTTTAACAATGCCTCTGTAAGTGACTGTGGAGGACAATTCTGGATCCACATGTCCTTCCACGGTGGGGACATTGGTTTCCGGGCAGGAGTTGATCATGGTGTGGATTTGCCAAGCGTGCCTTCCTCTTAGCACGTTTCTCCCTTGCGTCCTGAGTTCAAGTGTTTTCAAAGCCCATGACACCTTTGCTGTTCTCCAATTGGAGCGCTCGCAGGCCAGTGTTTCCCAATTGTTAGTGTTTATACTACATTTTTTTTTAAAAAAAAAAATTGCTTTGAGAGAGTCTTTAACCGTCTTTTGTTGACACCAGCGTTACGTTTTCCATTTTAAAGTTCAGAATAGAGTAGTTGCTTTGGAAGAAGATAATCAGGCATCTGCACAAAATGACCAGTCCAATGATGTTGATGTTGAGGAATCATTGCTTTGACACTGGTGATCTTTGCTTCTTCCAGTACACTGCTATTAGTTCATCTGTCTTCCCAACTCTCCACCAGTATTGGTACTTGTGTCCATGGTGGCTGTGGAGCTGGGCAAGGAATTAGGTATTCCTTGATTCTGAATCTCACCTCTGCTATGAACTCATGAAAACCATGTTGACCCTATGGTGTTAATGGGAACATCAGCCAGTTTTTCCATTTGTGTGCTGTCACCGCACATTCCACCATAAGTTCCAGAAACCTGACAAGGTTAAGATCAATAAGGCCTTTAAGAACCATATTGTCAGAAAAGCAGTGTTTAATGTCTGGACAAAATATAAAGACTTATTGGAAAACAAAACTCCAAGGTGGCTATCACCTCTGGAAGCTAAGGCCCGAAAAAGACTCAATATGGAGGCCAAATGGCCAAAATATGGGGAAATACTAGAAAAAGATGGAGACAATTGGAAATTGCAGAGTTTGGAGAAAATGAAGGATAAAGTGCGAGACTGGTTACATTACGCTCAGATTAAAGAAGTCTTTAAAAATGACAAAAAGTTAGGGTTCCAGGTGGAGAAATCGAAATTGGAAACAGAATTGTTAGAACCTAAGACTAAGGTACTTTCAAGAATGTATAACTTGCTGTTAAGATGGAACACACAAGATGAAATGGTTAAATCGGCTATGATAAAGTGGGCACAGGATATTGGGGCATAACATTATGTTTGAGGACTGGGAAAGGTTGTGGACCACTGGGTTGAACTTCACTGCATGTAATGCTTTGAAGGAAAATGTAATGAAAATGATATATAGATGGTACATGACCCCAGTTAAACTTGCCAAAATATACCATTTGTCTGACAACAAATGCTGGAAGTGTAAAGGGAATGAAGGAACATTCTTTCACCTCTGGTGGACATGCCCTAGAGTGAAGGCCTTCTGGGAAATGATATATAATGAGTTGAAAAAGGTATTTAAGTATACTTTCCCTAAGAAACCAGAGGCCTTCCTCCTGGGTATTGTCGGCCAGAGGGTGATAAAGAAGGACAGAACTTTTTTCCTGTATGCAACAACGGCAGCAAGGATACTCATCGCTAAGCATTGGAAAACCCAAGATCTACCCACACTGGAAGAATGGCAGATGCAACTGATAGACTATATGGAATTGGCAGAGATGACCGGCAGAATCCGAGACCTGGGAGAGGAGAGGGTTGAAGAAGACTGGAAGAAATTCAGGATTTATTTACAAAAACACTGTAATTTGGTTGAATGTTAAGAAGGATGCCAGATCATAAACAACTGAGCACCACTAAATTAGATGTTTGGAGAATTATCAGATTAAATTAAATGAATAAGACTTAAGAATGTAAATAAGTTGATAAATTGCTGGAAAAAGTTTTGTAATGATGCAAGTGGGAGCGGGAGACGTGAGGGAGTCCAAAGAAGTTTTGACAATACGTTATGATACATGTTATATTGTTTATTACTTTTGCATTTTTGTATTAAAAAATCTTAATAAATATTTTTTTTTTTAAAAAAAGATAGATAATAATTGTATTTTTCATTTTCTCCTTTTACAAATATTCTAATGAAAAAACAGTCTTTACATAGTCAATCTACATTTCCCTTGACTTCCCTCCCCTCCTTTCTGCAGTTACTTACCGTATTTTATATCTTTTGCTACTGCATGTCCAGTTCAAACCTGTTTACTAATTTCCCCTTTGTATTCCCTTTTAATTGTTTCTTACTGCACATGTTTCTGTCAATCCTGCTAATGCTTTAAGTTGTTTACAATACATCTTCAAATAATCAATAAATTGTCTCCATTCTGTTTGAAAAAGTCTCTCTTCTTGGTTACTTATTCTTCTGGTACGTTTCTGCATACTCCATCAGTTTTAATTGCCAGTCCTCCTTCGTTGGAACTGTTTCTTCTGTCCATCTCTGGGCATAAATCATTTGGACAGCCATAGCAGCATACATATTTTTTTTGCTGTTCTTTGGTTACCTCTCCGCCAATTATACCTAAAAGAAAAGCTTCTGGTTATGTTTTGTTTTTTAAATGTTATCTTCATTTATTTAAACTCATTTCCCAGAAAGCTTTTGCTACCTTGCATGACCACAAAATAGGTACCCTCCTTCTCTATACATTTCCAACAGGTATCTGATTTCGACATACATTTTTTCTAATTTACTAGGAGTCTGATACCATCTATACATCATTTTCATGTAATTTTCTTTTATCGCATACCACGCTGTAAATTTCAAATCCACATTCCACAATCTTTCCCATGTTGCCATTTCAATATTATGGCCTATATCCACTGCCCAGTTTATTATTATTATTATTATTATTTTAAAGTGTTGTGCTCCAAGCCAGGCAAGAATTTGGAATCACTCTTATGAAGGGCTGATACATTTTCTCCCCCTTTCCCATTGCAGCCTCCTGTACCTGCAAGGGCGATTTTTATTTTTTAAACACCCACTTTGTGTAAGACCACTTCTGCTCTAAAGAGCTGTTTTAACAGGTGAAAAATAAAATAAAAAATTATTGTGAACTTCCCTCCAGAAACAACCAGTGGAAGAAGCCGGACTGCATCCTTTCCTTTTGGCTGATGGAAACAAAGAAGTAGCTGGTACTGTCTGGCTAGAGACGGTAGCCAGAGAAGTGTCACCACTCAATGCACTTTTCTTCCCTTATTGGAGATCAGGGAACTCTGAATCTAGAGAGGGGGGACTATGGACTGCCACTAGGAGGAGGACATTGTGTTGGCACTACAAAAGAATTAGAAAAAACATGGAGGGTCAAATCCACAGTGAACTCAAGTGCAGAAAAGCCCTAAACGAACTTATTCTCAAACTATTATTTGTTAGCCTCAGTCTAACCATCTGCAGTATGAGGGATAATAATACTGACATATCTTAAAAGATTGTGGTAAGGATTACAATTCTATAACATACTTTGAACATTTGAAGCAATGTGCAAATGTTATTTCGTGTATAAATGAGTGACTTGTTTAATAATAAGCTACTTTTAACTAAGGGTTAGCATTTTCAACTAGAGGGCCGATAAGAAGATGGACAGATGCTAAATGAGTTATCATATAAAGAAAACAGGTAGCCATTTGGGCCTTTAAGTCGGACTGTACTTCATGCACAGAAAGTGACAACCTTGTGCCCAGTCATTTCTTCTCCCTGTTATGATGTTTAGGAGTGAGTTCTCATTATACAGTGCAGACTTAAGCTGCTGTAAGTTTCCCAGCTCATTTCATTGGTTGCTGGGAAGATAATGCTGTGTTCCTAGAGGTTATGGCAAAGGAGAAATGTTTGCCCATGTTGGACCTTAAACACAATTCTCCATCAAAATGAATGTGAGCTGTGAAAGCTGTTGGCCTCAATTGGATGAGGATTACAGCATCTGAAATGAACACTGAGCTCTCTCTCTCTCTCTCTCTCTCTCTCTCTCTCTCTCTCTCTCTCTATCTCTCATGTGTGTGAGAGAGATTCCCACTGTTCTGATTTTTTTATATAATAATCATGTACAAAACATCTGAAGAATCAATGCAATGTTCTCTACATTCCACTAACAAAAGCATTTCCATGTATTTTAAAACATATATAGTGATTCATATGTTCAATTCTATACATTTCAAAGATTGCAAAAATATTTAAGGAATGGTGAGTTCTCTTCTATTTAAGCTATAGATTAAGAAAATACTTATTTACCATATTTGTCTCTGTTATACCTTTTGATATATCCCCAACCTGAGAGAGGATAAACAATAGGTTCTGCTAATGACCATGCTCTTAATGTCTGATAAATTTTCTTTCATGAAAGAAGGACACAGCTCTTTCAAACTTAGCAGCTGATTGGATCCACACACCCTCCGGGCAGAACTTTGCCAGGATAATGACACAGCTAATGTAATTAATTAACCCTTTTGAAGTCTTAATGTTTCAGAGAAATTCCAGGTAATGGTATTTAGGTAGCAATAACAGTTACTGGTTTGTTTGTTTGTTTGTTTGTTTGTTTGTTTGTTTATTGAATTGTGCAACTTCTTAACATGGGGATAATAAAGAGAAGGTTTTAAGTGAAAAAGACTTTTAAACAAAAAACCCCCCATCAAATAAATAAAAATGCTACAGCTTTCTAAAATACATTTTCTACTCCTTTCTTTGAACAGTATTAGTGAGCTGATTTCATGACTCAAGGACAGAAGGACTTATTGTGAAGATCTTGATCCAGATTAATTTCCCAGCGACCAACAGATTTCACTTCCTTTGCATAGGCATTGTGCTTAAGCTGTATTGATTCAATGGGATTTCAGGGTGGCCATACTTCATTGTTGCTATGTACATTGTTGTGTGTACATGACTGAATTCGTACCTGCCAAGTGCCCTGGAAAAAATGGGACATCCCATATTTTTGTGTGAGATCACGACAGCCAGTTAGGGGAGGGTCCCTGCCTTAAAGGTTCTGTCACCCTTGTCACCACAGGGCCTGAGCCCAAAGTCAGACCAAACTGGAGCCAGTGCCCGAACCCATCAGACTGGGGACCTGTGAGCATCAGAGCTGCTGGAATCCATACCCCGGGGGCCTGCATTCCTTGAGGAACCAACCCCCCTCAATCCCAGGATCCTCCATTCCCATGTATACTGTCAACACAGGCAACAAGCCGGGGGGGGGGGGGAATTGCTTGAGCGGCAGAGTGCTGTTCTGCCTTGCCCCATTGTGCCCCTATGGGCTTCTTGTCAAAGTCAGGACAGAACGATGGGTTACCCATTCCATTTTATCCACTCTATTCACATGAAGAACAGAGCTTTCTGCAATATGGATGCTCAGAGCCACATCTTCCATGGAAGTGAATGAGAAAGACTTGCAAGTTCCATGTGCATCCACGACAGGGTGAAAATCAGCTCTTGCTCATTTAGATGCATGATTCATTGCATGCTCTCTTCCTTCAGAAAACAATTTCTTTGCTTCTTAAAAATTATCCAATGAACAAACAAATGAAAACAATGGTTTCCTCAGAGATCCAAGATCCAGGACTCACAGACTGTGGTTTATATGCTTTGCTACCATTTAGCTATAGTGCCTCTTTTAAGGGACGGGGTGGCGCTGTGGTCTAAACCACTGAGCCTCTTGGGCTTTCCGATTGGAAGGTTGGCGATTTGAATCCCTGTGACAGAGTGAGCTCCTGTTGCTCTGTCCCTGCTCCTGCCAACCTCACAGGTCAAAAGCACATTAGTGCAAATAGGTACCGCTGTGGCGGGAAGATAAACGCCGTTTCATGCGCTCTGGTTTCCGTCACGGTGTCCCATTGCGCCAGAAGCAGTTGAGTCATGCTGGCCACATGCTGGAAAGCTGTCTGTGGACAAACGCCCGGCTCCCTTGGCCTGAAAGCGAGATGAGCACTGCACCCCATCGTCACCTTTGACTGGACTTAACCATCCAGGAGTCCTTTACCTACTCCTTCTTTTGCAAGTGATGTGATGCATTCAATTTGAGCAGCTATTTGCCAACCACATGACAGCTGGGGTGATCTGTGCTCTGCTCCCTGCTACTTACAATGAGAGGATGTTACACAGCATTCGGAACAATGCAGCACTTTTAATTTCTGATTCGGCTACCTGCACTTTCACACTGAAATCCCAAACTGGCAGTGTGGGATGCTGGAGTATAGTCTCCAGTATGGAAGGCTGTGGCATCAAAAATAGGCTGATGAGAGTCTATGAGCAATCCCACATTCTGGTTGTGCTAGTACAAAGCCATGACACTAATCCCTCTTGGCTTCTGGTGAGAAGATATCGGAATATTAACAGAGGCTTTTTTTAATTGTGAACCTTTAAATATCCATATTAAAATAAAAAAGATCCGTAATATAATCTTCCCCAAATGTTATTTCAATGCTAATAAAAACCAATGAATAGACTGAAGACCTTAGTAAATAAAAATCCTGTTATTTTACTTCAGGGATTGCAATTCTTGGCTTGCATGGCATCTTCCACAGCCACCCCCACCCAATTTAAAATGAGATTGGTGCTTTCATATTAGCCTTTAGTAGATAATTCACACTGAAAAATACTTCAATAATTATTCTCATTAGTTAGCCAGAAGAGAATAAAGAATAATAGCATTAAGAAGCAGTCAGATTCAAATACTATTTAAAAACAGAAGGCAGGAAGAAAAAATAAAAGAACAATACAAGAAATAAAATCCAACAATAGAGATCACATATCTAGAAAATGGCAGTTTATCCAGAATAGCAGAATTCCACAGAAGCTCAATATAAATCAAGAAGAATTGTGTGTGTGTCTGTGTGTGTGTGTGTGTGTGTGCGCGCATTACAGATAAACAAAATCCATCAATACAACACCCCATAGAAAAGACATATCAAGGCTGCAGTTTCCTTTAAATTTATTTGGTCCACAGGCTGAAGCATCAAATATGGGACAGGGTTATCAAGACAACTAAAACAGAGAAAATGCACAATAGGCATACACACTGTGGCTTTCAAAATAAGTGTATAACAAAATTCAAAATTAGACACAGTTCAAAAAATGATGAAACTTAGAATTTATCTTTCCCTTAACAAGTGTGGCCTAATTTTGATGGCTACAACAAATAACTTGGCTATATTTTCAGTAATCTGAGAGTTAGAGTCTGCCATTAAAATTGAGACACAGTATTCATCTGAGTTCCTCAAGTGCACAAAAATATTGGGGAGATAAATCAAGATCTTATAACAATGTCCTTTTAGATTTAGTTTATCAACCCGATTTGAAGACTAGGGAGAAACAGGTTGAAATCCCCCCTCTGCTATGGACCAAGGTCTCAGCTCACTCTGAGAGCCAGTGTGGTGTAGTGGTTAAGAGTGGTAGATTTGTAATCTGGGGAACCGGGTTCGCTTCCCCGCTCCTCCACCTGCAGCTGCTGGGTGACCTTGGGCTAGTCACACTTCTCTGAAGTCTCTCAGCCCCACTCACCTCACAGAGTGTTTGTTGTGGGGGAGGAAGGGAAAGGAGAATGTTAGCCGCTTTGAGACTCCTTCGGGTAGTGATAAAGCGGGATATCAAATCCAAACTCTTCTTCTTCTTCTTCTTCTTCTTGGAGGAAGGGTGGGATTAATGTGTAGTAAGTAAATGAACAAACTCCAGATCCAAGCATTTCAAAGTGGAGTGGAAGGTCACCATTGACAGGTGGCAGTCCGAGCAGTTGCTGCGTGCAGAGGAGGAGAGCTTGCTCCCTGATCTTGCCGCTTGGCTATGATGTCATGCTTCCCTCCCATCTAGTGAACCTGGAGCGCCTTCTGCTTCCAGTTCAAATACGGATCCAGTTTTTGACTATCAGGCAGGAGCACGAATGGCTCGTCTTGTTTCACCACCTGAGGTGAAATTGAAATGTGTCACCCCCTACTGCCATACCTTTATGTCCCCGCCACTTCCACTGCCCCCAGAATGCCCCCTCGCTTGAAAAACTCATTGAGAGCAAGAACATCCCACAAGGTGTTCCTGATTGCCTTCTCCACCCCGGGGGTGGGAAGATGGGGGGCAACGCCATGCGCCAGAATGCCAGAAGTGATGGGTGGGTCTCTCGCACTTCTGCTGCCTGAGGCAAGTGCTTCTCCTCATCTCCTTGGTGAGCTGGCTTTGGGAAGAAGTGAAGGATTCTGCTTTTTGACAACAGTGAAATTGGTGGCAGAGGGGAACTCTATGCTTTTCTGGACTCCCACATATATCTGGCAAAATATGCCATGCATTTCTAATTTCCAGTTGGCAAGGTTTACCTCGCCTGGGCCGGTTCACTACAGTGGAGCTCCCTCCGTGGACCAGGTCATGCATGCGCACGATTTCCAGTGCCTGTGTCTGGGCAGACACAATTTCTGGTGTCTGTGCATGCGCAGACACAATTTCCGGTGCTGCAGAAACAAGTCCCCGCACTGCACTGTGCCGGTCTAGTGCAGCATGTGGGGACTCGCCGAGCGGGCGGCTTTGGGGGTGGCTCATGGGCCGGTTGAATGACCCCCGTGGTCTGCTTGTGGCCCATGGCCTTAGGCTGCCGACCCCTGGCCTACACTTACTGAGGCAGAAGCATGCATTCTAAGGTTGGACTGAAACAGCCTGCTCCCTCCCTGCTTCCCAAAATATTCTCCTCCTGCAAATCCATGGGCAGATTACCTGCTATTTCCTTGAGGAAGGGAAAAGAAATGTAGAGTGGTACCTTCAGGTTACATACGCTTCAGGTTACAGACTCCGCTAACCCGCTAATAGTACCTCAGGTTAAGGACTTTGCTTCAGGATGAGAACAGAAATCGTGCTTCGGTGGTGCAGCAGCAGCAGGAGGCCCCATTAGCTAAAGTGGTACCTCAGGTTAAGAACGGACCTCCAGAACGAATTAAGTACTTAACCTGAGGTACCACTGTATTCAAAATTTTCAGGAGATGGACACCACTTGCCTTACCCACCAAGAAGTGAGGTCAGCAGGAAGCTATGCAGACAGCCTTGTGGAGCCTCCCCCCAGGCTCACCTCCTGGGAACAGTGGGATGTGATGTGGCTCCCAAGACTTTCCAGGAAGTGCTGGTGGTGGGGAGATTTGTTCCACTGTATGTGACCTTTTGTCTCCTCCAGCTCCCCAGCCCAGGAACTTTGGGGAGGATTTCGTTTTGCCTTTGCCCACCCAATGAGTGGTCAAAAGAGAATTTTTTGAAATGTTGGGCACAACTCTAAATCATTTCTCCCTCGCTGGCACACTGGTCTTCAGCTGGTGAGAGGTGATCTTGCCTAAGAATGAGTTATCATGAGAATCTTTGGGAAAGAACAGGAAGAAACAAAGATTGGGGGGGGAGGGAGGAATAAGAACAAAGAGGACACATTGATAGATTGAGAGAAAGAGCTAAGGGAAAATAATAGTAGTAGCAACAATAACAGCAGCAGAAATGATATGTAGCTTCCCCCCTCTTTTTAAAGAAAAGGTCCTTCACTGCAGATTGGGGTTAAAGGCTACTTCCGCACCTGAAAAAGTAATCAAGTTGTTGCCAGTTTCACCATTTCACAGCAGAAATGAGACACAACTGATGGTCAAGATCCAGCAAACATTTCGATCGTGCTTCCATCAAGTGCAATGGAGATTTCACCAGTCATCTAATCTTCGGAGGGTGGAACTCTAGGCTTGGAAGTTGCCAACTTAAAGGGTGATGTTAAAAAGCAACCAGAGGGGGGCTAGTTTCACTTCTCACAGTAATTTTCAAAATATTTGTAAAAATCATCAAGCCGAAGAACATTTAAAAATGCATGTTGGAAGAAAATGTCAAGATTTTATCTCAAAAGAAGGAATGAGGGGGAGGTAACCCACTACTCGCCTAGATTCAGTTTTCTCCTCAATGCTGTGTGAAAAAACAAGTTTGTTTGTATGACAGAACATCAGAGGAATGGAAGTCAGGTTTCCCATAACATAGTTCCTGAACCTATACAAGTGCAGTTTTCCATTTCAAGATTCACATTGACCAACTGTCCAGCTGAAGAAATCCATCCACTCATGTTTAGGAATTTGTTGTTGTGGGGAGAAAAAGATTTAAATCACCCCTTCATGCAGCTCTGTTCCACTCTGAGGTAGGAGCTTCATCATAATTGCTCAGCTTTTATACCAGGGGTAGGCAACCTAAGGCCCTTCTCAATCTGGCCCACGGATAGTCCGGGAATCAGTATGTTTTGACATGAATAGAATGTGTCCTTTTATTTAAAATGCATTTCAGGGTTATTTGTGGGGCCTGCCTGGTGTTTTTATGTGAGAAGAATGTGTGCTTTTATTTAAAATGCATCTCTGGGTTATTTGTGGGGCATAGGAATCTGTTCATTATTTTTTTTCAAAATATAGTCCGGCCCCCCACATGTTCTGAGGGACGGTGGACTGGTCCCCGGCTGAGAAAGGTTGCTGACCCCTGTTTTACACCAACCTTAGGATACAATGGAGTGGTGCCTGAGGCTGGTGATTTGGGTGGAGGAGAGAACTTTGTGGGATGGGAGATAAATTTGACTCAGTTTGTATTTAAAGCCAAAGCCATCAGATTCACACTTTCTGAAACAATTTGAGAACCAAACAGCATGAGAACACAGCCATCCTTCAAAATTCACACTAATTCAAATATTCCTACGCAGATCTCCAACCAACCAGTTTAAAAAATAATTAAATAATAATATTGCGTGTTAGGGGGAAGTGTGCATAAAAAATAAGATATTTGTGTGAACAACATACAGAATGCAGTTTTTATATTGTAAACAGCCCTGGGATGCTCAGATGAGGGGCAGTATAGAAACTTTTAAACAAACAAAGAAACAAATAGAAATTGTTTGCAAATAGGTGTAAATTAGTAAAAGCCACATTAAAAATGTGTTTATTAGGTGTAACTGCAGTATAATGCTGAAGAATTTTCAAGAGGATTTACCCCACACACACCCCCCCAAAAAAAATCTCAAATTGTAACAGAAATGTGGAGTACTGAATTAGGAAAACGAGGATCCAAAACTGACAGATCTTTTCATCCCTAGTTACTACTGAGCCAAAGGAGAGGAGAAAGAAGGAAGAATTCAGTGCTGCTCCCTCCCTTTCTCTCTATCACATTCCTTCACTGAGGAGTTGGTTTGGTAGCAGCAGCAGTCAGGCACCCCGGATTCTCTGAAAGTGCATTTCTGTTAGCAGCTATTTCTAACATGTACAGTTCTATTGATGGTCATGCTATTGTGTAAACAAAATTGTCTCATTGTGTCTTCATGAAGAAAGGCCACACACTCCCACCTCATATCTATTGGGTTTGAAAAATGATAATTTCTCACACTGAATTACTAATTGGTCAACAGAATATCAGTTTTGTAGCCAAAGTGTGCTTGGGAGGTGGGAAGATAGAGTGTATTTTTCCTTCAGTGTCCAATCTTCTTTTACTCAACTGTGAGACATTCTCCATCCAAAAGATCAAATGATAATTTCTGAATACCATATTCTGAATTTTTAGTCATTTGTCTCATCTTTTGTTACTATGTGGAAACTACCTCTATCACTAAGAAAAAAAATGTTAATTGCCTAATTATCGCAAACATAATTTGCAAGTCAAATTGTCTCTCTCTTTTTTTGCCCACCCCCTTGTTTTAAAAAACAAACAACCTCAACCCCCCCAATACACACACACATCACCACACACACTTAATATTTTTCCCAGAGAGTTTAACAAATAAATAAAAAGACCAAACTCAGCCACAAAATAAGTCAAGGGAAAAATGAAGTACTAATTAAGAAAGCTGGGGTTTTATGCAAATGACTCCTTCACCAAAGACAGTCTAATGAATGTGCCCCGAGTTGATCCATGTGCGTTTTCGCCAAGCTGACAGCTGGCTCGGAGGAAGGTCAGGCGGAATCAAGCGTGCGCTGAGCATAATCCTTCAGATTGGCAGCTCTGCCCCCTGGTCACTGTTTGATTATCTCCCAAATTGCTGTATTTCACAGAGATAATGATTTTTTATGGTCACAGATTTGAAGACAACTGCTGTATCCTGAGGGTTGTCGTTCTGCAAGGAGACACTGCTGCTTCCTTCAGAGGAGAAGGGTGGGTGGGTGGGGGGGAGTTGCTCTGATTCTTATTTCCATTCTCTCGTTCCCCTCTTCACCCCCTCCCTTCTGGATAGCTTTTTAATAAAGAAGAAGAGTCTCAGTTCAAATCAATTAGGCACCTTGTCCCATTTGGTTAGCTAACATCTTATGCAAAGGTTGGGTGTGGGCACCGTATAAAATTACAGAGCACTCCTGTGCTATAACCTGATTGCAACTTGTGTATGCTACATAATTCTTCACTGAAGTATGAAAGAGCAAATATTCTGTATGGCGGGTGGTGGGAACCTGAACGACTCTAAAGGAATTTCTCCTATTTATTATCCCCACTCACTGTTACTTAGCGACTGGCTGTCACATTGCTGCGTACGCTAGCCCCCCGGGCGGGAGGGGGTTGGAAGGATCATCGCAGGCCAGTAAAAGGGAACCCCCTCCTGCAGACCATTCTGGTGGGTCTGGATTGTCAAAGGCCTTTGGGTCCCAGTTTCTGTTCATCAACGCCTGCAATTGGGCATGCATTTTGAAAAGTGCAGAGGAGCCACTAGCTCCCTCCCAGCAATTTTCAGAAAAACTCAACCTCCAAAGCTGGAGCTGAAGTTCAAAATGGCTCAGTGACTATCAAGCCTGCTGAGCATCTCTAAATATCTGGCCCAGGGCAACACAGTGGAATTCACCAAGTGTGCAGCACTCATTTCAATGCCAATATAGTTCCTTTGAAAATCTGGCCCTTGGTGAAGAAAAAGAATGCAGTTGTGATGCCTCTCCACAATAATGCTGAATGAGATCTATTCCAGAAAACAATTTTTCTCCACTGAAATGATGGATAGTTTCATTAGAGAAGAGAAATCATTAGTTATATGTGGCAGTAACCACACTTACTGCTTATAATGACCACAATTTATACAAAATGGCTCCATATCTGGTATAACTGTAAAATATCATAAGCAATTATCTCATAACCCAGAAAAAGAGCTAATAAATATAAGCCAGGAAAGTGCACTCATATTCTTCATTGTTAGCCTTTCAGAAGAATGGTCTCTTAGGTCTTAAGTCCGTTCTTCTATGGGCTCAAAAGAGGTTTGGGAATGACAAGCCTAGTGTATAAGCTGATCAAATGCAATGAGGGCACTTGTGGTTTTCCCTAAAGGTATATGACTGCTTTGTTTGTGAATAACAAGGCAAATTGGTGTGATTTGAGCTAATTTACCTCCCTGAGTCAAACTGTGATGTCAGCTCCCCACTCCAAGTTGGTTCAGAGTCTCCCTGAGGTCTTGCATTGCTCTGGTTTTTGTGTATTCTCTTCTACTCTTGCATGTACTGCACCCCTATGTTTTCAGTGTCCCTATGTTTTCCTACTCTACGTCCATGGGCTTTGCAAGACGTGAGGCTGTCTAAATGCTGCCAGTGGAGCACCAAACAGCTTTTAAATATATTGTTATTCTTAGAGCACTGGCTGTTGGTTTTTTTTTTTTTAAAAAGAAAGTTTTTAAAAGTTTCATTTAACTTTAAATTGTCCACAACTCTCAGGAGTGGGGAATACTCTGGAACTCTTCAGTACTTTTCAAGCAGCATTAAAGACAGTCAAATCTTGAAATGCCTTTTGGAGAACATCCCCACCCCATCCCAACACAAGCTACTGCCAGAAGAAAATCAAAGAGAAGCAGCTAAGATGAGTGAAAGCGAAAAATCACTCCCCTCATCAAAAATATGAAATGAATACAGATTTTGAAGTTTAAGTTGGCTTAATAAAGTTATTGTCCTAATATGGATTATAGAGGAAACTTTTCTTACCAAAGCCCCTGGACCTGTTTTTCTGCAATTTTGCAGGCTTAGCTTTGATTTATTTGGCAACATCAATGAAATAGCAACTAAAAAAAATAAGCTAAGCAGTGTTCATACACACTCTCTCCACACCCCCATAATGCACAATTTTTCACTCTATAGAGTTCACTCTATTCGGTTCATTCTGGTTCATTCAGTTCATTCTAGTTCATTCATTCACAGGTCCCATGCCTACAAATTTAACCAGCTTCTGCCAAAAGGAAAGAAACTGTAGCTGTTTTTAGATGGTCCACATGAGTGAATGGGGAAGACACTTCCCTCTTCATTTTATTCAGAGGAACTGAGAAGCTGAACAGCAGCCTGAAGCAAACAGAATACAGAGTGACTCAGAAACTGTTCAGAAGCACAGATACAAGTACAAGGTGAAATCTGGCATCAGCAAATCTCCCTAAAATTTTTACACAGTTTGCCTCTTTGCAGCAGAGAGCAGTCTCCAATTGCCTGTGTTGAAGTAGGAGTCATCTGCCAGTCTGGTCAGCTTCTGAATCTGGAAGGGGCAGGGGAAGCATTCCACCCTTTGTGTCTTGGGCTGACACACCATTGTGTTTCAGAATCTTGAACATACAAAAGCCACTCCACCCAAAAACAAAGGAAATGATCTATAGTGGTACCTCTGGTTACAAACTTAGTTCGTTCCGGAGGTCCATTCTTAAGCTGAAACCATTCTTATCCTGAGGAGCACTTTCACTAATGGGGTCTCCCACTAAGTTAGTTCTTGGTGTGAGCTTTCGTGTGCATGCACACGAAAGCTCATACCAAGAACTAACTTAGTTGGTCTTTAAGGTGCTACTAGAAGGAATTTTTTTATTTTGTTTTGACTATGGCAGACCAACATGGCTACCTATCTGTAACGGGGTCTCCCACTGCGTGTGCACCTCTGGCACGTGATTTTCGTTTGCATTCTGGGGCAAAGTTCACAACCAGGAGCAGCTACCAGGAGCAGAGCTCATAACCAGAAGCATTAATAACCAGAGGTACCACTGTAAATAGAACTTGCACATACTAACCGCAGACTCATCAATGAGTACCATCTATGAGCTCCATCCAAAAAGTTATTTCAGAAATCACAAATTTGCATTTGGTAAGCAGAACTTCATATATTCTTCTTCACCTGCAGCAAAAAAAAGTCTAAAAGGTTTTTTTTTTAATGAACAGAAGGAGATTGGGAGCTGGAAAATGATACCCCCTCTGGAATATGCTGCCTGAAGCAACTGCTTCACCTTGCTTCACGTTAAGGCCGGCCCTGTGGGTGAGAGCTCTATTATGTTTCACAGACTCTGCTCTTGCTGTGTAGACAGATGCACATCTGCAGAAAAACCTGGGGAAAAATAGAGCAGGTGAACTGGTTCTTAGTACAGATAGCCCTTAACACTTAGTTAATTTCTATTGAAAGGAAGCATTTACAAGTGTTAAGAGGATCAGGGGACTGTGAGCATGCCTTGCTGTTAAATTTCTATTAAAATAAATTTCTATTAAAATAAATAATAAGACTTTTGTTTCTTATTCATTTGAATATTTAAAATATTTCTATCCCACTCTTCCACAGCATTTGCCACTCTTAGGACAGCTTAGAGCAGGGGTTGGCAAGGTTTACTGGCCATGGGCCGGATCACTCCCACAGAAATTGCCCGTGGGCCGGACTGGCGCAGCTCGATGCTGGAAATCGCATCTGTGCATGTCTGCAGTGCTGGAAATTGCTTCTGTGCATGCCCAGATGCCGAAAATCGCACCTGCGCAGAAGTGATTTTCAGCATCTGGACATGTGCAGAGGCGATTTCCAGTATTTGCACGTGCATAGACGCAATTTCTGGCGCTGCTTGGCGAGTCCCCGCGCCGTGCTGTGCCGGTTTATCACAGCACACGGGGGACTCGCTGAGTGGGTGGCTCTTTTCAGGGGCAGCTCGTGGGCCGGTAAAACGATCTTCGTGGGCCACATCTGGCCCATGGGCCTCACGTTGCCGACCCCTGGCTTAGAGCATTTTAAAAAACCAATAAAAGCTCAGAGAAAGTAATCAAACAATCAACAATATCAATAATCAGCAGTAAAACCAGAGACAGATGTGGCAGACAACCCCAATGTAACCCCAAGAAAATCAGTCACAAAAGAATCCAAGTCATATTCTGCTGGAATATAAGAATATTGACCACACAGTGGAAAAGCAAGGAGAGACAGGGCCAAACGGACAGCTAGAAGGAAGGGCCTGAGGCAGCCCTGACTGGGACATAAAAAGAGCTTCCCAGCCGAATGGGGAGGGTGGTGTGGGAAGAGGGCCAAGCCCCTGAGGGCTTGAAAGGTAACTGCCCACATGTTGAACTGTGCTCAGAACATGTGATAAACTCATACTTTCACTCAGGCACCCCCCGATTCTATTTCAGGTGCTTACTTGTTTAAGGAATTTAGATCTAGACACATCAAAAAAGTGTTTCAGGACAATGCGTTGTAAACTTTATTCATGGGAAACCATGTTGGTGAAAGATGGGACTCAACAGCGCCATCTGGTGTCACCGTGTCATAACACATATAAAACACTTTTTCTTTACTAACTTAACTGAGTCCATAGTGACTTGATGGGTCACTACAGGTTTGTTCTCTTTGAAATGCAGGTCATTGGAGACTTGGGTGTCTTCATGATATACAGGTAAAGGTAAAGGGACCCCTGACCATTAGGTCCAGTCGTGACTGACTCTGGGGTTGCCGTGCTCATCTCGCTTTATTGGCCGAGGGAGCCGGCCTACAGCTTCCGGGTCATGTGGCCAGCATGACTAAGCCGCTTCTGGCGAACCAGAGCAGCGCACGGAAATGCCGTTTACCTTCCCGCCAGAGCGGTACCTATTTATCTACTTGCACTTTGACATGCTTTCGAACTGCTAGGTTGGCAAGAGCAGGGACCAAACAACGGGAGCTCACCCCGTCATGGGGATTCGAACCGCCAACCTTCCGATCAGCAAGTCCTAGGCTCTGTGGTTTAACCCACAGCACCATATAGTTTGCTCTTAGACTGATCTTTCTCTCTCATTAAGTTTCTAGGCGCTCCTCAAACACATAGCAACACAAACTGGTTTATCTTCTGTGGTCCAGTTGAGAACAATCTGGACTTTCCAATTGTTCTCCTGCACCTCGATAGCACGGCCTGCAGCTGAGCAGGAAGGACTGCTCTTTCTGGAAGCATCTCTAGTTAGTCATTTCTATGGCAACATAGCTGTAATTCACCAACTCTTGAATCATGTAAAGAAGGTATTTAAGAGACTTGGCTAGGGTCAATAACTTAAAAAATAAACTGGTTTGACCAGTATGCTAGTCCAAGTACAGTCTTCCATCCTACAGATGTAAAACTACAGTGGTACCTCTGGTTACAGACGCTTCAGGTTACATACGCTTCAGGTTAGAGACTCTGCTAACCCAGAAACATTACCTCGGGTTAAGAACTTTGCTTCAGGATGAGAACAGAAATTGTGCTCCGGCGGCGTGGCAGCAGCAGCAGCAGCAGGCCCTATTAGTTAAAGTGGTACCTCAAGTTAAGAACAATTTCAGGTTAAGAACGGACCTCCGGAACGAATTAAGTGCTTAACCCGAGGTACCACTGTACAGGCTCAAAGAAGATCAAAATATGGCATCCACATCAAGCCCCTTTCATAGTATCACCCCACAACAGTCTGTGTTATCTGGAATGAAATTCTTGTGTTTAAGACTACAAAACTCCCATACTAGTGAGGTATAGGCCTGGCTTGCATGAAAATGGTAAGCCATTTAGACCAAATCACCACAAACCGCAATTGGGCTCATATAATTGAATATTCACCCATACAAATAATGCTCTCCACCTAGAAATCTAGACAGCAGAGAGAGAATTTGTAAGATAAGCCTTCTTCCTTCTATGCTAATTTTCTATGTGCAGGGAATTTTTGGTATGGAGGAACATTCAGTTACGTGAGACCCTCTCTGCCTCAAACTGGTACAGTGGGAAGCACTCTTAGAGCAAATACAGACGTGTAAGAATAAAACTCCCGTCGTTCGGTCCCAGTGCCTGCCAACCTAGCAGTTCGAAAGCACCCCCGGGTGCAAGTAGATAAATAGGGACCGCTTACCAGCGGGAAGGTAAACGGCGTTTCCGTGTGCGGCTCTGGCTCGCCAGATGCAGCTTTGTCACGCTGGCCACGTGACCCGGAAGTGTCTGCGGACAGCGCTGGCTCCCGGCCTCTAGAGTGAGATGAGTGCACAACCCTAGAGTCTGTCAAGACTGGCCCGTACGGGCAGGGGTACCTTTACCTTTACCTTTTAAGAATAAAACATTCATGCATGATTATGATCATAAAAAAATGACACAATATTGCTATTGGAAATGCTAGTTCTTTATAACTTTTAGAATTACAAATTCAATGACTCATAAGTCAATACATATGTGTAAAAACATCTGGGACATTTAACGAAAGTTAATAGGAATGGAAACACAACTGGAACTGGCCAGAATAAAATGGCTGACTGATTTTCCTTGAAAATTCATTTCTGCAATCAGGACAATGGAAGTGAAACAGACTTTCTCCTTTGCCTATGCAATTGCTGTTCCTGCACCTGAAAGACAACAGGATTCCCCCATCGAGTGCAGACACAGTCTTGGCTCCAAGCCTAGTTCTGTAATTCTAGTAACCGGCACACATTTTCTGTCTTGCTTCTCTTCTGTAGCTAAAAGACAGCGGTCACATTTCACTCTCAAATCTCCTTACCAGTGTGTATGTGGAGGTTTTAGGATTGACAACTCACAGTATTATTGAAACACAACATGATTGGGCCTGGGCTTTTTAAAAATTTATTTTTTACTGCGTTTGGCATGAAAAAGGCATAACATTCATTCTCACCTCTGCAAGCAGAGACCCATTCTTGGGAACTATTTTTAATATAGCACCAAGCGTGACCAGTGGCACTTTATTGTTTTCAAGTCATCTTTGCAGGAATTTCCTTTGAAGGGAAGAAAGTTAATGTATTTGGGTGTGTTCACATTACTGCCTTAGAGCACAGTGAGGTTCTTTTCCCCTTGGCGCTTTTTCTCCCCCAAGCAGTTCAAATCAGCACAGCTTTAATTCACTACTGTTTGTGTTCACACCTTGGCTGGAGACAAATTAGGAATGGCTTCAGGACTCCAGTCAGTGTGAAGTTGGCTTGAGAAACTATGCATCAAACAGTAGCAGTTTACAACTAAGTACAGGCCGCACATGCATTTTGGGTTACAGTTACAGGTGGGTAGCCGTGTTGGTCTGCCGTAGTGGAAACAAAATAAAAAAAATCCTATAACAAACTTAGTTGGTCCCTAAGGTGCTACTGGAAGGATTTTTTTTTATTTTGTTGTTGTTGTTGTTGTTGTTGTTGTTGTTGTTGTTGTTGTTATTATTTACTTGAATTTATATACTGCCCTATACCCAGAGGTCTCAGGGTGGTTCACAGAACAAAATCAAAATATAAAACCATAAAATACATAATCAAAATAAAACAACAACCCAGTAACACCCCTCATAAAAAACACATTCTAAAAGGCATAGGATGTCAATCAAATCAACCAAAGGCCTGGTTAAAAAGGAACCTGAGACCACCTGAGCCTTGAGCGACAGCAAAGGATAAAGAAGTATCCCCCAAGCTATGGTCCTGCTCCTTCAGAGGAAGTGTAACCCCATCAAGAGCAGGCAACCTCCCACCCATCTGGTCTAGGACCCACCCAGTGGGTCCCATCTGGACCCACCCAGTAACAGTGCCTCAGTCTTATCTGGACTGAGCTTCAGTTTGTTGGCTCTCATCCAGTCCATTACCAAGGCAAGACAATGGTCCACCACATCCACTGCCTCACCTGCAGATGTAAAGAAGAAATAGAGCTGAGTGTCATCAGCACACTGCCGACAACGTACTTCAAACCTCTGAATAACCCCACCCAGCGGTTTCATGTAGATGTTAAACAACGTGGGGGATAGGATTGAGCCTTGCGGAGCCCCACATGGAAGGTTCAACGGGGCTGAAAAGTGATCGCCATCAACACCCTCTGGGAATGACCATCCAAAAACAGATGAAAAACCCAACACAACAGGTGCACAGTAAAAGAGGAGTGTGAACACAGCCTTGTATTCCAGGAAAATACCTTCATTGGTAGATTGCTATGGCCATCATCATCACCACAACAAACAATAACAACAAATGAGACCTCCAACACCATAATTCAAAAGCATCAATTCTTCAGCGATCAGCCTTCTTTATGGTCCAGCTCTCACTTCCATACGTCACTACTGGGAAAACCATAGCTTGAACTATACGGACCTTTGTTGGCAAGGTGATGTCTCTGCTTTTTAAGATGCTGTCTAGGTTTGTCATCGCCTTTCTCCCAAGAAGCAGGTGTCTTTTGATTTCGTGACTGCTGTCACCATCTGCAGTGATCAGGAAGCACAAGAAAGTAAAATCTCTCACTGCCTCCATTTCTTCCCCTTCTATTTGCCAGGAGGTGATGGGACCAGTGGACACAATCTTAGGGGGTTTTTTATGTTGAGCTTCAGACCATATTTTGTGCTCTCCTCTTTCACCCTAATTAAAAGGTCCTGTAATTCCTCCTCACTTTCTGCAATCAAAGTTGTGTCATCTGTGTATCTGAGGTTGTTGATATTTCTTCTGGCAATCTTAATTCTGGTTTGGGATTCATCCAGCCCAGCCTTTCGCATGATGAATTCTGCATATAAGTGTCCAATGAAGAACAGTCCACCACCTTCCAAGGGAGTCTGTTCCACTAGTGAACATCTCTTATATTGTTAATACAGTATGTCAAGAATAGGCAAGGAATTTTTCGTCAATTTCAGTTATCGTCATTTCACATTTTTCCAGCCTTAAATTCTGTTGTCCATATTTCTGCAGCAATTTGTGAATTAAAAAAAAAAATCCTCATGAAAGTTTTTCTGCATTTTAGTCTTTTAATAAATATACCTTTGTAGGCAGTTTTAACTAATGTACAAGTTTTTGCAAGCAATAACACATTTTTGTATGCTACTTCCACAAATATATTCATTTTTATGCACACTTTCCCCTAATATATGAATTTTTGTGAATGCTGTTAGGTTGGAAAACTGCACTGCAAAGTTCAGGTAAGTACAAATTTTGAAGGATGCCTTCAGAAAGTGTGAATTTGATATTCTGCTTTCAGTGCAAACAGAACTAAATTCCTCCCCTATTCCTAGTCAAGAATCAGTCTATTTATATTCCCATTTGGCATATGTATAATGGATTGCAGATGTGGGAAAGGGGGCATTAGAGAACTGATTTCCCATATACAGAGAAAGTCAGAGAAATATCAGTTCGCCAGCCATATCCAACCTTTCTGACCATGCTTCTGGTAAAAAGACTCATGAGCCTAGTTAAAGCAATTATCATCCACTGTGGTTTGATTCTAACCTCCTCTGCTATGAAGTGGCAGCAAGTGCTCAGATCCAAATATGATATTTTTCTCCCTTCGGTGCAATCTCTCTCTGTCTTCCACCCCTCCTCCTCCTCCTGGTTTCCTCAGTGTTTCTGTATCTCTGAACTAATCCTTGCAGGGCTTTCGGGTAGCCTGCCAGTGGAATGAAAGCCTGTTATAATTGCTAATGTCATGGGGCCAACTACAGAAGGCACCTGCGCAAAAGGGTTGGGAAGGAGAAACGCCGTTACTGCACTGTGGCATTCTGAACCGTAACTAGATTCTTGGATCACTACAAGGTCATGCAGCTATATGGATTCTTTCCTCTCCTCTCTACTTTCTTTCTCTCTCTTTCCTGAAACTACACGGAGCGATAAAACAAGTGAATATTTTAACAGTGTGTTTTTTAAAAAATATATATGCAAAAAGTCCAGTACAAAAAATCACCAGCAAGTTTTGTTTCATCCCACCACTGGCCGTGCCCCATATACTGAAGTGAAGTCCTCGCTTGCGCAGATCTGAAGAGGAAGCAAAGACACTTGCCCCCTTGTGCCTTCCAGATGTTTTGGACAACAACTCCCACCAAGCCCATGGCCATGCTGTCTGGGGCTGAGGGAGAGTTTTAATCCAACACACCTGGAGGACCGCATGTTAGTGAAGGCTGAGCTGGTGAAACATAAGGGTTCCGTTCGTGGTTCAAACCACACAACTGTTGTGAGCACATAAGGCGGCTTTAAGTAAACTACAACATGGGCTGCTGTTAACTGCAACTAGTACAGAAATCGGCAGCTTGAACACTTGTGGGAATTGGGTGTTTGGATCATATCACACTTATTCCATGGCCAGCTTTGGCCTTTAAAGCCCTAAATGGTTTGGGACCACATTATCTGAAAGACCACACGCACCTGTATGAGCCAGCTCAAGTGTATAAGATCCTGCTCTCTGGCCTACCGTGGACAAGTACTAAGGACAGGGCTTTCTCAGTGGTGGCCCCACACATCTGGAACCTTTTCTCAATGGAGATATGCATGGCTCATCACTGGTGGTCATTAAAAATAGAGAAAGCAAGCCTTTCCTAAGAAACCAGAGGCCTTCCTTTTGGGCATTGTTGGCCAGAGGGTGTTAAAGAATGACCAAACATTTTTTATGTATGCAACAACAGCAGCAAGGATACTTGTCGCCAAATATTGGAAAACTCAAGATTTGCCCACGCTGGAAGAATGGCAGATTCAACTGATGGACTATATGGAGCTGGCAGAAATGACTGGCAGAATCCGAGATCTGGGAGAAGAAGCAGTGGAGGAGGATTGGAAGAAATTTAAGGACTATTTACAAAAACACTGTAAACTATATGAGTGTTAAGAAGGATGAGAGATTCGAAAACAACAGGGCACCATAAAGCTAGTTAAGATTATGAGAATGAGTGAATTGTATGAGAATAATAAATTTTGAATAAATATTATGTTAAAATTAGGTGTTTAAGATCTAGATAAAATATTCAAAGTTAGGGACAAAATATTGAAAATGTGTATAATAAGAATGGAAACAAGGTGATAAGTTGCTGGCTAAAGTTTTATTAATGTGGAATGCAGGAGCGGGAGATGTGAGGAAGTCCAAAAATGAAGAAAAGATGGTTATTACAAGATGTTAAATTTTATGTTTGTTTCTTTTAGTCTGTTTTTTGTCTATTCTGTTTCCTTTCTTTTTTATTGTATTAATAAAACTCTTAATAAAAATTAAAAAAAATAAATAAATAGAGAAAGCAAAACACGGCTGAATTGTGCTGTACTGCCCACCACTGCAGCCACTGGAGAAGCAAGAAGCAGCTGTGACTTCCAGGTTCTGGCAAGATCTCAAGGACCTCTCAGGCAAAGAAATGGGATGGGCTGCTCCTGTAACCACCCGCATCACAATCTGCCTATACGTCTTCCAGTAGAATCAAGCTGGCCTCGTTTACAGATGAAATGACAGGCTGAATAATCCTTTGGTCTGACCTAGCTATGCAATTATTTGGTTTTTTTTTAAAATGGCCCCTTGATAGTTTTCATAACCCACACAAATAGACAGATGGACAGACAGACAGTTAATAGTTTTTGCTGACAGCATCCTCAGTTCCATTCCATTTAATGAAGTTCTGCAGGATGGGACCAAGCCTCCATTCTCGCCAGCATTGTCTTCCCACTACAGGCCACTAAGATGCCCACAAGCTGAGTAGGAATGCAGTAGCCCACTCCTACTGTGGTGTAGTGGTCAGAGTGCTGGATGAGGGTCTGGGAGACCACGAAACTCACTGGATGACCTTGGGCCAGTTACAGTCTCTCAGCTGAACTTACCCCACAAGGCTTTTGCGAGGATAAAACATGGAGGGTAAGAAGCTCTTTGGAGGAAAGGTGGGATATAAATGCAATAATAAAAATATAGATGATCTGTATGATCCCAGCATCTGATACTGTGTGGAGTGTTGCCCCTTCGACATGGAAGTTCATCAGGGAATGTCTAACATTCCCGGTGTACCAGATAATCTTGCCTTTGCTTTACTGTGGTTTTCACAATGCAGTACGCTGAAGCAAAGGGAGGGAGAAGCCTCTCTAAAATCTTCCATCATTAAAACCAACAATGTTTCCTCATGAATATTTGCAATAAAAACAGTGCTTAGTATACAGTAGATTTCTAGCACAGCAGGGATTTGAGGGAGGCGGGTATGTTGTTATTTCTTGGCAGGAATAAAAACCTATTCAGATTTTTAGTTCTGTTTGGGATAAACAAACAAACAAATATCTCAACACAGACTTGCACACCCAAAGGCTTTGTATAGCTGGGAGCTTTATTGATTCATATCCCACCCACATAATCTGCTGAATGTGCTACAAAAATTAAGGGGGGGGGGGAATCTTCATGGGAAATTCTAGCACTCTGAGCTCATTCATTAAAAAGAAATGCCTCTCTAAATAGCACCAAGCCTAAGCTGGCAAGAGGCTGGTGGGCATGTGCAAAAGGGAATTTTATTCTCTCTTCCAAATAGCATTGGTTGTATTTTTATTAAAGAACACGTGACCCAGACACACCTGCCAGAACAAGCTCTGGGGAGAGCTTTACTGTGAGAGCTGACAAGAAATAGGAAGATGCAGTCTAGAGTTGGGTGAGGGGAAAAGCTGGAGAAAGAATTGGGTTTAAGATAAAGGTTTGGAAGGAGAAGGTGCCTGTGAATTTCACATCGTTGCTGAGAAGTAAATATCAGCAAATTACAAACACCCTTACAACTTGTTTGAGAGTGTTAATTGAATTCCCAAGGTAGGGGAACTTATCACTTTCTTAGTTAAAAAGAGCATAAATGCCCTTTTGCCAGGCAAAACATGAGATCCTTCTTTATATCTCTTGATATAAGAGTAAATGCTAAATTGGGAGAATGTGAAGCCTTATGTTTGCGTTTTACTGCACCTGGGTGGAGCTTTTTTTCCTGGTCCCAGGTCCTGAGGACCCAACACAATGTGATATGGGGGAATCATGACTGGATTGCCTGACCTTTTTTATTTAAAAAAAAAGTCATAAAAGTGCTCCAGAAGAGGGAAATGGAATTAGGGTAATGGGCAGCTGGGTGCAGGAAGCTTACTTCTTCCCTCTGTGTCATTTCCTCAACTTCGACTGTAGCACACCAGAGTGTTAATGCACAGATGGGCTGCACAGATCTCTGCTTTGTGTGTGTGCGTTTTTGTGCAGGTTCACCCACACACAAGCACTTTCAGTTGAACTCTACCCCATGTTTGCACTGCTAGGTGGTGCTTGATGGGATATCTTTCCACTATGTTGTATTGGTACCTTCCCTAAATTAGTACTTCCTTGCCCTACATAAGTTCTAGAAACCCAAGATCTCTTGTCAGCATATATGGAAATATTTCTTTACCTGCGTGCACAGTCCCCCCCCCCCCCTTGATATGCCAGGCTTGCACAAAAAAGCCCGCTAAAACAACCCGTTCAAAATGCTTTTTTGGGGGGGAAGCATGAAAAAAACCCCATTCAAGATGCTTTTGAATTATGGTGCTGGAGGAGTCCCATGGACTGCAAGAAGATCCAACCTCTCCATTCAGATGGAAATCAGCCCTGAGTGTTCACTGGAAGGCCAGATCGTGAAGCTGAGGCTCCAAGACTTTGGCCACCTCATGAGAAGAGAAGACTCCCTGGAAAAGACCTTGATGTTGGGGAAGATGCAGGGCACAAGGAGAAGGGGACAGCAGAGGACGAGATGGTTGGACAGTGTTCTCGAAGCTACCAGCATGAGTTTGACCAAACTGCGGGAGGCAGTGGAAGACAGGAGTGCCTGGCATGCTCTGGTCCGTGGGGTCACGAAGAGCCGGACACGACTAAATGACTAAACAACAATAAAACAACCCAAAACTGTGTGTGTCATGACCTGTCCCACCAGAAGCCCTGTGGAAGTTGGCTGTGCAACTGCGCCTCACTGCTCCCACTTTCTTCTCCTCTTTGCCTTTGAGGGAATCCTTCAACAGTTAACCATTTAATTGCTATTTTGTTATACTATCCCATGAGCACAAGTTGAATACCTATGGGGGAAATGTGCACACGTCTAAAGAATAGGTGACTCTTTCTTCCAGCACCTAATTTTATTCAATTAAATACAGATTCAAAGAAGAGCAGTAACCGAAGCAAGCCACTTAACAGGGAATTGAAGCAGGCTTGTTGAAAACTGTATTGCTATATTTGAATTCATTGGGACTTCTCCCAAGTACGAATGCTAGAGAATCAACAAAAGGAATCAATGAGACAAAGGTGGGGGGCTTCACCAAAACCATTTCTTCTTGAATGACTAGGTCAGTTGTGTCAAATTTTGTTGAGCCACTCTTTATCATCAGCTCTACTGCTGACCTTAGTACAGAATTCAGGGACTGAATCCTCAAAGGATAGTTTGTGTTTGTTGAACCACATCCACATTGTCTAATCTATATACAGTGGTACCTTGGGTTAAGAACTTAATTTGTTCTGGAGGTCCATTCTTAACCTGAAACTGTTCTTAACCTGAAGCACCACTTTAGCTAATGGGGCCTCCTGCTGCCGTCATGCCGTCGCCACACAATTTCTGTTCTCATCCTGAAGCAGTGGCGTAGCGTGGGGGGTGCAGGGGGGCCAGCCGCACCGGGCGCAACATTTGGGGGCGCACTCGCAGCTCTCTGCCCCTACCTGGCTCACTCACTCTCTCTCACTGCAGTGCTGGCTGTGCGAATCCGATCCGAGCTGCCGGGTCGCCACCCACTGTGGAGGGGGAGGGTGCCAGGCGTGCGTTGTGGTGCGGAGCGGAGAGAGAGCGAGGGAGGGACTATCTGGGGGCGGGACAGTGCAGCGGCCGACCAGCACAGCGCTGAGCACGGGAGAGAACCACACCCGACCAGCCCAGGCAGCAGCAAGAAGAAGCTGGCAGCGGCGGCAGGTTAGGGGTTAGGGGCACAAATTACTTGCCTTGCCTCGGGTTAGGGGGCGCAAATTACTTGCCTTGCCCCGAGTGCTGACAACCCACGCTACGCCGCTGTCCTGAAGCAAAGTTCTTAACCCGAGGTACTATTTCTGGGTTAGCGGAGTCTGTAACCCGAAGAGTCTGTAACCTGCAGCTTCTGTAACCTGAGGTACCACTGTATACAGAATCCACACTCAGACCACCTTTGCTGGATCAGGGCATAAAAGTTTAGGACTGCTTGCTGTGTAAATGAAAGGACCACGTAGACCTCAGAGAGGATTACTCCTTGGGTTACCAGCAAAAATTAAAAAAAATGATCAAGCTGAAATTTTGAGTCATAACCTTCTCCATGTAAGACTTAATTGAGACACTTGAAAAGAAAAACAGTTTCATTGTTAAAAAATTGAGCTTTTAAAAAATGGAATTAAATAAAAAATCAACTTAGGCATAGGACATAATTACCAAAACATTAAAGCAAATAATTGGTAGCTCTGTAATTTTTCCTCCCCAGGTAACTACCATATGTATTACACAGTGAATCATTGACTCCATCCCTACTCTCATTAATTACTGTGATGCATAAATAATTGGAAAATTATATGTCCCCCCAAATGATTCAGTAATACATTTTATGTGTCTAATAAGCACAGGCTTTTAATCATCCTGAGTTGCATTACAATAAATTCAACTCTATTTTTCAACTATTCCATTATCTCTCCTAGAAAGCTGCCATCTCTTTGCATAAAAATCCCAGCCTGGCATAAGCCTTCCAATTAAGGTCTGGTGTACAATATGTCTTTAGATGACTTTATTGTTATTATGTTAACTCTACATTATTTATAAAAAAAATTAATAGCACAGCACCTTGGTATCACTACATGCTAAATAATAGGGCCTCATTCCAGTACAGCTGACATTTTACAAATTTCAAATCAGGGCACTTCCAAACACTAAACATAAAAATTACATAATTACATAAAAATTAGAGCACCTGAGTCTTTCTTATTATGAACAGTAACTGATGCCTTAATTGATGTTACTGTCCATGGCATCTGTTACATTCCCCTGCTCCTTCAGTTTAATATCTGATGCAGAAACACCAGGTTCCGACTCAACAGTACACCTTAGATGAAAGGAAAGCACCAGAGCTATGGGTAGTTAAGATTAACACACTTTATGTGGGCTGCCCTTGTATCTGGTCTGGAAACTGCAACAGGTGCAAGAAGGCCTTAGTAGTTTACTGGACCCCATTCAGCCCATCACTGCTTCTAGACACTTTCACAGCCCCTCCTGATTGTGATGGACTGAGAAACAGTCTGCCACTGGTAGCGACCCTACAGATGGGAGCAGAAACATTAAAAGACAGTGCCTCCAATCACCACCCCCAAAGTTGCTCCTGAAGAACACCATGGGCAATAGCATCAAAATCCATGGAGAAGTCAAGGAATTGAGTGGGACACTAAGGAAGAAACGACAAAGAGCTCTCTGGTTCAATGGGCAATTGACCTAGGACAGAACATAGATATGGTCTCTTGAGAAAAATTGGGGAAAACAACAATAAACTTCTCGGCATGCTAAAAGAGAACCTACATAAGATGATATTTAGATGGCACCTCACCCTTAGTAAACTTGTAAAAATGTATAAAAAAGGAACCAATTTATATTGGAAATGTGATGAGACTGAAAGAACATTTATACACATGTGGTGGGGCTGTAAGAAAGCCCAAGAGTATTGGGAGATAATATACTCAGAACTAAAAAAGATGTTAAGGGTCTCATTTCCCAAGAAAGCAGAGACATTCTTCTTGAGTATAGTACAGTGAAACCTTGGTCCCTGAATGGCTTAGTTGCCAAACAAATCGGACCCCGAATGCCGCAAACCCAGAAGTAAGTGTTCCGGTTTGCAAATGTTTTTCGGAAGCCAAACATCTGACGCAGCTTCTGCTTGAGTGCAGAAAGCTCCTGCAGCCAATCAGAATCCACACCTTGGTTTCTGAACGGTTTTGAGAGTCGAATGGACTCCCAGAACGGATTAAGTTTGAGAACCAAGGTACAGCTATAGAGGGGGAAATTCTCAAGTAGGTACTTAGTTTTTTCCTGTACGCAATAACAGTGTCCAGAACAATTTATGCCCAAAGGTGGAAGGACAAAAATAGTCCCGCAAAAATAAATTGGCAAAACAAGCTAATAGAGTACGCAGAGCTAGCAATGTTGACTGTAAAGATAAGAAACCCGGATGAGTTGGACATTAAAAAAAAGAGTGGGAATACTTTGGCAAATATTTAAAGAAATATAACAATCAGATAAATTTCCAAGTGGAGTTAGATATATTAACAGCAGTTAAAATAAGCAGAGGAGGGGTGGTAATTAAGGAGATGGAGTTTAACAAGGACTAAATAAGACCCTGCAGAGAGATTTATGTGGAAGTCAAAGACTGTGAGATAAACGATGACAATTGTATAACTAATGTACTAAGATATGTAAAATAAATAAATATTTTTAATTTATTTTTTAAAGAGAGAAGTCAATGAGCTATTCTCCCCATGTCTCTCTCCCAGTAAAAGTCATGGATGACGCAAGCTATTTCAGTGACAAAATCAGGCCTCAGACCAGCCTGGAATTGATCTAAATACCAAAAAGAACCACCAAGCACATTGCAGATCTTAGAGACAGGGAAATAAGCACTCATAGCAGGGAGACATACCATAGTAAAAGGACAGGTTGAGAATAGAACGAGCTGTAGTCCTTCCTGGTTTCTTCTCATACCACTTGCATAAAGCAATTTATTGCTAGTCCTTAATTTTTAGTTTTCTGGCCAAAGTACATGTTATTTTAAACACTTAGTTTGGCTTCACATGCTTAGTTTTCTATCCTGACACCTCTTCGGTCCCAGCCACCACCACCCAGTCCTGATCTTGCACCTGCTAACTAAAAATATATATATTATAAAATACACATGGTCAATGTAACATGTAGTTGTAAACTTGTGACTGATCCATATGTTCCAAAAGGACTCATCCCTGAGGCAATATTTTCCCAGGAGCTTGTTTACACCCCACCCCCAGTTTAAAAGAAGAATAATCACACAACAACAAATAATTGTTGATAACTAAAATATAAATCAAAGCCTTGAAAAAAATATCTCAAAAGTCATATTGTGATATCCATGAAATCTGTTCCAAGAATTTTTAACAAGTTGTACATGCAGGGAGTGGGGGCATTGGCCAATGCTTCATGATATGGTAGCACAGAAAAGTACAGTAAAATGTGTCTAATGTGCTTTTTAGAAAAGCAAGAAGCTTCTATTAAGGCATGCATTTGTATTCCTCATGCTTCTGCTCAACATTCAAAGAGCTGAATTCCAGAGATAAACTTCTTAGTATTTTGAGTTTATATGACCTAAATTGGAACTCAACCATACGTATATGAGGTTTCTCACAACAGCGGGAGTGCTTACATTTTCTCCACATGCCAGGGAAAAAACCCAGGGAAAGTTTTGCCTGAATGCACCTGAGTGCATAAGAATGAATTAGCTGGTCTTCTATGAAAGCACATACTGTAAGAAATCAATCTCTAAACAGCACTTGGGAACAGGTGGGCTGTTTCCACAGCACCTTCACCATTGCAATGCTGTGCCAGGTAAGTGAAGCATAGGTAAAGTTTCAACATTTTAAAAACACACACCAAAAAACCTGAACTATATAGAAACAGAATAGATATGCAACTCTGTCCAGGATCAGGAACATCTTACTCCTCCTGTTTCATGGGAAATTGAGAGAAAACTTTCTAATTGTTGTCTTCTCAGTGTATCCTCAAAGGTACACTGCAGAATACAAGAAGGATCTACATAAGCACATGAAGGAATTTCCCACAGATGTCCAAAAGGAAATCTGCCATTCACCAATATTTTGTCCTTATTTTGTCTATCTACTACCCAAAATGAATAAACCTATCAGCTGTAGACACCTCACAGTTTGGAGCAACTAAGGCCCAGGGGCTGAATCCAGCCCAATTGCCTTCCGGCCCGCGGCTGGTCCAGGAATCAGCGTGTTTTTACATGAGTAGAATGTGCCCTTTTATTTAAAATGCATCTCTGGGTTATTTGTGGGGCATAGGAATTCGTTCATTTTTTCTCTCTTCAAAATATAGTCCGGCCCACCACAAGGTCTGAGGGACAGTGGACCAGCTTCCTGCTAACCACTGCTGACCCCTGGTTTGGAGCATTGGTGACATTAAAGCTGGGGTGTCTAATGTCATGGACTCCACTCTCAGACAATATGCTACCAATACTGAGTTACTTCCTAAGCAAACCACAATCTATGGGCAGTCTCTCAGAATATAGTAGCCTGGTTACTATGGATTTTAAGGCCCTTTGTACTAGGGGTTAGAGACCTCAGGCTTAGGGGCCCTGTGTGGCACTTCCAAGCCTCTCAATCAGACCCTCAGGACCACAGTTACCATTCTTCACACAGCACCTGTCTGTGATGGTGCAGAGATGTGCAACCCACAGAACATGTGTGAGTTAGACCACCGTTCTCCAGAATACACAAGAATACACATGGCCCCAGGGGGAGCTCCTTCCAATATTTAGTTACAGTGGTACCTTGGTTCTCAGGCTCAATCCAAAGTCTGTTCCAAAACCAAGGCGCGCTTTCCCATAGAAAGTCATGCAAAATGTTTCCGAGCACAATTCAAAGTGTTGGTGCTGACCTTGAAAGCCCTAAAAGGCCCAGTATCCCTGAAGGAGCGTCTCCAGCCCGGACACCGGGGTCCTCCTCCCGAGGGCCTTCGGGCAGTTCCCTCCCTGCGAGAAGCAGGGTTACAGGGAACCAGGCAGAGGGCCTTCTCAGTGGTGGCGCCCTCCCTGTGGAATGCCCTCCCATCAGATGTCAAGGAAATAAACAACTACCTGACTTTTAGAAGACATCTGAAGGCAGCCCTGTTTAGGGAAGTTTTTAATGTTTGATCATGTTTTTATTGTTTTGTTGGGAGCCGCCCAGAGTAGCTGGGGAAACCCAGCCAGATGGGCGGGGTATAAATAAAATATTATTATTATTATTATTATTATTATTATTATTATTATTATTACTGACTAGAATTCAGGAAGAGGGGACACTGCATACATGACTTCTAGGCACTTTCATTTCATTGATCTACATACATGCCATACTGCAAATATAAATCAGGCAGCCAGAAACCTAAGTAACAAAAAGTACAAAGAATAGTCAAAGCATATCCATCAGTTATCCAGTTTTTCAAGGGATTGTGGGGCATCAGGAAGAGGCCCATGTTACAAGTTTGTGTCTAAGCCAGGGAACGGATGCTGGCACACTGTAGCCTGTGCAACCTAGAAATGAAATGGGGGGAGGGGGCTCCCAGTAATTGCAATCTGCTCTTTAAACCAAGATTGGTGAAATGCAGGCCCAAAGACCTGATCTGTCCTGCTAAGCACTCCCCAGTTTTGTGGCAATGTGCGACTGCATCACCACTGGACACAAGTGTGCTGGGGACCAGTGGGGATGGAGCCATTTTGATCCTGATCCTGGGCTGGACAGAAAAGTTCCAGACGTCTCAACTGAGATGCAGATTGATCTTCTCAGCGCTCATCATATTCATCATTTGATGAGCAGGTAGAGGTACAGTGGTACCTCAGGTTAAGTACTTAATTCGTTCCGGAGGTCTGTACTTAACCTAAAAATGTTCTTAACCTGAAGCACCACTTTAGCTAATGGGGCCTCCTGCTGCCGCTGCGCCACCGGAGCACGATTTCTGTTCTCATCCTGAAGCAAAGTTCTTAACCTGAAGCACTATTTCTGGGTTAGCGGAGTCTGTAACCTGAAGCGTATGTAACCTGAGGTACCACTGTATGATGTTTGACGTGTGTGTTGGTGGCTGCATGTCTGTCTGTCCATCTCTGTCTGTCTTTGTGCCTATCAGCACAGCACCTTATCAAAAAAAGGGAGGCAGGAGCCAGATATTTCAGAGATGCTACAAATTCCGTAAGATGGTGATAGCCATTGCTTACTGCTTCTCTCTTTTTTTTTATAATAATATTTATTCAGATTTTTTAAAGATTACAAAGAAAACATGAAAAAAACAAAAAACAAAAAAGATACGCAGTACAACACAAAAACAGAAAAAATACAAAGAAAAAATGCAATCATTAAAAAAGAAAAAAGAAAAAAGCAATTTAAATCCTTTACATAACCACTTCCCTTTTACTTATTTTCTTGACCTCCTCACACCTCCCATTTCTGTATTCAAATTCAGATTTTTATTTCAGCAAATCCTTTCAACCTTATTTTTTAACTTAATAGTTTCTTTTAATATGTTATTATTTTACTTTCTCTCTTTCATCCATTTCCTCGATTCATTTTTGCTTAATCTTCTATATCTAATCATTTTCCCTATATATCCTTCCAACCTTATTTTCATTTAATTTATTTTATTTTAAAAACCACTTTTACTTTATCCAATCTTAACTCTCATCCAAACTTATACTTCAATACTTATTCTTAAACCATTTCTCTAAGGTCGACCAAAATTCCCTTCCACAAATTTTCCAATTTTCATACAGATAACAAAACAAAAAGAAAAACAAATTATAATTATATACCCTTTGAGTTCCCAATTTATATTCCACCCATGCCCCCTTCCCGGTTTCAGTCCCCAACATGTGTCCATCAGTCTCAATATACAATCAGCCTGGAGATCTTAAGTCCGAGGCTCTTAATTCTCTCTCACTTCCTCTCTGCCGGTCTTTTTGATAGTCCTTAATACTAAAAACCAAATCTCGGGGAAGCTGCTTACTGTTTCTCTATAGCAGCTGGGAGTCAGGGATAAACTGCATCTGCCCATGGCTGTGTGTGCTGTGTACACTGGCGGAGGAAGAGGGGGCAGGGGGAGCACACCACCCCCAGCAGCACGATCCCAGTGGGGTGCCATTTTGGTTGCCCCCCCACGCTGGGTGCCACGCCCCTGCGGGCAGCGCACCATGCCCCCAGGACGTGCACCAGCCATGCCCCCGCCTGCTCTCCACCCCCCAGTGCCAGAGCATGAAGCTTGTGTGGGTGTCTTGTGTGGGTGAAAAGAGCAGCCACACTTTCCTTTTGTCTTGGGCTCCTTCTCTTCATCATCACGCGACCCCTTTATTATTGGCCAACCGTGCATTGAGTTGAATAAGGAGCTTCCACTCTTGCTCACACAGCTGAGACCAACAGTAAGGAATACCGGATAGGAAAAGGCTTCTATTTAATTATGATTCACCAATGAGACATACAAGGTAGTTATGAAGTGACATCTGGCCAGTACCACGGGCTCTGTATTTGAGTGTCCCTATGTAAGTCACGCAGGTAGCACTGTGGGTTAAACCACAGAGCCTAGGGCTTGCTGATCAGAAGGTCAGCGGTTTGAATCCCCACGACAGGGTGAGTTCCCCTTGCCTGGTCCCTGCTCCTGCCAACCTAGCAGTTCGAAAGCACGCAGTGCAAGCAGATAAATAGGTACCGCTCCAGCGGGAAGGTAAATGGCGTTTCCGTGCACTGCTCTGATTCGCCAGAAGTGGCTTAGTCATTCTGGCCACATGACCCAGAAGCTGTACGCCGGCTCCCTCAGCCAATAAAGCGAGATGAGCGCCACAACCCCAGAGTCGTCCGCGACTGGACCTAATGGTCAGGGGTCCCTTTACCTTTATGTAAGCTTATGCTAAGTCTAAGAATGAAAGGCACTGAATGCTTGTTCATGGTCAATAGTTAATAACAAGTCAATAGTGCAAAAGTGGGAAGATTTTCATGTTGCATTTGAAGTGCTGGCTGAATGAAATACACAGAAATAATTTGGAGTTCCTTTACTGCTCCCAGACAAACACAGTCCACCCTCTTTCTTACATTATGCTGATAGTGCGCCTTTTTCCTTAGCTGCTGGGGTCATGGGGTGGGGGCACCCCATGCTGTGCCACCTCCACAGTTTGTCACCTTCCATCTGATAGCTTGGGCATAGCTGCCAACTTTTCCCTTTTCTTGTGAGGAATCCTATTCGGAATAAGGGAATTTCCCTTAAAAAAGGGAAAAGTTGACAGCTATGAACTAGGGCAATGCTGACCCGGGTAAAAGGTAAAGGTAAAGGTACCCCTGCCCATACGGGCCAGTCTTGACAGACTCTGGGGTTGTGCGCCCATCTCACTTAAGAGGCCAGGGGCCAGCGCTGTCCGGAGACACTTCCGGGTCACGTGGCCAGCGTGACATCGCTGCTCTGGCGAGCCAGAGCCGCACACGGAAACGCCGTTTACCTTCCCGCTGGTAAGCGGTCCCTATTTATCTACTTGCACCTGGAGGTGCTTTCGAACTGCTAGGTTGGCAGGCGGGTAGGAGCCATATTAAAATTCAATGAGAGAAATAACTTGTGACCACAATTCTATGCATCTTTTCTCAGACGTAAGTCCCACTGAGTTCCATGGAGTTTACTCTCAAGTAAATGGGATTAAGATCAAAACCTTAAACATGACTCACAATCTCGGTATTGGGGCCAGTCAACGTCTGCAGTAGCTTCCTGTCCAATACCCTTGCTGAACACATGCTGGTATATAATAAACCAGCTTGCGTTAATGTGTCTGGCATGCTGCATGACCTTAAAGAATAGATTTCATAGGTCAGACAATGGAGATTACTGTATGTTCTGGCATTGCCCAAACAAGACAGATTGAGATGGCGGTTCTGACATGTCAGATATTTCTCTTAATATAGATTGAAGCATGACAACTTGTCAAAAGAATAGCATCAAATATGTCTTTCTTGCAAGCATTCTGGGATGCGCACGCGCGCGCAAACACACACACACACACACACATATTATTCTCTCTTTCATTCCTCAACACATAGCTCATATACCTAAAATATTTTCTATGCATTTTGGTCTTTTTACCACTAAAGTTAGTCATGCTTGACCTGAAATCAGACAAGTTTAACTTGCCCTATTGATTTGAATTGGACTTCGGCTGGGCACAGCTAAAATAGGCAAGCTTGGGGCTTTGTAGTTCATGTCATGTGGCACCTGGAACAAACCCAGTCTCCTTTACCTGTAATCTGGGATGGGGAAACCCATCCGAGAGCCTGTGTGAGGCCACTTGCCATTGCAATCCTATGCAAATCCCACAGTGATCAGTTATGGTTACTCCCAGGATAGCATGCCTCAGTAAACAAAACCGGACTTATTTCAAAAAGCATGTGCAGCGTGAGTCTGTTTTTATGCCAGGCACACGCCATGGTGCACAGCATGCTGGGAGTGCACCAGGCCTAAGAACCCGAGCATCTTATGGATGGCTAGTTTGCATAATAATATCAGCCTAGCAGACTAGTAAGACTGTAAGATAGCTGGGCACAATACTAATTTCAGCCTTGCATTTGGAGCATAGGTGCTATAGCATGCCTGACACATAATATACAAATATTCAAAGTGAGAGGTACTGATAAAGGGTGAAAATTTCCTCCCAACAATTATGGCAGACAATATTCTAACCACACCTTTTCTTAACTTTTAAAATCTCATTTCATTTCTGTGCTGAACCACAAGCACACCGTGATTTATTTATTTTTAAATCCGTTTCTTTCGAAAGTGCAAGCGAGCGGAGGAAAAACAATGAAATAATTAATGAGCAAGTGTTCAGACTTTTCCTCTTTCGTCCTTTTGCTTAGGATAGCTACAATTGCTTTGGTGCAGTCAGATGCCAGCCACATTTGCTTTTTGTCACAGAGAGTGGCATTGTGGGATTATAAGAGTAAATACAGTGCTATACGAGGCTCCATGCGGAGCCATGGCGATAGACCTCCTTCCTTACAGCTAACTGGAAGAGCAGCGCCTCAGCAGCACAAAAGGGCTTCCTTTCCCCTCCCCGTCATGGGAAGGGAGTCTCCCAGACATAATTAAATTCTAGCAGTTGATGTAGGAAAGCAATGGTATGTTAGAAAGCAGCAGTTGTTCACTACAGTCACTACAGAGCACTGCCCGTTCAGCCATCTCTCTCCATCACCCCCGTGAATTCTCTGACCTTCTCCTCTTCTCTTTCCCTGCTGGCGTGAAACCTTTGGGGGATCAACAAAAGGCAACAGTGTTGTTATCGGTTCAATAGCCAGAGGACAAAATAGGAGGTTTCCCTTAATCACCCAGGGTACAGATTCACTGAAAAATTTATCTCTGACCACAAGCCAGGGCTGGCAGCCTCCCATGTGGGAGAAACACTTCACTAATTTAAATTTGTCAGACCAAAGCATCCTGTGGCTTTTATAGCTGGGGAGGAGAAATTAATGATTTCCCCCCTTTGTCTCTCTCTCCCTCTAAGCAGGCAAATATATATGAGAAAGAAGAGTCCTTAAAAACCTTTCGCACTTTATCCATTGCAGCCGAGGACATAGCAGCTGAAAAGTCTGAATGCTTGGAAATAGTGCTTGTTTGTTTGCAGTTCATTTTTAAATAACAATTCAAAAGCGAAAGTCAAGACTAAATGCTCAAGATATCATTGAATAATTTTAGAACCTGCATTTCCCCACTTTCCTGCCCCCTTTGCTTCTGGCTTTTTCTAGATCCCTTACCTAGCAACTGGCTTTTAATTGGCTTTAAAATTTTATAGCTGTAAGCAGACCTGATGCCAAGCTTTAAAGCAGCTCAAAGAAGTGCTGTCCTATAGGACCAGGCTTGGAGACTGCACTTGTGATTCTCACATCCCACTGACACTGATGCTATACCACTGACCTCAGACAAGGAGGTAGATGTGTGTGCAGAACCCAAAATGAGGGGTCTGCAACACAGCTGTGATTTGGGTGGAACATCATCAAAACATGGAGAAGAGCTCCTAGGACTTCTGCTGCTGTTTATTAGTCACCTTCCATATCATATCCCATGGCAATGTGCAAAGTATATTATAAAACAGCTACAAAATTAGCAGAAGATGTGTTTAAAAACAACACAGTATGGAAACTTACGGCGGACACCAACTGGAAAAGCTTGTTGGAACAAAAATAACTTCAGTTATTTCTGGAAAGTACTGATATCTCAACTGGTGGACTGAAGGAGAGAACAGGGACAGCTAAAAGGAACTGA
Source organism: Podarcis cretensis (assembly GCF_951804945.1). Lineage (NCBI taxonomy): Eukaryota > Metazoa > Chordata > Lepidosauria > Squamata > Lacertidae > Podarcis > Podarcis cretensis. Next base: position 122,082,393 of record NC_137172.1, on the reverse strand, counting down.
GATCTCCCACCTGGGGACACATGTAACTTTGTGGAAGAGACGAGTGTGGCCTGCCTGCTAGTCCACCATGCGCAAGGATCCAGAAGGTGATCCAGTACAAAACTGAATTATTTTATGGTGCCAGCAGCAGTTATCCTTACTGGACAAACTTGTGATTGGTGCTGCCAAAGCAAACACCAAGGACCTTTTATTTTTTGATACTATTGCAGGATACAGGAGCATTTTTTCTGGGGCTCATTACCATATGGCAAACTCACACCTGTAAGGGCTAAGTGGGCATGGATACCTGCATCAGTGTGCATCTGTCATCATTCTTATTGGATTGGGCCAAGTGGGGTTTTTCCCCTGGAGCCCTGATCCACAGGGGCACATTTTTTTATTTGCCCCTCTCTTCCAGTTCACTGGCCTGCGTAAAGGATGATTTCTAAACAGGTGCAAATCACAGGAAAATGTAGCAAATTTAAATACGTAGGACACATACGTGGCACATATAGGAAAAATCATTATGAGATTCTGCCTTGCTTTCGAAGAGTGATTAAAATATTAAGCTAAATAATTGATGCAATTTTCTTTGATGTAGCAATAGTTTTCTCTTTCTGCGCACATTCTCCTACCTCACAGGGGTATTTTAAGGGTTTATTAGTTAACATTTGTAAAAAGGTTTCCAGATGAAAAGGCTTGTATAAACCCTACTGTAAGTATTATTATTACGTTTATTGAATGGATGTGATATAGTTTCTCTGCATTCCACTATTATGTCTCCTTTGTAAAAAAATTTTTTTAAAGCAATTAAAAGCACACTTGTTTCGATAATGTGTCAAAACAGGATGATTTTAGATTGAAATGTGATTCAAATCTTAGAGTTTATCCCTTCTTCCTCAGTTAATCATTTCTAGTTTTGAAAGGAGTTTTGCCTCAGTTGAAGTATTTTATTTCATCATTGTGTCCATTATTTTTTAAGAGAATGCACGAGAAACTCCAACACACACATTATATTTTTCATTTGAAAAAAGATACTAGAAAAGAACAGCTCATAATAAACCATGTGGTCTTCTGTCAATTTTCCTTCCATGCTGATTATAGACTTCTAATGCTGTATTGCTTTTAAGCGTGAAAATTCCATTTCTGCATTGCAATGGGCTTTATAATATAATGTGAAGAAAGAGAGAAAGGGCCTTGATTATTTAAAAGGAGAAAGACTAAAGTAATCAAGTGTATCTTATAGAAGGAAAGAAAAACATAAACACTCTCAGATTATATTGTACTTAAAGTGCCAGGACTTTAAATTTTTATTTTAAGTAACAAATAAAATAGCAAAACATTTTCTCTTGTCATAAAAGCTGACTTTGATCCCCAGTACAGCCATTGAGTGGAAAATTGAACCACACTATAATTGCTTTCCCTCTGACTGATAAAGTGGTGTAACAAATTTTGTGTTTGAATGATAAAATCAGCAATTGGCCCCTAGTGTTTCCTTCTGCCATTTCTCCAAGGACACCAAAGTCCCATCTGGCCTCGGGGCAAGAGCAAAGGCTGCAGAACTGTAAATCTACTCTCCAAGTTGTTGTTGTTGAGTTCCTGCCTTGGTTTTCTTAAAAAATAGAAACCTATTTCTTTCTTTCTTTTTAAAAACATGACTAATGTAAATAACTTCTGGCTGAGATGCGACTGAACATAGGGAGGCAAAGAAGAGGGGGAAAACAGCTCTCCTTGTACAGAACTCAATGGTTGTCACATAGACAACACAGACCCACTGTAAAAATAAATTACTCTGGAGTAAAATATTGTTATGAAACAAGAGGACAGGGGTTTCACCCATAAGGATAAGAAATGCTGTAACCCTTTGTCAGGGGGAAAGGCAGGAACTAGCATGTTTGCTTTCAGGCGAAGAGCAAAAATTACGTTTTAAATTGATTTGTGGCTCAGTCTCATGAAGTACTGAGCAATACTGCCTTCATTCAGAGCATCCTCTACACGCAAATTCATAAACCCAATACTGGGTAGCTCAGAGTGGCCTAGGTCTGCCCTCAGTTTTTATCGTCACAGCAACCTTGTGAGAGAACTTAGGCTGGCGACTGGGTCAAGATTAAACAGTGAACTTCATGGCTGAGTGGGGCTTTGAACCCAAGTCTCTCCAGAAGTCAAACATACCCTTCACTGCACCACACTATCTACTTGGGGGAAAGTGGTTCTGTTAGGACCTTTGAGTGGGCTGTTTTGAGTGGATGGGTTCTAATGGTTTAAACAGCAACAAAATGTCATTGGACAGTGTCGTTCTGGAGCAAGCTGTGATCCTGCATTCATTCTGCTGCACCACCTGAAACATAGATTGCTCGAGCATAACTGATATAAGCTGCCTACTGCATGAGCAGCTTGTGCACAAGGATTTGCACAACTGCTGAAACAATCATACGTAGTACAAAGGAAAGGCAGAAGGTTTACCCAACTAGGGTCAGAAGCAGGAAAATGAGAACACACAGTTGCTGAGAGCTATTCCATTTGCATCTGACTTCTAATTAAGCACAAATGCTTCTTAATAGATTAGGCTACTCTACTTAGTACATTCGATTTAATTCACAATTGCCACACACCTGGTGAAATGCTCCTGTTCCACCACTGAATTAACCAAAATTTGATTTTGTCTCCATTCCTTCCTTCTTTTTCTTCTTATTCCAATTCTAGGCATCTGGCAATGCTTGGGCCCATTTTAAAGATTTCCTGCAAGAACAATAAAAGTGGGATAAACTGCTGCTCCGTCACTGTGGGGGCATTTATTTATTTATCAAATGTGCACCCCTCCCTTCCTCATTCGGCTTTGTTACTTGTTCCTCAATGGTACTGCATTATTGCTGTCTCAAGTGGCACACTTCCACTATAGTGGGACAAAAAATAAACCAGAATATTTGTGGTATAAAAAGTTGCAGGATATCTGCAGGGAGTTATGGGGTATGCACAAACTGGAAATTAAATAGTATGTCTACCCTGAAACTTTTGCAGGCACAAACAGTCTTGAAAGTGAGATTGTGTATAACCACCCCAATATAATCATGAGAAATTTGATGTCTGGAGGTGCCTTAAGTGCAAAACAAAGTACAATGGTGCAAAATCCCAAACACCCCACATTGATGGGATCTGAGCTGCTAGTAACTGACCAGGCAAAGTATATTAGGTTCAAAGTGAATAACTCTATGGAAATGTCAAGCAGGGGAGTATTCCACAGAACTCAGATTCCAAACTGGATTCAACTGATTTGATCCAGGTAGATCATGCTCTGGATCAGATCCAGTTTAGTCCGTTTCAGAATTTGCAGTTCTGCGTATCCCATTACAAAGTGGTCTGAGGGTTGCAGTGCTGCCTCCATCCATTTTTTAAAAAATGATTTCCTTTTTCGCAAAACTCCAGAAAAAGTCATCAAGCTGCCAAGAGCCTGGAGTGGCTAGTGCATAACTATTCTTGCCTCTGCATGCTTTGAACAGAACAAGTCCCCCTGGGTGCCACAGGACTTGATGAAGTTCTGTGGATAAAATTATGCATGGAAAAAGTGCACAGAGAAAAGTTCTTCTCCCTCTTTCATAGTACTAAAACCTGGGGTTACCCAATGAAAGTAAATGTGGGAAAAGACAGATAAAAGGAAGTAGTTCTTCACACAGTACATAGTTTTAACTAGGGGATTCATTTCTACAAGACATGATGATGACTGCCAACTTACATGACTTTTTACAGGGGATCAGGCAAGTTCAAGGAGGACAAGCCTATGAATGGCTACCAGCCAGGATGGCTGTATATCAGGTCTGGGGAACCTCTTTTCAGACCACTCCCTTCTGAACAACCTTCATGCCAGCGGTGGGAAGGGCCAGAGGCAAAGGTCTAGCTTCTGTATGCACCCACACATCCCTCTCGATCCTGCACCCAGGCAAGTGAGAGGCATTAGCAGAGTTCAAGGGCAAGAAGACTCAGTGGGAGAGACAGGGTGGCGTGAGGGATGGCCAGTGGAATGTGAGGTGTGAGGAGAGGGGCTGTGGCTGAGAAGGAGCTGTAACAACAACAACAACAACAACAACAACAACAACAACAACAACAACAACAACAATATATTATTTGTACCCCGCCCATCTGGCTGGGTTTCTCTAATCACTCTGGGCGGCTTCCAACAAAGGTTAAAAGTACATTAAAATGTCACACATTAACAACAACCCTAAACAGGGCTGCCTTCATATGTCTTCTAAATGTCAGGTATGGCCATACAAAAAGTCTTGGATTTCTTACACACATGTATACTGTTCTACAGGAATCAGAGGCAGGCTGCCTTTGAACACCAGTTTCTGGGGAATGACAGTGGGAGAGGACTGTTGCCCCCACGTCCAGTTTGATCGGCACCTGGTTGCCCACAGTGAGAAGGAGGAAGCTGGACTATGCAGGCCTTTCTGTTCCTCCAGGGCTTTTCTTATGGGGGTGGGTAAAATGCCTAAATTATCAGGCTACAAGGCAATGTGGAAGAAAAGGGTTGGCAGGGAGAGCACAGGCAACGAATGAGCTGCATGCTATACAGAAGGCTCTGGTGAGACATCAGCTCTGAGGAAGACCCAATGTTATATCCAGTCACTGACACAGACCCAGGTACCAATCAGAAAGTCATGGTATTTCCTAGAGCAGATCAGGGAGGAAGGTCACACAGTGCTGGACACAGGCCCATGGACCAGCAACCTGACCATCTGAGAAGAAAGCCAGAATCCCTTGAGGAACCAGCCCAGCTGCCCAAGACCCCCCACACACCCCAGAAGCACAGAATGCCCAAAGTGTGCTAAATTATGGCCCCTTCGCAAGAAAGGGCAGGGCTTGGTTCAGATGGCAAAGCCTTCCCAGTACATAAAGGTTCAGTCAAGCTCTGATAATTTTTGAAGCAAACCTTGACACCATATGTAGTCATGCAAACTCTCTGGCTGATAAAGGCTCTCACCTTTACCAGCTCCCTTACCTTTCCAGGAGGATGCTTGCCACAGCCTGTTCATTTTCAGTCTATCAGTAGTGGACCTCATGTCCACTGCCAAGGGCCTCTTGTATCCAACAACAGACAGACTAGTTATAATATCTATAGGGTATCAATATCTTGTAGGTGGTTCATTTCAAAAGAAGTAAAGTGTGATTTCATTTTGCCTGATGACAAGGTAAGGTATCTCATTGTTTAAAGCTGACTACTTTTCACTTCTCAATCATATCTCCCAACTGGCATCACTGCCCTCCTGCTAGTGGCGCGGGACGCCAGGGCGCCAAGTTTTGGAGGGCGCCAGACAAGAGTCCAAGGAACACCGAACGAGCGCGCTGAGTGAGTGAGGGTGTGTGCGCCGCTCCTGTTGAGTGTTGGTTCGGTTTTTCCCCCTTTTAGCCTGCAGGTGCCAAATTCTGCAGGATGCAGCGGGAGCAGCACACATGCCCTTGCTTGCTCGGCTTGGTGGCACAAAGCAGCCAGCTGAGTGGGGAGGCGCCCTGTCCAGGCTCCACCTCTTCCCTGCCGGAGGAGGAGCCGCCCTGCAGCCACTGCCCGCTTCCTCCAGCCCTAAAAAAGGTCGACAACTCTGGGAAAGGGGATCTTTGCACCACGCCACCAGATATGATTAAGACGGCCCTGCTGGCATTACTGCTGCTTACCAAGATGGTGTTGGAGCAGTAATGAGGGCAGGGCTGCATATGCGCAAGGATTTGGTTGCAAAGGTGTGCCCAGCATAGTCCCTGACCTTGCTGTTGTCCTGATCTATACCTCAGTCCCATCCAGGGAAGAAGCAATGCTACTATCAGGCTCTGTGACTCCTGCCAACACAAGCACCACTGCAATGTGGTTATATGCCCACACTTCAAATCACACTTCAAAACGACCTTGACAGATTAGGGAACTGGGCCAAAACAAACAAGATGAATTTTAACAGGGAGAAATGTAAAGTATTGCACTTGGGGGGGGGGGAATGAGAGGCACAAATACAAGATGGGTGACACCTGGCTTGAGAGCAGTACATGTGAAAAGGATCTCGGAGTCTTGGTTGACCACAAACTTGACATGAGCCAACAGTGTGACGCAGCAGCTAAAAAAGCCAATGCAATTCTGGGCTGCATCAATAAGAGTATAGCATCTAGATCAAGGGAAGTAATAGTGCCACTGTATTCTGCTCTGTCTGGTCAGACCTCACCTGAAGTACTGTGTCCAGTTCTGGGCACCACAGTTCAAGAAGGACACTGACAAACTGGAACGTGTCCAGAGGAGGGCAACCAAAATGGTCAAAGGCCTGGAAACGATGCCTTATGAGGAACGGCTAAGGGAGCTGGGCATGTTTAGCCTGGAGAAGAGGAGGTTAAGGGGTGATATGATAGCCATGTTCAAATATATAAAAGGATGTCACATAGAGGAGGGAGAAAGGTTGTTTTCTGCTGCTCCAGAGAAGCGGACACGGAGCAATGGCTCCAAACTACAAGAAAGAAGATTCCACCTAAACATTAGGAAGAACTTCCTGACAGTAAGAGCTGTTCGACAGTGGAATTTGCTGCCCAGGAGTGTGGTGGAGTCTCCTTCTTTGGAGGTCTTTAAGCAGAGGCTTGACAACCATATGTCAGGAGTGCTCTGATGGTGTTTCCTGCTTGGCAGGGGGTTGGACTCAATGGCCCTTGTGGTCTCTTCCAACTCTATGATTCTATGATTCTATGAATTATTCCTGAAGTGGCATATAAAGAAAGTGCTTTTTTGCTTTTTAAAAATGAGGTGCCAGTACTCAAATATTGGTAGAATTGCCAAAGATCCCAGCACAAAATGGCTGCCATGGGCCCCAAGAAGAAGAATAAAGTTTATCAAAACTATATGTATTGGTTGATGCTGAAACTCATATATTGTGTATTTATACTAGAAGGGTGAAGTATAAATGCTATAACAAAGAAAAAATAAACATCAAGCTGACAGAGCTGTTGCTGTGTCACAACTCTAAAGTTACCAAGCACAAAATTTCTTGATTTGATGACGAAACTTACGCTGCACATATTCCTGCCCGCCCCCGCCAAGTCTCGTCACATGATCTTTCAACATGTGGGTGAGTGGGGGTCCAGTGAACCTCTCTTAATAAGCAATTAGCATTAATCTTAATTGATCAGTGCACTTACACAAATCCCAACATGGGGTACTTCATCTCAAATGCCACACCTTTATCTCAGCTGACAATGCGGGATTCATTGTGTGTGTGTTGTGTTTAGACAATCTCAGCGCCTCCTATCAAGTCATTGGGGTCTTTCACTTGTATATTCTTTTCAGCTAACACAATTCAATAGAATCAGCAACTTTATAGAACAGGCTTCTACAAAAACACGCTGGAGAATTTTAGGTATTGATTAAGTAATATTAATATATCTTTTGCCGCTAGTCAACTATCCTTTCTTCAGAACATCCCATTGGGGACCTCTTCCATCTCTCTCCCTTATTCAAGCAGAATGCTAATACAATAAACTTTGGCATTATCACCTGACCTGCTCTCTCTCTCTCTTTCTCTCTCTCTCCCCTTTTCCGATTTGTTTAAAACATACTTATTTACTCATATACAATTTTCCTTCTCGCATTCCTCCAAATATAATCCCTTCACGTTCCTCCAGCCCTCACGTGTCTTCTCAGCTCACTGTTGATGCAATGACTGATGGTTGCCAGTGCTGCCTTCCTTGACCTCATCAACATCAGAAAAGGGTTTTCAAATCTCAGTCATCTCTGACAGCCTTTGAGAAGAGAAATGAGACAGTCTCTCTGACACAAAGGCTTCTGGCCTGGGGTAAAAAATTCCTTTTGAAACAGAAAAAAAAAATCTGAACACTCCACAGACCACACTGCTTCACATTCATCTCACAATGCAACCCATCCATCCCTGCTCCATATTAGCTTTCAGAGACTGTAGTTTTTTCTGTCTGTTGCGGGCCTGACACTATTTCTACGGTACCTTTGTTGGTGCACTTGGCAGATAGCTGTGTAAATCTGAAAGGCAGTTGGCTTTACAATTATAGGCTCAAGATGAAAAATTAGGCTTACTTTATTTTAAAGTGTCTATAGACACAGTTTAGTCAATTTATTATACTTGTACATGCAGTGAAGAGCTTAAGGAACAAAAAAACCCCTCTATCTATCTATCTATCTATCTATCTATCTATCTATTTTTATATCTGTACCAGGGATTTGTATGCAAGTTGTATGCAAATTGTGATCCAAGCCCAACATAATATTTATTTATTCATCTGAGGTTTAGCGCTTTAATATTTTTACTAGAGCAGTCAAGTACAACATTTTCCTGTTGCCTAGAATGGACATACAGGGGGATGTGGCTCCAGACAAGGAGGACATCCTGTCATACCTGCTCTGGATCCTCCTCAACTGTGTGTGACCAGGCAGGTGGCCAGGACCCGAGCTGACCAGGTAAAAGGGCTGGCTACGCAACCATCTTCCTCTTTTGGACCTTCACTTCTGGATCCCTACTGCTCCTGGCTCTTAGCCAGCACATGGCACATCCTCACAGAGGATGGAGGCCACAAGTAGAAAGTCTGAGACCTAACTCAGACTTCTTTTCTCTACAAATGTAACTGTAACCACAAAATAATGCCTGCCTTCAGATTACTCTTGTGAACTGAATGTGAGTAAAACTTTACTGTTATTTTTCAAGAAGACTGTGTTGCGTCATTCTTATTTTAAGAGGGAAATAAAGGGGAAATAAGAGGGAAATAAAGAGGGACGCGAGTGGTGCACGCACATGGATATACTTCTCTTCAAACAGCTGATCAAATGGGATGTAAATAACAATGAAAGCCTTGAGACTATAAAGACAGAAATACTTCTGCACCCACATGTCCAGTTCTAAGCACAACGTTTGGGTCTGGACCTGCTGATTAGGATGTCAGTTTAGGAAGTGGGGCATGAGTGGCGCTGTGGTCTAAACCACTGAGCCTCTTGGGCTTGCCGATCAGAAGGTCGGCTGTTCGAATCCCCGCAATGGGGTGAGCTCCCATTGCTCGGTCCCTGCTCCTGCCAACCTAGCAGTTCGAAAGCACATCAAAGTGCAAGTAGATAAATAGGTACCACTGCAGCGGGAATGTAAACGGCGTTTCCGTGTGCTGCTCTGGTTCACCAGAAGCGGCTTAGTGACCCGGAAGCTGTCTGCAGACAAAATGCCGGCTCCCTCGGTCTATAGAGCGAGATGAGTGCCGCAACCCCAGAGTCGTCCGCAACTGGACTTAACAGTCAGGGGTCCCTTTACCTTTACCTAAAGGGGAAATTTACCAGGAACAAGCCAGACTAGACAAGCCAGACTGGATTGCTTACTTGAAAGACTCTAGCGAGTCATCAACTGCTTCACTATAAGCTGCAAAGGAATGTTCTCTGCTGTCGGCTCACTAGCGTGAATGAGGAAGGATAATATCAAAAGAATGTATCCTCTCCTACCTTCCTAAACATCCTCACATAGAGTCCCATTTATTTCAGTGATAAAGATTTAAGCATGTTCTTAACAACTATAAAATTGGATTTTGCATCACTGCCTTGCTTTAATATCTGACAATGAGGCCCTCTTTGTGACTTCAAGATTTGCAGCTACCTGAAGGAGGACAGTTCCACTAGTCCAGTGTTGCATCACCACTATACTATTAGACATACCTTTTACAAAAGAGTATCTTAAGCAACTGACAAGGAAGTAAGAGCCACAGACATAGCATTAAAAACAATAAACCAATTACAATAAAACCCTTACAGTGACTTATAAACAAACTCAGTATAAAGGCAGAACGTCATCAGCAGAAAACAGTTATTCATCAATTCCACGAGCAGGAGAGGCACAACTGAAAAGGCCCTTCCCTTATAGCCACCCTCCAGGCCTCCTCACGAGGAGACACACAGAGTACATCCCCTGGCACTGATTGACCAAACATGGCTCTTTAGGGAGACAGACAAGAACATACTTGGCCTGTCAGGCCCTTTAATTTAGACTCTCATTTGAGTTTTATTCTAGACCTACAGCTCTTTAGTTTCTCCTGTTAATTTATTTATTTATTTATTTATTAGAGAGAGAGAGAGAGAGAGAGAGAGAGAGAGAGAGAGAGAGTGTCTATATACATACTATGTGTGTGTGTGTGTGCGTGTGTGTGTGTATAAAGTACCATTTTTCTATTAGATATAGTATATTGTAAAACACTTTAAAAACAACCATTAAAAGCCAAATTTTGTAAATAAACACATCAATGAGATGTTCAACAAAAAATTAGTTAGATTTTTCCCATGGGATTTAGCAAATTGATACTCAATATTATTGCCTTAATTCATCAAAGAATTAAGATTTAAGTTTTGTAATAAAATAGACAATTAACATATTCAATTCAAATTAACATTTGATTCCCCCCTCTCCCAGATTTTCAACTTGTTTGGATTTTCCCCAGGTTTATTGCACATATACATATGACACCACCATTCAGTTCTAGTTTAGCCTTACTTTCACAAGCAAGGAGTGACAACCAGCCACTGTATATTTTCAATTAGGTTAAGGACTTCTGAGCATGCTTGAAGTTAAGGAGTTATTTGCTTCCTTATTTGCAAAAGTCATTTCCAGTTTGTCTAAAATTGCTTTTACTGAAGGTTTTCTACAAATATAAGATGATAAAAGAGCAGTTTGACACAATGCAATCAAATTATAAAATATTAGTTTTAACGTATGCAAATAATACAACAAGCAGCAACAAACCGAAAGAAGTCCAGAAAACCATACCTTAAAGCACCTGGTGTGGGGGAGGGACTTGGCAGTGATGGGGTTTTGGCAGGTGAACTTCTTTTGGCAGGGGAATCTGTTGCCTGGGTGCCGCCATAGGAAAGCCATGCTTTCCATGGGATCACTGTCAAAGATGTTCATGTTGGGTTCTCCTTCTTTCCCCTTTAAGGTAGAGCATCTCTACGCTCAAGAAACCATCTCCCTGTTGTCCTTCTTTGCCCTCACAAGTGGGCAACCAAAGATGTAGGGCTGGTGCCAGGAAACACTGCAAACTGAAGATGTCACAACACAAGCCTACACACCGGATCCATATGCTGTGCCATAAACCTCTTGTGCAATCTTCTCGGGTGGGGTGCACATGCCAGTGGATGGTGGGGCAGAGAAACATACATAGCTTTGCACAGTAAGCTAGTTGCTACACACACCCTTTACAGGCAAGAGGCATGGTTGGAGCTCAAGGCCAGACAGGCAAAAACAGCCAGGAAGTTGCCAGGGAGGGTGTGGTCTAGGGAGGGTGTATGGGGAGGGCCTGACAGAGAGGATTAGAGGGCTGCTTTTGGCCCCTGACCTGAGTTTCCCTGTGCCTTTGTTACAGGAAGAAAGCAATATAATGGAGCCCTGTGTCACACATGAACTACTATTTTGCCACAAAAGAATATTTGGCTTCTTGTGACTTACAGTGACCAGGGATGTTTTGCATGACCAGGCAGCGACTGCCCCAGCCCCCAGGGACCACCAGAAAGGCATAATGACTCTGACAATGTGTTACAGAATTAAAATTTGGCCACAACTTTATTAAACTTTCAAATGTAGAAAGACCTTGGCTTAGGCATTGGGCGTGTATCCCTCCCAGCCCCCCAGCTGGGGGAACTGGGGCTCCTCAGGGTAAATGGGATATGGGGGTGCTCTGCAAGATGCATGTGTATGCAGGCAGCCCACCCCATATCCCTGCAACACATGGGAGTTCACTGACAACCTTTCAGTGTATGGCCAGTGACACCCATATACAAACCCCTTTAAGAGGGAACCCTGGAATCGCTGCCACGTGCGCGGGGGGGGGGGGTCACCACTTCATGCCCCCCCCCCCATTTCAGGGAAGGAAAGACTAAAGTATTCTGCCCAAGGCCTTAAACTGCCAAAGTTGTGACGAATTGCTACGTGGAAGACAAAACCTGCCAATGCAGGAAAATTTCTTCCTGGCTCTTCAACAGCAACCAGTCAAAAGACTGTAGCAGCGACCGCTAAACAGGAAGCAAAACAGTTAACCTGTAAACAAGAAACATCAAACAAAGGGAGGGTTAGGTGGGTGGGCGAAGCTCCTGAGCCGACTGCCTGGCTGCTGCCAGCTCCCCCGTCCTCCCCTCCCCATTTATGTGACTGGGCCCACCTTCCAGCAGTGTAAATTGACTAACTGAGCCTAGGCATGAACCTGCAAAGAATAACCCTAGTCCGAAGCAAAGGGCACCCACAGTGTGAATGTGAGTGCTCATTAGCAAAGGTGTGAATGGTGGTAAATGGTCTAAATCCAATTTTCTCTCAGTTGCTGCTCCTCTTTTGTTCAGCAAGAATAATTTTGCTGAGATAAAGGTGAGATACAATGAATTCCCTCCCCTGCACCTGTAAGAGGAAGCACTCTGCGCTGACAGCCAGGCAAATGCACAACCAAGGTATGATTTATAGGCAACACTCTTGCATACAGCCAATGTTCAGTTAGTATACTTTTGTGGAAAGATCCTGACAGGTCGGCGTTGCTTGTACAGTACATATGCCAGCTCTTGGTGCTAATTGCACAGCATACGCTACCTGGACCAGAAAGTATGAGAGCCCCAAGGAACTGTTTCCATGGACCAATGCTGCCAAATACTTCTGTTTTCCCCGTGGCTGACTTCTTCCCAATCACTTCCTGAAGCTGAATCTCAGTGTCTTGACTGGATTGAGCTTCAGGCTCCAAGCATGTTCAGTAATAGCCCTGACCTTTTCCTAGTATTGTCATTCCAAGTGACATTTCTGGCATGTACAGCAAGTGACACAAAACTGACAGGCAAAGTCGCCATCAAGAAGGAAAGGGGAAACACAACAAAACAAAAAGGAAGAGGCTTTTGAAAGGGGCTGTCTAAATTTCAGCAGAGAAATACGGTATTTTGCTCAGACACACCAAAGGCACTGCCAAACTAGCTGGTGCAAAGGGGGTTAGAGTTAACCACAGCATTTCATACAGACAAAATATTGTGGGGAAAGTTTGCTTGGGACTGGTGGGGCAGAAGTCAAGGAGGCCAACAGCATTCTCCTTTTGTTCCTACCCTCTGCCTGCTGAGTTCTACAAGGGCAACACTGAGAGCAAGAGGGAAGCAGCTGAAAATCAGTTTCAACCCCTGTACAGCAAGTAGGCAGGCACTGGCATGCTAAGGGCAGACTCTGGGTGGTGCGGCAGTGCCTCTGTTCACCCCCAGCAATGACCCTTCGCTGGTGGGACTCTCTATTTGCTCATACTTTTTATTCTGTACATACAAACTTTGCAATCAGACAAACTAGTGTTGAACAGTATCACCTCCTTTTACAGTCTTAAGGGCAACCCTTCCTTCATCACATTAATGATTTTCCCTCATCAACAACCAGGTGACACCAAATCCTGCAGATCTTTCTCACCTGTGTGCTTTGCAGAACAGCCTGCTTCACACCGCCAGCAATTTTTGGTCTCACATAACAAAACAGAGTACTATAGCCAAGGGAATTAGACTTTGTGGATATATCACACAAACCTGCAAATTAACTATGTACAAGGAAGTTATTATCAGCTCCAAATTTATAGCAAAGGAGAAGAAAAGCAAACCCGATGAACCTTTTGATCTTTTACAGCTTTCTTAAGAGTTACAGTGCTCATGTTCTCAGGCACACTTTTTAGCTTGGAAACTTCTATTAAAATCAGAAGGTCATACTTCCAATGCATTTAGGAAGCATATAGAATTCAGTGCTTATGTGGGAGAACGGTTAAATAGACAATAACCACAGGCCAGCAACTGCAGTGCACACAGAAGATCCCCAGTGTGTGTACATGCAGGCACACATGAGAAAGTGTTAGATAATTAGTCAGGAAGGATTCCTCAATAGTGAAGAGTTGAAGCAGTCCATGCTCATATAATGCTCCATGTTAGGTACATCAGTGCTCTATGGAGCCTTGCATATTTTTTTATGTAGCTTCTGGACCACTAGGGTATACTATACTACATATATACAGGATCAATATGTATTATATGTGTGCACACATGGAATTTGTTTATGAGAGATGTGTGTGTGTGTGTGTTTATTTATTTTATAGGATTTCCTACCCTTCACCATAAGGTTCAGGGGAGGTTACTACCATATAAAAATACAATAATAAAATCAAAGGAGAATGTTAGCCGCTTTGAGACTCCTTCTGGTAGTGATAAAGCGGGATATCAAATCCAAACTCTTCTTCTTCTTCACTTAAAGTGTGCATGCGCATACACATTTGGTATATATTTATATGCACAATAAATGCACATTTTGTGCACACGTATGAATATACACACAATTACACACGGGGGGGGGGGGGAGATAGTATATATGTGTGCAATGAACAGCAAAAAAGAAAAAATGCAAATACCAAAACTGCCACCCTGTTTAGCGTTTCAAGGAGAAGGGAGGGAAAGAACTTCAGAAAAAAAAATAAAACATCAGCAGGCAATTAGACTAATCTGCAGCAAGCCAGGCTTGTGGGATCATTGTTTGGTATTTGCTAGGGCCCAAGCTGTGTGCCCTGAAGGGCCGACCTTCTAATCATTATCTGTCTGTTTTATTACCCAGCCAAACTGGGCCCAGTTTTAAATAAAATATGCAAAGGTTTCTTAAATTATCACCTGGGGCAAGGCGGATCGCCTTTCTTGCTGTACATGTTGTTAATCTGTGAAATGCAAATTCCCTTCATCTTATAGTTGAGCTTTATTAACTTTTTTGAATTTAAAATTTCTCGAACAATGAGTTCTGTCAGCTTCTGAAATTATATTTTCTTTCTCTTTCCCCCCATCTCTCCCGCTCTTCCCTCTCCCCCCCACCCCAACACGGAAGCGAGTTTAAAGCAGAAAATCACCAGGGGAAATAAGAAGGGTTTCATCTCGCTTTCAGAATTTAATTGGCTCCTTAGCAATTATTAGTTTTTGCGGTTAAAGTCATTTTTTATTACTATAAGTATTTTCTTAAAGAAACCGTGTTACCTTTCCTGGGTGAAGACCTCAAATGTCATAGGGGGAAAAAATGAAGGGTACAGGGCACAGAAAGAGGAGACTTCAGAGGGGCCACAGACACTTAATTTGAGGAGCAGGGAGGCTTTGACACTGACTGGCATGCTTCGCCGAGCCGTTTCTCATTTTATCAGTTCTGTTCTTGAAACAAAAATATAGTTTATCCTTATCGCAAGTGTCAGTCATGCATCTGCGATCATACAGACAAAGCTTCATTCTGGCATCCAGGAGCCCTGAGTTCTTATCCTGCTGCCTCTAACATGCTGTGTGCCCTTGAGAAGGTGATTTATCTCTCTTTCAACTCCCACCGTGCAGCTTTGGGGTCTATTTAGACGAAAGGTTCTTTCAGGGAAGAGGCTTTGGCTACCATCCAAAGCTCTGCGGGGTTCTGATGCGTCCCACACGGAGGTCTCCCCCAAGCAGGAGCTGCCTCATTCCCCTACCCCCCCGGTGTCAAGAGGACTGCTCCATGCATGCAGACCCCACTGTGCACACAACCCACTCCCCAACCCTGAAGCGAGCGGGGCAGCCCCTATTCAAAAAGTCCTGTTTGTGCAGGGTTGCCACTTGTTTGTTATTGTCATGGGTTGTTCATATTGCTGGAGTTCTGATCGTATGTAGTAAACGTGGGACTGTCAGCATTTGTCCATTTCCGATCTTGGCAGTTGTGCGCAACATTTCTCATACGAAGGAAATATGTGGACTGAATTATTCAGTATGTTCCCTATTGATGTTTTGATAAGTTAATGGCCTGAGATGCTTCCACACAAGCAGTTTTCTCATCATTTGACTCAATTTTCGTTGACAATCCAGACAACACAGCTTAATGCATTCCAATGTTTTTCATAGTGTCAAATCTTTTTTTAGAAAAATGATTTGTTAAGCACTGTTGTTACAATTATTACTTGACCTAGCACTCAACTGAAGTTCTATCAGCCGTTCCAGTGTCGTTATGCCCCTTTGATTACAGTGGTACCTCGGGTTACAGACGCTTCAGGTTACAGACTCCGCTAACTCGGAAATAGTACCTCGGGTTAAGAACTTTGCTTCAGGATGAGAACAGAAATCGTGCGGCTGTGGGGCAGCGGCAGCGGGAGGCGCCATTAGCTAAAGTGGTGTCTCAGGTTAAGAAAGGTTTCAGGTTAATAACGGACCTCCAGAACAAATTAAGTTCTTAACCCGAGGTACCACTGTAGTTCCTTCCTAGTCACATGAGCTGACCATAGCATTCCAAAATATGTCATTTGTTAGTTCATTTTCACTTAAGATCTTAATTGTTTGTTTTAGTTACAGGCCCTAAAAGTTTTGTCCATTTTTCCTCACAAAGAATTCATTCTGGGGGTTTGCTCCAAAACACCTTGCCCAATGTTCTGTGGCTGGAAAACAATTATGCCAGTATTGCAATAATAATAATAATTTATTATTTGTACCCCGCCCATCTGGCTGGGTTTCCCCAGCCACTCTGGGCGGCTTCCATAGAAACCCAAAAACACTAAAATGTCATACATTAAAAACTTCCCTGAACAGGGCTGCCTTAAGATGTCTTCTGAATGTCAGGTAGTTGTTTATCGTTTTGACATCTGATGGGAGGGTGTTCCACAGGGCGGGCGCCACTACCGAGAAGGCCCTCTGCCTGGTTCCCTGTAGCTTTGCTTCTCGCAATGAGGGAACCGCCAGAAGGCCCTCAGCGCTGGACCTCAGCGTCCGGGCAGAATGATGGGGGTGGAGACGCTCCTTCAGGTATACTGGGCCGAGGCCGTTTAGGGCTTTAAAGGTCAACACCAGCACTTTGAATTGTGCTCGGAAACGTACTGGGAGCCAATGTAGGTCTTTCAAGACCGGTGTTATGTGGTCTCGGCGGCTGCCCCCAGTCACCAGTCTAGCTGCCGCATTCTGGATTAGTTGTAGTTTCCGAGTCACCTTCAAAGGTAGCCCCACGTAGAGCGCATTGCAGTAGTCCAAGCGGGAGATAACTAGAGCATGCACCACTCTGGCGAGACAGTCCGCGAGCAGGTAGGGTCTCAGCCTGCGTACCAAGTGGAGTTGGTAGACAGCTGCCCTGGATACAGAATTGACCTGTGCCTCCATGGACAGCTGTGTGTCCAAAATGACTCCCAGGCTGCGCACCTGGTCCTTCAGGGGCACAGTTACCCTATTCAGGACCAGGAAGTCCTCCACACCAGCCCGTCCCCTGTCCCCCCAAAACAGTACTTCTGTCTTGTCAGGATTCAACTTCAATCCATTAGCCGCCATCCATCCTCCAACCGCCTCCAGGCACTCACACAGGACCTTCACCGCCTTCACTGGTTCTGATTTGAAAGAGAGGTAGAGCTGGGTATCATCTGCATATTGATGGACACCCAGTCCAAGCCCCCTGATGATCTCTCCCAGCGGCTTCATATAGATGTTAAAAAGCATGGGGGAGAGGATGGAACCCTGAGGCACCCCACAAGTGAGGGCCCAAGGGTCTGAACACTCATCCCCCCCACCACTTTCTGAACACGGACCGGGAGGAAGGAACGAAACCACTGTATAACAGTGCCCCCAGCTCCCAACCCCTCTAGACGGTCCAGAAGGATGTTATGGTCGATTGTATCAAAGGCCGCTGAGAGATCCAGCAGAACCAGGAAACAACTCTCACCTTTGTCCCTAGCTCACCGGAGATCATCAACCAGCGCGACCAAGGCTGTTTCAGTCCCGTGATGAGGCCTGAATCCCAATTGGAAGGCGTGCCTGGAGTTGTTCAGCAACCACGCGCTCAATCACCTTGCCCAAGAATGGAAGATTTGAGACTGGGCGATAGTTGGCCATACTGGCCGGGTCTAAAGATGGTTTTTTAAGAAGCGGTTTAATGACCGCCTCTTTCAGCGGATCTGGGAATGTTCCCTCACAGAGGGAAACATTCACCACCCCGCAGAGCCCATCGCCCAGCCCTTCCCGGCTTGCTTTTATTAGCCAGGATGGGCAAGGATCAAGGAGACAGGTGGTTGGTTTCACACATCCAAGCAGCCTGTCCACATCCTCGGGGGTAACGGATTGAAATTGATTCCCTGCAACTTTACCAGACAGGGCTCTAGCACTCTCCCGCCCCAGCCCTGCTCCCACGGTGGTGTCTAGCTCCTTCCGAATATGAGTGATTTTATCTGCAAAAAACTTTGCAAAATCATTGCAGGAGATCTTGGGGTCTTTACAAGGCCCCGGTGGTAAAGGTGGTTCCGTTAAATTGCGAACCACCTGAAAGAGTCTCCTGCTACTATTTTCTGCAGATGCAATAGAGGCGGTGAAGAAAGTCTTCTTTGCCATCGCTATCGCCACTTGGTAGGCTCGACGTTGAGCTCTAACCTGTGTCCGGTCAGATTCGGAGTGAGTTTTCTGCCACCGACGCTCTAGCCGTCTCAGCGATTGTTTCATTGCCCTCAGCTCCAAAGAAAACCACGGGGCTGTCCGGGCTCCATGCAATCAGAGAGGGCGCTTCGGAGCCAGACAGTTGATAGCGTTGCACTAACAGAAAGCCACCATCAGTGCAATTCTTGTGTGGGGTTTCTGAAATGGGGGGGGGGCAAGCAACGGAGGAGGAATCTTTAGGCAGAATCCTTTGGACTGCAATGTTGTCCCTGCAAAAGAGGTACTTCAGTTCTCCCACCCAGATGACTGCCATTTCACCTCCACCTTTTCTGACCCCACAACCAAAAGAAGGCCTAGATTCTGCAGCCAGTAATGGCACACTCCTACATCAAGAACTCATATATCAAAGCATCCCCCATGCAGGGCCAGTGCTCTCATTAGCAATTATAACCACAACTCAAATAAGACTGAGGACATGTGGATATCTGTTAGCAGGACCACCTAAAATATGTGAACTATGGTATCAGAGAGGACAAATAGGTGGTTGAATCATAAGCTTATGTAGATGCACTTCATTTCTCTTCCATGTTCTGCTAGTTTGCATCAGCCTAGTGAGATCTTTTTCTTTTTCTTTTACAGCTGCTGAGCTGCTGATTTTGACTTGTACCTTTTTGTGTAAGATCTGTGCAGAGAAATCAGATGAGAAGAACATGATCCTTCTCATTTATCAAACCATATTCGCACCTTCAAACCATGTTCATTGGTGGTGGTGAGTGGGAATGCACCTACTTGTTCCATCCACATGTTCCATGGAAACCTGGGAAATTAGGGTCACCAATCATGCATAGGGCTTCATTCAAGCCTTCTACTTAATGTGTGGAAATTGGTGGGGCAGGGGCGAATGGGTGCAATCCTGTTCTCAACTCTCTGCTGCCATTCAGTGAATATGGTTTGAAGGTTTGAAGCATACTGCTCTCTGGAAACCATTATGCCCCAGCTGGATCTATGCATGCAATGGACCAAGCTGGGAATGAGATTGCATAATGGACGGCATCACATCACATTGCAGGTGCGTATCGCTTTTTAATGCTTCCTTACATATCCACTGGCCTGAAAATGGAAAACTAGAGCAGAAAGGTTAGAACTTTCCCTCAAAGTTTCATTTCTGCATGCAGCATTTTATTTTTGCATTTTATTTAACAAGAGAAAACACTCAAATCTGGGATCCCCCACTTGAGGTCTGAAATAGTACATTCCACTTTGTTGTGCTGCACTAAGACACCATTGGCTGGAAGTCCAGATGAGGGAGTTACGCTGTAAGGAATTACAGATTATTCTCATATTTGGTTCAGATACTCTAAAGCGGAGGGATAGTTGACATACTGGGCGGGATTCACCTAATTAGTCCTGTCAACGGAAGCCCTGCGCAAGGACCTCTGCTTGCACAACAGGGCTCCCCCCCCCCGGGCCTCCCAAAACTGCCTGGGCCAGGCAGGCAGGAGAACCCTCAAAACAGTGGACAGGAGGAGAGGGGGATCATTCCCTCCAGCAAGCCAAAATGTTTGTGCTGATGACACATTCAACAAAGTGTGATGTTAGAGTTCTCCCATTGTTCTGACTATATATTGTGTACCTGCACATCACCCAGCCCAGTGTCCCATTTCCACAAATGGTCACCGTGAGCCATAAGAGAACTGTCAACCTCCACAAGGCACTAATGGAGAATTCTAGTTGCTATTGACCACATCCCAGCTCCAAGCAATTCTGTTTTCGGAAACATCCATCTCAAGCGAATCTATGCTGCTCTCACCACACTCATTAATAGCCAGTGCTTCTACCTTTGTTGCTAATGAGCAAATAAATTCAATATTCTTTTGAAACAAAGAAAGTCCAAAGTTTTTGAGCTGCAGGTGTTAAAGTACCTTGTTAATACTCCCCCCCCACACACACACATACAATGTGATACATTTTGTAGCTTCCTTGATATACTCAAGAGTCAACATTTGTTGGAAATGCGGAGTTATTTGTTGTATCTTGTCAACAGCGGTTGTGTTACAGAAGGTACCTTGGTGTTCTTCAGCAAAATATTTTAATGGCAAAGGGAAATAATGTTGCATTCTCACATCAACAGTACTGTCTTTTTTTGTAGGGATTCCCCTTACCAAACCATCTCTGTAACAAAACAAATGACTAGGATGAGCGATCCTAAAAAAGCAGATGTGAGCCTAGCCAGCAGATGTCAGACATGTTAAATCTTACCACTTCATGCATTACACAATGACAACCTTGGGCGCACTGAGCGCACACTCACAGGGAGCTGCAGCCAAACCTGGCTCTTGTTCACTGTATCTGTTATAAAAGTTTCCAGATATGTATTTACTGTGGTGAAAATGACCTCCTTTGTTTTATTACTCACAAGTAGGAATGAGCAAATTGTTCAGTTTCTTCCAGTTTCTTTCCTTTCTTTAGAGTTAAATTCACTTCTCCGCATTTCTACATCACTTTGCATTTCCCCTCCCCAAAAAACAAAAACCTGTCCTCATGATAATTCATCAACATTCTGGCATGAATTTATCCTACCTTCACAATCATGCTATATATTTTGCTGAAGAACACCAAAGTACCTTCTGTAACACAACCGCTGTTGACAAGATACAACAATCATGCAAGTCATGCTATTTTGTCTAATAGATGTTCTTTGCAAATCTTCCCCCCTGATATAATGCAGGTTTTGTACGTTATTTTCAGTATTATGCACATTTGTATGTATATACTCTACACCAGTATATGCATTTTTGTACACATTTTGAGCTGGAGGACACCGCTGTAAAATTTGGGAAAGCATGAACTTTGAAAGATGGCTGCATTTCAGTTTGTGTATTCTTCCAGACCCCTAGGTGGGTTCACCTTTAAATGTGAACTGAACTGAACTCCCCCCCCCATCTCTACCCACAACGATGTGGGGTGGAAAAAGTGCCCCATTCCACGTTCACCTTAAGTACTCTTTGCCACCTTCCCCTGCTCCCTCAAGCACTCTCCAACTTAGCAGGAGAGATTGGCCATGGAGGTGGGAAGCTGCAGTTCCCTAGTGGATCTTCCTTTCCTGCCACTGAGTGTGCTGGAAACATGTTTCAGTGTCCTTGGTGAAAAATTGACTATGTCCATTTCTGCCAAAGGTGGGCCAGGGTGTTCTTCCACAGCAAACTGGTGCTTCCTCTAACATGGAGATGGGAGATGGCACTGCCTCTCACACAGAGATGGGAAACTGTGACCCTCCAGGTGTGGTTCAACTCCAAATTTCCATCACTCGCAGCCTGCATGGGCAAAGGTCAGGGATTAAGAGAGATGTACTCCAGCAGCATCTCAAGGGCCAGAGATTCCCCATCATTGGTCTATACAACCTCCCCCCCCCCCTTTCTTGCTCCAGGTAAGGTGGGGGAAGATCCTTGTCGGACAAGGGAAGGAGGAAGCAACAGAGGTTGCAGTAGGTGCTCACGTTCACACTCCCAGACCACATGCAAAGTATCAAACCATTTTGGGAGGAACACAAGGATGATGGTATATTCCTAATTCACACTTCATGTTTTTAGATGTAAACTTTCAAAGCTTTCACCTCTGCAGACTGTAAGGGGTCATATTTTATTTTTCATATTCATATAGACATAATTGGACATCACTTTGGTATTAAGAATACAAATAGCAAAAAGCAAAACAGCTCATAATGTTATTCTAAGAAAGTATCACAATTAATACCACCTGCATGCAAATTTATAAATCTATTCAGTTACAGTATTGATTCTAACTCAGCCTTTATTAAATGACCTCTAAGAAAACTTCTCAAGTTTTTACATATTTTGTTTTGTTGCACCAGTAGGAAATGAAATTGTGCCGTGGTTGCTGTTAGGGGTAGTATTTTTAAAGTCCTCCTTTAAAACATTCCGGACATATTTTTTAAAAATATGGATCTGTGGGAAATTTGCAGTCAAACATAACTATGCATGATTGCTAGTTAAGGTATGAAGGGCTTAAGTGTTCTAACAGTGTTCTAACTGCTAGAGAAGGCTCAGTTAAGTCAAGCCTCCTCACCTCTGGTAAGAGAGGAGTTGATGTGCTTCTTCTCTTCCTTTCTCCACTCTCTTCTTCACAATGTAAGCCATGGATGGAGGACGGGTCTCACAATAGCTCCCAGCTTCAAACACATTTCTGAAGCTACTTTTCCTATTTCTACCCAAGAATATTTTGCCTACATTAGCTATTGTTGCTGCATAGGACAATGCATGACCGGGACCACAAATCTGTAAGTAAAGCATTTTTTAATATTACGATTGCTACTGCTACTACTACTAATAATACACATCATGTTTTAAGTAAGGTAATTAAGCAACAATCAATATCTCAGAAATGTACATAAGTGAAACAAATTTATTAATAATGCAAAAGCAACTCATAAGCAACAAAATAATAATTACAGCATGTAAATAGAACATATAATGTTACAAAAAAGTTCTCACCTGTAATGGAATCACCAAAATAATTCACATACACACATTCACACAAAACTAATGTGAACATATGACCCCCACAGAGACAATCACTTGACAACCACTTTCTCCTTGCGCCTATCACATTGATTCCATCAACTTTATTGAGAGAACATTCAAACATTCAGCAACCATTAATCATGCAAGGACAAATGGGTCCATTGAATAAGAACAGCCCAAAAGCAAAAATAAATAAGCAAAACAAAACAAAAAAAACACTTATGGGGGGCATCCTCATTTACACCCCATCTCCCCGCTGGGACAAGACAACCAGCCTCTCTCCACCTCCCACCAAGGGAGATTAAGCTCTTCCCCACCAAGAGAATCTCATGCTGTTTGGAGGTGAGTGCAGCCACTAACATACCTGAGGATCCCACAAGGTTTTCAGGTAACTGTCATCAGCAACAAAACAGCAAATCACATTTTACATCAGCTAAAACACTGCAGTATTTTATGCAGGAAGAAAGTAAGGGAGCTGTACTCAAATTGTGCAACTATACGAAGGACAGATATAGGGGGAAAGTTTTCAGTTAGCCTCGGATGATAGGAATAAATGAATAAAAGACTGTGGTCACAGATTTGTTCCTCTTTAAAAATTTTTTTACCATAAGTAGCAAATTGTAAATGTTGGTACCATTTTAATCAGCTGTAGCTATATGATGCTACTGAGATGAAAATCCACTTGGGCTGTTGTGGATCAGGCAAAACTTTACTGTGCCCTTCCAGGTGGTAAAAATACAAGTCATTCTGCATGCAGTGCCTCCTCTCCCCCCCCCCCCCGCCCCACTTTTACTTAAGCGTTCCTATAAGACAGAAAGAAAAAAGGTGCCTGCATTGAGGGCAGGCAGAAACCCATGATGACATTCAAAAATTTGCCACTGGGGTAAGGGTGGGCTGGCTCCTGTGTGCGATGCCATGTAGATGAACACCCTCTGCCCTTTCAGCTACTGAACATACAATCAATCTGACATATGGGAGGATAAAATTAGCCCAAAGTCCTTGTCTCTTTCGGCATCATCTTGGTCTCTGCAAGTGACACTGGACAAATAATTCAATCATTTCACTGTTTGGCACAATTTTTATTTATTTATTTATTTTCGAAATATCAAGAGCAATTATACAGCTGGGACAAGAATCCATCACAACCTAGCAAGCACCCAGCCTTGAGCAACTTCCAATTCTGGAGAAGTCACCTGCCAAGACACTGCTGCCATCTTTTCCTTCTTCCCAATTGCAACCAAGAAGTTTGATAAGTGACTACTTGGTCCCATGGTCACACATCTAGATTGTTACGGAATGTAGGGAGAGTGAGATCTCAGGCTTTTGCCTGAGCAGTGTGAAAGCCCATGGCAATATTCCCTGAATTATTTTTCCTTAGAAAAAATCACTTTGGTGGGTTAAGATATAATTTATGAAAGCAAGTGAAAGCAAGGCAGAGAGGAGGGTCTTATCATCTGGGTAGCTCAGGACCTCCATACAGGAGAGGTCACTTTGTTTTTGTTTTCTTTTAATAAATATTTATTGAGATTTTTTAAATACAAAATGCAAAAATAATAAACAATATGACATGTATCATAACATATTTTCAAAGCTTCTTTGGACTCCCTCACGTCTCCCGCTCCCACTTACATCATTGTAAAACTTTTTCCAGCAATTTATCATCTTGTTTACATTCTTAAATCTCATTCATTTAATTTAATCTAATAATTCTCCAAAAGGTTTATATTTTCCTCAATCTCACTTATCATCCAAATTACGTCTAATTTAGTGGTGCTCAATTATTTATGGTCTGGCATCCTTCTTAACATTCAACCAAACTACAGTATTTTTGTAAATAAATCCTAAATTTCTTCCAGTCTTCTTCTCCTCTCCCAGGTCTCGGATTCTGCCGATCATCTCAGCCAATTCCATATAGTCTATCAGTTGCATCTGCCATTCTTCCAGTGTGGTTAGATCTCGAGTTTTCCAGTGCTTGGCGATGAGTATCCTTGTTGCTGTTGTTGCATACAGGAAAAAAGTTCTGTCCTTCTTTATCACCCTCTGGCCGACAATACCCAGGAGAAAGGCCTCTGGTTTCTTGGGGAAAGTATACTTAAATACCTTTTTCAACTCATTATATATCATTTCCCAGAAGGCCTTCACTCTAGGGCACGTCCACCAGAGGTGAAAGAATGTTCCTTCATTCCCTTTACATTTCCAGCATTTGTTATCAGACAAATGGTATATTTTGGCAAGTTTAACTGGGGTCATGTACCATCTATATATCATTTTCATTACATTTTCCTTCAAAGCATTACATGCAGTGAAGTTCAACCCAGTGGTCCACAACCTTTCCCAGTCCTCGAACATGATGTTATACCCAATGTCCTGTGCCCACTTTATCATAGCCGATTTAACCATTTCATCTTGTGTGTTCCATCTTAACAGCAAGTTATACATTCTTGAAAGTACCTTAGTCTTAGGTTCTAGCAGTTCTGATTCCAATCTCGATTTCTCCACCTGGAACCCTAACTTTTTGTCATTTTTGAAAACTTCTTTAATCAGAGACCAAGTAGTGTAACCAGTCTCGCACTTTATCCTTCATTTTCTCCAAACTCTGCAATTTCCAATTGTCTCCATCTTTTTCTAAAATTTCCCAATACTTTGGCCATTTGGCCTCCATATTGGGTCTTTTTCGGGCCTTAGCTCCCAGAGGTGATAGCCACCTTGGAGTTTTGTTTTCCAATAAGTCTTTATATTTTGTCCAGACATTGAACACTGCTTTTCTGACAATATGGTTTTTAAAGGCCTTATTGATTTTAACCTTATCATACCATAAGTATGCATGCCAACCAAAAGCATTGTTAAAACCTTCCAAATCCAATACATCAGTGTCTTCGAGAAGTAGCCAATCTTTTAGCCAGCAGAAAGCTGCGGCCTCATAATACAACTTTAAGTCCGGCAGGGCAAAGCCCCCTCTCTCTTTCGCGTCGGTTAATATCTTAAACTTTTTTTGCCCTGCCAGACAAACTTAGAAATATCTCTCTGCCACTTCCGGAAGCACTCCGTCCTTTTTGGCAATACATTCATCTTAATAGCAGCAATTCAGCCTAACAAAGAAAGTTTCAATTTTGTCCAACTATCTAAGTCTCTCTTAATTTCTGACCAACATTTTTCATAATTATCCTTAAATAGACTCAGATTTTTTGCTGTTATATTTACCCCTAGGTACTTTACTTTTTTAACCACATTTAATTCTGTCTTTCTCTGAAACCGTTCTGACTCTGTATCTGTCAAATTTTTCCCCAATACCTTGGTTTTCTGTTTGTTTAGTTTAAATCCCGCCACCCGACCAAAGTCTTGGATCAATTGTAGTACTCTTTTCGTACTAGATTCTGGCTCCTGCAGGGTCAAAACTAGGTCATCTGCAAAAGCTTTGAGTTTATATTGTTTCGCTCCGACCTGAATTCCTTCCACCAACCGGTCCCCTCTAATCATATTCAGGAGCACTTCCAGAACCGAAATAAATAGCAAAGGGGAGATAGGACAGCCTTGTCGTGTTCCTTTTTCAATTTTAAACTCTTCTGTAACCACATTGTTAACTATCAATTTAGCCTTTTGTTCTGAATATATTGCATCAATCCCATTCTCAAAACCCTGTCCCACTCCCATTTCTTTTAAATTTCCCTTCATAAATTTCCAGGAGATATTGTCAAAGGCCTTCTCTGCATCTATAAAAATTAACACTGCTTTTGTATTTATGTCTGTTTGCAAAAGTTCCAAAATGTCAATAATGTTCCTTGTGTTAGCAAACAAGTGTCTACCTGGGAGAAAGCCCGCCTGGTCCTCATGAATTACCTCATTTAAAACTTTTTTAAATCTACTTGCCAGAATATCTGCAAATATTTTGTAATCCACGTTTAAGAGATGGGACGATAGTTCTTAAGTTGTGTCTTTTCAGCTTCCGATTTTGGTATCAATGTGATGAAGGCTTCTTTCCACGATTCTGGCGCCCTCCTCCCCTCCATAATTTCATTGCTAACCTCCATCAGTGGTTGTATCAGATAGTCTTTTAGTGTCTTATAATACTTGGAGGTCAGCCCATCTGGTCCTGGAGATTTGCCCAATTTCATATTCTGAATGGCTTGTTCAATCTCTTGTCGTGTTATTTTGCAGTTCAGGATTGATCTATTTTCTTGTGACAATTTTGGTAATCCATTTTTTTCCAAAAATTGTTTAATCTCAATCTCATCTTGCGGCCCTTGGGTATATAATTTTTTGAAATATCTCTGGAAGCACTTTCTAATATCCACAGGGTTCTGAATGTTTCTTCCTTCAATCTCTAAATTTGTAACTGTATTTAATTTTTGTCTCCTCTTCAACTGCCAAGCTAGCAGTTTTCCACATTTATTCGCCGATTCAAAAGTTTTTTGTTTCATTAATTTAATCTTCCACTCTATTTCCTGGTTTATCAATTTAGAATATTGTGCTTGATGAAGTTTAATTTCTCTCAGCATCGGCTGTGACTTCGGGTTTAATCTTAGCTTCTTTTCTAATTCTTTAATTTTCTCCAAGATTTTATCTTTCCTCTCATTTTGTGTCCTTTTCTTTACAGCATTCTGTTGTATCAAGAACCCCTTCATCACTGCCTTGCTTGCATCCCAGATGGTTCTTTTTTCCACCGTAGTGTTCATGTTTATCTCAAAATAATCCTTTAGAGCTTTTTGGGCCTTCTTAATAATCTCCTGATCTCTAAACAAATTGTCATTCATCTTCCATCTAAAGGAGCCGGTTGGTATTAGTGTCATGTCCATCTTTACTGCATTATGGTCGGAGCAGGTCTTTGGGCAGATTTCCACCTTTTTAACCTTGGGTGCCAGACCTCTAGATATCCATATTTGGTCGATTCTTGTCCAGGTCAGTTGGGCTTCAGAGAAAAATGTTCCCTCTCTTCCCAAGGGGTTCCTTATTCTCCAAATATCAATCAAATCCATATTGTCTGTCATTTCGAAAAAGGTCTTTGGTAGTCTGCCATCTTTTGTAACATTTTGGCTTTGTGACTTATCCATGTTGGTTGATACGACCCCGTTCATATCTCCCATCAAAATGATGTTGTTGTAGTCCAGATAATCCAGCATGGTCTCACGCAACTTCTTATAAAATTCCGATTTCCCCTCATTTGGCGCATAGATTCCTAATATCAAAAGTTTCTCTCCTTGATGTTGTATCTCAATTGCCAAAATTCTTCCATGTTCGTCTTTGAATAGGAATTTGGTTGGACTTCCGGAGGCGGCGCGAACGGCAATGGCGGTCCTCTTCCTTTCGTGAGGAGGAAGCTCCGTGGAAACTGGGTCGTCCGCTACGGCGAAGCGGAGACCCACATCGGAAACCCACAGGCAGCAATAGCCTGTGGACTTGAGACTCGGCGGGCACCAGAAGCGGCTCCCGAAACGCTGAAGGAACCCCGTAAGGGGCTCCGGAACGTGGAGGGGGTAGCGGCGCTGTGAGTCGTTTCGCAATCTACGGAGTGAAGCCGCGCTGCTGCTGCCGGTGAGTGCTGACCTCTTTTCCTGGAAACTTTTGACTCGGGAAAGCAACAACCCGTGAGTGAAGAAGGACTTAAAAAAATTTGAGACTAAATTATTGAATTTGGCTGAAAGCAGAGTGACGCAAAACAGGAAGTCCGTCTTCCGCTGTCACTGAACTTCAAAGCAAAGAGCTGGAGGAGTGGAGGCTTAAAAAGAATCTTTAGCCTAACTGATCTGAGCACCCACTGAACTTTTCCTTAAACAAAATAAGGACTTTAAGCATTTGATTCTCTGATTTTTATTTGTACTGTGATACCTTTCTTCTATTGGAACTACAACTTGAATGAGAAATCCAGGTGCTGGAGCTGCCTGAGCAACTTGAGCTGTCAGTTCTGCAGATCTGGCTATTGTGTATTAGAACTTGCAACAATCTGAGGGGGTCTGGACTTGTTACTTTGAAACATCAATTGAAGTACCAGTATGCACTGTCTGAAACAATGTGGCTGTTAATACTAACTCTGCTTAAAACCTGCTATTGAAGGTTCTTGGACATTAAATTTGATTTTAGTAAATTTACTAGAATTGGATTCTTCCCTTAAGACATTTCAAGCTCCCCCTAGAGGATCTGGGATTTACAGCAGTGACATCATTTCACTTTCCTTTCCCCTGACCTCCTGTTTGACTGTTTTCCTCTGGGCCGCTGCTTTCTCATGGGAACAACTCAGCTTGACCTTGACTTTTAGATAACTCTGGAATGAGTGGCGCAAGAAGGAGGGGAAGAACTAGACAAACAACTTTGACAACTTTAACCTCAGTCTCGCAGACACGTAGATCATCTCTACCTACTTTGCCTTCAGAGGAAGAAGCTGCTTCTCTGCCAAGGGCAGGAGAGGGAGAAACTGAACAGTTACAATTGGAAGATATGGCCTCAGGAGCAACTGCTTCTATTCTAGAGAAAATCTATGAAAAATTGGAATCTCTGGACAAGAGAGTGGAATCTCTGGACAAGAAAGCCGATGAACAAACAGCCAAAATTGAGCAAAACACAGAATGTCTAAATAGATTAACTGGACAAGTATCACAGAACGCACAGGCAATTGGGCAGTTGACGGAGGCCACAGTAGAAAATCGGAAATTGGCTGAGGATACTAGTCAAAAATTAGAAAATTTAGAACAAGAGGTAAGACCACTCTGCAAACAAGTAGGTGAACATCAGACCTATCTATCTATGATAGAACTGCAGAACCGGGAGAGTAATTTAAGGATAAGGTCAATACCAGAAGTGGAAGAAGGCAACTTAGCTGAGTTTCTGACTAAAGAATTTTCCAAGTTCTGGAATTTAGAGGAAAAGGACTTTAAAATTGCGTCTGCTTTCAGGCTTGGAAGACTTGTAAAGAAAGAAAAGCCCAGAGACTGTTTGATAACATTGAGATCAAAGGAGGAAAGGGATAAGATTTTGGGCTTACATTACGAAAAGTCACTGGACATTTTGGATAGAAGAATTGAAATTTCTAAAGATATCCCTAAACAACTGTTGGACCTTAGATCCGACTACCTGGAATTGGTTAAACTGCTTAGGAGCAATTCAATTATCTTTAGGTGGGAATTTCCCCAAGGACTATCTTTTACCTTCAGAGGGAAGAAGGTTAAAATTAGAACACTGGAAGATAGAGACAAATTTCTGACCACATACGGAGAGGACCTTCAAAAAGGAATTGAACTACCCTTTGGGCCTGGAGCACCGGCGGTACCGGCACCCTTGGAACCTGAAGATTCAACGAATAAGATACCACCCCTGGAAAAATAACCAGATTATTTCAGGATGTCTCTGCAACTTCTGAGCTGGAATATAAATGGCTGTAACATCCCGGAAAAAAGGAGGAAAATATTTCATATATTAAAAAAAGAACAATTGGACATTATTTGCCTGCAAGAAACACATGTGACTAGGCTCCACAGAAAAGTGCTAGTAAACAAAAGATTGGGCCAGGAATTTATATCTTCGGACAGAGTAAAGAAGAGAGGTGTGGTCATTTATGCAAAAGAGAGCCTGTCACCCAGGAGAGGTCACTTTGGTACTGCTCATGCAGCAAAACAACACAGGAATTACTGGTCTCTGCAGCCACAGAAGGTGCTGTGAACCTCCAGCAGTTTGACTTCACCCCCAGAGACATACTCCATTGTCTCTCAAATCAGATGGATGCCAGTAATATTTTCACAGCAGTCACACAGATGAAGGAAAAGTCTGCTTCTGTGGATTGGCATCAGTGGTGGGGTTAGGCAATTTTTGACCCTGGACTTAATTATCTTCCTGGGGTCTCCATCTTTAAATAGGAATGTGTTTGCCTTCACTTCTTTTAAAATGTTGCAAGGTAACCCTGTTGTCTTTGCCCACATGTCACCTCATTCTGCTGCGTGGGACTACAGCAGTTGGCAGGGAGCGAGCACTTACCTGACTTCCCTGCTGTGGCCTTGCTGCAGAGGTGGAGCACGAGGGAGGAGGCGGCAGCTAGATCAGTGTGGTGCAGACACAATGGCAGAACCAATCTGGTGCTCCCATCTGTGTGTTTTCACTGTGCCAGACTTGCTGCCTCGTTGCTCCTCTTCCTCCCAGTAAGCCATAGTGATGCCGGTGATGGGAGGTCAGGTAAGTCTCGATACCTTGCCAGCCACTGCTGAGTGGGAACCTGAACTTCTGCCCTAAAGTCTTGTCTTGACAACAGCACTGGCCAGCATCATTACCATCAGCTGACCACTGAAACCATCTGAAACTCCTCCCAGCCCCTGTTTCTGGAGGGAAGACCATGTCATCTACTGCTGGGGACCAGATGAGTCTCCCATAAACACTTAATAAAATGACATATGGTGTTTTTGTGGCTGCTAGGCATTAGCTATGCCACCGCCAAAGTTAAATAAGAACACTTAAGAAGAGTGCTGTTGAATCAAAGAATAGGCTCACTTCTGGTCCTTCATCCTGCATCTCAAAACCACAATCCTATCATGGAGGCAAGGCTTGTGAGAGCCAGCATGGTGTAGTGGTTATGAACGGTGGACTCGTAATCTGGTGAACCGGGTTTGCTTCCCCGCTCCTCCACATGCAACTGCTGGATAACCTTGGGCTAGTCACACTTCTCTGAAGTCTCTCAGCCTCACTCACCCCACAGAGTGTTTGTTGTGGGGGAGGAAAGGAAAGGAGATTGTGAGTCACTTTGAGACTCCTTCGGGTAGTGATAAAGCGGGATATCAAATCCAAACTCCTCCTCCTCCTCCTCCTCCTCCTCCTCCTCCTCCTCCTCCTCTTCTCCCCAGCTGCTTTCCCTTGAGCAATAAGTATTCCAGGGCATCCAGCCTACGTACCTGGAGGTGCAACATACTGAGCATAGCTAGTGCAGTGGTACCTCGGGTTAAGTACTTAATTCGTTCTGGAGGTCCGTACTTAACCTGAAACTGTTCTTAACCTGAAGCACCACTTTAGCTAATGGGGCCTCCTGCTGCCGCCGCACCGCCGGAGCACGATTTCTGTTCTCATCCTGAGGCAAAGTTCTTAACCTGAAGCACTATTTCTGGGTTAGCGGAGTCTGTAACCTGAAGCGTATATAACCTGAAGTGTATGTAACCTGAGGTACCACTGTAGAATCAACCTCCATCAATTAATCAAAATAGAAAATAAAATAATGCATAAATAATACGTAAATAAATTTGTCTTAATCCCCCTTTTAAAACCATCTAAGCCATCACCACACTTAATGGCAGAAAAATTCCATAAATTAAGTGGAGATCTACCTTTTCTTTTTCTTTTTCTTTTTCTTTTTCTTTTTCTTTTCTTTTTCTTTTCTTTTTCTTTTTCTTTTCTTTTCTTTTCTTTTCTTTTTTTTTTTGCCTTTTCCTGAGTCTGCTGCTAATGCACTATATTGGATGAAGGTATCTAGCTACTTTCTCAACATCAGAGATAATTCTGTAAACTTTGATCATGCCCTGGGCCAGCCCGCCCATCAGGCAGACTGAAACAGCCACCTGAGGTCACAGAATCCCATGGGACAGCATCCCAAGGATACCCCGCCTGACCCCCCCCCCCGTCACTGCCCTGGGGATATATGGTGGCGGCGGCAGCAACAACTTCTGGCAAGATCTCACTAGATCTCATGGTTGCTCTTTTCTGCACACTTTCCCCACTTCTTTTCTGACTAGACCTCTCCAGCTCAGAAGCCATTGGGTACCCAGATTGCAAGCATAACACAATCACTCTGTACTGAAAATAAAACATTCAATAGTTCACATTATTTAGAGCCAGGACCTTTGTCACACTGTCATTTAGGCTGCATCCAAGGCAGGTAATTTTCCTATACCTCATCTTAGGTGAACTACTGCTTCAGTGCAATGAACAGAAATTCAGATAAGAACAATGCTGGGGAAAGCTGTGGTGTGATATTTCATGTGCCAGCACTGCAACCCCTTTTTTTTTAAAAAAATGATATTTATTACTTTTAAAACTTACAAAAAAGAAGAAAGAGAAAAAAGGAACAAAAGAAACAATACAATATAGACAATACAAAACACAACCTTAACACCTAAACACAATAAACTAAACAAAACAAAAGCAATTTAAAAACACACATCATACATTTACCATAATCTGTCTTTCATTCCCTTGTTTCATTGACCTCCTCTCACCTCCCTTTTTGTATTCCACTTCTATAAGTTATCTCAGCAAATCCTTTATCTTAAAATGTTTTTAATCTTATTCCCCATTAAAACTAATATACCTATTTACACTTAACCTCTTAAAACATTTCCACTAAGGCCAAAAAAATTCATTCCAAGATTTTTCTATCCCCCATTAAATTTTACAAAATTTCCCTATATAGACTTTAAATTTCCCTATATAGACTTTAAATTTTTTCTTTGTGCTTGGATCACAGCATGGAATCCCGTGCCTTTCTTGAACACACCTGGAGGAGCATCCCAAAGAATAAAAAAGTCTAGAGAAACCACCGCAACACAGAAAGCTTCCACATTTCTAACCTGGCCTGCCTCACGGCACCCCTTATCCCTCCCAGTGAGCAGTCCCTAATTTTGATCAAGCACCAGCTCTACCTTCAAGCAGGTTTTTTACAGCTGGAAATATAGGTTTATAATGAAAATGCTGACACAACCTTAACTATAGAGGTACTAGCTGGCAATAGCATAATAAATAATGTGGGAAATATTTTACACTTCAAGGCAATTACATGTTCAGCCATCTTTAGGATATCTGGCCCATGAAGGGTAAGGATTAGGTTTGCTTGACAAGTGTAAAAGACCCATGACTCATGACTGCTGGGAGGCACAAATGAATTACCAGGGCTGAGTGAGAGACTGGTAATCACCTGTCATTGCTAAAAAATATTATGTTTATTTGGAAAGAGATAGTAAACAGGAACGGTGGTGGGAGTTGGTGTTTCTTGTGTGTGAGGAGGGAGGAACAGATTAGAATATGCTAAACTGGCTGGGGGGGGGGGAATGATAAAAGTTTGTTAAATTGTGAAAGTTAGGCCAGGCAAATCTGCCACCGGCATTTGCACACGAAAAAGAACTCATTTTCATTCTCCATGGCAGATAAATAGGTTTTCAGTGGGCAGTGAAATGACAGCTCCTGCTCGTAAAAGATGTGGCCCAGGTAGACTGTAGTTTCACGAACTCTAATGATGCCTAAAGGCCCTGCTGCCTCTTTCAGAGCGATAACCTCTTTTACCTTTAGGGTTTCCAGATGGACATTCTCTTAAAATAAGGGACCATTTACAGTGTCATGAAACACGGGAAGCAGCTTATGTCAGAACACTCTAGATCCCTTTCCTATGCTGTCCAAGCACTGCCAGCCCAATGGAAGTAAGCACTACAGGAAATGCTTAGGCCTGCCTGCCAGCCCCCAGCCAAATTGCCCCTCTGCCTCCATAAAGGGGAGCACAATTTACCCTTTGTTCTGGTGTTGTTAGGCTGTGCATGTCCAGCCGCATGGCATAGCAGGCCATCACACGTTAAGGACTCACTCCCCATGGACACTGAGCATGTGAGCAATGGGTGACTATTTTCAACATGTGCCCATGCACATTTATTCAATGTGCATGTATCGGTGAATCAATTTATCATTCTCAAGTCTCTATATAAGGATATTTTATCATGAAAATCTATTGTAAACATTTTAGTCTTGTTGGCTTCTAAGACTTGATTGTATATAGCAATAAAGCAAAACATTTTGTATTGCACTGTTTTTCCTAAATTTTGCACTGCTTACTAGGTTTCATTGACCAGGATCAATTCCTTCCTTTGTCCCACAGCTGAATGGCCACGCCACATTTTCTGCTGGCCAACTTGGAGGTACTTCTTGAATAATGCCTTCTGTGGGATTGCTGCTTGTTGTTGTTGTTGTTTAGTTGTTTAGTCATGTCCGACTCTTCGTGACCCCATGGACCAGAGCACGCCAGGCACTCCTGTCTTCCACGGCCTCCCGCAGTTTGGTCAAACTCATGCTGGTAGCTTCGAGAACACTGTCCCACCATCTCGTCCTCTGCCGTCCTCTTCTCCTTGTGCCCTCAATCTTTCCCAGCATCAGGGTCTTTTCCAGGGAGTCTTGGCATTAAGAGACAATCCAGATTTACCCCAATCCATTAAAAAAAACCTGTTGCCAATTACCCATTTGTGAGATTAAGCCGCTGTTGGCCATATAAAATGGCCTTGACATAAATAAAAGTAAAACTTGTACAAGGCACTAAAAATATGTTATTGTTGAATAAAACATCAACTCAGAGCTCTACATTGTTCAGTAGACATCACTGAAAAAAATTATATTGAAGTCAAGTGAACAAACTAATACTTTATGAACAGTCTTTACCTTTGATGTGGTCTTCCAACAAACCTGTCAAAAGACAAATGATTCAAATTTCATGTTTTCGGAAGCAAATTGAATCATCCCAATTTTTGTCCCTGGCGATGTTATTATATCACCCTCTGTGTTTATACAGACATGCCGTGTTTAAATGACAGATAATGGCATGATTGCTTAAGACACTTAAAATAATGTGACACCAATTTATTAACATTAGAAATAAAGCCTTTGAAAAGGACCTTGAGCATTATATTAGCATTGATGTGTCAATCCTTTACTTGAAGGATGGTAAGCCTGAGTCCCAGCACAGTCTTAATTAACAGGAAATAATTAGTATCTTTTTCCCCAGCTGTGAATTTGAGGGGTTTTTTCAACTGAATCCATTGATTGATAATTACAGTGGAGTTACATGTAGTAAAACTCCCAGTATTGCAATTTCTAATTGGCCTTTAAGGACATTTTACTGTTTCAGATACTTTGTTCCAGAGTTCAGTTCTGATTTTTTTTTTTTCCTTTTCTGAACAATTTAATAAGGACACTTTTCTCTAAAAGGTAATGGGATTGTAGAAAAGAATGTGCCGTATATATGTGTGTGTTTCATTGCAGATGCTATTAAAATAAACAGTTGTGGTGCTTTCTGTGTTTTAATTCGTATAATTTTTAATTTAATTTGACAATTGTATGTGTTTCAGTTGCTTTTATGTTTTGTAAATACATTGCAATGGCTGAGGCTGATGCAAATATCTATAATTTATCCATATAGTCTATCCATCTTTCTCCACAGACACAAGCCAGTTCCTCAGAGATGTGTGAGGAAAAGGGGACATCTACAGAGCAAGTGGTTTCAATGTGTAGTGGCATGGAACTCTGAGGACCCAGGAACTGCCTGGGCCAGCAATGGTGATCCCTCTGGCCCTCCAGATGTTGCTGGACTACAGCTTTGAGAAGATCCTGCCAGCATGGCGGATGGTCATGGATGATGGGAGTTGTAGTCCAGCAGTATCTGGAGAACCACAGCTTCTCCATCCCTGCTTTATGCGCACAAGGGTCATTCCCCAGTCGCTCTCGTACTAAAGACCAGCAGCCCATGTACAAAGGAAACCCTGTAAGTTTGCTGAAATCAGGACAAGTATGCTGAGGTGAAGGGCAATTTGGTGCCCTCTCCAAAGGCACATGCAGAGGTTAGTTGGATTTGCAGTTGAATCTTACTCTAATACAGGTGAAAGGAAAGTATCTTCCACTGTGCTTGAGGGCAGGCATGGCACTCACAGCTCTGTCCCCTCCCCGCCTTTCAACATCACTTGCCTGAGGCAGCTGCCTCACTGCCTCATCCTAGACCCTGGCTGGAATCCTGCAAAAACTAGGACCTTTCTCACAGTGTACATCAGCTAGAGTTGAGTTTTAATGACAAGCAGCCATTAGGATGTATAGCAGTGGTTCTCAAAGGGTGTGGCGAGCCACAGTGTGTGGCAGGAGAGGATGGCAAGTGTGGTGGGAACATTCAAGGACAATCAATGAAACACTTAAACATTTCAGTGCAGTATAGTATAGAATACTATAGTACCAAAATATTTATTTATTTATTTGCAGAATATGGATAGATATCTTTTCAAAATGAGAGTAAGAGCATCAACTGATACTGTGGACAATCTTAGTTGTGATCCGGAATCGCCATTCAAACAGAGTGCTGGAAAATAGCATGGCTATTCTTCTACAGTTCTCCATGACATATTGTTGTGAACTGCGATTTTCAAGTATGACAAATATGAAAGATCAGAAAAGAGAAAGGCTTCTTTGGGCTGAGGAGATGAGATTATTATTGTCTCAAATTAGACCTAATATAAATGAGATTATCTGGCAAAAGGAAGCTTACACCACTCATTGAGTTTGTACACGTTATGAAAGGCTCGTTAATAATTATATTTGGGAATGATTCTTATGTAGTTACATTGTTTTATATTTTCTTGATGTCCCATGATCACTGGGGTGCCAACTTGAACAAAATACTGTGGGGACCTCGCCTTGCATAATGAATCATATGACACAGTGCGCACACACCATTTAAATGGGAATGCCCATCAACTTTGTGGGAGCCAAAGCCCCCACAGCCCCTAGGAGCTGGTTCCTATGCATGATCATATTATAAAGTAGTCGTGTTCTGTGTTACAAATCAAGCACTGCTAGGAGTTGTTGCCTTTTGTTTGCCAGTGTGTTTCTTATCCTTAAGAGATTTGGTGTGGCGCGAGCAAATTTTTCATTCTGAAAATGTGACCCAGAGACAAAAGTTTGAGATCCACTGATGCTTGGGAAGCATGCCCAAACCAAGGAGGAATTAAACCCCTAGTTTTCAATGAACTTGATGTGCTGCCAAAGTACAGAGCCATGCTTTCATTGTCAGATTAACATAAGCAGAGCAAGCTGCTATTCACCTGTGACATTTACTCCATGGATGTTGGTAAGGAACCTTGACAGATGACTGCAGTCACCATTATATAATATATCTATCTCTGATGATAATTCATATCGGCTCAGTCACTTCATGCCAGAGAACACTGCACAGCTTCCTACACAATGAAGATGTCGGTTTGCTTACTCACACACTTGCCATGTCTTGGCTGCTCGTGCATCTTTCTCAGCAGTGATATGCTTGAGCTACCAACTTATTCAGAATGCCTCTGTTGCATTTCAACCGCACAACCTCTTTCATTTCAGTCATCAGTGTAAGGACATCAACTATACTAGAGCCCTGGCCAATTGTTCATTTAGGTACAAATGTCTGTGTGCATGCACACTGGGGAGGTACATGGACCTTGCATCTGTAGCTGTGCGTTTTTTAAAAAAATTCCAATCTGTTTCTGAGTCGCTCTGTGTTCTCTGTCCTTTGATCTGTGCTTTGGATTCCATGCTGCTCTGTATAAAATGAAGCTCCGTTTTCCTCATTCAGTATAATGGGGTATCTAAAAAATAGCTATATCCATTTCCCCATAACTTAAAAATATCTTCAGCTGTTGTGCTTTAACAAAAAGTGATCCAGAGCTCTTCTATTTTTTTAAAAATAATATTTATTACCTTTTTCAACAATTTAAACACTACAAAAAATAAAAACAATACAATACAATACAATACCAAAAAATGAAAAAAAAACACTAACATTAAACTAACAAAACAAAACAAACACAGTTTAATACACATCAAATAATTTCAATATCTTATCTTTCATTCACTTATTTCCGCGACCTCCTCACACCTCCCTTTTTGTATTCCACTTCTATTAATTTTTCCAGCAATTCCTTTCCATCTTCCTCTATTTTTAATCCTATAATTATCTTAACACATTCTAACCTTATTTTCCCTTTAATACTCTATTAATCTATTTATCCTTAATTCCTTATAACATTTCTACTAAAGCCATATAACTTTATTCCAACATTTTCCTAACATTCATTAATTTTACAGTATTTCCGTAAATAGTCTTTAAACTTTTTCCAGTCTTCTTCCACGACTCTTCTCCCTGGTCTCGGATTCTGCCAGTCATTTCCACCAATTCCATGTAGTTCATCGACTTCATCTGCCATTCTTCCCGGGTGGGTAAATCTTGTGTCTTCCAATATTTTGCGATGAGTATTCTTGCTGCTGTTGTTGCATACATAAAGAAAGTTCTATCCTTCTTTGGCACCAATTGGCCGACCATGCCCAGGAGGAAGGCCTCTGGTTTCTTCAGGAAGGTATATTTAAATACCTTTTTCATTTCATTATAAATCATCTCCCAGAATGTCTTAATCCTTGGGCATGTCCACCAAAGGTGAAAGAATGTACCTTCAATCTCATTACATTTCCAACATTTATTATCGGGCAAATGGTAAATTTTTGCAAGCTTGACTGGTGTCATGTACCACCTATAAATCATTTTCATTAAGTTTTCTCTTAGGGCATTATATGCCGTAAATTTCATACCTGTGGTCCATAACTGTTCCCAGTCAGCCATCATTATGTTATGTCCAACATCTTGTGCCCATTTAATCATAACTGATTTCACCATTTCATCCTGAGTGTTCCATCTCAGCAACAAGTTATACATTTCTAACAAATGCTTAGTTTTTGGATCAAACAATTCTGTTTCCAATTTTGATTTTTCCACCTGGAAGCCAACTTTTTTGTCCGAATTATATGCCTCCATTATTTGGTAATAATGAAGCCAATCTCGCACTTTATTTTTCAAATTTTCAAAGCTCTGCAATTTTATTCTGTCTCCATCTTGTTCCAAAATTTCCCAATATTTCGGCCATTTGGCCTCCATATCGAGTATTTTCTGTGCCTTCGCTTCCATTGGTGACAACCATCTTGGGGTTTTCTTTTCTAACAAACCCTTATATCTTATCCAAAAATTAAACAATGCTTTTCTAACAATGTGATTTTTAAACGCTTTATGTGCTTTTACCTTATCATACCACAAATATGCATGCCAACCAAATACATTATTAAAACCTTCTAAATCCAACACGTCTGTGTTTTCAAGAAGCAGCCATTCTCTCGGCCAGCAAAAAGCAGCTGATTCATAATATAGTTTAAGGTCTGGCAGGGCAAATCCACCTCTTTCTTTAGCATCAGTTAATATCTTAAATTTTATTCGAGGCTTCTTGCCCTGCCAAACAAATCTAGAAATATCTTTCTGCCACTTCTTGAAACAATCCATCTTATCCAAAATTTGCAATGTTTGAAACAAAAACAACATCCTTGGCAGCACATTCATTTTTATCACAGCAATTCAGCCTAACAATGATAACTTCAAATTTGTCCATATTTCTAAATCCTTTTTCACTTCAGTCCAACATTTTTCATAATTATCCTTAAATAAATTCACATTTTTGGCTGTCATATTTACCCCTAAATATTTCACTTTCTTAACCAATGTTAATCCTGTCTCCTCCTGAAACTTTTCTCTCTCATTCACAGTTAATTTTTTCTCTAAAACCTTAGTTTTCAACTTGTTCAACTTAAAACCTGCTACCTGTCCAAATTCTTGAATCAGTTCCAATACCCTTTTAGTACTAGATTCTGGCTCCTGTAAAGTCAACACTAAGTCATCAGCAAATGCTTTCAGTTTGTACTGTTTAACTCCCACTTGTATACCTTTAACCTCTTGGTCCTTTCTAATCATATTTAACAAAACCTCCAGGACTGATATAAAGAGCAATGGAGAGATTGGGCAACCTTGTCGTGTCCCTTTCTCAATCTTAAATTCTTCTGTCACCACATTGTTCACGATTAGTTTTGCCTTTTGTTCTGAGTAAATTGCACCTATACCATTTTCAAAACCTTGGCCTACCCCCATCCCCTGTAGGTTCTTCTTCATAAAACTCCATGAGATGTTGTCAAAGGCTTTCTCTGCATCCACAAATATCAAAACTGCCTTGGTATTGATATTCACTTGTAATTTTTCTAAAATATTAATTATATTCCTCATGTTGTCAGACAAATGTCTGCCCGGGAGAAAGCCCACTTGGTCTTTATGAATTTCTTCTACTAGAACCTTTTTTAGTCTTTTAGCCAAAATGTCTGCAAAAAATTTGTAATCCACATTAAGCAGCGATATGGGGCGGTAGTTCTTAAGCTGTGTCTTTTCAGTCTCTATTTTTGGTATAAGTGTAATGTAAGCTTCCTTCCACGACTTTGGTGCCTTTCTCCCTTCCAAAATTTTGTTACAGACTTCCTTCAATGGTTGTATTAACCATTCTTTCAAAGATCTGTAGTATCTTGAAGTCAAACCATCTGGTCCTGGAGATTTACCTAATTGCATATTCTGGATGGCCCCTTCCACCTCCTGATCCGTTATTTTATAATTCAACATTAGCTGTTTTTCCTGAGAAATTTTGTGTAGTCCATTTATTTTCAGAAATTGATCAATGTCCATTTCTTTCTGCTTCTCTTCTATGCTCCATGAGCAACTTTTTGGACAGTCTTATTGTAAAGCTTATGAAATCAGAGAAACATATATGAAAATTTAAGTTTAGAAACAACAGAGCAATGTAAGGCGGCGAGGGGGCTGATCCCACTCAAGGGGTTATTAACACACTTTGACTTGGAGCGATGAAAGACCTCTGAATCACCCCAATTTCCCTTGTTATTTGGCTCCCACATACACCCCCTAGTTTGTGTGTGTGTGCGTGTGTGTAATAAAATATAATAAACATTGCCATAATATAATATCAACATTAAAAAATTACATCTAGCTAATCCGACTATATGCCATATAAAATCAAATCAAAATGCTGTGAAAATAAATGCAACCATTTTGGAGCAACAGAGCAATACACTAGGGGGGATTGCTCGAACCCATCGCACATTGAAAGACGGCATGAGGCAGTCACACTATGTGGTCTCCAGTACCAATGAACATGCCAGCTGGGCACACACGTCTCTGGTCCTGGGCCAATCAGCATCCTTCATTTTGTGGAGAAACTATATGTTTCTTTCACATGGCTTCAGAATGCAGAGGTGGATTTAAAGGAGTGAGAACAGTTTGCCTGCACTGGGTGATGAGCTGAGAGCAGGGCCGTCTTTAGCAGATGCAGCACCGGGGTGCAAATATCCACTCAGCACCCCCAAATTACCACAGATGGGGGGAGAAGCTGTGCACTGCCAGCCATGGGTGTGTGCGCGCAACTCTCCCCCATGCCGCTGTATAGTTGGTGTGACACAGCTTCCACCCTAAGCCTCTGCAGGGATTGCTCTCGTCCCACGGAGGCTTGGGAAGGAAGCTGAACATAGGCTTGACAGGGCACAGCTAGTGGGCGTGCAGGGAAAGGGGAGGCTGCCAGCAAAGCCGCGCAGCTCCCCCACTCACTGGGGCATCCCTGACAGACCAGCGCCCTGGCACAATGCACCACTAGGCCGTATGGGAAAGATGGCTCTGGCTGAGAGGGTGCTGTGGGGGGCATCATGACAATGATGCTCAATGGAGGGTGTGAGTCAGGGGCACCAAATTTTGGTGTCGCACAGGGCACCACTAAAATTTGAAAGGCCAAAGTCAGCCACTGCAGAATGCACAGCGTGACTTATTGCTGTTAAAGGCAGCAAAGGGGATACTCTAAGAGCAGCAGCAAAGGAAGAGCAGGGACTGTGTTTCCAATGCCCTCATTCCATCAGCACAAAGATTTGCTGCTTACACAATGGCACTTTCCCTCCTCTCCTCCCCTGCCCACTACACCCTCTCCTAACTTGCCCCAAATGATTTAGTGGGGAGAAGAAGGAGTGCAGTGCAGCAAGGCCCCCTGTCATATAAGACAAGACAAGGTGGAACAAGGTCCCGGCAGAGGGTAGGCAGGGCTTGGCAGGGCTCAGGCTGTGCTCTGGAAAACACAGAGCTCTGACATTGCTCCAGCAAGGAGCAAGCTGGAACTGAGCTCTTCTGTAGCAGCAACAGCAGCAGGTGCAACCTAGTTGTTCGTGGCACCTCTTAGTGGCTCCCAACTTTCTCCGGTAACCTCCTGCTGTGATATCCATGTTAGGAGATGGCAGAGCCACATCCTCAGGCCGGGGTGGGTGGGGGCAGGCATTGGCTCCATTGGCTCACCTCAGCGCACTCCTGGGTCCAACCCTGCATGTCCCTCTCCTTCTGCTGTCACCACCCTCCTTTCCTGAAGAGGGACACCAGGGGCACGAAAGGGAGAAAGTTCCATTGTGCAAGCAGAAGCGACTTAGCAGCACTACTGCAGATGCAACACAATACACAGCCTACTCGAAGCCTGATGACCACAGTGGAAAGGGACCCTGAAGGCACAAGGTAAGGTTTCTACGGCAGATGTGTGCCCACAGGTTCCATGCTGGCAACTTCTGGCGTACAATGTCTGGAATCAGCTCTCTGGGGTTTCAGACAGGGCACACATCTGGAGATGGCCAAGATAGAATCTGAGACCTCCTGCATACAAAGTGGATGCTCAACCACTGAGAGATGGGCCCTTGTGCTTTCTTCCCCAAAGTGCCTCTGCTGTGCTGGGGGAGTTCACTGTTGGCCAAGTAGATCTCTCTCTGCAAGGGGTGAAGCCTTTGTTACTCTTCAGTATATCATAAGGGAGACATTAAACATGCTTTCTGAGCATTCAGGAGGTTCAGAACACCTTCGTTTGCGATTATTTTTAGTACAAATACTGCTTTTCTTTTCTTTTTTTTAAAAGGTGCTTGCTCAACAGTTTACTTCACCAGAAACACAACTGAATCACAGCAAAATGTTTTAGCAATCAAGACACAAAATTTTAGCTTTGATTGTTTTGAGAAGTATCAAGGTGCTTTATTTCATATTTCATTCTTTCTACACACACGAGAGAGCGAGAGAGCGAGAGAGCGAGAGCAGAGAGTGGGGCTGTTCTGCAGCACTTCTACAGGGATCTCAATCAAAGAAATGTGTATTACATTTTGATTCATGGACATTTTTATTGCCAGGTGGAGCTAGAAGAGGGATTGGGAAAAGGAATCTCAACAGGTTTCTCTTAGCCTCTCCAACACTGGAGGGCTTATGAGAGCAGCCTTTTGATTCTCCACTGTTCATCGATCAACCCTGCTGCTACACAGTGCCCAATGCCTCATTTAGGGGTTTTTTTTTAAAGGTTAAAATAACACCTAGTTTCTTAAGAATGTTAAAGCAAATCTAAAATGCAGGCTAGCAAGTATATACATGCTGTAATGGGCATATTATTTGAGTAGCAGCTATGGTAAGTTGTAGAAACTGCAGCTGAAGGTGAAGCATGGCTGTATCACTGGAAGAAAGAGCATTTATGGGAGTCCGATTTATGATTCTGAGTTTTGTTTTAGGTAGGTTGTAAGTAATTTTTATTCTATGGTTTTAACTTTTTTTTAAAAAAATTAAGCTGTTACAAGTGCCTTATTGGCTATGCTGCAGGATATATGTTTTAGATATATTTACTTATGTGCTTACTTGCCGAAAATCCAGTGACACCACTGGAACCCAGCTGGTTCTGCATGCGGTGCTGCTATAGTTCAGAGATTTCTTAACCAAAAATGCAGTCCAGAAAGT
Source organism: Podarcis cretensis (assembly GCF_951804945.1). Lineage (NCBI taxonomy): Eukaryota > Metazoa > Chordata > Lepidosauria > Squamata > Lacertidae > Podarcis > Podarcis cretensis. The sequence continues at coordinate 122,038,091 of NC_137172.1, read as the reverse complement.
TGCATGTATTTTAGCTTGTGAGTCACCTGCCTCGAAGGTTGGTAGGGTTAAAACTGCATAAATCGTCATTTTTGTGCTTCTGCTTTTCACCTGAAGTCATGCTGCATCCTGGAACTGGAAATCTTTAAGTTGTGCTCCTGCTGCATTTATGCACAGTGGGCTGTACCAAATGATAGTGTTACATTCATGTAGTGGTCAGGGCACTTAATTTTCACAGGTTTCTCCTACTGGCAGCATGTCCCCTGCACCCCGTTGTGGTCCTGATGACTGCAGGGGGTGTGGGGACAGCAAAAACCAGATTCTCCAATTTATGGGAGCAGAAGCATTTTCTGCTAAGGCATTGGGTATAAATCAATATGCTTACCTGGCCTTGGTATGCAAGTTGATATCACAGAGTTTGGTGAGATTGCAGAAGATGGTTTTGTGCAAAAGAGTAAAGATATCCTCAAATTTAATTTGGCTTGGTGTGAGGGAATTAAAATGTTTCAAGAAGGAAATATCATGAGAATGTCAGAAGCAAAGAGTAATTTAAATGGTTTCCTTGCTTAGGCTGCATTCCTCCTTTGAAGTCCAGAGCGACATTCATTTACATAAGTGAAAATAGATTTTATATATAATATTGTACCAGCCATACCTGAGCAAAGAACAGAACAGTTACTCGATATGTGGTGCCTCCTGAGAAAGAAAAGGATTTGAAAACATGAAGTACATACCAACTCAGAGTAAGTTTTTATTTGAAAATCTGGCTACATCTACTACACCTTCCTCTAACAATGAGACATAGAATTGTGGATAATTTTTCTACTACAACCTCTGAATCCTTTTCCCACCAATAAAATGCACTGTATATTCTGGCAGATGTGCAGTTTCATATCAATGAGAGGGGAACAGGCAAAATGAACTCTAGAACAAACTCAGCATATTCATTTTAAAGCTTTCAAAATCTGCCTCCTTTAAACCTGAGCCAGTATTTTCAGTTTTAACCATTTTGGGGTTGTTTGTGACCAAGGAGCAGAGTTTTCTCATTTTTTCATTCTAAGGTTTACAAGTAAGTCATTCCAATTTGCATCCTTGGTATTCATCTCACATAGAGGTGGGTGAGTGGGATTCTTACTCATTTTTGTGTCTCTAGAGTAAAACGCACCAAAAGTAAATTTAAAAATGAATTCTCTTACAAAATCACCTCATTTTTGTTTAAAAGCATTTAGCATAATAGAATTTTAATAGAATAAAATTAAAAGCATTTAGCATAATAGAATTTTAATAGAATAAAATTAAAAGTATTTAGCATAATAGTGAAACAGCACTTAAAGGTGGGGGACTTGCAGGATTTTTAAACATTTCTTTTTATCCACGTACCAATCCTCTCAATTTTCACCATACGTTTAAAATCTATTTGATCACATTCTGAAATCTTGAAGTGCTACTGGAATTGAAGTACAGTGGTACCTCGGGTTAAGTACTTAATTCGTTCCAGAGGTCCGTTCTTAACCTGAAACTGTTCTTAACCTGAAGCACCACTTTAGCTAATGGGGCCTCCTGCTGCCGCCGCTCTGCCAGAGCACAATTTCTGTTCTCATCCTGAAGCAAAGTTCTTAACCCAAGGTAATATTTCTGTTATGTACTGAAGTTCTCACCCTGGGCCAGCAGGGGGATATTGTAGATAGTTATGCAAAGAAGGGATCGAAAGTGACGTTCAGTGATTGGATAGTTTTAGAAAATTGTTACAGTTACATTGTACTGGAGCTCTATATAAGCAGGCTGACCGAACCTGTCAGTTCAGTTCTGTTCTGGCCTGTGAATAAACAAGAGCTGTTTGAAGAATCGCTGTGTCTTCTGATATGTTCACCCACAACTTAACAATTTCTGGGTTAGTGGAGTCTGTAACCTGAAGCGTATGTAACCTGAAAAGTATGTAACCCAAGGCACCGAAATGGAAACCCAATGGAACCAAAAGTGTATCACAATCGTGGAACAATTACAGAATGGAACTGCAGAAATCCAGTCATCTGTACCAGCTCCTACACTGGCCAGCTTCAACACCTTTTCTCTCCACTTTTGTATTCTGTTGAATTATTTGTTTGCGCTGATACTTGTGCCACCCAAGGCCAAGAAGTATAGTACAGTGTGAAATTATATGGCCTCTTCAATGGAGCAATCAGCACAAGTTGTCCATCAGACATCCAGTAAGCAGTTGGTTCAATCTTTAACACATTCATTTTATAGCTCCACATGAGATCTAATTACAGTTTTATTAGTAGGGCTGGTATTAACTGTCAGTAATTGCTATATATTCAATTTAGGATTTGCCACTTAAATTGGGCTTCCACTATTTAACCAGGTGCCCTCTTTTATTACGGAACACATTCAAATGTGATGTTCCAACGTCATATGCCAGTGAACACTTTCTCCATTCTCAACATAATGGGTCTGAGCATTGTGTTTAGGAAGATACACTGTGCATAAAACATCTCCAGTAGGTTGACCTTCGGGGAGATTTTGCTGAGGAACTGAGCAACTCCCACAGCCATCAAAGCCTGCATGGTTCTGCTGCAGTAAGGACTGCCAGGTCTTTGCTCAGACTTGGGGATTTTTAATCATGTGTCCATGTGCCACTTTGTTCTTCTCTTCACTTCAGACACAATACTTATCAATAGAGCCACCTTCACACCTTCCTATGACCACTGAAAAGTGTCCAATACTCAAATGTAGACACAACCATGTACAACTCTCCTTTTCCAAGAGTCAAATTTCCATTATATTTACCAAGCCACCACTTCTGTCTCCACAGACACTTTGAAAAAACCTCAAATCTGTACTTGTGAGTTAAAATAATGTTAAATCAGTTATATTCACCAGCAACTTCCTCATCTCTGTGCATCAAGTTCCTTCACTCTCTCCTTCCAAATCCCACAGCAAAGCCCACTCCCTTTTCTTTTTTTAAAAAAGATGCTGCCAGAGCTTTACTGGCACTTATATCAGATCCTCTGCCATTCACCATTCTCAGTTCTTGCCCTTTCCTTTCACCCTGCCTTTAATATCTAACGCCGACTGCAAAGACTCAGATTAAGCCCCGTGTCACTCCTTTGTTCAGCACAGCACCTAGTACAATAGGGACAAGGTGAAGTCGTTTTTGCTTTACTGACAAACAAATAAGTGGTTGTGTGTGCCAAAAAAAGGAAGCTGGTGTAGCAGGGTTGACAGTAATGAAATCCAACTTTTTTTGGACGGTCTTTTCACTAAAATAAGCAGATATGATCAAACGTATGCAGGCAGCTGGTCTGCTGAGTTAAGAAAGTGCCATTTTCCCACAGACACATTTCAGAAGAGTGGTGTGTTTTAAATGTGTTTGTCAGTCTTTTCACTGTCAGTTTAGATCTCTAGCCGTAGCGATTCTTGCTCATATGTACTGACTATCAAATCTGAGGTCAGGCATGAATTCTTCCCAGTGGCATGCAGGAAGGACGAGTGTGGGTTTTGTGCGCACACGCATGGATATACTTCTCTTCAAACAGCTGATCAAATGGGATGTAAATAACAATGAAAGCCTTGAGACTATAAAGACAGAAATATTTCTGCACCCACATGTCCAGTTCTAAGCACAATGTTTGGGTCTGGACCTGCTGATTAGGATGTCAGTTTAGGAAGTGGGGCGTGAGTGGCGCTGTGGTCTAAACCACTGAGCCTCTTGGGCTTGCCGATCAGAAGGTCGGCAGTTCGAATCCCCGCGACGGGGTGAGCTCCCATTGCTCGGTCCCAGCCCCTGCCAACCTAGCAGTTCAAAAGCACGTCAAAGTGCAAGTAGATAAATAGGTACCGCTCCGGCGGGAAGATAAATGGCGTTTCCGTGCGCTGCTCTGGTTCACCAGAAGTGGCTTAGTCTTATATAATGGGACCTTGCTATGACCATGTTGGTCACCAGATTCAGTGCCAGGTACAAATTTGTCCACCAAGCCAATGGGCTCCAGCCTGGTAGTTTTGCCTAACTCATAGCATCGTCACAACTTTGGGGGTTTAGGCATTGGGTAAATCTTAGTCTTGGGTGGAGGGGAGGTTGTAGTCTCTGCCTACCCCACCTGTTAAAGGGGTCTGGGAGGCGTGGCTTCTGCCTATATGCCCAGGCTGTGGCCAGCCCCGCAAGGGTCTCCCTATTTGATGTAAGTCATGGGACTTTCCTGCTGCCAGGTTGACCCTGGGTTGGAAATCACCTCAGATACCATACCTTTCAATGCTACTCATCCAGCCCATTGTTCTTCCTTTTATAACTTAGTTCTGTATTCCTGCTTTTACAGCCCACCTTCACCTAGATCTGATCAAATTCCTAGGTCTGATCAAATTCTGCCTACTTTCCTACTCCGAACTAGCCATGTGCTGCACTCTACACAGATGCTGCTCCCAAGTCATCGGATGGCTTTTTTAAAAAAGTGAGCCCTTCTACCAGATGTTCCCAAGTTCCCAGGTGTGCTCATCCCTCAATCAAAGCTCTCGTGACTCATACAGCAGATTGCATAGCCGCTACCCATTCAAGCTAGAGAAATTGCAAACAGTTCCACACCAGTAGAGCTGCTCTAGTGCTAGCAGGTTCCTCAGAGATGCTATTCATGAGCAATGAGGCACCTCTTATCATATTATTACTTTATGTAAAATATATGGCAATCTCCTGATACGAAAGCAGGAGAATGCTGCATTTTGCAGAACATTTGTGACAGAGTAGAAATTCCTCGGCTGGTATAAGTCTGCTTATGAAAACAGCCTGGTTCCCATACACTGGCTTTCTTGTCCTAGTGTTCTGCAAAAACTAGCCCTACATGAAATATCTCCTAAAATAACACAGTGCTCTGGCTAACTCAGAAACGTTAGCTGCTTCATTTATTGAATTGTGCAGTGCTGCAATAGATCAAGGCTTCCCCCCTCGGGTAGCATAATGCAAAAATACTCAGCCCTCTAAGAAGCTGGGCGCTGGCTACTTAGGTGTCACCTAGGTTATCACTTAGGTGTGAATAAAGACACAGGTGGCACTGTGGTCTAAGCCACTGAGTCTCTTGGGCTTGCCAATCAGAAAGTCAGCGGTTCAAATCCGCTTGACAGGGTGAGTTCCCATTGCTCTGTCCCAGCTTCTGCCAACCTAGCAGTTCGAAAGCACACCAGTGCAAGTAGATAAATAGGTATCGTGGCAATGGGAAGGTAAACAGCATTTCTCTGCACTCTGGCACTCATCACGGTGTCTCATAGTACCAAAAGTAGTTTAGTCATGTTGGCCACATGAGCTGGAAAATCTGTCTGCAGATAACAGCCGGCTCCCTCAGCCTGAAAGCGAGATGAGCGATGCACCCTATAGTCGCCTTTGACTGGATTTAACCAGAGGTCCTTTACCACTTTTTCTTCAAGGATCTCAAAATGGCATGGCATATATGGGAAAGGTTGTAGTTAGTGGTAGAGGCCATGTATCGCATGCAAAAGGTCCCTTGTGTGACTAAGTAGGGTTGGGAAAGTCAACCTGAAATACTGAAGAACCACTGCTAGTCAGTATTAATAATGCTGAGCTAGATGGACCAATTTTTGAATGATGGTGCTGGAGGAGACTCTTGAGAGTCCCATGGACTGCAAGAAGATCAAACCTCTCCATTCTGAAGGAAATCAGCCCTGAGTGCTCACTGGAAGGACAGATCCTGAAGCTGAGGCTCCAAGACTTTGGCCACCTCAAGAGAAGACTCCCTGGAAAAGACCCTGATGCTGGGAAAGATGGAGGGCACAAGAAGAAGGGGGTGACAGAGGACAAGATGGTTGGACAGTGTTCTTGAAGCTACCAGCATGAGTCTGACCAAACTGTGGGAGGCAGTGGAAGACAGGAGTCCCTGGCGTGCTCTGGTCCATGGGGTCATGAAGAGTCGGACATGACTAAATGACTAAACAACAACAAAGATGGACCAATGGCCTAACTCTGTATAGGACAGCTTCCTATGCCACCCTCCCTCCATTTTCTCCACTAGAACCCTGTGAGTGAGGGTAGAGAAACGGTTGCCTAGTAACCGCCAGGCAGAACCATAGCTACGGGGGTGCTAGCCAGCTTTTTTGTTCCGGGTGAAGCCTTCAGATGTAAGATCCATTCATTTCAATGATACAATCCCAAAAATGGGTTCATAGATTTAGTTTGTTTTTATCCCAGAACATACCGCATAATATCCCCAGTGAGTAATTCCAGTGCCTACAAGGATAAACTAATCCTGCTTGAAATATATGAGACTGGGACCTGGCCGCAACCCAGGACCTCTTGGAAGGCTGTGCAGCTGTTCACATAGATATCTGGCTGTGATCTTGTCGTGTGTATTAGTCATTCAAAGGAGGCATTTCCATCTGTCTTTAAAACAAACAATGATCGGTGATCCTAGGTTGGAGAGCTCAAGCCAAGGTAAAATGAGTCTAAGAGTGGCTACAATAGACCCAACCGCCATTCCACCTGTTTTAATGACTGTTTTTCAGATGGGTTACAGGTAGCTTAAGGCCTTCATTTGCTCTACAAATTTAACTAACATAAATTGCATACAAAACTTTTGCTCAACGTTACCTGGCCTTCTCTAGGGTTCTTTTGCAAAAGACTTATGTGGAAAAGTAAGCAAAAGTGTAACTCGATTAAACTCTGCCTTTCATTTGAGCACACACGAACACACACACACACACACACACACACACACACACTGAAAACTTTTATGACAGCTTAGACAGCTTAACTAACAAGATAATGTGCAACAAAGAGATCTGGTATTCAGCTGCTTCCCACGCCTTACCTGCAGGCCATACACCTGGCCAGGCTAGGATTAGCAACAGAATAACAGACAACTGGCAACAACCCTTCTCTGATATTGCCACAAAGCACTCACTGAAATTCAAACCTGAAATTGTAACTGTGTTCAAAGTGATAGGCTTCATCTGGATATTCTTAAGTAAGAAGGGTAAAAAAGGTGTTGGGAAGAACATGTGAAATAGGTCAGGAGATTAAGATTGGTCACGATCCTTGCCCTGGCCAGGCAACAGTCACCCTTAAGAGACAGGTAAGTGGCATAAATGTTTGGTTTGTCATGGCAATGCCCAACATGATATTCAATATTCCCCAGTGTGGACAAAGGCACAAAGACTGCCCTTCTCAGGGGCAAGGACATTGTTCAGTGTCCATTGTTATGCATATTTTAACTCATATATATGAACACAACCTGAGTACAATTTTCAGGGACCTGATGGTCACTGGTGGTGGTCACGCACAACCTCGCTTTTCAGGGGAGAATCTGGGGGTATCCCTCGGTAAATTGTTGCCCACCCTTATCACCACAGATCTCTGAGCTTTATATAAAATGGTGTATCCTAAGCCTGGTGGATTCTGTGCTGTTCCACAAGTGTCCTAGCTGGAACTGCTTGCATTTTCCTGCTGTGGCCATCAGCCCCAGTGGCAGAGAGAGCCATGGTTTGACCTCGGAGTACCAATTCATGCTCTTAATGCTTCACAGTATTTTGTGTCTGTGCACCAGGCTGCACTTGGCTCTGATCTTCTATGGGAGGCCAGTGTGTTGCTCCCATAGAGATGTCTAGCAGCTCCTTCCAATGGCTCAGCATGCTAGCTTTTCACTTTCTGAGCACACGTAGTCTACACGTGTGGCCCTTAAATTGCTTTTTTATTCAGTCGTAATGAATTAGCTCTCCCACCTTTCACTTTATTTAGTTCTTCAATGTCACTGATAAAGAATACTTTCTGCTCTTTGGGTGTTTGATCCTTCTGTTCTCAAAGCACTTCTGTTTCACCCAGAGGATTCCTTTTTTTGGTGAGCTTAGAAAGGGAAAGTGTTTGTAAATTTTCTGTCTATATGGATTCCCTCTCAGATTTCAAAAACCTAATATCTTTTTGTAGCTTTTCAAGCATGCAATTTGCTGACATTTTGAACATCCAGACTGACTTGACCTGGTTTTAACTTCTTCTTTTTAAGAATCTCCCCTCCCCTTTAAGCTTATGGGGCTATTTGATTAATAGTATGACACTTGCACGAACAGAGATTGAGATCAGTACCTTTTGCTTTTCAGACTGAAAAAATAAAATGCCATCTTGGAAGAGGTTGTATGCAGCCAAATTCTATGCAAATTTACTTGGAAGCAAGGCCAACCGTGCTCAATGGAACTTCCTCCCAAGTAAAATTGCTTTGTACATGAAGAATCAGGCTTTGATAAAGGTAGAAAAGCTAAAGTAAGGTTTTTCAACATTTGGTTCAAATTTCTGATTTCTTACCTGTCGTTTGCACATGCTGACTAGGCTTTTATCAGCTGCACATTTTTTCCTTAAATAAAAAAGTGCATCTGAAAAAACTAAGCTAGCTGAGGCACTCATTGTCTTACAGTGCCATCCTATGCATATCTGCTCAAAAGGATGTCTCCCTGACATGGTTATAGCCAAGGGGGGCAGGAGGGCAGCTGCCCCCCCCAGATCAAGTAAAACAATATAAATACTTAACTAACTGACTAACCATGTCAGTCCTGCCCCCCCAACAAACGCCCTGTCTACGCCCAAGCTCCCTGAGTTCACTGGGACTTACTCCCAGTAAGTGGGTATAGGATCGCAGCCTTAAACTCATAATGAAAAGAAATGTGATGCATTATACATGGGGCTGCCTTGGTCAGTTTTGAAACTCCCGCTGATGCAGAATTCTGTAGGCAGGTTGCTCAAGGCAATTTGAGTATATTTTGCCAGTCCTGGCCTGACTACACTGGCTGCCAATAAGTTTCCAGTGCTAGTTCAAAATGTTGGTTTTGACCTATAAAGCCTTAAACAGTGCAGGACCACAGCACCTCAAGAACCACAGGCAGACCCCATACAGGGGCATACAAAGGGGGGTGCAGCAGCACTTGTCACCCCAGGGCCTGCAACATGCATGAGCCCACACGCTCTGCGCTGTCCGCCTGTTGCCTCCTCCCCAGCTGTAGGGCAGCTGGGGCCCCACTGCATGCCCCGTCCCTATGGGCACCTATGCATGCCGTGGCCACATCTTGTCCCTATGGGCGCTGCGTCTCATCTCTATAGGTACTGCATGCCCCATGGTCACGGCACCCATAGGGTCAGGGTGCACCACCGTGGTGCCCATAGGGATGGCACGGGACGGCACGCCATCACCCCGCCCTTATGGGTGGTTTGCCCCACCCCTGGGCACTCCATCCAAGGTGCCCAAGAGGCTTCGTCCACTGCTGACCCCATATGAAGCAAGCCAGACCCTGAGATCATCATCTGAAGCCCTTCTTTGTGTGCTGTCCTAATGAGACACCCAGAGGGTGGCAACACAGGAAGGAGCATTTGTGGACTCCTTTCCCCAGGGCAGCTCACATGGCACCTTCATTATCTTTAGGTACCAGGCAAAAACCTTTCTATCCTCACAGGCCTTGGGCTGATTAAACAAGCTATGGCCTTTTAAACTATGGGGATGGTCTTGGTTTTTTGCTTATTGTGTTGTTACACAATACATTTTGCGTTACGTTGTAAACCACCTTGTGATTTTCAGCTGAAGGGTGATATAAAAATTTTAACAGCAGCAGCAGCAGCAGCAGCTACAACAATAGCTTTTTAAAGAATGCAAAAACTATACGTCTACATTGTGTTAGAAAACAGCCAATGGCTGATGATCCCCTTTGTAATATGTTTGCTCCGAGAGGCAACTGCCATGCCACTGCTGGAAACAGAATGTGGGGTTCTATCTAGCAGGGCATTACACACCCAAAAAACATTTCACAAATGAAGATAACAGCATCACAATTCATGAAAGAAGAATCACTATTTAAGCTGACCCCCATCACTTACATGCTGCTGAAGGCTCTCCTTCTTCTGTGTTCGTTCATTAAAATATTTGTAGAGATGCCATTTAGGATCAAACTATACGAAGGTGGTGACCAATCTATAAATTCACAGTATAAACCCAATAAGATTTTTAAAAATCATATATACCAAAGCCAGCAGGAAGAACAGCATTCAGACCACTAAAGATAATAAAATCAGATAAATAATTATAAACCACAACAGCAACATCTATATACTGCAACTCACATGCATCCCTCGTTTAAAAGAAGGTGGTTGTAAACAGATGGGTTAATTTAAAGGCCTGTCATGATGAGGCCTTACGTAGTTCAACTGGTGCAGAGTTTTGCTGGCATGAGTTTGCTGCTGAGAAAGCCCTCTCCTTCGCCTCCCCGTCAAATTGGTCTCACAGGCAGACTCACAAGCTGATCTCCAAGTATGGGTAGGCTGGTACAGGCCAATGCATTCTAATTACAGTGGTACCTTGGGTTACAGACGCTTCAGGTTACAGACTCCGCTAACCCAGAAATAGTACCTCAGGTGAAGAACTTTGCTTCAGGATGAGAACAGAAATCGTGCCAGTGGTGCAGCAGCAGTATGAGGCCCCATTAGTTAAAGTGGTACCTCAGGTTAAGAACAGTTTCAGGTTAAGAACGGACCTCCAGAACGAATTAAGTTCTTAACCCGAGGTACCACTGTATATATTTGCCATTTTTATATTATAAAGGAAAGCTCAGAATGTCTGCCAACGGAACTTCCGATCTTGTCAGAGATTTGATGATAACATTTCAGAAATATGTTTGGATCTTCCAATTCATGTCTTTTGGATTTCCTACCGCCAGAAGTCAAAGAAAAGGCACAGTACTCTTGTGCAGATCTATTATTGGTGCCTTTGTTTTAAATTATTGTTTCCTGCCTCAAGCTTTTCAATGGGGTAGTCTAGACAAAATGTGGCGTATTAGTTAAGAGTGTTGAACTAGGACCTGGGAGGGCAGGGTTCAAATTCTCACTCAGCCATGAAGCTCACTGGGTGACCTTGGGCCAGTCCCTGCCTCTCAGCCTAACCTACCTCACAGGGTTATTGTGAGTGTGAAAGTAGGGGGAGAACTATGGGGAACACCTAGAGCACCTTGGAAAACAAAGGTTGAGAGGGGGGCTATTGGTTTGTTTTGTTCTTGTGTTTTATTGTATTTTCATCATGCATTTTTATGCTGTGAACCACCCTGAAATCTACAGATGAAGAATAGTACACAAATTTAATAAACAATAAATAGATAAAGAAGTGTCGCTCCAGTGTGATATTTTAGTAAAATTGTTGGAAACATTGAATCCCAGCTCCAAATGAGCTATTCCACAAACACTTAGGGTTGGATCCAGGCGTAGTCCTACTCAGTGCTTTTTTTCTGGGGGGATGCAGGGGGACCCCTAAACATTTTGTGAATCTAAGTTTGGCCTCATTGAGGGGCAGTATTTCAATATGAGTAGGAAAATGAGAGTACCCTAAACATTTTTTAGGGGGGTGGGAAGCACTGATCCTACTTAGGGGATACTGACTGAAATCAATCAGATGCCAACAGGGTTCAACCCATATTTATGCATTTAAGTGAGTGGAATTTGGATGAATGCAAACATATGTAGGGCTGGAAGCCTGGACTCTCTCATATTGCATCTGTGTCTAAATCTTGCTGCTATAAGAATGACCTGTCCTGATATTCACAGTATAAACCTGATCTAATGTTAATATCTGCATAGGTAAAGGTAAAGGGACCCCTGACCATTAGGTCCAGTTGTGGCCAACTCTGGGATTGCAGCATTCATTTTGCTTTATTGGCCGAGGGAGCCAGCATACAGCTTCCGGGTCATGTGGCCAGCATGACTAAGCTGCCTCTGGCGAACCAGAGCAGCACACGGAAACGCCGTTTACCTTCCCACCAGAGTGGTACCTATTTATCTACTTGCTTTTGAACTGCTAGGTTGGCAGGAGCAGGGACCAAGCAACGGGAACTCACTCCGTCACGGGGATTCGAACTGCCGACCTTCTGATCTGCAAGTCCTTGGCTCTGTGTTTTAACCCACAGCGCCACCCGCGTCCCTAATATCTGCATATCAAGTTGCAATTAAAGGTGCAGCCACGCTTGCCAACTGAAAAGCTGGTAGCCGTCAACTCTGTCCTTCACTTCCTATTTAGAGAAAGGAGCACTCATTTTTGTAGTTTTATCTTCAGGTGTTTGCTGTGTCCTGTAGTCTTCACACACTAGATTCTTGTGCCCATCCATACAGTTGACACCAAAGCTGAAGGGTAAAACTAAGATGCATGTTATATGAGGGTAGGAAGCAGCCAACTGACAGGGAAAAGGCTAAGACCAAACCAGAGGGCACTAAAGATAAATAAATAAAAATAGAAAATCAAAGAGCAGTGAACATGAAAGAAACTGTCAGACATTTGTCATAAGAAATGCTGCTAAGATGTCTGCTATAAGAGAATACTTTCCTCTGGGTTTCTTTTCACCCTTGTATGACATGCACATATTCTGCTCCAAACAATGTGCAGTCAAGAGTAGGTGGATACATTTTCACCTTCAAATAATTCAGACAGCTGTAGCTGCTCTTGACAAGGGCTCTCAGGAGCAGTGTCAGGGGCCGAGCTGGTATCGCCATGTAATTTTTTACTGATGCACATCTTAAGATGCTAGCAAGTGGAACTTGAGATTGATGAAAGGTATATCCTTTTCAGAAGTAAAAGTTGAACATATTTTTCACCAACACTACAGCTTTAAAGCACTTTAAGCTTTGAGGGGAAATATGTTTCAAATATGCTTTAAAAAGTATTGTGTGTAATCAACCATCGTGTATGTCTTCAACCTGAAACAGACACAGCCCAAATTATTCTGGAGCAGAAAGTGTGGGCAAAATCCCAAACTATCTATGTTGACCCTCTGCATGACTTATTTGGATGTGGCCAACTGAGACTAGATTCAGGCTGGAACTCAGGAAACCTGCCTTTAGGGTAACAGAAGAGTAGGAAAGTCTACCACTGCTTTTATTTCCAGGTCCCATTGCTCACCCTCTATGCTCCCTGATCTGGAGTGATGTGGAATTAAACCCCACTTTTTCAGCAAGACAGGCAAGGAGGTTGGCTGATTGTGCACAACAGGGAAATATTAGGAAAACAAAGAATTGGATTCTCTCACTAACAACTAGGAATGCCACCAAATTGTGCCCCATTTAGGACAGATTTCTGGGTGCTGGCTTGGAATGGAGCCAGAACTCACCTGTAAGATCATGAGACACATATTAATATTATTTGAACATGTGGCCTCCAGACCCATGGGATATTTTATTCCTGGCCCCCCTATTATCCATGTTCTTAGTCCTTGCTCCATTGAGTAAGTGGTGCTTTCTTTGGTGCCTGTTGCATGTAAGGTGACATCCTAGGAATATTGCCAGGGTGCAATAGGCTCCTGCTTTGCAAGCTCCTGCTAGCAGGGGTGCCAATCTGACTAAAATATTTGGGAGGACCTCAGGTATGCACCACCCCTCATAATCAATCACATGATGGGCACACACACACCATTTGAATGGCAATGTCCATCAACTTTGGGAAGGTCTGACCCCTCAGATGCAAGTGATAGACTATATGGAACTGGCAGAAATGACTGGCAGAATCCGAGACCCGGGAGAAGAGTCGGTGGAAGAGGACTGGAAGAAGTTCAAAGAATATCTCCAAAAACATTGTAAAATGTTTGAATGTTAAAATGATGTTTGATATAAAGATAATTTGGCATCAGTAATATAGTAAAAAGAAATATGCAAAAATGTTTTAAGAAAAAAGGGTGAAAAGACCAGAGTAAAATTATGTCAAAATTAAACAAATGATATAAGGGATTAAGTTATAAAGAACATGTGATAAATGGATTTAAAAGGAAAGGAAAACCGAAGACATAATAGGTTGAAATGTATAACATTGAATAAGATTGGAAAGAGGGTAAGGAATTGCTGAATTTGATTGTGTAAAGGGGAACACAGAAAAGGGAGACGTGAGGAAGTCAGGAAAGAGGGTTATAAAGACAGTAAGCCAAAAACTAGATCTTTTATTTTTTCTCTGTTTTTTTGTTTTCTCTTATTGTTTTTTCCTTTTTTCGCTTATGTTTTTTACTGTGTTTTATTGTTCTTGTTGGATTGTGCTGCTTTTGATTGTCTTTCTCTTTTGTTTTGTCTGATTGTGATTTGTTTTATTATGCAAAATCTTAATAAATATTTTATAAAAAATAAAAATAAAAGGTAAAGGAAGAATACATTTCTATAGTTTTCCTTCCACTATTTACTTATTTTTCTTTCCTTCTGTAAAGGACATATGCTTTTCCCTTTTAGCAACAGAATGTACATCTCCTCTATGTTGCATTATAAAATATAAGCAAGCTGGAATTTACCCTCTGGAAATTATCTCACTGTAGCTAAGGCTCTTCCTCTCATTGAGGCATGTTCAGTTATCACATTCCTGTTTCAGAATTGGGCTAATAGCACCGTAGCCATGGTAAATATTTCAGAAACTCTCTTCTCTTTCCCAGTTTTGATGGGTACTTAATGAGAGCATAGGCTTTACTCTTAATCATTAGTGGAGGAAGAATACTGGAAGAAAGAGGGGTACCACCACAGTTTGTTTGTTTGTTTGTTTGTTTGTTTGTTTGTTTGTTTGTTTGTTTGTTTGTTTGTTTGTTTCAACCCTGCCCCCTGCAACTTAGTTTATAAGCAAATGAAATATTTGACTATTACTTCTCACTTTTAAAAAAGCATTTCAAAAGTAATGGGTTCTATTAGCAACTTTCCTTTTAAAACTAGTGCTTTTGAACGGGACACTGCTGACCGGTTTTGGCTACATAAGCCTGAGAATGGAAAGCCTCAAATTTGTATTAGTATATATAGATATGTGTAAATAACTGCCCCCACAAGTGGTCCACTTACCCAAGGATGCCTCCAGAATTCCACAGGAGGGATTCAAGTGCATGCTGGGACTTTAAATTTGGCAGTTAAAGTGGATTAAACAGTTCCATCACCCTAGCACAACAAATCCACTCTAAAAAAGAACTGGACTTCTTGCAGTTTGGAAAGTAACAAGGAAATGCATTGAAAATTGTGGGATTAATGAACATGCAATCACCCCACAAGCAAATCAGAACATTTGCTCATGGATTATATAATCCAACTATATAATTTAACTCCTGCATGAACTTTATGCAAGCTAATTGGGATGCATGTTCCATAAACAAGCTGTCTGGAGGAGTCCTGAATAGCAAGATGCGGGAGAAGTAGACTGATGGAGGATACAGCTGCTTCCATGAGCAGGAATTTTCACTGCCCCAAAGTGACCTAATTACAGAGATTGCCTATTTGCCTTCAGTGTGTTTCTCTGATGGCACACTGCTCACACAGGAAAGCCACTCACATGAGCATATTAAAGCCCATTTTAACACATGAATTGACACCAGGTTTCTCTGTAAAATTATAGGATCCAACCACCAGAGAAAATAGTCCTGTATATTGGGGGGGGGGCATCACTTTTTATCTGTATCTTTGCATGTCTTAAAATTCTGATTTGTTTTTGAGTTGCTGTCTGCACTCACTGTTCATATTTTGTATTTGGTTTGGTTAAAGGGAAAATGCTACAGGTAAAATAAAAGGGGGATTCCCTGGATACCTAGATCCAAGTTTGGGGATTGTATTCTTTGGAAAGGAAGGTACAGCAGAGATTTAAAATCATAAAACATGCAGCAAAGTAAAGGGTGGGAATATAGGCTGTTATCCCCTTCTAAGTTGTTTCCAAAGCTCCCCACTTCCCTTAGCATAGAAAGACACATATTTGACAAGTTAAAAATTGTTTACTTACAAACTCTTCAAAGGTCAGATTCATGGGGTTTTCCGTACAGCAGCAGGCAAAGACAGGCAGTTTAACTGAGCTTCAGAATGGTAAATGTTTCTAAATTACTTGTATAGAAACACAAAGATGGATTGCTAAAGCCATGCCGTCTAAGCCTGGAGCATCCAGCTTGGATCTCCATAATGGTAGGGTTCACATGGTAGAAGAAAATGGTGTGTAGCTGGACATGTGAAGGCAACAATTTATTTATTTTAATGGATTATTTCTCTGGAGTTCTCTTAAAAGTGATACAATAGTGTTCATTCCTTTTAGGATTTGGATTCCACTTTCTACACTAGTTTCAAGTCCATGCATCAGTAGAAGCTACCTGGGTGTATTTCGTAGAAGTCATTTAACCTTCCTGTCCCTCAGGTCACTACCTTCAAATTGCGATGGCAGCGTTTTTCTACCTCATGGGGCAGTTGAAAAGAGAGCTACATTAAGGGTTGTGGGGCATACAGGTGCTATGGTAATGGAGGGCATCCAAGGACCACGGAGAGGTATTTTATTAGCAGCTGTTTGGTTATTTATGTGATTAACTGCTCATGTGACCTATGGCAGAAGCGCCTAGAGCATAAGATGGAGCCATGGATACAGTCAGTGAGATGGATATTTTACAGAGACATTATGAGTTTGCTTAGAAATCCTGAACCAAACTGAAGCAGTAGCAATAATTCTGAGTTTACAGACATCCAGAAATTATGAGCACACTGCACTTTTGGAAAATATATTACATGTGGGATAGCACATGTCCCAAGGGCAAGTGCTCTGTTTCTTTCATGACCCATAACTCAAGAGCATGTCATGCAGCATTCGCCCTTTCCAGAACATCTTCATTCCTCACAGGTGAGATAAATGAGCCCAAAGAGAGTACAGAAAATCCAACTCACTCAGTAGTGATTGGGGTGAGATTATTTTAACCTCTTTCACTTTATATGGTCAGTTATCACAGAAAGATGAGTAAGAAAGAACAGGAGAGAGAGAGAGAGAGAGAGAGAGAGAGAGAGATGCATCTAATTGTATACTAGAGGCATCAGAGCTTGTGATCTGATTATCACACTGCTTTTGTGAATTATATCCTATGAAAGAGGAAGGAGAATGGATCTAACGTGTAATACACAAATCTGCCGACATGATAAAAAAGACAACATAAAATAGGATATACAATGCAGCATAGCCAGGAGTAGATTAAAAATAATAACCCAGGATGATGGTATGACAAAACATTATCTTGTCAACAGCATCTCATATTTATCAGCTCAGTTCTGCACTGTTTACTTGATCTAGACATTTCTTAACGTTAAAATGTGGGAGCAATTCCATCCAACTTACTTCTTCACATCCCTAGTAAGTTCACTGCTAGGTCAGATAATAGGCTAGATGCCAAATCAAGCATCTGTTCAAAAACATTTGCCTAATTATTTTAGTTTCTATTTATTTAGTTGGTTAATTAAGCCTTAAAAAAAATAAAAGATAGCATTTGAAGATTTGTTGTAATAATAGAATCATAGAATCACAGAGATGGAGGGAACCCTGAGGGTCATCTAGTCCAGCCCCCTGCAATGCAGGAGTCTCAGCTAAAGCATCCATGATAGATGACCATCCAACCTCTGTTCAAAAAGCTCCAGGGAAGGAGAGTCCGAAATCTTACCATCAAAAAGTTCTTCCTGATGTTGAATCAGAATCGCTTTTCTTGTAACTTGAATCCATTGGTTTGGGATCTACCCTCCAGAACAGGAGAAAAGAAGCTTGCTCCATCTGTGGCAGCCATGTGCACAAGCTGTGGCACATGCTCATGTCACATGTGCATGCTGTGGGGTGTCCACGCGACGTGTCCACATGCCCTGTAGTATGTGTGCACACCATGAGCACACCGTGGGACATGGTGACATCACGTGACTCCAGGTCCCCTCTATTGCGGGGGCAATGTGTACATGTAAACATTCACCCAAACATTCCCACAGGCTGTTTTGTATAGTGATCATTTCCAGATTGTTTTACTAATATGTACTGAAACTAGCAATGAGCGAATGTGTCAATTTTGGTTCCTTTCTTTCTCATATTTCTCATCTCAAATTCAGTTCTCCATGTTTCTACCATCGGCTTGCGACTGTCTTTTTTTAAAAAAAAATCCTCACAAAAAATTTAATGTGAACTTCTAATATGCACATTCTTGGAACACCATTCTCCCCTGATATAATGCATTTTCTAGGTCATTCTCACTCTAATATGCATACTGTACCACAATAATTTGCTGGAGCACTGCACTGCAAAATTGAGAGAACTGTGAATTTCGAAGACTGCTTCTGTTCACAATTTGTTGCATAAAGTATGGATTAGGTAGATTGGCCTTTAAATGTAAACTAAGTTGAATTTTGCCCCCATCTCTAACTTAAACATTAGCTGAACCCCATTAAATGTGATAGAATGAGAATGGAAGGAAATAAGGGCAGGCTCCCAACATGGATTGTGAAGGGGATGTGGAAAATGAGGGGGAGAGAGGAAGTGAGGAACACCATCTCACTAGGTTTTGTATTTGGGAAGAATGCGCACAACACCTATATAGCAGGGGTGGCTGAGCGCAGGGTGGGGACCAAAGGTGGACAGACTACCCCAGAAAGAGCATGACGTGTCCCCCACCAGAGGTACTAACCCTCCCCTAACACCCCATACACCCAGTTGTTGCAGAACTGCAGTCCACATAATCCCAGGCCAGTTACCATGCTTGCTGGTGCTGTTGGGACTTCCAACACCAACCGGAGGGTCATAGGTTAGGCATTCCATGGCATACAGGTTTGCAAGGTGATCAGGCTCAGTCTAAAAGCTGCCTTATACCGAGTCAGACCACTGGTCCATCTACCCCAATTATGTCTAGACTGACTGGCAGTGGCTCTTCAGGGTCTCGGGCAGGAATCTTTGGCAGCCCTACCTGCAAATGCCAGAGACTGAACCCAGGACCTATTTCATGTGCTGTACTACTGAGTTTTGAATTATGGTGCTGGAGGAGACTCTTGAGAGTCCCATGGACTGCAAAAAGATCAAACCTATCCATTCTTAAGGAAATCAGCCCTGAGTGCTCACTGGAAGGACAGATCGTGAAGCTGAGGCTCCAATACTTTGGCCACCTCATGAGAATAGAAGACTCCCTGGAAAAGACCCTGATGTTGGAAAAGATGGAGGGCACAAGGAGAAGGGGACAACAGAGGACGAGATGGTTGGACAGTGTTCTTGAGTTTCACCAAACTGCGGGAGGCAGCGGAAGACAGGAGTGCCTGGCGTTCTCTGGTCCATGGGGTCACGAAGAGTCGGACATGACTAAACGACTAAACAACAACAACATACTACTGAGTTATGGCCCTTCCAGTTAACGGCAAGATGTTCTGGCTGACAACAATTGACTTTGCTAGGGTACCACAGATTCCATACCTAAAATCTATAATCAAAAGGGGAGAGAGAAGGAAATGTACTTAACCACCCACCCCATCCCCATATTTTAAAATCCTGCATACAGACTAGAGCTGTGACCCTATACATAATAATATAGGGTATGTCCCACTGAACTCAGCAGTACTTCCTTCTGAGCAGACATGTCTAGGGTTACAATGTACATGTTAATGCATCCTCCCTCCTCATCTTTAGCACCAGCTTCTGGAGTTGGCTTATTTCACCGATGAACTATTTTGTCTGTCAAGTTAGATTAGGTCAAATTAGTTCTCATTTCAATAACTGACAAAAATTGCCCTTGACAATATCAGTGACCTCACATGCACTGGCAAGGGCACATGCTCAGAGTCTGCAGAATGTGCAGGGAAGTTTTCTGCTGTGGCAATAAATCAGGCAGAAGAGGAAGTCACTTAGATAAGCTGAATATATGTGTCCTTTGCTTTCAACATGAGCAGCCCTCCATGAGAATGCCATCTTATTAGTTGGCCTAGTTTATGGCGGTTGTTAAATTTTTATTTTTATTTGTTTTTAAATCTATATATAGCTGGTGAAGAGGATGCTAACCACCATGAGAATCATGAGAGATGATTTACACCGGCAAGATATACTGTAGTTCTACGAGCTACATTCAACAGTCTTGCTGAATGGTGAAGTTCTTTTGACTAAGGGCCAAAAGAGGCGAATACTCTTCCCTACCACCGTGAAACGAATGGCAGCCCTGTTGGGAGGTGGGCAGATTTGGATCAGGGAAATGACATGGGTGGAGTATAAATAATAAATTATTATTATTATTATTATTGGCCTAAACATCCTCTCCCAGGCTGCCATTTCCCCAATCTCCAAAGCAAACACATGGGTGAACTACATATCTCCTGTGCCACATCTTGCTTGGTCTTTAATGGCAGTGCAGTTGATTTCAAAGTAATTTCATGTATGTTTGTTTAGGAACAAGCAAAACTCCTATAGTGTTCTTTGAATGGGGCGGGGCGGGACATATACACCAATGTGAAGCAGATACAGAAACATAGCTGTCAACTTTTCCCTTTTCTTGTGAGGAATCCTATTCGGAATAAGGGAATTTCCCTTAAAAAAAGGAAAACGTTGACAGCTAAGTACAGAAAGTAAGTTGGAATGTGATTTTGAATCTGTTCATAAAATAGAAATTACAAATTACAACCAGCATTTTTGCACATATTTTTCCAAGGCAAACTCAAAGGGGTGTGTGTGTGTGTGTGTGTGTGTGTGTGTGTGTGTGTAGAGCTATTGGACACATCAGACATCCTGCCTTACCTTCCTGGTTTTTAAAGAAACCAGAAAGTTTTGTGACATCTCAACAATGTGTTAAGTATGCTGACTGGCTTTCCATAATATTTTTTTAAAAAATGCATAGTTTTGTTTAGATGAAAAGATAATTTTCAATGAAAAGCAAGGGGCTTTATTTGTTTAATAATATGCTCCCCTTTATCTTGCTACTTTGGCAATGTGGCAGGAATTGGGATGATATAGGTTTTATTAGATCATGTCAAAATACAGAGCTGCAAACATGTTCCCAAAGCTTAGGCACTAGAAACATTTTCTAGAAGCCAAGTAAGAAGAATGATCAGATATCAGGCACAAACCAGTTGTTTTAGGTGCCAGTGGTTACTGGTGCTCAGAGTTTTGCACCTCTGCACAAACCACAAAGATGTTTCACTGATCCCACCCCCTTTGATACATTGATATATTGAAAAAGATGGTCAACAGAGGAAATACAGATGGGAGGGACAGCCTTACTGCCTCTGACAAAGATCAAATAAAACTTGGAGGGTTGGTGTGACATTGCCTATCAGGTATTAGTGAATATAATAGTACACATTAATTGACTGTGGATTCAATTAGCATAATATTTACATGGCATCTACATATTCTTTATAGAAGAAAAGAGAGAAGGACTCAAAGCTAAAATTAAAAGCAAAACAATAAAGGAATGCTTTATATGTCTCAAAGTAAAAAAGGGAGATCAAAACAATTTTTGTTGTATATAAAGCTCTCATCAAACAGGTTTCTAAACGCTCCATTGTATATTGTACTTCTAAGGTGAAAAACCAGAGTTTTAAAATGTCATTTTCTGGCTTCAAAATCCAACAGAACACATGTCATTGTACTTGCAAAAAATGGCAAGATTTAAAAGGTTGGTAGGTACAAGGGGAGGAAGTGTACTAAAAGCCAGCCACTCTCCAAATCTTCTAGACAGCATAGACACCTCCATCAAATCAGATGGCAGTTAAACTGCACTCTGTCTTTTTTACTCTGTTTCACACACTAACAAAGTTTCAGCCAAGCATAATTTAAGTCAGTCTTAAAAGGGTTAAGAAGAGCCCATCTAATCCTGCATTCTTTTCTCACAGTGGCCAACCAGATGCCTGTGGGACTTGGGTGCAGCAGTACTCTCCCTACTTGTGATCCACAGCAACTGGTGCATACTACATCCAACAGTATACCTCAAGGGTGCCAAAGGATTTCCTGGGCCCAGGACACTGCACTGGGGCCTCTGCAGACCCCACCTCACATCACCCCACCAACAACCTATGATCAAGAACTTCCAGTAGCATAG
This sequence comes from Podarcis cretensis, assembly GCF_951804945.1. Lineage (NCBI taxonomy): Eukaryota > Metazoa > Chordata > Lepidosauria > Squamata > Lacertidae > Podarcis > Podarcis cretensis. The sequence goes on along the minus strand of NC_137172.1, from coordinate 122,016,320 downwards.
CGTGGGTTGCCGGTTCCTCTTGGCTGAATTTGATAGCACTATGGTCATTGTTCTTAATTGGTTCAACAACACATCTCACACCAGGTTGTGAGAGATGCTTAATATTCAATCCAGAGTTGCTGCCCATCTGGTTGGCTTCATGACCAACTGTTCTAGGGCGTGTTCATTTAGGGTATCTAAATGACATTCTACCACTTTGCCATGACTGGAAAACACACACACACCTATTCTATGTGAGGGTTAAGTGGTCACTCATTACTCCATTATTTCCTCCTTTGGCTACTCGCTTTATTTCATTCTCCATCTCAATGTTGCTCTGGGAATTTTGGGTCAGGCGAACAATAGTACATCTTCTAAACTAAACTATCCAGTATCACTACCCCCACAGTACTTCTGTAAATGATTCTCCACCTTTTGAAATTTCTAGCTTGTTGGGTTATATCCAATTAATGCACCCCATCAGCGCAAGCAAATTTATCCTCCTCTCCTCCCACACCAATGAGCAGGTTCTAAATGTATCCAATATGGCAACTTTCAGGTTCACTACACCTTTATTTAGTTAATCCTGTGCATTTGTCGGGGAGATGGAAAGAAATGACTTGGTGGACAATATGCATAAGTGATGTTTGCCTCAGGAGCTCAACCTCTGCTTTGACAATCTGTTCAGTGTTTCATTAACTGGTGCATTTCTTTAAGGGCAATACATTGGCATATTCAAAGCAAAAAAAAAAAAAAATTATTTCCTGCATTGCATATGAAAAGATATGTGGCAATATTGTCCATTGCCTTCATGTTTGTTTCTCTTTCTGAGTGGCACACATTTCTTGATGTAGATCTCAAAAAGCCTTAGCATAATATCTTGCTTGACCTTGTTCAATAGTCATCAGCAAATAATGTTTGTGTATCATCTCCCTCAACTGTTTTCCTCCAAAATATCAAGATACACAGTGCAAAGAGATTTCTGATGATAGGATTTGTTTTCTCCTTCTCCCTACTAGGAGCAAAATTGCTGCTAGTTCACTTCTTCATCTTTGTTGTTTAGTCCCCCCCCCCCCGCCACATCTTTCATTCCTTTAACAAAAGGGGATTTTTCTAATCTTTCAACAAGAAAAGATACCCTGGATTTGTTTTGCCTCCTCAAGTCACTTGTTAGCAGTTCAGGATGCTGATCAGATGAAGCATAAAAGGAAGAACTGACAAACATACAGTTAATCAGTCATATATTTTTGTTGAAGCATTGCATTCCTCAATGGGGTAATAGGGCAAAGTCACTATCAAAATGTGTACCTGAAAATGTGCATTACAGTTGATGTAAATTTCCATTTTCAGAGGGAACTATCACAACAAGGTGAGAAATCCCCGTAACATATTGTGGTTCCCTTTTCTTATAAATGAGAGCTAATGTAATGTAGTGACCAAGAAGCTGAGTCTGTGACACAATGCACAGACGAGGGAGTCAGTGATTCTCATGGCTGAGTGGAGGTTGAACTTAAGTCTTTCCAGTTCCAGCCCAACAGTCTCAACCACTTCACCACAAAGTACTACTGTAATTAGTACAAGATAAAAGCAGCTTTATTTTTATACCCATCCGGATGTTCAATTACAGTCATACCTTACATGGAAATGTCACCACAAAGTGATATTTCCAAGTCAAATTTGTGCTGAGAATGCTGCTATTTATCAAAGGAAAACTCTCCCAGAATCAACACTGACAAGGTACATACATACATGCATTCAAAACCACGCAAAACTGACATAGGTAAATCAGCTTGGGTTAACTTTGCTGCATCATAAAGTGATCAAGATCTTGCTACTGCCCATCACTTTTCAAGCCTCTGCATATGGAAGAAGACCAGGTATATGTTGTCCTTCCTGTTTGCCAGAGCACTGCTCTGTAAATTAGGCGTAGAGGGGGGTGGGCAGACGCCTTGTACCATTCATATTCTGCGTCATACATATTCAGATCTGGTGCTATAACCTGTCAAGCTCCCAAACTCCTATGGTCCTCCAGGTTTTCATGTACAGTGCATTCTAGTTAGTGTTTTATACTAATCTTCTCTCCCTAAAAGGAGCCCGCTAGTGCATCAGATGGGCATGAATAAAGCAGAAATGATACATGCCGTTCCAGTTTAAGGACCTGCCCTGCGACCCTCAGTGACATTTGAACAACAGCGTGCTGTCAGTCCGGTGGCCTGATCTATACAACAGCATCTAATTATTACTAATTAAAGAATTAATTATTCATAGTGGTGAGCACTATTAGCATAGCAGAGATGTGTCAGAGTATGAGTTATGTGTGGTTTATGAATCTTCAGAAAATAGATTCTTTAATAAATTAATAAAGGGGCTCTGGGGTTTCATTAAAAGGTGGCTGGAGGGGTTGCATGCCAGTTTCCAAGGAGACCACAGGTGGTTCACTCAGATTTTTCCCCCCCAGTTAAAACTTGTTTGGGCCAGATGATATTTCCCCCCGCTCCTCACCCCCGTCCTCACTGCTCTTTCCTCAGGCGCAGAACTCAACATTTTAATGAAACCCCTGTTGTCCTCATCTCGCTTTGATCCCCATGTGATCCTGAGCATCCATGTTGGCCAGTTGGAAGTTGACGGTATGTGCTTGTTTTTCAGTGGAGAACTGCAACATGAATAAACAACAGCCACGATGAAAGCTCCCAGATAAAGCAAGTCTGAGATAAATAAAGGGCACTAGGAAAGGGGACACAGAGGAAAGGGGATGTGCATAAATGCAAATGAATGCACTAGCACAAGAGCCATGTTAATTACCTTGCTTTCAGTCTTGTGGTATATTTGAGGGCGGTTATTACTTGAAAAAGGATATTTCCCTCCTTTGATTTATAGGTTTTATTGTCGGGGGGGGGGGATAATATTTAGCATCCTTATTCAACACCCACCCACCCCGTCATTGCCAATGTTTCGCAGCATTTGTTTCACAGTAATAATGATGAGGGTAATATTAATACCTTCCAGCACAGCTAACTAAATAGTGATATAAATAATAATATTAATGTTTTCAAGCATCCGTTCAGTTGCTCCTGGGCACATCATAAATTCTGTCTTTGCTTAAGCCGCAGAGGCTTAACAAAACAGCTCTACAATGCCATTTAAAATAAAATGAAATAAAATAAAGTTATTCCCCTCCCTTCTCCCAGGAACCGCAAGCTGTCCATTGGAGCTGGGGGAGGGGAGTTTCTGCAAGAGTTTTTCAAATGAGTAAACCTACCTCTGTTGTACAGAGCACCTCCTGAAAAACAATGTCTTGTTGTTTTGAGACGGGGTTTACACAGTAGGGGGATGGTGTTATCTACTTCCCTTAAAGACCCTTTGAAAATGCACCACAAAAGGCAGGTTGAGACCGCTTTTCTCCCTTTTCATGCAGGCAGCCATGTTAGTGTGCTGCAGCAAAAACAGCAAAGTGTCTTGTGGCACCCTAAAGATGAGCAAATGTTAGTTTTCTGCTGGGCACATCTAACCGTTTATTTTTGTGAAATCGTGTCCTCCCTAAAAGAGGGCACATGTTGCGGTGAGATCTGGAGACTGACCTCTTGGTTGTGGGTGGGTATATTGGACAGCCACAACACCCGATTAGTAAGTCCCTCGATGTTGGGTTTCAATCTGGCCAATGGGGTTGCAGTCTAAATGGACCGAGGGACCTATATATACCTATGCACATGACCCAGAGCTTCCTCTTTCGGCTCATGCATTCGGAACAACCACCCACCTCTCCCTAATTTTAGGGCCTTTTGCGATTCACCTTGATATGCCGTCGTCTGTCATTGGGACAGGGGCACGACAGGAATTTTCCCACTTGGCTGATCAGCTGTTGCCATTGAGTTTTCATCTGCCGCGTAGCAAATCATCACAACTTGTAAGGTTGTGGATAGGCACTGGTTCATGTGATAGGGATGGGAGAAGGCTCTTGCCATCCCTGTGTGAAGGGTATTCCATTAAAGGAATCCAGGGACTCAACTTGGTTTGGCCAACCCCCAAAAAGGGGTTGTGCCCATGCCTGAGTCCAGGGGAGCATCTGGGGAGTGAATAGAGTCTGCTCCCAGGCTTTTCACCTTCCTCAGGTGTTCACCCTTGGCTGACCTATGATAGAGCTCTGGGTCAGTGCTACGGTACCTGCAAGGGTGCAGGGAGCTAGTTGAACCAGAGCCTATGCAACCACTCACTTTTCTGTAATCAATAAAGTTGTGGCCTAAATTCTGCCAAAAACTAAAACTAAAATTTGAGTCAAATGTGTCTTTATAGTGTAGTGGTTAAGAGCGATAGACTCGTAATCTGGGGAACCGGGTTCACTTCCCCGCTCCTCCACATGCTGCTGCTGGGTGACCTTGGGCCAGTCTCACTTCTTTGAAGTCTCTCAGCCCCACTCAGCTCACAGAGTGTTTGTTATGGGGGAGGAAGGGAAAGGAGAATGTTAGCCGCTTTGAGACTCCTTCGGGTAGTGATAAAGCGGGATATCAAATTCAAACTCTATTATTATTATTATTATTATTATTATTATTATTATTATTATTATTTAGGAGGGAGGTCTCTGGATCTGAACACACAAAGAGGCAAAAGGAGAAATCTGAAATGAAGATTTAGGATACCAGATAATATCAGTTTTTCAAGGGATGTTGGTTTACTTTCTCTACATGCAACCAGCTTTTTTCTTACTACAAACTGTTACTTGCATGTGGGAACATTTCTTCACACAAAAATCATGTCCAACGGACTGGGGCAATGGCCAACACATATTATAAGCTTGACTGCATAGTAGTCCCTCTAAATGCCAGAACCACAAGCCTACCATGTTTGCGCTAGTAAATTATTCTTAGCTTGGAGCATACAGAGATCAAGGCTTTTTGCCACTCTGGATTGAAGGCCTACCAATTATTCCAGGACTATTGCCAAATTACCTCAGGGAAACAAGTGCCACAGTGCACATGCAAGTTACTTTGCCTAGCGGAGAGGGGTAAGTCTGTTTTGTTTGCAAATTCTTTATACTGTCTTTCCTTTGTATTTTTGCAGTGGCCCAAAATATGCAGACATATTGACAGAGTTGACACATTGACAGTCAGCCACATATGTGGAGTGCAGTCCTTTTCCTGCATTAATTTTTTTTTTTTAAATAAAATTGCAAGAAATTGGGGGTGGGGAATTAAGGAGAGGGTGTTAAATTTTCCTATTGATGAAAAATGATCTGTCAAGTACTTCCTAGAAATGCTGTGTTCGGGGGAGCTCAACCCAGAAGCTGCTGCACAAAATCTCGCAAAGGCTTATCTTTAAAGGTCTTAGAGGGTTCAGCAGTCTCTGAGCAGAAGGCAGAGCTCAGACAACTCAATCAATCAGCCATTTTATTTGTATGCCGCCTTTCCAAGGTGGGTTACAACAAATTAAATACCACATAATTACAAACATAACAAAAATAGTCATAAACAATAAATAAAACAGCAAAAAGTACACAACCAAATAATTTCCACATGTCATAAGAAGATCTAAAATAAAGATGATAATGATGAGGATGATGATGATGATGATATCCATTACAGTAACAACTCTCCTAAACAATTTCCCAAGCTATAGTATTAGAACAGGTCCACAAGGAACAGATCTCTGATAGGACTGACCAATCGTTCAAATAAAGTCCCTTTACTCTGTTAGGATTGAACAGCATAAAATGCTGTTCAGTTGTCTGTTTATTGCCTCAACATTTTTTAAAAGCACAACAGCCACGGGATAATCCTAAGCAGAGGTCTAGCAGCTCAAGAAGAGAAATCTTAACTCTTTCCTCTTGGCTTCTCATTGTGTCTCTGTGTGTTTTGCTTAAAAAAAATAATACTGTAATGTCTGGGGTCGCTCTTCAAAAGTAACATGATACTGGTCCAAAATCTGTTGTTTTACACACAGGATTTATATGATAAAATTAACAAAATAAAAATACCATCAACAACCAACTTAAATCAATATAGGAGTACTAGCACAAAAAATAGTGTAAGCAGCATAAAACAACACAATTCAATAGTATTAAAACAATACTGATGCAAACAATGTAAAACACAACAGAAAACTAAAAGAAACACCCACCTGAATATAATCAATAAAAAGCCCAAAACCAGCAAAGGGAAAAAAGCAAATTTGAGCCCTGTCTAAAATGCACCCAAAGCATAATTAAGAAAAACCTTGAGAGAGCAAAGAGGTCTTCATTTGGTGCTAGAGAGATCTTCATGTTGATACAGTTAAGATAAGGTTACCATTTTTTTTCCAATGAATCCGGGGAAATTTTTCAACTTTAATGGATTTTGTATGGGGACAGATTTGTAAATCTGGTGACGTCTGGTAACCTTAAGTTAAGATTCTCTGGGAGCTCCCATAACCAGGGGTGCAGCTCCGAAAAGACCTCCTCACTATTTCTTCCCAAAATGTATTATTATTTTATTCTTATGAACTTTTATTTGTGACTAATTTTTCTCACAAAGGTAACTCAAAGTGTTTTACATTAACACCCAATTGAAGGCAACAATATAAACCCAAGAACTTGATAATTCAGCTAAAAGACTAAAAACAAAGTTAACAAAAAAAGGCAAGACTACAAGCTCCTCCCCACTAAAAGAGGAGAGGTCATAATATCCTTCAGATTAAAGCCCAGAGAAAAATTGCTGCCCTCTGATGGCTCCCTCTCCCATGCTGACCCACCCCCTCAGTCACCAAGATAGGTCTTCCAGCATCCCTGCCCCCCCAAATACATCCTGTGTATACAAAACACTCAGCAATAAATATGATCATCCCGCCTGGTCCCCACTCCATGCAGGCTTCTGCCCATTTGCTCTCTTCCATGCATTACGATCAACATCAGAGGCCCTGCTCCGACAGATAAATTATTTTTACTCATTCATTTCCAATATTTATATATCACTTAATGACAAGAGTCCTCTGGGTGACTCACAAGTAAAAAGTAAAAATGTAAAAAACAATAGGAAACTAAAACCCAACACAGAATAAAACCAGCGACAGACATTGACGGCCCCTAAAATAGTCATCAGCCTCAGCGCCTAGGGCTTGCCGATCGAAAGGTCGGCGGTTCGAATCCCTGCGGCGGGGTGCGCTCCCGCTGCTCGGTCCCAGCGCCTGCCAACCTAGCAGTTCGAAAGCACCTCCGGGTGCAAGTAGATAAATAGGGACCGCTTACCAGCGGGAAGGTAAACGGCGTTTCCGTGTGCGGCTCTGGCTCGCCAGAGCAGCGATGTCACGCTGGCCACGTGACCCGGAAGTGTCTCTGGACAGCGCTGGCCCCTGGCCTCTTAAGTGAGATGGGCGCACAACCCCAGAGTCTGTCAAGACTGGCCCGTACGGGCAGGGGTACCTTTACCTTTACCTTAAGCACACTGAAAAGCCCCATTCAGTGGCGTAGCGTGGAGGGTGCAGGGGGGCCCAGCCGCACCGGCCGCAACATCTGGGGGTTAGGGTTAGGGGGCGCAAATCCATGGGTTAGGGGGCGCAAATTACTTGCCTTGCCCCGGGTGCTGACAACCCACGCTACGCCGCTGGCCCCATTCCTTAGTTGCTCACCACTGTCCTGCTTTCATATGCGACACAACTGGCAGAAGAGAAGTTTACAGGCACAAAACAAACCATGCACAAGGTATTGGGTATGGACTTGACTCAAACAAAGAGATTATAATACTATTTGGAAAGAGCTGCTCTCCAAGGTGAGCACCGCAAGGAATCCCCTCCTCTCTCACACACACACCCCAGCAATGCAAGATAACCAATTGTTTTCACAATTGCTTCGGCCACTAGATGAATTCTAGGGGGTTGATGCAGCGAGTGGGAAGGTAGGAATTGCAGCGTCTTGCTAGTTATGATGCCTTTGCTTTGAAGTGCCCCTGTTTAACTCCATTGCTTGATCCACTCTGCCAGTCTGTTAAACCTTTGGGAGAGGTTAATGGTTGGGTTAAGACCTTTTAGTCACTAATGGTTTTTAATACTTTTGCTGCTTTCTTTTATTGTATTGTTTAATTAATAAATGCTTCTTTAAAATGTTTGATGTTAGCCTCTTTGTTAAGAAAAAGTGGGATACAACTTTTAAAAATACATTCATTAAAAACAATGGTGCGTGCACACACACACACACACACACACACACACACACTGGTCTTCTGTTTAAGATTGGGACCCACCACATCTGTTTCTTTAAAGTCAGGACAAAGTTGGATAGCTCTTAAATTAAAAATTATCTTGTGATGAAAATGTAAATGCTGACACATAAACTGAAACTCATCTCCTAACAGGTGGAATACAGCAGTTGAACTTTCTGCGGCCTGCTCATTGTCGGAAGTATCTGAATTCTCTTTGACATATGTGAATGAAATCACCTTTCTATGTTCTAATAGTTACTGCCACCTCTCTTCCTGCTGTCAACATCTCCCTGCTGGCCTCTCCTTTGCATTTTTCCTCTTTCTCTGTTGTTTGTTATCCATTATGCTGATTTGAAGGGAGGGGAGAAGTTCCACAGAGCAGACAGATTTCATGTGAAACCTGATGGAGATAAGTACCAAGCTTTGAAGCTGGTGGAACCCAGATTTTCTTGGTGAACTTTAGGATACAATTCATGCAGTGTTACTACAGGGGGCAGTTGGGGAGGGGAGACAAGCCTCCAAATGTGAAACTGAAATGTACTGAAAAAATGTGGAAATGTTTGACAAAATGGTAAATTGCTCAACACATTTTGCATGCCCTCCAATATTTCTTACTCCCCAAAACTGACCCTCCTTGACGCTCACATTTTATGTACCCCCCACCCTCTGCAGAGCATTTCCTATCAGAAGACGGGCGAGTGCCTCCACCACTGTGTCTCCACCAAAAGGACACAGCACACACACCCTCTACCATCTTGAGAAAACCCCTTAATCCTGATTTGATTTGATTTCATTTTTGGTAGATTTACAAAAATAAAAACATATACCAATAAATAAATTTTAGAAAGGGGCAATAGGAGACATGGACGCACAAAGCATTTTTAATTAAAAAAGTGAAGGTTCCTTGTGCTCTGCTCTGCTCCCCTTTTCTTCCTGCCTTGGATGGCCCTGCCCTCTGCCCACCCCTCAGAGCCTGTGCATCAGAGCCTCTCCTCCTCCTCACCAGCTCTCCAGGAGGAGCTACGAGCTGCCCAAGGGAGGAGGCCAGCAGTGGTGGCCTTGGAGAGGCAACAGGACGCTCACCTTCCTCCCTGAGCTCAGTGGTTGCGATGGTGGTGGAAACAGGGACATTCCAGGATCAAATCAGAAGCTGGGGTGGCTTTTCATAATTCTGGGACTATGCCGGAAAACAGAGACACTCAGAGAGTATGATTTTGGGGTAACCTTGGTTCGGAGCACAATAATTTAATTTAACAATTTATTCTGGTTTGTGGCTTTTAATAGCATATGCCTTTGATTATCAATGTTTTGCTGATCATAGAAAATTAGTTTTGATTATCTGTTTCAGGAGCCCTTTGAGGCTTAAGAGAGGGATATATAATAAATAATCACAATAACATAAAAACCAGGGTATGGAAATTTCAGAAAGGACAATCTGTGATGACTTCCTGTTGCTGTATGGAGATCTCTGTGTGCATGAACCACCGTGGACTGAATCTAGCCTAGATTTAACTTCCAGGATGCCAAATCTAAGGTAGCTGAATAGCTGTTTGTGGGCTGATAACAACTTTACATAGGCATATTAAACTAACACATAATTTAGATAAGGAGTCATGCAGGTTGTTGTTTGAAACATAAGATAGTAAGTCTCACCCAATTGCAAAAAGTCGTCTACTGGTTCTTTGTTTTTCATCACACAATCTTGTGTGTTACCTTTCCAGCAATTACAAGGTTTCATACATTTTGTCTATAGGAATTTTAACTTGCTGCAGAGGTAAGGTGTTCGATGGTTTTATAGTTGTATTTACTGCTTCATTCTATATTTCATATATTTGATTATGGTCACTTATTGTTTAGAGTATTATAACTGCTATTAGATTATTGAAAAGTACTCTCTGTGTGGAGTTGACCTTGAATATAAATGACAATTGGTTCAAAAGTTGCTGCCACATCTAACTGGAACCTACAAACCATATTACCTTGATTTTTTTATTCACTACATTGGCTATCAAATTTGTTTCTGGGACAAGTTCACAGTGCTGCTGTTTAAACTGTGGTACTTGGAAGCTGGAACATCTGAGCAAAGTCTGCAAACCCCCACTGCTGGTGTGCTTTAAATGGGCATCAAGGACTTTTTATTGCAATGGGCTTTTTTAGATACTGATTTTAAAATTGCAATTTGAAATCAAATTGCTGCTATTTTATTCTTATTTTGTTTAAGTAAGTAGGACTATTAATTTTAATGCTCTAATTTTGAAATCATTATTCTTATTGTATTTTTATTGGATTGCTGTTTAGCTGCCTTGAACATCTTAGCTAGCAAAGTGGGACATAAATATTGGTCATAAAAAAAAGATCTTTATTATCCTGAAGTAGTCATGTGAATTAGAATCATGAAGGGTTAGCAGCCTGCTCAAAAGATAGTAATAGAGTAGAAAACACTCAAAAATGGAAGAATACCAAGGAACATAATGTTTGGAGGAAAGAAATCTTGAGATCCATTAGATCAGTGGAAATTAGTGAGGCAATTTTCTGGAAGAAGAGTTTTGTGAAACTAGAAGAACTAAGTTCTAGGGTACATGACCCAGCCAAGCTCTGGGTTTGAGTAGCTTGCACCTGGGCTAGAAGATGCCCGGGAGGAGGGTAGTTGGCATAGACCTCCCATTTTCAATAATGGCTGTTTCCTGGGCTGGTCCACCCATGAGGCAAGGTGAGCCAACCACCTCAGGTGGTGGGATCCACAGCGGCACCAGATCTGGCCTCCAAGGAATGCACTGCCCATTGCTGCCACAGTATCAGTAACAGCTGTGGTGCATTCTTGGGAGGCTGGATGTGCCGCCTCCTTGGCAGCCCCCATATGCCACCTCTACAGTGGCATCTTGGCAAATAGGAGGTGCTGCCGGTCTCCTCTCGCCCCTAGGGATGATTCCCAATTCAGCCACCAGGTAATGTTGCTTTGATTCCCTACCCCGTTCCTGATGTAAATCTACATTCACCCGCTTGTTCCCATTGTAGATCTTTATTTCCCCCTGTTCCCGATAGTAGGTCTTCCCTCTGGCATCTTCCTTGGAGGGGGAGGTGGCATTTTTTGCTTCGCCTTAGGTGCCAAAATGTTTTGGGTTGGTCCTGGCTGTGACACTTCAGGTTTGTGTGCACTGAGCTTGTGGTTATGTGTGTTTGTAGGGGGCTATAGGATTTTGTTTAGTTGTGTGACATAGTCTCCAACTGTCCCGAAAATGCCAGGACATCCCCCAAACCTCATAAGCCATCCTGGCTTCTTACGTTTTCCTGCAGAGTCTCAGATTGGTTGAAGGTAGCCAAGTAGGCACTTGGCTTTGGGAAGGAGGCATGTGTGCTCTGCCAGGCTCCTAGAGTCCTCTGGCTTCTTCCCAAAGCCTAGTGGTTGCCCAGATTTGAGGAGGAGGTGGGAGGCCTCTAGGATCCTGCCAGAGCCCAGCAGGGCACCTCAAAGCTGGGTAAGCCTTGGTTCCTTATTATTACTTCTTTCTGCATAAGTGTGTTTAGGAGCAGGGCATCAGTCTAAAAAGCTGAGCCAGCCAACATTCCCTGTTGAGTCGAGGAGGGAAGAGATTTAGCTGCTCATCTTGGGCACCTGGCATTTCTTCAGGGAAAATGTCAACGTAGTGTGTGCACGCTCAGAGGATGACCTCCAAACCATCCTAGATATCTTTGCAGAAGCTTACGAAAAGCTTAGCCTATCACTCAACTTCCAAAAACCAAAGTGCTGCACCAACAAGTACAAAATAACCCCTCTGCAGCACCACAAATCCAACTCAATGGTGTAACGTTGGAAAATGTTGATCACTTCTCCTACCTAGGCAGTTATCTTTCCACAAGGGCCAACTTTGATGCCAAAATCCAGCACTGCCTGAGCTCTGCGAGTGCGGCTTTCTCCCGATTGAAGTGCAGAGTATTTGAGGACCGGGACATTTGCAGGGAAACCAAAATGCTTGTTTACAAATCTATTGTACTACTAGCCTTACTATATGCTTATGAAACATGGACCACTTATAAACGCCATCTCCAACTCCTTGAAAGATTCCATCAACGGTGTCTCCGAAAATTTTTACACATCCCTTGGGAAGACAGGCGAACTAATATCTGTGTACTGGAAGAAGCAAAGATCACCAGTGTCAAAGCAATGATTCTTCAACATCAACTCGTTGGACTGGTCATGTTGTGCGGATGCCTGGTGATTGTCTTCCAAAGCAACTGCTCTACTCCAAACTTAAAAATGGAAAGCTTAATGCTGGTGGTCAACAAAAAAGGTTTAAAGACTGTCTCAAGGCAAATCTAAAAAAATGTAGTATAAACACTGACAACTGGGAAACACTGGCCTGCGAGCGCTCCACTTGGAGAACAGCCTTTACCAAAGGTGTCATGGGCTTTGAAGACACTCGAACTAAGGACACAAGGGAGAAATGTGCTAGGAGGAAGGCACGCCTGGCAAATCCACACCGTGATCAGCTCCCAGCTGGAAACCAATGTCCCCACTGTGGAAGGATGTGTGGATCCAGAATTGGCCTCCACAGTCACTTACAGACTCATTGTTAAAACCGTGTTTATGGAAGACAATCTTACTCGGCTATGAGTGATCGCCAAAAAGATGTACAGCAGCCCAGTGAGCAGTGAAGGAGCTGCAGTGTCATGCCTTGGGGTGTTTGGGTGTGTAGGAAAGGGAATACCCTTTATCTTCTTCTTTTTCCTTTTTCCTCCCCTCCACATCTCAGAGAATAATTAAAAGCGGTGCCAAGATCAGACCTCTCCCTCCTGTTGTTTTTGGAAACAGGAGCCTTTGCTCTGTACACGTGTGTGTGTGTGTGTGTGTGTGGACTTGCACCAAAAGAAGGAAATGGTGAAACTGACACATGAAGCCCTTCCTATTCTTTAAATCCAACGGTTCAGCAACCAGCACTTTTTTAGGAAACACGTGGAGTGTTTATTCCTTTATTGTAAATTGAGCCTTACACTGCAAGCCTTTACATGTCTACTCAGAAGCAAGTCCCATTGTATTCAATGAAGCTTACTCCCAGGTAACTGAGTAAAGACTGCAGTCTTACACCTCAATCCTAAGCATTCTCACTCACAGGTAAGACCCACTGAGTTCAATAGGATTTACTCTCTTGGTATGTTCCTGATCATTCTCAGTTTCCATGGTTGTCATTATATCCTGATTTTTTTCCTGACAGGGACTCAAGTTAGCTTCCAACTAAAATTTTATTTCATTCCATTTATTTGTTGAAGGTGTTGTACATGATCCCTTCCCTCACACACTTTTTCTTTACCACAATTCTGTGAGGAATGTTAGCTGGAGAGGTTGTAATTGGCCCGAGGTGGAAGACGTATATGTGTATATAGCGGCCTGAAGTGAGATGAGTGCCACAACCCCAAAGTCACCTTTGACTGGACTTAACCATCCAAGGGTCCTTTACCTTCATATGTGTGGGAAATCAAACGTAGGAGAAGCTTTCTGATGTAGAATAGAATGTCCCTATTTTCATCGGAAGAAGGGATGTTGGAGGGATGCTGACCCCACAACAGTGGTACCTTGGTTCTCGAACTTAATCCGTTCCAGAAGTCCGTTTCAAAACCAAAACATTCTAAAACTCTCTCGCCAAAGCAGCTGGGCTGCAGAGCGCTGCCAGGATACTTCTCCTCACTGGCCCCATCAGCGCAATCTCTCTAAAAACAGAAGCACAGCACTAAAAACGGAAGCTCAGACTCAGGACACATTCGACTTCCCAAAAAAATATTGAGAATCGGAACACTCACTTCCAGTTTGCAACGTTCGGGTTCTAAGTTGTTCGTGAACTAGGCTGTTCGAGAACCAAGGTACCACTGTATATGTTTCAATGATAGGATGGATCATGCCCCCAGAATGTGAAGAGAAGAGACATCAGAGGGAGAGTGGGAATGATAAAAGATGCCAAGAACTATGCTACAGAATTTGCAAAGTGGACTCAACATAAGCCTTCATTTCCCTCCAAGAATTGTGTCTATTACTTTATATCCTTAGGCCAACAAACAGACAGACCGTTGAGGAAAATTCAGACAAATGTTAAGTACTAACCTTAAGCCTGAGTGGTACTCTTGTCCTGTTTATCTCAGTATTGATGGAATAAGAAGCCCGTTTAATTTCTTGGCTCAGCAGAATAAATAGATTGCATTGTTGGTTTAATGATCATCTAGACTTGAGAACACAATTAGCAGAAGTAAAATAATCCCCAAACATTCTAGTTAATTACTCACCCAAACGGATGTTTACTAATAAACATCATAAGAATAGGAATCATTTTAGGAAAGTATTATCGGCCCCTATAGGGATGCAATTCCCCCCCAACCTTTTTATTTTTTAATTGAGCTCAGGAAAGATTAAAGTCTTAATTAAACACACATTTTATTTCAGTACTTAGTGTTCACAAACTGCATCCTTTTAATGTAAAACTGACATTCTGGCATTGTTCATATGCCCAGAAGAGTACAATAATCAAGAGTGGTTTATTATAGCAGTGTACCAAAATAATTAATAAAGTATGAACATTCGCCTATGTTTCCAACTTTTTTCACCATGGCTAGAAATCAGAATACTGTAGGCTCAATGACATTAAAAAAAAAAAAAAAGTTATTAGAAAAATCCTGGGCCTGCACCCTCATCCATGCAAATAATCTCTGGAGCAGGGGCAGTGCTGAACTTGGTATTTGGCTGCCGAATGGCCACCAAGGTAGGGATGAATCCTGCTTTTACTGGAGGGCATAGCTTGGCAGGATCAGGGATAACGATTGGGTGGCACTTAAAACCTTAAATTTTAAAACAACCCCAAATATTAAAAGTAGGCAGCACATTTAAAACAAACCCAAACACTCTGCCCAGCCTGTTGCAGTCATGAAAACAGATTGGACAAAGATGAGGAAGCACATATTCAAATAAATATTTTAAAACAGTCATTCTGGAAGTTTTAGTCATTCTGGAAAGAATTTGCACCCTCGAAATAGGATTTGTTGCATGTTTCCTTTTGATCCATTAGGCTGCATTTTTAAGATATTTGCGGAAATAAAAAGAGCTGATCCCTTGTTGCCCTTTGGTTTAATACCTGAAAGGATAAAGCTCTTGTGATGTAACAAGACAGTTATTTTTAAGCCGCTTAAAGTCTGTGGTTTTTTCCTGTTGTTACAAGAGCTTCATCTACGATTCACTCTGTTTTCTCCATTTATCTGTGGTTCTTCCTTTCTCACCTTTCAGTAGCTTTCAAAATCAGACCACTTGGATTCCAAAGGGAAGTGACAAATATAAAGGAGGGTGGTGCTTTATTGCTACAGAGACAGATTTAAGGGAGCACCACCAGTTCGCCTGCACTGGTTGCTGAGCCAAGAGGGCACCATGAGGGGTGTCACACCAATGCCTTAGAATGGAAGGTGAGATGTGTGTGTGTGTCAGAGAGCGAGAGCAAGAGCGCACATGCCAAATTTTGGTGTCACACAGGGCGCTGCTGCAATTTGAAAGCCCAAATACCTCCACTGATTGCTATATACACTGTGCAATTTTTCAGTTTTCTACCTTCTGGGAATCCTTTCCACATTGAGCAGTCTGCCAAGGAACACTTATGTATTGTTCAGTGTTCTACAGCCCGCCCATGGGACAGAGGGTCATGGATGAATGATAATCCAGCTTTTACCTAGGGTTTTAATAGGTCATAAGATTTTATGGTAACTATATTCGTAATGTATTTTTGTCGGTGTTTGTCCTTTGATGCTATGGCCTGTCGGCTACGCAAATAAAGTCTATTCTGTTCTACAGCATATTCTGCAGCAGCCCCCGACAAACTCCAGCCATTTTGAACAACAACTCCCATCAGCTCCAGCTGTGCTGGCTGGATCTGATGGGAGTTGTAGTCCAAAACATCTGGAAGGCTGCCCTAGAGCAGACAGCCAGTTTGTGAAGAATGGTGGCCAGACCTCTTGGACCACATTATTGCCTTGCAGTTGGCATTGCTGGGGGAAAAATAGTATTCATGGACAAGCTTCTTTTGAAGGAATATTGTCATCTTTTCATTGAGGAACTCCTGATCAACTCCCAAGAGACCCACAGTTTGAAAACCATTGACCTCTTGTAACAATAATGTAGATCACACCCAATGGTTACTACAAACCCAATCTTGGATATGTGAGTCCACAACAGCTTACCAATACTTCGAAATAGCTTGTGGTATGATTATATAAACTCACATTCTTCTTACTTACAATACCACTGACATAGGAGAAGGCTATATGTTGTTAGTGTAATTCCGAAAGTATTCATGGTATACTTCCTAATATATTTGCAATATACCTTTATGGCACAGTGGTGACATCATTTGTAAGATAATAGCTTTTACCTGAATTGGCTTTTGATGGTGTGGAGTATGGCAAGAAACTTATCATATTGCTTGTAAGCCTGGATTGGGGCCTGGGACTCGGGTGGCCCCTGAAACATTTCAGTCAAATAATCCAAACCCATCTAATATACTTGATTCAAACAACCTGTGCTGTTTTAAGAAGATCTAAAATAAAAGTTATTATTTGCAGGGAGGAAAAAGACATTTTTGAGGAAAATCGCCAAACACGACAGTGCCAACATTGTTTGTTCCCAGACATTTTTAGCAAATTCCACCTGGGAACTGCTTCTGACTACAGTATTCTGTCCAGGAAATTCTGGACGCATGGCAACCCTACATTATATAGGCATTTATTTCTACAGTGGTACCTCAGGTTGCAGCCACTTCAGGTTACAGATTCCATTAACCCAGAAATAGTACCTCGAGTTAAGAACTTTGCTTCAGGATGAGAACAGAAATCGCGCGGCAGCAGCACAGCAGCAGGAGGCCCCATTAGCTAAAGTGGTGCTTCAGGTTAAGAACAGTTTCAGGTTAAGAACGAATTAAGTTCTTAACCTGAGGTACCACTATATATGAATATAAGAAGCCAGAAGTATTGATGAAGACTCAAGAAAGGACAGATTTCAATTACCATTCTAACATGGTTTGATGAAGCAATCTCCTTTTGGCTAAGATGGAGCCATGATAACATGATTTGTCAAGATCAACCCATATTTCTGAGGTTTTCCACTGACTGATGAACCACAGTTTCAATATCTGTTTTTTTCTCAAAACAGCATCAAAGTTCACATTACTTTTCAAAATCAACCTACAGAGGCTATTTATCAAGTTTTTCTATCCATATTGTATCCGACATATCTCAGGTGTAAGGGTACATCAGCAGAACCAATCCATCACTTCTGGTGGTGCACCCACACAACCCTAACCTTCCCATCACCTCACCTCTCCCCGTCTAGTAAGCAGCAGCAACACCGATGCTGAGAAGTCAGTATTGTGGTTCATCCCCCATTAGGTGAGCCACTTCTGTACTGAGCCTGTAGTGATGAGGTAGTACAGAATGCTCAGTGGCCAAAGGAACTAAACAGCCTGCAGTCCAACTGCTGTGAGGGAAAGGAAAGTTGTCACATTGTCTCAGATTAAAACCACACATAGTGGAAAGATAAGAAGTCCTTGTCAAAACGACACATGGGAGCTGGCCTAAGGAAGGGTTCTGCAGTATTGGAAACAGGGCAAACCAAAGGTTTAGAGGACTGGAGGTTGCTGGCCAGGATTCTAAAGCAGCATAGGATTGCTAATTCCTGAATATAAGACAGTCTTCCCCAGTGTGGTGCCCTCCATGCCACAGCCCCCCTTCAGCCCCAAGTCATGACAGGCAATGCTCAGAACAGATGAAGGGCCCCAGGGTGGAAGAGGCTGATTTAGCAATTCTGTCTCTTGTAGCAACACCATCACAGGAGCATTATGGCCTGGTAACCTTAAGGGGTACTGAGGCCACAAAGCAGTGAAGGAAGCTGAATTTCAGGTATTTATTATTAGCTCCAGGCTTTCATAATCTGTGATATGTCAAAAAGCTTCGTATAACCAACGACTATACCAAAAAAAATATCACCACATTAGCCACTACCCTGGAATAGTCTGCTGCAGCCTTCCCACTGAATACAAGGAACACCAGATCTGGCTGTTAGGCAGTTTACCTGCTGGCCTCTGCTGTCACCACATCCTTCCTCACATTATCCCTGGTGACTGAGCTACCCTTTTGTCATTCTGCCACAAGGTTTATATCATCACACACATTCACATCAATCACTTCTGTTACTCACCTTCCAAAAATCTCAGACTCTCATAAGATTTCACAGAAGGTTTACTGAGAGGCAGCCCCAAATGGCACAAAATGACAAACATGGGAAGCCCTCTGTTTCCCCTCCAATGGCAAAAGATATTCAATCCAACCTTCTATCAGGATGTTGCTATTGCTTCTTTCAAATCCTGTTGAGCAATCCAATCCATGGCACAGTTCTTCTTGAAAGAGCCTGTTGTCTGACAGTGACAGAGAAACAATGAACCCTATTTAATGAGATTAGTTACAATAAAGGGGAAAGTGGTTTATATATATATAAAAAAGGCCGTTAAAGCAATGGGGCTGATTATTAAATCATTATTCTTACACAAGTTTGGCACCAGGCATACCTTTTTTCTGGATACTTGCCATCATGCCTAGTTTAGACTTGATAGCCGACTTTGTGTCTGTGTGTGAGTGCTTCTGTGTGTGTGTGTGTGTGTGTGTGTGTGTGTGTGTACATCCACTTGACTTTTCAATTGCAAGGTCTGTTGTGTAATTCATTTCCCACTTCAGAAAAAAAAATGCCATAGAGTCCTCCCCTCCCTTTGTAATTCAATCACATACAATTATAGCATCTGCTATAATTTTACTGATGGGCACGCTCCCTCCCGCTTTCCTTTAGTAAGTCAGGCTTACTGACAGCAGCACTTCTGCAAAAAATGAAGGCTTTGCAAATCTGCTGGCTTTTGCAGAGATAGTTGGGGTTCAATCTTAGCTGGGCTGGGTTCACCTCCATATGCCGATGCAAGTCAGGGGCCTGGTAAAGAAAGTAGCAGTAGGTTCCCTAGGTAGCATTGCTAAACGCTGATCCCTTTAGAGACATCTTGCTCTTCTTGTCAAAACACTCTTGCTTTTCTGGAGATTCCGCAGATGTCTGCCCAAGCAGGAATCTCCAAAATTGTCCTTGGATATCACTTCTTAAGAAATTTACTAGCAACTATGGTAGCACTCACCCATCCTGTCTGAAAACTCTGCTAGTTTTATCCAAACTCCTTACTTATTTCAACATTCATACGTAGTTTTGAGAACCTTTAAATTCATCATGGAATTTTATTTTAGGTGAATTTGATGCTAACTCTGGTTAAAATGATGCATATGTCTATGTTAAAATAAATGCACACAGTGTTGAGAGAATTATATGGCTCTCTGTTTCAGTAGTTCCAGCCTTGCATTTGCATTTGAAGTAAAAAGTCAGCACTGTGCTCAAACCCTTTCCTGCCTTACTCTGAAAAAAGTACTTTTTTTTTCATTTTCATTTCTTTTAATGACACCAGAGACCAAGGGTTAGATGCAGGCAATGGTTTCCTCTGCATTCTGCTCAGGGCTGGAATAACCATTAAGCAAAATAAGCATGTGCTTAGGGCATCAAGAGAAGGGAGGCACCACAGAAATTTTCAATTGCCGGATTGACCATGGACCATATGGTGCAGCTGAACCAGGTTCCACAAAAACAAAGGCTCCCACAATATACATGTCATAAGTTCAGTGCAACAAAACATGTAAAAAAAGATTCCGTCATGCTGAACTTTATAAAATAATTGTAGAAGGCAATATTTTACAGTATTTAGTTGTTTATATTTGCATTAGGTATGGATAGGGGCACCCAAATCTTTTAAGTGATTAGGGCCTCTAATGGTCTTAATCCAGCCCTGATTCTGCTCCCCAAGGCTATGTACATACACCCAGCAATTTAAAGTGGACTCAGTGCATCACATTGTCCACCTGACATTGCCATCCAAGTGCCAGCCCAAGCTTCCCCCCACATTAAATAAGTTTTTCCTGATCCAGAAATGATGCTATAAAGGTGTTTTGTTTTTTAGAGCCAGCATCTGGTTGGCCACCATGGGAACAGGATGCTGGGCCAGATGGGCCTCTGGTCTGATCCAGCAGCCAGGCTCTTCTTACGTTCTCCTGCCTTTGTCTCTGCCCATCTGCCCATGCGCCAAAAACATTCTGAAGATGACAAAGGAAGAGTCCTGGTAGTACAAGAATTGCAATAACCCACTTGACAGCAACACAATATAAATAGCTGTGAAGGAGGAGGAAGGGAAAGAGGGAAACGGCAGCAGAAGGTGAAGGCTTATTTGGAATCCAGGCTTTGACATCATTCATGCCTTCCCAGGCCACAGCCCATTTTACCTGCTACAGATCAACTTATCTCTTATCAGTCCACTATCGAATCATAGAATTGAAAAGTTGGAAGGGGTCCCGAGGGCCAATTACTCCAACCCCCTGAAATGCAGGAATCTCAGCTAGAACATACGTGACAAGTGTCTGCTGCCATATGGATAGGACTACTTCCTGCAATATTTTGATAGGGCCTCACATTCCCAGATTGTGATAGTGGCAAAATACTTAGGAGGACAAATTCAAATCGAGCAAATTATTTTTTGCAATCCGCCTTGTTTATGATATGGTGGGTTAATATCTATGACTGATAATGATTTGAATTAGTAGAGTTTCCTCTCACCAAATAGCCAAAATACAAATTGTATCAGAGAATTGTGATTGTCCTTTTCTGGACTAAATCTGAAGGAAAATGTCTCAGCCTAGAAGTAGGCTTCTATTCCTTAGTAATATGCCCAAAGTGTCAATGCATTTTCTGATTGTATACATGCTGTTTTCAGGATACAGTTGCATTTTGAAGTTTGAGGTTTTGAATAGCTGTAAGGTAGTAGAGCTTTCAGTTCAGCTGTGCGCTGATCTTGTTTGCATTCTTCTGCTGACATTATTGATTTCTTTTTGCCTTTTGCACAGTCAGGACAGATAAAGGGTGCTGAAGAGTTATTTTTTAAAAAAGACAAACTTCATAAAAGTCTATGGAGAAATGAGAAGGAAAAAGAAAATCCATCAGCACTTTAGTGTGAATTTCTCCTAATAAACATATTTTATGTGCATTTTTGCACATAATGTTGAAACTTGAGTGGAATTACTAAAAATCAAATATATGCCTCTGTTTCCATGGAAAATAGCTTTGCGTGTGACAGATTGTGAGTGTGAGTTTAGGATGTGTAACAGGGCCTTACTCAATCCTGGATTGTGCCAAACACATCCCAACAGCTTTCTTTTGGTACTCTTTTGGCACTCCTCACTCTGAAAGTTTTCCCATCCATGGTCTTAACTGCATGTCAATAACTTTGGGGTCAATAGTGTGACTTCCAGGTAAGGATGGAGGAGAAATTCAATTCCATGGACATTTAAAGAAGAATCTATCAGTTTCCTGAATGTACTTTCTGAAATGATAAGTGGACCGAAACACAACTATCCTTCAAAATTCATGGTTATCTGATTTTTTTGATGGAGTTCTCCAACCAAACCATGTTTATAAACAGGCACATATTAGAGGACAGTTTGCCTAGAAATGAAATCATTCATGAACGTAGCTTACTAAATGCATTTTATTATAGAAATTGCTTGCAAAAACGTGTACATTTATAAAAATGCACATAAAATATGTTTATTAGGAGAAATTCATGCTTAAATGCTGGTGGATTTTCTTTTTCTTTTTCATTTCATTTTTTTAAAAAAATAAAGCAAAAATTGGTGGGAAATGTGGAGAACTGAAATTTAAGACTGGAAAAATGAGAAACAGTGGGAACCAAAACAGACAGATCCTGCAACCCTACTTTGGAATCATCCTCAGTACACGACTGGCTAGGAGTCCAAATGCATCTCATTCTATAAATTAAGCATTGCTAGAAATTCCCACCTCCTTTCAAAGTATGGCTTGGCATACTTTGATTTCAGTCTAAAACTAATTCAGATTGCAGACAGGAAGGGGGGGGGATGCAGAGATCCATCCACCAATAGGCAATTTCATATAAGAAACCAAAACTCAGCCATTTAGAGATTTTGTTTTGCTTTAGATATATCTAGCTCAGGGATTAGTTTTGTTATTCCCAAAATAAATTTGTACAAAACTCTCCAGTATTCTTAAATCCTTGCCGTATATTATTAGTTTAGTACTTTCTGTTAATTTAGCAGTGCTCGACCATTTGATTTCTGCATATAAATTCAGTTCCAGTTTCATCAACGGACATAAAGGAATAAAACGCTGAACCAGATTTGTAGAGAAAAGCAAAAAAATATTTTGATGCCAGGTCAGGACAGCTGTGTTAGCAGTCAGCGCCCACCAGTCTGTGGCCTGAAAGGCCATTATGGAAATCAGACCCAATAAATTATTTGCTTTGAGGCCTCTCTTCTTATATAGAGTAACTGTTCATTGTCCTACCAATAAAAAAGAAGAGATTTAGAAAGACCAAAATAGCCAGTAATTAGTTTTCTATTTCCTGTTATAAAAATTGGACATGACTGAGTCATTTGTATCATGTTCAAATGAAGAACTGTTGTTTCTTTTATAGCTCTCCCTTTTAATGCTGGACATCATTTTCACATCCCAATTTCTCTGATCGCCACAATCAGAGACAAAGAGGATGTAGGAAATAGAAGCATAAAACTAAAAAGGCTTCCAGATTTTTTTTTGCAAAATGACAAATGGAGCCCAGGAAGAAGAAAAATCATAATGTGTGGAAAGAAGTTCTTTCTTCCAAGGGAAAATGGTCCGCCTTTTGGCAAGGGAACAAATAATCAATAACAACAAGAAAAGGGCATTGATTGTTGTGTGGAAATGTACTTAGTGGGTCTATGATGCACCAGGCAAGAGGAATCACGTTACAAAGGCTCGTGTCTCACACTTTCCCCTTTTGAGTGGTAGGAACCATCTGAAAATTAATGAGTCTTATTAATGTAAATTGTGCTGTGCTATCAGACATAAATATCCCAATACCAATGGGGCCCATTACCATTAACATCTGAAATGATCAACAAATAAAACTGTTAAGAGTGCAAGATGAACATTACTGGACAAATTGACTACTCTCTGCACGAGGCTCATGGCTGTGTCTGGCTGTTCAGCTTCATTTCGCTGAAAGACATGCCAGCCCATGATGTTAAGTACAGCTGAGGCAGCTTTTTTGGAAAATTGTCTTTTGTCTGCTGAAAAGGGTGATGTGCTCAACCTATATATTTCTTATTAAAACATCCTTTTGGAATGCCTGCCAACATACCTAACAGGCAGCTGGCATGGGCTATATTGATGAAAGTAACCATAGGGGGTTGCACAGACCTCAAGTTTCACCTGGTATCTGTATTATTATTTTTCCCAAAAAGAAAAAGTGGATCTGTGCTCTCTCTGCTTCAGTCTGTGTTATAGATTCTGAGCCATTCGGTATATAAAATAAAGCTTTGATTTTCCCCATTATAACCATCATCATGGGAAATCTACAACTATCCATTTCATATGCTACTTTTATGTATGATATATATTTTATAGATAGATAGACAATTTATTACAGTCGGAGACCAGCTTCTAAAACACACTTGGGGGTACAGTCACAGAAGGAAAACAAACAATTAAAACAATGCACAACAATAAATTTAAAATTTATAAAATGTATGCAGACTTTTCATGCACCAAAACTGCATCGCAAAATTCAGAGAGGTGCATAATCATACTGTGTTTCAGTCTGGTCTGCACGCAAGTCTGGGGAAATCAGGTCAGGTCAATCCAATGCAAAAAGCAGCCTAGACAAATTCCTCCCCTGCTCCTATATTTGATCACAGTGAAATACACAGCTGACCAGTCAATCAAGCTCACCTTTCCAGTGCACTACAGGGGCTTTGGTGACACTTAGGTAGGGATGCCTCCTCACGAGTCTAGTTCTGAAATGGGATGTCTTGTGCTGTTGAGTGTGAACTGCAGTGGTTGGTTTAAACTTTGGTGCAGACTCACTGTGCTCTTCAGATCCTGGGGTGTTTGCCACAGGGAGGAGGTGAATCCATTCAGGAGGTGTTAAGCCCCTCTTAGAGGGTCTTCTTGGTGGTGGCACTGAGTTATGGAATGCCCTCCCCAGAGATGCTTCCCTGGTGCCTACATTATGGTCTTTTCAATGCCAGTTAAAGGCATTTTTATTATCCCAGCCCTTTTAATTACATGCTTTCAGTGCATTTTTAGAGCTGAGCACTAATTTGCTGTTTTCCTTTGACGCTTAAAAATAAATAAATACTGATTTTATGCTGGTCTGTTTTCATGCAACATTTGGGTGTATACTGGTCTCTGTTTTATTTTGTTGAGTCTGTATTTCTATTTTTCATTTATTTTTTCTAAACCATCCAAGCAACTTGGTTGGCAGGCATTATAGAAGTATAATAAATAAATATGTAGGGTCTTTGGGTTTGGTGTATTCTAGGAGGGTGATATGGGGCTTCCCTCCGGAGTCTCTGATTCCCTTTGTATGTTGTGTGACCTCCATTGATATGGAGACCCTGTCCAATTTTGGCTCTGAGTTCTGTATGGTCCCGAACCTCTGGACCCCAACCATACATAGAGAGAAGATTGGGAAGAAGATATTGCCAGATCTGGACCTTGTGTTCATCACTCCTTCAATTAACCCCAATTTCTCTGACAGTCTCTCCACCTAAAATCCATCCCTGCTCTCTTTTAAAAAGTAAGCTTCATTTACAGCCTGCATTACACAAGCACACACACACACACACGGCATATATAGCTATGAAATTGTGGCATAGAACGTTTATGTAATGTTTGTTTACAGAAGAATGCCTGATTTCATTGGACTGATAATGTTGTGTCTTATTTAGTTACCTTTCATTGTCATGCTGAAAAAGTATCCTGTACAAATGATTGCTATTCCTGCCTCTGAACCTTGTAAAAGTAGCGCCTTTCCCCACCTGCTGTTAATAGCTGCAGCAGACTTAAGTGTTTAAAGGCAGAGTTTATAAGGACAGTGTTTCAAAGGAAATTATTTATGAGCAGTTAAAGCCGAGTATGTGACCCACTTTTTACTCTCACGTTTCTTAATGACAGCAAGGGATAGTTAATTCCAGCTAGGCTACAAACCAATTAAATGTACCAAATAATGCAGGCCTATTATTACATTTCTTTGTTTGGGGACATGAAACTAATTCCCTAGAGTATAGTGCCTGAACTTTTGTAATGTTTAGTTGTCAATGTGAAAGCTATTCTTTGGGTGGGGGGGTAGTCTAAAAAGGAGCCACCCGTTACAATAAACTGGTTGTTGTTGTTGTTGTTTTCTTACCTGCCCATTAGGTCCATAAGGTCCCAGGGTGGGCTGCAGCAGTATAAAAATGCAAGGTTAAGAAACAAGATTAAAAAATACAATATTAAAATCAATTAAAATAATCATAAGGAGAGAGAGAGAGAGAGAGAGAGAGAGAGAGAGAGAGAGAGAGAGAGACATGTCAAAGGCTAGGGTAGAGAGATGTGTGTTCAGCATACAGTGGTACCTCAGTTTAAGAACAGTCTGGTTTAAGAATGATTTGGTTTATAAACTCTGCAAAACTGGAAATAGTGTCCCGGTTTGCAAACTTTACCTTGGTCTAAGAACGGAATCTGAACGGTGGAAGGGCACCGGCGGCGGGAGGCGTCATTAGGGAAAGTGTGCCTCGGTTTAAGAACAGTTTTGGTTTAAGAACGGACTTCTGGAATGGATTAAGTTCATAAACCAAGGTACCACTGTATTATGAAAAATGTTATGAGCTGGTCACAGCAGGAGGGGGAGACTCCCTGGTTTCTTCAGAAGCCTGCCTCCACTCTGCCTCCTGATGCCCTTCCTCTCTTCCATCGCCTCTCCCTGCTCACCAACCCCTGTTGCCTCTTCAGCTTCCGACATCTCCTCCTCCCAGTCTGCTCCCTCTTCTCCCCCTGACCGCTCGCCATCATCCCACCACCAATCCCTGGGCTCTGAGTCTTCTGCCCCTGGGGGTTTCCCCAGTTACAAGTTTTAAAGCAATACAGAATAAACAGGCAAGGGCCTTTGCACCCCCCTGAAAAACCCTATTAAAACAAAAATGCCTCCAATTGTTTCTCAAAAGTGCAGATAGTGGGCCACTGTCATATCTCAACAGGGATGCTGTTCCACAGAACAGGGGCAGCCACAGATTCCCGCATTGTAGGGGTTTGGATGACCCTCAGGGTCCCTTCCAACTCTTCAGTTCTATGATTCTATGAAAGCCCCACTCCAGGTTGCTATAGTCTTGCTGTGTTGCCACATGGCTCCTTCTGGCTTCCACAGAGAGGAGCCTGCCGCTGCTCCCACACTGTGTGGAACCCACCCCCGCCCCACGCTTTGTCCCTTTCACTCTCTTGGTAAGTGGCAGCAACATACAGTGTGGGGAGACTACAGGAGCCCCAACCCTGCCACTCCACTGGCTGCTACTGCATGATGGTGGGAACACTGCTAATGCAGTCTTCACAGCTGTAACACTTGAATAGGTATCTAACGAAGGCTCTAATAGGTCTGCTTGTTGATTCAATATCTTCTTTCAGGTCAGCTACGACATGAATGTCCCGTGCGAAAAGTCCCACTCAGAGCACCAGCACTTTGCCAACAGAGGATAGGACCCTTTCGCATCCTGATTTTCAGCAATGTACCAATATGAGTGAGATGGCTGAAATGGAGCAAATTTATGTGCAGGATTCGGGAGCAGGTAGGTCATGCATTCATGCAAACAATGACTATTCTTCCCCACCCTTACCAGTGGGTGGCAATGCTAGTTTTAAGGAACAATGGGCATTTTTAAGTTTCTTCCTTTCTTCCTTTCTTCCTTTCTTCCTTTCTTCCTTCCTTTCACAAGTTCTAATTTCCTCTTCTTCCCTCTAGGGCCTTCTAGTTGAACCCATCATATGATCTGCCACTACTCGAACCTCAAACTCTTGCTCTAGGGGAGAAAAGTTTTTTCTTTCCCTCTCAAAATGCTAAAATTGGATCTGCTTTAGATTTATTATTTGTATTACAGTAACACCTAAAGGTCTAATACCATCCAGGATTGGGGGGGGGGGGTTGCACATTGTGCTGTGTAGCATACAAACATGTCATAGGAGGAAAGACGCAGAGAGGTACCATAAAACAATTTGCCCAAGATCAGTCATGCAAGCAAGGTCAGTGGGGGAAGCAGAGAGGGATGGAGGGAAGCCTGTTTGTGAGCCCCATTCCTCAGCTGCATTCATTAAGTCATTAAACAGCACTCCTCATAGGAATGCAAGGCTGCATGCCAAGAAAAAAAAGGGAATGAAGAAGTTATCTAGTTCAGTCCCTGCAACCTAGCATATCCTCCATTGGATTAGCTTCAGGAGCAAAGGCCAGCCTGCCCACTGGTCAGGAGTGCTTTCTGCAGGACAGGGGCCACTCGGATGGCTTACACTGAGTAAAAGAGTAGAGTCTAGAAAAGGGGTAGGCAACCTAAGGCACATGGGCTGGATGCGGCCCAATTACCTTCTAAATCCGGCCTGTGGACAGTCCAGGAATCAGTGTGTAGAATGAGTAGAATGTGTCCTTTTATTTAAAATGCATCTCTGGGTTATTTGTGGGGCATAGGAATTCATTCATCCCCCCCCCCCAAAAAAAAATATAGTCCGGCCCACCACATGGTCTGAGGGATGGTGGACCGGCCCACAGCTGAAAAAGGTTGCTGACCCCTGGTCTAGAAGGTAATCACCATAGGTATAGAAAGCCAGGGCTGTCTCTTTAAACCCTCCTGCCACAACCTGGAATGAGGTAGATAAGGAGTAATTTGATTGTCCTGGCTTCACCAACTCAACCCCCTCAGCAGTCCTTGCAAATGAGAACAGAAGCAGACAGCGGGTGGGCTGGCCAACTGCTTCATTGTAGAGCAACTGCCCTACACCTTCTTTAGAACCTTGCCTGTCGAAATCTCCCCCCCCCCTCTGATCTGCAGCCGCTGTGGTCCTTACGCTGAGCCTGCTGCTTGCACTGAGTTCAAATTCCAAGTTGTGACTGTTTGCCTCTCTAGCTTCTAATCACACAAAGCTGCCTTTTACCGAATAAAACCGCCCTCCAGAGTCACAAGCAAAGGAGCAGTTCCCAGCCAGGCTACTTGCTGCAATCCTTCCACTGGAAATGCCAGGGATTGAACCCAAGGCCTGCATCGTGCAAAGCCTATAGCCCACCCCTGAGCAATGGTCCTTCCCCAAACTTCAATCAGGGTTCAGTCTCTGCCATCTTCAATAAAAAGGAGCTCTGGGAGCAGAGCTGGGAAAGGCATCTGCCTGAGCTCACAGAGCAGCTTTCCTTAGCCTTGGTGCTCTTCAGATGTTGTTTGACTACAACTCCCATCATCCCTGACCATTGAGCCAAGCTGCCCAGATCTGATGGGAGTTGCAGTCCAACCACATAGGGAGCAAACCAGGTTGGATTTGTAGAAGGCTCTGCCTTAGAGAACTGCTGCCAGTCAAGCAATACTGGACTGGATGGACCAATGTCCTGACTCAGTATAAATCCATCTCATTTTTGTGTGTGTTTTACTCTTCCATGTGGAGCCTATCTCCCCCCAGCACGATGCTGCAAAGACCCCAGGACCAGAAGTTCTCTAAGCTGCCCAGGATACAGCTTGGTCTTTCTAACGATGCTGAAGTAAGTATGAAATTGCTTTATATGTCAAGGAGAATATTTTTACCATCTTTCTCTGCTATTATAATAGCTCCTCCTTTTCATCTCCTCTTTCTAACACAAAGGACAACTAAATTGACATCAACTAAAGTTAGTATTCCACTGTCATTTCTCTGGACATCACTAGTGACAGCTCTGCTTGGGGTGGTTTGGTCGGTCCCTCACACGTCACTGTTTTCATGTCAGCTCTCCATTTCATGTTGCAGAAATCCCTTCTGTCAGCTCCCATTCAGTTTGATAGGTCAGGCTTACACCTGCAAGCTGGGCCAATGCCTATCTGACAGGATCTGTCACAGCTCACCAGTCGCCACGCTTGGCAGAACAGCAACTTCACTCAGTGGCAACTTTGCTGCTGTGACTTTTAAAGGTTTCTTCTTCCTCCTTATTTTCGCTTCTCAGATTTTTCCAGTCTGTGCCAGCTAAAGACACTGGGAGGTGAAGAAGA
Source organism: Podarcis cretensis (assembly GCF_951804945.1). Classification (NCBI taxonomy): domain Eukaryota; kingdom Metazoa; phylum Chordata; class Lepidosauria; order Squamata; family Lacertidae; genus Podarcis; species Podarcis cretensis. The sequence continues at coordinate 121,986,996 of NC_137172.1, read as the reverse complement.
AGAAGAAGAAGCAACTTTCCTCAGGAGGGAGGGTAAAGGTATGCCTCTGGAGGAAGGCTTGTTTTCCTCACCTGGGCCATTCATAGCCCTCTTTCAAGACAGATCAGCAGCACCAGCTACCCTCCTATACATGCTGTCAGAAGCTAAAATGGGTAATGAACTTTTGCTACATACAGCCTATCTTCTAGGGTGTTCCTCCTACACACACACACACACACACACACATATATAATAGACTTGACCTCAAGTGTTCTGTCTACCTAGATTGAATTGAAATGTTTCATGCAGTAAATCTTCTGTACCTCCTGCAGTGTTATGAAATCTCACGCATGGGAGTTGCCTCAAGGGTTCTGCATAATCTGGAGTTCCAGATCCTATGGAAGCTGTGCACCTAAAGACATCCTCAATACAAGCATCCCCACTGTATATGTAGAAATCAGGAGGGTGGGGCTAGTTGAGGGCATGGCATCAGGGGCGGAGTCCTCCTCCCTGCCCATCTACTCTGACAACACACGTTAACCCTCTAAATAGGGCTTCTGTTAGCAAACATGAATTTAAATGTACAGTATGCAAAATCTGCTGGGAAAAACTACCCATTAAGGCATGCCTCTGTGTTTGCCTGAAAAACCAGAAATGGAAAATACAATTAAAAACAAACATGTAAAGTACATGGCAGTAGCGATTGCCACAGGGCAGATGTCCAGGATACATACTATGTGGTGACAGAATGGAGACAACCTGGTGCAAATGCCTCGTTAGCTTAGGCCAAATAAAGGGCAAATGTGATATCTGAAAATGCCCTTGGAATTCAAAGGAGCCAAACTAATTTCAAACATTCCATTTTTTTAAGGAATGCAGAAAGCCCTGTTTCTTATGCAGATTGTCCCTAATCCTATAATGAAATGGGGAACAGTCAATATGCAATGACTTTAACTGATAGTATTGAAGCAATCTAAAGTAAAATAAGATTGTATATATGCAATGGAAATATTAAAGTTTCAACTGTAGAATACATTTAACAATTCTGCTCCCAATTATTCACTGAAAGCATTTCATATGCAGCAGAGGAAGGCCCCCTTTTCTCATCGGCACTCTGGTTGTCTAAGGTTTTGCTGTCTCATCTGGAGATGGTAATATTTCTTAGATGTGTTGTTGAGTGTGATCTGAATAATAACCATTATCATGTTTTCATTCCCCATATGTACAGAGATACTGCATTTACTTCTGCTCCCTGTCCTGGGTCCTGCCCCAAACACACAGGCAAGTACTGGTGTAGGAACAGCAGCAGATACAGTGCACAGGAGTCACGATTCAGGAGTTCTGGAGCAGGGCAAGGCGTTCAGAACAACAAAGATGTCTCAACAAGTTTCTCCACTCATCCCAGTCATTCACAGGATTTTTTCACCTTGCGTTGGGGCAGGCAGGTCTGGGCAACAAAGCTGCATCCTCCTGCTGACCAGTGTCCAGCCTCCCCATCATCTTGAGGCTTAACCCTTGAGGCTTTCTGCTCCACATGTGGTCAGAAGGCAGAGCCAGCATTCCTGCTTTCCCTTCCAACATGGCTGAAGTAAGCACTGAGAGGCGAGATCCCCCTTCCTCCAACCCAAGTTCCCACAATTCAGCGCCTTCCTCTGTCTCCTCCTCCTTCTGGACCTGCCAGTCCAAGCCTGATCCCAGCAGCACGACAGGCGACATGACATCCAGAAAGGGACTGGATCAGTAATGGAAGAAAGAAGCAGAGTTCAAGCGACAAAGAATAGAATGAAGAAGACACAGTGAGTAATTTGGGGGCGTAATAAAACAGAAGCAGAGCGATATAAAGGAGGCATTCCGAGTGCTGCTATGATGGATTTTGAGATGTTCAAACAGAATCATGGACTCATAGAAAGGATCCCAAGCCTCATTGAGTCCAATGCAGGAATCTCAAGTAAAGCATCCATGACAGATAGCCAGCCAACCTCTAATGAAAGAGAGTCCACCACCTTCTGAGGGAGTCCTTTCCACTGTCAAGCAGCTTACTGTCAGAAAGTTCCTCCTGATATTTATTCAGAATCTCCTTTCTTGTAACTTACCATAGAATTGCAGAGTTGGTGGTGACCCTGAGGATCATCTAGTCCAATCCCCTGCTATATAGGAATATGCAGCTGTCTCGTATGGGGACTGAACCCCCAAGCTTGGCGTTATCAGCACCATGCTCTAACCAACTGAGCTATCCAGGCTGAATCTATTCTATTGGTTTGAGTCTTACCTCAAGGGAGCCCATGAGCCTATGAGCTCCTTATGGGAACTTGTTCTTCATGTAGCTTCTAAAGCAGGGTTATTGTTTTTGTTTGCTACTGTGATAGGGTTTTTTGTTCTTATATTGTAAGCCGCCCTGTGATCCTTGGATGAAGGGAAGTACAGAAATTCAATTAATGATGATGACGATGAACTGGAGCAGCACTGGGCAGGAATTAAAGGTCATAAGCACTGATCTGTGCTACAGATTTTATACTTCAATATAATATTTGCATATTTGAGTGCAACTCACTAAAAGGAAAAAAACATACTAATAGAGACTCTCCTCCCTGAAAGAGAGGGGAGTGGTTGTGGGTGGGAGCCTGAACACCGCCCCTAGCAGGGGGCGTAGCCCCCTGCCTCCAGCTCACCTGGCTGGCGCTCACGCCCCCCCCCCCCCCGTGGCCATCCAACCAGGTGCCATGGGGGGGCATGTCCAGCAGCCTTGATGCTGCAGCGTCAGCCTCTCCCCGGCCTCATTTCTCTTCGTCGTCCTGTGCGAGTCACCCACCCTCCACTCCCATTGAGTTAGGGCTTAGGTCATTGGCCTTGCTATGGACCTTAGGTTGGTCGCCCCGGCTGCACGGGGGGCCTGGTAGGAGTTTTTCCATTTGGCATTAGGCTTTTTGGTTTTTTCGCCTACCTCATAGCAATCATCACAACTTTTGTGGTATTGGTGGGTAGGTTAGGCATTGGAATAATGTGCTGTGGTGTGTCGAAGTGCTAGGTGTGGCCATCGCCTATGCCTTCAATGTTTAGGGGTATTCCGTTAAAGGAATCTGGCGGTCGTGTATTCTGTCTGATGCCTGCTTGGCGGGAGGCCATGGCACGACCCTCGGTGACAGCAGGGGTGAGCCTATAGTTGGATTAGCATCAACAGGTGATGAACCCCTGGTGAATAAACCCACTTGTTTCGCGATCCAATGCCTAAGCCAATACCTTTTCATTGCTGTAATCAATAAAGTTGTGGCCTTTTCTAGCCCATTAACCTTATATCACGTGTCCCTGTGTCTTCTTTTCACGTCGCGGTGGTCGGGTCCTCGAACCACAATCACATCCTGCAAAAGAGGCAGGTTACATAACAATCAATTCATAATAAGGATGAATCTCTTAATTTCATTTCTCTCAGTTTCTCATTTTTCTAGTGTTAAATTCAGTTCTCCACATTCCTACAGCAATCTGAAGACTTATAAAAAATAATATCCTAATGAAACTTTGCCAGCATTTTAGTGAAAATCTATACTAAGCACATTTTATATGCAGTTTTGACTAATGCGCACATTTTTGCAAGGAGTATTCTGTAATATAATACATTTTTCTTCACTTATCCACATTTTGCAGCAATTTGCATTTAAATAATACTCCACATGTAAAACTTATTAACACTTTTGTGTAAATTTCTTGCAATAAACACATTTTTGACAAGCAATATCCCTAATATACTTTGGCAAGCAATCCCCCCATGCACCTTTGTATGTTATTTTTACTAATAATATTCATTTTATGCATACTGTCCCCTAATATATACATTTTGGTAAACACTGGAGAATGGCATCCTAAAATCCAGATAAGTGTGAATTCCAAATGACAGCTGTGGGGTTTTTTGTTCATATGTTGCTTTGGAAAGTTCAGATATGGCAGGCTCACCTTTAAACACAAACTAAATCGACATTCCCTGTACCCTCATTTCATCATTACATATCTTTTATTATTTCCCCACAAGCTTCAGTGTGACCATAATACAACAAGAACTTCAGGCTGGCTTTATACTTGCCAATGGAAGACACCATTCTTATTTGGATTAGAGAAAACATATTAGGAAGAAATATGGGCTAGATCGGCAGCGCTGGGATAGACAGATAAGATATTCCTAGAAACTAAAGGGAACTAATTCACTTAGCTGCCTCCCTCTCAATTTTCCATTTGTGCATATAATTTATAATTGATTTATTGAGCATTATACCAATTATCCATACTTAGCTTAATGATAAAGCACATTCTAAAGTCCAAAATATTTGGCAGAGGCAACCCTTGCTGTTTTTGTCCTTTTCTTTTAATTCTCATTTGTAGGGCAATTAAAGAGTGTGGAAGATCTTGAAAGAATTGGCAATATCCACCATACTCAAATCTCTTATCCAGAGGCTAGAGGAAGCAAGACTTGCCAACATGCAGTTCTTCTATTGTCCTCCCACTGTCCCGAATTAACAAGAGGAACCATGCTCTCTGTTTTCCAGTTGGGCGGTGGAGGGGAGGGGAGAATGCTCTTTTATTTCTTAAAGAGAGAAACTGTAATGAGACCATATTGGGTAGTCTCAAATACATGTTAGATTCCATGAGAATCAAACTGCTCAAAGGATTGTCCATGTGACAGGATTCAGGAAGAGGAAAGAAGAATCAGCCGGGTAGGGGAATAATGGTGTCAAACCAGAAGCCTAAGGAAGCAGGCATAAAGGGTGTGTGTGTGTGTTGCATTGTGCACTTTCCACTTTTCCAAAGCCTCTGGTTTGTCCTGAAAACTGAAACAGTGTTAATTTAACAAAGTCCTATCCAATATTTATCCAGATCAAAGACTGAGAACCTATGGCCCCCAGCTGTCATTGACTCCAACTCCCAGCAGCGCCAGGATGCAATGATGGGTGTTGTACTTTTGTAGCACTATTGGGGTGGGGCACAGGTTCCCTGTTCCTGACCATGATTAACCACTTCCTGGTTGTTGTTTTTAAGGGAGTTGAATAATAAGAACACCTAGGTAGATTTTAAAAAGTGTTGTTGTTGTGCCTAAAAGGATATAGGGCCAGGGCCAGCGCTGTCTCTCAGTGGAGGGCATTTCACAACCAAGACACCACCATTAAGGCCTTCTTCTTTGTACCCACATAATGTACTTCTCCTAAAGATGGAATGCAGAGAAGGCCCTCCTCAAACATCCAGCCCAGGCTACTTTCTCAGCCATGGGAGGAAAAGATAGAGAGCCCCTATATCACATGTCACTCAACTGTCCCAATTGAAGTGGGACATCCTGGATTGACAGAAGCCAACCTGGCTGCTGATTCCAATTCTAGAGGTCCCATTTTGGCAGTAGGCAAAGGTAGGAGGGGGAGGGAGGGGGAGCAGCATGAGTGAAAGAACATAGAGATGGGTTGGGCAGGTAGCGCTGAGATGTGGTGGGTGGGATGGTGATTGGGGGAGGTCCCACTTTGCCGTTCGAGAATGTTGGAGTGTATGATATCCTCAACTGCAGGTGAAAAAGCAAGCTGGGAAGCATAAGCTGAAGAAATAACCAGAGGGAAAAGGGTTAGGAAGTCATTCTTATCCCATCATTCCTCCCCTGTGACTCACAAACTATGACGCCAAAGCACTGCAGAATGTGGGACAGAGGCAAAATGCCCAGTATCAGAAAACAGGATGCTGGATTAGCTAGGTCTTATGTCTGAACCAGCCCTGTTCTTCAAATGTTCATAGAAAATCCAGAAATGGAATGTACCACATAATCCTAAACATATTTACTCGGGAAACAGTTCTACTTTTTTCAGTGGGACTTGCTCCAAGTAAAGGTTCACAGGAGTACAGCCTTAGGGTCAACCTAAATGTTATACACAAAGTGTGCTTTAATTCTGAATGGTCACTTTACAGGAGGTGGCGGATGAGAAACACCTGATTTTACAATGAAGAATTGCAGGGCGAGTGGTGGGTGTTGAACCCTTTCCTTTCTTCCTGTTTTTCTACTTCAAATTGTGTCCCCAACCTTCTTCCCTCCCCTCCTCCCTGCACCCACATGAGGTCCATCTGGTTTAGCACATAATTACAGCTTACTTATTTTGGGTTGTGTCCAATAATTGCTGCCCTCCTATTAACATTGACTGCTCAGATAAACTACAATAATTAATAGCCGTTTAGTAGCGCAAGGTGATAATAAATTACGTTTTACTTGGTGCAGACCCACTGAAATGAATGAACATGAATAAGTTAGGTCCATTAATTTCAAAATTACTACTTTAAAGATGGAAGGATTGGTCAATGTGGGTCCTCTCAGTTTCTCATTTTTCCAACCTTAAATCCAGTTCTCCACAATCTGCAGTGGGTTGTGCTGTTGTTGTTGTTGTTTTGGGGGGAGGTCCTTATGAAAATTAATCAGCACCTTAGTGCAAAATTATTCTAGTAAACACATTTTTGCAAGCAATTTCCTCTAATGTAATGCACTTTTGCATGTTATTTTCATTCATATCTTTATTTTATGCATTTTTGTAAACATTGGTTGGCTAGAGAACTGTCTCCCCAAATTCAGATGAATGTGCATTTCAAAGGATGGCAGTGCTTCAGTTCACATAGTGTTTTGGAAAGTGGGAATGTGGTAGATTTGGATTTAGATGCCTACTTAGGCAAATTTCTCTTCATCCCCAGACTACTCTGAGCAAAACTTAGTTGAATATTACACACAGTGTTGGACTTGGAGCTGATCTAAACTCTTCCTTCACTGTGTAAAGTTGGGAAAATTGCTGGGTTTTTTTCAACCTAGCTTTCCAATTAAAATGGAAGTAACAGTAAAACTACCTACATCACAGGATTGTTCTGGTTTCAAGCATTTTACGCAGATAAAGTGATACAAATTGCAAGTCATATAATGCTAAAATAAAGGATCTGTACGCAGATACTCTTTTAGGATAGATATAGATAGATGATAGATAGATAGATGATAGATAGATAGATAGATAGATAGATAGATAGATAGATAGATAGATGATAGATAGATAGATAGAGATAGATGATAGATAGATGATAGATAGATAGATGATAGATAGATATAGATAGATGATAGATATAGATAGATAGATGATTAGATAGATGATAGATAGATAGATAGATAGATAGATAGATAGATAGATAGATGATAGATATAGACAGACAGATAGAAATTTACTGTGAGAAACTAAAATCTTACTGAAATGTGTGAGATCCTATTGGAAGAACCAGAGCATATTTTTAGGACATGCAGTGCTCTCCTCACTATCCTTAACATTATAAACTTTCATTGCAATGGAATACACACACACACACACACACACACACACATATATATATATATACACAGTGGTACCTCAGTTTAAGAACAGTCCAGTTTAAGAGCGCTTCGGTTTACAAACTCCACAAAACCCGAAATAGTGTCCCGGTTTGAGAACTTTACCTCGGTCTAAGAACGGAATCTGAACGGTGGAAGGGCACCGGCGGTGGAAGGCCTCATTAGGGAAAGTGTGCCCCGGTTTAAGAGCAGTTTTGGTTTAAGAACGGACTTCCAGAATGGGTTAAGTTCATAAACCGAGGTACCACTTTGTGTATGTACACACACACACACAGAGAGAGAGAGAGAGAGAGAGAGAGAGAATATGTATATTGGCTGCCGTGCCTTCTTCACCTTGCTTGGTTATGTTGTCTGGTGGAGCATCTGCACCAACTGGTGTGTTCATGTGAAATGAGACATGTGTTGCCAGTGCTTCGGCAATGACACAAGGGAGGGGTTTCCTGCAGCTCCTGCTGCTCCTCTTTTAAAAAACAGCAGAGCAACAGCAGCCCATTGTTCCTGCAGGGCAAGGGTCTGATCCTACATGTGAGCAGGAACCATGCCATTCTAACAGATGGGCCGCAGCGCAGAGAGCCAAGGAAAGCCATGTATATTCATTAAAACAAGAATGGTACTGAGGGCATGGTTGGCAGCCAAGAACATCAATATCTCTTGGTGTTTTGTTTTGAGTGAATATATCTTCCATTAGGGAGATGAGAGAGCTCTGGACTGAATTCATTCCGACATGAAAATTAATACGCACACCTCAGTGGTTGGTGGCCCCATAGAGAAATGTGGGAGGCAGCCTGAACAGAAAGGTTGCCCTAGAATAAGGAGATGCTCTTTACTGCACAAAGCTCTCTCTCTCTCTCTGTGTGTGTGTGTGTGTGTGTGTGTGTGTGTAGTTTTTATCCCCTACCTAAAAAAAAAATGGTCTGGCCTTAGTAGCTGAAATCCTGCAGTCTTTCTCAGTGTTGGGTGGCCCCAACTTCTCTCCCAAGCTTAGAGCTGTGGATCATCTCCACCTCTGTCCTGTGTTTCTGAGCTACTCCAAGTATTTTGGAACTGCAGATGAGAGCAACACAGACAAGTGTTGAAAGTGCTTGGAGTGCCTCTAAAGTGCATCAGGATGGAACACAAAAGATTCCCGGTCCCCTCCTTGAAGGTTCAGTTAGGAAGGAGCTTGAGGCCCTTCCCTGTAGTTGTGCTGTGCTTAGGAGACCCTCTTGGCTCCTCTGCAATTCAGCATGACACACTGGTACAATCCCTCACTTAATCCCCAACTCTAAGCTACTCTACAGCTCCAATCTCCCACAGAAGATGACTGGGGCTTGCCTGTGAGGATTCCCCACTGGGAGCAACAGCTTGGACTTGGACATGGATCTAGAGGGACCAGCCAGATCTGTTGGGACAGCAGTCGCAGAAGAGGAAGTACTGGAGACCAGCCCATCCTGCAGCATCATGACTAGGCCTGAGCTACAAACTGAAGCCCATCAAATCAGGACTCCTCCATGCAGGGACTCTTGAAACAAGACCTCCAGAACCCATATCCTCTGAACCTGAACCTTCACAAGGAGCCTCCCCACTCCACACCAGAGAGCCATACTCCCACATTGACCCAGCAATGAGTCTGGAAGGAATCCACAAAGAAGATGAGGAATGCTAGACTCCAGGTCCAGTGCCTATTCCCTTTAAGGCCTTCCACTTCTCAGGGAACAGGTGAGTCCTGATAAAGGAAATCTGGACCTCAGGATAAAAAACCTTCAGTCAGGTCCCATAAACTGTTGTATTCTGCCTAATGAGTTCTGTGGGACTTGCTGCATTGTATTCTGATGAAACTGGAGAACCTCCAAAACAAAGTACAAGTGCTCTACTCAGCTATAAGCTTGAGATTTGTTGTACAAAACCCTGAGGGTATAGGACATTCACCAAGCAGGGATGTCTCTACCATTAGGCAGAGTAAGGCATTTGCCTCAGGTGGTAGATCCTGGTGGGCAGGGAGTGAGAGCGAAGCCTTGGAAGGGAGATGTGTGAGGGCATCCTTGATGCAAGCCTGCTGCCCTTAGATATGGTAGACCATGCTGTTCCTTCACTGTGTTGAAATAAGATTCAACTACCAGCATTGTCAGCATCTGTACACAGAATTGGAAATGGGGGCACCATCTTGCCTTTTGCCCAGGCAACAAGATGTCTTGGGCTAGCCCTGTCATCAAGCTAATTGTGAATAACATATTTATGAACCTTTGATAGTGATAGATGAAGAGCCTAAGGCTCAAGATGTGATTTTAATTTATAGATGAAGAGCCTAAGGTGCATTTGTGAACACCATGACAGGCTCTGCAAGTGGTCCTTGGCGGAGTCATTTGGGCACAGGATTGCCAAGGGACTCTTGCACCCAGAAATGGAGCCATGTTTTGTAAAGCCCACAGCTCTCATTTTAATCTCAGCATGAGAAGTAGCTGAATGCTTATTTACTTAAGCGCCAGAATAAGTGCTCTGTGAATTTCCCCTTTAGAAAAAGGGCTCTCAACTGATTAAAGCTTTTTTAATTGGTTAACTGTCTAGCTTTTAACCAATTAACTACCTAATTAATTTAAAAGCATTTACTGTTGCAAAACCCTACTAAGGTGCCCTTTCTCAGGTTCTTGAAGAACTTCAACAACATATTGTCTCACTTGGTTCAACCTTTACTTTTAAAAGTTATTGACATTGTAAGAAGGAAACATCATTAATATTTCCTATTAATAATAGAAAACATTCCCAATTACATTAACATACCAGAGCCAGAATTATATATATATATATATATATATATATATATATATATATATATATATATATATATAAACAAGTTCAAAATCCATCAACAGAGTAGATTTGAAATATGGATTTGATAAGAATTTCAGCTGAACACAGTTACAGTGAGGGGGGGAAGTATTTGATCCCCTGCTAAATTTGCCCATTTGCAAATTTTCTGCTAAGGGGACAGGACACCTTCACCGCATTGAAGGGATGATGGATGGGACCATGTATCGTCAAATCTAGGGTGAGCACCTCCATCCCTCAGCCAGGGCATTGAAAATGGGTCAAGGATGGGTATTCCAGCATGGCAACGACCCAAAACACATGGCCAAGGCAACAAAGGAGTGGCTCAGGAAGAAGCACATTAAGGTCCTGGAGTGGCCTAGCCAGTCTCCAGACCTTAATCCCATCGAAAATCTGTGGAGGGAGCTGAAGGTCCCTCCACAGCCTCGAAATCTTACTGACTTGGAGAGGATCTGCGAAGAGGAGTGGAACAAAATACCTCCTGAGATGTGTACAAACCTGGTGGCCACTTACAAGAAACGTCTCACCTTTGTAATTGCCAACAAGGGTTTCCCACCTAGAACTAAGTCATCTTTTGCAAAGGGATCAAATATAATGATCACTCATTATAATGCACATCAATCTCTGACTTTTGTCTTCTGGATTTCTGGGGGTTTTCCTGTTGTTAGTCTGTCTCTCACAGCTACAATAAACCTACCATTAAAATTATGGACTAGTCATTTCTTCGTCAAAGGGCAAACGGGCAAATTTAGCAGGGGATCAAATACTTTCCCCCCTCACTGTCCCTTTGCCTTTCTGTTGTTTGTGATCTTGCAAAAAACAAAGTTTCAAAATAGTGGTTGTGTGTGGTTGCAGTGGGTGGGGTGGGGTAGTTCTGCTTTGCAGTAGTTTGGCTCCCATGACAGTTTCCAGAAGGTGGTGTTTGAAAAATGTTCTTTGGCCCCTTTGAGCCTTCAGTAGAGGGTGCCATGGGGTTCAGTCTTCTCCCCCATGCTGTTTAACATCTACATGAATCTGCCGAATGGGGTAATCTTGGGTTTTGGAGTGTGTTGTCACAGCTCCAATTCTTTACATGTGCAGATATCTGGCCTCAGTAACAGACTGAACCAATAAACTGAAGCTTATAATAGTGGATGGTTCCTTAGACCCAGTGGGTGGGATATGGGGTAACAACCCTACCACTAACTCCAATTAAATGTAGCAGATCCCACCGCTAACTGCCCCCAATTAAACCTGTAGTCAACCTACCTCACAGTGCACCAATTAATTAAATTTCTAAATTACCACAAGTTATCTTTTTGGTTTCTTGTGTGAGGGAAAACATAGTGATTTGGAGTGTTAGGCAGAAGTTGAACAAATAGGAAAGATTTTATCTACAAAACAAAGTTAGTGAAGCAAAGACGGTTCTGCAGTTTTGTTCTTTCAGGGGTTGTGTTCTTTCGTATAAATTACACTCAATTTGTTGCAGGCATTGAAACAAAGTAGTAAATACACAGCTTCTCTACACCTCAGGTAGATGGTCAGGTTTCTAGAATAGGTGGTAAAATGCTTAACTCGGTTTCTGTGACTTCATTCTTGTTCCTTTACTTACCGTAGTTATGACAGGTGTTACAGTTAAATACTTTTGACACAGCCCAGCACCCTTCACAGCCTAATACTTTGGTTCATGAGCGAGGGGCACTTTTCATCAGTTACCCACTCTCTTAGCAATCCCACTCCTGATGTATTTGAATTACTATAACATACCCAGGGGGTCCCCTCACCCCGTGTTACTGGTTTGGGAGTCTTCTTTTCCTAGAACTCTCCCCTCCTGGCTAGAAGTCTGTATTCCCACAGGTTGTCTCTCCTGGTTCAGACTCAGGTAACTCCTGTCTGTATACTTTCCCCAGACCCTCAACCCAGTCTTCCTATCTAAATTGTGAGGCTCTTTCTTCTTGCTATAGATCAGTGGTTCCCAACCTTTTTTGGCCATGCCCCATCTAAGCATCTCTAAAATCCTGATGCCCTCCCAGTGGTATATAATTCTTAATATTTAAAAAGTGAATGCCTATTCACATGGAGGAAGCCTAAAAGGCTATTCACTGTTAATAACTCATTCTTGAATTGCCCCCCTTACAAATCAAATCCCCCCCCCCGTGGGGCGTGTGTCCCATGTTGGGATCCAGGGTTATAGATTGTCCTTTCAGAGTGGATGTTCCACTCAAATCAGAACCAATTCTCCCTCAGACAAATCTTATCCTAATCGCTATCCCAGTCCCTGTCCCTATCTCTCATCCGAGCCCTATGTCTCAACTCAAATCAAGCCCTATCCAACTTTCTTGGTAGCCAGTTAGAGAAAGGCTCCAGCACTTTGGTGGAATTTCCAAAGAACCATCACCAGACTCTGGTCTGGCTCTGCTGTCTGTCATGCTTGTCCCAAATGGGGATACACTCCTTCTGAAGGTGTGGATGCATAGCTTGGGGGTATTTATGGATGTGAATAAAATATTTACTTATTGGGAAAGCTAATTGTCTGTGATTTATTCTAGCCTAAGTATTTTCATGGGAAACATTTGTTTAAAGGTGGATGATAGCCGATGCAAATCTAACCAAGTTTTAATGTGCTTGTTAGCAATCACCATTGTGCTTAACTCTGTTATTGGAGAAAAGAATCTCTCTTCCAAACTGCTCTTTCCAACAAGACACATTCAGCACACCTCCAATAGATTATCTAAGAATCTGAGGAGGAACAGGTAGTCTTTATAAATCTGGGGAAGGGAAGATATTTTGTTTGGATCTTGAACTCTCCCAAACCTCATGGACAGCTGACATGTGGGGCACCCACCTCCCAATCACCTGATATCACCATGACACCGCGTGGCCCAAATTCAAGGAAAATAACTGAATTCTTTCTCCTATTGTAGGTGGATCTTGAACTCAAGTCAAGCTGCAATGGAAGATCTCTGCTGAAAGCTGGATTTCAAAGCCCCCCCCCCTTTCAACAGGTGCCAGCTTGACCTGGGATCTCCTGATCAGAATCCCCCTCATGCACCTGAACCCAGCATGGCTTGTCAGCTCCAATTTGCCACAAGCTCCCTGAATGTCCAAGCACTTGATGCCTATCATGTACATACTTGCACTAGGATAAGCATTTGATTTTTTTTTTTCTCAAGCCAAGGCACAGCCCACTTCTCTTTTCCAGTAATGTCTCTCAGCGAGTGGCACTCTACTCACAGCTTCTTTCCCTGTGGTGTTTCCATTTTTGATGTCATTTATGCACAAACACACCTTTCTCATCAAGGAAGGTTAAGGGTTGGGAGGAAAGAAGAGTTGGGGAAACTCAAAATTTGGGTTCTGCTCTTTCTAATTACAAATCACCACCTGTGGTAAAATTATGGAAAAACAGATGAGCATTTCATCTGCTCAATAGCCTTAAAACAAGCAGCAGTTCCAGCTGCCAGTGTGATATATAGACACAACGGCAGGGCTGGGTGAGGGATTAATTAGGTCTGTCCGTGCACATTGCCAGGGGAGCACTTCTGTAGAGGTGATTGAAAACCAGAAAAGAGTGGCATTAGTCTTCATTGTTGGTTAAAGGCAACAAAAATAAAGATGCAATTGAGTTGACAAAGCTTCAAGGTATGTGGCTGAGTCATTTTGGAAGGTGTCAAAATGATCAAACTATAATTAATTAGCTGCAGTGCTATATTTAATTCTTCAACTTTAATGCAGACTTCTGCTCCCCATTACCTTTGCGGCTCAAAACAAAACAGCAGCAGCAAATTGGAGTCAGCAATTATTTGTCTCAACGTATGCATACTGAAGAAGCCAGGGTGGTTTGGCTAAAGGTTTGCTTTTTTCCTTTATAAATCAAGCCCTCCTCTTTAATCTTATTGTCACGTTTGCTTTTCTGCTATAGAACCATGGGGCTGTGCTGTGCATTTGTATGAGCTGTCCAAATAACAGCAAAATATACTGTTTATACTGAACGCCCACTTCAGATACTGAGCAGAAAGAACCAGATTTCTCCATGGTTTAATAATACATGTGAGCAGGCTAATGTATTCACATGGAACATAATGATATTTTGTGTGCATAGGTATCTAAGATATCAAACTCAAGAATCAGAGAGATAATAGGAAGGAAGATATTCAGGAAGCTGGAGATGGAAAGATAAGTGGTCTTGTGGTTGCAGAGGTAAACAAAGAGTCAATGGTTTTATGTTCTCTTTCCAGGGGTTTGATTTGGCATCATGGTAAGAAGGAATCGTTGCCGTCAAAGCTACCACAGCCTTCTTAGTCATTCCAAAGAATGCGTTGAACAGTGGCAGATACACAGCTTTCAAATGGCGCCAGCCCCCATTTTTCATTGTTCATCGTTGTTGCACCGCCCCTGCAGTGCCCTCTCAGCTCAACGCCCAGTGCGAGGAAACCAGCCACACTCCCCTAAGTCCACCTCTGTGTTGGGGCTCCTCCATTCATCCTTTTCATTATGCATTCATGAAAATTTCTCAGGTTTGTATTTGGGATGTTATATGCCATCACACTTTTGATACTACTGTATTTGTATCTGCAAAAGTTTCAGAGCAGACACGCTGCAGTCAGTGCATGCTGCATAACTCCCTGCTGAAATCCTGTAACTTTTATACCGAAAGTGTTCCAGTTTTGTTTTTTGTTTTTTTGTCCTGCTTCTGTTGTGCTATAGTGCAAGAGTGCCCCTCCAGATGGTAATAATAAACATGGGGAAAACATTGCAGAACTCCTAATAAAATGTAGACAGTACAGTATAAATCCACCACTAAGGTGGATTGATATCATTGTATCAATGACATGTTGCAAACCTGGTGGCAGGCAGGGGTGAATCTGTGCAGAAATTTGCCTACTGTACAAAAGTACAATTTGCATTCATTGCTCTTCCAACTTTTGCCTCTGGCTACAACCCCGCTAGACAGCACCCCCTAGGCAGCATCTTAAAAAGCAGAGACATCACCTTGCCAACAAAGGTCCGTATAGTTAAAGCTATGGTTTTCCAAGTAGTGATGTATGGAAGTGAGAGCTGGACCATCAAGAAGGCTGATCGCCGAAGAATGGATGCTTTTGAATTATGGTGCTGGAGGAGATTCTTGAGAGTCCCATGGACTGCAAGAAGATCAAACCGGTCCATTCTGAAGGAAATCAGCCCTGAATGCTCACTGGAAGGACAGATCCTGAAGCTGAGGCTCCAATACTTTGGCCACCTCATGAGAAGACAAGACTCCCTGGAAAAGACCCTGATGCTGGGAAAGATGGAGGGCACAAGGAGAAGGGGACGACGGAGGACGAGATGGTAGGACAGTGTTCTCGAAGCTACCAGCATGAGTTTGACCAAACTGCGGGAGGCAGTGGAAGACAGGAGTGCCTGGCGTGCTCTGGTCCATGGGGTCATGAAGAGTCGGACACGACTAAATGACTAAACAACAACAACAACAACAACAACAACAACAACAACAACAACACACACACACACACACACACACACAAGCACTTTGCTGCAATGGAACTAGGAAGAGCCCCAGAGCTACACACACATAATGTGAGATGTGACTAAATGACTAAACAACAACAACAACCCCCACTGCACATGACCTCCTGACGTTTGTCCATGTAGGGTCTGTTTTTCAGGTTGATAAGGATTTTCCACCCCTGGTATACATTCCTACAAGGATTAGATTAAAATTTAGGGCATATGATACAAACATCTTGATTAAATAGTCTAAGAAACAAACAAACAGAATCAGTGGATAAAACAGTGCAGATTTTAAGTGGTCAGTCTACCATCTTGATTCAAAATGGATTCCCATTATTTCCAAACATAGATGAAAACTTGCTCCTTCCTCTCAAGAACATCATGCAAAATCTGGTTACAATATCTTATGAGGTGTCCAGATGTATAGAGAACAGACCAAAATATATCATAGATTCTAAACAGTAAGGGCCAGTTGGAAAATGTCTGCATGTGGCTTGATTTCTCAACACCAGGATGAGCAGTTAAATGTGTGGAAACACAGTATACTTTTCTTTGAGGTGATACAAAATTTTATTTGGGATAAGGGCAGAAAAAGCTAAGGAGCGAGCAAAGCAAGAGGGCTTCTTCCTGAAATAGTTTTGTAAACAGAAAGTAGTTGAAGAACAATATGACTATACTTTTCTTGAAGCAAACACTGAGGGAGCTTATTTTTTAAAAAAAACTTGCATATGCTCAGAAATGTTGCAAAAGAGACTAACTAGTTGGCTTGGCAGCTATATCAGTTGAACATGCCCAAGCATCAGCGCTTGACCTGAAAGAATTCGTGACAAAGTTTGCAAAGGGAAAGGCATGCAAAGTGAGATTTTGATCTGCCTGAAACTGAAACTTTCAAGAGACTTAAATTTTTAGCTTCACAATTCACAAGGTTTTTCAAAGTGGTTTGTGTGCTAAAATGTTTTCTTTTGTATTTGAAAAAGATAATAAACAGTTGTTGCATTACAATAAGCTCCAAACTTAGATTGGGGCTATGTTCTGGGGATTGCACCTAAAGCCAAAATCGCATATAGTCATAGCACATTGGGTTCAATGGTGGGTGGAATTACCAAAGTCCTTTTTCCTGGGTGCCTGCACCCTTTTTAATTTTAATTTTAATTTTTTTTTTATTTTTATTTTTGCCAAGCACATAAAGCTGAATGCACACAAGTTAAATGCACATAAGTTGTGGGCTTACTATACATCTTCTGGGGCCAATTTGAAGAAGAAGAAGAAGAAGAAGAAGAAGAAGAAGAAGAAGAAGAAGAAGAAGAGGAGGAGGAGGAGGAGGAGTAGTTTGGATTTGATATCCCGCTTTATTACTACCCGAAGGAGTCTCAAAGCAGCTAACATTCTCCTTTCCCTTCCTCCCCCACAACAAACACTCTGTGAGGTCAGTGGGGCTGAGAGACTTCAGAGAAGTGTGACTGGCCCAAGGTCACCCAGCAGCTGCATGTGGAGGAGCGGGGAAGCGAACCTGGTTCCCCAGATTACGAGACTACCTCTCTTAACCACTACACCACACTGGCTCTCAATTTGAAGAGGGTGTGGGGCATGCATGGCAGGAGAGGGGGAAGAGAGGGGGACATCCCACTGCACAAATAGAAATCCTTGCACTGATGAGATGTGGTAGTTGAATGCTGCCCATATGCACTGAAGTGTAGAAGTGTGGCTATAAGGTAAGGGAAAGGCCTTTATTGGGGGCAGCACCCCGGGACAGCTGGATGTCATTTTGGTGTCAGGCAAAGGACTTTTTTTCCACTGCACATTATTTTCATGCTCCTTAGTGTTTATTTCAATTCCATTGACTTTTAGACTTCTCTTTTTATATAATACAGCTGTTCGACAGTGGAATTTGCTGCCAAGGAGTGTGGTGGAGTCTCCTTCTTTGGAGGTCTTTAAGCAGAGGCTTGACAACCATATGTCAGGAGTGCTCTGATGGTGTTTCCTGCTTGGCAGGGGGTTGGACTCGATGGCCCTTATGGTCTCTTCCAACTCTATGATTCTATGATTCTATGATTAATACAGTGTTCTGATCTTTGTTTCAATTTTTGCTTTGTTTTAATTTTAACCTTTTTATAAGCCACCCTAGGAACCTGGTGAATGGCAAAGTATAAATAAAATAAATGCATATAGAATATTATAGCACTTTACATTCTGAGTAATCCCCACTTTGGGGTCTTCTTTGCCTGTTGTCCAGAAAATGCTGTGAGGAAGTCACAATGGCATTAGTAAATCTGCTCTAGAATAAACGGGGGGGGGGGGGTTGCTATAATTCCACCAAGTACTATTACCTTGCAAGCACTGTTTTCCCCCTTGATGCTTCTGCAGGGTTTCCACACTAGGAAAAGAACCCTGCAATATCTGTCTTCAAGAAAAGCAAAACAAATTGCAAACCTCATGCTGTACATTTCTGCAGCTGACACGTTCATCCTCACACACCATGGGAGATGGTAAGGTACCCTGCAGAGGAAACATACTAAATGAACTGACAGTCAAGGGCCTTTGCAGGATGTCCGGTTTATTTATTGTTTTAATTACAATAGAAAGATATAAGCAAAAATTGATAGGCCTTCTTACTGGACAGCTGTTGCTCCTATGGTAAAGTGGCTTAAAAGCTCACATTCCTCAATTCCATTGGCCCAGGTCTATTTCCTGTGCAGTTGTCATTAAAATAATCCAGCATTTCAGACTTTATTAGAATATAATGCAATGCAATTTTTTTATTAGCTAATGGGCTGCCTTTTTGCACTCCTTTGTACTTCTCAATCTCTCAGAGCAAAGGCTATAAAAGGGGGAAGTGTGATCCCATCTGGAAGCCATTAAAGATCAATAGAGGCGGAATCTCAAAAAGAGCCTATCAAAACAAATGCGAGCAAAACAATAAGTCAGCTTCTGTTTTCAAATCCCAGTGCACTAAAGCACATCACACTCCCAACGTGACACAGAGTAGCACTGGCATGTTAACACCAGAAATGAGTAATCTAATTTGAAAGGAGGGCAAATATGGTTAAAACCCAGTGCCTCCTTAATTCTTTGGGAACATGGGAAATAATCTACTGCGTGGGATGTGTCCCTAATGGAGGCGCCAGGAAGCGAGGGGGCAGCCTTCTCTATTATGGGAATCCAATAGGAAGGATTTCAAGGCCTTGATCCTTTCCACGTTGTTGTCTGTGTACAATAGGCACACACTTTTGGAAGGGTAAGATTAAATCTTCTCCAAGCAGCTTTCAGCAGCAAGATAGCAGGTTCAATCCATGTTCTCATCTCATCACCATGTTGCGGGATCGCCCATGGGATATATTTAAGTAGCAAACAAGGAAAGCAGGTGGAAAAGATGATCAGAGCCAGCTGAATTGTCCCCACTGCCACCCTACAGCAGAGATGGGGAACCTGTGGCAGTCCAGATGTTGTTAGAGTCTCCCTTGCCCCACAGGCAGAAGCCACTGCCTTGCAGGAAAGATCCTGATGAGTCGCTGTCATTTTGTTATTATATGTTTAGTCATAAGCCACCTTTGGAGAGCTTGCAGCCTTGTACAGAGAGGATAGCTAATTCCAGTACTCTTGACTCTGGCTGGCAGCAGCCTTATAAAGCTGAGACCTGAGGATTAAGATAGAGAGACTTTTCCCATCTCCACTGGATTTTAAGCAGGAGTTCCTAAACAGTGAAACTGGGACCTTCTGCATGAAAAATCATATTCCACGCTGCCATTAGGTCTCTCTTTTGGAAAATATCATGTGAGAAGGGCCTATAGATTTAATCAGCAGCTGAAAGACTTTGCAAGCAAAATGCTTTTAAATAAAAATGAAGACAGACACACTTATATTTTATGAAAGGAACATGTAACATTTCTCCTTAATTTTTTTAAATTCACAGAAACCACCACATACCCTCCAAACGTCCTGGTTTTCCAGGGGCAGCCCTGGAATTGTGAAAGCCATTCCAGCTTCTAATTTGATCCCGGAAGGTCCCTATTCCCCCTGCCATCGCTACCACCACCAAGCTTGGAGAGGAGGATGAGGCTGCGCTTGTCCGGAGTGAGGGAGCATCCTCTTGCCTCTCCATGGCTTCTGCTGCCAGCCTCCTCCCTTGGGCAGCTCATGGCAGCTGCTGGAGAGCAGGCAAGAAGGAGAAGAGGCTACCACTGCCAAGGCCCCGCCTTGCGTGATGGCTGGCTCTGTGGGGCAGGCAGAGGGCAGGACCACCCTGGGCAGGAAGAAAGGGGAGCAGAGTACAAGGGGTCTTGATTTTTTTTATTAAAAAAATGCTTTGTGCATTCGCATCTAATCCTGCCGCTTTATGAGATTTATTTCTTGGTTTGTGTTTTTCTTTTTTGTAAATCTACCAAAGAATGAAATAAAATAAAATCAGGATTAAGGGGTTTTCGCAGGATGGTTGAAGGCATGTGTGCTGTGCCCTGTTGGTGTATGGTGACAGTTCTGTGGGGGTTGAGGGACAAAAAATGGGGGGGGGGGGGTCATGGAGGGTCAGTTGCAGGGAGTGAGAAATGTCTCTATTTCCCCCCAATCCCTGAAAGGTAAAAGTAGTTCAGGTTTCTGAGTGTCCAGCTGAAAGGAACTACAGGAAAAGTGTTAATGATTTGTAAGTACTTTCCAGGAGATGTGATGTGTACAGCTTAAAAATACTGCCCCTCGATGGGAGAAAATGTATTTCTATTAAGGGACTGGGATTGTGCTATGCTTGTTGGAATTTTTGCTTGTGCACAGGAATTTAGCTCCAGGTCTGTGTCTGTCACTGAAATTGACAACTGCCTATGGCTCTGTACAATTGAAATGTAGATCTTAAATTTCACATCATTATCCAAATAAAATATATCTGCCAAAGGGGACTGGTATTACACAGTTAGAGAACTGCGATACCAGTTCTATGATTAACATATTGAGAGGAATATAAGAATTTCTCACCTATTTTCCAGAGGGAGACTAACTGGGGAGCTGGTGGGAAAGAGACTAATTGAACATGCTCTCTCTGTTAAGTAGGAAGACGCCCAGCACTGGGGCTGCCCATTCCCCAAAAGCAGACGAGACTGTCCTTCATACATTACCCGTGCTTTCTAGGGGACAACTGAGTGGGGAAGCATAAAATCTTCTTACTTTTCTAAATAGGTAAAAGAGAGAACAAATGTTTCGTAATGTTCACACGGTTCAAAACCATACCTGCCTTTCACTTTGAGACCAAAAATATTGCGTGGAAGGAGAAGGGGAAATATTTTCCTCCCTGTCATAACTTAAAGCCACCTACTTCAATACTGATAAGCCCTTCTTCAGGAGGTGGAAGTGGGTTTCTTTTAACCTTTTAGAAAAGGCTTTCTACTCTGCCCCCGCCCCCCATTGCAGGCAATGGGAGTGAATAAACTATGGCAACTTCAGGGCTAACATAGTTAAGGACTCAGTTGGATGCAGGCCAGAAAAATGAGGGGGTGAGGATCCAGCAGAGCCAAGCTCATGTCTGACACACCCCATTTCTGGCCCTACCCCCACTGAGGAGGGCAACCAAAATGGTCAAAGGCCTGGAAATGATGCCTTATGAGGAACGGCTAAGGGAGCTGGACATGTTTAGCCTGGAGAAGAGGAGGTTAAGGGGTGATATGATAGCCATGTTCAAATATATAAAAGGATGTCACATAGAGGAGGGAGAAAGGTTGTTTTCTGCTGCTCCAGAGAAGCGGACATGGATCCAAACTACAAGAAAGAAGATTCCACCTAAACATTAGGAAGAACTTCCTGACAGTAAGAGCTGTTCGACAGTGGAATTTGTTGCCAAGGAGTGTGGTGGAGTCTCCTTCTTTGGAGGTCTTCAAGCAGAGGCTTGACAACCATATGTCAGGAGTGCTCTGATGGTGTTTCCTGCTTGGCAGGGGGTTGGACTCGATGGCTCTTGTGGTCTCTTCCAACTCTATGATTCTATGATTCTACTTTCAGCCGTACGGTACATCTGTGCCCATGAAGCTTTCTGTGGGTATGCAAGGCAGCCTCCAGGATAGGAGTGCCAACCTCCTTCCACAGCCCCCTGTCCTTGGTTGCACCTTGTCACCAGAAATGCCTGTGGCACAGAGTTGATTCTCTCAGCTCTGCCTGGTTTACCAGCTACAGCCATTTCTAGATGACAGCCGCCTCTTTGGATTCGGAACACGGGCAGTTGCTTTCTACTAAGCCAAAGCACTGGTCCCTCTAGCTCGCTTCCATTGACACAGACCAGGAGTGGCTTTCCAGGGTCTCAGGAGCAGCTCTGTCTTATTCATACCAGAGGCGGAGCTAGCTGCTCCGGCACCCAGAGCAGCGCACATGCTGTTCCCCCTGAGGGTGGGGCTAGCCGCCCGTGGCGAGCAGCAAGCATCCCGAGGGATGTTGCAAGCAGTGAGTGGCCCAGGGGGGGTGCTGCCCTCAGTGAGCATCCCAGGGGGGCGGGGTAGCAATGTCAGCCCCCTCTCAGGGATGACACCTGGGGCGGCCCGCACCCACCGCACCCCCTTCCTCCGCCAGTTATTCATACCAGTACACACTAAAGACTGAACCTGGGACATTCTTCATGCAAAGGCATGAAGCAGACTTCTGAGCTTAGTCCTTAATATACACAGTGCTGTAGGGCTGCCTTTGAGGTTGTCTCAGAAACTGCAGCTAATGCAGGAGTGGAATCCCCAGAACCATTTCCAACAACAGCAAAATGAATAGTGACAAAAATGAGAATGCAGAGGCTTTGCTTTTGCAACGATCGTTAATCAAGAAAGCCCGCAGTCCGATGCACCTACGCAGGAACCAGCCCCATTGAACCTCATGGGAACTTGTTGTTATTGACATCTGTCCATCTCAAGAGATAATAGAGTCGGCTTCCGGGGGTGAAGCCAAACCATGGTGTTAGCAGCATCAAAGTTACCTCCGCAGGGTGCAAGCCTGAGCAGTGTGTATGGAGGACCTGAGCTACCCAGGTAAAGATAAAGGGCCCGTGGATGGTTAAATCCAGTCAAAAGTTACTATGGGGTTGTGGCGCTCATCTTGCTTTCACTCCAAGAGAGCCAGCATTTGTCCACAGACAGCTTTCCGGGTCATGTGGCCAGAATGACTAAACCGCTACTGGCGCAATGGAACACCGTGATGGAAGCCAGAGCAGTGCACAGAAACGCCGTTTACCTTTCCACCATAGCGGTACCTATTTATCTACTTGCAATGCTGTGCTTTTGAACTGCTAGGTTGGCAGGAGCTGGGACAGAACACCTGTCGCAGGGATTTGAACCATCCACCTTCCAATCAGCAAGCCCAAGAGGCTCGGTCGTTTAAACCACAGCTCCACCTACAACGATACACCCCTCTCGGCCTCACCAAGGTGGTCCAAAGCAGACCAATACAATTGGCACCAGCCTGGCTGCAGGAGTTGCTGGAAGGAGGCATACAAGGCGCCAACCTGCAATTTCTGCTCCTGTTTCTGTTTTCATTGAAATTTTCCAGCATCCTTAGCTGACCTGGCTGGCCCCTCCTCTAGGTTGGGGTCTGAGAAGCATCAGGCTGAGAAGCCTGGAGTGTGCTTATGACACTCCCTTTGATTCTAGAATGGAATCCTAACCTGTTTGCAAGAGCAAGAGAATCATGGTGCAGCCAACAACTTGCTTGACTTGGGGGGTTGGGGGCAAAATAGAAATACGTTGCAGAGTCTGCAGTTGTTCCTTGTCCTTCTGCTTCTTCTGGATGCATAACATTGGGGTGGGTAGCCGAGTCAGGAGTGAACCTGGATTAGCAAAATTGAGAGGAAACCAAATTACGGTAGTTTGTTTATCCTTCAACAAGTGCCATTACTAGCCATCCCCTTATTCAGTTGGAGGAGCAATAGCACAGTGGAAACAAACAAGGAAGCTTCAAAAGCACTTTTCCCAACCATTGGTAATGCCAGCTGGGACTGATGCAAGTTGGCATCAAATTTTAATCAGTCCCCACTTGCTTCATTGGTTAATTAGCTCAATTAAGCCACCACCTTAATGATAAAGGTTTGTGAAATGTGAGGTCAGTGTGTAGAGCCTAGGAGTTCTATTTATGCCTCCTTGAGCTCCATGGAAGAAGCACCAGATCTAAATGTAATTTTAAAATGAGCTTCGTCCTTATGATTTCCATCTTGGGACTGGTGCTATTTAACTTGCTAGATCTGGGGTGGTCAGTGAGGCAACCAAGCTGCAAAGGAGGCCAAATTATTTGGTCGAGACAAAATCCAAGCACTGTATGGTGTGAAATCTAGACTTTTATACCCTTGGAAGTGGAATGTTCATTTGACCATCGTATTATTGTTCTAAAAACTCCTCATTCACTTAAAGCAACTGCAAAAAATCCCTGAAAAACAGGGTATCACTCTTCCTTGGGGAGTGGGTTTGGGAGGGGAGGGAGAATCAATTTTTATGGCAGGAAATTTGCCCCTTAAGTTATCACTAAACCTGCTGATAATTAACACCATATCATTGGATCAGATAAGGAAGGGAGAGAATCTATTATGTTGATTCCACCGTCCATCTGGTAGTTTTTTCCCCGAAACTGGCTAAAGTAGAGCAGCAGTCATACATAACAGCCTCCGGTAAGTCAGCACAGCACTCCTGTGGGGTTATCAAGCAGGCCAGCCCTCGAAGGCAGAGCAAAACCTTCCGCCAGGGAACTTCCTGCTAAAGTGCTTGCACCGCATCTCTAGGATTATCCCCACAACACCAACATATCATCTGGCTTTAAACTTCACGCCCCCTGGCAACATATACACTAAAAATTCTATTCCCTTCCATGTGCCTTCTTATCCTTTAGCTCTGTCATCCAATTGTGCCTCCTAGCAGCCATTGGCTGAGGATCACCCCTCACCACCCAACACCAAGCTGGATTAGCTGCAAGCCAATAGCTGGGGGTCAGGATTAAGAGGCCAGTGTGTGCTTTAATATAAGCTGCCTATAATTAATGGCATTATTAATAGCTTGACTGAAAAATTCATTAAAAAATCCATTAAAAATAAATACCCTTTTACAAAAGGCATTGCCTTGGGTGAGAAAAACGGGGGGGGGGGGAGATAAAGCAGAATTGATTGGTGGTTTTCAGTTCAGAGAAAGACAGACCATAGTTCAAGCTGATTAAAATTGAACATTTGAGATTAAGCACTCTTGCCAAAATATTCTCTGTAGTTACTTAATATGAAAATATTATAAGATGTCACATTTAAACATCTTTTATAGAGAGAGGACTTGAGTGTGTGATACGAGTTGCATGTCACTGCTATATAAAGTTCTTCCCTAGCAGAGAATCTGTATAGAAATCTGAAGTTAACTGTATGATCCAGTCCACCTCTCAACTGCACACAGGGCTTTCAAATGCTTCCTCCAGCTTTTTAACCCCTAAGAAAATGCCTTGGGAAACGTTTGCGCTGAAATTTGAGCAGCTGTGGACCTTTGGTCCCTCTGTTTAGGACACTTTTCATTCTCTTCACAATCTGGCAAGCTGGTCTCTGTGGTGCACTGCAGCAATGCTCATTTTAGGCACTTTTCATCTCCCCTCTCGCCCCTCAAGCAAACTCCCCTTCCCCACCAGAATGTATATGCAAAAGGCTGGAAGGATCAAAGGAACCAAGCCACGCCTAGGCCACGTGCCAGCTTTGCATGGACTTTGACTTTTTGCTTATAGGCCCAGATTCTAATGGCTCTCTCAGGGAATTTAAGGCTCAGAGCGGTAAGCCAAAGCCCTCGTGCTACTAAAGGCTAGAGAAGCTCGCAGAAGGGAACAGAAGAGCCCAGTAGGTCACATCAAACAGTCAAGAGATTCCCCAAGGCAATGGATTTGGTGCATTCTTTTAAGTTGGCCATTAGTGTCTCCACACTGCAGGTTACCTCAGTTTTGAGTCTTGGTCAGTTTCTGTTCTCTTCGCTTCACACAGATCGGCTGTTGGGTGCTTTTGTTGTATGAGAATATCTTGCACGTTTGAGTGTTGGGCTGTTCTACAATAAATTAAGTTTCCAGCTTTGGATTAAGGCACATTTCTGTTAGCAGTGCTTTTTTTCTTTAAAAAAAAGAGGTGCCGGTACTCACCATTAAGTTGTTGTAGTAATTACCACACTTTTAACATTGGGGGAGAGGTGCCGGTACTGTATACCATTGAGTACCCCCAGAAAAAAGCACTGTCCATTAGTCTTCAAAATATTGGTATGAGCTTTCGTGTACGCATGAAAGTTCATACCAATAACAAACTTAGTTGGTCTCTAAGGTGCTACTGGAAGGAATGTTTTTATTTTCTTTTGACTACGGCAGACCAACACGGCTACCTACCTGTAACTAGAACATTAGTCTTCAATTAGGGATGTTAGAGTAATCAATTGAAATGGACTTTCAAGTGGATTTTCTTCCATCCACCTCTTGGACCCCCATCTGGCATGGGCTCATCCTATGAAGGATCTTCATCTTAGTTTTCTACCATTTAAAATAAATAAATACACATACGATGCATAAATTGCTTTGCAATTCACATTATCTACATATTCCTGAATGTATAATTGCTGCTGTCTCAACAGGGGTCTCATTCATTTTCTTTATTTCTGAAATGCTGTTTGTCTGCATATATGTTGTTGGAGACAGCCTACAGCATGGGTAGGCAAACTAAGGCCTGGGGGCCGGATCCAGCCCAATCGCTTTCTCAATCCGGCCCACGGACGGTCCAGGAATCAGCGTGTTTTTACATGAGTAAAATGTGTGCTTTTATTTAAAATGCATCTCTGAGTTATTGGTGGGGTTATTTGTTCATTATTTTTTTCCAAAATATAGTCCTGCCCCCCCACAAGGTCTGAGGGACAGTGGACCGGCCCCCTGTTGAAAAAGTTTGCTGACCCCTGGCCTACAGGCAGTAAGGCTAAAATCCTAACCATATCAACTTAGAAGTAAGTTCCCTTGAATTCAGTGGGTCTTATTCCCATGTAAATGGGATTATGATTGCAGCCTTCATCCACTTCCTTCTGTACAAATCATCATCATCATCATCATCATCATTACCACCAATGGAATTTAGCATTCTTCATTGTTCTTTCAACCTGGAAAGATGAGATCTCTTTTGTTGCCTATTGACTTCATCAGAGCTGCATAGTGAAACTCTTTTGCTGCCAAACATAAAACAACAGTTTAAAGCAGCCAAACATTAAATAATGTCTACTGCAAACATTTAAAACATAGATTAACATTATGTTTCAGCAAATGCACACACAAATGACCATTTTCTGTATAAAATACACATTTATGGAATGATACGTTGCATTACAAAAATGACTTGTATAAGTGGCATTAGAATGTCTGTATAACATTTAATATATCTATAGGAATCCATACAACCCAGAACTCAAAGAGCAAAATATTAGCAGGGTCCCAAATTGTCCTTCCCTGAGACCTGAGCAAGGGCAATGAGACAAGATGACAAGTTTTTGCGTGTCGAGGTCCCCAAGCCACCCCCCAAATAACTCACAACGCACACTTAATTTTTGTTTAAGGCTTTTGGCATAATTTTGGCCACAACTTTATTTAAATACAAAACCGTGAGTGGTTGTTTAGGCATTGGTTAAGACTATCTGTCCCCCCGCCTGGGGACAGAACTGACTTCCGGGCACCACCGAAAGACAGTGCGGGGGAAAGCAAGTCGGGGAAGAATTGGAGCTGAGTCACAGACCCTCAATTCTCACCCGCATGCTCCCCGAAGGCTTGCCGGCCCTAGTCCCATTCCAGGGATTGGACGAAAAGATGGCAAGCCCCAAGATTCCTTTAACAGAATCCCCTTTCCGCAGCAACCATGGAGGGGCAGGCCCAGCCTATCCTAACCCCTCCTCCACCAGATTTATAACCAATGCCTAACCACAACCTTACAAGTTGTGACGATTTGCTACGCAGTAGGCAAAAACCAAATGGCCCAGCCAATCAGCCAGATGGACAAAATTCCTACCAGGCCCCTGCTCGAAGGCAGACGATCCCATGACAGGCATAGCAAGGTCAATCCAACAACCCCTTACTCAAGGGCGGGTGGGCAGGTGATCCATTGCACGCATCAAAAGAGAAAGTAGAAGGCTGCGTGCAGAGTATTTAAACATTTTACCCCTCCCACCAAAATTGCAACATAACTTTTACCCCAGCAACCCAGTGAACCAATCACTGCCCCAGGCCATCTTTAGAGACCCTGCCTGGTAACAGAGGGTTGGCTCAGCAGACCCCACCGCAACACGTGCTCTCCATGAAGGAGAACACGCTATATCAAATTGTAAGATCAAGATAGCAAGGCAGCAGCCCTATGTGCAGGAGAAGCTGGATTGAGTTCAGTGGGACTTATGTCTATGGTTAGGATTGCAGTAACAGAAGGCTTTGTTTTATGTGTGTTTTCCTGTGTGTTTTATTGTTTTAAAGAAGATGGAAAATATAAAAAATACAAAAATTTACAAAAATACAAACCAACAGGTAAGTCATGTTAGGGTGTGAAACCTAAGACGTTGGCAAGTTAGCAATGTCATGTGACTTTAAGTAGTGAAGCTCGTTAAGTTGTTAAGTTGCTCAGTATATAAAGAGTGTTTGTTTTCTCTGCCTGTGGGGCGTGAAGCAAAAATGTCTGAAAGCTCCAGAGGTGTTTCTGTTATCTTTCTGCAATAAACCTGTCTTTGGAAAGACAGGCTTCCCTGTGTCGTTATTTCTTTGCTGCTGAGACTCTGAAGCTTGTACTGCAACAAGAATCTCTGCACTGGACTTAATCAATGCTCTGCAAAGAGAACTGTTGCTGGTTGCGCAGCGGAAGCGTTTACTGGACCAGTACACAGACTCTCTTAAGTCACACATTCAGAAGTAGCAAAAGTACAACCTCTTTTTAAACCCTACTCCAGGCAACCCATATATGAACACTCAGCAGCATAAAAAAGCTAATAAAATATCAGTCTGCAAATAAACAACACAATTTTACAGAAAAGAACAAGACTAAAGCGAAACAAAATAAGAAAAGGAAGCTGCCAACACTCATTAACAGGTAAATGTAGTGAGGGAGATAGTTTCAGGCAAAGAGAAATACAGGCCAAATGAGGAGGAGCTATGAAAAGGCTAAATTAAGCATTCCAACAGTTTGGGTTCGGGTTGAGCTTTGGGTTTGGGTTAGAGTTAGGGTCAGGGTTAGAGCGGAGGTTAACAAAAAAAAAAAAAAACCAATTAAGGAAAATGTCCAGTAGCACCGTACAGACCAACAAAGTTTGATCTGGGAATAAGGTTTCGTGAACATGCACACTTCTTCAAATACCTGAAGGTTAGGGTTAGGGATAGAGTGAGAGTTAGAGGTTACGTTTGAGGTTAGGGTTGAGGTTAGAGTTGGGGTTGAGGTGAGGGTTAGGGTAAGGATTAGGGTGAGGGTTAGGGTTGATCTTAGAGTTAGGGTTAGAGTTGGCATTGAGCTTAGGTTAGGGTTAAGGTTAGAGTTGAGCTAAGGGTTGGAGTTAGGGTTAAGATTAGGGTTAGGTCAAGGGGTAGAGTTTGGGTGAGGGTTGAGTTTAGGGTTAGGGTTAGGGTTAAGGTTAGGGTTCGGGTTGTGGTTCGGGTTCGGGTTCGGGTTCGGGTTCGGGTTCAGGTTCGGGTTGAGAATAGGGTTGGGGTTAGGGTTAGGGTTAGGCTT
This sequence comes from Podarcis cretensis, assembly GCF_951804945.1. Classification (NCBI taxonomy): domain Eukaryota; kingdom Metazoa; phylum Chordata; class Lepidosauria; order Squamata; family Lacertidae; genus Podarcis; species Podarcis cretensis. The sequence continues at coordinate 121,957,684 of NC_137172.1, read as the reverse complement.
ACAATTAGGGTTAGGGTTAGGGTTGAGGTTAGGGTTAGTGTTAGAGTTAGGGTTAGGGTTAGGGTTAGAATTAGGGTTAGGGTTAGGGTTAGGGTTAGGGTTAGGATTCAGGATAGGGTTAGGGTTAGGGTTAGGGTTAGGGTTAGGGTTAGGGTTAGAGTTAGGGTTAGAATTAGGGTTAGGGTTAGGGTTAGGGTTAGGGTTAGGGTTAGGGTTCAGGATAGGGTTAGGGTTAGGTCGGGGATCTGAAGTGACGTGGGGTGAGCGGCGCAGTGTTTAGAATCAACCGCTATTTTTGTGGAGTAAAGCCTCACAGCCGTTGCCAGAGAGCGCTGACTTTTTCCTGTGGACAATTGGACTCTAAACAAGTACCCGTGAGTAGAACGGAAAATTGGGCTAAGAAACATTTTAATTTGGCACTCGAGCAGGAAGGTTCTAAACAGGAAGTCCGCCTTCCGCTTTTGTAAATAGCCTGAAGCAAAAATTGTGCAAGCTAAAGTCTGGAAAGTTGTACATAAAGGTTTAAAATTCCTCCTGTTTTAACCATCTAAACCCCTCTTGGAAGCAGGAGCAAAGAGGGGGAATTTTGATTGTTTAAGCCTGCAGGAGAGAGAGTAAAGAAAGATAAATTTCCACCGTCTCAAACCTGGGAACGGGGTGACAGAGACAGAGATTTTTGGTGAAGTTCATTGACTGTGAAAGGAGCATCCTTTGACAGATAGTTAAAGAAGAGAAACAAATTGTCTCCAATGTTGCCTTTTGCATTTAAAAGAAACAAGAAATCTGAAAAATGAAAGTAACTTTTTTTTTGTTGGATCTGCTTTCAAAAGACAGATACAAATAGAAATTGTCTCCTCTAGAGGGAGCTTGTTAAATTGCTGCTGGAGTCGATCTGGGGACTCTACAGCTGCGGTGATAAGGATCGTGGGATCAGACTGTGACCTTGAACAAAAATGTGTTTGGAAGAAGTTTTGGTGCTTGCCTTTTGCAAGACAAGCGCTTTGTTGGAGCAGATGCATGAGAAGATGGACTTGATGACTGTTGCAATCAAAAATTTTGGACAAACAGTGAATATTATACAGAAACCATCCAAGAGCCAACTCAGGAACCTGCTTTGACAGAGCAAGTGCAAACGCAGAAGATAATGGAGGAGGCTGCTGTTGAACCTCAAGTAATACAAATGGAGAAGCCCGAGGCCCTACAGGAGCATAAGCCGTTGTGGTTGAAGGTTGAAACTGGAGTGGGCCAGGGCGGGTCTGGAGTTGTGGGGGCCCTTAAGTTTGGAGGGACTTTGAAACATACTTTTAAATATTTTTTGGATTACACTATTGATTGTGGGGAATGGGACTGTGGGGATTGGGCCGATCTGCTGAGGAGAGACGGAGATATTTTTGAGTTGGTACATCCCCGAGACCTACTCCTCAATGAGAAAGGAAAGGAATTAAGAAAGAGAAAGATAAATTTTGAATGAATATCATGTTAAAATTAGGTATTCAGGATTTTGATAAAAAAATTCAAAGTTAGGTGTCAGGGATTCAGGAGCAGAGGCACAGGGGAGAGAGGAAATGGAGAGCGAAGGGGAAGAATCTGAGGGCAGCGTAGGGGAGTATGACAGTGGCACGAGAGATTCCATGAGCTTCTCCAGCGAATCAGAAGATTCCCAGAGGGGGGCGCCGAGGGCCAGGGCAAGGGGGGTCCCAGGGGAGATGCACCAGAAGCAAGGGGCCAGCGGGGACTCCCAAAGCAGCAGCAAGAGATCAGGACCAGCTCCCCCACCAGAGCGTAGCGGGGGGGAAGAGTCCCATGTATCAGGGCCAGCGTCTCCTCCAGCAGGGAGAGAAGATGAGTCAGGACTGACCACGCCTCCATCGCAGGGTGAGGGAACGGAGGGGAAGTCAGGTCCAGCTAGCCTCCCCGAAGGGGGAAGCAGTGACAGGAGCAGTGTAACGGTCAGGAGAAAGGTTGCCGGCTGGGCGCGCGCGCCAAATTCGAATGTACAGGCGAGCGGGACAGCAGAAAACCCAGATTGGGAGCCAGGTCCTAAAGCACGCCGGAGGCAGGGGGAAGAATCCGGGGACTCAGCATCAGAAGAGTCTAGAAAGGGCAACGCCCCAGCGGACAGGCGGACCCAGAGGAAGAAAGAGCAGAGGAGGAGGTGGAGCAAGGCTAGAATCTTAAACTGGTGTCTGGGGGGAGGAGATTCAGACGGAGCTTCAGCGGTCTAGAGTTTGAGACGTAGAGCTGCGCGCCGCGGCTTTGAAATCAAAACTGAACTTCAATAAAGACTTTTGTATATAACAACGATCTGGCGTTGGTTCTTTGTGAGCTGAGACCTCGGGCAGCTCTGACATTAGGGATAAAATATTGGAATTGTGTACAATAAGAATGAAAATAAGGTGATAAGTTGCTGGCTAAAGTTTTATTAACTTGGAATGTAGGAGCGAGAGACGTGAGGAAGTCCAAAAGGGAAAAATGAAGAAAAGATGGTTATTACAAGATGTAAAATCTTATGTTTGTTTTATTCTTTCGATGTTTTCTGTTTATTCTGTCTTTTTTTCTTTACTGTATTATCAAAACTCTTAATAAAATTTATATATATAAAAAAGAAAGAGACCAACAAAAGATAAGGTAAAGTGCAAGTACAAAGAAGAAGAAGAAGATCTGCAAAAGGGACATGGAAAAGACTTAAGAGCCTCGGACATAAGATTACCAGGTTGATGGACTAGATGGAACGGACAGTAAGGACTGACATAACCCGAGACCAGGAAGAAGAGACACTGGAGGAAGATTGGAAGAAAGCTTTAAAAATTTATTTTGGGAATTAGGGTAAAATTTATTTAGGGAATTAGGGAAAATGTTGGAATGAAAATATTTGGCTTTAGTAGAAATGATATAAGGAATTATGTACAAATAAATATTAAGTTTTAAGCTTTAAGGTATTTTATAGAAAGATAAGGTTAAAATAAATTAAGGTAAATTGAATGACAGAATATTTAAGATAAATTATTAAGATAAAAGTAAAAATGGAAAGGATTTGCTGAAATAATCAATTGAACTAGAATACAAAAAAGGGAGGTGGGAGGAGGTCAGGGAAACAAGTAAATGAAAGTTAAGATATGGAAAGGTTGATTTGTTTTTGACTGTTTTTTTATCTTTTTGTGTTTTGTATTTTTCTTTTTCTTTTCCTTTTTATTATTGTAACTTTTTTGAAATCTTAATAAATATTATTTTTTTTAAAAAAATAGAATTAGGGTTAGGGTTAGGGTGGAGGTTAGGGTTAGGGTTAGAATTAGGGTTAGGGTTAGGATTC